>NW_024543077.1:23809166-25064583 GCF_018167655.1 Microtus oregoni
AGGTTCAACACATATTGTGTTATTTGGGGACTGGCACAGATCTTGCTTATGAACAAAATCAGAAAAGATGCCTGTCTGTCTACTCATTTCCAACTCTGTTGCATGTAGGTGAAGGGGTTTTGCCAAGAATGTGGAGGAAGCTAGGAAGGAGGCACTACAGACACAGTGGCCAGATTCTTTCAGACTACTGATGAGCGCAAGTCCACTTTGGAAGCATAAAACCCAGATGAAAGTGGCAAATAATTAGCCAACGTGAACTAGGGAAAAAGCAGAGGTGGTATTGGAGACACTGAACACAGGCCTGCAGTTGAGAGCCCAACCCATCCTTTAGTAATTGTGCTGCCGTGTCTAGTAAGTAAACTGTGAGCAAAAATGTCTTTGCTTTTTCTCTCCCCTCTCCTTTCTTCCCAGTACCGGAGATGAGATCCAGGGCCTCACACATGCTAAACACACCCGGTCACTGACATACACAGTTTTGATTACTGTGAGGGTGGGATACAAATAACGGAGTCCAACTGTGTGGGAAACACAACGCAGCGGGGCATGTACGCAAAGAAACCAAAGTGGTTAAAATACATATGTGTGAGGGGCTCAGAGCATCACTCTTAATCTGTACCTGTCAGCATGACGCAGTGGCAGGGGCACCTGAATCAACACGCCAAGCATCTGTGATTATCGGGATAGAAGACTTCAGTTCTGAGATCCTGGAGATGGGAGCTCCCACAGCCTGTGTGGCAGGGGAGGGAGCATGGTGTGTCATCACAATGACATGAGAAAGACGACGTGCTGCCCGCTTCCAAAGAAGCCCCAGGGCTTCAGTAAAAACACGCAAGCCGGCCTGGCGGTGGTGGCGCACAACTTTAATCCCAGCACTAGGGAGGCAGAGGCAGGCGGATCTCTGTGAGTTCGAGGCCAGCCTGGTCTACAAGAGCTAGTTCCAGGACAGGAACCAAAAAGCTACGGAGAAACCCTGTCTCGAAAAATTTAAAAAAAAAAAAAAATAACCCACACAAGCCTGAAAGCGGTGCATTGATTATTTTATTAATTCCTTCTTTTTACATTATGGGAAACATTCATGTATTTACAGATTGTTGGTTGTTTTTTCTTTTTTTTGACCACACACAATCTAGGTAAATAAGCCTATGAAATTCCAATTCAGAAAGCCATAAAAATCTTCCCCACCCCTCCATCTGAAGGCTTTCAAATGAATCTTTTTTTTCCCCCAAACCAAAATAATTTTTAAAAATTACATTAGGGAATTCAGATATGCTAATGATTTACATCCAGTTATTTAAAATATGCATCTAGACATGTTCTTAAAAAAGAAACGGTAAATTCACAAGGATAAGGCTTAAATGAAAGCAAACGGCACAGGAAAACATTAAGGGAACACCTATAAATAACAGAAATATATTACAAATAAATTAGCTCTATTTACCATTTCAAATATTAAAAATCTTTAATCCATTTCTTCATCTCTCTTTACAAAAAGGTTATGTGAATTGTATGGAAACATCTGCAAAAAATATAATAAATACTTAATTTATTTGAACGTATTTTTTTTTGTTTTATTTTTGATGAGGGAGAAAATTTTCTTTTGTAATTCCCCCCGCCCCAAGAAAATGCCCAACACCTTTATACCAAAGTTAAACAAAATAAGTAATTTTTCAGGGTACATCCGCTGTTCATTATGAACTAAAAAACATCTCTACAAATTACATCAAAAAGAATAACGCAACAGAGGTGATGCTCACAAGATGTCAGTTTCCGGGTCCAGTGGATAACAAGCTGTATTGTGTGGGGGTCAGGTCCTAACGTCAATAATTAGCTTTTTTTTTTTTTATAAAGTGTTTGTACAGATTAAACTGTGTTTTTCAGGAAGGCAAAGGTTGTGATGCCCTGCAGGCGTTCAGCTAAAAGATTTAAAATTCTTACCAAAAATAGCTTATGAATATACAAATGCCACTCACTTAGACAAGATAACTAGGCCTTCTCTCGTCCCTCTTTAAAACAGCCTGGGCCAAATCAGTTTCCAAAGAAAACCCTGCAGGAGTATCTGGGATCACGTTAGAACCTGAACTCTACCTCAGGGCAGGGAGCTGTATTCCTGACAGTGGGTCTAGAATGGCTGCTTCCGGTGAATTCCAGTCTTTCTCGGGTGAGTGTGACCACGGGCTACCCAAGGGGACAGTTGGCCTTACTCCTGCATACTTCCCACAGTATGTAAAGAGAAAGTGTCTTTTTTTGAAACTAGCAAATTCTTGAAGCCTACGGATCTCTGGTCCAGTTGAGAAAGCACTGACTTTGTCTGCCATAGTTAAAAGTTGTTCTGTTGATGTTTTTGTTAATAAGTTAGTAGCCCTTTTCTTGTAAACCACAGCAGGGAGCGAACATTTGTGCCCTGTTAGTAAAGGCAGCTCAGAGCACCAAGGGCTCTGAGAGGTAGCGAATCCTCTCGTGGTTTTAGAGTGTGTCTGAAAATAGTGCTTGCCAGACCCATCGCTTCTCTGAAGTTTGTAAAGAAAATTAAATTAGCACCTGGCTATGAGAGTGTATGTTTTTAAGCGTCTCTGGTGCAAGCGTTTTGTTTGTTTGTTTCTTTTAAGACTTCCACTTTTCAATGGCAAAATTTAGGCTGCAAGCTTGACATAGTATGTGGCTGACCCTTTCAGATCGCCACGTTCTGAATGTTTAAATGGCTACAAGTAAGGGCGTTTGAAGACTTCAGCAGGAGGCCAGTGCTCACAGCCATCCACCACGACTAACCTGCAAGCCAAGAGAAAGTCTGGAATCCAACCCAAAGCACGGGTTTCTATCAGCGTTTCCCTTTCTCCTTACAGCTCTTGGTCCCTGCGCATCGAAAGACTCCTCTCTACCTGCAACTTCGGGATCATGATGGCAGCTCTTTGGAATGAGGCAGCATGGCAACTGGGGTAGACAACCTTTTTAAGTTTATTCCTTTGCTAGAGGAGGAAACCCTGTGCTGGGAACACGTGAACCCTGTACGGGAGCGAGGGGAGAGCCCTGAAATATGACGTGCTGGGCTAAACTAGACAGGTATGTAGCCTTCGAAGGGGTGGCAGGGAACCGGAACTCTTCTCTGGAAATGACCTGGCAGTCTTTTGGAAGCACAAGTGTTCTTACGTGTGTGTGAAATCTTAAGTGAGCCCACGCGAATGGACATTAAACTACCTGAACCAACTCTTTCTCCCCCGCCCCCTCCCCCCCATTTAAAAACCACGGCCATGACATTATAATACACAGAGTACAAGAAAAGTTGATAAAACATTTCAGGTCTAAATTTTCTTAATAATAAGAGAAATAAACAGATTCCTTATATAGGATCTTAAACCTTCCTTTGCCTTAACTTTCTTCATTTTATTGCCTTTCAGAATAGATTAATTTCCCTGAAAGATCTAATTTACAATCTTCTGCTGATTGAAACATCTGAAGCGGTTTGAATGAAGTACCAGAGAGGCAGTTTGTACAGCTGCGAAGGTACACACTTTACCCTTCTCTCCTCCAACACCCAGGCCCCCAACCCCAGGTCAGCTTTGGTCCCTCTCTCTTGGTCACCATGGATTCCGACAAGACGGTGTGATATCTGATATAAGAAATAAAGCGATCTGCCTGCTTGTAAAAATAACTGTTTGGGGGCAAATAAAGGGACGCGAACCCTCGTTTCTTTCACATGGAAGACGGTTAAGTCTCAGAGGATACCGGGTTTCTGAAATACCCTATGGTTTTATATTGCTGAGTTCTAGGGACACACTAGCTTGAAAGAACTGAGGAAGGTGAGTGACCTACAAGGTGTCTTTTCTACACAGGTGGGTTTGCTTGTTCCAGAAAAGAAAGGGTTTGGATGTCTGCATGAGGCTTCAGGACAGGGGAGCAAAGCTCGGTGGAGAAGATGGGCCAAGCGGTCCAGGAAGCGGGGCGGCTCGGGGGCGGCTCCTGCGAGGAGGACAACTACGCCAGGACGGTGGCGGTCACTGAGCTCAGAGACGGAGGGGAACGGGGAGGCGGCCGAGGGCAGGGCGGCGGGACGGTCCTCTGCGGTGCTCAGAGCCGGGTCTGCGCCTCGGGGATGTAGATCTCGATGCTCTCCGCGCTCTCGGTGGCCGAGTTCTGGCGGACCGACGCGGCACGCTTGGCAGCCATCAGGCGCTTGCGGGCCTCCTGGCGCTGCGAGCTCTCCAGCGAGCGCTCCCGGATCAGCGGCGCGGGGCCCTTCGCCGGCTTCTTTGGCACTGGAGGAGGGGCCCTTCGCTCCTGATCAAAGCAGAAGGTTCAGGACATTACACAGCTTCTCAGGACAAGCTTGGGAAAGACTGGGATAGGTCAGTAGTTCGAAAACACATACACGTCTTTTTTTTTTTTAAACCTAAGGATGGTTAGTTCTGATCTGCACACTGTATATATGATTTCTCTTCATTGCTCTGGCTTGGATATTCAAAAGATGCGGGAAAACAAAACAAAACAACAACAACAATAACAACACATAATCTCTTACACTTAAGGTCGAGGGGAAAATTGCATCGCAGAACTAGGCCTTTCCACCGCAGGGTGTGGGCATTTAAAGTGCAGCCCTACAAGGGGCTCCGTGCACCTCACAGTGAGGGAGGCTCTGTCTGCAACCCCCAGACTATTCCTGGCGCTAGCAGTGGGTCAGGAGATCTCAACAGCTACAGAATGAATTAGAACTCTAAGCTGTATCTTTATGAGGAGCATCAGGTAGGAGAGCTTGGGTTCGAGAAAAAGCCCCCGCTACTCCCTCTCTCTCTCTGGCCTTCTCCCTCCGCCTCCCCAGCATTCCCTTCCATCCCTTCCTATTATAAGATAGTGTTTTTAGGCTTCAATGGTGCCATCGGGAGTTACACCCTTTTTGCACAACACACAGCCATAGATTGTACAGGGTCACCGGGGTGGGGGGTGAACAACTGGTATTTCCTACTCTGGGGAGGATTTTTCCAGGACAGCGGTCCCTAGGGGTTTCAGCATGCTTGTGGTAGCCCTGAAGACAATCCCAAGTTGTTATCAAAGCTGAACACAGGACTGGAAAAGGCCATGTCTCTTATCAGCAAACTCCGAAATGGTATTAGATCTTTTCTAATCTACTGCAAAATCCAGCCACTCACGCCTTCACGATAACCATACAAGGGGAAGGAAAGGCATCTAAACCACAAAGGGTGCTTTTAAGGAGAGAAATGTTGACCTTTTGGGCTCTGCAACAGTCCACAGCAACCCCACATTTCCACTTAAATAAAACACCCTGCATCCTTGTGAAATCAAACGTGAAGTTTCTCATGAAGGCACCGAGTATCTGACTTAACACTGATGCTCAGTACAGCGGGTCCTCCTTGCTTGCCAGGGAGAAATGCAGAGCTCAGTATCATCACACTGGGCTTTGGCCCGTGCTTGTTTAAAGTGGACTGTGTTGCTAACGGACAAAAAGGGAGAAGACAGAGTGCGGTCTCCCACCACCTCTGTCTCTTCATCTTTTGTTTCCCTGTCAGGTTCATGAGATGATGAAAGACTCTGATCATAGGCAAAATGCATTGTTAAAATCTTAAAAAAATAATTAAGCTAATAATTTATTATTAGGTTACATACCAATAAATCACATGTAACGATTTCTTTGCATCACTTCTTCGGGACATTTGTAATCTTCATTGTGGGATAACTGGTGGATATTTTTAAAAGTATGAATATTGGAAGCTTTTTAGTCATTTTTCTTTCTTTGCACACTTTATTTTTTTTCCAAAACAATAATATTAAAGAATCAGTAGGTGAGAAGTTAGATGGAGCATTCCTAAATTCCAGCGTGTGTACAGGTGTGTATTCTTTTAAGACCAGTTTGTCAGCAGACAGTTTTACACATAAAGAAAACTAGATGAAGCACAACGTTTGGCTTCTCAAAGCAGAGGCCACACACACATCGATAGTACTTCAAGCTTGGTTCTAATCCCCCCAGTTGGATGGCCATAGAACTAGAGATGGTGGATAGTGGTGACAACATTGCCCTCCTTTGGGACTGGGTTTGTCCTGGGTGCCCACTGACCCCATACACCCGGAGATGACGGGCAGCAGTGGATTACTGTTAGTTCTTGATGGGTCAGGAGACCCCAAAGGGCAGGGCTCTCACAGCTCTGAGCAAATAACCAGCCTTCATTTTCAGGGGTATCTCTTGGAACTATTTGACCTCGGTTCATAGAAGAACAAAAGTTACTTAAAAAAAAAAAAAAAAGACAAACCTCATACAGAACAGATCAGCCTGGAACGGCAGACATGAGATACTTATAGAAGCCTGGTAGAACCACAGCAATCAAATATGAAATTATGATTGATTAATTAAAATAATTTAAGCCTTTATTTCTAAACTGTTGCATGAAGATTCCCAGGGAACAATACTGCCCCAGGCAAATCAACCAAAGTTAGGAAAAAAATCCCAACACTTATGATGACTACCAGTCTCACAGGGAGCATATAGACTGGGGCGCCAGTGACTTCTTCGTTACTCTGCTTGTGAGATGACTGTCAGCCAGTTACTGCTCAGAAACATGTCCTGAGCGTGGAACTGAACTCTAGGGAACCATACACTGAAGAGGTCCTGATTTTGGTTTAGAAAGCAAAACTGGAGGCGGTTCCTTCCAGTGTCTAAGGGGGTTTAACTTAACGTTTAATTAATGAGAGAAGACAAAGAAAGAAAAAAGAAAGAGAAAAAGAAAGAAAGAAGGACAGGAAAAAGGAAAAAGAGAAAGAAAAGCCACATTCCCACTTTCCAATTCACAAAGACAGGTTTTTCTTCAAAAGTATGCCTGAAACATATTACAGATAATATCCCAAGTGGTTAGTATGTAAACATTGCCATTCCAATGACATGGACACGATGCCAGCTCCATTTCACATGGTGAACAGAAGGGCTGAGTGCAGAAGCCTATTTAGACTGTCCAGGGTTTGTGCAGCTTTTTAAATGGACCATACAAAATCTACATTGTTCTACCTTCTTGTCAAGAGGATCCATCTGTTTCCAATTATTGGCCTTTAACTGATGAAGTTCGTCAAATTTCATACTAATATTTTCTATGGACAACTGCAGCATGTCCCAAAACCCCGCCAAATCCTGGGAAGTGGGTCTTGGA
Source organism: Microtus oregoni (assembly GCF_018167655.1). Taxonomy (NCBI): domain Eukaryota; kingdom Metazoa; phylum Chordata; class Mammalia; order Rodentia; family Cricetidae; genus Microtus; species Microtus oregoni. The sequence goes on from NW_024543077.1 coordinate 23,816,309, forward strand.
TGCGCATTGGGATTCTGTGCAAAAGAGAGAAAAATATTGATGATTTAGAGGCAGTGGGACCGCAAACAGGGGCCACAAATGCATTTTCAAACATTTCAAAGAACCCAAGGAGGCCGAGTTCCTTTTGGCTTTCAGATAAGAGATAGCAGTGAGGCTACCAATGGTGACTTTCTACAGGCCCCCATCCCAGTCCCTGATTTTCAAATGTCAAGGCTGTAAAATTCCTTGTCCTTACAACAGCATGGTTGTTTCAGTCTGATAATTGGGGGAAGAGTCTAAACATTTGAAACAAAGCATCCCAGAATGCATTATCTCTTCCTGGATGTATTTTTAAACAATAGATTCAAATAAAAATACTGCCTTGAAAATAAAATCATGTGTGATTTCATGCCACACAGTTTATCCGGAGAACAGAAGAGAATTCTAGAGTGGGATTAGTTTTAGCACTCATGTTGGGTAAAATATTAGGTACAGAATGAATAAGCAACAAGGAATTTTTTAAGTACCTGGTTCTCAAGGCTTCTCTGGTGCCCAGAATTCAAATATTCAAATTGAATATTTGAAGCAAATGGTCAACCGTTGTTGGGAGCAGTGAGACCCCAGATCCTGAATTGCTTGCTTTCCCCTGATCTGAGTGCCTACAGCTGCTCTGAGCACGAGACCTTCAGGAGTTCCTGATGGCAGGAGAGTGGTTTCTGGTGGGTTTGGCTGGGGCGTGGCTATCTGATGTGGGAGTGTCATATATCAATCTGTTGATTTCATTGGTTAAGTAATAAAGAAACTGCTTGGTCTCATAGGTTAAAACATAGGTGGGAGGAGTAAACAGAACAGAATGCTGGGAGGAAGAGGAAGTGAGCTCAGAGAGGCCATGCTCTGCTCTCCCGGGCAGACACACACGATGAAGCTCCAACCCAGGATGGATGTAGGCTAGAATCTTCCCGGTAAGCGCACCTAGTGGTGCTACACACAGATGATTAGAAATGGGCTAAATTAATATGTGAGAATTAGCCTAGAAGAGGCTAGATAGAAATGGGCCAAGCAGTGTTTAAATGAATACAATTTGTGTGTTGTTATTTCAGGCATAAGCTAGCCAGGCAGCCGGGGTGCTGGGAACGCAGCCCCACCGCTCGTATTACAACAGCTATCTCTATATAATCTGCCCCTGAACACAATAAAGGGGGTATTCTTGGGGAATTCAAGAATGACCCGTGTTTCTGCCTCTCTGTCTGTGTGTATCTGTGTATTTTAACCTCCAGCCCCCTTGCCTGAAGCTCCCGAACTGGGTGCCAGCGCACAGAGTGCAGACACGGGGGCGCCGTGTGCGGCAAACCGTGGATATCCACAGGTGGTCCTTGAAATAGATATGTGTTCAGTAATTGAGACATTACTGGTATATATAATAACGAATCATTTTATCACATGACACATTGGCAGTTAGATAGTTTTAAATATAGCAAATGTCAGAAAACTTTATCTTTACACATACATATGCATGCTGATAATAATTCCCTTTTCAGGATTGCAAATATCCTTCAGTGTTTAAGAACTGACATTTTGCCAGCCAGTAGTGGTGACTGCCTTTAAGCCCAGCACTTAGGAGGCAGAGGCAGGTGGATCTTTGAGTAATAAGGCCAGCCTGGTCTATAGATTGAGTTCCAGGAGAGCCAGGACTAAACAGATGAACACTGTCTCGAAAAACCAAACCACTACCAACAAAAAGTTTTTTATAAAGAATCATTCAAAATTTTTATTGTTGTCATTAGGGCATAGCGATACACCCCTTTAATCCCAGCACTTGGGAGGCAGAGGCAGGTGGATCTCATAGGAATTCAAGACCAGCCTCGTCCACACAGTGAGTTCCAGGATACCCAGAGCTAGAGAGTGAGACCCAGTCTGGAAAAAAAACCTCAAAAAACAAAAACTAACAAACCAACAAAAATTATTATTATCAAGAATACACGCATACATGCGTGTGTGTGCACATGTGTGTGTCTGTGTGTGTGGTGTGTATGCTACAACATGTGTGTGGAGGTCAGAGGACAATTTGCACATACATGTGTGCGTCTGCAAATGCGTGTGCTTGTGCCTGTGGTATATATGCTACAACAAGTGTGTGGAGGTCAGAGGACAATATGCATGTACATGCGTGCATGCACACACGTGTGTGTTTGTGCATGTGGTGTGTATGCTACAACATGCGTGTGGAGGTCAGAGGATGATACACACACACATGCGTGCATGCGCACAGGTGCGTTTGTGTGTGTGGTGTATATGCTACAACATGCATGTGGAGGTCCGAGGACAACTTTATTGAGTTGGTTCTCTCCTTCCACCTTTGTGTGGGCTTCAGGGATTTAACTCCGGTCATCAGGCTTGAGAAGCCAGCTCCACTGAAGCCAGCCGAGAGCTGACTTTTGTTAGTTTGCTTGAGAGTGTTCTGTGTGATTTATGCTGGCCTGGAAAGCTCCATCTTTCTTATCTCAGCCTCCTCAGTGGAAAGACCTGGCTTGGGAGTTGACTTTCTTTGTCCCTGTAAGCTGTAATCACTGTCATTGCCTAACACCCTTTGCAAAAGCAGCTGAAGGCTTCCCAGTCAGACAGCAGGAGTTGCCCTCCCGTCCACATGGTAGGGCTTCTGGCCGGTGTCATTTCTCCTTATTTCTTAGTAGTAGAAACAACTGTGCTGGGCGGTGGTGGCACATGCCTTTAATCCCAGCACTCGGAAGGCAGAGGCAGGAGGATCTCAGTGAGTTCGAGGCCAGCCTGGTCTACAGAGTGAGTTCTAGGACAGCTAGAACTGTTATACACAGAAACCTTGTCTTAAAAAACCAAAACCAAAACCAACTGTAAACTCCCATGTCCTATGATAACTAAGGCCAGCTTGGACATTTAAAATTAACCTCACGAAAACGGTATCATCAGAATTTCAGAAAGTGTCAAGGTTGTGGGGTCATCCAGTTGTTTAACAAGGTTGGAAACAGCATTTACATCAGAGGATGAGCAAGAGTGACGGCAAATAAGGACGCCGATGTGCACACGGTTCTGAAACAACGCATGGCCGTTCTTTGGAATGAATAAATTATGGAGTTTTTAGGTGCTTGGCAATATTATAAATCTATCCCAGGGATGAGAGTGAGTGTGGCTTAGAGGTACATGCTCAAGACCCTGGGCTCAGTCTTCAGCACCTAAGCCAGAACAAAGCAAAATAAAATAAATACAACAACTTAGTCTAACACTAAGTAAGCTGGAGCAAGAACTCCCAAGTTTGAGGCTTACACTGCAAGCAACAAAAGACCAAAAGGGCTAGACAAACAACCCCTCAACATGCAGAACGGATAAGCAGACTGAGAAAGCTCGTCTTACTACTTCACGGTTTCACAATTAGTCAGCCTTATCCACAGTGGGAAACTAAACAGTTAATATTTTGGAATGCAGTGACATTTTCTGGGTCATGAGTTTTACTATTGTATTGTTTTAGCACCAATGAAAGGAATAATACAGATTGAGCTTCTTATCTGGCACCCTTGGGACCAGATGTCGAGATGCTAGAGTTCATAGGATTTGGATGTTTTCCTGTCCACAGTGAGATATTTTGGAGACAGAATATGAGTCTTAATGTGAAATGCACATATATGTCATGTACACCTGTACACACAGTCTGAAGGTTGTTATATATATTTTTAATGTACCTATATTGACTGTGACATGTTATATGAGGTCAGATTATACAGTATCAATGCCTCGGTGTCCCCAAAGTTTAGATTTTACAGAATTTCTGATTTTAGATTTCTTGGGTTTGGGCATAGTCAACCTCCAGTTCAGTAGCTTCTAGAGTACTTAGAAGTGCTTAAATCAGTATCGTGGGCAACTCGGTCTTCCCCCCAAAGGAATCTCTTTGCCCCATGTTGTCAAACAGACAAATGAGAAAAGAGAGTGTGTAAGCGCTAGCCACTCTCTAACTCAGCAGTCATGAGTCATGTGACAGAGTAGCTGAGTCTAGACAGACCATCTCTGAGATCAGAGGGACAGTCGGGGGTGGCCCCCTGGTTTAGTGTAGCTGGGATAAGACAAACTTCATCCATTCACTTTAAGCTTGAGAATCTAGTCGTTTTCAAACTATCTTCTTTTTTTTTTTCCTCCTCAAAGGAAGAGGAAGAAAGAAAAGCTGCACCTGGTTCTGACCAACCCTACAGTCACTTTTAAACACACACACACACACACACACACACACACACACACACTTATTTAACGTGCGTGTGCTGGAGGCAGTGCCTGGGCAAGCAGGTGGAGGTCAGATGACAGTTTGTAGGAGCTGGTTCTCTCTTTCCATCTTATCTGACCTGGGATCAAACTTGGGTCATCAGACTTGGCAGCAAGCCCCTTTGCCTACTGAGCCATCTTGCTGCCCCTTAGAGTCCCTTTCATACAGATGTGGTGCTAAGAGGAACTACCACCAGGTCATATTTACTTCCTGGGATGACTTCGCTCTGCAAAGGTAAGGGATGGAACTCAAATCCTGCATGGGATTTATGGGGGACAGCCAGGAGAGATCAGGGTTTGATTCTTGGGTCTGATTTTACTGTGGGCTGGTAGCTAAGTTTCTTAACTTTTGTGCCTGTCGATCCCATCTGTAAGTCATAAAGACAATGCCACTAGGAACTCCAAATGGCCATTCTGCGTAGTTACCAGGGCATCTGACACATTTGGTGCTGGACCTGCTCTTCAGAGGCCTGCTGTGAGCAGTACAATGACCATCCTCTGCTGGTGTGGCATTACCATAAATAGGGATTTCTCTAGTGGCTATAGGAGCCACTATGAGGAATGGCAAGATGTCAAAACTGGCTTTCATGAAGTTGATAATTTCTAGAAATCAGTACACATTAAAAAAAAAGTACCTGTAATTTCATCTTTAAAATGTACATGAAATTTATGTTCTCCTTTGTAGTACACTTGGCCACTTGCCCATCAATTCTGTTTTCACACTTATTCAGTATGAGTGTGGGGTAAGTGAGGGTGGGGCTGGTGCACATGCCACCGTGTGTGTGTGTGTCTGTGTGTCTGTGTGTGTAAGAATGGGAGCTGGTCCTTTCGTGAGTCCACCATGTGAGCTCTGGAGATTGAACACCAGGCTTCTCAGCAAGCCCCTTGACCCAGAAGCCACCTTGCCAGCCCTGGACTAGATTCCTTGAGGAGAAAACGCAGTGCTTAGGACACAGAGTTTAAACTCTAAAGCCCGACCTGGGTCCTCTAAGATGTCGTTGTGTTTTCCCTTCCCGCACATCACCGAGTTGCTGTGCGTTTGTTCTGTGTTAGCGCCAGCCTGACCGGCAGCAGTTGTGTGTGCAGAGTCCCTTGTGGTGGACGGAGGTCTTCTTTAAGGCCTCCTGGAAGAGGCTCCTGGCCTTTATTTCTCTGCCAGGTTTGCAAAGGCTATTGCTGTCACGGCTGCTGTTACGGAAGAGGGTTCCCTTCCTTCGTGTTTGTATGTCACCTGTCTCAGGGTGTCAAATCCACATTTTGTCATACCCTCAACCTCTGGCCTTTGGGTTAGAGCAAAACTGATCAGGAGACACCGAAGGCTGTTTTAGAGAGAGAAATCTTTGTTTGGAAAGTACTTAGGAAACATCAGTTGCTCCAAATTTTACTAAGAATAAGAAAACCAAAAGCAACATACAAAATCTAGGAACATGGGGGCTGGAGAGATGGCTCAGTGGTTAAGAGCATTGCCTGCTCTTCCAAAGGTCCTGAGTTCAATTCCCGGTAACCACATGGTGGCTCACAACCATCTGTAATGAAGTCTGGTGCCCTCTTCTGGCCTGCAGACATACACGCAGACAGAATATTGTACACATAATAAATAAATATTTAAAAAAAAATCTAGGAACATGGAAAGTTTTCAATATAAAAAAAATCAGGAAATGGAGTTTTAACTTAATTCTGTCCCTAGGATTATTTAAGTGGGTCTCTCTCTCTCTCTCTCCTTCCTTCCTTCCTTCCTTCCTTCCTTCCTTCCTTCCTTCTGCTTGTTTGCTTTATTTAGTGAAAAGCAGGAAACCAGATTCATCTGTTAAGACTCCAAGGAGCCTTGACTTAACTTGGTTCAAACTAAGTTTTGCTGTGGCTGGACCAGTCTTGAGGACAAGGTCTCTCCGAGCTGTGCTACAAGGAGTCACAGGGATGTGGATGGTACTTACCAGGTTCTCTTCACACAGCTCTCTGAACTGGTAGAATTTCTGCGCCATGAGAAGTTGGGCGCTGCCCACAGCGGTTCGGATTTTCCCTAGAACTGAAAAGAGCAGACACAGAGGTTTACACGATGCCTCAATGTTGAGCTTAGTCTGATTTAAAAAAAAAAAGGCAAAGAAAAAGTTATGCTGTTGCGGTGTGTTAAAACACCCACAACGCGCACCCACACGCACCTGGGTCCATGAAACCCGGGATACCGGGTTCAAGCATAAAGTCAACTTGGGAAACCACATGTTTATCGCTCTTGTTTCTTGGGAGAACTGAGTTTTCCGTCACATCACTGTGCTGTACCCCAAGGAGAGGCAAATAGCGTTCCTTTTCTTGGTCCAGACAAACTTCACGTGATTTTCCCAGTGTAGTTTCGGGTTTATGGAGTCAGTGATCCTGATCTACTAGCTTGATTTTCTAATTCCGATTCAAACACAAGAAAAGTAATACAAACTGGGGGAGGAATCTCCTAACACCCTAACTAGTCCATAATCCAGCATTTTCCCTGGAGTTCAGCCACTGACATTCTCTGAGAAATGAATTTGCTAGGGAGTGATGGGGTTCAACCTGTCGCCTGGGTCACACCAGCACGGACCCTAACATTCATTTGGTGTGGAGTCTTCCTCCTTGCTTTGGTACTTGAAGCGGTCTTAGTAACTGCCTTTGAGTGCCTCTGCAGGCCCCCCCCCCCCCCCCCCCCCCCCCCCCCCCCCCCCCCCCCCCCGGTCTCAGTGTCCCCAGGGCTCCCCCTGCACCCGCAGCTCTTGCAGCTGCCCCCCCGCTGGAGCTCTGCCACATAGCAAACCGCCCTCCTGTACCCGAGTGGACAGAAACCTCCCACAATGGAAGACTAGAGAGAACTCAGACCACCTGAGGCTTGAATAGGCTGGGAATTCTGCCTGATAGAGACAATATAGGGTTCAAGCAATCTCACTGTTGGCTTCGATCTAAAAAATCCACACTCCTTTTCTCAACCACAAGATCAGGAGAAAACAAAGAAAGCAACGGGCATTGCCCAGGCTGGCTTTATAATCTGCTGTACTGGATTCACAATGCCAGGCCTCCTGATGCTCATTCTACCTAGGAAGTTCTGGGGCAGACCTACACAGAAGTCTTTCCAAGGTCACTCTTGAATCCACTATTGTTCTGCAGCATGGTGGTGGTTAACCTTGAAGCAGTTAGCCTGGCCCTCAAGGCTAAAGCCAGGCCAGAGAAGGGCAGAGGAGCCAAGGCCCTGCCTTCTTGGGCTTTGCATCCTAGTGGAAAGCACAAAGAAAAGGCAGGGGAGTAGACCCCTTCAGTGGATTAGACAACATAGCGTTCTTCCTCTGTCTCCTATGAAATGGGAAACAAATGAGCAACAAACAGGCTCTGGCTTAAACAGTTTGTCTTGATAGTCACAATTTTGTAACAGCAAAATAAAACTTATTTACCTCATTAAATCTACGCACATCATTTATTGATTATATATCTATAGTTTATCTTATTTTATGTGCATTTGTGTTTTGTCTGCGTGTATGTCTGTGTGAGGGTGCCAGAAACCCTGGAACTCAAATTGCAGACAGGTGTGACCTGCCATGTGGGTTTTGGGTGTTGAACCGAGGTCTTTTGGAAGAACAGCCAATGCTATTAATTGCTGAGTCATCTCTCCAGCCCCATAAATATATAAATGAAAACACACACGAACACTGGATTTGATCCGTCCCACTAACACAGTAGATAGACTGGGAGTTGAAGCAACAGATTTTCTCTGAATATTAAAATGGGAGGTTCGAGGACTCTGTGGGTCGGGAATGGGTTTTGCTCCTGGGGTTCTGGGTAGTGGCCTCCTTTACAAGCAGGCTCCTGTAAACTTTTTAGATTGTCCAACCAAATAGGGTGCTGTTCTGTTCACATGAATGTCCCCCAGAGGCCTTTGTATTAAAATGTTGTTCACTGGCCTATGGGGCTTCTGGAAGTAGAAGACACTTGGGAAGTGGGGCCTTAGTGGAAGGAACTCGAGCTGCTAGGAGGTGCCGGAGAAGGGACACTGGTACCCCAGCCATTTCCCCTTTCTCTTTTGTTCCTCAGCTCCCACGATGTACTCTGCCACTGAGGTCTACAAGCAACAAGGTTAAGTCACCATGGACTGAACCTTTGCTTTTGTTTTCCCCCAGACAGGGTCTCTCTATACAGCTCTGAATCTCCTGGAACTCGCTCTGTAGACCAGGCTGGCCTCGAACTCACTGAGATCTGCCTGCCTCTGCCTCCCGAGTACTGAGATTAAAGGTGTGCGCCACCACTGCCTGACTTCTTGTTCTATTTAAAAAATCTATTTCTTTTTATTTTATGTGTGCCTAAATGGACATACATGCATCATGTGTGTACAGGTCCCTGCGGAGGCCAGAACAGGTAGCAGATCCTTTGTAACTACGGTTATAGGGGACTGTGAGCTTCCTAACATGGGTGCTGGAAATGGAACCTGGGTCCTGTGCAAGAGGAGAAAGAGCGCTTAACCACTGAGCCATCTCTCTAGCACTTGTTTCCTTTCCTTCTCTCTCTCTCTCCTTTTTGTTTTGTTTTTGGAGATAGGATCTCTTTTTGTAGTCCTGCTGTCCTGAAGCTCACTCTAGACCCAGCTGGCTTTGAATTTAGAGAGATCCACCAGCCTCTGCCCCCTGAGTGTTAGGATTAAAGGCATGCAACACCATGCCTGGCTCCTTGCTTTAGTTTTTGATATAGGGTCTCTCCTTACACTCTGCTCTGTGATGAATTTGAATTTGCCTTATTTATTTTATTATTGATTTATTTAGAACCAGGACCTTACTGTATAGCCCAGATTGGTCTCAACGTCCGTGATTCAAGCAAACATCCCTACCTCAGCCTCCAGGGCACCTGGGATCCCAGTAGTTTTCCACTGAACCAAGGTTTGAATTTCCTTACTTTATGCTGTTCATGTGTGTAGGAGTATTCAGTATGTACCTTCCAGTGACAGGCTTATTGCGCTTAACACGGGGCCTCTTGAGTTACCCATGTTGTCACATAAGATCTTCTTCTTTTTAAGGCTCAGTAACATTTCATAGCATCCATGAATAGCATTTAATAATCTGTGGAGTGGCCGGGCGATGGTGGCGCATGCCTTTAATCCCAGGACTCAGGAGGCAGAGGCAGGCGGACCTCTGTGAGTTCGAGGCCAGCCTGGTCTACAAAAGCTAGTTCCAGGACAGGCTCTAAAACTACAGCGAAACCCTGTCTCAAAAAAACACATAAATAAACAAACAAACAAACAAATAAATAAAGGCTCTTTGCTTATCTCAGCACTTGGGAGGCAGAGGCAGGCAGATCTCTGTGAGTTTGAGGCCAGCCTGGTCTACAAGAGCTAGTTCCAGGACAGGCTCCAAAGCTACAGAGAAACCCTGTCTCGAAAAACTAAAAAAAAAAAAAAAAAAAAAAAATCTGTGGAATGTGATTTCTCTCGATTATCAACACTTTCTAGAACCAGATGTGGTAGCCAGTCCTCAGGAGGCTGAGGCAGGAGGATTCTGAGTTCAAGATTGTGCCAAACTACTTAGCGAGACCTTGTCTCTGAACACCAAAGCCAAGCAAAACCAAACCAAATATTCACCTTCCAGCCAGCGCCACGGGACAGAAGGATTGGGTATAAGGGGACACCGTGGGAATCTGGAGCTGAGAGCAGAACAGATCTAGTCGTAGTGCTGAGGACAAGGTCACGTCAGTTGTGAAGAAAGTGGAGGGTCTGGGGCTCACTCCACAGACATGGTTGGAGAAAATTACAAGCCCCATGTTTTCTTTAAAGGTTACATGTTATAATGAGAAGCACAGAAAGGCTCTGTGGGGAGGGGCGTCTATGCAGACTATGCTTTGAAATCCCCTGGCTATGCAGAATTAAAGACGAGACATTAAGAGAAGAATGAAGCTCCTCTTTCCCCACCTCCCTGTGTGGGGTATGGTTTTTATTTGGGGAACATAGCGGTGGTAGAAAAAACACAGGGGTGAAAAGAACGAGCGATTTCGAGCGATTTCTTTTAACCCTGCCAGGGGAATCTATGATTGCTACAAGGAGTTTCTGTGTGCCGGTGCCAGCGAGCCAAAACAAAGACCAGTTAGTTCCCTTGGGAATACGCCTGGCTTTTCGCTGAATCAAAATTTCAGGGCTGAAGGTGGTGCTTAGCATGTGTGACGCTCGGAACTCAATCCTTAGTACCTAAAACACAAACAATTGAACAAACGCACACAACAGGTGAGCGTTCCAGCAACTCTGTGATCCTCTCCATAGTCCAGGAGAACTGGTCTCTAGATGGGAAAAGTCAGAAGACTGGTTTCTCTGGCTTCTTTTAGTTCCTTTCTTTTCCTTCCTTTTTTCCTTCCTTTTTTTCCTTCCTTCCTCCCTCCCCTCCTTCCCTCCTCCTCCTCCTTCTTCTTCTCCTTTTTCTTCTTCCTCTTCTTCCTCCTCCTTCTTTTTATTTTTAGTTTTGAGGCAGAGTCTTGCTATACAGGCTTGGCTGGCCTGAAGCTATAGACGGAGCCAGCTTCAAACGCTCAGAGACTCACCTTCCTCTGCCTCCTGAATCCCAAGTGCTAGGATCAAAGCCACCATGGTTGGCTTGCGCTCACCTCTGCCCAATCCACAGCCACCATGCCTCTACTTTAGGGCCTCAGACACTGGAAAGAACATACATACAGCCTCAAACTTGTTATGTAGCCAAAGACAACCTTCAACTCCTGATTCTCCTGCCTGCATCTCCCTAGTGCTAGGATTAAAGGCATGCGCCACTATGCCTGGGCTATGCAGGGCTGCGATTGAACCCAGGGCTTCACTCTTACCAACTGAGCTACATCCCCAGCTCAAACAAAAATTTTTTTCCCATGTCATTAGTTTATTTACAATCATATCTAGCATAAGAATTTGAAAGGTTAAGCCATTTTTCATCGATTTCATTTCTTAAACATTCTTTATAGTTGTTAAAGGGATGAATGAAAATATTCTGCTTTCTTAAGTAGTCACTGCTGTCTTAGGAAGAAAAGAGCAACAGATCCAGATCTGTAAGTTCACAGTTGTCAGAGCCAGTGACCGACGGGGATTTCCTCACAGTGGCTACAAGAAGCACAGAGGTGGTGAACTCTGGACGTTCTGGCCTAATACGGTTCTGTTGGACGCTCTGTAAGGCTGCAGACAGAGCGGGAATGTGGAAGTAATGACCGCAGCACTATCTCCCTCACGACCTTGATGTCTGAATCACCAAGGGAAGAGGAGAATTACAGACATATTTCTTACTCCTTTTGTAGAGTCCCGGAGGACTAGAAAATACCGTCACCATGCAGGAGCCCATCGAGCTGTCCAGCCACGGTGAAGGGCCGTCAAGTGAACACGCCAGGGAGCCATTTTCAAATGGCTGGCCACCTCAACTGCAGTACATCTGCTGTGCTCCTTTGCCATGGAACTTTCCTTGACACCCAGGCCATAGGTTCAAGGGCAGCCAGCTTCTTCACTAAGTGACTGTTCGTCTTGGGACCATTTACACACCTCTTCCTCCTCATTTCTCCTGAAATTCCTATACCTAGCTGCCTCTGCCATTTGCTCATTCTTCTGCCTCTGGGTGGCTAGATCCTTGATTTCCAACCAGCTCGCAAGCTTCTTGACTACATAGGTGGTGTCCATGCACTCAGGCAATCCCTGAAATGACACTGAAGGGTTAAGTTTGGGGATCAGCTGAATCAGCTCTGGACTCTCTCTCTCTCTCTCTCTCTCTCTCTCTCTCTCTCTCTCTCTCACACACACACACACACACACACACACACCCTGACAAACATACACACACACCACCACCACCAACAACAAAGTTAACAGCAACAATCTGGACTAGATTTTGACTCCTTTCTGTCTGTCTTCCTCCGCCCTTTAAGTTACTGTTGAGTAGTTAAGGAATACAGTCTGAGCTAGGCATATTTATTTCTGAGACAAGATCTTTCTACAGAGCTCTGGCTGTCCAGGCCGGCCTCAAACTCCCAGAGATCCATCTGCCTCTGATTCCTGAGTGCTGGGATTAAAGGTGTACGCCACCACCTTCGACTCTTAATTCACTAGCTAGCTCAGTAGTAGCCTTTGGGAATTCACCGTCTCTGGCTTCTCTGTCCCGAGTGCTGGGATTGCCTTCTGTGCCTGCACACCCACCCTGCAGGTGTCAGGCCATGTGGGATAGGGTGACCATGTCTGTGGGTGAAGTGAATTGCCTCATGGGGAATGTTCCTCCAGGAACTCCCAGTAAACTCCTCAACAACGGAAAAGGCAGGTAAATTCCTAGTCTACTAACCTTTATGATTTTAGCAAAACACCCCTGGGCAATCTCACTTGCAACCCCCACTTCCTGAAGCTGTTGGGAGCAGGTGGCTGCCATTCTTCACTTTAACCAGAGAGGGTACTACCAGCGTGTGGCCAGCCTAGGAAAAACAGAACCCACAAGCCCAAAGCGGCATGGAGTGTCTGTCATGGAAATGCCTGCCGGCGTAAATTAAAGGCTATCTGCTCCCAAGTTTGGGCTCCTCCTTAACCTCTTTATGCTTTTCTTTTTATTCTGGAGACTTTTGGGGTGAAGGAGGAGAGAAGAGTGGGGGAGAATTTGAGTCCACATCTAAAGCCACATGGGTTTGTCAGTACAAATCTATATGAGATTGCCCAGGCTTTGAAGAACGCATCCTTGGGGCAGTTTCTCCAATCTGTGACTCAGAGGTCCCTTCTTATATATACACAGAGCAGAGTGCTGACCAGGAAGCACATTGGCTATCACTTCCTGTGGCCGTGAACTATTGTCAGGTTAGTCAGAACTTACGAAACAGACCACATGCTCTCTGTCTCTCTCTGACCCCTACTACCGAGTGTGCATGCGTGCGTGTGTGTGTGTGTGTGTGTGTGTGTGTGTGGTGTGTGTGTGTAGGCACGCACACTGGGAAAAGGAGAAAATCTTTTGAAGGTTCACTTTAAAAGGTGAGAATTAGCCGGGCGGTGGTGGCTCACGCCTTTAATCCCAGCACTCGGGAGGCAGAGGCAGGCGGATCTCTGTGAGTTCGAGACCAGCCTGGTCTACAAGAGCTAGTTCCAGGACAGGCTCCAAAACCACAGAGAAACCCTGTCTCGAAAAACCAAAAAAAAAAAAAAAAAAAAAAAAAAAAAAGGTGAGAATTAAACTGAAAGAAGCCAGATGCATCTGCAGCTCTGCACTTAGCCACACGCCCAGGGCTGATGAATGAACGGCAGGCCTCACAGAGCGCAGCTTTATCCACCACCTACCAGCTGATGAGCTGCGCAGACTGGGCAGAGGCAACCCTGGACAGAAACCCAGTGATCACACTGATAGCCGGTCACAACAACGACCCTGCCCAGCTTCCATAACCAAACCTGAACGCAGCCAGAGCTTACTTAGGGTTTCATCAGCAGCCTCAAGTTCCCTGGCCAAACTCACAAGGCTCCTGTGGGAGATGCTATCCACTAACCTGAATGCTACTGCCAGGTGAAATTAAACTGGAATTAATCTGCTTCTTGCACACGCTGTTTATCTGTGTCTTTAGGATAACGTCTGAAAATTCCACGGAGAAGTTGTCCACAATTCAGGAGGCAAAGACAGATTACCAAGTACTACAAACCAGTCGGTACTTTATCCTTGAGCCAATGAAACCTGAGCCCGCTTTTCCCCCCACAGCCGGAGACTGCATTCTTGTGAGAAGGGCTCAGTTCCATCTGGTTGGTTCTTTCCCGGTTAGATAATCCCAGACGTATCCATGTAACATGCGAGCCGCTGTCAAACAGTGCTGAGCCATCTCCCCGGGACAGCTGTTTCGCACAAGGGCTGCGTTGTCTGAGGAGAGTGGGTATCGGTTTCCCTTCAAGTGCTTGGGAGACTCTGTCAGCTGCCTTGGCTCAAAGAAAGCCTCGCCCACTGCAGACTTCCATTATTCTGTTATCTGGCCCCAAACCACTCTCGACTGGGAGGGTCGAAGGCCTAAATCAAGAACCAGTCTTTGTTCTGCTTGGCTTTTTATCGGGGGAAGTAATAGCTCCACACACCCAAAGAATGTATGGTCTTACTCTTCCGAAGCTAGCTGGCTTGCTTTCACTCTTCCCTGGGCTCCAGGTGAACTGGGAACGCCAAAAACTATTCACAGGGAGGAGTCGTCAGAATCTCCATAGATGATGACCGCAGAGGCACTGAAAACGAGATGGAGCTTTCCTTCTCTAATAGAGACCACTCTAACTCCCCACACACCCAGATCTCTGATTTGCTTCAAGTAGTAATCCAGCAAACAGATTCCTTACCTCCCTCTCCCTCTCCCCTCCCCCCTCCCTCTCTCCCTCTCTCTGTTTTGGACTGTGGACATCTGTGTTTTGAACTTAGACATTTAATAAAGTATCTTACATCGTGTGTTGTTAGGAACAGAACCTAAAGCCTTGAATTTGCCAGGAAAGCTGACAACCACTTGCCTATACCCCTAAGAACACCTGTGGGGGGGGGGTCAGAGGTCAACCTGTGGGCGTGGGTTCTCCCCTCTGTCATGTGGTTTCTGGGACTGAATTTGATGGTCAGGTTTTGTGGCAAGCACCTTCAAGTGCTGAGCCATGTCATACCCCCACTCCACCATTTTTAAATGTGCATCAAGCATTTGAAATATTTAAAAACTGGGATAACTCTGAACCCTGTTCCTAACCCTATCTAAAATCTAACCTGGTTGTTGGCTGGTAAGGTTTTAGACAAATGAGCTAATCTAAACCTAATCCTAACCCTAACTGTAACCCTAATCATAACCCAGCCCTCTTCCTGTGACTAACCCTAACCCTGACCTTAAACCTAACACTTTTTTGCTGTTTTGTTTTGTTTTGTTTTTGTTTTCCAAGACAGTGTCTCTCTATGCAGCTCTGGCTGTCCTGGAACTCACTCTGTAGACACACTTAGAGCCTGCCTCTGCTTCCCTAACCCCGAGTGCTGGGACTGAAGGCATGTGGCACCACTACTTGGCAAACTTAACAGTTTCCCTAACCCTGGTCCTATTATAAATAAATAAACGAATAAATAAATAAATAAATAAAATGCAAGCAAACAAAAAGTTGGGAAACTGAGCAAGCGCTGTGTTCAGAATTTCCCCTGTCCTCACTGTGTCTGATGACTGTAAACATGAGGTCCCCTGAGAAATTTTTGTCAAATTTTTCCTCTTTTTCTTTTCAGGAAAAAAGAACACATGAAATGTATACCTTAACTAAAGCACAGGGACACTGGACTCTAAACAGACACTGCCCCTGACCCCCAAAGAGATGTCTTCTCTGCAGAGGACGCAAAGAACCTCTGCAGCGGTCACATGACCTGGACAACCCAGAAGTAGCTGCTTGATTTGTTTCTTTGTCTGTTATCCACAGATGAAAACAAGAGTTGGTTACTTAGAATTTAGCTCTTCTCTGAAAACTGGGGCTGACAGAAAGGAAAAAGAGAGAAGAAAGGCTGGATCAGAGAATTTGGGACACTGACTGAGGCTGTCATCAGAATAGAGGGACAATTGCCAAGAAGCCAGGGGCAAATACGCGTGGCAAGCTTTCCTGAGGGTCTTGCCAAGCAACACACAGTGTCATTATCTTGTCAGCTGTGGTGTGTGTCCTGCCAGACACTTCTGTGTTCTGTGACCTCAGACTAGGCATTGCAGAGAGCTGTTCGGATGGCAAGGGAAAAAGGCATCTGTCAAAGGCTCCAGCTTTCTCCTAGGCAGCAGTTTTTCTCAGGGTTTCTCCCACAGAGCGCTGGTTCCCGCTAACTTCCGTTTGCCTCATCTGAAACTGGCAATGGTTTGTCTTTGGAATTATCAGTTAACTTCAGAAATCGGGAATCCCAGCACACGAAAGCATGGCTGGGGGATGAGATAAACGAGACTCGCTTCAAGTGCTCGTGTGTTAAAACTGTATCTCAGAAGCCGGGCAGGAACTATGGAGCTCACTGAGTTATCCACCGGGTTCTCTCACCCCTGACAAATCTATCCCCTAGTCTGAGGAGCCCATATCGTACAAGGGATGATCCTTGATGCTTTTATTGCAAAAATAACGGCTAGTTACTTGCTGTGATCTGAATGTTTGTATTCCTTCGAAATTCTATGTTGAAGCTCTTCACTGAGGAGCAAGTCTAGAAGAGATGATTAGCAGGTGGTATCTCGCACCTTTGATCCCAGCACGCAAGAGGCAGAGACAGGAAGACGTCAGAATTCAAGGCCAGCCTGGTCTACGGAGTTCCAGGACAGCCAGGGCTACACAGAGAAACCTCTCAAAAGAAAAAAAAGAAAAAGAAAAAAGGACGGAAGAGAGTAAGAGAGAGAGGGAGGGAGGGAGGGAGGGAAGGAGGAGGAAGGAAGGAAGGAAGGAAGGACGAAAGAAAGAAAAAAGATGATTAGGTCATGGGGGTGGGACTCTCAGGAACAGAATTAGTGGATTCCTAGATGAGGCCTGGAGAGCTTGCAGCCTTTCTGCAGCCTGAAAGTGCGTCAGGAAGGTCCCGTGCTGAAAGCAGACAGTGGGCTGTAGCAAACTGACCAGACTAACGTACTACTTACTATGCACTTTTTACTTAAGTAGGAAGAAAGGTGTTGCTAACTTAAAAAACCAGGGCCTGGAGAGATGGCTCAGTGGTTAAGAACACTGGCTGGGCTGTTCTTGTAGAAAACCTGGGTTTGAGTCCTGGCACCTACGTGGCAGCTCACAACCATCTGTAACTCTAGTCTTAGGGGACTCAACCCCCTCTTCTGGCTTCTGAGGGCACCAGGCATGCACATGGTGCACAGACATATGCAGACAAAACACCCATATGCATAAAGTAAATAAATGAAAATTTAAAAAGTTTTATAAGATTAAATATGTCCAAGATTTAAATGTATACGTAATGATCCCATCTTATGTAACAGAGAGGCTAGATATGTAAAGGCGAATAAGACAAAAATAACTTCTTCCTGGGCTGTGGTGGTACACACCTTTAATTCCTAAACTCAGGAGGCAGAGGCAAGCATATCTCTGTGAGTTCAAGGCCAGCCTGGTCCACAAAACCTGTTCTAGGATAGCCAGAGCTGTTACACAGAGAAACCCTGTCTCAAAACAAAACAAAACAAAACAAAACAAATAAACAAACAGAAAAACAAAAGCAAAACCCAAAACTCTTCTTGCTGGAAGTAATGGCACTCATCTTTAATCCCAGCATTCGGGAGACAGAAGCAGTTGGATCTCTGTGAGTTCAAGGGCAGCCTGGCTATAAAGAGAGACACCGTCTCAAACAAAAACCACTGGGCAGTGGTAGCGCACACCTTTAATCCCACACTCAGGAGGCAGAGGCGGACGGACCTCTGTGAGTTTGAGGCCAGCCTGGTCTACAGAGAGAGTTCCAGAACAGGCCACAAAGCTACAGAGAAACCCGGTCTTGGAAAAACCAAAAAAATAAAAATAAATAAAAAAATAAATAAATAAAAAAAATAACTTCTAACTTTATGAAGCTTTTGTACTGAAAATGAGAACATAGACTATCATAAAGAGGCTGGAAGGCCTGAGAGTGGTTAGGCACCCCCAAAGTCCTGGCAGCCATGCCCAGTGCACCCCAACAGCAAACTCATTTTGGACAATAAACAGAGGCATTACTTTGCAATGACCTATAGTTTTACTCTCTCCTTCCTTTCATTCTCTCTCCCTTCTGCCCTTCCTTTCATTTCTCTCTCTTTTTTGCCTGTTTTGAGAATGTATTTAATCACAACATTTCTCCCTTCCCATTCCTGCTCCGAGAGTCTCCAAACAAAAGGTAGGCACCCAAAAGCCCAATTCTGCATTCTTGGCAGCTATTGGAGCCCCACCCCCAAGTTGCCAGGCATCTAAACCCATGCCCAAGTGCTTAGCTTTTGACCATACTTGGACACAAACCCAGTTTGTGGCAGACATACCATCACCCCTCACGTACAACCTAAAAAATCTCCCGGCTGTAGTTTGGGGATGGGACTTTTCTGGCCCAGTCTCTGGGATCAGAGAACCTACCTGGGAGTTGCTCTCAATAAACCTGTTACACTTTTTCAATTTGGCTTGACCTGGCTTACTGTGAAGGTAGGGAAACTTACCATATGAGGAGGATGTGTGGCAAAAAAAACCCTATTACTCACTCTGTAGTCCTGGCTGGTCTGGATTTTGCTATGTAGACAAGGCTGGCCTGAAATTCTTTTTGTAGCCCAGGCTGGTTTTGAACTCATAGAGAGAATACTTGTCTGTGGCTCCAGAGTGCTGGGATCAAGGATGTATACCACCAGGGCCCAGCATAAATTCAATGTTTTTAAAGATGTTTATTTATTTATTTATTGTTTGTTTGTTTGTTTAAGGTTTTTCGAGACAAAATTTCTCTGTAGCTTTGGAGCCAGTTCTGGAACTCCCTCTGTAGACCAGGCTGGCCTTGAACTCACAGAGATCCACCTGCCTCTGCCTCCCGAGTGCCACCACTGTCAGCCAGATTGTGGCTTTCTATTCTATTAGTGTACAGCTGAGATAAGTTTGGCCTAAAGCTGCTTCCTACACAGCTACACAGTTTACGCTAAAGGATACTTTGTACATAGAGAATAGTAACCTAACTGGATGTATCAACAGACTGGTAAAAAAAAAGTTTCATTACATTTTGGGGAAATTTATTTTCAGGTGTGTGACTTTGTTTACGCTGCAATTATTTAACTCTATGAAGCTGTGTTACTGTGACTGTCTAAAAACACTTAATGGTCCTAATAGAGATGAACAGCCAACAGTGAGGCAGGAGCAAGGATAGGCTGGGCTGGCAGGCAGAAAGAACGTGTAGAAAAAGAAATCTGAGAGGAGGGAGCAAGGAGCAAAGGCGAGAACAAGGAGAGGAGGATATCAGGGGTTGGTTACACAGCAAGCCAAGGAGAAAGAGGCAAAGAAAGGTATTAAGAAATAGATAAAAACCCAGAGGCAAAAGGTAGTCAGGATAACATAAGCTAAGAAAAGATGGCTGGAAACAAGCTAAGCTAAGGCCAGGCATTCATAACTAAGAATAATTCTTTGTCTGTGATTTATCTGGGAGCTGGGGGATAGGCCCCCCAAAAGCCAAAACAATACACATCATACAACAATTTTGGTCAATCAGAAGTGACCCGAGAGGGCTGGAGAGATGGCTCAGCAGCTAACTGCACCTACTGCTTTTGTAGAGAACCTGGGTTTGGTTCCCAGCACCTCTTTGGAGGCTATCAATCAGCCTTAACTTCAGTACCTGGGGATCTGATGCTTTCTTCTGACCTTCATGGGCACCAGATACACATGTGGTGCACATGGTATATGCAAAGGCAAAATATTCATACACATAAAAATTCATAAAGAAGTCTTTACATTTTTTAAAAAAAATTTATATACGTTGGCGTTTTGCCTGCATGTACGTCTGTATGAGGATATCAGATCCCATGAAATAGGAACCTCAGACAGTTGTGAGCTGCCATGTGGGTGCTGGGAATTGAATCTGACTCTTCCGGAAGAGCAGCCAAGGCTCCCAACCACTGAGCCATCTCTCCAGCCATAAATAAGTCTTTAACAGAAAAAAAAGGCAGTTAGCTGGCTATGCATGGCTGCACACACCTTTAATCCCTGCATCCAGGAACTAAAAGCAGGTGGATCACTATAAGCTTGAATACAGCCTGGCCTACATAAAAATTCCAGGTCAGCTGGCCCTGCATGGAGATGCATGCCTACAACACCATAACTTGAGAGGCTAACATGCATTTATAATCCCAGCACTTGGGAGGCGGAAGTAGGAAGATCAGAAGTATACAGCTTTCTTTTGCTACTGAGCTCCAGGCTAGCCCCTGTCTCAAAAAAACAAACAGGCGGGCTGGAGAGATGGCTCAGTGGTTAAGAGCATTGCCTGTTCTTCCAAAGGTCCTGAGTTCAATTCCCAGCAACCACATGGTGGCTCACAACCATCTGTAAAGAGGTCTGGTGCCCTCTTCTGGCCTGCAGACATGCACACAGACAGAATATTGTATGCATAATAAATAAATTTAATAAAACAAACAAACAAAAAAACCAAACAGGCTAAAAGACGCAATAAGCAGGGTTTCTGTGGGCATACACACTATTTTAATATTGCATGTTAATAAAACTATACGGATTATTATTACCCAACACACACATGTATACACACATTGTGTATTAGTATTAATTATCAACCTGACAAAATCTAGAACCAACTGGGAGGTGAGCCTGTGTGTACGATTGAGAGATTATCTTAATTGTGGTGATTGCGGTGGGGAAGAGCTGCCCACTGTGGATGGCACCATCCCCTAGGTAGGGGGTCCTGAGATGCACACAAGGAAACAGCGAGTTGAGTACTAATCTGTAGCTATTTGTCATTGTTTTCTTTGCATTGGCGGGACAGAGTGTGCAGACCCTGCTGCAAACTCACCCCCCCCCCCCCCCCCGCGACCTCAGACAGTGGACAGGGAGCTGAAATAAGCCCATTTTCCCTTACATTCCATTTGTAGTGGACCTTACCACAGAAACCGAAAAGAAACTAAGACATCTCTGGACCCTGTCGACTTGACAAGGTAAAACACTCTGAGCGTCAGGAACCTCAACTAGGAAAATGGCCCCCTAAGGTGGGTTGCAGGCAGGGCATTTTCTTAATTAGTGATTGATGGGGCGGGGGCGGGCCCAGCCCATTGTGGGTGGTTCCATCCTGAGCTGGTGTCCTGGGTTGTATAAGAAAGCAGGCTGAGCAAGCCAGTAAGCAGCTCTCCTCCATGGCCTTTGCATCAACTCCTGTCCCCAGGTTCCTGCACTGCTTAAGTTCCTGTCCTGACTTCTTCAGTGTTGAGAAGTGGAAGTGGAAGCCAAATAATCCCTTTCCTCACCAGCTTGCTTTTGCTCATGGTGTTTCATCGTAGCAAAAGTAACCAGGACTAAGGCAGACCTTTAAAACTAGTTAGATTGGGCTGGAGAGATGGCTCAGTGGTTAAGAGCATCGCCTGCTCTTCCAAAGGTCCTGAGTTCAATTCCCAGCAACCACATGGTAGCTCACAACCATCTGAAATGAGGTCTGGTGCCCTCTTCTGGCCTGGAGACATACACGCAAACAGAATATTGTATACATAATAAATAAATAAATAAATAAATATTAAAAAAAAACTAGTTAGATTATTATTATGATGATGATGATGTTTTTCGAGACAGAGTTTCTCTGTGTTGCCCTGGCTGTCCTGGAACTCACTCTGTACACCAGGCTGACCTTGAACTCACAGAGACCCACCTGTCCCTGCCTCCTGAGTGCTGGGATTAAAGTTGTGCACCTTTAACTACCCATCTAGTTAGAATTATTTTTAATCCCTTGGGATCAGACACATTCCAAGTTGATCTGGGGAAGTGGGGATCCTGGGAGAGTGAGACCACTGCCATGCTGGTCTTGAATGTTTTTCTATGAAGGAAGTCACAGATCTTAGAGCTGGAGGAGGTGGCATCTGCTTAGGGGCTTTTTTCTTGAGCAGTCTAGCAGTTTCTGGTTTTTTCAGTGGGATTGCCCAGCTCTTCCGGGAGTTTGGGTTTGGGGTGTGAAACAGAAGGTTATAGAAGCTGAGCTGGTGGGAGCGCAAACAGGAAAGTCTACAAACACACACCGGCACCGCCCACAGCACAGCCACAGACATGAGTGGCCGGCGGTACTTACTGTCCTCGGGGAGGTTGTTTTCCCGCTCTTCCCTCTCCATCTGCTGGCACCAGCCTTCCATGCGGTCCCGCTCTGCCTGGAGAAGCTTCAGGAACCAGTGGCCGTCCCGGTGGCACACGGACCTTTGAACGGCCTCCAGAGGGTCTTCTGTGATAGAGTCAATCCAGGGGTCAGGAGGAGGCAGGATGGAGGGGTCAAAATCCGTGTCAAAGTCATCATCGGCCGCGCAGGCGTGGTAATGGTTTCCTGAACCCTGGATGCTGACAGTGGATGTGCTGGCGTCCCGGGAGAACTGCCTGGCCATCGGGCCGGGACACGAATTGTCCTCTATAGATTCCAGAGAATTTTCCAGATTGTCATGGAAGTCCAGGTCAGCCTGCACTGCGGCGGTCACACTGTTGGACCGAGTGAACCTGCGGAAGCTTGGGAGAGAAGAGACATGGGGTTTAGTTCCGGGATATTTATTGAAGTGTATCTATCGAAGTACATGTTTTATTTGTTTTAGTGGATCTGACGAGGGGTGTGGTCGCATCTTCTCAGCGTTTAAAGGAACTGCTGGGAGTGACCTTTGGGGTGAATATGCTGGTTGCCACAGATCTAAATCTTTGTTAAATATGGAATAATAAGGCATAAGTAGAGTAATTTTATAGGTGGAGCAAAACATAGAGCTCCCGAAATCACTATGATGTCCAGTATCTGCCTTCTTCTCCAGACCTGGGGTGGCTTTCAGACGGCCACTGGAGAAGCAAAACGTTTCCATTAGATTTTTGTATAATTATCTGCGAGATGGGAGAACAATGCAAGCTGAGCTTGACCAAGACTCACAATTCTTGCATTTTCTAGGGACACCTCTTAGGAGAAAGATTTCTTCAACACTCGTTAGGTTTCCTTTGAATTCAACCCTTTTTGCTCGGTAAGCATTCACCTGACAGGCCTGGAGGTCCATGTAATAACATGGTTCAGAGTCTTTGGGATAAAGACCAAGTTTACAGTTCTAGAGTTCTCCATGACTACCCTCCTGTGCTTTTGCTTGCTTTACCATAATTCGTCCAATGTGGCAAAACACTGCTTATTAACGGACTTAGTTTGGGCATTTCTCTCTCTTTCTCTGTCTCTCTGTTTTGTTTTGTTGAGACAGGGTTTCTTTGTATAGCCTTGGCAGGCCTGGAACTAGCCCAGTAGACCAGGCTGGGCTGGGACTCACAGAAATCTGTCTGCCTCTGCCTCCTGAGTGCTGGGATTAAGGACATGTGCCACCACTACCTGGTTAGTTTGGGCATTTTTATATGGATATTCATGAGAACTTTTTATTTATTTATTTATTTACCAAATAGTTCTGTGTATCTATTGCTTACCCCTACTATGAAGGTGAGGGCATGTGGCCTGTCAGAGGGTTGTGATGGATTCAAGTATCAATTTCTCTATACCCCATCAATATCACCTCTTATTCACTAGGTCTCTCTGTGTCTCTGTGTTTAATGTGTGTGTGTGTGTGTGTGTGTGTAGTATATGTGCATATGTTGGGAGCACACACATGTGCATACATATGTGAGTTTAGAGCAGTAGTTCTCAACCTGTGAGTCTGACCCTTACATTACAATTCACAACAGTAGCAAAATCACAGTTATGAAGTAGCAACAAAAATAATTTTATGTCTAGGGATCACCACAGCATGAGGAACTGTATTAAAGGGTCGCAGCGTTAGGGAGGTTGAGAACCACTGCTCTAGAGAAAGACATTGGTTATTCTGTTCCCTTGAGACAGGGTCTTCCACTGCACCTGGAACCAGGCCGATAGCCAAGAGGACCCAGTGAGCTTCTTGTTTCTGTTCCCCACATTGCTGGGGCTACAGTCAGGTATGTGGGTGCTGGGGATTTGAACTCAAATCCTCATGCTTAAGCGGTAAACATGTTTGAAAGAATTATTTTGATTTTACATATCTGAGTGTTTCGCCTCACTCAATACATATATATTGTATGTATAATAAGTATGTACGTGTGTGTATGTGTGCGCGTGCACTGTGTATGTGCCTGGTGCCCTCAGGGGCCAGGAGAGGGTGTTGAATCCCCTGGAACTGGAGTTACAGACACTGTGAGCCACCGTGTGGGTTGCTGGGAGTCCTCTGCAAGGGCCGCCAGTGCTCTTAACCACTGAACCGTCTCTTCAGCACCTTAGTTTAAAAAAAAGTTAGCTTCTGGGTCCCACAGTCATGCATGCGCCATGGGCATTCAGGTAAACTGCCTGGTCACCCCAGTGCCTGAAGCTGTATGTAATCTACGCACAGTGTGGTCACGTAATCTATGCACGACATAGCTACATAAGCCCCTGTGCGCATGCGCTAGACGGCCTTTAAAGGCAGACACGCCCACTCCACCCCCCCTCCTCTCCTCTCCTCTCCTTCTCTCTCTCTCTCTCTCTCTCTCTCTCTCTCTCTCTCTCTCTCTCTCTCACCGCATTGACGCTTTGCTTTCAGACAGGACCCTGCATTACTCTCCCCTCCCCGCCCCCATTAATAAAACTCTTAAAGTGGGTTTCCTTGTGTATCCTGTGATTTGTTCTTGTAGCCGGTCGATTTCCAATTAATGTTTCATATGCAATAGTACCAACTGGAAAGGATTGTGCCTTAAGCAAAGTCTGTGCAGCATTAAATAGCTCAGACATTTGCAATTCTCTGGGATTACCCTGTGTCAGTTAATTAAAACTAATGCTTGTTTTAACATCAAAACAAAGGTCCAGATAACATAGGGAAGCAGTCATGTGAACAAGTTAAATCAAGTCGTCAAAAGGAGAAAGGATCATTATTCAAAAAAAAAAAAATCCGTATTTTCCCCTAGAGATTATATGTCAAAGATGGATGGAGGACTGGTCTGTGCTAACTATTAAGAGTTAAAGACAGGCTGGGCAGTGGTGGCGCACGCCTTTAATCCCAGCGCTCAGGAGGCAGAGGCAGGTGGAGCCAGCCTGATCATCAGAGTGAGTTCCAGAACAGCCACGGCTACAGAAAGAAACAGTCTCGCTCGAGAAACAAAAACCAAATGACAAAGCGTAAAGCCACCCACACACCTTCAGTCCCAGCACTTGGGAGGCAGAGACAGACAGCCACATACACCATGATCCAGGCCGCTCACTTCGGGACATCTCATCACTTAAGACTTAAGATACTGCATGTAGCCCTGCGTGGGCGCACATGCCTCTAATCCAGCGCTTGGATCTCTGTGACTTCAAGGCCGGCCTGGTCTACACAGAGAGCTCCAGAACAGCCAGAGCTACATAGTGAGACCTTTTTCAAACCACCTCACGCACATACAAAGAAAGGAAATCACATCTGTTGACATGATCAGCTCTCGTTACTTCTGGAAACTTAATACTGCAAAGAAGCAAAACGCACGTGTGTGTGTGTGTGTGTGTGTGTGTGTGTGTGGTGTACAAGCTTGAGAGTCATGTTAGGAAGTCTCTTTGTTCTAACAAGGAAGGGCAGAAATTCAGGTAAAACGTCCCTTCCAGCAGCCACTCATTCCTTGGCTGTGTCTGTATTTTTCCCACTTTGTCCCTAAATGCTAAACGTCGCTTCCCGAGGTTGAGCTTTCTCTCCTGCTGCCCATGTGTGACCTGGATGGCATCCATCATCGCTGCTGACATTCTGACTCTCTTCTAACTCAAAACTCAACACTGCAGAAATATTTAGGCTTCTTTCCCCGAGATCTCTGATTGCAGGGATCAGATTCCCAAATTCACTCTTGCCACTTGTCCCCCAGCAGCTCACACTCGGCTCCAGAGAGAAAACAGCTCACACTCTGCTGCGCAGAGAAAGCGGTGGCCTACTTCCCTGTCTGTAGCCCCACAGAACTGTCCCGCCAGCATTCCTGACAGCCACAGTCTCCCGGCTGTGGATTGGGCAATTTATCTACCTTCTTAAGAAAAACAACTTGGCAGAAGATTAATAGAAGTTTGCAGTTTAGCCACCCAGAAAGAAATAAAAAGTTAAGCTGAATGAAAATGGTTTGGGATTAAAAGCGGCACCTTTGAACTCCAGCAACCCGGCACAAGCTGGGCCGTTTTAGCCCTTGAGTCCGGTAAGCAAAGGCTTTTTCTTCCCCTAGAGCTTTCAAAGGATGCTCTGCACCACAAAACTGCTGTGTGTCTTTCAAGTGCAGAGGCCCTTGGGGGTCAAGGGCGTGATCAAGTTGTGAGTGCTTTTCAGTTGTTGCTGGGCACCCAGGAAAGGATCACTAAGATTAATCTCCACGAGTGGGGTAACCCTGAAGCTGAGCCTGGTCTGGCTGCTTCCAAACCCACACTTCCCAGTCTTGAAGTTCTTCCTTCCTGCTTGCCCTGCGGGCACAGTGTGTAAGGATAACACTTTTGAACCAGGCCAGCCAGTGCTCAGGTCTGGGATGCAGAAAACCTGTGGCTCAGCCGGTGCAGGGGACAAAGCCCTGTGTGTTCTGAAGAGTGAGCCACAATTCACCAGCTTGCAGTCCTAGTAAGGACCTTTGTGCCTGTGAACAAGCGGGTGTTGAAGGACTTTCTACCCCACTGCCCCAATGTTTCTATGTGGAACAGGTTACAGATGAACCTGTTACAGTTTTTATAAAACGGCGGGAGTGGGGGGAGGGGAGGGGAAAGTGGAGGGGGTGGGAACACGGGACACAGACTGCCAGGTAAGCACAACGGCCATCTTCAGTGTATGTTTGTGTAAAGGCTGGGGTTTGAACTCAGGGCCAGGCGTGTACTAGGCAAGTGCTCACCTACAGAGCCACACTCGAATTCTGACATCTCGGTGCTAATGGTCTGAACCTGTTCGGCCTACAACCAGTGCCTTACAAGGCATGTGGGGTTTAGGGAGAGTAATCCAGTCTTCCCTTGGCAGAGTCCCCAGCCTCTCCTCACCCTCTTTATCCTTCCTTTTGCATAACACTTGCCTTTCTGAGGTAACTCTGGCCACACAGATGGAAGTGCGAAAGCTTAGGCTATTCTTTCTCCTTAGAAACCCTCAGCCTTCCCCAAGCTCCTGTCAAGGTTTATGTGGGATCTGAAAAGTATGCCTCAGTGTGATGCCCATCTCGGTGCTTTGTGGACCAGCGCCAGTTCTGATCAAGACCCGACATGACTCATTATACAAACTAAACGTCAAAAGAAAGGGGTGGTAGGTCAGGAGTCCTCTAAAAATGTGCTCTTTAGTCAGAGCTCCCAAGCCAAAACTGATCACAGCCGTCAACTGCCCTCACTCAGAGAACTCCCTGCCACCTTGTGAGCCAGGCTAATGCTGTTCTATCTAGTTTGCAGAGCTGCTCACAGGACGCACCCACTGCTCACATGAACTCCGCGACGTCATTCTTTTTGCCCAGAAATCTCTTTAAGACCAAGGACCAGATTCCCAGCATGAAGACTCACACCAAGCTGAACAGGGGAGATGCACTGGCAGACAAGGGCAGAGCATGGGAAGTAAGGACAGTAGGTGACATCCAACAGCTTTTGAGAGGACCCATGTATTTCTGGTCTTCTTCGAGGAGGAGCTGGGAAGCTGCTAATATCCCTGATGGCTGTCACTATGAGAAACTTGGTTCTACCTCTTGAAAGGTCCGGAAGAAATTACTTTGCCTTCAGAACTGGAGCAGAGCCAGTTCTAGGCCACTGACGCAAGGTGTGAGAAGTCTCACTAACAACGAAGAGAGTTTATGCTTATTTTATGTCTATGAGTGTTTTGCTTGTGTGTATGTATGTGTACTACCCATATGCAGTGCCTAAGGAGGCCAGAAGAGGGCGTCAGATCCCTTAGAACCGTAGTTACAGACAATGGCTAACACCCAACTGGGTGCTGGAAACCAACCTAGGTCCTCTACAGGAACAACAAGTGTTCGTAACTGCTGAGCTATCTGTCACTTCAGTCCCACTAATACATTTTAACATAGCTTTGGTTAAATGAAAGTCACAGTGAGTTGGTTTCTTTATCTTTCTACAAACTAAATGATCTTAAAACAACAACAGCAACAAACACGCCGGGCAGTGGTGGCACCTGCCTTTAATCCCAGCACTCGAGAGGCAGAGGTAGTGGATCTCTGTGAGTTCGAGGCCAGCCTGGACTACAGAGCTAGTTCCAGGACAGCTAGAAACCCTGTCTCAAAAAACCCAACCAAACCAAAACAAAAATGATGCAAAATGGAAGAAAGAGAAAGAGGGAAGTAGAAGGAAAAGAAGAAAGGAAGACAGGAAAGGGAAGAAGAAAAGAATGAAAGAAGGAGCAAAGAGGGATGGGTCAAGGGTGGCGCCACATACTCTGTAGCTCAGGACTAAGAGCTATAAATTTGAGGCTGTCTTGGACTTAGTGTCTTAAGTGTCAGACATTTGAAATTCAAAACCCCTGAAGGCCACACCTCCAAAACTCAGATGCATGGTTAGAAACTATTTGATTAGGTTTCACCATTGTTAAGCAAAGGAGAGAGGTTGTGAAGGGTGGGGTCCTTGGGGAGACAGTGGGGGGCAGGGTGATGAATCCAGAATCCAGGTGAGCAAAACAGGGATGTAGCCTTGAGCTTAAAGTGGCTGTCTCTCTAGGCCCCTCGATTTTGAATGTTGTTTTTTTTTTTTTTTAATTCTTGTTAATTGAAATCAGAAAAAGCCCAACTATTTCCACAGTGAAGTCACCTGGGATCAGAGGAGGAATCTTTATAATGGCCATCACTATGGGCAGAGAAAACAACGTGGTTTGGCTACGGCTTGCTTGCTCTGTCCAGTTTTGAGTCTGCTGTGAGTGCTTCTGTTTTGAAATGTAGAATCTTGCGGGTTGGTGAGGTGGCTTACCCACCACCAAACCCGATGTTATAAACTGAATCCCTGGGACCCACACAATGAAGGAGAGAACCAACTGACTCCTGCAAGCTTTCCTCTGACTGCCAACATGCACCTGCCCACTAAACAAACAAACATACAGGGTCATATGTAGCCCAGGTTGACCTCAAACTTGCTATGTAGCCAAGTATGATCCCGAACTCCTGACCCTCCCTCCTACCTTCACTTCCCAGACGCTAGGATTACAGGAATGTACCACCATATCTGCCTCTGAGCTGTAAGCTTTGATAATTTGAAGGAAGGAAGAAAGGTCTTTGAAACTCAGAAGTAGGTCACTGCTGGAAATGCTCATGGAAATAGAGGCAATTTTGATGGAAAAACCAAAAGTATAAGACTTCTCTTCAGAAATCCAGTGGTAGTGATGCATGTCTTTAAACCCAGCACTCGAGAGGCAAGGGCATGTAGATCTGAGTTCGAGGCCAGCCTGGACTACAGAGTGTGTTCCAGAACAGCTAGGGCTGTTACATAGAGAAACCACATCTCATAAAAACAAACAAACAAACAAACAAAAAAAAAAAACAGACAAAAACCAGGGCTGGAGAGATGGCTCAGCGGTTAAGAGCATTGCCTATTCTTCCAAAGGTCCTGAGTTCAATTCCCAGCAACCACATGGTGGCTCACAACCATCTGTAATGGGGTCTGGTGCCCTTTTCTGGCCTGCAGGCATACACACAGTTAGAATATTGTATACATAATAAATATTTTTTTAAAAAAAAACAAAAACAAACAACACCAAAAAAGATTTCTGTTCACTGAAGCTTTGTTTCTGGAGACGGGGAGTGGCTCTCATCTCAGGGAGCTCAGTCTGTATCTGGGCTAGAATGGCAGGAGTTACTTGCAAGACGATTTTATTGTTTTGACAGAGGATGTGATGGTGTAGTTCAAGCCGTTCTCAAACTC
Source organism: Microtus oregoni (assembly GCF_018167655.1). Classification (NCBI taxonomy): domain Eukaryota; kingdom Metazoa; phylum Chordata; class Mammalia; order Rodentia; family Cricetidae; genus Microtus; species Microtus oregoni. The sequence continues at coordinate 23,845,996 of NW_024543077.1, forward strand.
ATAGCCCCCCCTGTGTGAGCTTACAACTTCCATACCCAGATCTCAAGCACATCCTAATGCCAGGACATCTTCTTTGCCTCTAGTCAGTGTACTCTTGAGGTCTAAGTCCTAAGCACAAAGGAAAAGGTGTGGTGGGAGAAGCAGGAAGGGGTCTCCATAGGTGGGAGGTCAAACAGAGTAGAGATTTTTCTTTACAAGTCAGAATATCTCTCTGTACCAATTCCCTTTCCACCAACAAACAGGAATGTTCCTGGCTCTCCCCTAAAGTGAGTAATCACATTCTACATTCACAAAGCATGCACTGTTAAACTAGGGTCATCCTTTGACCCTGTGTTGGGTGCCTGATACCTGACAGGTGGAACTACTTTAGAAAGCGGTGGAAACTCCAGGAAGTAGGGCCTTGCTAGAGGAGCAAGATCACTAGCGGCACGTCACTGAAGGGAATTTTTGTTTCCTCATTTTCTGAATTTTTTGCTGTCAGTAGTTGGATCTCCTGGGACTAGTATTACAAATGGTTCTGATCTGCAATATGGGTGCTAAGAACTGAGTCAGGGTTCTCTGGAAGAGCAGCCAGTGCTCATAGTCCCTGGTTGCCCATCTCCCCAACCCTTTGGGAATAATTTTTTTTTGATATTTATTGAGCTCTACATTTTTCTCTGCTCCCCTCCCTGCTTCTCCCCTTCCCCTTCAACCCTCCCCCAAGGCCCCCATGCTCCCAATTTACTCAGGAGATCTTGTCTCTTTCTACTATCTACTTCCCATGTAGATTAGATCTACGTAAGTCTCTCTTAGTGTCCTCATTGTTGTCTAAGTTCTCTGGGATTGTGGTTTGCAGGCTGATTTTCTTTTCTTTACGTTTAAAAAGGTAATGATTTCTTAAGCAGGATACGGAAACTATAAGCAACAAAACAAAGATTGAAAACGGGACTTTTTGAAAATTAAAAACTGGGGTCTCAAATGACCCTATACAGAGAGTGGGAAGCCAGCTCATAGAATGTGGGGAAAAAATACATTTTCAATTTTATAAAGATCTAGTGTGTGTTGTTCCCTTGCAACACTACAACTCCCAACATCCCTCTGGACTCCAGCGCACGGCAAGCGCGGGACACATTTCCCAGAAGCCTTTGCATCCTCTGTTAAAAGCAAGGACAAGCCACAAGTTCGCCCCTTTTATTATCCCTTCCCTTTGTCCCTTCCTTTCACTTTTCCTAGTGTGTTTTCCCCTCCCATTAAAAAGTGTACCACGTGGTACCGCCGTGTGTCTGTGTCTTTTCCCTGCGTAATCGTCTTTACCCCCATAGGAAAAACAGAAATTAAGAACAACAGTGTGTATTTGTTTTTTTTTTAAATATTTATTTATTATGTATAATTTATTTATTTATTATGTATACAATATTCTGTCTGTATGCCTGAAGGCCAGAAGAGGGCGCCAGACCTCTTTACAGATGGTTGTGAGCCACCATGTGGTTGCTGGGAATTGAACTCAGGACCTTTGGAAGAGCAGGCAATGCTCTTAACCATTGAGCCATCTCTCCAGCCCCCAACAGTGTGTATTTGTATTTGCATATAAAATATGCAAATCTTAAAATACTGACTAACAGAAGAACAACCCAATCTATAGAAGAAAAGGGAAACAACTTGAACAGACGCTCTCCAAAGAGACGTACGATTGTCCAATAGATTCATGATAAAACAGCCAGTATCATTGTTCATTAGAGAAACTCAAGTGAGTTACCACTGCACACCCACCAAGACGACACAGGAGGGAAAAAGGGAGTAACAAGTGTTAGTACTTCCTCAACCAAACACAGAACTCACGAGGTTTTCCCTGAACTCACGGTATAGACCAGAGTGGCCTCAAACTCACAGAGATGTCTCTGGAGTGCTGGGATCACAGGCATGTGCCACCAAAGCTAGCAAGTTGTTGCTTTACGCTTTTCAAACATTTGCTTACTCTGTATGTGCATATGTGTGGGGGTGTGCACATGCCTCCGCACGTGTATGGAGGTCAGAGGTCAATTTATGGACCTTGGTTTCCTCTACCATACAGGTCCCAGGGATCAAACTCAGGTCTTCAGACTCAGTAGCTGGCACGGGACTCTCTGGCATGGGCTTCTCATAACGAAGAGAAAACTTAGGTTGTGCTGTTCTTCTTTTCTGTTTCATTTGATTTATTTTATACGCATGGGTGTTTTGCCTGCAGGGGTGTCTGTGTACCACAGGTGTGCCTGATGTCTTTAGAGGTCACAAGAGGGTGTCAGATCTCCTGGGACTGTAGTGACAGCAGTTGTGAGCTGCCATGTGGGTGCTGGGAATCAAACCCACGTTAACTGCCAGAAAGGCCAGTGCTCTTAGTAGCTGAGCCGTCTCTCCAGCCCCTACTTTTCTTAGTATTAACTGATTTATTCAACAGTACACAATCCTTATTTAAAAAGACAGTATAAAGAGAAGACACAGGTGGTTTTTGTTTTTCTAATTACTCCGAAGCCCGTCAGTTATAAATTGTTCCCACATCACTCTGTCTCTGCCTCTGAGTAAATCTGCATAGTCCTTTTATCCGGAGGGCAGTAATCACCTCCCTTTCTGGGTCGGTCCACTGCTGGGGTCAGAATCGCCAGTGGGCCCAGTGACAAAGGGCAGTTTAGAGTCACCAGGCGAATGCAATCCTTCTTCGGGGGAAGGGGCCCTCTGGGAGCCCCAGGCTTTCTTACCTTAGTCAACAGAAAGGATTACTGTCCTGGAGCGGCCAATTATCAGCTTGGAAGCCTAGAAGACTTCACAGGAATTCCTGAGAGCCGGCAAAAGGATGGGGCAGCCGTAGGAGGCCTTTCATCCAGGGCTGTGGAGGAGGGATCCGCCCTTCATGTCTGCAAATATATATACCCCTTGGATCCTGTGGATAGCACAGCTAGCAGGAACTGGGGGACAGCTGATGCTGACGAAGGTGATGAGTTTGGTTTAAGAGAACAGCCTCCTTGCAAAAAGTGACTCGGGGTGTTAACACAACTGACCTTTGGACAGCATGGTCCCTACTGTGACGCTGTCCAGCAGAGGGGACATGGCACATGGGTTAACCATGATATTCTGAGGATGTCCTGGTGGCCCACCAACTCTGCGATGTTCCATGCCCAAACCTCTTCTTGGAGCAGATCTCTGCCTAGCGTATCTTGTTTATGTATTTCTTTATCAATAGCCTATGAACTAATTTGTTTGAACTCAGAACTCTCAAGTCCCCTGCTTATCAAACAGGCAGTCAGGTTGTTACCTAAACAACTTTCAAATGAAAGACCATTCAGAAAGGCCAGGAGTGTCCTGGCCTCTTGCATATCTTTCTTTCTTTCTTTCGGATCTGTTTCCTTTTCTCACTTTTTGTGAGGCTGGCACTTCTTAGCCTTCAGTCTGTTTGGGGAAGGAAGCCTGGGTTATTATCAGATATTCAGTGTGAACACAGCTGGCTCCTCATTAACACTACATAATTGGTGTGTGTGTGTGTGTGTGTGTGTGTGTGTCCAGTCACCATGAAGGAATCTCGACTGCCCAATTCTGCCTCGTAAGATGGGATCTAAATGAGCTGCCACCAGCGGAATTACAGAAAGGAACTGTAGGAGAAGATGAAAGAAACCCTTCATGTCTGACAATGGGTTTCTTTTGGGGTCAGCCACTGATATCTTTGTGTGAGCCCATTTACTTCACAGAAAGGCCAACTACAAAGTGGCCCATGGAGGAACATTCTAGAAGGCTAAGCACTGAAATTACGGGCAGCCCTTCTAGGGGATTAATTAACTTGTTTATTCCTTTAGTTGTTTGTGTTTTGAGACAGAGTCTCACTATACAGTCTGTCTCACTATGGAGTGTAGGCTCCCTTCAATTCACAGAGATCCACCTACTCTGCCTGGAGAGTGCTGGAATTAAAGGCATACGCCTCGCGTCCAGAGTTGCCAATAATTTCTCAAGAAAGTATTACGAAGGTTCAGCAGTTGAGAGCTCACAATGCTCTTTCAGAGGACCTGAGTTCAGTTTCCAGACCCAAACCTGATATGGCTCTGGTCTCTGCGGGCACTTGCACTGACGTGCACAGATGCCCATACAGATGCATACACGTAATAAATCCTTTAAAATGACTAATGTTTGTATATGTGTGTGTATGTGAATGTATGTGTGTACCATTTGTGACTGTATGTGCATGTGTGTGTATATGTGTTATGTGTGCGTGTGTATGTGCGCACACATGTGCAGGTTTGTTAAGGACAGAGGAGACAGCTCTCTCGTTTAGATTGGTTTCAGGGAACTCAGGTCATCAGGCTTGTGTGGCGAGCACCTTTTCCTATCAAGGCAATCCTACTGCACTATCATCCAGCATTCTTCTAGATGGGCGAGCATCAGGGCATTTCTAAGAAGACTTGGTTGACTGTAGGGGAAGTTCTCTCTCTCTCTCTCTCTCTCTCTCTCTCTCTCTCTCTCCTGTTTATTTGTTTTTCGAGACAGGGTTTTTCTGTGTAACATCCCTGGCTGTCCTGGAACTCACTCTGTAGAGGGTTCAAGGTTGGCCTAGAACTCACAGAGATCTGCCTGCCTCTGCCTCTTAAGAACGGGATTCAAGGCATGCACCACTACCTACTAGTGACCTTTTCTGTTTAAATTATTATTTTACTTTATGCATATGGCTGTTCTGCTTGCATGGGCGTCTGTGCAGTATGTGTGTCCCTGGTGCCCATGAAGGCCAGAGTAGGGCATCTGGAACTGGAGTCATAGACCACTGTGAGCTGCCATGCAGATGCTGGTAACTGAACCCGGATCCTTCGGAAGAGCAGCCCGTGTGTGCTTTACCTCTGAAACATCTCTCCAGCCCCCTTCTCTTGTTTTTTTGAAGGAAAGGTTATACTATTGCTTTCTTTAAAATTTCTGCACACCTATGAGCACGTGTGTCCCACAGTCTACACACGTGGCGGTCAGAGGACAACGTTTGGAGTCAGCGGCTTCCTTCCGTCATGTCTGCAGGCTGGGTGCTGAGCACCTCTGTGTCCTGAGCCTTCGCAGCTGCCCCGCTCTTTTATAGCTTTGTCTTTACAGCCATGCTGTGCGGCTCTCTCCTGGCAAATGTGAGGAGAGCATCCGCATGCCCGGCACTGCGCTGAATGTTTCATATGCCAAACAACACATCCCCACAAGCACTGATGTTGAAATTATTATCCATCCTCTCTTTCACAACTGATACGTCTACGTTTTTAGGAATGGTTTAGAGTTCATAGCAAAATTCTATAAAATGTCAAGTTCCCATGAACCTCTTCTTCACTTAGATATCAAAACCCTTCACTAGAATGTTACGTTTGGTGCAAATGGTACCTCTCTACGTTACCAAACGATGGTGTTCATTGGGGTTCACTTGCTTTGTTTGTTTTCCACTCAGCTCCCCGCCCCCCTTCGTTTTTAGACAGGGTTTCATTTAGCTCATCTGTGTAGCTGAGGTTGGCCTTGGGAGAGTTCTCTTAACCTCCCAAGTCCCGAAATTACAGGTTTGTGCAACCACACCCAGCCAGGGTTCAGTCTTAGTATCTGTTGTGTATTCTACTGCTTTCGATAAATGCGCTTTAACATGTAGGCTCCATCATAGTTTGGTACAGAGGAGTTCACGGCCTCTAGCCATCCCTGTTACCCCCAACCCTTGGCAGCCACAAACCATTTCTGTTTCTACTATGGCGTTCTCTTTAACGACAGCTAAACACAATGATATGGTGTGTCATCTGTTTAGATTGGCTTGTTCTGGGACAGCGCTTTCCTCCGTGGATGGTTGTTTGTTTATTTTGTTTCTGTTTGCCCTGCATGACAGCTTTTCTGGTTGCTTTTCATTCTAAGAATTTTTTTTAAAAGATTAATTTATTTAATGTGTATGGGTATTTTGTCTGCATGCTTGATGCCATGAATTCCCTGGACTTGGAGTCACAGAGAACCATAAGCTGCCGTGTGGGTGCTGGGAATTGAACTGGGGTCCTCTGGAGGAGCAGCCAGTGCTCTGAACCACTAAGACATCGCTCCAGCTCTTGTTTTGAGAATGTTATATGTTTATTTATTTGTTGTGTGTGTGAGTGTGCTTGTGTGTGTACCTGTGTGTGTGTGTGTGCAGAAAGAGGGTATTTGGGGGTATCTGGTGTTATCCCCCCCCATCACTCCCCATTTGTCCCTCTGAGGAAAGGTCTCCCTGAACTTTGGGTTTGTTTTCTCAACTAGGCCGAAAGATCAATGAGTCCCTGGGATCTCCTCTCTCTACCGAGCCAGGGCTGGCTGGGGAGACAGGCATTTGTGGAGAAACTGGATTGCTATGTGGGGCTGGAATCTGAACACCAGTCCTCACTGCAGAGTAAATACTCTTAACTGCAGAGCCATCTATCTTTCCAGCTCTGTGGTACCTTTCATTTTGAGACAGTCTCACTCTGTAGTCCTGACTGGACTGGCGCTGACTGCGTAGACCAGACTAGCCTCGAACCTCCTGCCTCTGCTTCCTGAGTGCTGAGGTTTAAGGCACCCATCACACTGTCTGATACCTTTTTAAAAAAGCTTCAACTATTATCTCCTTACCTGGATGTGCGGGGAGCCCGGCCGCTGCACGGTATTCTAAGAGCAGAGTATGGTAAGAAATTGCCAGACTGCTGTCTTACATGGCTAAGGTTCCCTTTCCCACCCGAGACTGCCGTGCATCCCTATTGCTCTGAGCTCTCAGGATCAGGGACAATGAGCAGCCTTTCAGACCATCAGTAGTGCGTGTCTATCTGTCAGGCCTGCTGCTTGTCTGCTTGGGCAGTGCTGCGGACTGAACCCAGAGCCTCACGGATTCTAAGTGAGCGCTACAGGATGGAGTTACAACCCAGCCTTGTGCATGTCTAATTTTTTTTTGTAGATTTTTTTTATGTGTTTGAATGTTTCGTATGTCAATAGCATGCATGCAGTGCACACAAAGGCCAGAAGAGGGTGTCAGATGCCCTTGGAACTAGAGTTAACAGATGGTTGTGAGACACATTCTGGGTACTAGGAACTGAATTACAGTTCTCAGTAAGAGCAGCCCATGCTTTTAGCCATTGAACCCTTTCTCCAGGCTCCATTTCCAAAAAAGTTTAAATTTTATTTATTATTAATCATCATTAATAATAATAATAGAAACATCATGAAAGTTCGTTCCAAACTCATCCCACAAGATCAGCAAGATCTTACTATCCAAATCCAAAACATAAGAAAACTGAAAATCAGTATTATGAACACAGATATAAAAATCTTCCACAAGATATAATGAAATTGCTGGGTGGCCGTGGTGCAGGCTTTAATCCCAGAACTCAGAAGGCAGAGGCAATTGGATCTCTGAGTTTGAGGTCTACAGAGTAAGTTCCAGGACAACCAAGGCTACACAGAGAAATCCTGGCTCAAAACACAATAACAACAAAGTATATATGTGTGTATACTATATATGTATGTGTGTAATATATACACATATATATTATGTATATACACACATCTCGAGAGAGAGAGAAATGGAAACTAAATGAACCTCACCTCAGGATAAATTCTAATTTATCAGAGGCACACAAGTCTGGTTCAACCTTTGAAAAACAACTGGTACATAAACATGCCAAAGAAGCCAGGCAGCGGAGGTGCACACCTTTAATCCCAACACGCGCGAGGCAAAGGCAGGCGGATCTCAGTGAGTTCAAGGCAAGTCTGGTCTACAAAGTGAGTTCCAGGACAGACAGGACTGTTTCACAGAGAAACCTATCTTAAAAATCAGAAAAAAAAAAAAAAAGCCAAAGGAAAGCAATCACACGGTCACATTGGTGTGTGCATAAAGTTGCAGCATTCTAATACCTGTTCATGATAAAAGAGGACTAGAGCCTGGGGGTGGCTCACTGGGAAAAGATTCTTGCCACCAAGCCTGGCATGCCTGGACCCACATGGTGGAAGGAAAGAAGCAGCTCCGAAGTCTGCCCTCTGACCTCTGCCCTCCGACCTCCGCACAGGCACTGCCATACATGTATAAACACATATGTGCACACACACATAATAATGTAATTTTAAGATCTTTTTTCAAACCTCCTGTAAACGAGGCATGGAGCAGAACTCCTGTAACTCACAGAGCACCTGCAGCTCACCTTGTGACCCCTGGAAACGTGAGCTTCTGTCCCACGAGAAAGGCAAAGATGTCCTGCACTATTCTGCTCAACAGTGCCACGAGGACATATTACATGCATTGAGGAAGGCAGCATCAGTGGCTTTTGTTCATAGATTACAAGGTCACATATGCAGAAAATGATGTAGAAAAGATAGTAGAAAATTTCTGCAATTTACATAATGTGGGAGCTACAAACAAAACTCAGTTCCTCGGAGCCATTTCATCTCTTTAGTCCCTAGGCAATGTCTCTCTTTATCCCTGATAGCATTCCTTGGTCTGTTGTCCGCAGCTGCTCCTCTGTTGGGAGTTGCAGACCCTCAGATGATGTGGGAGTGTCATATATCAATCTGTTGATTTCATTGGTTAAGCAATAAAGAAACTGCTTGGCCCTCATAGGTTAAAACATAGGTGGGTGGAGTAAACAGAACAGAATGCTGGGAGGAAGAGGAAGTGAGCTCAGACTCGACAGCTCTCCTCTTGGGGGCAGACGCCTCAGAGAGACACCATGCTCCCTGCTCCTGGGCAGACACACACGATGAAGCTCCAACCCAGGATGGATGTAGGCTAGAATCTCCCTGGTAAGCCACCTCGTGGGCTACACAGATGATTAGAAATGGGCTAGTCCAGGTGCGAGAATTAGCCTAGAAGAGGCTAGATAGAAATGGGCCAAGCAGTGTTTAAAAGAATACAATTTGTGTGTTGTTAATTCTGGGCATAAGCTAGCGAGGCAGCCTGGGTGCTGGGGACGCAGCCCCGCCGCTCCTATTACTACACTCAGACCCTGAACTTTCTATGACCCCTTGTTTGTCAGAGTAAACAACTTGTTTTTCTATGCTTGCAGCTCATCTGATCACAAAACCTTCATGAGTTCCTGTTAACAAGCAAGTGGTTTCTGGTGGGCTTGCAGTAGAAAATCCTGAGAGCTAGGGCGTGGCTACTAGTTAAGGAGAGCACTATATCAGCTGCCTTGGAACATAATAAAATTGGCATTCTTACGTCCAGAGTGACCTGCGTCTCTGTGAGTTCTTTACTCCCCAGACCCTTGCCCGACTGTGGTTCCAGATGGTGCGGGCACCACACTCCTGCATTCTTTTTATTAGTCTTAGACCGTGGCTCTGTCTCCCTCAATTTATTTAACTTGTGTTATATTGATTTATTTTATTAGCCCACATGTATGTCTGTTCACCATGTGTGTGTGGTACCTATGGAGGTCAGAAGAATATTGGATCATCTAGAATTAGAATTACAGAGACTTGTGAGTTCCCGTGTGGTGTGGGTGGTAGGCACCAAACCTTGGTCCTCTGCAAGAGCAACAAGTGCCCTTAACCATCAAGCTATCATTGCTTGGTTGATTGACTGATTGATTTTCAGGGGTGGGTCTCACTATGTAACCCTGGCTGCTTAGAACTCCCTATATAGATCAGGCTGACCTCAAACTCATAGAGATCCACTTGTCTCTAGCTCCCGAATGCCGGAATTAAAGGGACATCCATACCACCATGATACAGGCTCCCAAAACTTGTCTACACTTGAACTTACGTGGTAGCCCAGGCATGTCTTTAACTTGCCATCTACATGAATCAGAATTCCAGGTAGCTGGGACTATTACTGACCTGTGCCAATTAGCCTGGCTTAATGAGATGATTTCATAAAGCACAGAAGTCTGAGTTGGTGGGGTTTTCTCCCTGACCTTAAACACTCCCGTCTCTTGTCTGAGATGCTTTGCGATTACTGGATTTGTAGTTTGATGTCTGACATCACTTTGGGGCAATTTCTTAGTTGTTCTTGTTTAAATGCCATTTCTGCTCCCCTTCTGTCCCCTTCTCCTGGTGTTCTCATCTTATGTATGTTATGCTTTGTAGTTGTCCTGCTATGGTGAGGCTGTCTGCTCTGTGTTCTCAGCCTTTCCGTCTCTTTGCTCGTGTTTTGGAGATTTCTACCGTCACGTCTTCAAGCTCAGTGATACAGAGATGATTGTACCCTCAAGCTCTGAGAGTTACTATTGATCCCATCAAAGGCTTCTGTGTGCCTTCTGCATGTTGGTGCTCATGAGAGTGCAGACAGCTCATGGCTGAACATAGGGAGCTCATGGCTGAACACAGGAAGTTCATGGCTGAACACAGGAAGTTCATGGCTGAACACAGGAAGTTCATGGCTGAACACGGGGAGCTCATGGCTGAACACGGGGAGCTCATGGCTGAACACGGGGAGCTCATGGCTGAGCACAGGGCCTGCACACGCTAAACACAGGGAGCTCATGGCTGAACACAGGAAGCTCATGGCTGAGCACAGGGAGCTTGTGGCTGAACATGGGGAGCTCATGGCTGAGCACGGGGAACTCATGGCTGAACACGGGGAGCTCATGGCTGAACACAGGGCCTGCACATGCTGAACACAGGGAGCTCATGGCTGAGCACAGGGAGCTCATGGCTGAGCACAGGGAGCTCATACAGAGTCTCACACGCTAAACACAGGGAGCTCATACAGGGTCTCACATGCTGAGCACAGGGAGCTCATACAGGGTCTCACACGCTGAGCACAGGGAGCTCATACAGGGTCTCACATGCTGAGCACAGGGAGCTCACAACAGGGCCTGCACACGCTGAGCACAGGGAGCTCATGGATGAGAACATGGAGCTCATGGCTGAGCACAGGGAGCTCATACAGTCTCACACGCTGAACACAGGGAGCTCATACAGGGTCTCACACGCTGAGCACAGGGAGCTCATACAGGGTCTCACACGCTGAGCACAGGGAGCTCATACAGGGTCTCACACGCTGAGCACAGGGAGCTCATACAGGGTCTCACACGCTGAGCACAGGGAGCTCACAACAGAGCCTGCACACGCTCACAGTGCAGTCTAACCCCAAGTTATACCCTCAGCTAACAGTCTTCATTTTCGTTACACATTTTTCTTAGTCTCCTAGCATTTACTTTGACACTTTCTTGTGATTCCCCTTTCTGCTTACGTTCATCTGTTTTACTTGGAATTTTCCTCCATTCCAGCCCCGAGCATCTTAATCATGCTTTCAAATAATTGCTTGTAGCAGGGCAACATCCTTGTCACACCTGGCCCTGACATGGATACTTTCCCATGTGGTTTCCACATCGTATCTTTAACCACTTGCAGTGCCTTATTACGTCTTGACAAGTGGACATGATGTATGCATGGCATGAGAGAAAACATGGTAACTGGACCGAGTCAGTCGTGGGAAGGTGGGTGGCATATATGTCTGTCCTATAAAACTGGGGTTGTCTTCCCTCTTTGTGACCCTATCCCCTGGACTGTGAACTTCATGGGAGTGCCTCAGTTATTTCTCTCTCTTATTTGGGATAAGATAGCTAAGGGGGAGATGGTGGTGAAGAGGGGGGCTGGGCAGATCCCATCCCTCATGTGTGAGGTTGTGACTGTAAAGGGGAATCCCTCTTCCCCAGGTAGGATGAAACTCCAGCAGGGGAACCCCCCCACCATGACATCGTTCCTGTTGAGTGCAGGCCCAGTTTAAAAATGATCCCCATCCCTTTCCTCTTCCTGCTACCAATATGGGATTGTCCCTCTGTTCACTGTTCAGGCCCAGGAACGTTCCCAGAGGTAAAATATACCAAGTACAGGGTGTCCTCAGTTCCTGCTCTAAGTTCTTCCTGGGCAGTTTCTTCTGAGGGGACAGGAATTGGTGACAATGTGGGTTTTCCCTCCCCAGGACTGGTTTAGGCTTGTGGCTGGTCTTCCCTCCCATGTTTATGATTGTATCTGGTATCTGTCTTCAGTTTCTCTAATCCAGTGTGTGCGCCTGTGTGTAGGAGGGGAGCAGGGGCAGGTCGTATTGTATCACATGACTTCACTTCTTTAATAGATTTAGGACTTACTTTTAAAGATTTATTTATTTACTATGTGGGGTATCTTGCCTGCTTGCACAGATACTTGCACCACATGCATTCCTGGTGTGATGGACCCTGAAACTGGGCCCATCTGGACAGCTGTTAGCGGCCATGTGGGTGCTGGGAGTCGAACCTGGGTCTTCTAGAGGAGCAGTCAGTGCTTCCAACTGCTGAGCCAACTCTCCAGCCCCAAGGACATGGTTTGTCTTGTTTGTTTGTTCAGATTTTTACTTATTAGAGGGTACAGGGGTGACTTCCCAGCTCCTGATATGCTAGACTGGGAACTGTCACCCTTTTACACTGAAGGACTCCAAGTACACGGATGTGCAGTTTTAGGTTCAAGGTCCCTCAGGCGAGGATTGGGCAGGGGTTAGATACAAGCAGGAGAGGAATGGCATATTGTGTGTGTGTGTGTGTGTGTGTGTGTGTGTGTGCACACTCGAGAGACTCAGAGCACACCCCCACACTCAGATGTGTTGGCTCTCCCAGAGCTGGAGTGCCAGGCAACCGCGAGTAAACAGTTGTGGGTTCTAAGAACCAAAACTGGGTCCCCCATATTGTTTAATCTTAGCTCTGTGGCAACAGGACATCTGAGCCCATAAGTTCATAGACTCTTATTTGTAAAATGAAAATACTGGGTGTCTAGGGAGATGGCTCAGTGCTCAAAAGCACTGGCCACTCTTGCATCCATATGCCAGCTCACAACTGTCTGTAGCTCTGGTTCCAGGGGGTCCAATACCCTCACGCAGATATACATGCAGGCCAAAACACCAATGCACAGGAAATAAAAATAAATACAATTAAAAAATGAAAACATTAACATCAGTAGTCAGTTTCAGCAATGGGATTCTGAGATATGATGAAATTGAATTTAACACCTCTGGATGCTAAGATTCTATAGGGAGTTTGCTTTCGACATCAGTGATGTAAAGCTGGGCCTTGGGTGCTTGTGTACTTAAAAACATTTTTTAACATTTTTTTCTTCTCTCTCTCTCTCTCTCTCTCTCTCTCTCTCTCTCTCTTTGTGTGTGTGTAAGTACAACTGCACTCCCCAGCACATACCCACACACAGACAAATACGCAATTAAAATAAAGTCACATGACTGGGCATGGTGGCGTACACCTTTAATCCCAGCACTCAGAAGACAGTGGCAGACCAATCTTTGTGAATTTGAGGCCAGCTTGGTTTAGAGTTCCAGGTCAGCCCGGGGTACACAGCACAACTCTGTTTTAACAGCAGCAGCAACAGCAACAACAACAACAACGTGATAATAATAACAATACTAATAAAGTAAAATTAATATAGAATGGCTGTGAAGTCTATGGAGGGGCTCTGGCAGTCCCTCATCTCCCCTCTCCCAAACCTAGTGGCAGGAAGGCAGAGGTTTGTCACGGAGGAGTGCCGCAGCACCCTGGCCAGCAGCAGACAGGAAGACAAGGACAAACTGTGGACTTACCACTTCTCCTCTTCGACTTGCACTCCCACGGACTGGAACTTACTGGGCGCCTTATTCTCCCCTGGCTTCTCAGGCTCATCAGCATCATCCACCTGAGGAAAGTGTCAAGCAGACAGGGTTGGTCCTTCCCATCGCCTCACTCGAGGCCTCGGTGTTGTGTGGGGATGTTCTGGGACTTAGGATGTCTTTCATATTTGTGTATCTGAAGTCAGCAATCACTACATTAATTAGCATGCCCTCCGAGTTTGCTAATATTTTTTAAAAACACACACACACACACGTGTGTATGCGTGTGTGTGTGTGTGTACCCGAGCATATGTATGTGCACCACATATGTGAAGTAGCTGGGGAGGCCAGAAGAGGGCGACAGATCCCCTGAAACTAGAGTCACAGGCTGTGAGCCATTATGTCAGTGCTGGAACTGAACCCTGATCCCCTGCAAAAGCAACAAGTGCTCTTAACTGCGGAGCCATATCTCCAGCCCCCAACTCTGCTGATTTTTAATAAAACACAGTTTTACACTGGGCAGTGGTGGTGCACACCTTTAATCCCAGTACTGGGAGGCAGAGGCAGGTGGATCTCTGAGTTTGAGGCTAGACTGGTCTCCAAAGCAAGTTCTAGGGTTACATAGAGAAATTCTGTCCTAAAATAAAATAAAATAAAAAAGTAAGCAAGAGAAAAGGTGGGCTTATAAAATGGCTCAACAGGTAAAATCACAGGCTACCAAGTCCGACAACTGGAATTTAATCTCTAGGAGCCACGTGCTAGAAAGAGAGAACCAAGTCCCACATTGGGTCCCTTGACTTCTTGAAGTGAGCCACCCCTCCCACCACTAAATAAATAAGCAAATGTAATAAAAGAAAAAAATTAAAGCAAAGTTTTGGGGGGCTAAAGAGATGGCTATGAGGTTAGGAGCACTGACTGCTCTTGCAGGGGAGCCATGCCCACGGTGGCATTCATCTGTCTGTAACTCCTACTCAAAGGTAGCCAATGCCCTCTTTTTAACTTCCGCAAGCTCCGGCGTGCACATGGTGCACAGACATGCACCCAGGCACGTTTCACAGACAGACGTACACAACATAAGTAAATAAAAGCTAAACAATGCTTTGAGTTTTGAATGATGGATTAGCTATTGAAAATAATATGAAATGAAGAAGGAAAAAAAGCAGACTAAACGCTGAGGAAATAAAAGCAAGCGATCATTCCGTGACACTAATTTAGAGCCAGATAGAAGGGCAGATATTTTAATCGCCACGGTGAAGCTTGTTACATCAACTTTCTCACTGTCACCATGGTGATGTGCATGGATGAGTGGTACTGAGCGTATTCCTATTGCTGTGCAGCCACCGCCAAGAGCCACGACAGAATTGTTCAGCATTCCAAGCAGAGACGTGTGTCCACAGGAATCTAGATTGCGTGTGTCTCGTGATATGGGATGAGGTGGGGTGCCTGCCGTGGTGTTCCCGTGGAGTTCAGAGGACAACTCTCAGGAGCACAGGCTCTGGGTCTCAAGCTCAGATGATCAAGCTTGGGCAGCAAGAGCCTTTCCCCTCAGAGCCATCTTGCCAGCCTAACATTTAAAGTTTTACATACCTCATTCTTGGGTGAGCAAGATGGTTCATTGGGAAAAGGCACGCTGCCAAGCCTGTCAAGCTGAATTAGACCCTGGGGCCCGGATAATGGAAGCAGAGAACCCCCTCCTATAAGTTCTTTTCCGACCCTACATGCATGCTGTGGTACATATTCCCCCCACTCTTCTAGACACATGATAAATAAATTAAACATCTTTACTGTTTCTTAGTGCTGGTGACGTATGCCTGTAATCTCATCATTTGACAGGTAAAGGCATCTCTTAGTGATGGAAGGGAAATTTAGCTTCCAGTGGGAACCAGGAGATGGGGGCAGGGGGTTGACTTGGTCTCGTGACTCCTATGCTGTCACCTACTCCCAAGCTTCTGTGTGACCAGCTCTTTGGAAGACCTGAGTCACTTGCACTATGGTAACCTGGAGGCTCTCAGAGGGCATCTGACTCCCTTCTGTGAGGGAAGGATTAATGGTCCTTAAAGGGGAATTCTGCAGAATGGACTGTGAAAGTACAACAGCAGGGGGAAAATGTGCCCATGCCTGGCCTTCAGCTGTGCCGAGGGTGGGTTCAGTGCGTCTGTGACCCATGCATGGTCTGCCCTGTAGAGAGATGACTGTCCAACAGGCACCTGCAGAAGGCACCACAGACACGGATGTGTCTTAGGGTTTCCCAGACGGGTGCAAAAGAACAAAGGACGGGCTGGCGAGATGGCTCAGTGGGTAGCGGACCTAGGGCTTGGCCTTAGGACTTGAGTTTCGTGCCCAGGACCCACATGGTAGAAGAAGAGAATCAAGTCCTGAGAGTTGACCTCTGACCTCCACATGTGTGCTGCTGCAAGTGTGTGTGTGTGTGGACACATGCAATAAATAAGATCAGATGATCAGATGGGTGTTATTTTAGAAAACCCACAACACAGGAAAATATTTCCGTAGTACTTCCGCTGTGGAGCATGAGTTGGGAAAAGGAAAGAGAGCAAGGAACCGAGAAGTCTCCGAGCTGGCTACTGCATTTCCTGAAACGCACGATTAAATAGCCAATGACGACCCTGGGCTTTCCACACTCGTAGTAGCTCCGCCCTTGGTCTCCCACATCTGTGAGTGATGGATCACGTTTTGCTCTCATATAGGGTTAGGCATAGGGCACCTGATGGTGACCACAGCGATACGGCGCCAGGTCGTCTTTACAAATTTGGTATCATGAGCGTTCAAGTGTGTGTGTGTGTGTGTGTGTGTGTGTGTGTGTGTGTGTGTGTGTGAATGTGCGTGAGTATATGTATTGTGTGAGTGTGTGTGCCTGTGAGGATGTGTGTATGTAATATGTGGGTGAGTCCGTGAGAATGCATGTATTTGTGTGTGTGTGTGTGTGTGTGTGTGTGTGTGTGAGAGAGAGAGAGAGAGAGAGAGAGAGAGCATGTGCGGGCCACAGCACTGCACTGGAGGTGGAGAACATGCTGCAGGTGGTGGGTCTCTCCTTCCTCTAGTGGATTCTGTAGATTGAGCTCACACTGGCAGGCTTGGCAGAAGTATCTCTATGTCCTAAGAAGACACCAAAGACACCACAGAACTGGCATACATAGGAACTCACTGTGGGAGCAGGCATGGGGCCTGCATGGTGCTGAGCCAGATGGGCTCCCGGTGCTGAAAGAAGCAGGCATGAGCCCCATCCTAGCCCACAGCTACCTAAGTGGACATCTGCTCGCAGACGAAAATTCATTCTCTCCAATGGCGTCTCACTGGGTGGACAAACCACTCGGAAGGGGAGGCCCCGGCCCACAACAACACGAACTCAGTGGTGGTTTTTGGAGGGTTTTGTCTGTAATGCGTTGTCTAGGGATTTTGCTTTCTTAAAATTTACAGGTCTTTTGTTTCGTGTTTTGTATGGGAGCTCAGTGTGTCAACATGTGTATCGACATCTATATACATATTTCTTGTGCTTTTTCTTTGGTCCCTTTTCTCTTTCTATTTGTTTGATCTCTCCTGTTCTGGCTTATTTATTTCTGCTTTATTTTATTTATTTATTTATTTTTAAAATATTTATTTATTTATTTATTATGTATACAATATTCTGTCTGTGTGTATGCCTGCAGGCCAGAAGAGGGCACCAGACCTCATTACAGATGGTTGTGAGCCACCATGTGGTTGCTGGGAATTGAACTCAGGATCTTTGGAAGAGCAGTCAATGCTCTTAAACACTGAGCCATCTCTCCAGCCCTATTTTATTTATTTTTATGTGCTTGTCGTTTCCTAATGAGAGAGAGAAAGTGTGTGGATTTGGCCGGGAGGTGGAGAGGATCTGGGAGGAGTCAGGTGAGAAGAAAACAAGCAACAACAACAAGCCAGGAAGAGGTATACATTCTAGTAGTCGGGTTGTTTCAAGGGTCCAGGGAGCTGTTACCTGTATCCCAATAGAGAGGCATCGGTTTTTCTTGAAGTCTTTCTTCCTGTCCTCGGTGGCGACAGTGGCTATGGTGGTGGCAGTGGTGGCAGCAGCGGCATTATTGCCCATGTGCTGACTCGCTGGGCCGTGAATCTGGGCATTTGCGGCCTCGATGGCGGCCGTCAGAGCCTTCATACTGTCCAGGCTTTCGGTGGAGTTGCTGAGGCCAGACTGGCTGATCATGTCTCCGCGCTGGCCCTGTCCGTCCATGTAGGCATCCTGCGCAGACTCTGTACTACTCTGGGCTGTGATAGAAATGAAAGGTTTCGTGGTAGTTCTGGGTGGGACTGGAGGTGGTGTCTTCTTATATGTTGTAATGCAAGATGACACTGGAAGACAGCGAAAACAGACACTGTGATTTCTGCGTGGGTTTCAAGCTTCTGACATCGTCAGTGACAGCCCCTGGAAATCGCGGCACGGGAAACACTCTCAGATGCTGAACTTGAACACAAGTCCATGAGCAGGATAAGTGAGGTCTTTGCTGGGGTCAGGGCGGGGAGGGGGTCATAGAGGTACTGCCTAGGGGTAACACACCCACAAAGTAGTGAGAGGAGAAGCCTGGAAAACGCCCACCTCGGAAATGGGCGTTTCTACATGGAAGTTATACATCAACATGAACTAGATATGATTGGTCAGAGGCAGAAGCTCTCAGGTAGCAAGGGAGAAAAGGAGAGGAAGCTCGGAACAGCACATACAGCTAATGCCAAACAAAGCAGCCATCTGGAGTTGATTTTGGTGGTTGGTAATTAACACTGAGGAGGAAATGAGAGGTTGGGAGCATGTGCATGCAGACCCTAGTGAGTGTGGCAAGCTTGGGCCACATCAGCCACTGTAGCTCCCCGGATTATACCTGCCAACACTGTGTTCCTCCCTACCTCCTAATGCCTCCCTTCCATCCTCTGTGGTTTCTGTCTGTTTTCCTACCTATCTGATTTCCCGTCCCGGCCCCTCCCACCCTTGTTTCATTTTTTCGGATGGGGACTCGCTATATAAACTTCTGTTCAGAAGCTTTGTTTGCTGGGCACAACTGCTCACTAAGGGGAACCCCATCCCTACCCCCAACACAATTTTATAACACACTGTTTATAAACCGACTCTGAGAATCTCTCGGTCTCTATATTGCCCCCTTGAAGAGTCAAGCTAAGCCTTCCTTCAGGGCGACTTCATCAAGTCAAGTGTCTGAATGCTGCTATTTCCCTAGGCTGCTATTTCCATGTCCGCCCCGAGGCTCCAAACATCTGGCCACAGCTTTTCAGCATCCTGGAGAACTGTGGCTGCTTCTCAGCTTCCCATCTGTGGAGCATGGTTCAGAAAAAAAGGGACATAAAAACCCATTTCCCCGTAGGACCTTCTGCCAGCAAAGAGCAAGCCCTGGGCAGTGTTTGGAACTCCCTTCCCACTGTCTCTCCATTCTGCTCCCATACCTTCCCCATGCACACACGGCCGGTACCTCTGTGGTTACAGCAAACCCACACAACTCTATCTTGTCTCCTTGGGTCCCAGCTACCACTTGGATAATCTCACCTAATAAAATACTCACTTCTGTATTGCCCATGCTTCCCCAGGTCACTAAAAATCAAAATCCTTAGCCAGCGCGGTGGTGGTTCATGCCTTTAATCCCAGCACTTGAGAGGCAGAGACAGATGGATCTCTATGAGTTTGAAACCAGCCTGGTCTACAGAACAAGTTCCGGGACAGCCAAGACTATAGAGAGAAACCCTGTCTCGAACTGCCCCCCAAATAAAATAGAATAAATCCTCTGATGAACCATAAACAAGAGGGTCCCATTTCCTGTCTCTGCTGTTCTGTGACTCAAATGATTTCCTTATCGATAAAAGAAAGGGACACAGCAATGTTGTTTTCCTAGGCATTGCCTGAGAATCGAAGGAAGAAACCATGTGTTGTCATGTTACACTATCACATGCTCAGGAGGTGTGAACACACGCAATGGGGTCACCTTCGTTATGTGGTCAGATGCTCAACAAACACAAAGAGAAACCTGCATACACTGACTGCCAGGCTCTCCCGCGGATCCAAACACTGAGAGATTGACAATTCAGATCAACTCCCTCTTTTCCCTTTTTTCTAGCTAATGCTCCTGAGGAATAAGTCCTCCAGGAGAAGATCCCACTGGAAGATGTCCCTGGTGCCTTCGGGGTCACGGCAAGAACCTGGATTCAAGTCCAACCCACTGCCTTACATTTGAGCCTCTCACTGAGTTACGGGAGCTGGAGGGGACCGCTAAGTTGTCTCACTCGGCTTGGTTCATGTACTTCTAGCCCCTGTGATGCTGTCTCCTGCCTCCCAGAAAGAGGTAAAGGTGGCAGCTGTGTTCCTGATCTATCTGACGACCCAGAGAGGTTCAAGAGGGGCGAGAGCCATAATTAGGATATCCACTCCCACCTGAACCTCAGATCACGACATGATTTCTTTCTGTGTAGCTTTGAAGCCTGAACTGGAACTCGCTATGTAGACCAGGCTGGTCTCGAACTCACAGAGATCCGCCTGCCTCTGCCTCCCGAGTGCTGGGATTAAAGGCGTGCGCCACCACCGCCCGGCTTGACATGACTTCTAAGGCGAGTCGTTACAATATGAACTTATTATTTCACTCAATAGCTACCTACTGTCAGGACCTTCGGTCCACCCCTTCCCAGCGCACAGGGTCTGCTATTTTTTTTAATTTATTTATTATGTGTACAGTATTCTGTCTGCAGGCCTGAAGACGGAACCTGATCAACACAGATGGTTGTGAGCCACCATGTGGTTGCTGGGAATTGAACTCAGGACCTCTGGAAGAGCAGTCAGTGCTCTTAACCTCTGAGCCATCTCTCCAGCCCCACAGCATCTGCTCTTACAGGTTATTGATTTACTTCTTGCTCTGACCCCTTCTGCTTTCTCCTTGTTATACAGATCATCAGACAGACAGACAGCTGTCCATCTGCCTATGTGGGTCTGACTCCAGAAACAAATCAAGTGCTCTCTAAGCAACAACAACAACAACAAAAACTTAGATTGGTGCATTAAAATATCATTTCATTTTCTGTAATATAGAGGAAAAAGTCCTGCCATGGTTACATCCCAATATCTCCAATGCCCTGGCTGGCTTTGCCTCCTGCCGGGTCCACACACTTCCCAGACCAGCCGCAGTTTTCCTAGTGTCAGACTGTTCAGGGGCAACACTGGGGACATGCTGCCACCGCTCCGAGATGCAAAGGTGATCAGAATTTGAGATTGTCCTACTTTATTTTTTTTAATATTTATTTATTTACTATGTATACAGTGCAGGCCAGAAGAGGGTACCAAGTCTCATTACAGATGGCTGTGAGCCACCATATGGTTGCTGGGAATTGAACTAAGAAGAGCAGGCAAAGCTCTTAACCACTGAGCCATCTCTCCAGCCCCATTGTCCTACTTTAATAAAGAGGGTCAGGAGCATGGCTGGGGCTTGCTGGCCTCCTGTTTACCTCCATGTTCAGGGAGATACCCTGTCTCAAAAGAATAACATGGAGAGTTATGGATCAGGCTAGGCAGGGTCCATTCTGGCCTCTGTGTATATGGATACTTTGTACCTGCAGGCAGACTTGTGAATACAATGCGCATAGAGCTAGAGACAGACAGACAGACAGACAGACAGATAGAGATAGACAGACAGAAAGGCAGATAGATTATAGATAGATGATAGACAGATAGATGATAGATAAATGATAGGTTGATAGATGATAGATGAATAGATGATAGGTAGATAGATAGATGTTAGGTAGATAGATAGATCATAGATAGATGGTAGATAGATGATAGATAAATGATAGGTTGATAGATGATAGATGATAGATGATAGATAGATAGATGATAGATTGATAGATAGGTTAATCATAGATAGACAGTAGGTAGATGATATATAATAGAGGATAGGTAGATCATAGATAGATTATAGATAGCTAGATGATAGAGAGGAGAGAGTCAGAGACAAAACAAGACTTTACAAACAACAGATTTCTGTCATTTCAGTTAAATTTTTAACACTGACTATTTTTTTTTCTTCTACAGCATCTCATATGGATCAGAATGGCCTTGAATTTGCTTTGCAGCTGGCCTTGAACTCCTGACTCTGTTTTGATGGTCAGGTAGTATAGGTGTGGACTGTGACTCAAGGTTGTCTACATTCTAAATGGAAGTCAGTGTTCACGTGGAAGCCTCCAGAGGGGCTGGGCTTTCTGGAAGAAGATGTAGCCTCCTCCCATTCTGGCCATCCTGTGGTCTCCTAAGCACAGATGCCAGGTGGCCCTGGGGACACACAGCAAGCACGGCAGGGACACTCTTTGAACTGTTTCTTTATCCCCGAGTTAAAGTCTATGGTTGTTCTGGGGCGTGCAGGTGCCCACGGAGGCCAGAGTCACTGGACAGCCTGGAGCTGGCGTTACGGGTGGCTGTGTCTTCAGATCATGGGTTCTGGGAACCAAGTTCAGGTCCCCTGTAACAGCCGCTGAGCCATCTCTCCAGTTACCCCCACATTGTTCTCTTACTAAGGCTGTCTTGTTGTTTTAAGACAGGGCTTTTCTGTGTAGACCTGGCACTTGCTCTGTTGACCTCTTGTAGTTTTTACTGGCTTAGCTAATGGGTCATGGAAACATCAAGCCATATGGCAGAATGGCTTAGCAGGTCTTGGTTACTATGCCTGTAACTGTGATCCTCCTGATACTGGACCTGGCCTCTCTGGAGAGAATGAATGTCTAAGGAGACACTTATGCTCCCCTCTTTGGCTATAGAGTAATCAGAGTATTGAAAGGAAGGCCCCTAAGAGATTAGAATTTCCCCAGAGGAAACAGTAGAAGACCTTGTCTCTCCCACTAGGACTGACTGTTTAGCTGGCCTTGCAGAGGAGGCCTGGAGCCATAGTGGTAATGGGCCAGGGACCACACCTTTTGGAACCACATATCTCTTGCTTCTAGTTACCCTACACTCATGTCAGGACCCCAAAAGATAGACCAGGGGACACCACTGGACCTCTTTGTCTCCGTGCCAACACTGAATGATTCTCCTTTTTCTGCTTTTCTCTGTTAATTGGTTCATTGAGGATTGGTAGCAAAACCTGACTTCTTGGGGCACAGGCTGTGACCCCTGAGTAGAGTAACAATATACGAGCAGCTCAACAGGGAGTACAGATAAAAACATCAGGATGGGTCCGGGGAGGGGGCTGTCTCAGAGGCTGAGAGTTCTCACTGCTCTTGCAGAGGACCAGGGTTTGGTTCCTAGCACCCACATGGCAGCTAACAACCATCCCAGAGGACCCAAGCCCTCTTCTGGTCTGTGGGGGCACTACGCACATGGTCTGCACAGACACATACAGGCAGACACCCATCACATACTAAATAGCAACAACAAAAATATCACCACCTATCCTACTAGCTACATCCAGTCATTCAAACGAGGTGCTGGCGTACACTCTCAGCATTGGCAAGGTGGAGGCAGGTGATCCTAAGCTCGTAATGTGGCTAAACAGTGAGTCCGAGCGACATGAGACCCTGTACGGAGAACAAAACAAGACAAAATACCCTCCAAATCAGTTCCACAGTCGTCAGAGGACCTTTCTGTATGTAAGCACAGTATCTTAAGGGACTTCTAATGCTGGTGGCTTTGAGTCGCTAGGTCTCTGAAGCCAGGGTCACAGGCTTGCTGAACAAGGGTTTTGCCCCTGAGCCTCAGCCTGCTACTGCACTGAACTTGTATCTAAGCTGTTATTAAGCAAGCCTCGGCATGATAAGAAACCACATGATAAGAGAGAACCAGGTCCTGCAGGTTGTCCTCTGATCTTCACACGCACACAGGATCACACGTATGCATGCTAACCAAATTGGTGAAAGAAATAAAAAAAATCAAAACTAACATGGGTCCGTGAGATGGCTCAATGGTAAAGGAAACCAGCTGCCAACCCTTACAGCCTGTGTTTGTTCCTGGCCCAACCCACGAGGTAGAAGGTGAGAACTGACTCCCAAAAGTCCTGTCTTCCATATGTATGCATACCATGGCATGCATATGCCCATATATAAGTACGTGTACAAAATAAATAAATAAATGCACGCAATTTTAATTAAAAACAAAACGAAACAACAACAACAAGAAGAAGCCAGGCTTGGTGGTTATTCCCAACACTAGAGAGGCAGGCTGATCTCTGTAAATCTGAGGGCATCCTAATTTACACAGTGAGGTCCAGGCTAGCCAAGGCTACATAATGAGACCTACATAAGAAAACAAACAAGCAAACGAAATCCCCACAAAATAGGTAGCCATGAGTTGTTCTATAGTGAGGGCTCAGTTCCTGGGAGTATACCAGCACAGAGTAGTCAACTTTCTTTCTCTTCTTTTTAAGATTATTTTATTTTATGTACATGATTCTTGCCTTCATGTATGTCTGTATATCACACGCATGCCTGTTGTCTACGAGATCAGCAGAGTGCACTAGATTCTCTGGTGCTGGAGTTGGGATGGCTGTAAATCATTGTGTGGGTGCCAGGAATTGAACCCACGTCCTCTGCAAGTGCTCTGAACCCCTGACCCATCTCTCCAGCCTCAGATCAGTCAATTCTCAGGGGTGGAAAGATACAGAAATTGTATCAACATTTGATAGACGGGCGACCTTGCTAAAGCAACTTTATCTTTCTGAGGGGGTAAAATCTAGAAAGGCATTTTGGGTAGCAGCGTTCTACTGAAGGTGATGTGAACCAGATGCAGGAGGAACCACCACTGCACTGTGTGGCAGTAGGGTGTCCCGGAAAAGCATCCTGGCATGGAGGACACAAGTGCTAAGAGAGATGTTTGCTGCCACTGTTTCAAGTCAGGGAACCAGGAATCGTTGTGGTCACACAGTTTACAGTGATGTGCTCGGCCAGGCAGGAACCCACCTGGTGCCAGACAATCCTGGCCCTTCACTGGGGAAATCACAAGCCCGAGATGGCAAAGAAGCCGAGATGAAGAATGAGCTGAGATTCTCCTAATCATAGACAGTAACACTGGACACTGCTAAGAACTATCCTTCCTTCCCTCCCTCTCCCTCTCCCTCTCTCTCTCTCTCTCTCTCTCTCTCTCTCTCTCTCTCTCTCTCCTTCTCTGAGTCAGGGTCTTACTATGTAGCTGTCCTGGAACTTGCCGCCATGTGGGTGCTGTTCTGGACAAGCAGCCAGTGCTCTTATTGGCTGAGCCGTCTCTCCAGTACTCTGGCACACGCCTTTAATCCCAGGATCTGGGAGGCACAGGCAGGTAGATCTCTGAATGTGAGGCCAGCCTGATCTACAGAGAAAGAGAACTCCAGGACAGCCAGGGCTACACAGAGAAACCCTGTCTCAAAAACAGACAGAGTCTCACCATGATCCCGAGACTGGTCTCGAACACTCAATCTGCTTCAGCCTCCCACGTAACTGGGGCTACAGGCACCCCAAACCAAATTAAGTCAAAGTTCACGCCTCTGTTGGGAACCATTTCAAACTTATTCACTTACTAAACCTATAAGGAGTTGCTACAATGTGCAGAGTGTTAGGATGCAGGCATTACGCTGGCCTGGCCTGTCATCTGGCAGGATGCACCCAGGCTTTCCCTGGCTGGCCCAGGGTCCTAATCTGTATACAGGTGAAAGGGCCCTTTAAGAGACAAGCTCCGCCCACTCTCTCATCTCTAGCTCTCTCCCCCACCTTTCTTCTGAAGAGGCAGCTCTCTGTTTCTCCTCCCTTGCGCTCCCTTCCTCCCCCCCCCCCCCTTTAATAAAAGGCCACACTCAAGCTCTCTCTTCTAGGCGTACTCTGTCACCTTCCTGGGTCCCACTTGCGCTGTGTCTAACACAGAGGGCTATGTGGGGAGGAATCTCTCCCAATGCTGGGAGAAGGTGTTTTGTGGAGGTGTCTTCGGGATGAATATAAATAAATATTTTATTTAAGCCTGGCAGTGGTAGTCCGCGCTTTTAATCCCAGTACTTGGGAGGCCGAGGTAGGAGAATCTCTATGAGTCTGGGGCCAGCTTGATCTACAGAGGGAGTTCCAGGACAGCCAGGGCTACGTAGAGACCCTGTTTTCTCTAGGAAGGCCTGTCTTCAGTCCTTCCTAGACTAACAAAATAAAGAAATAAATAATAATAAAAAAATAAGGGAGAGAATAAAATACCCAAGTATATATAAATTTTTAAAAGTCAACAAAACGTTACAGAAACTCTACCCAACAAAGTCCACATGGAAAAGTTACTGCACTGTTTCAAAAATATTTACAGCTTCCCCCTGTCCAGGCCACCCAGAGAGATAGGGTGGCTTGTGGTGCTAGGCAGGGGCCAGGAACGCCTGCTCGCTGTCTGCCAGCCCACCTCGGGGAGGTACAGTGCACTACACAGGAGTCTCTCCGTTAGTTCTGGCTCCAGGAAAGTGGCCGCCTGAGAATGACTTCCACTCAAGACATCCTCCTCGGGGAAAACTTCCCTGTCTCCGAAGGAAAAAAAAAAGCAAGCGGCTGTTGTGAGCACCGAGGATGGGGAGGGGCTGGCAATAACTCTTGCAGTCATCCACACCCTTGCCAGTTGGTGGTTACCAAGATCCCAGACACTTCCTAATGCCAGACAAATGCCCCAAGCCTCGGCATGTCTGGCTTGAAGATCTATTCAACTGATAGCCCCCGCCTTTTCTAGGGAGAGCCCCACTACCCGGCTAATCAAACAAAACATTGTTCTCAGATGGCATGAAGAAAGGAAAGGCTTGTCCTCTGGGCCACGACGTTTGGGGTTTATTTAATACACACACACACACACACACACACACACACACACACACACTCCTAATTAAAAGGTTGTTACAAAACCTGGGCTTCCCGAGACCGAGGTTGTTTTGCACAGCGCGAGCACTGTATAAAAATCCGGGAGGGGAGGGGAGGAATCAGAAAGTTAAGTGCCATTAAACAGAGAAAGAAGAACAAGAAAAAGCCCCAGGCACTTGATGCCTGGAACTGATGTAAGACGCAGCCACTCCTCTGTTAGATGTACAACTGAACAGCGCTCAGATCCGCCGCAGCTGCTCTCCAAATGTCTGCGCTGGCGCAGGGCAAAGCCTGCAACCCACCGAGCTTCAGGAGGGCTTTTCTCATCCACATCTTTCCCCGAGCTCTCTTAGGAACCTGGCAACAGGTAACGTGGCAACCTTTGACTTCGAAAACGGCGGGTGGGATAATTTCAGGGCACAAATGGATTGTTTTCCAGCCAGCTGCAACTCTCCTACCGCCCCCGCACCCGACCTCCTCCCTCCCAAATCAAAGTTTGGGAAAACAAACTAAGCGCTGCTGCAGGGCTACCCTTGCTCTTGGGCGTCCCCTGGTGGCCAAGGTAGGAACAACACATGTGCTTGGAGCTCCGCAGCAATTCCTGCTGGTAAGTGCCTTTGTTGGCCCTGCGGACTGGTAAAGAGCTGGAATCTGTCCAGAAACTCTTTTTGTTTGTTTGTTTTTGTTTTCGAGACTGGGTTTGTCTGTGTGGCCTTGCCTGTCCTGGAACTCACTAGGTAGCCCAGGCTGTCCTGGAACTCAGCCTATGCGTCCTGAGCGCTGGGATTAAAGGGATGCACCAGCCACGTCCAGCTCCAGAAAGGCTTCATTTTTATCTAAGCACATTAGCAACTGTACCATCTATATGCTGAGTAAAACCTCTGGACTAGGACCTAGAATCCCTGAAAGCAAACACTGGGCATCCCGAGAGCATGCATGGCAGATGGCCCAGGCCTGTGAGTCCTTCTGGGGATGATGTTTGGGGGGGGGGGGGCAATGACCAAGGTTCAAGACCAACCTGGGTTCCCTATTCAAAGTCTGTCTTGAAAAAGCATCATCAAAATGGGATTCCTGCTGTGACGACTCCCAGTCTCCTCCCGTGGTCTCGTGTGCCTCCCCCCCCCCCCCCCCCCCGTTTTGTCTTAATGTGTATTCTGCATGCAGATACCTTTTGGGTCTGCAGTTTTCCCAGTCAGCCCTGCTGGGTTCCTATCTGCAAGGATCACTGAAGACTTCCACACTGCCAGGCCAGGTTCCCAGACAGCAGCCTCCCAGCCCCAGCTACACCGAGGAAAATGCCAGTGGCAGTGTTTTTAGGGTGTCTGGCCCTCTCAGACTGCCCCACCCCCTTCCTCCCTTGGGCAGGAATGGAGGCCCACAGTTGTGGGCTGCTATTAGCCCAAGCACCTGGCACTCCTCAGCTCTGCATCTGGAAATGGTACCCGGAAACTCGGAGTTCAGATCAAGGAATTGTTCTTTCTTCAGAAACTTCCATTAATTACCTAAATTAGAGGGCACCGAATGATGCTGGGAAGGAGGTGTCTCTGCAGAAGGCTCAGGTCCCGGGGTTACGGTCTGAGCCCCGTCACAGAGACTTTTAGTGAAGTTTGACAATCAATTAAGTAATAAGAGGAGCTCAAAGTTGCCATATGTGAAGAGAGGACATGCCTGAAACCATAGACAAAGCTGGGGATCTGAGCCAGCATGGCCTGCGTCCCCTGTCGTGTCTGTCCGTTCGTCTGTCCCCACCCCCAGTGCGACTCGCAGCCTTCCGAGAGCCAGGGCACCTGTGTTGAAATCGGGGCATTTCCATCTTCAGGATTACTAATTTCCAAGGCGCGAGCGAGTATCGTTCCCAGTTGGGAATTTGATCTGGACTTGACACTTCGTTCTCCTGGCTTTGCTAATAGGGGCCCTTGAGTCATTTGTGTACACAGATGACAGCCCCGGCTGCTTCAGCACTGCCAAGATTTCGTGTCCATTTGACCCATGACTCTACGGAGTGGTTTCTACCGTGGACTCGGATCACTTCCTCTTAGACTTAGGGGATTGTTTTCTTCCTCTTCTTCAGCATTTGTAATCATGTGTGTGTTTTTCAAAATGTGTCCCGGCCTGGCTCACAGGTCTTCCTGAGTTGAATGGACTGTTCACAGAAGGGGAGATTGGGGGCCCAAGGTCAGAGTCACAGAATTATAGACAGTTTCCTGTTTCGGCAACTGCTTTCCCAACCCCTCGGTTAGGGAGGATTGAGTTTTGGTGAAAGACAGCATGCCAGTTGGGTGTGGTGGCATACAGCTGTAACTCAATACTGGGGATTATCAGATGTCCAGAGTCTTGCTGTGTAGGAAAACTCAGAACTACTAAGAGTGTGGACATGAAGCCAGGAACAAGAAAAGTGATGTCTCTGATGCTCTCATAGGCCAGCCAGCTTTCATTTCTCTCCAGATGCCGATTCTCAGCCATTTGGCTGACCCTATATACTTTTTTTCCTGGCTGGATCGAGAGAAAGACGTTCACCAAGGATGTATGAAGAGCACAGCCAAGCATTCTTGTCCTTCTCACCCATGATGACACGGTGGATCCTAGACCAGGTAGGTCACAGTCATGACACGGCGGATCTTAGACCAGGTAGGTCACAGTCATGACACGGCGGATCTTAGACCAGGTAGGTCACAGTCATGACACGGCGGATCCTAGACCAGGTAGGTCACAGTTATGACACGGCAGATCCTAGACCAGGTAGGTCACAGTTATGACATAGTAAATGTTGGCTACATGAAGGAATGAAGGACAACGGGAAGACATTTCCTGGAGAAAAGGGAAGCAAAGCTAGTCCGGGTGGCCTTGGGTCTCACAGTCCACCACCCACCCCTCCCTGTAGCCACAAGGTCAGCACCTGCAGGCTGCACTCACTGTGAATGTTAAGGGACCTGGAAAGACAGACCAAGCCTTCGCTGAACACGCCAGACTTTTATTTGCTATTCTCTCTGTATAGCATAACAACTAGTTGCTTGGTGTATGTTCACACAATCCTAGCATGCAGGAGGCTTAGGCAGGAGGATTGCAAATGGAAAGCCAGTCTGAATCACAAAGTTGGATACTTGTCTCCAAAAATTAACATCTAGCCAGGCAGGTTGGCATATACTTTTAAGCCCAGCACTTGGGGGAGAGAGAGACAGGTGGATGGATCTCTGTGACTCTGCGGCTTTCCTAGTCTACACAGCAAGTTCTAGGCTACCCAGGGCTACAGAGTGAGACCCTGTCCTAAAAAATATGTATGGGTCTATGTCAATGGTAGAGTATGCCTGAGATTGATCTCTAGATCCACCGAAATAAAAAATAATATTCCCAAAGCGTTTGTATTAGGTGTTAGAAGTAATCTCAAAATGGCTTATAGTATATTGTTCACAGGTTATGCAAATACTACCCAAGAGATTCAAGTGGCTGAGTATTCCTATAAACATGCAGGGCGAGAGGGTGTTCCAGAATCAACTCTCCAAGGATACCAAAGGACAGACAACTACATAGTCTGTTGTCCCCAGTGCCTACTTCTGCTGGTACTAGTCAGGGCTGGCCAAGTGCAGCTGTGAATGCCACCTTTTGCCATGGAGCTAGTATGTCAAACCCCAGAGTCATGGGGTTGAGTGACTGCCCAGCTGTAGAACATGAGCCTTGTATGTTCGAGGCTCAGAGTTCCACTTCCAGCATCATCAAAATGAAAACTGTAGTTTCTGTTCTCACCTGTGGTTTATCTACCTCATATCCTCCTTTGTCTCTGCCGGGTATCACACTCAGGTCCTGATTGGCCAATTGGCCACTGCTGAGTGGCCCGGATGTTCCGCGTTCCCTGTCTGTCTGAGTGCTTTTCTTCCCTGTAGTTCCTGTCAGATCAATCTTATTACAATACCTGTCACTCATCATTCTTGGGCTTTTGTCTCCTGTAGCCTAGGCTGGCACAGAACTCACTGCATAGTTGAAGCTGACCTTGAACTCCTGATCCCCAACCCCCTCAACTTTCGAGTGTTGAGATTACAAATATGCCATTGTATCTGCTTTCCCTTCTGAGAACCTTTGTTGTCTTTACTTTTTTGAAAATTTTTGAGACAGGGTTTCTCTGTAGCTTTTGATTCCTGTCCTGGAAGTAGTTCTTGTAGACCAGGCTGGCCTCGAACTCTCAGAGATCTGCCTGCCTCTGCCTCGGGAGTGCTGGGATTAAAGGTGTGCATCACCACCACCCGGCTTTTCTTGTTTTTTTGAGACAGCGTTTCTTTGTAGTTTTGGAGCCTGTCCTGGAACTTGCTCAGTAGACCAGGCTGGTCTTGAACTCGCAGAGATCCATCTGCCTCTGCCTCCTTAGTGCCACCACCGCCCGGCTAAAAATCTTGTTATTTATTTTATTGATTCATTTGCTAAAGTCTCACGCAGTTTAGGCTGACCTGGGACTTGAGGATAACCTGGAACTTCTGATCTTCCTGCCTCACCTTCCTAAGGGTGGGGGTCTAGTAAGCAGACCATAGCTGGCATTTGCTCACCCGGAGGCCAAGACCATAAGTTGTGGAGGATTCCTATACTGGAGGAGAGTATCAAGCTCATGGTATTTGTCTGTGTTGCTTCAGGAAGTGAGGGGCCTGTTTAAGAATGACGATAATCACATCTATGGGAGCCCAGGCCTGCTAAGTCCTAACTGACCGGAGTCAGGCTTTCCTGGGCAGCCCTTGACTGCAGCTCTGCCTAGGGATTGCCAGCAGCCTGGAGAATGTACTGGAAAGCCTCAAGCCTGAAAAACAGGGTTTGTGCTTCGGCGGCGAAGAAAGGAAACCAGTCTTCCCTTCCTATTGGTGTCTGTGGGGTCTGGAAGGCGGGGCTGTGGGAGGCGCCAGCAGCGAGGTAAGCATTTAATTATTGATATCCTTTCTACCTCCTAGAAACCCTCGTCTTTCCAAGGGAAAAGTGTCCTGTCATCTGGCCTGGCCTCCGCAGTCCCTCGGTGCTGATCACCATGGGCCCTGAGGATGACGAGTCACTTTACCTGCTGTGTCATTGACAGCTGAGGACACAGATCTAAGAAACTGTCCCAGCGTCCCCCAGGACTCGTTCCCACTACAGTCACCCTGGGGTGTAGCTCAGTCGTAGAGCACACACCTGGCGAGCAGAGGGCTGTATTTCAAGCATGGAGACAAAGGACAGGAGGCACTGGTGAGTGCTTGTCATCTGCCAAATTTCAGTTAAAATCCTTTTGAAGTTAAGATTAAAACTGGTATCATGTTACTTCAACCTCTGTCTGCCTCATTCACCGAGTGTTAATGAACCCAAGGCTGTAGCCGGTCTCATTAAATCCCTAAAACAACCCTGCCAAGGAGGGTATGGCTTGCGGATAAAAAGGGAGGCCAAGGGAGAGGTTGCTTTGCCCCAGCTCTCCCACGACAGAGCGGGCTGGGAAATTGTTCTCCCCGCCAATGCCTACTTAGTTTTCAAAGACATGCCACTGTATCTGCTGGTCATGGGGGGTGAACACTTGTAATCCCCTCACCGGAGAGGCAGAGGCAGAAGGATCAGAAGATCAAGGCTAGCTTCAGCTACACTGTGAGTTCAAGGACATTGTCTCAAAACAATAATGACCAAAAGATTCTCCCTTTGAGTCTTTGGGAGGACAGTGCTGCCAGAAACTCTGTAATCGTGCTGCTAGCAGTCCCAAGGTCAGATTTTGGGTGATGGCTTACTGAAATGTGGATGGAGGAGTCACCAGCATCCTGCTGTGCTATCACTTTAGGAACTGAGCCAACCCGCAGAAGGTAGTTTGTTACAATGTTTTCTATTTCAGTTTTATTTTGAGACAGTGTTTCACTGTGTAGTTTGTAGCCCTGACTGGCCTAGAACTCTGTAGACCATGCTAGTCTTGAAAGAGATCTGCCTTGCTATGTGTGCTTTGAGCCCAGTACTTGGGGGGCAGAGGTAGGAAGATCTCTGTGAGTTCAAGACCAGCCTGGTCCATAGAGCAGAGTTTCAGGACAGTCTGGGCTACATAGAGAAACCCTGTCTCTAACAGAAAACAAAACAAAAACAAAACAGAAACCCCCAAATAACAAGAGATCTGCCCAGTTCTTCCTGAGTGCTGGGATTAAAGGCATGAGCCACCTCACCGAGTTTAAAGGTATGGTTTAGGCTGTCCTGGAAATCCTGATCCTCCTACCCCTGCCTCTTCAGCACAGCACAGTCGGGTTTGATTGGAGTCTCTGTTGTCTCCCTGTGGAGTTAGTACCTTGCACATGAGATATACCTTGTTAGTTTTTATTGTAACGGTAGGGATGGCCGGAGGGTTCTTCAACTGTGTTCTTTCCACAGGTTAGGGTGATATCTGAATAGCAAATGGCACTTCGAGCTCTGTTCTTTGAGATAAACATTGCATATTTACAAGGCTGTGCCGTCCACCCCACTTCTTCCTGATCCCTACTCCCATGCCAACTTCATAGACAGCAAAATAAATAAAGTAGCTGTTTTTTTCTTGGACTGACAGGCGGGTGAGAGTCCATAGTAGATTCTTTTGGGTGGGGTGGGGCTTCTGGCTACACTTTATCTGCAATCAAACTTTTCAATTATTGAAGTTCTACACAGGGAACAGGGTCTGGAGATCATCTTCCAATGCTCCAGATTAAACTCAGTTAATAGTTGAGATAATCATTGTTACAGCTTGAATTACAGAGTAAACTGGGGTGGGGGTCTATAGCTTGTGGTATCTCCACCCCCAGCACTGCCAAAACAATCTCTCCGAACTGATGTGTGGGTAGACAGCTATGTTAGTGAACTGCACAGGTGACCGATCAAACACTCGACATTTTTATGACCCTAAACAAGCCCTGCACCTTACTTCCTGGTGTGGATTATAGTCTTGTTTTTAAAATGAACCATAAAAATAAGGGGCAATAAAATCTTGTTTTTTTTTTTTTCTTTTGGATTTCTATTACCGTAAGTCAGACTTTATCAGATAACAACTTTGGGCTCACCAGGTAGACACACTTGCTGCCAAGTCTGCTAGGCTGAGTTCAATCTCTGGAGTTTACAGGGCAGGACAGAAACAGCCCCAGCAGGTGGCCTCTGGCCGTGGTGTCCCCTTTCTCAATAAAGAAATGAATGTAAAACACAAATCCAAAAGGCAACTATGACCACTGAAAAAATCTCCTGCGCGTGCTAAAATGCTTGGGGCTATATTGGTGCTATTGGGTGGGGGTCTTGTCAAAACTGGCTCGCAGAGGGCGGCAGACTTCTCTCAGACCTGGAATGGGAATGCGGAAAAACCGGAGGCAAGCGGGGCTAGGGTCGACGTAAATTAACTACCAATAAAACTGTGGAGAAGAGAATCTTTTGATGGCCGCTGCTCCGAGGTTCAGCGAGTTTCAGCCCGTTTGAGTTGCTGATAACCTTGTCAGGCTGGAAGATAAAGGCCAGTCTTGTCACCCCGGGCACCTGGCTGAGCCGTAATAAAGGGCGTAATCTCCCAAGGGTGGAGCCTGGCCAAACTCTGCCTGCGGTAATTACAGCTCTAGAATTGCCAACCCCTACTGAGAAACCCGGACGCGAGGGTGAGGGGGAAGAGAAGAGTTGGAGGCCCGGAAACGTTTGTTTCTGTCCTTGGATTTAAAAGAGAAAGCGATCCAAACAAGGACAAGTTCTCTAGAGAGTGAGAAAAAACAGCTAGGGGCTAGGTCCCCCTGAAGGGTTAACCAGTTAGCAGACTGATCACGGAAAGAGGCTCAGCTGTGAGAATAATCCCAGAAATTTTAAACTGAGGCCTTGCCTTCTACGTGTAAATAGCCGAGTCACTGCTTTGCTAAGCGGGGTAGGAAGTTACAGGAGCATAGACTGACTGATTCATTTGTTGCCCTTCGCTCTGGCTGTTGGGGGAAAAAAAAAAGCAAGAAATCGGCTTTAAGTCCCAGCTCCGTAAGGGAATTCCTCTCTGGCGGGGGTGAAAGCCAGCCACACAAAAGAGCTCCTGTGGACATCTCATTTACAATCTCCCCTAGGACACAGAAAAGACCGCCTCAATAAACCGGGCTCAGAAACACCCATTGTTTGAAATCTGCCTTTAGCAACAGGCGACCATCACCCAAAGGCTTTGCAAAAGAAAAGATTCGGGTGGAGGAAGCCAGGGACTGGGAAAATGGAAAGGCAGGAAGCCGTCAAGCCCGGCCATCCGAGAGGGCAAGCAGAATAAAGTTAATGGTGTTTCCATCTTTTTTTAAAGAGATGTCTGGGATAGTCCCAAAAGAGTGATGTGAACTCTAGATTTGATGTCAGCTCTATACAGAGACCTCTGTCAACAGGATTGCTAAATAAAGAGACCAGGCTCTACCTAACTCCCCTCTTCCCGACCTTGTGAAACCGGATCCTGCCGCAGCCACAGAGGAGCAGCCAGCCACAGTAGGCTCAGTCTCTAACTACACCTGCCCGGAGTTCTCGGTCAGCTCCATCGCTTCGGTCCCTCTCTCAATAAAGCTTGAAAAGTCCTGGGATTATATAATGCTGTTCTTTGGATACACCTTAAGTTACAGAATAGGGTTTCCCAAAAAACGGAGGTGGGATTTAAGAAACAAACAAAAGCTTTTTACAAATTATTTTTACCCTCCTATGCGACCTTCCAGTTAACGTCCAGCCCCAAACCCAGGGCATCTGTGTATCACTGTTCAAGCCACAATTCTGGCTGTTATTTTTCTGATCCTCCTGTCTCTTAGGTCATCCTGGGGTCATTCTACGTCCTGCTTGACCCTTTCTCGGTCTCTAGATCTTTCTATTTATTAACCCGTCTCCGGGGGTGTCGCAGCCGTTTCCTACTGCGGGTTTCTACAGCTCATGCCTGTGATTTATTAATGAGTCATGGGATCAACGGAGGTGAGTCATGCAGCTTCACTGTTTAGAAAGGAAAAACGTTTAAATAGAAAACACCAGAGTTCCTCATGGTTAGGAAAAGTATTGTTGCGTGAAGCGTGTGTGTCTGGATCTGTGTACAAAGTAGGCAATAGGTCAAACGCTCTTGTTCGTCAGAAGTGTTTCCGAATTGGTCATCCTGCAGGTCTCGTCCCTGCTTCCAAACTGTTGTATGTACTTAGAACTGCAGTGATAACGTGGAAATGGACGGCTTGTCACCCAGGCTTACATCTGTTCCTCGGAGGAAAGTGTCCCATCCGGGGCTCAGGAAACTCCTGCTCCTCAATTCTGCTAGCCTTCAGGCCGCTCTTCCAGAACAATCGTACTTTAGTTATTCAGACAACCTAGTTTCCTCCCTTTGCCCTGGGGTTCCTACTGGTCCAGGTACCAGTGTAAGTGTCGCCACCTACTGGAAGACATCTGCACTGTCCTTCCAAATGCCTCTTCTCCCTACTCTTCTGGCCTGATAGAGCAGTTACTATATTCTGTTATCTTTTCAGTTCCTTCTGAACACAAGCCCCCAAATGGGCATTCCATAGCAGATGCATTGCCTTGAAGGTTGCCTAGGCGACCAGTTCACTTTCCACCCTGTCCTAATCATGTTTTTTTTTTTTTTTTTTTTTTTCCTGTAGAGAAGATAGATGTCTTTATGCCAGAAGTCCCTCCCTCTTCAGGTGACCTGGTCAAAGTGGGTTGGGTTGGGCCAGCTGGGTGACTACAGGAAGCCTCTGCATGCTAAATGATACGTGTCCTCCAAAGTCACGATATTTGTCAGCGGCCGTGACAATAGCAGGGGCGGGGGGGGGGGTAGTAAGAGGCAGAACCCCCGTTCCCTGAGAAGTAAAACCTTTAGTCACCCCCAGAACAGACATGGACGCCCCTCTCTACTAGCTTGCTCTTTCTCTCACTCGGCTTTAACCTCCCAACCCCGAGGACTGAGAAGTGGATTCTCACCTCCCATCTTTCCTGTTCTTGGACCAGGCTGGAAGACTACTTGTCTAGGTCAGGCATGGCGACTGTCAGCTTAAGCAGGTGCAGAGCTGTCTCACAGCAAGATATCCAGGGGGAGTAAACTCAAGATCACTCAAAACCAGCTGGGACCAGCATGGCCAGAGATGACAGTTAACTGTCCCTTATTATGGCATCTTCAAAGCAGCGGCCTTGCAAAATTCTTGTTACCCTCCAGCTGGCTCCAGGATACATCATCCTCAAACTCCATATAAGGACAGAAGAGAGATGAAACCCTGTTCTAGGAACCCCTACCCCGCCAGCCGTGACTTAATCTTCCCTATATTATAAGACGCCTGGTTAGTCCTGACATTCAGCCCTCAGACTAGCCCACTTTCAAAATTTAGCCAGAGAAGCGTGGACTGGAAGATCAGCAGACCCGGATACTACGTGGTGAATTGTGGCCACTCCGGGCCTCAGAGGACTGAGAGGTGAAGAAACCTTTCCAAGGCCAAACAGCTTTTAAGGAGTAGGGGGAAATTAACACTGTGTAGGTTTTAATCCGTTAATTTAGGAATGCAGGGGACTAGATCCAGGGCGTGGCGCATGCTAGGCCAGGGCTCTAGAGCTGGTGGCAAGTGACAGCTCAGCTGGCAAAAGAACTGTGTTGTGGGATCCTGGAGCCAAGCAGCCCCACCAAGCTGCCCTCTGACCTGCACATCGTCACTTTGGAGCGTGTGTGTGTGTGTGTGTGTGTGTGCAAACACTAATCCAATAAAAACTAGGACGACTGGGCTGCAATACCCATCCCTCTATCGATGTGAGTATTTATTTAGAGACAAGATTCCTCGGTGTAGTTCAGGTTGGCCTGGAACTTAAGATATCCTTGCCTCAGGCTCTCAAGTGTTAGGATTGTGGACAGACGTAGCTGCCAGGCCCTCTCAAGGTTTTAAAAAGGAAGCTGAAAGACCAGCATGACAGACAGCTCAGTGGTGAGCTGTGCTTTGCCTGCCATGGTTAAAGACCTAGAGGTTCAGTCTCTCGTACCAATGAGAAGGTGGGGGGGGGGGGCAGGAAACTGAGTGTCATTATCATGTTTGTATAAAAGAATCCACAATGAACACAATGAATATAATACAATAAATAACATAATAATATTAAACACATGCATACAAACCAGACAGCATCCATAATGGATTCCTTCTTGAACACACCCAAATGTTTAAAAAGATGGTCTGATGGCTATTTGTTGTTAACTGGAGAAATAACTGGATTTCCTTTGAAAGTTGAAAGTGAGCAAGCACATCACGGTGGCGCATGCCTGCAATCCCACCACTCCAGAGGCTGAGACAGGGGATTGTCAGTCTGAGAACTGCTTGGGCTATATAACTAGCTGGTTCCAGGCCAGCCTGGACTATGTAGCTTATACATAATAGAAAAAAAAAATGAAAATAAAAATAAGCAAAGCTAAGAGGGAAAAATGAAAGGACTTCCTGCTTCCACACACACTGTGCTAACACAGCACCCCAAAGATGCTATATTGTTCAGGCCCCGGACCCCCGTGTCTGGACCAGTAGCCACTGAGAGAAAGCTGTAACTTTGGGTCACATGACCCTTCTCCCTTCCCAGGTCTACTACAGAAAAGAATTCCTTGTCTTCAGGGACAGACCGTGTTTACTCTCCGGTTTGTGAAGACAGTCATCTAATACAGACTGTGTTCCTTACTGCTTTTCCGTTCTATGCGTAAGCAACACAAGCGTGAGAAGTCCAGAAAAGTGACCTGTGTAGTGGACGGCAGAACCAGTGCTGAGGGTCAGGGTCCACGGCATACGCTGGCCAGAGGAGGGCGGGTATGGCCTGGATAACATACTCATCCAGCCTAGCATTCCTGGCTCCCTCCCTCCCTTCTCCATAGCAGCCCTTTGTGCTGGGTCCCCAATATGGAGCTTTGAGGATGATAGTGTGATAATACCTACGTCTTCTCCAGTCTAACTGTCTCTTAGTAGAAACCGATTTCATTGTCCCCGTGTGTGTGTGTGTGTGTGTGTGTGTGTGTGTTGTGACTATTCAGGCTCTGTCATTAATACTGTCACCTTGGCACAGTTATATTTAATAATGTCAATGAATAGGTGTGCCTTTCTACCAATGGGCTGCATGGATCTGAAGGATTCAGTTGGCCAATTTCTATTCTAGAATATTACTATTCCCTGTCAGGGGTGAAGTCTGAAGGCTACATGAGGTACTGGGTTTAGGTTCTGTCTCTGACACCCACCAACCTACCTTACTCCCATCTCTGCAACATATACACAAAGTCTGAACTCCTTTCCATATTCTCTGGAACATAGGAAGCTTTGCAGTTTGTAACTAGCACAGTCAGAGGTTATACTGCATGGCCTTCAATGCTAGAATCAGAGCACGAAATGGAAATTCTAGCAGCCCGGTGGCCCTGAGGCTGTCGAGCTGTTAGGAAGCCCAGGTCAGTCTGTGAGGAAGACCATGTGGGGAAACCTTGAGTCTACAGAGGGAGAGATGGTCAGACAGCCTCCAAATGTTTTAACTCCCATGGACTGTAAGACCAAGAGAGGCCCTGAGCCAGGACCACCAGCCAACGCCCTTCCCCAAATTTATGGTCCCCAGAAACTGACAACTGATAAAATGTTTGCTGTTGTGTCTCATGACCAAGTTTGGAGTTGAACTGTTCACAGACGTACACACTTCACTGCTCTGTAACTAAGGATTGATAGAGATGCCGTCCAAAGCTATGACAGGGCCAGACAGTGCATAGGTCCCTCCATCTTTTATTTTTGCTGAGAATTTGTTCACCTTGATTCTATGGAAATTACTCATCTCTGTTCTAAGAGCCCAAGGTGAAGCTGCCCCAGCTGGCTTATCTTGGCTTCTGTTAAACTGCCTGCTTTGCAGATGCCCCCCCCCCTCCTCCAGTCAACTGATTATCTCAGTCTTTGTTGAACTGCTTCCTTGTGTAAAACTTCTCCCGACAGCCGCCAAGCAAAATACCAGGGTGTGGCTTTTGCCTTTGAAAACCCCTTATCTCAAACACTTGGTTTTATACTTGGGTCCTGCATACCAGAGCGCAGTTCTAGCCGCCTAGAATAAAGACTCTCAGGTGGTTATAAACTGTGTTTGAGTGGTTGTCTTTGGTGGGCTCCCCAGTGAGATTTCCCAGAGACTGGACCCAGATATTTAGGAGGACCCCCAGAAGCAAAGAAGAGTGTGTGCCAGCTGGAGAAGACTTCTCGGGGAGCCCTGAGACTATACTCTGACGGATAACTGTTAGCTGCCCATACTCTGATGCTGCCACCCCAGAAGGTCAATCCAGAGTCATCTGATTTGAACACCTCTGGAGGTGAGTCTGGTCCGCAGGAGTTGCCATCGGATTAAGACACAAGAGAAGAGATGGATTTGACCAAAGATTCAGTGTCCAGGATCCATATGAGATGTCCTGAACCCGCCTGGTCTGTTCAGGTGTCTGAATGTGTGGTGGCCACCCTGGTTGTATTTACTATGTGTTTTTCTGTATGATTGCGTCTCCCTGTGTGTCTCTTTGTGGGTTTCTGTCAGTTCTGTTGGTTGGAAAAGACAGATCTAAAATGGAAGGGAAGGTGAGCCATCCTGAGACTGCAGCTGCCACTGCCCCCCAAATTGGGCACTATGTCCTGCAGTCTACGATGGTCCAGGTACTATGATACCTGCAGAGGTCAGGAGGTCCTTGTGCACACAGATATGCACCGGGGACACCAGGAAAAACTAAACATGCAAGCTTGTCTCTTCAAAGGAAGGAAATATTTACCTGTCTTCCCCTGGGAATCAATGTAGTTTTCTATGTCTGGTGATCTTGCTGTCTGTGGGGCCAGGCCTCATCCTAATCCTCCAGACTGTTAGGTTTGTTTATCTCAGACCTCCCCCACTAGATCTTGAACATTGCTTCTCAGTCATTAAAACCCATCCTTATGAGAAATGTCACTTGTGTTTTGCGACCTCGCCAACTTTTGTCTTGTCTTAGGGCTAGGCCAATCCTGACTCGACTCCCACAGGCCTTGTGTTTACCTCAGTCATCTCCCTACACCTTATCCTTCCCAGTCAACAGAACCCATCTTTATGGAAATGCCACATGTACTTTGTAAAGAATTTTAGTGTAAACATGTCTTGATTGAGTTAGCTGTCAACAGGAAACTTTTTTCCAAAATAGTGTTGTGCTTAAATTTGGCTAAAATAAACCACTTGGTATCGGGTTCTAGAAGTCTGAGCCAGCACCAGCTAACCAAGTCATTTTGAACCGGACCTCCATCTGGGCCAGCACCAGCTAACCTAGTCATGTTGAACCAGACCTCCTTCTGAGCCAGCACCAGCTAACCTATCATGTCGAACCGGATCTCCTTGCCTCTTGTGGACTTCTCTGTCAGCTGTAGCATTTGTAGAGACTCCACAGACACTCCCCTTCTGTGGTGACTGGTTACTGCTGCCATGGAGATGCCTGAAGCTTCCTGAGCCACAGTGGTGGCCATCAATTTCCTTGTAATAACCAATAGCTTTCTCTGGTACAAGACCCTCCCCTCTTAGTTTAAGACCTGTGCCCTCTTCTCAGGGACTAGAATCCTTTTGACCTAGCAAATTTGACCAGAGAAACCTAAAACCCCCATCTCCTTAGCCCCACCAGAAGAAATTTACCACCACCCCTAGCAGTGACGTATAACTCCGGCTGTGGTCCCAGGGTCCTGGTCCTGTTCCCTGTGTGGAGGTGGGACCAGGCCTCATCCAGGGGCTCCCTGCCTTCTAAGTAGTGCACACACAGGGAGGAGGAAATGCTGGCTCCTTCACAGGCTCTACACAGCTGGCTGTGCCCCAGGAAAGTAGTTCCTCCAGTAGCAGCCCCCCAGGGGGGGGGGGGGAGGAGTGGAAGTTCATCTTTTTCCCTGTTCATGGTTTAGGTCCCCTTCTCTACTGATGACATATAATTGAAGACCCTTAAACCCTCCATTTTCAAAGAAGCCACAGGCCCTTATCAGCCTGTTGGAAATTGTTTTAAGGTCGGAGAACATTGGATGATCTTTCACTACACATTATTAGGAGGACTACCAGCTTATCCAAGCTAAGTCCAGCTACTCAGGACCTGATAAGTTGCCTGCTGGGTTTCTGGAAAGGCTGTATGAGACATATTGGTATTTACTTCCTTAGACCGAGATGCCTCCAAAGACCAGCAAGCCACTAATATTGCCTTTGTCACATGGTTGGCCCCAGTCATAAGGAAGAAAGCTCCAGACACTAGAGGGATTTGAAGGGGACAAATAGGTCTCAGCTTCCGGAAATAGCTGAGCAAGTTTACAACAGCCAAGATCCAGCTAAAGACAGACAGGGAAAGATTGCTGCCCTTAGGGAAACAGACAGGAGAGGAAAGAGATGGGTAGTCCAAGAGAAAGGGGGCTACAACTCACCAACTGATAAAGGCCAGATCTATTGGAATTTGGGCAAAAATATCCACAAAGCACCTGCTCCAGTGTGTAGATGACTTCCTCATAGCTACAACCACTGAGGAGGAGTATGTGTGTGCGGTGTGTGTGTGTGGTATGTTTGTGGCATGTGTGTAGTGTGTACGTGTATGTAACGTGTGTTATGTTTTGATGTGTGTGGTGTGTGTATGTATATGTGGGGTGTGTATGTGGTATGTGTGGATATGAGTGTGTGATATGTGTATATGTGTGTGGTGTGTGTAATGTGTGTGTAGCGTGTATATGTATAGATGTGCATGTATGTGTGGTATGGTGTGTGTTGCGTGTGTGCCTGTAGTATGTATGTGTATAGTATGTATATATGTGTGTGTGATACATATTTGGTATGTGGTGTGTGAGGTACGTGTGTGTATGTATGTGATGTGTGGTATATGTGTGTGGTTATGGTGCATGTGGTGAGCATGTGTCTATGCCTGTGGTGTGTTTGTGTGTGGTATGGCATGTATGAATGTGTATGGTATGTATATGGTATGTGAGGTATGTGTGTGTGGTTATAGTACGTATGGTGTGTATATGTCTGTGGTATATATGTGTGTGTAGTGTGTATGTTGGGTACATGTGTCCCCACTGAATGTAGTTAAACAGATTGTTTCAGGATTTATGGTGGCCCTGGAATTTGAGAAGACAGGCCAAGTTATTTTCTCAAGGATGGGCTCAGTAGGGTGAGCATTCACACTTCCTGTCCTCTTCCCCTAAGTCAGATTTCACCCTAGTGACAGCCCCACCCTTTGCTGTATCTGTCCCAGCAGGCCGGGCAGGAGGGTTACATTTCCTCTCAACTTTCCCTCTCCTTGAGGCCTGAGGCATTCGCTCCCTGGCTGGCTGGAAAGATACCACACTCACTTTCAACACACAGTGAGGTCATCTCTGCAGCCCTGGCTTGCAGGCTGAATCACACTCACACAGACATCGATTTGAATATTTGAACTAGCTGCTTCACGCCAGCTGGGTGATCCCAGGTGCTTGGCTCTGTGTTCTTGTTGGTATGGTGGGCATGCTGAATGTGCTGTCCTGATGGAGGGGGTGTGAGGGTTAGCGGGCAGTCTGTGGAAGCACTTTGGTGCCAGGCCTAGAGAGGAGGGAATCGTACTATCATAGTAACTATAGTTGGTAGCTTTTCTTGTACGAATCCATAATCCCTCCAGACACATAAACAGAAGGGATCTAAATACTCTTTCTTTTCTCTCCCTCCCTTTCTTTCCCTTCCTGTCTTCCTCCTCCTTTTCTGGGATGCTGAGTTGCAAAAGCCTTGCACAAGCCAGGCAAATGCTCTACCACCGAGTCACACCCCTAACCCTAGAGACTCTGCTGCCCACACATGTGTGAA
Organism: Microtus oregoni; assembly: GCF_018167655.1. NCBI lineage: Eukaryota > Metazoa > Chordata > Mammalia > Rodentia > Cricetidae > Microtus > Microtus oregoni. Next base: position 23,889,014 of record NW_024543077.1, read on the forward strand.
GAAACTCGGCATTAGCAGCTAAAACACACCAGGGTCCTGATGCCACCCAGGCACCGGGAAAAGTGTTCCTGGTGACCTCCAGCTAATGAGGCTTTCCTCAGGTGGAATGCCACTGGGCCTGGGTGGGTGGCAGCCTCCTCAATACTCGCTCCTCTGACTCGAAGGGCTGGCTGGTACTTTTCCTCCCTCTACCTCAGCTGGGCCTCCACATCACCCGGATGGACCGACAGCTGCTGCCACATTCCACTGTTCCAGCAGGGGAAGGAAGGCTGGCCGAGGTTTTTCTGGGTGAGTGACGGTGTTTGAGATGAGATTAAGCCAATGCCAGTGTTGGGGACAGCAGCCTTTCCCTGAGTCACCTCTGTCCCACCTGACAGCTGAGCCTGTTGAGCACTGGCCTGTGGAATCCTGAGTCAGCCTTCTGCTGTGGGACAGTGGGCTCTTGTAATCCGGCAGCAATGCATCTACCTGTGAATGCAGGTCTGACCTGTGCGAAGAGAGCCAGCCCTAGCCACGGCCAACACCACGAATCCTTGACTTTGGGGCATAGCCTGGCATGTGTATGTCTTTGTGCACGTCGTTCTGTTTCTCTGTCCCGTGGTGGAGAATGAGGGTTACTCTGGCTTCCCCAGGGATGTTGCAGGGTCTGTCCTCAGCCACCACGTGACAAGGATGGGGAAAGAGAAACCCCACACAAGGACAGCATTCCAGGAAGCCGGAAGGGCTGGGTGGGCCTCTGGAATGTCAAAGTTGACAGCTTGGCCCAGCTGGCAGGTTCCTTTCTGCTGTGTCATTCTCCCTGAGCTACAAGGTACTTCAGCAGCACTAACCCTCTGCCTTAGCAGGAAAGTATCGTTTTGATTTATTTTCTGTGTGTCTCAGTGTTTTGTCTGTGTGTGTGTATGTACACCATGTGTGTGTGCCTGACGCCCACAGAGGTCGGCAGAGGGCATTGGGTCTCCTGCAGTTGTGGAGGGTCTGAGCCATCATGTGGATGCTGGGAACCAAACCTCTCATTTCTTCCTTTTCTTCAGCCCTGTCTTGTTCACTGGAGTACTTGTGCTCCATGGAATGATGTTTTCCCTGACTTTAGAACTGAAACTAAAGCCAAATACAGTCTTTAAATTGAATGGCAATTACCTCATCTGAGAGGTTGTTTCCAACTTTTGGACGCTTGGTCGGTGCCACAATGGACACTGCCTACGTGTTCTGGCACAGGAGGGAAGAATTTTCTAGGGAGCTTCTGGATGGCAGGTTGTGTGTGTTTTCACAATGCCAGAAGATTTTCCCAAGAATGTTTATACCAAGTTATATTTCCAGCAGAGGGTTCGGCCGCTCCTGCCATTGTCCCCTTCCTCACTGTTCGAAGTCGCCTCTTTCTTTCTTTCTTTTTTTTTTTTTAATATTTTATGGCTTATTTAACTTTTTTATTTTATGTGCATTGGTGTGAAGGTGTCAGATCCCCTGCAACTGGATCTTCAGACAGTTGTGAGCTGCCATGTGGGTGCTGGGAATTGAACCCAGGTCCTCTGGAAGAGCAGTCAGTGCTCTTAACCACTGAGCCATCTCTCCAGCCCCAGAAGTCGCCTCTTTCTATGAGTAAAGGAATTTCACTGCAGTTTTAATATACTGTCTGAGTTACTACTGGCATGAGTACTTTCCCTTTTATTTTTTTAGTATGTATGTGTGTATGTGTGTGTGTTAGATGCACGTGTGCGAGGGTCTATGTAAAACCAGTGGCGATAAGAGGAGGGGCCAAAGGAAGACATTAAGTATCATCAGAAGGTTGACCTATGACCTCCACATACATGCCACAGCATGTACACACACACACACACACACACAGCCAGCAACCTCTATGTCACTGGCTGAAACAAGACATCAGTTTGTCCAGCCTTTGGACCCAGCAGAAACTTTGGTTTTCTTGTGTGTGAAACTTGGAGCTAGTCCTGTTTTTCAGGTTTTTGGGTTCAGAGGCCAGCTTCACACCAGCTCATCCAGCTTCCTTAGCTTAAGGCTTCTCAGCCGCTCCAACTGTGTGAGCCAGTTCCTCACTGTCTGCCGACCTCCCTCTCTCCTTCCTTCCTTCCTTCCTTCCTTCCTTCCTTCCTTCCTTCCTTCCTTCCTTCCTTCTTCTGTCTCCTCAGCTGTCTCCCATACCCCTTCTATCGTTTACACTGTTTCAGCTTCTCTGGAGACCTGGAGTTCTGCAAAGGTGCAGCCTAATGTCCTCTCTTCTCTCCTTCCTGTCCCCCCTCCCTCTCTGTCAAAGCAGACACTCCTGCGCCAGCACCCCATGCAGTGCTGCCCTACCCTGCTCTACAGAGGGCTTCACTCACATGCCCTGTCCTGTGCCTACACATCTTATCATCACAGGGTGATTTTAAGTCTTGATGCATGCTCTTGTCATTTCAGAGTACCTTGAGCTGCGCGTTGATAGTGCACTCTTTAACCCCAACACTCAGGGGGCAGGGGCAGGGAGTGGGGCAGGAGCAGGGGGCAGGGACAGAGGACAGAGAACAGGGACAGATGACAAGTCCATGGGCCAGGTTGCAGAAGCAGAGGATAGGGGCAGGGAGCAGGAGACAGGGGATAGGGCCAGGGGACAGAGGTAGGCAGAGCTCTGTGAGTTCAAGGCCAGCCTGGTCTACTTAGTGAAACCCTGTCTCTCAAAAAACAAAACAAGAAGTACTTTGGCTATATTCAGCAAAACTAAACAACAACAACAACAACAAAATAATTAGGCTTTTAATTGAGTTCACTTTGAACTTATAGGTAAGTCTTAAGAAAACTGACATGTTTATGATTTTGGGTGTTACAGTTTGTATCCGGAGGTCACAGTCTCTGTGAGCTTAAGTTCCTGGGAGGAAGCTGCACCTCCACTGATCTTTGCAAAGGCGGAATGACTGATGGGAATTTCAGAGACTCTTCAGAGGCTGGAATGCTGAAACAGAGCCATATACCTTCAGCAACCTATCTTACCTAGACCCGTAAGTAACCATTGCCAGTCTGTATGACCTAACATCCTGTCACTGTTAGGTAAGTCCTTTGGAATGTAAGAACAGACCCTGTCCAGCAGCTAAGAGTGTCATCAGATCGCCTGCTGTCTGTGGCAGACATTGCTTTGCGAAGCTGTCGATTTGAGGTACCACCGGTGTATCTTAGAAGGGTCTATTTGAGATACCACCGGTATATCTTAGAAGGGTCTGGTTTATGCCTTTTTTTTTTTTTTGTCCTGTTACTATAAAATTCCTGGAACCTGTTTCCATCTTAGAACATGGTTTTTGGGGTGACCTAAATATGTTTTTCCAGCCATGGCCACTTAGGCCCTTGAAGGAACAGCAAGACTCCAGTCCCTTCCATTTTCTCCTTTCTTTTCTTTTTTTAAAGAAGGCTTTTAGAGTTTTTGATTATGTATACAGTGTTTTGCTGGCATGCATGCCTGCAGGCCAGACAAGGGCACCGGATCTCATTATAGATGCTTGTGAGCCACCATGTGGTTGCCTTAGGACCTTTGGAAGAACAGCCAGTGCTCTTAACCTCTGAGCATCTCTCCAGCCTTTCCTTATATCTTAGCTGCCATCATGTGAACATACTCGCTCCATCGTGTGAACATACTCGCTCCATCGTGTGAACATACTCGCTCCATCATGGGAACATACATGCTCTATCATGTGTATATACTTCCTCCATCATGTGTTCACCATGATTATTTTCTTTATTACCGCATCCCCCCAAACTGGAGTCAAATGACAACGACCTGAAATCTCCAAAACTATTAACCAAAATCAATCTTCTTTGTTAAAATATCTTTCGATTTATTTGTTTCATTTTATACATAGGCGTGTTTTGTCTGCATGTATGTCTGTGGGCCATGTATATGCCTGGTGCCTGTGAGGATGAGGAGTAAGCGTCAGATATCCCATAACTGGAGTTATAGATGGCTGTGAGTTGCTATGTAGGTGCTGGGAATTGAACCCAGGTCCTCTGGAAGAGCAGCCAGTAAGTACTCTTAACCACTGAGCCACAAGAGCAGCTAGTACTCTTAACTGCTGCTTCACTCACTCACACACACACACACACACACACACACGCACACACACCTGTTTTTGTTTATTATTTATTTAGTTAGTTAATTTGTCTCACATAGCCCAGGCTGGCCTCAAACTCAACAAGTAGCCAAGAATGACCCTGAGTTTCTGATCCTCTTGCCTGTACTTCCTAGGTGCTGGGATTACAGGCATGTACCATTGTGTCTGCAGTAAGTCAGTCAGTCTTATAAGTGCTTATTGCCTTTCAGGTCCTAAGTGAGTTTATACCTTTATCTACTACTTATTGTTGGTAAATAAAATATGTAATTAGTTTATTGGCTGGTCACTGATCAAATTTTCTAATTTGTTTATTTTTTGTTCTTGTTTTTCTTTTTTGGGGGATAAGGTTTCTCTTTGTAACTCTAGTTGTCCTGGAACTCACCCTGTAGATTAGGCTGGCCTCGAACACAGAGATCCACCCGCTTCTGCCTCTCCAGTGCTGGGATTGAAGGTGTGTGCCACCATGGCCAGTTTTTTATTTTTAAATAATTAAATACAGTGTGTCACGTTGTAGACCCAGTAGGTTTGGAACTCACTGTGTGGACTAGGTTATCCTTGAACTCATAGAGCTCTGCCTACCTCTACCTCTTGAGTACAGGTATTAAAGCTCTGTACCACCATAAATGCCTAATCCTAAAAGTTTTTAGTGAATTTTCTAATTTATTTGTATATTCTTTGACATTCACATGTATTCACTGTTTGAGGCTAGCCTGGGCTACACGGCAAGACCCTGTGTTAAAAAGCAAAACAGCACAACCTTCAAATATATCTGTAGTTCTTAATGCCCTCTCAGCCTCTCTTTTATTTTTAAATATTTATTTATTTATTATGTATACAATATTCTGTCAGTGTGTATGTCTGCAGGTCAGAAGAGGGCGCGAGACCTCATTACAGATGGTTGTGAGCCACCATTTGGTTGCCGGGAACTGAACTCAGGTCCTTTGGAAGAGCAGGCAATGCTCTTAACCACTGAGCTATCTCTCCAGCTTCCTATTTTATTTTTAAAGACTGATTTTGTTTTTACTTGTGTGTATTTGTCTGTCCATGTGTGAGTGTGTACATATGAGTTCAGGTACCCTCAGAGGCCAGAAGTGGGTGCAGTCTCTAGGACTGAAGCTGCAGAAGGCTGTGAGCCACAGGAGTGGGGGCTGGGAACCGAACTGGGTTTTAGGTAAGAATGTTAGAAGCTACCTCTCCAGTCCTGTTCTCCTTTGTTTTATTAAAGGCTCTTTGTTTCTGAGGGGCTGGGCATTGAGTGCAGTCTTTCACACCTAAGGACAAAGCTTTTTACTTCTCAACTACTTTCTTTGCTTCTCTTCAGAGTTCAGTTAATTTCTTTCTTCCCCCTCCCTCCCTCCCTCCCTCCCTCCCTCCCTCCCCTCAATTCCTCTTCTCCACCCCCTGTTTTGGAGGGTTGAACCCTGGGCTTTGCACAGGGCAAATACATTTCCATTTGAGGGAATCTACCAGTAACACAATTTCTCGTTTCTGCGGAATACCCTGACATCACATGACTACAACCCAGACATGTGTGAATGACATTGAGGATATGGCCTGCATTTCTGCATGAGTTCTCTTGTTTTATGTATTGTTCTACCAAGTCATACATTGTGGTTTTTATACAACAGTTTATCATAGAGTATTGACTCAAATTATACAGTCATGGTCAGCTGTCAGAACATGGTCCAAGAATGGGGTTGTATAAGGAGATTTCTTTCTTTCTTTTTTCTTTTTTTGGTTTTTCGAGACAGGGTTTCTCTGTGGCTTTGGAGCCCGTCCTGGAACTAGCTCTGTAAATCAGGCTGATCTCGAACTCACAGAGATCTGCCTGCCTCTGCCTCCCGAGTGCTGGGATTAAAGGCGCGTGCCACCATCGCCCGGCTATGAGGAGATTTCTTAGTGCTTGTGAAAAACTCCAAGTCTTGTGACTTCGGTGTCTTCAGAAACAGGGAATTGTTTTGGGGTTGTGCTTTTGTGCCCCTCCCAGGTGTACTGGCTAGGCATGAGTTTACTTCAGATTGTTCATTACAACTGCCTATTGTTACTTGTTATGTGCCTCTATGGAAAAAACATGTTCTGTTGCATGTAGCTTGCCCACCATGTACGGCTTGCCCTTGCGATTGGACACTTTAAGCCTGTTACCCCTCTTAGCCCTCAGAGTATAAACTGTCTGATGCTCTGTATAAAGCTGGCTGCTGGATGAGACAACAGTCTGCCTCATTCATGGGCTCCATGCTCCCAGTTTCCACTGCCAGCTAGAGTGGTACCAGTCAGCCTCATGAGATGAGGTTAAGGGAAAGACACCATATTATATACTACAATGTTTGCCTCTATAACACATAGGAGCTGTGTCATACAGTTATTAAGATAGATCTACTTGGAGGTGTAAAAAAACATAAATTCCAATCCTCACCATATATTAAAATTTTTTATATTTTTTATCTGCTATTTCTCTCTAATGCTACAACCTTTCTGAAATAACAATTATTATTGCTGTTTGTGGCTTTTACAATTTTTACTTTTTTTTGTTTGTTTTGTTTTTTTGAGACAGGGTTTCTCTGTGTAGCTTTGGAGCCTGTCCTGGAACTAGCACTCTAGACCAGGCTGGCCTTGAATTTACAAGATCCTCCTGCCTCTGTCTCCCAAGTGCTGGGATTAAAGGAGTGTGCCACTACCACCTGGCTGCCAAGAACTTTCTCATGCTTAACCTGACACAATCCTACAGGGTAACTCTTACACTGAGTGTTGACTTAATAAATGGATAAATGATGGAGGAAGGTCATTGGCCAATAAAGAAACTGCTTGGCCCTGTGGGTGGAGTAAACAGAACAAAATGCTGGGAGGAAGAAGAAGTGAGGTCAGAGACTCCACCGCTCTGCTCTCGGGAGCAGACGCCTCAGGGAGACGCCATACTCCCAGCTCCCAGGCAGACACACGCCATGAAGCTCGACCCAGGATGGACTAGGCTAGAATCTTCCCGGTAAGACCGGTGCTCACCGATTATTAGAGATGGGTTGATCGGGATATCAGAATTAGCCAGTAAGGGCTAGGGCAGAAGGGCCAAGCAGTGATTAAATGAATACAGTTTGTGTGTTGTTATTTCGGGCATAAGCTAGCCGGGCAGGCGGCTGGGATGTTGGGGACGCAGCCCCGCCGCCGCCCTTATTACTACAGATAAACTAGCACTATCCAGGAACATTCCTTTCCCTTGTATCTATATTCGAGCAGCCATGAGTGCTGAGAGCCCAAGCTCCTTCACCCAATGGAGTTCTACATGGCACAGACCTTCAAATCTTGACTGGATTCTCTGCCTCTAAATTTCAGCACTTTCTAATTTATTCTTTTTTTTTTTCTTTGTCAAGGCTAATCTTGAGCTCTTGATCCTCTGGCTTCTACTTCCAAGTGCTGAGAATGCAGACACATCTCATTGTGCCTGGCTCTGAGTTATTGATTGAATAGACACATAATCATTTCATTAACTAGTTCAAAAAAATCTTCAGTGGGGTTGACCAGATGGCTCAGAGGATAAAGGCACTTGCTGTCAAGCCTCACTACCTGAGTTTGATCCCAGGAACCCACATGGTACAAGGAGAGAAGCACCTCTCTATAAACCGTCTTCTGACTCCACATGTGTCCTACTTCCTACTAAATAAATGTAAATTCTACTTTGAACAAATCCTCAATGGCCTCTTCTCACAGATGGAGTTGAAACTCCTTATTGGGATCTTTATAACAATCTGAGTCTTCTGCTTTTTACTCTTTAATTTCTATTTTAAACCATTATGAAATATAGACTGACATCTATCTACCTACCTATTATCTATCTCTATCTATCTATCTATCTATCTATCTATCTATCTATCTATCTATCTCTATCATCTGTCCGTCTGTCCATCCATCCATCCATCATCTATCCATCCTGTGGTGATATTTTGTTTGTGCTATAACAAATAAAGCTTGCCTGAAAACCAGAGTGCAGAGTTAGTCACACTAGTTAGCCAGGCAGTGGTGGCACACACCTTTAATCTCAGCACTTGGGAGACAGAGGCAGAGGATCTTTGTGAGTTCAAGGCCATTCTGGGTTACACAAGATCGAATGTGTCTAAAAAAGAAACAGAGCTCTTTTGATCCCAGCACTTGGGACCCCACACCTTTAATCCCAGCACTAGGGAAGTGGAAATGGGAGTGATACGGCAGGGTGGAGAGAGGAATATAAGGCAGGAGGAGACAGGAACTCACGGCATTCAGTTTGAGGATTTGTAGAGACAGAATCTTGACCCCTTGGTTCTGAGGATTTCTTAGAGGTGAGAACTAGCAACTGGTTGCTCTGTTCTCTGATTTTGCAGCTTTCACTCCCTAATATCAGACTCTAGTTTTTTATTATTAAGAACAATTAGAATTTACACTACATCATCCATCTATCTATCTATCTATCTATCTATCTATCTATCTATCTATCATCTGTCTGTCTATATCTATTATCTATCTATCTATCTATCTATCTATCTATCTATCTATCTATCTATCATCTGTCTGTCTATATCTATTATCTATCTATCTATCTATCTATCTATCTATCTATCTATCTATCTATCTACCTACTTATCTATCATTTGTCTATATCTATTATCTATCTATCTATCTATCTATCTATCTATCTATCTATCTATCTATCTATCATCTGTCTGTCTATATCTATTATCTATCTATCTATCTATCTATCTATCTATCTATCTATCTATCTATCTATCTATCTACTTATCTATCATCTGTCTATATCTATTATCTATCTATCTATCTATCTATCTATCTATCTATCTATCTATCATCTGTCTGTCTATATCTATTATCTATCTATATATCTATCTATCTATCTATCTATCTACTTATCTATCATCTGTCTATATCTATTATCTATCTATCTATCTATCTATCTATCTATCTATCTATCTATCTATCTATCTATCCATCCTCTATCTATCCATCATCACCTATCTGTCTACCATCTGTCATCATCTACCTACCATCTATCAATCGTCTGTCTGTCTTTCATCTATTTGTCTGTCTATTCAGTGCGTCTCCTTAGCCACCAGGGACACACTCCAAGACCATGGCAGCTGCCTGAAGCCCCCACTTAATACAGAGCCCTCTACTATTTTCTCTATGTGCCCTGCAGCACTGCTCCACAGAACCATGATCAATGTCCTTCGGTGTTTTAAGTCCTGCTGCCTCCCTTCTGTTACTCCTCTTGTGTTTTGGAGTCACTGCTAAGTGACATAGGGAACACTTGACCAGCAGTTTTGTGCCATGCAATCAGTCTGAAAACCAACGGAGCTAAGTGAGAAATCCGGTGGCCACTATGAGGCTAACGACTGTACAAACCGGTGGATGCTTTGTGTCTGGTAGGCTATGTGGCTCAGAGCAATGTTCAACCTAAAGTTCATGACTTGAAAATTTCTGGAATTTTCCATGTAATATTTCTATACTGTGGTTGACTGGGTAAGTGAAAGTTTAGAGAATAAACCCAGTTTAGAGATAAACTGACTTCCTGTTTCCTGATCTGACATTTGCAGTTCCTTCTTCCTGTAGGTCCAGTTTGCGCGTGTGTGTCTGTGTATGAGTGCTTTTGTGAGTGTGTATGTATCTGTCTGTAGATCCAGTATGTGTGTCTGTGTGAGTGCTTTTGTGAGTGTGTGTATGTGTCTGTCTGTAGGTCCAGTATGTGTGTCTGTGTGAGTGCTTTTGTGAGTGTGTGTATGTGTCTGTCCGTAGGTCCAGTATGTGTGTCTGCGTGAACGCTTTTGTGAGTGTGGGTGTATATATATCGATAGGTCTAGTATGTGTATCTGTGTGTGTGTTTTTGTGAGTGTGTCTGTAGGTCTAGTGTGTGTGTGAGTGTGTGTACATGAGTGTGTCTGTCTGTATAAATGTATGTCTCTGTGTGTGTCTGTATGTGTGTGTATGTTTCTAGGTCCAGTGGGTGTATGTGTGTATGTATGTGAGTATATCTATGTCTCTCTCTGAGTGTGTCTGTGTTTGTAGATCCAGTGTGTGTATATGTGAGTGTGTCTCTATGTGTGTGAATGTGTATGTGTCTGTAGGTCCAGTGTGTGTATGTGTGAGTGTGTCTGTGAGTGTGTGTCTGTAGGTCCAGTGTGTGTATGTGTGAGTGTGTCTGTGAGTGTGTATGTGTCTGTAGGTCCAGTGTGTGTATGTTTGAGTGTGTCTGTGTGTGAGTGTATGTGAATCAACCTAGGGCCTCACCCATGCTAGGCAGGTGCCCAGCCGCTGAGTTACATCCTCATCCTACCCTCTCTTTACTTTTTGTCACTTTTTGAGACAGGGCCTCACTGTGCAGCCCTGGGTGGCCTGAAGCACACAGAGATCCGTCTGCCTTTTGCCTCCTGAAGCTGGGGTTAAAGGCGTGCACCACCATGTCCAGCCAGCATTTCTTTGGCATGCTTCTTGTCTCTCCTGTAGGATCCTCTTCCTGGGTCACCCATACTGTCTCTGTGTCTTCTCAGTCCTTTGAAGCTGTCTTCTTAGGACAGTGTTTTAGGACCTGCAGCATCTTCCTTTGCTTATGTTTTTGAGACAAAGTTTGATCATATAGTCCAGGCTGGCCAAGAACTCGATCACACACACACACACACACACACACACACACACACACACACGAGGTTTTTTTTTTTTTTTAAGTTTTTCTACTGGGCCAGGGGTATGACTCAGTGATAAAACATTTGCCTTGCATCTGAGTGTCCAGAGATAGACAGATTGATTGACAGAGCAAGCACCTATGCTAAACTAGGTTAAACACCTGGAAAAGGAAGTGGTTTTGCTCCCATTTTACAGATGGGGAAGGCCTGGTTCTGCAAATGTTATAGTTTGGACATGGAGTGTTTCCCTGAGGGGCTCGTATATTGAAGGCCTTGTCTTCAGATGGTAGGCCAGTCAGGAGAGGTGAGTAGATTATGGGGAACTGATTTAATATATAGGTCCATCATTGATTTGGGGGTACAACAGCACTAGTGGGGGGTGGAAGAGAGAGGTGGGGTGGGGTCAGAGGAAGTGGGTCACGGGGTACACCTGTAAGGATGGGTCTTACCCTGCCCTTCCTATTGTTATACTATGCATCCAGGAAGTGGGCAGCTTTTCTCCACTGTGCCCTCCACCACGGTGTTCTGCCCTGCTACCTGCCTAAAGCAATGGAGACAGCCAGCCAGGAACCAAACACTCTGCAACTGTGTGCTCAAAATAAGTCTCTCCCCTTTCACTTGCTTCTCTTAGGTATTTTGTTACAGGGATAAAAACAAAACATAAAAACATCAAGGCCATTCAGAGTCTCTCCCTTTGGATCACAGCGCAGGCTGAGAGACTGTCTTGTGCTCTTCTGAACTTTCTTCTACTACCGTGGTTCCAAACCCGGCAATAACTTTATCTTTGAAGCCATCTCTACAACCCACAGAAGGCTTCAGAGGAGACGAAATCTGTGTCTGTATCTCTTACAGTTTCAAAAGCGCGGTACCCCACAGTGATGGACCCAGGCTCTTTCTCTCTTCAGCTCAGCATAACGTGGTGCTTGAAGAGTCTGCAAGTCTAGAACCTTTCACGTCCCATGGCGGCTGATTTTGCTCATCACCCACGCAACCGCGAACACCTAAGGCAGCATGAATTCAACAAGACGGCTGAGCACATCTGTAGATATCTCGGTGGAGTGCCCAGCAATAACCAGTTTTCCACTTAACCGTACTGGGTGCAATGGATAGTTTAAGATGTGATTCCTGCCGGGCGGTGGTGGCGCACGCCTTTAATCCCAGCACTCGGGAGGCAGAGGCAGGCGGATCTCTGTGAGTTCGAGACCAGCCTGGTCTACAAGAGCTAGTTCCAGGACAGGCTCCAAAACCACAGAGAAACCCTGTCTCGAAAAACAAAAAAAACAAAACAAAACAAAAAAAAAAAGATGTGATTCCTAAGGTCACACCTAGAAATATCTAGTCCTACTCAGACCACAGTATCCAGTGACTTGAGCCAGTGTCTAAATTATGGCATATTCCAAAGTTAACAGGAAGGCCACACTGTAATTTTAGATTGAAAATGTGAAAAGTTTTCTAAATTTGGGAAGGCAAGAGTAGGAGTGGCCTTGATGTCATCGCAGAGCTGGCTGCAAAGCACGATAATCAGAACTCAGTCCTAGAGAACTGTGTTCCCAAGCAACGAGTCCGAGCTGGTTGTTGAGAGACAAAACATTCAGCAGACAGCTACGCTAGTGAACACAGGTACACAGATATTAAAACCTATGCCCTTAAACACAAAAGGGGAAAGTGAGCCAGTGGGCTGAAGAGAAAGACTGCACAGCCTCTGTGATCCTTACTTCCATGTCCTGCCCTGGGGAAGATGGCAAGAGGCCGGCTGCCAAGTTGGGGATGTGTGGACTCTCTGGGAGATGCTCGTGTGTTGTTATTGCTCAAGGCTGCAGATTCAGCACAGACTTCATGAGCTTAGAGTGATAAAATTCACAGATTTATGAAATTCTGCTGTCAGGATAACTTTAGCCACACAGACTTTAGTTCTTATTTGTCAAAGCTCACACTTTTTTTTTTAAATTTTGTTTTAACATTTTAATGTGTGTGTGTGTGCGTGCATATGCATGTGTTTGTGTGTGTGTGCACGTGTGTGTGCGCAGGCGTGCCACGGTGCACGGTGCACATATGGAGATCAGAAGATAACTTGCAGAAGTCAGTTCTTCCCCTCTATCATGTAGATCCCTGGGATTGAACTCAGGATATCCGGCTGGGAATGGGCTTTATTACCCACTGAGCCATGTCAGTGGCCTCTGTTATTCATTTATGTTTTCATAGTTTGAAACCTTTATCTGCTTTTCCAAACCACTGATCATGGGTTATGTCATCAGCGTGAGTGACTAAGCCATATTTCTGCCCCAGGAGAGAAGGTCCACCAAGTGACTGCCATGCTGTGATACTGACGGTCAACTTGACAGGACCTGGAATCGCTGAAGAGACAGGCCTGTGGGCATGCTTGAGACGGGTGGTCTCGATCAGGTCAACTGACAGGGAATGTCATTAAATGTGTCGATTCCCATCCGTGGGCTGGGGTCCCAGTCTGAACGAAAAGGACAGAGGGAGCTGGGCATTCATCCTTGTCTGGCTTTCTCAGCTCTTACTGCCTGTCATGACTTCTCTAAAACTTCTAGAACTATCACTCAAAATAAATCCTTCCTTCTTTAAGCTTTTGTCAGTGTTCTTTCTTTCTCTTCTTTTTTCTTTTTTCTCTTCTTGTTTATTTGTTTTTGTTTTGAGACAGAGTTTCTTTATGTAGCCCTGGCTGTCCTGGAATTTGCTCTGTAGACCAGGCTGGCCTCGAACTCACACAGTTCTGCCTGCCTCTGCTTCCCGAGTGCTGGGATTAAAGGTGTGCGCCACCAAGCCTGTCTTTCGGTCAGCTATTTTGTCACAGCATCGATACAAGTAACTAAAAGGCAAATCACAACACTTTCTTCATAGAGATGGGAGTTCTTGGCTCCCCACTCTGTCTGGCCCTCTCTCTCTCCTCCCCATCCCTTCCTCTGTAGTCCAGGGTCTCAAGGACAATTCATTATGTAGCCCAGACTGACTCTGAACTCTGAACAGTCTCCCTGGGTTAGCCTCAGAAGTGCTGGGCTTACAGGTGTGAGTCAACACATCCAGCCAGCCACCAGAGGTCTAAGTTCAAAAACACTCGGGAAGACAGACTACTTCTGTAACAGAGTATCACTCACTGATACTGAGGAAACTGGTCTCTAAGGAGGACTCTGTTGCACCAGCCTGACAATTTCCTATGGTAGAAATGGAAGAGCAGTAGATAGGCAGTGGGGTGGGGAGGGGGCCACGGGGACGACAGTCTATTTGGACCTCATATTCAGATGGTGCCTGGCCCCTGGGGTGACTGTTCCCCTCTGTATGGCGATGTCACATCTCCAGACAAGGACATCAGAAGCTCTGTCCCATGTAAAGAATTGTTTCCTTCTGAGTTCTCAAGGTAGAGAGAAGGGAGTTCGGGCCGCCTCTGCCCAGGCTTTGTTCAGAATGAGGCAGTCACTGCTCTGCTACAGCACAACCAGTCCGCTGTGCACTAGATCTTTGGGAAGAAGAGTGTGAGATTGGCAGAGAAGACAGGAGGAAAAGAAAGGAAGAAAGGAAGGAAGGAAGGAAGGAAGAAAGAAAAAGGAAGGAAGGGGTAAAAAAGAGCTTCCTGTGGGCTAAGCCTAGTGGTGCAGGACCCCAGGACTGAAGGGGCAGTCAGGTAGATCTCTGTGAGTCTCAGGCTGTCCTGGGCTACACAGAGAAACAGAGTCTAAAGGAAAAAAGAAAAGAAAAGAAAAGAAAGCTCCTCGGGGACCGGCTGTACCCTAGACCATTGCAGACAGTATGCTATGTCTTTCTTCCTCATTTTCTTTCCTTTCTCCCACCCCCTCATCTCTTTCAAGTGTCCCAGGTACTTCAGCTTTTCTTAGACTCAGTACGTAGCCAAAGGATGACCTTGAACTTCGGGTCCTCCTGTGTCCACCACCTAATTCTGGGGTCACAGAGGCATGCCACCTAGCCTGTGTGTGTGTATATATATATATATATATATATATATATATATATATATATATATCTTATATATCTTTCACTTCGTCTTGACAATTGTCCTGAGAAAAAGAGGGCCTGCTTTGTGGGTCAGTGTGTTCAAGTGAATAGCAGTTAGCAAACACACCCAGTTAGTGGGGAGTTCTCTATTGCCGAAGGCCTCCATACGGCTGCAACTCAGGAATAGAGACACCAAAAATAAAAGCAGCTATAAAATGTTGTCCATGGTCCTGCAGAGTTGCCTGTACCTGACAACACAAGACAAACTACTGGTCTTAACCTGGATCTGTCTTTCTCCAGTTTCTGCATCACATGGCTCCATCACTGATAGTTCAGATAATAATCCCAGATTCAGGAAGCTGCAGTGGTCTCTCTGTGTCTGTATGTTCTACATTGTGGATTCAATGAACCATGGATTGAATATCTATCTGTGTCTATCTGTATGTATGCATCTATCTATCTATCTATCTATCTACCTATCTATATCTATCTATCTATCTATCATCTATCTATCTATCATCTATCTATCTATCTATCTATCTATCTATCATCTATCTATCTAACTTTTTATTATTTATTTGTTTAAGCGTTCTACCCCTGAGCTACACTCTCTGCCTCTGCGATTACTATCTTGTAGGAAAGTTTTATCAAGAGGCTAATGACATGTTTCTGCAAAAATACACCTGCAAAGGAAACCCATTTGCATTTGGCGAGGTGTTCCGGCTTGCAGACTACCTTGCCAGGAGGTCGGAGCTGCTTTGCAGGAACATTCTTCTTGCATATTATTTTTAGTTTTCCACAGTGTTCAGTCTCCAGGCCTCAAGCCGTCGCTCTGGTGGGTGGAGCAGAAGAGCACCATCCTAGGAGACCGCTCTATCCTGGCCCTGTCAGTTTCCTGCCTTGAAGGTCTGAAGAGACGCGTTGATTTCCAGTCACGTAAGCGATGAGGCCTCACCGTCAGATTTCTACTACAAAGTCAGTCCTCAGCCATCTGTCTAGTAACGGGTTTGCCAGCGTCCGCTGTGTCACGCTGGCTTTCCTTAAAAAGTGGACACAGTGGCAGTGGCAAAGCTCATCTGTGGAGGGAACGATGTCACCATCTGATCAACTGTTTTCCATACTGGGAATTGAACCCAAGGCCTCTCAAGTGCTGGGCAGACTTAATCACAGTTATACCCTCCATCCTTTCTTTTTTTTTTTTTAAATGTGTTTTTATTTTGCAATAGAGTCTAGGCTGGCCTTGAACCTGCAGTCCTCTCACCTCAGCCTCCCCAATAGGCCTTTTAGCTGAGGACTTTTAAAACGTTACCTTTATTTGGGAAGTTCTGGATTTAATGCAAGACAGGAAGCAGTGCGCTCTGAAAAGGAAGCTCTTCACAACAGACAGGAGGCTAAGAGTGTTGTCTGGTTAGAAAATGGGAGAGGGGTGCTAGAGAGATGGCTCAGTTGCTTAGAGCACTTGTCGCTCTTGTAGAGGGCCCAGGGTTGATTCCCAACATCTACAGAATGGCATAGGAGCCTCTGTAACTCCAGTTCCAGAGGACTCAATGCCCTCTGTGGTCTTCCACGGGCATCGGGCACACATGTGGTGCACACATTATATGCCAGTCAAACACTCATACATACAAAATAAAATAAACCTAAAAAAAAAAAGGAAAGAAAGAAAATGGAAGTGAAGCATAGGCCCTGCTTTAAGTTTTGTTTATTTTGAGACTGGCCAGGTCAGCCTCAAATTTATTACATGGCTGAGGATAATTCTCCTGCGTCCACTTGCCAGTGCTGGTGTTTCAGGAGTGTGCCATCACGCCTGGTTTATATAGTATGACGTATGGAACCCAGAACTTCGTGTGAGCAAGGCAAGTGCTCTACCAACTGAGCTACATCCCTTGGTTCTAATTATCTTAGCTTTTAAACATTATGGTGCTAGGCTTATAGACAGGGGCTTGTACATGTTAGGGTCTGCCTCTCTAAACCTATTTTTACTATTCTTCCGTTTGTCCGTCCATCCATCCATCCATCCATCCATCCATTTATTTAAGACAGGGTCTCTCTAGACCAAGCTGGCCTCAAACTCAGAGGTTTGCTTGTCACTACCTCCTATGTGGAGGGATTGAAGGCAATCATTACCATACCAGGCTCTTTTCTTTTCTTTCCTTTATTTTTTTTTTTTCTAGACAGGGTTTCTCAGTGTAACATCTCTAACTGTCCTGGAACTCACTCTGTAGACCAGGCTGGCCTTGAACTTACAAATCCTCCTGCCTCTGCTTCCCTAGTGCTGGGTGTGTGCCACCACCGCCGGGCATTGCTATTCTTTAAAACAAACATTGTGTGTGTGTGCACACATGCCATTTCATGGATGTGGAGGTCACAGGATGACTTTGGAGAGAGAGTTCTCTCCGGCTGTATATGTCCCGGATATTGAACTCCGGCCATAAGGTTTGGAGGCAGTGTCTTCTACCCCCTGACTCATTTCTCTGGCCTTGTTTTTTAGTATTCTCGAGATGTCTTTCCATTTCGTGGTCCAGAATTCATGAACCTGCAGAAAATGTCACCTTGGCTACGACAGCCCAAAGTCACCTGTTGTGACATACATACCAGTCATCATTGGGAACAAAAAAGATAGTTATTGTTTTTAAAATTACTATTACTAGTAATAATTTGTTGTTGTTTCTTAAGACAGGGTCTTGTTATGGAGACCAGGCTTGACTCAAACTCACAGGAATCCTCCTGCCTCTGCTTCCGAGTGCTGGGATTACAGGCGTGCACCATGGCATACCCAACAGCAGTTAGATATTTAAATTTAGATATCTGAATAGGAGGAAGTGGGAATAAGGAAAAGAGAATATTCGAGACTATTCCTGTGCTCAGGGGAGGGTCTGGTTAGTGGATCTATGTGGTTCCTTCACGGAGGCTTGGGTGTAAACTCTCACAGCCTTGCTCTGACTGCACAAATGAGCACCCAACTCCAGCACCCTGTGCGAGTTAAGACCAAACAGGAGGGAGAGCCCAGGCTGTCTGGCATTTGATTTTCTTGAGCAGTTCATTTATTCACAGTTTTAAAGCCATGGGGCTTTCCCTAAGCAGACTTCTCTTTATCTGGGCTTTCGAAAGTATTTCCTGTCATTTGGGTGCTTGGAATTATCACCTGTAAAGGGATCGGTGAATCACCCTTGAGGGGTCTTCTTACAGAGCCTAGCTAGTCATCAGAAGGAGCCTGCACCAGTCTGACAACATGGCAGCCTCGCCTCGTCCCTCTGGGCTGCCATCTCCAGAACACCGCAATTTGATTTAAACATAAGTTAGCGCACTAGTGCCGCAGTGGCCGGGAAAAACCTCTAGGCTGGGGCTGGGGTCGCCTGCCTGGGAACCGAAGCTGCCTGTAGGCTATCAGGAGTGTCCTGCTGGCTGCTTCAGCTCTGACTTGTCTGCAGTTCCATGATAAGGCTGGTCTTCTCTTTCTGCTTGTGGAAGTGCACCTGTCTGCTTCCACGTCAGGAGGGAGAGTCCCCTGCCAGAGGGTGTGCGTGAGATTCTAATCTGGGATTCTCGGCATGGACATCTTTTCTTTCTTCCACAGCTCAACTTCAGTTTAACCTCAGATGTTCTTTCTGGACTTTTCCCTCTTAGCCCAATTTAGTTTGGAACTAACCATTTTCTTTTCTTAATTTTATTTATTTATTTGTTTTTGGTTTTTCGAGACAGGGTTTCTCTGTGGCTTTGGAGCCTGTCCTGGAACTAGTTCTGTAGACCAGGCTGGTCTCGAACTCACAGAGATCCGCCTGCCTCTGCCTCCCGAGTGCTGGGATTAAAGGCGTGCACCACCACACCCGGCCTCTTAATTTTAAAATTAAAACACACAGCATCCACATGGAGTCAGAGGAACTTGTTGGTGCTGGTTTTCTCCTCCCCGCAGGGGCCCCAGCATTTGAACTCAGCATGGGGCTTGGCAGGAAGTGCCTTTATGTGCTAAGCCTCCCATTTTTCAGTCTCCTTCTTCTCCCTGTGTTGAGATTGAACATTGTACATGCCCAGGGCTTTGTTCATGCTAAGCAAGTGCTCCATGGTACCGAACTCCCCAGCACTGAGTTTGGAACTATCACTGTTATGGTTTTCTTCTCTTTTTTTTTAATGTTTATTTATTTATTATGTATACAATATTCTTTCTGCATGTATGCCTGAAGGCCAGAAGAGGGCACCAGACCTCATTACAGATGGTTGTCAGCCACCATGTGGCTGCTGGGAATTGAACTCAGGACATTTGGAAGAGCAGGCAATGTTCTTATACGCTGAGCCATCTCTCCAGCCCTGGTTTTCATCTCTTTAAGAGGCAAGCCATGCCCACTCCCAGCAACCCCTGCCCTTTCCCCACCATTTTAGACTCTCTCTATCCCTTCTTGGCGTGCATGTGTGTGTCTCCCACTTCCCCCTCGCTTCTCCCCTTCTCTGTCTCTTTCTTCTCTTCTCCTTCTTCCCCCCCACTCTCTCTTTCCTCTAAGTAATAAATATTCAGTTCTACTCCATATGATGTGTCTCCCACCCACGTGCCCACCTGCAGCTTGCGGCTGGGAACCTGCCCAGCCGCTCGACACATGGCAGGACCAGCCCGCTCCGCTACCAGGGACCTTGTAGTATTTTTAGAAATCACCACCATACCAAACTCCCCAACCCTGAGATTAGAACTATCAATCTAAAATTAAAGGCAAGAATTAATCAATGTTAATGATATGATACTGTAGTTAAATAAAGATTCTTTTTCTCCCCATTTAGACGTTTATCTTCATTGAAAAATAAAATATTAATGTGTACTTCTGTTTAAGTCCATATTTAAATCATTCAAAGAACATTTCACTTTAAAGCTGACAAATATGACAAATATGACAAATTTCCCCTTTGTGCTTACATGAAGCTACAGAATGTTGAAGGAGACAGTGTTTCAGAAAACGGAATGCCCCAAACCATATGATGAAATTCTTGGTAGCAAAGCACAAGTAGAACCTCTGAAGATCTCTTTCTGGTGACTTTCCGAGTTGTCTTTCTTTTTATCGTTTGGTGATGAGAATTGAACCCAGGGCCTCAAGCACTCTAAGCAAGCCATCTACCAGTAAGTTACCTCCCCGGCTCCTCCTCCCAAATGTTTTCCCTTAAAAAACAAAGAAAATGAGAACCTACCTAGAATTTTAATGCTAGTTTCAGAGTAATAGCATTTAGTAAGAGCCATTTTTAAAGAAAAAGGAAGAAGTTTCATTCTTTTGACAGAGGCCTCTTCTGTATACATTCATATTCCCGGGCATGGGGGAAGAGCTAGGCAGCTGCTGTGGATACATTACCCAGCCGGAAAAGAGTAAGGGCGATAATTAACTCAATAATTGCTGTTTCACTGCCCCACAAGAGATTGTAATCTGACACACATTCCACGGAGCATGCTCACAGGAGCCTCACGCTCTAGATGCACGGAGAACGCATGCATTGCACACCTCCCACCCCGCCCCAACAGACACAGCCCCAGACTGCATCTGAACACCCGGATTAGGTCACAGTTAGAGCACAGCATGCTTCCCAGCCTGCAAGCTTTTCCAGTTCTCAGCCAACAAGATGTGCAAGCACAGTAGAAGCCTGCTCCCTAGTGGCTCACACCTCCGAGAACTTCCTGTGACCCCAGGGTCTCTGGGAGGTGGGCACCGGCTGCCAGCCATGCTCTGGACAGCCATTCCGCTGGCTGCCTCACTTTCCCTCACAGCTTCCCCTTTCTCTGGAGAATATAACTGTGTTTGGGGAGCCGAGAAAGGGGGTGCCATCTAATAGTAACCTCTAGTAGAATAAGGTTTTAAAATTCTTGGGTTTCTAACTTTATTTAAAAAAAAAATTTCTATATCCTTTGTTGTGAGTGGAATATTGTGCTTAAGTCAAACAGACCATGTAAAGATCAGGCTTCAGATTTTCGGAAATGTTACAATGGCTAAATGGTGGCTAACCCTGATCTGTTATTATCTGATAGTTAACTGAATCTACAGGTCCAAATTGCCATTGTCTTCTGTATTATTATTATTATTATTTTAAATATTTATTTATTTATTATGTATACAATATTCTGTCTGTGTGTATTCCTACAGGCCAGAAGAGGGCACCAGACCTCATTACAGATGGTTGTGAGCCACCATGTGGTTGCTGGGAATTGAACTCAGGACCTTTGGAAGAGCAGGCAATGTTCTTAACCGCTGAGCCATCTCTCCAGCCCCCGTTTATTATTATTTTTTAATGTGTGTCTCTCTATGTGGGGAGTGTTTAGGTAGGCACAGTGTGTGTGTGTGTGTGTGTGTGTGTGTGTGTGTAAGGGACCAGAGCAGGTCGTTGCTGTCTTCCTCTACTGTTCCTGGCCTTGTTGCCTTGAGGTAGGGGCTCTGACTGAAAAGGGAGCTCTCAGTTCTGGGCTAGGGAGGCTCCACGGAATGCTCTGATCTGTACATGCAGCTATGCCCAGCTTTTTATAAATAGGTGCTGGTGGTTCAGGTCCAGGTCTTCATCCCCTGAGCTCTCTCCCAGCTCCAATTCTTGTACTTTGAGAGGCATAGAAGAGACCGGAGAGGCTTTCTATAAAATTCTTCTTTGATGTGGCCTTGGAGAGGCCTGAAATGTGCACTCTGTTGAGCTTTGGGCTGATTAGCCTTGCTCATCTCTCTCTGCTCTAGAGCACATTACCTGAACCCTTCTCCTGTTCTTTTGTTTTCATGGTGCGGTGTGTGTGTGTGTGTGTGTGTGTGTGTGTGTGTGTGTATCACACTAAGCTACATCCCTGCCACTGAGCTACAGCCCAGGCCTCCATCTGTTTTCTTCAGTGTAACAACATTCTTTATGCTGTTGTCAAGGTCAGAATGCTGCCTTTGGGATTTGGTTTTAGAGTCTGTGGTGGCACTAAACCCACAAAAGGGAACGAGCCTCCCACCCTGGATTTCTAGGTCTCATGAATGAGTTTCTGAGCTCCTCTCTCATCTCCTAACTTTCAGTCTCTAGCCCTTTGAATGCCTTGGCTCAAGTTCACCCTCTTCCCTTAGAGCCTTTCCCCACCTCTACGCATTCCCCACTCATCAAGCTACATCTCCCTGCAAGCTGCCTGAAACACTCGCCTGAAACCCAGCCCTCTCTTTAAGCTACCTCCCTGAAAGGATAAAGACAGCCCCAGGGCATGACTGGCACACTCCCAGCACACAGGAACAAACCCCCAAACAAACATGAGACTCACAAAAAGAAAATGCCACACACTGCATGTTTGATCTATAAAGACCCTAAGAGGGTGAGAACATCATTAAACAAACAAACAAACAAACAAACAAGCAAACAAACAAAAAAGCCCCCCCCCCAAACATCCCAAACTAGTCACCATCACTTCAGATAATGAGAGACATTTGTTACTGTTGTTTTATAGGGCCTTGCTATCACAGCCCAGGCTGACCAGCAATGTAGCCCAGGCTAGCTTCAAACTCATGATTCTCCTATCTCAGCCTTCTGAGAGCTGAGGTTGCAGTAAAGTTATTTGTAGCAGTCCTGGGCCATTCCTCAGCAATACATGCTGCTGTTATCTTTGATTTTGTATTTTCTTTGTTTTAATCTCCTAATTGCTTTGGTGCCAGGGAAGGGGCCCAGAGCCTTGTATAACAGAGGGAAATCACACTACTGCTTAACTAGACAATGCAAAGTTGGCCCCAAGAGCATCAGCTGTTTTGTTATGTACTTTTTGAGACAAACATTTTATGTAGGGTAGGCTGTTTTCAAATTGTCTATGGATCCTTCTCTCCATTCCCACGTGCTGGGATTACAGGCATGCACTACCATGCTGGGCTTTTCCCACAGCATCTTGAGGTAGACCGGGTACCCAAGAACTTGCTATTAGATTGGCAAGTGCACTTACTAGCACAGGAGCCGGAATGATTCTTCATGCCCACAGGCTTCCCAGGGAAACCAGTATACAGCACAAAGAACCGCGGCTGTGCCAGAAAAAGCCCTTGCTGAAAGTGTTTGGGCCGCAGACTCCCTACAGCCTTCACATCCACTCAGGCTCTGAAGCTGGTGCCTCTTCAGAAGCTCTGGATCTGAGGCGACCACACAAGGAAATACAGACACATATGAGCTCTCACGATGCCGTGCGCACAGGACCGCTAAGGCCCACAGGGAGGCCGAGAGATTTGTTAGGTACGACATGACCGGAACAAGGAGAAACACGAGACGCAATGGCAACAGCTTGCAACCGGAACATGGCGTCAAACACCACGGCCACAGAAGCCTGCTAGCTACGGGCCACGCTGTGCAGCCTTGAAGCAAAACTATTGATTTTTGTGGCTGACAAAAAAAAAAAACAACAACAAAACGCCCCCCAAAAAGCCCCAAAACGTACCTTCAACGGCAGAACTCAGTTTTATGACACCTTGAATAAAGACAAAAGATGGTGGTTATAGAGTGGACCTGGGCCGCCTTCTCCCGTTTTTCACATAACATGCGTACATTTCAGCTTTGGGTATTTGTTGTTGCTGTTGAGAAACTGTTAGTTAAACAATTTCAAAAATGAAATACAGACGCTATCGTTACTTCCTCATTTTTTCCTGGGTCTGGGGATCATTTTACACATGTTGGGACAGGGTTCGTGTTGAAATATATAATAGGCGGTTGCAAACCAAGGCCTATCTCCTAGCGTCCTTCCCTGAACTGGTTGGGCAAGAAGCTGTTGTCTCAGTCTTCAAGCTTGACTTTTGCCTTTGTACGTGAAACGATGAAATAGTCACCTGGGAATGCCAAGTTGATCGTGGAGAAAATAGATAATACCCATGACTGGACTGCTTTTTGTTCTCCCCTAAATTTAAAGGTGAAAATACTAAAATAGATTAAAGTAGACCTGGTTCAGCCATTTGACCTAAAACATAAGCTTTGTAAGCCATGGCTATAAATAGATAATGTTCTCGGTTTCTTTCTAAAATCTTGGTGTGTGTGACAAATATGTACGTGAATACAGGGGCATGCCCTGGTCAGAGGACAACCCTCATGTGTTATCCCCTCCTTCTACCTAGCTTGAGGTGGTGTTTGACCGGCCTGCTGGTCTGTGCTTTCGGTTGGGATGTTCCTGTTTCCTTACTTCCCTTCCTGCCAGGAGCTTTGGGATTACGACACACTGCATCTACTTGTAAACTTTCTGTGGATTCTAGGGATCGGAAGTCAGGTCCTCTGGCTTGTACCAGAACCTCCTTTACCCCCAGGCCTTCTCAGCAGCCCATTTTCTATTTTTTTTGTGCCATAGCTGTGGTCTTTTACAGGGTGCCAAAGTGTCTATAGCATCATTTGGCTGACGATACACCTTGTCTTTTTACTGGAAAGATCTCTAATTTGAATGGAAACAAAAGTCTTTTCAATACCACCAAACTCAGCAGGTATCGGGCAGCTTGCACACGGCTTTCACGGAGTGCCCGTAAGTAAATATCTCGCTGCAGATGCTGCTGACGTGAGCACTGTGTGGAACCGATCTACAAACGGTAACAAAGGCCCCGTGATCCTACGGCAACTCCCATGTAGCAAATCGGTCTTGTTAATAAATGAAGTCTTCTATTAACCCAGCAGTTCAAGCCAGATCCAGTGTCCCTCCTCAACAGATCATACACCAATCTGACCTTTCTCCAAACAATTTATTATCATTACATCTTTTCATGACCGTAACCCAGTCCACATATAAACTATTTTCATTAGGTTAAAGCCCTGTTCGGTTTTAGTAACTTTGAACACTCCCATTGTGAGAAGCCCACTGTGGGGCTGGGGAGAGGTGTGCAGTAGGCACAGCACACAGCAGTGAATAGCTCCAGGAATAGGGGGCAACGAGCTCTTGTTAGGAATTCTAGGATTTTAGTAATCTGTGACCGTTGTCCAACAGGGCTGAGCATTGACTAAAACACACAATGAAGCCAGGGGGTGCAGGTCAGTGGTCCCGTCAGGAGACCCTGGGTTCAATCCTTGGTAGCATTAAACCCAGTGTATTGTCTGCCTCTGAACTATCTAGTCCTTACTTTTTGTTTTTAATGTCAATTTATTGAATTATGCACTTATATAATTTAAACTGTAACAACAAGCTCATAAGCTTCCTAGAAATGCAAGATACTGGAAATGCTGGGCTCTGCACCTGCAAGGAGCCAGACTTTGGACACCACCATCAAAACTGCTGTTCCTACTACTCCGGTTCAGAGAAGAAAGTTTGCTTAGATTTACGGACGTGGTTTTAATTGAACCAAGCAAGCCGGTTGTAAACAACTACGATTCTGAGAGTCTCAAAGGCTCTCAAAACTGTCAGATGCAAGAAATACCTTTACATCCCTTCTACTGGAAGCAACAGTCATTGACGTCCAGTAAGAGCAAAATCTGAGTGGGTTTGCCCCTTCTGTGGTCAGACGATTAAACCAAGAGGTAAAGTCAGGCCTGAACACTAGAGATATTAATGATCTACCCTATTTGAACAGTAGGAATTTTACATAGGTTAAAAACGAGATTTCCTCCCAGTCATATTTATCCATTACACGTTTTTAGATGATTATTCTTGTGTGCACACATGACGTGTGAGGGTGTGAGCAGGTGTGTCAGGGTGCTTGTGCAGGTCAGAAGACGACTCTGAATTCGCTTCTCTTCTGCCTTAGGTGGGTTCCTGGGATCAAACTCAGGTTGCCAGGGGTATACTGTAAGCACCTTTGCCCACTGAGCCATTTGCCTGTCCCTCAGTCATATTCCTCATTGTATGTAACTGTGGTGTCAGCAAATGCAGCTCTTTAAAACAATGCGCACTACATGTGTGCAGACACAGCCTCGATGAAGAACTCCTACATAAATTCCAGGGCTGTAAGTGGCCTTGGAGGGGAGCCCAAAACCGCACTTACTGAGTGAGAGGAAAAAACATTAAAAAGTTAAAAAACAAACAATAGTATGACTTTAGAACTTTCATTATGAACATTATTTTCACAGAGGCACTAATGAGTTATTAGCTTCAAATGGGTGTTTCTCATTTTTTTAAACAACAAATGAGATTTTTCTCTATATCAGGGTAGATATTTCTATTTTGAAGAAATTATAGGGAAAGTCTAAGTTAACTAAAGCACAATACATGGCTATTAACATATATGATTACACAATGACAGAGAAAGCATCTTTTATCTTCAGATGCGCATATTTGGAAGTCTCGGAATATTCAAGAGATGACTGGTGTTGATGTTGTAAAGTACACACAGTGTTGCTGACTTGCAGACACAAGCTAGACATGAGCTGTAAGCGGCCAACACTGACGTTGCCTGGATTCAGGGTTAGTCACAGCACGTACATGTTTGCAGATACAGAGAATGGGGCCCACCACTCCCTAAAAGGTTCACTTCTTCACAGGGTGCGGGAGGTTTAGAAAAAGATGAAGAGAAGAGAAACCCCACGGTTTTCTCCTGAACTGGTTATCTGAGCAAGGCAAACTCCTAATAGGGTGGAGATCTGTGTGGAACCCATCCCATCCTTGTCCTGAGGTTGGGAGCCAATGGGTGTGCTTCCTTTTCCTCAGCCGACCACTTCCAAAGGCAGTTTGCTCTCTCCCCTGTGCCTTTCTTTAGCTGTGCTTGCTCGCTCGCAGTCCTAGGGGTTGAACTAGACATGATGTGATCCTTTGGCCATGTGCTGTGGGGCAATGGTCTGTACCCTGTCACTTGTAGTTTACTGAAACGCTGATTGGCCAGTAGCCAGGCAGGAAGTAGAGGTGGGGTGATGAGAATAGGAGAATTTTGGGAAGAGGAAAGGCCAGTCTGCAGTTGACATAGAGGAAGCAAGATGAGAATGCCTCACTGATAGAAGGTACCAAGCCACATGGCTAACACAGATAAGAATAATGGGCTAATTAAAGATGTAAGAATTAGTTAATAAGAAAAGCCTGAGCTACTAGGCCAACTAGTTTATAATTAATGTGAGTCTCTGTGTGTTTCTTTGGGACTAAATGGCTGTGGGATTGGGCAGGACAGAAATCTCTGTCAACAGCTATGTTTGCTCGCTGCAGTCCTAGGGGGTGAACTAGACGTCATGCATGCAATTCTTTGACTGTGTTTGCTCGCTGCAGTCCTGGGGGGTGAAGCATGTGAGGCAACAATCAAGCAGAACACTAGGACCTTAGCTGGTTTTTGTTTGTTTGTTTGGTTTTTACTTTGGGCATTGATAGAGAGTTTTATAGGATGACCAGGCTGGCCTTGAACCCACTTGGTAGCTCATGTACTCCTTGAATATAATCCTCCAGCCTCAGTTTCTAGAACAGTTAAAATTATAGGTTCCAATGTGAGGCCCATGTCCCTTATATACATTGATTCCCCTACTTTCTTTGGTGCTGAAGATTAAACCTAGGAGCTTCCGTATACCAAGTTTGTTCTACTACTGATCTACAATCCTGACCCCCATCTGAAATGATTGATCTTAGCTGTTGTAAGAGAATGCATAGGAGATAGGACCATGTTATATCATGCTAAATGTGAATGACTAGAGGTGACTAGGACCCTGCAATGGCATCTCACTGCTGGTGAAAGGCTGAGCCAGTTTCTAGTGCAGAAACCTCCCTACCTCCTACTACAGCTGCTCCCAGAGACACCCCTACCTCTCCCTACAGCTACTCCCAGGAACATCCCTACCTCTCCCTACAGCTACTCCCAGAGACAGCCCTACCTCCCTCTACAGCTACTCCCAAAGACAGCCCTACTTCTCCCTACATCTACTCTTGGGGACACCCCTACCTCTCCCTACAGCTACTCCCAGGGACACCCCTACCTCTCCCTACAGCTACTCCCAGGGACACCCCTACCTCTCCCTACAGCTACTCCCAGGGACACCTCTACCTCTCCCTACAGCTACTCACAGGGTCACCCCTACCTTTCCCTACAGCTATTCCCAGGGACACTTCTACCTCTCCCTACAGCTACTCCCAGGGACACCTCTATCTCTCCCTACAGCTACTCCCAGGGACACCCCTATCTCCCCTTACAGCTACTTACAGAGACACCCCTACCTCTCCCTACAGCTACTCACAGTTCTCACTCCTTTCTGCCCTGAGCTGGCCTAGCTGCTGCTCCACTGAGCTGTGGAACCCTCCTGGACCTCTTTCTCTTCATTCAGACTCTGCTCCACGGCCTCTTTGTCAGAGTTCTCCGGGTGACTGCATTCAGAGAAGCGCACAAACTACCTTCAGTGCTAGGCTTTGAGTTGACTTCTCTATCTGACATGCTCTCATGGGGTCCCTGGCTCATGCCTGCCTTCCTCAGTGGGGCGCAGTACAGTGAGATCTGTCTGTCTTGTTTGTTTCTGGAACCTCTTGCCCAGTGGAATTCCTCACGTAAAATGAACACCCAGTAAATACCTTTAAAATATTTTATTTTTTTGAGATGGAAACTCATGCAGCCCAGCTGGGCCATGAACTCAACGTGTTCTGAGGATGCCCTTGACCTTGTGATCCTCGTGCCTGATTCCTGAGTGCTGGGATTAGAGGCGTGTACCACTGTGCCTGCCTACTAAATACTCACGGAATAAATTAACTGAATGATCTCTGCCACGTCCCACGTTACGAAGCTTTGCAGCTCCAGCAAGTGCATTTCTAGTATATTATTTAATTGTGAATACTCTGAGTAGGATACTCAGAGTTCATTACTCTGATTACTGTCTGTCCATTTCTACTCAAACTCTTTTTTTTGGGGGGTGGGGAAACAGTTTTTGGGGTAGACTTATGAATGGAGAGTATATATATATATATATATATATATATATATTTGTCTTGTGCAGATATAAGGTATTTTTGCCTGTTGTAACGGTAACAAGATCTCAAAGAAATCTGGATGGCTACTTGTAGAAAGAATGTGCCCTAATTAGATGATAAGAAATATTAATGGGAGAGCTGGCTCAGAGGTTAAGAGCACTGGTTGCTCTCCCAGAGGTTCCCGAGTTCAATTCCCAGCAATCACATGATGGCTCACAACCATCTGTAATGAGATCTGGTGCCTTCTTCTGGTGTGCGGGCATACATGGAGGCAGAATGTTGTATACATAATAAATAAATAAATCCTTAACAATAAGTAAATATTTTTTTAAATTATTTATTTACTTATTATGTACACAGTATTCTGTCTGCATGTATGCCTGCAGGCCAGAAGAGGGCACCAGACCTCATTACAGATGGTTGTGAGCCACCATGTGGTCGCTGGGAATTGAACTCAGGACCTTTGGAAGAGCAAGCAGTGCTCTTAACCAGTGAGCCATCTCTCCAGCCCAAGTAAATATTTTTTACAAAAGAAATATTGACAAATTAGTTTTACATCCAAGTGTCTCAAAAATCTGTTCTCTACGACACCACCACCCCGCTCCCACTGGAGCAGAGTTTGTATGCTAAGAAACAGAAAAGAAAGGCTCAAAAGAGTGGCTGGGGTTCCCCGAGGGTCTGGGTCACAGGTGTGTGTCGCCATGCCTGGCTGAGGACTGTCCAGATTTTAATATCCTGATTCTAATTAGTGGCTGGACCGCAGCTGGCGGGGCTCCTCAGAAGGTCCTCACCCCTGTAGACTCCTTCAGTAGTGGTTTATTATTTCTAAGATAAAGACAAAAAGCCTTAATGCAAGCCTTTCAGGATGTCGCCGCTAGCCACAACAAAAGACAGCTCTGTGTTCTTCCACACTCCTCTCAGGTACTACCTGAAGCTCCGAGTCCTCTGACTATCAGAAGACAGAGGAAGGACCTTTTGCCCACCCTGTGTCCAGCTTCATGAAGCCGGCTGTACCCTCTTCCTGTCTCTTAGGGGTTAGAAGAACTGAGCATGCTCGGATGGCTGGTGAGGCCTCAAGGAGGTTCTGATGCATGGGACTGGAGGAAAGCCTTCACATGAGCCTGAGGGACCCTGTTGGTGATGGGTAGGAGAATGTGGAGGAAACCATCACTTTACCAGGATTTCTGCCACATTATCCCTCTAGTAGAGGGGAAAATAGACCTAACAAATGCACGGTTTTACTTGTTATTGTGGGGATCGAGCCCAGGGCTCCAGATATGCTAGAGAAGGGCTCTCCCTCTGAGCTACCCTCAGCCCGTAGCATTTCCAAGTTCAGGGCTTAAAATGCCTCTCCCTCCCTGTTAAAATAGAGCTACCCACCATGAGTTCCAGGCAAAGAAAGAAGAGTTTAAAAAACAAATGAAAAGCTGTTATTTTAAGAAACACTTAGAGGGAAGACAAAGAGGCAATACTTGCAAAGCCAAAACACAAGAGCAAAGTAAAAATATAAGAAACAAACCAGTGTTTCTGCATTTCACGAGATGGCCTTTTTTTTTTTTTTTTTTTTTTTTTTAATGAAATCAGAAGTATTTAAGCGTGCATCCTCTGGAGTTCCTAAAACCGAGAAAAATACTGTAAGCCCCCTCCCCATAAAAAGCTGTTCCCCAGCTCCATTTTGAAGAGACCTGTTGACGTGTCTTGTTTAGCAGACAGATGTCTATGAAGACCCAGTGGAAGGCCAGGAAGATTGCAAGAGACTCAAAACAGGAGCTGCAGATGGGCAAAGTGAACAGGAGTGTTCCATGTGCACAGCCACAAGATGGCCTGAGAAGACTATTCAGCTCCAGGCTCCATTTTCTATGAAAAGGGACAATTCAGAGAATGTGCCAGGAGTCTGGTAACTGGACCCTAGAGCCCTGAAGAACCACACCCCTGAAGCAGGACTGGGCTCATGAGTTGAGGAATGGGTTTCAGAACTGCTGAGGCTGCTGGTTACCACACTGAATAGAAGTGTTTGTGGTCATTAGATAGGAAAGCTCTCCCAAGGAGCATGTGCTGAAGGCTCGGTCCCCAGTGCAATGTTCAGTGGATTTCAGGAGTGACTGGATCACAGGGACACTAGGCTAATCAATAAATGAATTAAGTCACTGGGGGATTCATAATTGAAAGGACTGTTGGGAGGTGGTAGATGCTGTGGAAAGAGGAGCCTGGTTGCAGGAAGCAAATTTCTGGGGTGTAACTTTGAAAGGTGTGGTGGTTTGGATGAAAATGGCCCCCCTAGGTTCATAGGGAGTGCCCTATTAGGAGGTATGGCTTTGTTGGAGGATGTGTGCCACTGGGTGTGGGCTTTGAGGTCTCAGATGCTCAAGCCAGGCCCAGTGTTGCTCTCTTCCTGCTGCCTGCTGATCAGGGTGTAGAACTCTCAGCTCCTTCTCCAGCACCATGTCTGCCTGCATGCTGCCATGCTTCCCGCCATGATGATAATGGCCCTCTGAACTGTAAGGCAGCCCCAATTAAATGTTTTCCTTTATAAGAGTTGCTGTGGTCATGGTGTCTCGTCACAGCCATAGAAACCCTAACTAAGACAAGGGGCAGGGCTGGAGAGATGGCTCAGTGGTTAAGAACATTGCCTGCTCTTCCAAAGGTCCTGAGTTCAATTCCCAGCAACCACATGGTGGCTCACAACTAAAGAGGTCTGTAAAGAGGTCTGGTGCCCTCTTCTAGCCTGCAGACATGCACACAGACAGAATATTGTATACATAATAAATAAATAAATAAATATTTTTTTTTTTTAAAAAAAGACAAGGGGCATATCTTGTCTCCAACTTCTTCCTCTGTCTGGTTGTTTTCCCAGCTTGTCATGATGTTCCTGCCTGAATAGAAACCCACAGTAATGAAGCCAGTTGACCACGGACTGATCCCTCTGTAACCTTGAGCCAAATTGAGTCTTCCTCCCGGGGGTTTGTGCAGCGATGAGAGGCTAAGTAACAGCGCTCAATGGATTCTTCTCTTTCCACATCATCAACATCTGTTGGGTATACACAGCTCATATACTTTTAGCTCACAAATTTATGTATCTAAATTATACTAGACAGCAGCTTCAGGGGACTGCCACTGGCACCTCAACCTTATTTGGATAGCAAAGATCTCAAACTTGAGCTTGGCAAGAAGTTATGACATCCTTGAAGGTGTCCATCGCTTTACAGAGGATGTGAATGCTTCATGTGTGGGGATGAACTGCAGCTGCCTTCCCATAGGGAAATGGCATCTTGGTCATGTATGTGGGCTCTGTGATTTGACCAATAGAATGGAGTAGATGTGACATTGAGCATTTGGGCTCGGACCTTAGGACTTCCTGTCATGAACACACTCTTTGCGAGTCCTGACCTGTTAGAGGTCTAGAAACCACAAGCCTAGAGGTCAGTTAGCATTGAGCTTATGTTCCAATCATCCAAACCAAGAAGCCAGGCACGTGAGTGATGCCATCAAAGACCTCCCTGTGATGGCTAGCCTTCGTCTCAAGCTGACTGGGCCTTGTGGAGAGTCAAATATTTGGTCAGGCACTATTTTGGGTGTATATGTGAGGGCTTTTCTGGATGAGATTAATATTTGAGTCAGTGACTAGATGAAGCAGGCTGCCCACCCCGACGTAGCTGAGTCTCATTCAGTCTGCAGAAGGTCTGACTAGAACGTGGAGGTGGACTCTGAGGGAACTCCCCTTCCCACTGCTGCGACACTGGTCTCCTGACTTGGACTGGAATTCATGTTAGTTGTCCCCCTGGTTACCGGGTTCTGGCCTAGACTATAGCACAGATTGGCCTCTGATTGCCGACCTTGGGACTTCCCAGTCTCCCTAATCAGTCAGTCAGCTCTGAAGCGCCTTAGCCCCCAGCTTCCAGATGCACATGGGACAGAAGCGTCACTGTTGAACTTTGCCCAAACCCCGCAGGCAACACTGTCATCTCGGTGACAAAATACCTCAGAAGACCAACGTAAAAGATGGAAGAATTTCTCCTGGCTCTTACTTTTAGTTCCTAGCTGCTTTGCTATACTGCTTTGGACTCGTGGCAGCATGCTATACCATGGTGGGGACACAGGAGAGGAGGACTGCTCACCTTCAAGCAGGTGAAGAAGAAGGAGGAGGGAAGGAGAGAGGGAGGAGCGAGAGACCAAAAGGTGGTGGGGAATGGCGTCCCGGGGTCACTTCAGGAGCATGCCCCTAATAATGTCCTAACAGTCCCCTGCCTTCTAGTAGAGTCACGGGCTGATGACTAAGCCTTCACGCAGGAGGCTCTGGGGGGGACATTTCAGATCCACTCTACAATGCAGAGTCTGATGATCAAAAAAGGTTGCTGATGAGCGACTACGCATTGTGAGACCATACGGTTCACAGCAACCAAACAAGCAACAGTCAGTGCTCATCTCTGGCCCTGACATCTGTCCTTTCCCCAGTGCTAGCTGGAGCTTCCTCTCCCTCCATCACCATCACTGCCTGTTTAGCATGTGAGGGTTTTCTGCAGCGGGTCCTCCCTTCCCTCTCCCTCCCTTGCTCCCTTGCCACGATTCTCCGACCAGCACTGAGTTCTTTCCCTTTGGAGCCATCATCTTTGATGATTTGATTTATGCTGGTCCTCACCTCTAGACTGTGAGAACAGAGAGCGAGACTCCCTTTGATCACGGTGGAATTCCTGGCTTCGGCACAGTGGCTGGACAGAGCAAGTACTGGATAAATATTTGTTAAGCAGATGAATGGAATATTTGATGCTGCTGATAAGGACTCGGTCCTCACCACAGCCTTAATAAGGTACCACTATTCTTCTTGCTCATGGGCTGTGCAAACCTGGAAACCCAGCCAAGACCGGGCAAGACCGTGTGGCTTATTCATCACTGGGCTGTGGTCTCTGAGGGCAGCTGAGCACTCTGAAGACTCTACAAGCCCAGGAAAAAGAGCATTTGGCCATGTGTGGGTTTGGTATGCGAGAGTGGGCTGGGGGGGGGTGATTTGTGCTCCAAAGGGAAATGGGGGTTGGGACTTTACTTGAGAGCCTTGGGAAGTCAGTGGCATTCAGACTGTTTGAAGCCCTCTAGGCCGAAGTTAGAAACCATTCCTTGCTGTTTTCCACCCTACATCTACAGCAGAAGGAAGCTGTTGTTTCAGGGCCAGGCAAAGCTGCCACTTTGCACAGCAACTGCTCCCAGAATTTGAATCACTCCATCCTGGGAATGCGCCTAACTTACGGTCCTATAGATACGGGGAGCAGTGGCGCATTGGAAAGTGCTCTCCTACAGTTTTTGCATGGCTTAATCGCCATGGCTTCCGTTAGTGGGATATGTACAAGTTTTATCAGTGTTCTTATAACTTCCATTTTATAATTGAAAAGTACCTTCCTCACCCCCTCTGTAAGTTCTATCCCTTCCTTTACACCCTAGTGTGTGTGTGTGTGTGTGTGTGTGTGTGAACTTTGACACAAAAACACTGCTCTCACCTCAAAGGGATTAAGAGTTATATTAAGTTTCTATAGTTACAGAACAAAGAAAGCCATAAATCAAGACACTTTAAAAATAGATTGGTGAGAACATTAGAAATGACTTCCAATAGAAGTAACTTCTGTTATTGGACACAGCCCACTATTAGATGACATTCTTAGCCTCTGGGTTGGAGGGAGCTAGTGGTCTGTTAGTACATTTTAAAAGGATTTACCTGAATAGTCACAGGGCGTTAGGGCAAACTCTGATGGGCAATGATGGCTATAAGAAGCTAAGGATAGCCCAGGATAACTGGGCTCCAAATCGGAAGCATTACAAATCTCACAATCCCAAATTCTAACTAGTCAAACAGCCTTGCAGGTCCCTCCATCTTCCCATCCTCCTTCCATCCCTCCCTCCCATAATTCCTTTCTTCCTTTTGTCTTTTTTAAAAGCAGGGTTTGCTGGGCGGTGGTGGCGCATGCCTTTAATCCCAGCACTCGGGAGGCAGAGGCAGGCGGATCTTTGTGAGTTCGAGACCAGCCTGGTCTACAGAGTTAGTTCCAGGACAGGCTCCAAAGCCACAGAGAAACCCTGTCTCGAAAAACAAAACAAAACAAAACAAAACAAAACAAAAAAACAAACAAAAGGCAGGGTTTCACTGCATAGTCCTGACTGGTTCGGAACACAGGGCTCAGAGAGATCTGCCTGCCTGTGTGTCTCGTAGGCGCTTGCACAGTAGGCTCGCCTTTTGTATGCTTTAACTCGGTGAAGCTGATTTACTTAGGTTTCCCGGGCACCCAGTTCACATAGGCAGGCTCTCTACCACTAAGTCACACTTCCCATGACCTGATTTCACGAAGTGGGTTTAGCATGGCTCTAGTTGGAGACAGGAAGATTACCATCTACCCGTGTAAACCCTGATCTTTAAACAAGAGCACACTTCACCGTGTCCGGGCTGCTGAATTAGTGTGTGTGCAGAGAACGCGCGCCTCATTTTCTGACAGTCATTCTGCCATCTCTGGTTGGTGCCCCACCACTCCCCTGGGGCGCACAAGGCCGTATTTGTCCCCTTTGAATGTGTAACATTTGAAAGCGCAGGGACAGGAGGCAGATGTAGGCACACCTTTGATCTTTCATCCTTGCGGGCGGGCGGGTTAAGGGAGGACAGACACCTGGCGGCTGTTGTGAACTGGAAACAAAATGCTGGCGGGGATCGGAATGACCTGAACTGCTGATGCTGCCGGGTCGCAGGCGCAGCCGGAGCTGATTCAGTGTACGGTCCGGGCAGCACCCCTAACGACCAGCAACAACGGGGCTGGGGCGCCAAGGGCAGACACTTCTTAGGCAAGAGGCCAGGAAAGATCCGGCAGTTGCGTTGAGCAAAGTCAACAACGATGCAAAGACTGCAGCTGTGCACCAATGCCGAAGGACGCCTCAGGGAGCTTCTAGAAAGGGTATTTAGAGAGCTCTCTTTTCTTCGTGAAATTAAGGATTCCACCCTGGCATCAATATGCCACGAATGCTTGCTTCAAGTTCCCGGGTCTTCGGCGGGATTATACTGCCCCCTGCCGTTTATGTGCTGGCATTACGCCACTGCCCGGGAAACCAGGGCTGTCAATTACACCTATCTATGGCTCAGCAGCTTCCGGTTTACCCCACTCAGTGGGAGGTGGTTTGACAGTGCAGGACTGAAAAACAATTTTAAACCCCAAGTCAGACCTGGGAGGAAATTTGGGAATTAAAGTGCTTCCTTCCCCACTCTGAGTCGGGTCTTCTGAGATGTTCCAGAAGCTTGGAAGAAAAAAAAAACCTGTCAGCTTCGAATCTGTTAGTTTTTTAATGTGGTTACTGCACTATGGCTCTTTTCAGGATCAACTCAAATGTAGCCTGGGCTGGAAAAATTTTCCTGACATCACTTCTGCAATTGGCATGTGACAGGTGACAGATGCCCCTTTGCTGTCCCTTCCCCATCAGCGTGGAAAGGCAAGGGTAAGGGATAGTCGCGAAGCTCTCTGTTCAGTAAAAAAGTATCCGTTCAAAAACGACCGTGTATTGTCCACAGGTAACAACCCTATTAACAAAAGCGTGTATCAACCACAATACAGCAAGCAGCCTGACCCAAGCGAGAAGGCAGGTACTGGGATGAGGCAGAGGGTGTGCACACACCGGTGTTTGTGTGCGAAGGAGGACAACGTCTGGCTTTGCTCTCCTGCACTTTCTTCTTACCCTGTGACAAGGTCTTTCATTGGCCCTGAGCTTCCACAGGTAGGCTAGCTGTCCAGCAAGCTCCAGGGACTTGGTGGTCCATCTTGCTATTACAGGATGACAAGTGCCCAGATACTTACATGAGTTCTGGGATCGAATTTGAGGCAAGCATCTACTAACAGAACCATCTTGCCAAGTGGTATTTTTTTTTGTGTGGAATATTTATAATAACACAAAAGTAGAAAATATCTGATTGCAATAGCTGAACATTCGTGAAGCTATTTCGACTTTCACTCCCCGCACTCATGGAGAATGGTCTCCATGAGATCCCTCACTAGTGAGATCACAGATGTTGTTTGGACAGGTATTTCTAGGAGTCAGTGCCGTTTCTTAGACGATGGCGTTAAATGTCCTCTGGCACCTGGATAGAGCCCGGAACACAGTCTGCCACTGAGCGGAGTGTTGGTTTGCATTAACACTACTTACCAAAGATGCTTGGGCAGTCCATTTTGGGGACCTCATCCTCCTTGCTGCAGGGACCTGTTACTCTACACTTGCTCTTAGGCTCCTCCCCCAGACTCTTAGGTAGACCTGGCCTCCAGGTCTACACAAGGATGACTTTGAACTCCTGATCCTCTTGCCTCTATTGCCCATGTGCTGGGCATTTGTCATTGTGTCCTCCCTGCTTGCTTGTTACATGCTGATTTAGTAACAGTTTTAAGGTGGAAAACTAACACAGTATGGGCATCGTTCATGATTGACGGGCAAGTGTACTACTACCACCGAACCACATCTTGGCTAGTGTGTAGCACCTCTAAGCTAGGCTGACTAACAGAAGTGTCAGATAACTTCTAAATAAGGTATTGTATTGTATTGTATTGTAT
This sequence comes from Microtus oregoni, assembly GCF_018167655.1. NCBI lineage: Eukaryota > Metazoa > Chordata > Mammalia > Rodentia > Cricetidae > Microtus > Microtus oregoni. The sequence continues at coordinate 23,926,068 of NW_024543077.1, forward strand.
TGTATTGTATAATCTCAGTTTTAAGGCAACATGGTTTAGGGTTCTAAACTTTCTAGATGGTTTTCTTCTCTTACTAAAAATATATACGAATTATATAGAATGGCGGATTCTGTCTTAGTCACTGTTCTATTTCTGAGAAGAGACACCGTGATTAAGGCAACCATTAGCAGAGAAAGTATTTAATTGGGGGCTTGTTTACAGTTTCAGAGGTTTAGTTTATTATCACAGCCTGGAGTATGGTGCAAGCAGGCAGGTGCTGAGAACTCTACATACCGATCGGTAGAGAGAGAGAGAGAGAGAGAGAGAGAGAGAGAGAGAGAAATGATTTGAAACCTCAAAGCCCACTCCCAGCAACAACACACTTCTTCCAACAAGGAAGAATCCTTCTAACCCTTTCAAATAGTGTCACTCCCTGGTGACTAAATATCCAGATATATGAGCTTATGTCTATTCTTATTCAAATCAGACCTATTCCATTATGATATGATATTTTCATACTTGTATAGAACATATTTTGCTCATTTTCATACTCCTTCTCTTACCCCCCCCTTGTTCACCCCCTTTCTAGTTTCTTCTCTCTTTTTATTTACTCATTTCCCCTCTTAGGGTTGCTTATAGAGCACAGGCAACAGTCACCGGTGACTGCACTGAAGATGGTGTCTCTTGGAAGTCTAGAGAGATGGCTCCGTGGTTAAGAGCACTTGCTGCTCTTGCAGTGGGGCCCAGGTTTGGTTTTTAGCACCCATGTGGCAGCTCACAACACCTGAACTCCAGTTCCAGGGAAGCCAATGTCTCTTTCTGACCTCTCTGTGCACCAGACAGGCGTGTGGTCAGCACTCATACACAGAGCAGATGAAACTTAAAAAGAAAAAAAGGAAGTGTCCTTCCCTCCCCTCCCAACCATCAGCTGTTGGGAGGACCTCAAGGAGGAGTGATCTCATGAACCTTTCCTTATATGTAACCTTATTTCGTGTTGCAGCATTGAAATTTTGCCTCTGTGCTGATGGGAAAATACAGATCACTAAGATGAAAAGCTAAAATTTTATTGCTTGACTAAGTGGTCAAAGTGAGACCATTCAAGTGTCTTCTGTGTATTTGTGACATGCACAGGGCACCCTCAGATTTATACAAAGATGGCCCAGGTTGATTCTTAGAGAGATGAATGGTGCCCATAGCCACCAAGAAGGATGCAAAATTATGTATTTGTGGGAACCTAGAAATATATATTCTTTTTCAAGGGGAGAACCGGGCCTTCTAATGAAACATCCAGTAATGTACGTAGAACACGAGTCCTTCACAGGTCACAGGGCACACCGTGGCTAACATAGAATTCCAGCACGTTCCAGTAGACCTGACTGCTGAGATCTGTCAGCCTGGCCTTCATGGGAGAGCAACATCCACCGCCCTGCAGGGACAACGCCTTCGCGGAGGCTGTCTTGTTCATTTGGCAGAGGATTTGCAGGCATGATGAGGACGGAGGGTTATGTTTTCTTCACCAACAGAATCTAGCTCAGGGTTGTAGGATCTTGGTGGGAAATTTCCAAGCAATTACTTTTTCTCAAATCTTAAAGATTCTTTTCTGTATATGGGTGTTTGGTCTGTAGGTATGTCTGTGCACCACACGTGTGCTTGGTCAGAAGAGGGTCCCTTGGAAATGGAGCTATAGACGGTGAGCTACCATGTGGGTGCTGGGACTTGAACGCAGGTCCTCTGGGAAAGTAACAATTGTTCTAAAGGCTGAGACGTCTGTGTAGCTTGTTTGAGTAATTTAAATATCAGTATCTACAAATGTAAGTCACAATCCTGATTAGACAAGCTTTTTAAAAATTTTTTTATTTATTTTACATACCAACCACAGTGCCCCCTCCCTTCCCGATTAAACATGCTTATAGAACTGTGTCTCGAAATTGATGTTTGACAACTGCCGTGTGAGCAGAATGCACTTGCCTTTATCCATAAACCAGTGAATATTAGCTTTCCATACCTAGGAGCAGTGAGCACGGTTTAATCAGGACACCTGTGTGAGCGAGGTCGCCATTGTCTAACAACCCCGTTCTTCTTTCTAGATCTGTGAAGCAGCTGGCCAGATGTTGGCTTTCCTGAGCTGCGATTATGTCTAGTTCTGTCTTGGGTGCTTTTCATTCCTTCAGGCTCCCATTTCTACCCCCACTCTGAACCCCTTTAAGGTTCTTCACTTTGTATTTTCCCTCCTGCCCCTGGAGCTCTCTGGAGGAAGAGACAGTTCCCTTTCTCTGCCCAGTTAGCTCACAGTTACACAGGGACCAGTGCTTCTTTGCTAATCACAGGGAGAACACGATGCGTCTGCACAGTACGCAGCAGCCTCCCTTAGGTGCCGGTGCGTGCCCGCTAGGTTTGGATAAATATCCCCATGAAGTCCCAGGGCTTTGTCCTAGCCTGGGGCACTGCTGGGACATAGTGAAAACTTTCAGAAATAGGACCCAGTGGGAGGGCTTAGGTCTTTGGGGAGGGGTGTGTGCTGGATAGTCTTATGTCAACGCAACACAAGCTAGACTTATCTGGAAGGAGGAACCTCAGCTGAGAAAATGCCCCCATGAGATCTGACTGTAGGGCATTTTCTTAATTAGTTATTGATGGGGGAGGACCCAGCCCACCCTTGAGCTGGTGGTCCTGGATTCTACAGAAGAGCAGCAAGCCAGTGAACAGCTCCCCTCCATGGCCTCTGCATCAGCTCCTGCCTCCAGATTCCTGCCCTGCTTGAGTTCCAGCCCTCACTGCTTCCCCCCTCCCCACAAGAAAGGGTTTCTCTGTGTGGTAGCCCTGGCTGTCCTGGAACCCACTCTGTAGACCAGACTGGTCTTGAACTCAGAGATCGCCTGCCTCTGCCTCCCAAGTACTGAGATTAAAGGAGTGCGCCACCACTGCCTGGCCAACCCTCACTGCTTTTGATGACGGAAGTGTGAGTGAAATAAACCCTTTCCTCCCCAAGTTGCTTTTGGTCGTGGTGTTTCCTCACAGCTACAGTGACCTTGACTAAGACTGTGCACGCCCTCAAAGGTGAAACTGGGATCTCTCTCTCTCGCCCACCCACGAGGTGAGCAATTTCTTCCAGCGCTGCCTCACTGTAGGCCTAAAGGACCTTCAAAGCTCGGAGCCCAAATCAACTTTTCCTCTTTTTAAGGTGACTCATTTCCTATCTGCTACAGTAATAGAACGCTAACTCAGTCCAAAAACAAAGTGCTCGCTGAAGAAAGGAAGGAATCTGTAGATTGACAGGTCACGCTCTCCCTTGCTTGGCTGTGTCTGGCTGAAGAGATTACATCACAGCAGCTGTGATGTATTTCAGTGGGAGGCGCAGCCAGTTATTTTCAGAAAGGTAGAAAACGGATTTATTTATTTTGCTTTTTCTAGGCAAGCATTTTTTTCCCCATTAAGCAACACCTGTAGCCTGAGAACACAGGTTTTTAATTTACTTGTTCGTTTGCTTATTTATTTATTTGTTTGTTTGTTTTTTGAGACAGGGTCTCACTGTGTAGCTGTGGTAGCATGAATGTAATCAGCCCCCATAAGGCCATAGGGAGTGGCGCTATTAGAAGGTGTGGCTTTGTTGGAGGAAGTGTGTCACTGTGGGGGTGGGCTTTGAGGTCTCATATATGCCCAAGACACAGGCAGTTCCTCAGACGACTTATTTCCTGTTGCCTACAAGGTGTAGGACATTCAGCTCCCGCACCACGTCTGCCTGTACGTCACCACGCTCCCCACCATGATGATAATGGACTAAACCTCTGAAACTGTAAGCGAGCTACCCTAATTAAATGTTTTCCTTTTTAAAAGAGTTGCTGTGGTCATGGTGTCTCTTCACAGCAATAGAAACCCTAACTAAGATAGTAGCTCTGGCTGACCTGGAACTCACTCTGAAGACCAGGCTGGCCTCAAACTCACAGAGATCCCCGCCCACCTCTGCCTCCTGGGTGCTGGGATTAAAGGAGTCTGCCACCATGCCTGGCTTGATTTTGCTTTGTCAGCACTCATGCAGGATGGAAGGAAGTATGAAGGAAGGAAACGAAGCAAATATAGCATTCCTGAAGCCATTCTACTTTGAGTCCATTTTAAGATGCTCTTGTCTTCATGCCCAGCTAGTTGGTTCCCAGTGGAGCCACAAGAATAATTCCCTAAAATCTGGGATTCTGAAGCCTCTTTGTTGAAGTCAAGACATGATTCCTATTTTACTCATTGTAGGAAGCAGACCATCCCCATTGCCAATGCATGGTAGAGTAGCAGTAAAGGACCATGAAGGGAATATAATAATAATAATAGTAGTAGTAGTAATAATAATGATAATAATAATGATGATAATAATAATAATGATAATAGTAATAATAATTGTTGGCCAGGTAGTGGCACTTGCCTTTAACCTCAGCACTCGGGAGGCAGAGGCAGGATTTCTCTGAGTTCAAGACCAGCCTGGTATACAGAGCCAGTTCCAGGACAGCCAGGGCTGTTCCACAGAGAAACCCTGTCTCAGAAAAATAACCAACAAAATTACTTATTTTTATTTGTGTGATGGTTTTGCCCGCATGCCTGGTGCCCTTGAGGTCAGGAGGCATGGGATCCCCTGGAACTGGATCTATGGTTGTGGGTGCTGGGAGCTGAACCTGGGTGCTCTGCAAGAGCAGCCAGGGCTCTTAACCATGAAGTCACCTCTCCAGAACCCCGGAAGACTTTTCTAAGTGGGAGGAAACATGACTCCCCAGTGGCTAGAGCAGACTCACAGGAGAGTTTGCTTGCTGATTGAAACAGTTTTCTTTCTTCAATGCTAATGAGAACCCCGCAGTACCAGGGAGGAATGAGAACCTTAGAGACTGCACTGAGCACCTGTCTCTTACTCCGGAGAGTAATGGTAAGCACACACTCTTTTGATGAGCTACACAGTCATTCTTATGAACATTATTTGGTTAAAGACTAGAATCTAAGCCTTTCAGGGAAGGAGTACCTTGAGAGTGCTCCATTTCTGAGTGCGTTAACTGAGGAATTTGGTGAAGCAGTTGAGAGATGAAGTCAGGTGCAGGAAGGTCAAATATATATAAAATATCAGGTCAACTAGTTTTCCTTATAACAAACAGGCCAAACAAAAAATATCAGCACTATATAAGCAGAACTGTCCTAGTACCAACTTATAAAAAGAAATAACTGAAATCCAGACTGAGGTTCTATGGAGTAAGAAAAGATTAAGCTCAAGATACTTTTCTAATCTGTCAGAAAAGAAAGTGTTTTTTTCTTCTTCTGTATTCGGGATGATAAATGATAGATTTTAGTTTCAGAGACTCTGCAAAACCAAGGGTGAAACAGTAGGGTCTTAAGTGGGCTGGAAATAAACAGAGCTATTGTTTCCTCCATAGGAGGCAGGTTCAACAATAAAGAGACCCGAGAAAAGGCCACCATGGGGAGGGAATGAGGAATCCAGCAAACCATTTCAGGTCGGCGGATCATCTCAGAGGTGTCTGTAAGGCAAAGAGACACACATTTTGTGGCTATACAGTTGAGAAAGGAGAGTAAAGACTGGGTGGTGAGGTGGCTCAGCAGGTGAGTGTCTGTGTGTGGGTGTGTGGGTGAGGGGAAGGGTATGAGTGTGTATTGTGTGAGTAAGTGTGTGTGTGAGTGTGTGTGTGTGGTGTAAGGGTATGAGTAAGTGTGTGTGTGAGTGTGTGTGTGTGAGGATGTGTGTGGGTGTGTGGGTGAGGGGAAGGGTATGAGTGTGTATTGTGTGAGATGTGTGTGTGTGTGAGTGTGTGTGTGTGAGGATGTGTGTGTGTGTGTGGTGTAAAGGTATGAGTACGTGTGTGTGTGACGGTGTGTGTGTGTGCCTTACAAGTCCGAGGATCTGGGTTCGATGCCGGAACTAACGGTTCTATAGAGAATCAACTCCTGAAAAGTTGCTGTCTGACTTCCCCACTTTCATGTTTGGTACGTGTGTACTAACAAACAAACGTAAAATTCTTAAAAAAAAGTTAGATGAAATAAAATTATCAGTTGGGAGTGAGTGTGATCTCTTACCTGGTATGTGTTTTTTGTTAAACAGCCTACTTTCCAGATTTTTTTTTTAAAGATTTTATTTATTATATATACAACATTCTGTCTGCATGTATGCCTTCAGGCCAGAAGAGGGTGCGAGATCTTATCATAGATGGTTGTGAGCCACCATGTGGTTGCTGGGAATTGAACTCAGGACCTCTGGAAGAATAGTCAGTGCTTTTAACCTCTGAGCCATCTCTCCAACACCAGATTTTTTTTTTTTTTTGAGATAGGGTCTCAAATTCATGGCAATCCTCCTGTCTCAGCCTCCCGAGTGCTGGAATTAACAGGCATGAACCATTCACTTGAATCCCCAAGATTTATGAATTTTCACTTTCAATGAAGTAAGCAGTATCACCCACCCAGGGAGAGCAGTCAATCCTAACAAACCGTATCAGCTCCAGGACCCTGCCCTGCTGACTTATATAGAAATCCCTTGCTCTTCTGCCAGCCTGCTCTTCTCTTTGTACCTGGAGAGACAGCCTTGGCATTTTGACTGCCCCCCCCCCCCCCCATAAACCTTTCTTTCTACCCATGGAATGATCTAGTACAGTGGCTTCACTGTGCCTGGCTTATACTATGAGCAGTGGAAGAAGGAACAGCCCTGGAGTTTGGGGACCAGGCAGAGCCTCGAGGGTCAGGGTTTCTTTTTAGGAGAAAAATGGCTGAGCTTCTGATGGCAGAGAATCTTACTTGGGCTGTGTCTACATCATAGGTTTCTATTCGCTGTCAGTGTCTTAGCCAACCTCCAAAAGGAAGAAAGACAACAGAATTTGCCACTAGATAAAATCACGCAAGAACCTGAAAGCAATGGAAATTCCCAAAGGACACTCCAATCACACAGTATTCTCACGGTGCGTGTTCTGGTAGCCATTCTATGAGGTCTGGCATTATTTCTAAAGCATTGATTTTCCCTCTGAGCATCTGAAACAAAAGACAACACTGCTCAGAAGCCTATGTAACTTGTAAATATTAACCGCCTTCCTTGATCTTTAATTTGGTTATTATCTTAACAAGGTCTCTTTGTAGATTTAACACAAACAGAAGCACTGAATTAAAGCAGGCTGCATCAGGAGACCGACAGGAGGGGGGAACCCAGCAAAGTGTGTTTCTTTCCTCCTCAGTCTCATGCTGCAAAGCCTTAATACCTCCAATGTTAGATGAACACAAAGCAGGCAAGTATAGCTCTTTTTTTTTCAAAAAAATTATTTATTTATTTATTATGCATACAATATTCTGCCTGTGTGTATGTCTGCAGGCCAGAAGAGGGCACCAGATCTCATTACAGATGGTTGTGAGCCACCATGTAGTTGCTGGGAATTGAACTCAGGACCTTTGGAAGAGCAGGCAATGCTCTTAACCTCTGAGCCATCTCTCCAGCCCCCACACAGTATCTCTTTATGTCAATGCTGGATAGCCCTGAGGATTTTTTAATGAAAGTGTTTCTTCCCTGAATTTTTTCTTGTCCCTTACATGCCCTCACCAAGGAACCAGAGACTAATTATCTTAGAAGGAACAGACAGAAGGGCAAGATCAAAGAAAATCAACAGTCAGATCTAATTTGGCTGACCTTCTTCTCTGTGCTCAGGGGCTGGGATCCTCACAGAGGACATGTGCCTGCAGTTCTATGGAAATCAGAATGAAGGCTCCAAAGATGTCAAAGTCTTATCCCCAGAACCGTAAATGCCATCTTATGTAGTGAAAGGGACATTGCTGAAGCAATTAAAAAGATCCTGGATTATAGGGGTGGACCTAATTTCAATTCAGAGATCCTGAGACAGGAAAGGAGTAAGGCCAGAGAGCTGGCATCAAAGGAGTGCGTTCATCAAGACGCCTCTGGCTGTGGCTGGCTTGGAAGACGGAAAGAGGTCATGAGTCTAGGAACTCAACAGCCTTGAGAAGGTGGGGAAGGCCATGAGAGGGATTCTCCCGAGAGCCTCCAGAAGGAATGTAGCCTCGGTGCCATCATGATTTTGGTCTACTGGGACTACTATACACGACGACAACATGTCAGCTACCACTTCTGGGAAATGTAGTCACAGTGGAAAACCAGCATAAGCCCCACCTTTAGCCTCATGCTCGGTTCACTACGGTGCGCTTCAGATTGCGGATGCCTGGCTAGCAACATTTTTCTCTTGATTATTTAAGAGTTTTCTCTAAGTCAGTTAAGGGCCAGGAGGTTTAAGAAGATATGATATGACGGGGGCTGTAGTGCGGTTGCTAGAGTATCTTGCCTTGCAGGCACAAGGCTGGGGGTTTGATATAAGCCCCATAAAACTCCTCTCTAGAACACACATGTGTACACACACACACACACACACACACACACACACACACCCTAGCATGAAAGGAAAGGAGCAGCCATGCCAATAACGCAAGCATATATAAGGAACATAGCAGCAAAACTAACTGGCTTGATACAATTCTTCATTCATTGCTTCAGACTCAGCATGATGCTGAGGGTATCAGAGATGAAAATAGATTAAAATGATCAAGAACAAAGAAGGATATTTACTTTTAAAAATGAGGACTTGGGTTTTTATCTTATATCAATACTATTATCACTGATTAATTCTTTTGTTCAGACAGGGTCTCACTGTGTAACCTTAGCTGGCTGGGAACAGGCTGGCCTCAGACTTATAGAGATCTGTCTGTCTCAGCCTCCTGAGTGTTGGGATTAAAGCTGTGTGCCACCATTCCTGGCTTTTATCTTATTTTTATTTAGTTTAACTTTTTTTTCCCCCAACAGGGTCTCAGATAGTCCAGGCTGAGCTTGAAGTTGCTACGTAGCTGAAAGCGACTTTGAATTTCTGATCTTCCACCCATGGAGTGCTGAGGTCACAGGCCAGTGACATCCCACCTGCAGGGATGGGACCCAGGGCTTTGTATATGCTAGGCACATGCTCTACCAACTGAGACACACATCTGGTCCTTTGAATAGTTCCTAGACCTTGAGCATGTCAATCCTTGTTAGAAAATGGCATAAGATTACCACAATGAAAAAGTACTTTTAAAAACACAAAGTATTTCCACTGTAGCTAGGAATTCACAACGAGTGGTAAAATTAACAAAGAAAAAACTAAGAAGTCAATGCCCAGAATCTAAGCAAAATACATGATCATCTTAGAAAGTGAAGTATAGCTGTACATTATAAGACTAAGGAAAACCAGCGGTCAACAGAAGAGTCAAAGAGAGTTGTGATGATTACATCCTACAAGGCCTTTAAAATGTAGTCGTATTGTTAGACAGAATTATTTCCCTTCGAAAACGACTGGTTAGAGTTACCTAACGTAAATTCCTTGGTTCATACAGAAGAAGCTCCAAGACCTAAAATCAGACATAGTTTTGAGATGCAAAGTAGAAATCCAACGTCATGAAGGGAAGCAGAGAGAGGGAGGCCTGGGGATGGATGTGGCTCAACCATCTCAGGAAAAGGGAAGGATGAATACGATGCTGGAAAGCTATCAAGGGCAGAGCAGAGGGGGCTGGAGAGATGGCTCAGAGGTTAAGAGCTCTGGCTGCTCTTCCAGAGGTCCTGAGTTCAATTCCCAGCAACCACATGGTGGCTCACAACCATCTGTACTGAGATCTGGCGCCCTGCTCTGGCGTGCGGGCATACATCGAGGCAGAATGTTGTATACATAATAAATAAATAAATCTTTTTTTTTTTTTTTTTTTTTTTTTTTTTTTTTTTTTTTAAAGAGCAGAGCAGAGAAGATCATTCCCTGGCTCATGGGGAGCTGTGGAAAGTGTCTCAGAGGAAAGTTCTGCATGCTATTGCCGATCACATTTGCATTTCTTTCATCAAATAAAAGCCTTTGATTTTAGATATGGCAAAAAGAAAAGCAAAATAAAAATAGGAGAGGACTGTCTTCAGGAAGATGCCAAATGGCTACAGAATGGGCAAAAGGGCAGAATGGGAGGCAGCTGGCATCGGTTGTGCTCCCTCCCCCACAGATTCTTCACGTGCTTGCAGAGACTTCAAGGAAGACTGGCAGGAGGCTGACTCTTTCCTGAAACCTTTCCCTGGTGCCTTGAGCCTTCCAAGGTCCCTTCCTGCTGAGAATTCCTGTTTACTGCTGGGATGTGCTAATAAAAACAGACTATGTCACATTTAGGCCCTGGGTTTGATAGCTAGCTTCCATCTTCTCCTGGCTTCCTCCTTTCTCCCATACATTGCTACGAATGATGTTTTCATAGGATACAGCCTTGGAAATCTTCACTAAATTAAGAAAAAGCATCTCTGTGTTGGCCATTATCGTACGAGCTACGGTCAGCTCTGGAGTCCTAGGAAGAATTTAAATGTATTTATCTCTCTGCTCACATTCAAACCAAATTAGTCCCAAACCTCAGGCTATAAGTGATATCCTTGAACAACAAACCTTTTCATCGGTCAGAGCAACGAAGTTAAAACCCTAGCTGATGAATTTGACCTTCTCTGTGCTGGACTGTTTGCGAACTGGGAAATGTAATTTTAGATTTCCCAGCACCAGGGTCAGCTCGCCCTGGCGTTGGGGGCACTCTCAATCATCTTTGTCCTTGTGAGTATCGAGTGTCCTTTGGAGGGATCTTTTACCTCCTCTAAATGGCGTGATTAAGAAGAAAGGTGACCACCGTTTTACTGGAAAGCTGATATATGCTGAGAATTGCTACCGTCCTCAGCAAACAAAAACATGGGTGGACAGAAAGGGCTACGTTCTTGGGCCCATGCAAACACACCAGGCCACTGTGGTATAATGGATGCTCAACTATGCCCCCCCCCCCTTTTTTTCACCTTGGAAGTCATGTTCTGAGAAACAGAAAAGAGTGTCTTGGGTGGCGATGTAGAAAAAAAGAAAGGAAGGGAGGAAATTTATTTTATAGCTAAGGTAACTTGGAAAATTCTGGAAGAATTAAAGACAGTTCTTAGAATAAGCTCCGTGACTTCCTAAGAGGTCTACAGCATGGGGTGACCTCGAGATTTGTTGTTGCTGTTTTTAGGTTTTGTGTCTGGAACATATCGTGACATTCCGGGGCATGGTTTGGGAGATCCTCCCAAGTGTCTTCCCCCATCCCAGTTTTTAAGGCGGAGGGTGAAGTTCCAGTTCTTTAAACTCTGGGAGGACTCGTGGAAACGCTGTCTGGCCGAGGGTCTGAGTGAAGCAGCCCCCAAAGGAGCCACCCACGCTGACCTTGGGAGGACTATGTGCAGAGAAGGTCAGGGTGTGGTTTTCTGTCACAGGGACAGAAGCCGGGCTAAGCCACCCCCCTAGAGAGGCCCTCTTATCCAGATCCAGATGACCTCTTCACATGATGAGCTAAAGAGTTATTCATTTTTTGATTTAATAAAGTTTTGTTTTCTCAAATGTACAGCCGACTGACTCTGTTCACGCATCTTCACCAGCAGCGGGGGCAGCTCCGCCCTTTGCGTTTCTGGTGGAAATTCCTTGGGCTCTGTGCTTTGAAACCAGCTCGATAAGCCCTTTACTAAGCAGCTCCTGAAGGGATTTATTAATTTTTATTTTACTCCTGTGAGAGCCTGCATGTATGGCCGTGAATCACGTACGTGCCTGATGCCCTTGAAGGCCAGAAGAGGGCACTGGATGCTCTGGAACTGGAGTTACAGGTGATTGAGAGTTGTCATGTATGAGCTGGGAGCCAAACCTGAGTCCTCTGCAGGGGTAGCTGGTGCGCTTAATCACTGAGCCATCTCTCTAGCTCCATGTAAAATGACATCTGTGTGTATGCATGTATGTATGTATACATGTATGTGCGTATGTATGCATATATGTGTATGTCATACACGCATGTAGAGGTCAGAGGACAACTTGTAGAAGTCAGTTCTCTCCTTTAAACATGTGGTTCCCAGCAATGGAACTGGGTCATCAGACTCGGTGGCAAGCATCTTGATCTGCTGAGCTGTCTGGTGGGCTCACCATTTGCTGAGTTAGTGGGGGAAAACATGAATGAGGTGAAGCGAAATGACTCAGCGTGGCTGAATGAACGTGATTATGACTTCTGGCATGCAAGCTTTTGGGTTTAGGAGTTTGTATTTGCATTTAAGATTGCAGAAATGGGGGGCTGGAGAGATGGCTCAGCGGTTAAGAGCATTGCCTGCTCTTCCAAAGGTCCTGAGTTCAATTCCCAGCAACCACATGGTGGCTCACAACCATCTGTAATGAGGTCTGGTGCCCTCTTCTGGCCTGCAGGCATACACACAGACAGGACACTGTATACATAATAAGTAAATAAAGAAATATTTTAAAAAAAGATTGCAGAAATGTAAAGATGAACACGAGCTTCCTGAGACAAGGAGTCATTCATAATTTCCCCATGCAACATTTTAAAAACTCACTGAAGAATTAGTTCCTCTCACAGCTGTGAGGAAGGATGAATAGCAAATGGAAACCAAGCTAATGGTGGTTTGTGTTTCCTAGTCTTTGCCAAAGTTAATTCCCACTCCCACCCCCATTTTGCCTTGATCTGTAAGAAGCTGTCCTTAGGAGAACTTGGAAAAATTTACTAATTATTTTAACGTATTATCAAAACAACACCCAAGGAAACAAGTCCCTGGCTGTGTGCATGGTGCCTCTGGGTAATGTAATTTAGCTAGAGATCAAAGGTTAAGTGCCTCTTAGCCGTGGCGAGAGGTAATCGTTTCCATTATGTGTATTTTTGGAAGTGTTTTTATTGTTAATACAGAACGAAATGGACATTCCCCCTCCTACGAACCATTAACAGTTGTGAATCTTCATCTTCGGATGCATTAGAAGAGGCGATTAGAAAGTTCCCATGGCCTCCAGAGTTCAAATGCAATTTTGTCATTTTAATTAGGAGTTTATTCTTTTACCAGGCATTAGAGTATCGTGTACCAAGGTACAGTGAAGTAAAGAGCCATTAGCTTTTCAAGGTCGCGCGGTACTGGTTCCCATTCATTTTACCCTGGCAGAGATTCCGCTTGGTAAGTCAGTCCTATTTCTGTAACCGAGGGCTCCCACGGTTAGACCGTGGTGCACACACGTGGAGCTGCTTGCTCACCACTCAGCACGTGACAGTCCCAAGTCACTCTCGTGTTTCCAAGTTCTGTGTTTGCAGGGAGAGGGGCATTATCCCTAAGCTACTGTCTCCACCAGCTTCCTTCACCGACCTCTCCTCCATTGGGAAATGAAGAAGCGGTTTCCCCGGCATTCCAACCAATTTCTCCAATATTAGAGAGAAGTGGATGAAGTGGGGTTGGAGGATGGGCAGGACTAGGATCCAGCCCGATACCTTTGTATGTGGAACCTCAAGACTCTGGTCATGGTAACGAAAGCCACGCAGTCTGGCTGTCATGGAGACAGCATGTGGGATGGCTGTTAAAACCCGTCAGCTCTTTGCTTGAGGTATTTTTGGTTCTTCAGTATCAAAACCACTATATAACCTTGCACTGCTACAGTCAAGGTATGAATGTGAACCATTGTGTAGTTCCTAACACTTGGTTTTCCTCCTTCCACGTTGGAAAATGAAAAACACTGAATTACACAGTCCATTACAGAAACTACTTAGGAAATGGGTTTTAGAGTGAGAGCAATCACAGCATAGATCTATGCCAGTCAGATGAGTGGGGCAGATTTCTGCTCAAGAGAAAAGGGAAACCCAGATAGCCCAGGCCAAGTGACTTATTACAACTTGGTATATAATTATTCACAAGGCTGCAACTCCTCTGTGCCCTTACAGCTCAGATCACGGAGCCCCAACACATTCAAAGTGGGAGGATTTTCATCCATGAGAAAATGTGTTTATTGAAGATGACAATAGGGAACACATACTGAGTGAGGAGGTTGCTGGGCTCTCAGTGTCATGGGCACCCAACACCCAGCACTGGTTCTGCCTACACCATCCAGCTTGTTGTGTGTGTGTGTGTGGACGCAAGAGGATGGACAACGTCTGTGTCTTTATCTCTCTCGATCTTATTTTACCACAACTGCATGCTCACCAATTTGGCTAGACCGACTTGCCAGCAAACACCAGGGATCATTCTGTTTCTCCCCAAGAACACCAGGATGCCAGGTGTGCATGGTCACCTCGGGTTCTTTATGTGGACTGTCATTATGGCACATGGCCAGCTTCTTGTTTTAGGTCTCACATGGCAGGCATGCTTTATAGTACTGGGTTGTACATACCTTATTGGAACGGAGAAGGCTGGGAGAAGCCAATACTGAGGGCTGTATATTACTACACTCTTTGGATTTGTACTGCATGGCAAAGGCGTTTCCAGCACAGGAAAGGATGGACCCCTAGGTCAGCATGGTAAGACATGGCTTTTTTCTTTTGGTTACTGTTGTTACTGTTTGGAGACAGGGTCATACTATGGAGCCCAAGCTACGAACATACATCAGCATGCCCAGCTAGGGGTCTGAACTTCTTGGACGGCATAAGTCAGTAGAGTGAGGCGGGCTGTGGGAACCAATACATCATTCAAGAAGCAACCAGTACAACCACGTGCTGGTGTGTAGCAGCCATTAGGGTTATATACAGCTCCTGGGTGGCAAGAGGGTCCAGACTTGAAGGACACATCTGCTGGACTAGGAGCAGGGACAAACTGGAATCTCTAGGAAGCCAGAGGGGCTGCTGGCTGGGCCGCTGCTGCCAGGATTGAGGAGATGGATAGGAAAGGGAGAAGTTGGCTCTGGCTTCTGGGGCTGCTGGGTAGCAGGCAGCAGCCCACTCAGGAAGCAAGGACACAGGATAGGGAGGCAGAGGCTAGCTAGCAATCCAAGTCCTAAGAACACAAGTTGGGAACTTGTCCTTACAAATGGTCAGGTCGCCTTCTGGGACAAACAGAAGCAAGGGCTATTGGGAGGGCACTTTTAGTTTTGTGATAGTGGAACACCACTGGACTTGAGAAGGTGAGGGCCTGATAGTGATGGCTGCGTACAAAACCATTTAAGGAAAGGATCAGGAGGGAGGATGTGGACCCAGGCACCAGATGGTGGATCCAGGCACCATGGCACCATAGATCCTTGGCTCCAGACTGCTGAATCTTCAACGTGCTGGGAAGATTGCTCAGTAACCGATAGCAAAATAAGACATACAAATCGTCAGAGTTGATTAGAGAGAGGAACGGGGCAGCAGATCTGATGGCCCAAGGGTAGCGTCAGGGTGACATTGTTCATTGTGACTGACTTTTTCTTTAGAAGGAAGCTCACCAGCTACGGATACATTCCTCATTTTCTGGGCATCCCTTAATTGTGCGAACGAACTTTACAGACTGTCTTACAGCCGGTGTTCGCTCTTTCCCCATGCACATACACATAGCGACCACCAGAGGTCGGCCTTACACGCGAGTAAGCCCTTAGCAGAGCGTATCCCCAGAGATTACTGAGCCTATAGTAGTACACAAATTTCTCCCCAGGGTTCCCTTCACGCCTGGCCTCCGATCTGACGATTCCTCAGAGTACCAGGTACCGGTCTCTGTGGGCAATGGTACAGCCGGGAACATTCTGGCTGCTTTGTAAAACTGTAAGCACCTAGGGACAGACGCTTTTGAAATATAAAAGCCGGATGCCAAGCTCACAGGGAAGGTGGTGGCAGATGATCCGCCCTACTACGTTTCTCCGTTCCCAGAGGCAAGTACGCAGAGCTCCCTGGAGGGGCTCCGGAAGTTGGCAAGAGTGGGGTTGTCTGGACATATGGCTTCCTCTGGGTGTGCGCATTCTCTCTTAAATTATGAAAAATTGCTAGTTTCATAACTCAAAATGAAGTGGCCAGTTTGGGAATCCATGACTAGGTTTTCTTTTTAATTTCCTCTACAGAACTCTAAATCAAAAGATCTGAGAGAACAGCAGGATTTATAAAGCCAGCTGAGCAGCCTGGGGTCACAAGGACCTTCAGGAAGGGATGGTATCCAGGGTTTACCTGGACTGTGTGTTTACTGAGTTGCTGTCATGAGACCTGGTGGGATGCCTGCAATTAGGACAAACATCTCCAAGATTTATTAATACCATTCTTGAATGCCTTTTGGAAAGATATCCTGGGTAGTCAACGTGGGTAAAGATAGAAGACACGAACCCATGTAAATGGGAATAATGAACATTTACAGTAGTACATTCTGGGGTTCTAGAATGAGGTGATAGATAGAGGACAGAGGAGTGCCTGACCAAAGAGTTGTTTCTGGTAGTTCAGTTCAAAAAATACAGGATGGGATGTGATTAATAAATAGGAAAAAGAAAGTCAGATAAAAATTTTAACATCCATCCATCCACCCATCCATCTACCCATCCATCCATTCATTTTAGCATCTGTGTACATGGGCACCATGGTGTATTTATAGAACCCAAGGAACTTGTGAGAGTCAGTGTTCTCACAGTGTGGGTCCTGGGGGTGGAACTCAGGTCCTCCAGCTTGGCTGCAAGTGCCTTCACCCACTGACTCATCTCATGAGCTCCAGTTTTTTTTTCTCCTCCTTTTTTTCTTTCCAGGATGGTTAATATGGTCTCCATGTAGCTCAGGCTAGCCTTAAACCATTCTGTCCCTCAAGTGTTGTGGACTACGGGCATGTATCACCACACCCAACAGAGAAATTCAGATATTCATTAGAAGAGAAAGACACACAAATATGGTATGGTTCTCTAATTTTTTTGAGCCAAAGAGATTTGTTGGCATGGTGACTTCAGAAATCCATCTGTGGGGTTATCTGAAGAGAATCTAAAATAAATGGAGGGATTAGTCCAATTTATTTTTGGGGAGAGAAACATTTCCAATGTTTCAGACTGCTTTGCTCGCTGGGAAACTTCTGGGGGTTTAAACGCAGTTCAGCTTTTCTTTGGCCACAGTTAAGCAATATTATCTGCTGGAAGGAGTTACAGACTGTGTCTTGACAGGATGCCAAAAACATGGCACTGAATGTGTCAGCTTTCTAACCAGAGAGCAGTTCCTCACCAAGAGACTGCTCAGCCAGAACAGCGGAACACAGTTTCACGGAGGGACTTCAACGTTAATACAGTTCTACACTCAAAATGACCTTCACCCCAGTATAGTCATTAGAAGTTCCCTTCCCACCCCCCTCCTTTCAAAAATGTCTCAGTTTGAATGAGACACGAAGTGGCCACCGTGCCATTATCACCAGTCTCGGAGCCTACAAGATGTGTACAGATGCGGCCTTCGGCTCCCAGCCTCAGGAGACTGATGTGCCCCGTACACATACAGGCTGGACCCTTCCCTTTGACCTGTCCAGAGAGTTCACATACCTACAGTGCCAGAGCAAAGGCAATATGGAGATGGTGGAAGACAGGATGAAATGTCTCTGACCCAAAGTACTTAAAGATACATATTATAGTCTGCATCAGGAATGTCCCCAAAGGCCTCCTCCCCCATGTTGGTTCCTACTCTATGATACTATTGGGACATGGCAGAACCTTTAGGAGATGTGACCTCACAGCAGGAAGTTAGGTCATTGGAGGTATATCCTTGGAGGACATATTGGGATGCCAGCTCCTTCCTGACTCTCTCTGATCCGAGGCTGCCTTGCCCCACCGCGTGGAGTCATGTGGGCCTCACCGCCACACGCCCTAACTAAGCTAACTGATAACTAACTGCCATCTCTGAAACATGAACCAAATGAAACCTGTCCTCCTTGGAAGTTATTATTTCAGGTGTTTCTTAGTGGGAATCGGACACACATAGTGTGGGAATTGAGGGGACTCCGACAGTGAAAATATTGGCTCTGACTTAGGACAGTATGATGACAGAGCCCATCGAATACTTGTACATGGGAGATGCCGAAATAAGGCCAATGGTTGGCTGAATGACATTTCATCTGGATGCATAGAGAAACTGGGACTCTGGTCCTAGACCAAGGCCAAGGAAACAAGAAAAGCAGGAAAACAAGCCCTCACTGTACCCTAGTCTCATTATTTCTATGGTTTTTGGTTACTGGAAGTCAACAGAATGTAACTGGAAAGTTCCAGAAGTATACAACTCAATTAATTTGTTTTGGTGTCAGGGATGCACTCAGGCCAAGCAAGAAGCCTACCAATGAGCCCTGCTCCCTGGCCTTGACTGTTGTCAGGGTGCGTTGCTCAGTCTCGCCCTGGATTTGCATTTCTCCTCTTTGAGCCTCCTAACTCCTGAGATCACTGGCATGGGCCACTGTGCCTGGTACATATTTCATTACTAGTTATTACTAATCTCTTACTGTGCCTCACTAGTGAACTAATCTCTATCACGCTGTATGCATGACTCACTTCTCTTGCTGCCATGACAAACCCCTGAGGGGAGCATCTGCTGAGCTCACAGGTGCAAAGGACATGGCCCATCATGATGGGGAAGGCATGCTGACCGGAGTGGTGGGTTAGTCCATGGAGGGAACAGTGGCCTCACAGGGTGATCACATGGCAGAGGCAGGATGGAAGCAAGGCTGGGGAATAACACACAAGACCCACCCCAAGTAGCCTATTTCTTGAAGCTCGGCCTCACCTCTAAAGACTCCACAGCTTCCCAAAACAGTAAGTAGTTTGGAACTCAGTGCTCAAACTCAAGGGCGCTGGTGGTGTAGGAGGTCCTTCTGTTTGTGTGTTGCTTTCATTGGTTAATGAATAAAGAAACTGCCTTGGCCTAGGGCAGAAATTAGGTAGGCAGGCATGACAGAACTGAATGCTGGGAGGAAGAAAGACAGAGTAGGAGAGAGACACCATGGAGCTTCCAGAATCAGAATCTTTCCCGGCAAGCCACTGCCACATGGCGATACACAGATTAATAGAAATGTTAAATTAATATGTAAGAGTTAGCCAATAAGAAGTTAGAGCTAATGGGCCAAGCAGTGTTTTAATTAATACAGTTTTCTGTGTGGTTATTTCGGGGCTAAGCTAGCTGGGTGGCCGGGATGAATAAGCAGGCCCTCTGCAACACACTGGGACATTCTAGAATCAAAATATTTTACACACACACACACACACACACACTCACACACACATGCACACACACAGATATGTGGGTTCAGTCATATATGGATTCTGACATCTACCATATAGAAAAGAAGAGGAGGGACTGATATATATTATGGTTAGGAAAAAAGTTCCTAAATAAGAACTTGGTAGAGATTTCCATTAAGAAGAATGCCAACATTGTTAATACCAATGGATGAAGAATGTGGGCAAAAAGGAATTTTGCTATGAAATTCAGGAGGAGAATTGAATTCAAACAGAGAACTGAATGCCACCAGGGCATGACAGAGGAAGTTGGATATTCTGTGGAAATAAAGCTGTGAAGAGCCTAGCATTTGTTTGCCTATTTCCCTTTAAAATTGATTTCACTGTCTGTCTAATCTACCATCTGTCTATCACTGTGTGTGTGTGTGCGAGTGTGTGCGTGTGTGTGCATGTGTGTGTGTGTGTGTGTGTGTGTGTGTGTGTGTGTGTATGTGTTTACGCCATATAGAGTTCCAGGCACTTGTGAGCTGACTGATGTGGATTCTGGGAACCAAACTCAGGTCTTCCCGAAGAGCAGGAAATGCTCTTAACTGCAGAGCCATCTCCAGTCTGTGCTGACCAGTAACCCACCTCTACCAGCCGGTATGAGCATGCTTTACGTCTGAATGGTTCATTAGTTCCTTATTTTATTTTGGAATCTAACCGTAGCCCAGGCTGGCTTTGAACTTGAGGCAGTTCTCTCTCTTTAGCCTCCCAAGTTCTGGAATCAAAGTTATGACCTACCACGCCTGGCTTCTCGTGAGTATGTATTTCTTTTTCCAAGAACCCATTACTGTACACCAGTAATCAGTCAGCAATACCGAGTCAGGTCCTTTGATCTGTTAAACTGGACTTGAATTCCAACAAAATGCCAATTGAGCTGAAAATAACTGCACCAGTCAACAGTGTAAAAACCTGTCATGATTATTCAGGGAGTCAGGTCCCCATGGGCTTTGGTCCCCATTCATTATACAGAGAACATGTACATCTGTACTGGGTTTTGCAGGACTCTGCCATGATAAAGCAGCAGTGCAGAAACTGAGGACTTAGCACACGGCATAGAGGTGGGGTTCCCTGCATATGGTATAGATATAAAGAGGTGGGGTTCCCTGCACATGGTATAGATATAAAGAGGTGGGGTTCCCTGCACATGGTGTAGATATGAAGAGGTGGGATGGGATTTCCTGCACATGGTGTAGATATGAAGAGGTGGGGTTCCCTGTACATGTGTAGATATGAAGAGGAGGGGTTCCCTGCACGTGGTATAGATATGAAGAGGTGGGGTTCCCTGCACGTGGTATAGATATGAAGAGTGGGATTCCCTGCCAGGATACTCATACCTGCAGTCATGATGCTTACCATGGTGGGCATCTTAGTCTTGAACTTGAAGTTTGGTACAAAGCAATGTTCACTGGTTTCTAGTCTGAGTGATTAAAGAGTATAGTCAGCCTTCTGCAGCAAAGGTTCTGGATCCTTTCAACTATTGGAATTGGATTAAAATTATTTGGGAAAAGATAATGTTTGTGTTGAACAAGGACAGAAATTTTCTTGTCATTATTTTTGTATTAATTATGTGTCTATGTGTGGATATGTATATGTTTGTGAGTGCGGATGCCTCCAGGGGCCACAGGCTGCAGATCCTTTGAAGTTGGAGGTGCTGGGAATAGAACGTACGTCCTCTGTAGGAGCAGTACACACTCTCAATCACTGAGTCAGAACTCCAGCTATTGTCTTATTGTCTAAGCATTAATGTACAGCAACTGCTTACAGAACATTTGTTTTATTTTATTTGTGGTGCTTGGGTTTTAACCCGCAGCCTTACGAATGCGATGCCTCTTGCTGTCCAATATTTGGTACTGTTTTGCATTCTAACCACCTAGAGATGGTGGAAAAAGCATGTAGATTATATGGCGATGACCACCATTTCTCAAAAAAAAATATTTATTTATTTATTATGTATACACTATTCTGTCTGTGTATATGCCTGCAGGCCAGAAGAGGGCACCAGACCTCATTACAGATGGTTGTGAGCCACCATGTGGTTGCTGGGAATTGAACTCAGGACCTTTGGAAGAGCAGGCAGTGCTCTTAACCACTGAGCCATCTCTCCAGCTCATGACCACCATTTTATAGAAGGAGTTTGGACTTCTGTGGGTTTGGTAGGGAGGTGTGTTTGTGTGTCTTGAAAGCAGATGGCTAACACGACTTGGTAGTCCTCTTTTCCTTTTATTTCTACATCTGCCAGGCCTGGTTAACACTGGAATCAGAAGCAGTGTGGGGATAGAGGTGCACTCTCCTGTGCCTGCATCCTAAAGGGTCAGTGCAGGTCAGAATTCGGTTTCCTCTCTAAATCATCACTCAAGCAAATTGATCCACTAAGGGTGGGTTATCGTTGCCAGCTACAGAGAAGCTCAGATTACCCGCTGGATTGTGGTGGTGGGGGGGCAGTATCTCGATGACCACAGTGTCATCGAGTTTGGGACACACAGCTGAGAATGTGGATGGATCTGTGTTAATAAATATTCATGGCCCTTCATTTACAGCAGGAGAGAAACTACCATGACCTGAGACCGCTCACACGCTCTCTCATTCCCCACTTACAGGAAAGAGAAGACACTTAGAAAAGATGCTACGGAGACTTGTGGCCCAAGCCTCCTTGGAGAAGTCACAAGTCTCACCTTCCCTGGTGGATTTCCAGAGGGCTCACTTCTCTCCTTTCATTCCTTCCACTCTGATCCAAGCTCCCCCACTGCAGAAGGAATGTGGGTGTCTAAACCCCCCTCTTTTTTGAAACAGGGTCTCACTTCTGGCTTTTTTTAGAACTCACTATGTTGACCAAGCAGACCTCCAACTCAAAGAATCCATCTGCTTCAGCTGGAGTATTAGAAAATAAAGGTATAAACCACCATGCCCTGGCTCCATGCAGATGTTTTAAAATATCTGATGTCAAGGTTTTAAGATCTGAGAATATAGCAGTAAGAGAAGCTCTCTGGATAGGTGGATAGATCTCACTATGTCAGATGCATGAGTTGTCAATTCAGGCAGCAGGAAGTGCCCTGAAGATAAAGAAAGCCGACTCAAGGTGGAACTGGTGTGTTGGGAGCTGGAAGGGCAGACATAGTAGGCAGCATTGTTAAAGCCTGGGGCAGGACGGGAGCAAGCTTGCTGGGCTCACAAAGGGCAGAACTGCAGCTCTGTAGGTGTGCTGCCCAGGTGAGTGGTACCTGTCACAGGTGTCCTGGGGGGAACACACTCAGGAGGAGGGCAGAGATGGGCACAACAGCAGCTGCGAAGGAGACGGGGTGAGGGCAGCAAGAGGCCAGCAGAGGCCAACGGAATGGCAAGGGCTTGGTTACAGACACGATTCCCTCAGCCCCACTAAAGGAAGCAAGTAAACCAAGGAGGCAGTGCCTGGTTTGCTTAAATCTGATAAGAAGCTGCCAGCTGGGGACAATAAAGGCTGAAGAAAGCCTGGAGCTGGTGCCTCTCATACAATGAGCCCTGTGATTGCCTGCTTTCATCAGAGATGTGAATCAGCTCCGGTGAATAATAAGAATCGCGTTTTAAGAATAACTAGGTGAACTGGCCTGCTCATGTAATGTTTATGCAGAGCGGATCCATGGGAACAAAGAGAAAATGTGGACAAAAGGAAAACACCTACCCACATGAGGCCAGGTGAGACCATTTATATCTTAACTATCTGAAGTGACCCCAGTGGCCTGCCCACACAATAGGCTATGTTGACTGTGGTTGGGAATAAGACATAAATCTGTCTGATTGCGATCATGTGATTTTAGGATGATGGGCTATTGGGAAGGAGGTGGTAAGGGTCAGGCCAGAACCCTGCCTTCTCCCCCCACACCAAGTCCATACAGTTAAGGCTTAGCCCCAGCCTGAGAGGCGGTCAGAGCCTTTAAGAGCAGGGGCCTAGTTAGAGGATGCTAGGTACTGGTGATATGGGATTGGGATGCCCCCTTCTTCCCAAGCCTCTTTTTATTTTCCAGTTGCCACACAATGAACAGGACCCCTTCAAATTTTTTGTCACAATGTACTGTGCTGTTGTAGGCCCAAAGGCCAAGAACAGGGCCATGTGAGTATAGGAAACAGTCAACTGAAGTAAACCTTTCCGGCGATGAAGCTGGTTGCCTCAGGCATTTTGATATAGTGGTGGGGGCGGGAAGATGCTACTATGGGAATAAACACAAAGGAATATATATATAAAACAATATAGATTCTGCTGCCTCCGTCTGCAGAGTCAACCAAGTACAGATAAAAAAAATTGGAGAAAGAATCCCCTTGCGTCTGTCCTAAATGTTATTTACCAAATAATAAGAATGTAAGAGCTGCTTGGCTAACACTTGCATTACTTAAGGTATGATAAATAATTCAGACTTAAATGAGAGTATATGAGAAGGTGTGCACAGCTTGTATTTGAATATGATACCATGTTAGGTAAGGGACTTGAGCATACTCCCTGAGCAGGTGACTACTGGGGTAGGGTTGGCCCTAGAATCAGCTCCCTATATATTGGCCTATAACTAAAGCCAATGTATGTGATATGGGCTTGAAGGATCTATGGCTCATGGGTTCTGAGTGAAGGGCATAGCCAGTTAAGGGACAGAAGTTTGGTGTCTAACAGGCTCTTCTCTAACTACCGAGGCAGCAAAGCCAGGATGAACATTTACCAAATGGCTTTCCAGCACTTCACACACCCTCAGTTCCTCTTGAAAAGGGGCTTGTTTTGTTTCTGGATTTTTCTAGGACCCCTAATCCACAGCAAGGTTCATACTAGAAGACACTGTGGTTGGGGACAAGCCTGAACTCGTAGAGCCTGGGACTAAGTTGGCTGCAGGACCTACGCTCTCAGTAGTTCACGATCCAGTCTGATTTGCCCTTCTAGAAAGGCTATCAGAATCTGTTGTACCTGAAATGGGTCCTTAAGCTCCTGGCCACCTAGGGCTCCGCTGCAAAGTCTTACCAAGGTCCCTACTTCTCCTGGTCCTCCTGTTAGCGCCCATAGTGATCTCCTGAGGTATCTGATGGTATCATAAAGCCTTCATACTAAGAGCTGATATCTGCATAATCTGATTTTTCTCCAACTAGCCAATGGGCTCTGATTCAAGCAGGCTTCATAAGGAAACTGAGGAGGTCAGATCAGGGCACAGGAAGCAGAATCTGGGAGTATGGTCAGGCTTATTTTCGAATCAAGACAATTCTACTGACCCTCGGTTTCCTTTCCCTTCCTTCTCACCCACAACTCTAGCAGCTGGTCTGGCGCTATCCAGCTGTAACTGATCACCTTCTGCAGGACCTGAGGAAAGGTAAGGAAGGGGAGGGGCGAGGATGGGTCCGATGGAGATGGATGGAGCTGAGGCCTGTGAACACGGCACTCAGGCAACTGGAAAGACGTGGAAAGCCAGGGGGAGGGTTTGGCTTGAAAGAGGGAGCGAGGAAATGCTAGGGTAGCTCAGTAGCTCGCTAGCAGTCAGGTGTGTGGTGCTGGGGCGGTGGATTTGGAGGGAGCTGTAGCACTCAGCAAGTCACTGACGTATAATATGCTCGTACTTCTGTTCTTAGAATGAGGACCTTGCTTGGAGATGCCCCCCATTACAGCCTGTGCGACGTACTAAGTATCTGATGGTCCACCATCTGCTGTGGTGTGTGCTGCTAAGCCATGCTCTCTGTGGAAGGCCTGGTATGCTGCAGCTGTTCAGTGGGTGTGCCATGATTTGAATACCTTGCAGAAGGCCCAGAACTGACAGATAGTTTAGATCAATCTTCAGTTACTTGTCTGCATCTATCTTTTAGCCTATGACACGCGTGGAAAGAGAAAAGGAACGTATGAGAAAACCGAAGATAAAGGTGACTTGGAAGGTGACTGTCCATTTTGAATCATATGAGAAAACCAAGGTCACCGAGAGAGAGCATAGCATCTGGTTCTGTGTGGAAGTGTCCAGTTCCTGATGATGGGAATGCTTCTCTGGGGAGAAGCTGACCTGGGTCCTATAGGTATGTCAGAGCCCCCTTTGTGTAAAAAGGTTTATTTTAGTTTTAATTATGTGTCTCTACGTGGGCACACATGTGAGAATGTGTATATAAGTTCAGGGGCCTGTGAGGACACTGGTGTTGGATTCTCCTGAAGCGGGAGTCACAGGCAGCGTCTTCACAACTTTGTAAAGATACACAATCTTGTTATGCTTTTAGTGGAAAGAGTTTTGTGTGTCAGTAATGAATATAATCTGAGTACATCACTTCAGGCCTACACTGTCCTTGAAGGCCCTTGCCCCTTGAAGAGATGGCTCAGCAGTTAGGAGACTGTACTGTTCTTGCAAAGACCCGAAGTTCAGTCTCCGGCACCCGTGTTGGGCAGCACACAACTTGATGCTTAGTGGTGCTGGGTAGCAAAATCCATAGGATGTGTAGCCTATGGGGAGAGTGAACTTCAGTTCCCTGACAGCTTGATCTCAAGGGAGACTGTGGACCTTAATCCGTTTTCCTCTCCTTTTCTACTTCCTGCCCATGAAATGAGGGCTTTGCTTTGCCATATGATCCTGTCATGATGTACTGTCTTGCCACAGGTGGCCACAAGCCAAAATAACCCCTCTCTTTTAGGCTGGTTATCTCAGCAAGTTGTCTGACACAAGGATGGAGGTCTAGTGTTTGTAGTGGATGGAGGTACAACCCCTAAAGGTGGCTCTGGATGAGATACAAACTGACATTAAAGCTAATGGCAAGGCCACGAACCTCAGGGAGATAGACTGGTGTGCTCATC
Organism: Microtus oregoni; assembly: GCF_018167655.1. Taxonomy (NCBI): domain Eukaryota; kingdom Metazoa; phylum Chordata; class Mammalia; order Rodentia; family Cricetidae; genus Microtus; species Microtus oregoni. Next base: position 23,951,817 of record NW_024543077.1, read on the forward strand.
ACTAGTGAGGGAATCTGTTCTGTTAGACGCACTTGACAGGAGCAAGCGCGGTAGACGTGCTCATAGGTTTAAAGGCATCCACGGATGTACTGTTTAAAACTGGGCTTTAAAATTACGCTCATGGGGCTGGGGAGAAGGCTTGGCAGGTAGAGTGCCTGCTGGACGAGCGAGAGGACCAGAGCTTGGATCCTTTAGACCCCATGCGAAAGCTCGGTGTGCTGTGCATGTCTGCAATCCCAGAGTTGGAGGGCAGGGACATCTGGATACTGGGCCGGCCAGCTTAGCTGAAATGGTGAGTTATGGCTTCAGCGAGAGACCCTATCTCAAAATACAAAGTGCAGAAATGAATAAGGAGACACCCATATGTTGACCTATGACATCCATATAGGCTTGCATGGACCACTGCACAGATGCACAGACCACCCCACCCCCACCCCCAAATAAAATTATATGAAATTCAGTACATAGCCCAGCAGATTTACATTCTCTTTGCTTGGATGAAAGCTTCACAGTGCCACTGAAGTGACTTATCTTACAAGATCTGGCTGAGAAGCATCAGCCATCTGTGTCCTTTTCTGGTGAAATGCGAGCCTGTGATTTCTGGGGTCTTATCCATGCCGTATTATCTCACATAGAGACGGATTTCTGGAAGCACATGTATTAGAAATGGGACAACCGTCTAGCCTGGCTTTGTTTTGATTTGGCTGCTTTATTCTGATGTTTTGTTTGAGCTGTTAGAATGTATGAGAAATGGCCCAATGCCCTCGAGCTGCCCCTGGGACAGGAGGAAGGGAGCAGGGAGGCCCAGTCAAGAGAGAGGTCTGAGAGGGTGGGGTGGAGCAGCTGAGGAGGACAACACTACCGGAGCGGGAGCACAGAGGATGTGCAGGATGCAGGGTAGCACGAGCCTGTGTTTTCAATGCTGTGCTGTGCTGCACGAAGAGACTCCTTAGTGCTGCTGTTAGTGTAGCTTTATCAACAGTGAGTTTTCTCCTTCTGCTTCTGGGCTACATGTCCAGCCATCGCATGAACAGCAGCGGCAATGGTTTTCCACACTCCCACTTCGTGTTTCACTTTTCCTGTTTTCTGAAAAGCTCTCTGGCCTGCGCTGTTATAGCATGGCCGTGGACCGCCATGACTGCCCAGGGAGCATTGCTGGCTGGAACAGGGCACCGTCTCTGAGATCTTTACTTTCATCAGAGTAAGAATTACAAAGACCTGGATTTATGTTTTCAGGACAGCAGGGCCTGGGTTGATGTAGCTTTGCCCTTTGTCCCCAGCTCCATTCTCTCAGAGGCCACCTGCAGCTGTGGTTTGTAAATGAACCGCTAACTGACATCTAAAGCGAAAATCCTTCCAAATCCACAGAACCTCAATAGCAGGCACCATGAGAGTCAAGGAGGGCAAAGGAAGGATGTTTTAAAAATGATTTTTATGCACAGCAGTGCTTACCTCTAACCCCAGCACTTGGGTGCAGAAGCAGGGGGATTGTAAGTTTGAGACTAGCCTAGGCTTCCTGACAAGACCCTGCCTCAAACCAACAGGACAGAGCTGCCTGTTTCAGCCTCTCCCCAGAAATGTAAAAGCCAAGAGGTCATGAGAAATGGTTCTATCCAAGGCCCCCGGCACTGACTGTGTTCCAAGCTTGGCCCTTACTTGCATTTTGGTTATTATATTGTTGCAGGTCTAGACTTATTCCACCTCAAAATGGAGGTGCGAAGACAGAAAGTGAGGGACTGTAACAGGCTTGTATCTCAATCGGACTGTAGAAACAGTGAACCCCAAATAAGAAGGAATTTCCCTCGGAATCTCATGCTGCAAAGAGGTCAGCTCTGGGAAAGAGTCCACAGCTCAAACAACTTGTTAGGCCAGCCACCATAGGAAGAACCCGAAGCCCAGTCAAGGATGAGTGAGTGGTGGACAGGACCACACCCTGCCCAGGACCACTTAGATGTGTGTAGCCTTGACTGTCTATTCAGCGTCACTTCCGGACCCTGAAGATGAAGACGGGACTGGGGAGTCACTGAATCTCTCTGTCCCTCTTCCCAGTATGGCTACATGAAGAAAACTCTTTTTTTTTTTCTGATTTCCACTATTAGCTATTTTTTTTGGTTCATCTTAGAATTCTTATAAATAAAAGAAACAACAACAAAGCAAGTAGGAATGGCTTCAACTACCCTGATAGGAACCGAACTCGAGAGACCTCAGTTAATCATGAATCATGAAAACGTTTCTTCCTCATCTCCCCCTTCCCCTCTTTCTTTTCTTCTGGTGCCGTGTATTGGACCTAGCTCTTGGAGCACGTCAAACACACGCTCTACAAACTTCATTTAAACTGGCGGAAGGTAGACAGTGGTTGATCTTTATGATGATGAAATGAATCTCTGTCTTGAGTGCATGGTGGCTATGGGAACCCACACCAGTGACAAGACATGAATTCTTCACTCCGATTGCACCCATATCACTGTCCTGCCTTGGTGTTACAGAACCACCTGGGTTCCATGTCACTGCTGGAGGAAATGGGAACATTATAAGGATCTCTGCAGTCTTTGTAATTTCCTAAAAATCCACAGTTCTTCTTCCTCCCCTCCCTTGTCTTGGGATCAAATCTAGCTGTGTGGTGTGGACTGTTCTAGAACTCGCTTGTCTCCAACTCTCAAAAGCCTGCGAGGAGTATAGGCCTGCATCACCACACCACATCTGATGGAGGAAGGTCATTGGCTAATAAAGGCACTGCCCTGGCCCATTTTATTGGTTAGAGGATAGGTGGGAGGAGAAAACAGGACAGAACGCTGGGAGGAAGAGGAAGTGAGGTCAGAGACTCGAAAGCTCTCCTCTCAGCAGCAGACGCCTGAGAGAGACACCATGCCCCGCTCCCGGGATGAAGCTCGACCCAGGATGGACTAGGCTAGAATCTTCCCGGTAAGACCGGTGCTCACCGATTATTAGAGATGGGTTGATCGGGATATCAGAATTAGCCAGTAAGGGCTAGGGCAGAAGGGCCAAGCAGTGCTTAAAAGAATACAGTGTCTGTGTAATTATTTCAGGCATAAGCTAGCCGGGCAGGCGGCCCGGGGTGCTGAGAACGCAGCCCTGCCGCCCCATATTACTACAGTTGGCGCCCAGACATGTGGACAACTAAACCCATTTAAAAAACCTGAGGAGGCTTAAAAATAAGGGAAAGAGAGTTTAACACAGATTTTTGCTGTTTGTTGGTGGTGTGCTGTAGAGAGATTTCCTGATCCGGCAACAGTAGCAGAAAACACGCTGTGTCATTTTAAAGCGCGACTTCCTGGGGCTGTGCCGCCATTGCAATCTCTGTCTGGCTCCTGCGGGAGACAGAGCTTTCGAATAGAGCATTTGGAGTAAAGTGCTATGATTTGTTTGATGGCAACTAGACTCGCTGTGTTCTCGGGTCTACTCTGCTTGCTAGAGGCAAGCAAGCGCCTCATCTAAGAGAGGCTTCCTGACTCAGCTTTAGCTGCAAAACCCTGCAGCTCATTAAGAGGTCCTGCCACGAAACACTTAAACGGTGTTGACGAAAAGCTGAACACATGCTTTTTGGTTTTCAGCCGTAGCAGGAAAAAAGCTGCGCCGTTTAAAAATGCTGGCTTTCTGGGCTGTCCTGCCAGGGCAAACTCTGACTCTTTTACGCAGGCGGTTCATGCGGTTTCCAAGCACAGGCTGCTGAAGCTCGCTTGCTGGCAGGGACCTTGAAATGCGATACAGTTATTGCAGTAAACATGGCTACAGCCTGTATATCTGCCATGAGGCTGGAAAGCTAAGGAATGGACTGGATCTAGCTGGCAAAGCCACGCCTTTAATCCTACTGATATTGCATGGTAAATTAAAGACTCATGTGATCAGAAAAAGAGAGATATACAGTAAAGAGAGATTCAAAGACAAAGAAAATTTTTAAATGGTTTACAGTGTGTTAAAAATATATGCAGACTAAAAGTTGAAGTTCTTAAAGTAAAAAACAAAAAAAGGAAGAGAGTTGTTGTGTGTGGTAGCACACACCTTTAATCCCAGTGCCTAGAAGGCAGAGACAAACAGATCTCTGTGAGTTCAAGGTGTAGTAGTGTACACCTTTAATCCCAATGCCTGGGAGGCAGAGACAGGCGGATCTCTGAGAATTCAAAGACAGCCTGGTCTACAGAGTTACTTCAGGTCAAAGATACAGAGAGCCTGTCTCAAAAAGCAAAAAGTTAAAAGTAAAAATAAACGAAATAGAGGTTAAAACAAAGATGGAAAATACACAGAGAATCTTGATACTGTATGCTATTATGCTCTCTTTGAATTGTTTGAATGCTGAAAAAGGAGCAACAGCTGCTAAAAGATATTTGTTTATAAATGCTGCTGAACTAATCCAACATAGATATCTTGAATTTGGATCTAAGGATATGATACTTTGGAAAGGAGTTTCTTATTTTGTTTTCACAGAGGATGAGACCCTGTTCATTTCTTCTATTCCGATTTGGTATGATGGACCACGCCCTCCTGAAGGGTTGGCGTGAACGCCTTCAAAAAATTGCTTCGCTCAACTGCCAACTGAGATGAAACGAGCACAAAGGTTATACCATGAAAGACCTAATTAACGACGCCCCCATTCAGCAGGAAGCAGTTTGGAGAGAAATAACTGCGCCCATGTTCCCAAATAGGGTTTATAAACGTCCTTTTACATTTAAAGGGGGATATGATATAGATATGAATAATTTACATTAGTATAGATTTTGCTTTATTGATAGAGATTTAAGGTCAATTTTGTTATATATATAAATGTTTCAGATTTTGATTAAGGTATTGTGATTGTGTAGTTCATTTAAATATGTACTGTATAATTAAGAAATATCGGTTGTTAATGGATAATCATCGATAATAGTAAAGCTTGTAGTCATGTTAGTTAGATTTTCTAGATATATAGAGATATATTTTAGATAGACATTCTTCATGTCTTTCAAAGATTACAGAATAGGACATTTAATGTTTTAATAACTGAGGACTTTTCATGACAATGAGACACTCTGCTCCTGGCAGCACCAATGTACTTCAAGAGGAAGATGGGCATCGAAGAGGCACCTTATGGAGTTTGATAGCCATTTGGGCAAGAAACTGCTCTTGCCTGGACTATTGCATAAACTGGACACAGAGAACCCGCAGAGAGAGGACTACTGAACTTGCCTAAGGTGAGATGATCTTTCGGGGTTCCTGATTCATGAAAGAGTCTGCGAGGCATTCTGCAGGACACAACAGATAGTGACTGAACTGACTTTGAATTTTCCTGCTTTATGGAAATGTCTGCTGGATAGCATGGGCCTGAAGGCTGAAGATGGATGCCCCAACGGTACAGAGGAACTTTGGGTGACTGTCCAGGCAGCAAGATGTATCTGTCATTTCTAGAGTTTTGAAGGTTGCTTTTTTCTTGTTTGCTTAGGTATTATTGTATCTTTCTGGAGTCTTTGATGGAGTTAAGAATAGTTAGTTATAGTTATAGTTTTCCTTAGTTATGATAAAGATTATTGTAACTTTTACTTGATAACTGTTTTGTTATATGTAATTTTGCTATGTTAAAGTTAAAGCCTTTTTTTTTTTTGTTTAAACCGAAAAAGGGGAAATGATGGAGGAAGGTCATTGGCTAATAAAGGCACTGCCCTGGCCCATTTTATTGGTTAGAGGATAGGTGGGAGGAGAAAACAGGACAGAACGCTGGGAGGAAGAGGAAGTGAGGTCAGAGACTCGAAAGCTCTCCTCTCAGCAGCAGACGCCTGAGAGAGACGCCATGCCCCGCTCCCGGGATGAAGCTCGACCCAGGATGGACTAGGCTAGAATCTTCCCGGTAAGACCGGTGCTCACCGATTATTAGAGATGGGTTGATCGGGATATCAGAATTAGCCAGTAAGGGCTAGGGCAGAAGGGCCAAGCAGTGCTTAAAAGAATACAGTGTCTGTGTAATTATTTTGGGCATAAGCTAGCCGGGCAGGCGGCCAGGGGTGCTGAGAACGCAGCCCTGCCGCCCTTATTACTTCACACATCCAACTGCCATTATGCTGAAAATAAAAAGTTTAATACAAAAGGTGACAGATGGAAGCTTTATAATGAAATAACAAAAGCAAACATTTAAAGTCCCATGATCCTCTGGCCACAATTGGCATTGTAGAGAGGAGAAAAGCAAAGTTCTCTTAAAATGTTTTAGGGTGGGTAGGTGGGTTATACAATGGAATACAGAAAGTGGATGAAAAGATACTGATAACGGGAAGAAGAGGTAGGGAAACAGTGTATAGGGCAACACTGTATCGGCAGAGAGCAAAGAAGCACCTGTGGCTGCACGGCCATTGATTTATCATTAAAACAAGTGTAAGATGGTTTCAGTTGCCAATGGGGCAAGGTCCTGGTACTCCTTAGTTTTTTCAATCAAGGACAGTCACTTTGAGGTGAAAGTCACTTTGAGGGGTGTAGCAGAAATTCAAAACCTCCGGCCTTGATTTCACCACCTGGAGATAGGAACACTTTGAACATCAAAGGGGCTTTAGAGGGTTGTTTAATATCAGTGTTAATTACAGGTATGGTTTCCAGCTGAACTGCCATTGTGAATCGGGACGGACTGACTGACTAGCTACTTATGTGCCTACCTATCTAGTATCTACTGATCTTTCAGAGTAGAGGAGAAACTTACTTATTTTTACAGTCATTTAAAGTTATCATACAGAGTACTGATTTTCACATGACATTCCCCATACAACATATTTCACTTTTTAACCCTTCTTCCCTGTCCTCTATTCTTCTTGCTGGTCCCTTGTCTAAAGTGTTTTTTTTTTTTTTTATCACTTTCTGAGGATTGGGGTTAACACAGTTGGCAGAGTATCTGCCCAGCATGGACAAAGTCTTATGTTTGAGCCTAAGCACCCTGTAAATGGTGTGCTGTTGAATGCCTGCACCCCAGCAATCTAGAGGAGGAATCTGGCTCAGAAGTTCAAGGTCATCCTTGGTTACATAGTGCACTGGAGGCCAGCCTCGATCAGAAAGTTTCTTTATTTTACAACGATGTCTATAGATAGAAAGGAAAATGGTAAGATTTTAGGTGCTATATTTTCAGATCAGTATTTTTATTTGGAAATTTCATCTGACAAGTCATGGCGTTAAAGAACCCTAATTGACTAATTTGTGTTGTCTGACCTTTGTAACTGGGTCATCTCGTGTCTTTGCTTCCCGGTTCCATAAAAAGACCTGCCATGTCAGGATAAAATTACCACAGGACGTTTCTTCTTACTTGGCACAAGGGCAAAGAGACCCTTGTCTTTTTCACCAGCCACACAAAGCAGCATTTGCCACCTGCTTGGTTTACATACTGGTTGGCAGAAACTTCTTTTTTCCAGTCAGGCTGCCTGACAGAGCTGTGGCAAACGGGGACTGGAATTTGATCTTAAAATCTATCACACTATCAACACAACAAAATGTGATAGGAAATTTTAAACCCAGAGGGTGCTTCCTTTTTATAGGCTATTTCTTTATTCATTTACATTTCTCTCTATTTCGAACACCTTTAAACAGCCATTGCACAGGCAACGCAACACCAGAGACTGTGGTAATAACACGTGGGCAGAACATTTTCTTTTCTTTTTCCTTTTTGTTTTTTCCAAGGCGGGGAGTGACTGTGTAGCTCTGGCTGTCCTGAAACTCACTCTGTAGCCCAGGTAATCCTGGAACCCAGAGAGGTCCTCCTGACAATTTCTCTGTATAAAACAGAGGTTTTCAGAAACTTTTAAGGAAGATACAGGTTTCAGTGTGGCATGAGCTACATTTATGAGAGGAAAAAATAAGGGGAAATTTCCCGGGCTTCTCAGGATAGAAACAGACTTTGTTAAGTTACTTTAGAGTATACTCTATCTTAAAAAAATTATAGTTATAGAAATAATTTGAGAGCTTTCATTGTCATGTATACGTACGAGACTTGGTCAAAGTGTGTAAATTGTTAATTTTCTTAAAATGTTAATGTTTTATCATCATCATCATCATTGTGTATGTTTATGTGCATGTGTGCACACATGTGTGTATGTGTGCACACACGTGACTGTGTGTGTGTGCGCACACACACGTGTGTGTGTGTGTGTGTGTGTGTAAGTGCTCTGGGGTCTGTGTGGAGGTTAGAGGACAATGTTGTGAAGTTGCTTCTCTTGTTCCACCTTTAAGTGGGTCCCAAGGGTCTAACCCAGACCTTCAGGCTTTCATGCCCCTTAGCAAGCGGCTACCTGCTGCGCCGTCTCTGCCATACTTATTTTGTAACTGCATGATGAAGATAATATCACACACATGTCATAGAGCATTTGTTAGGATGTCATGGGATGATCAAGCAGTTGGTTCACAATTTTGTTCAGTAGTGTGTGTGTGTGTGTGTGTGTGTGTGTGTGTGTAGGTTAGCTATGACCATTATCAGCCACTAAACTGGACCAAGCTTTGAAACCCAGCCGCAGTGGCGGCGTTCCGACGTGTAACTTGCAGATTGCTTCCCCACTAATCTTTTCTGAGCCTCACCGCACTTCCCGCCACTCAGAAGCCCCATGGGGCTCCTTCACTATTTGCCCATGGCAATCCTCCCTGGGCAAAGGTAGAAGGACCCTGGGCTGGCTCTTAAGGCATGGACACTCTGCTCTCAAGAGATGACTTTCATACTCAGAATAGCCGGGTGAGATGAAAACACCTGGTGTTCTCCATATTTTCAATTGTGCTTGTGTCAGCCAGGATGTTTGCACGCTCATGATTTTTTAATGCTTTGGAGGAATCCCATCTCAAGTGCTCCAAAGACAAAAGGGGAACCTAAAGCAAAGTCTTCTGAGTTTATCAGCCAATTTTCTCTGATAGAAAATAGACCGGGATGGGTTATATCACAGGTGAGTGGGCTACCCCAGCAATGTTGCTCTTTTTTTCCTTTCTTTTTGCCTAACTTTCCCAAGGTGTGTGTAGGCAGATGTCCCGCTTTATGTGGAGAGATTCAGAGACAGAGACGTCATCAGCAGAGAGCAGGAACCCGGCCAGGCGAGAGCCAGACATATATTACTTGATTTTTATCTTGGACAGAACACAAAGGGGCTTTGTTCGGAAGGCTTCTGTTTGCTATCTGGCTGTGAGCTTCTGAACGTTCCCCGGCTGCTTTATTGGAAGTTTATTAATTAACTTAGTGCCCGGCAGGAAGAAACGACTCTGAAATTGGAGACTTCACTAAGTCTGGGATGAGAAGCTCCATTCTAACCTCACTTTACATACAAAGAAATCCGCATTAAATTTATAATCATGGACTTCGTAGAGCATCCTGGAGGTGCAAAGGGCTATTTTCAGAAGACCTGGGTCTTTAATCCTGATTTCCTGTCCACTTGGAGCCCCAATGCCTGCTGTGGCCACTACCCCCTGCTCCTCCTCCTCCTTTTTTGAAACAAGGTCTCCTGTATAGCCCAGTCTAGTCTTGAACTTGTAATCCTTCTGTCTTAGCCCTCTGAAGTGCTGAGATTATAGGTATGTTCCGCTATTGATTTTTTTTCTTACACACTTATTACCATGTTTCTGTCTTTGGAATGTGACCACATACGACTGTGATGTCATATTTCACCTGAATATGATGTCATATTCAGGTTTTGCCATCATCAGTTGTCTGATGGAGGAAGGTCATTGGCTAATAAAGGAACTGCCTTGGCCCATTTTATTGGTTAGGACATAGGTAGGTGGAGTAAACAGAACAGAATGCTGGGAGGAAGCGGAAGTGAGGTCAGACTCCACAGCTCTCCTCTTGGGAGCAGACGCCTGAGAAAGACGCCATACTCCCAGCTCCCAGGCAGACACACGCCATGAAGCTCGACCCAGGATGGACTAGGCTAGAATCTTCCCGGTAAGACCGGTTCTCACAGATTATTAGAGATGGGTTGATCGGGATATCAGAATTAGCCAGTAAGGGCTAGAGCTAAAGGGCCAAGCAGTGATTAAATTAATACAGTTTGTGTGTTGTTATTTCAGGGCATAAGCTAGCCGAGCAGGCAGCCGGGGTGCTGGGGACGCAGCCCCGCCGCCCCTATTACTACAGTTGTCAGTCTGGGCTCAGAGGTAGAGGGCCTGCTGAGATGCCAGTTTGCCTAGCTAAAAAGAAAACCTACCCTTAAATGCATATAATGATATGCATTGGTGTATTCTATAAGAAGTAGGCTCAATCCATCACTGTGAGGGGACATCAGGGTTTATTTGGGCCACCAAGATCTACTTTTTACCAAAAATATTTAGATGAATGAAGCAAGAACATTTTTCTCAGCCATGAAGCTAAGTATCTCATTATTTTTTTAAAAAAAATTTACTTTCCTCTCATAGCTCTAATCTTAGCCAAATATATAAAACCTTGGACAGGTTGATCAAGCTCTGCCCACTCCCTCCCCCTCCCATCTTCTCAGCCTGTGCCATTGTTCACTGTTCGGTGCTCTACTTCTGTGAGATTCACCTTCTTCAGACTCCACATATGAGTGAGAACATGTGACATGTGTCTTTTTATGTCTGGCTTATTTCACTTAACACAGGAGGAGGGAAAGTTGCAAAGCCCTAGTGTCCTGCAGGCTGCTTGAAACAAAATAACAGGGATTGCATACTTCAGAGCAGGCATTCTTTGGTTTGTTTGTTTCGTTTTGATTTGGTCTGGTTTCTTCAAGACAGGATTTCTCTGTAGTCCTGGCTGGCCTCAGGCTTGCTTCGTAGACCAAGCTGGCCCTGAACTCAGAGATCTGCCTGTTTCTGCTTCTCAAATGCTAGGATTAAAGGTGTGAGCCACCAAGTCCAGCTCAGATAAATATTCTTACCATGAAGAAACAACAATTGTTTGGGGGGTGTGGTAGATAATATTGATTGTCACAACTGATGACACAATATGCGTTTGTATCAAAGCGATAGAGAGCATCCCACAGAATTGGAGAGTCATTAGAAATTTATCCAATCTATTGGATTCAAAGTGATCTGGGTGACTGAAGTGGATTATGAGCTTAGAGAATGCCTGATTCTCTCATAGATAAACTAGAAATTTGATAAATCAGTGGAAGCATAAAGAAAGGTCACTACCTCCCTGATGATCTGCGCAGACATGGTCCTTCCTCTCCACCTCATCATGACTAAAAGGTCCCTATGGCTACTTATAACTGATCTCATCTGCATGACTCCTCTGTTTAGCATAAGCACCCTCTGTGGACTTTTGTTTATGATTTGGCTGAGCAAATATGCATAAAGAGCAAGGCTGGAAGAGAAAAGATCAATAGAACATCTTGTTGGACATGCCGAGGGCTAAAATGGACAGACATAAAAATCAAACTCTTAAAAATGACAGCAGTCTTAAACATAATAGCAGATGAGAAAAAGGGATCGTTCTTCTGGAGAGAGGATGTTTAGCCATCATCCAATCTGTTAGGAGAATCCACGATTAAAAAGCAAAGGTGGAGAAGTCAAAGCGGGAATCTCTATCATGTTCACTAACCCAAGCAGGCTGACCTCTGTACTCGGGGAACCTCAAGAAGGCAAAGTCGCTTCTGATGACCCCAGGTGAGTACATGCTTTAGCATGCTAGTAAATTTTTTGAGAATAGATCTCTAGAGGAAATTATATTTGCTTCAGAGTGAGAAACAAGCTACTAGAACCAGAAAAACGAACAAGAAACCCCAAATACACCAGTACTGAGAACAGGGAAGGCGATCTGGTGGGGACTGGGGAGGACAAACCAATGAGACTGAGAGACCGTGAAATGTAATACTGGGATCTTCCATGCTGTGCTCCCAGATATCAGATTTGCTCGGAATCCACTGTAATGATTTTCTTACTTAAAGCCGTTTGCTTTTCCATAATGTTTGGTTAATGTTGTGTTTGATGATTTAGTTAATGGTGATATTTGATGATTAAGTGTGAAGCCAGCAGCTGCCTTGTGTGAAAACCTGGCACGGCGCATCTCTCCCTCACCTGGAGCGAATCACAGAGCTTGGCGTGCCTCACCTAGAGAGCTGCAGGTGGATGCTGCATGCACTTGGGACAGGGGAGAGGGTGCAGTTGTCTCTGAGGTTTTCACTTGCTGTCCCTGTTCTGGGAGGGTCTCACATGCAGGGGACTCCTGTTACAGCCCCCCCCCCCCGGGTCAACTCAGAGGCTGGGTGGGATGATATGGGACACCCTTGTAGGTATGCTTGATTATAGCAGAGACCCCAAAGACTCCAAATACTGCCTCAATGTCATTATTAGCTGAGGTAGGTAGGGATCACTGCACAGCGGCAAGAGATAAATGAATGAAAGGCCTTTACATCACTGTGGTCATCAAATACCAGATGAGGCCACAAGGCCAGAATGTTAGGGATCAGGAGTTCTCTACAACCAAGCTAAACCCAGAAGGGTTTGAGATGGGTGCACAATGGTAATACCAGGGGACCTCTTGCCACAACCCCCCCATCAGTTCAGACATTCTACAACCTGCCTAGCAGAATCCTAGCATTCCTGTATAGTGGGCCAATAGTTACCAATGTCGGAGGTCACAACTGAGCAATGAATTATCAGCTTCTATCTGGGTTACCGGAGCTAATGCTTCTGGCCTGTGGGCTATGATAGCGTTGTCTAGGTAACCTCTTAGAAGCTGGGAGACTGCTTTTGCTAAAAGCCATCGACTCTTTCCTAGAACCCACGGGCTAGCTAATGTATCATTAAAATGGGATAAAAGGCCTGGCATCCTTGTCCCCATATCATGTCCCTTTCGTTGCCGTGACCTTTGAGCCAGACTCTATTCAGCTCTGTGTTTGGTCGTATTTTGTCCAAGTCCATAACACAGGGTGAAATCTTGTCCGCTGCCCTTTGGAGTGGGTATGCTTATCCCGCCCTTCTGCTTTCTTGCCAGCTCAGGCACCTCCAGTCCCTCATCCTTATTATAATGGAACCAAACCATGAGGTGAAGACAAAGGTGCCAGCAGCAGGTGGGACTTAACAGCCCTGAAAGTCCTAACGGTCCAATGACTAGTCCCCAAGCACAGGAGGGACATTTACGCTGGACGTGGGGCTCAGTAGCAGGAGGGACTCAGCAGCTGAAGTGTAACTCACTTCCTGACAGTCTGCAAAGCCTGAAGGGCAGAATCCTTGCTCATAAAAAAGGAAAATACTTCCTGAAACTTTGCCTGTCACCAACTGATGATTACCTTAGCCCGCTCTAAAAAATAAAACCAAAACCCAAAAACCAACCAACCAACCAAACAAAAACCTAATGAAAGTCTGACACTTCCTTTGTCCAAGCAAACAGCCTGGTCACCTCTGGGCCGTCAGGCTGAAGTCAGCCAGTGAATGGAGGCCCCAACTTTGCATGCTTTGTTTTTAGTGTGTGGGTGACTCTCATTTTCACTCCTTCCACGTTACAAGATCCCAGAGTCTGGTTCCTTTTCCTGTCCCATATTTGGGTTTCTTATATATTACTTACTATTTACCTGGTATTAACTGGCAAGCCTGGCTTTTATTTGGCAACCTTATTGTCTGAACTCTGTGGGTCTCCAGAGTGGGGAGTTGGTAGAGTCATCAGTGAGTGTCTGCGAAGCTGAGAACTGCCTTGGAGAATGTGGAGACCACAAGTCACTGTCTGTTAGTGACAAAAGCCACACACATTCTGAAAGGTGACCAGGGTACAGCCAATCAGAGTCTCCTTGCCACTTTATCTCCATACCTGTCCCCGAGGGGGAGGAGCAAGCTGGAGAGCCTCTCCTTCACAGTTCCTTCCAGGTCCAAGTGGGCCACGCTCTAAATTATGTGCATTTAAGGACTGGTTTTGTCTGGCAGGCGATGCGATTGTTAGAGAGGAATGGGCCCAGCACCGGGGAAGGGTTGTTCGGAGGGTGAGGGTGGGGGGACGGGGAACACCAGCAGACACACACTGATAAGCTGCAGGAGAGAGCAGACCTTCAAAACCACACATGTACGGCACGACATTAAACATACAGAATGTTCTGTGACTGATGTTTGAAAGACATTTTGAAGGCTTCGTGAATCACCCTTATTTCGTTAGCATCGCCTGACACTGCTCTCAGGGATTGCCTACCAAGAACTGAGTATCTCATCCACACTTTGCAGTCTGGACATGACTGGCCGGGCTCACGGTGTGGAGCCGTTCATGCTAGCAACGTTTCTCAGTTCGTCATGGCCAAAATCTTTGTTCAGCTCCTATGGGTTTTTTACGAGTCCTTACGTCAATTGTTAGCTCTAGTTAGTAGGGGTTTCAGAGGATTTATCACGCAAGCCTTCAGAAATTCTAGAACAAATGACAGTTACTGCGATTACATGTTTTTGAGAGGTTTTAGTATGAAGTGTTTGACTCAGATTCATGGTCCTCCTGCCTCAGCCTCCCTGGGACTGGAATTACAGGCATGCTCACCACGCCAGGCTAACGCGGACACTGGAGCCCCTAGCACTAACACAGAACAATATGATATCCTGGTATGGGCATCTCTAGTTTTCTCATTATTTATTAATATGATATCCGGGGTAGGCGTTTCTAATTTATTCGTCACTATTTATCTTGACTCTTACGTTTGTGGTGTTTTTGTAGAATTACTCTATTGTAGTGAGGCTGGATTCAATCATAAAATGAAACCCGGCTAAAATGGAGGGATTTTCGTGGCGCTCAATTGTTATTCAGTCACACACAGCTCAAGGCTGTATTACTATGCAGCTTCCAGTGCCATGGAAACTAGTTAAGCTTTCCCATGCCTCTGCATCAAAAATTTGCCGGTAAAAATACAGTTCCCCTGCAAAATCACAGTCAAGAGAGAGGAGCTGTTTCTATATGGCAGGGTTTAAACTAATGAAATAAATCTTTTTGCTGTAAAAAAAAACCTTCATAAATGCCTAGTCAATGTTACTGGTCCATCCATTTTTCTTTTCTTTTTCTTTTTTTTTGAATTTTAACAGGATATTTTAGGTCTCCTGGAAGAGTCACACCACGGCTACCTTGGAACAAAAAGAAATCAGGCTGACTCCAAGAAGCAAGTGTTTTTGGTTAGTCTCAGCCCGAGGAGGGCGGTAGCTGTCCCTGAGGAGTTTTACCACGGTGATGGAGGGAGGAGCATGTGAGAATGACGGGAGGCGTGGGTGGGGTCATGTGAGAAGACTGTTTTTCTATGTGGCACACAGGTGGAATTTTGTTCCTGTCAACCACGTGACTACAGCAAAACTACCCACTTCCGGGACGGCCAGGCTGGGGCTCCTGGCTCACTCACCGGTGCTGCTTTGGATGGTCCTCACCGTGGTGGTTGTGCGGGGAGGGGAGGACGACCTCAGTGAGACGCACTCGTCGTCCTGGGAGCAGCCCTTCTCGATGGCCCGCACATAGCTGTGGCTCCGCATGCGGAAGCAGCCAGGCATGGGCAGGTCGAGAGCTTCCACAGCCTGAGACTCCAGCTCACTGAACACAGACTCACACACGGACTCGAACTGTCCGTTCACCTCCATCTCGCTCACCTGTGGGCACAAACACGATAGTAAACACCTGGCTGGCCGTTCCCCACCAGCTTCTCCCGCCCACTATCTGGAAACTTCATTCCCCGCACGGGCAGCCTCGGTTACATATCATTCCAATGTGTATTAGTTTCCTTTATGCCACAGATTCTAAGTCAGTGGCATCTAGCTGGTAATATAATAGACGACATTTTTAAGGAAGACAGCTTTGGGGATGGGAAGAGATCTCAGCATGCAAGACCTCTTGCTTTGTAAGCCAGAGGGCCTGGGTTTGAATTCCCAGTACCTATAGTGAGAAGTGGTGTGCCTTAGGGTTTGAAGAGCTACCATGACCCTGGCAACTCTTATAAAGGAAAACATTTAATTGAGATGGCAGCTTATAGTTTCAGAGGTTCAGTCCATTATCATCAGGGTGGTGTCCGCAAACAGGCAGACACGGTGCTAGAGAGACAGCTGAGAGTTCTACATCACACAGGCAACAGGAAGTGAACTGAGACATTGGGTGGGGTTTGAGCATATGAGACCTCAAAGCCCAACCCCATAGTGAAACACTTCCTCCAGCAAGGCCACACCCACTCCACATCTCCTAATAGTGCCACGACCTTTGGGGGCCATTTGATTTCAAACCACCACACCGGACATGGCTATATGCACCTGTAACAGAAGCACTGGACAAAGCATTGGGCGGCAGAGACAGGCAAATCCTGATAGCTCATGGACCAGCCAGCCTAGCCAATCTGGGAGCTCCAATTTCAGTGAGAGACCTTGCTTCAAAAAAATCAGTGGAGCGCAACAGAGGAAGACTCCACCTTCTTGCTCTGGAACACACACCTGCACACTTCTGTGCATGTGTTCTTTACCTCTCCTATCAAAGGAGAGCAGTGAAGAAATTCAGGATGGGAAGGAAGCTTTGGCCCAATACCTTCTTGATAATTCTATTTACTGTTTCCACTTAACTTACTTTTATTTTGCATTGCTGGGGACAGAAGCTGGAGATGGGAGCCAGGGCCTCTTGCTGGGTAAGCATTTCATCACCGGCTCTGTTCTTCAGCCCCCCCTTATGTGTACACAGGGCCAAGTTTATTGGCTTGTGGTCATGGTTCGTGCATTTCAGTGTAACTTTTTAGCAACTACTATTTTTGTAAGCTATTTTCCTTTGCCTTTTGAAGTGACTAGCTCATCAAATAATTTCAAGGTTGACTGAAGTTCACTGAATGCAGAGTTTGGAGCATACATTTTTTTTAAAAAAAATTTTGTTTTGCAAGATATATTCTGTACTAAAATAGACCAAGCCTAGATATGTCAGAATCTTAAAAAGCACTATCAAGAATTCAAACTACTTACAGGTTTCATTTTTCATAAAAAATTAATAAACTTATTTTGGAGATAGGTTTTTAGGTTTTTAATGTAATCCTGACTGTCCAGGAGCTCTCTATACAGATCAGGCTGGTATTGAATGCACAGAGATCCTGCCTCTGCCTTTGGAGCCCTGGCATTGAAGGTGTACACCACTAGGATAGCCTCATCCATAAACTCTTTATAAATACATTCATGAAGATCTTTCATTCATAAAGACCTCTTTAGCAAAATCAGATAATTAAACAACAACAATAGATTTTAGCCTAATATTATAGTGCATGCCTTAGGTTGAGGCAGGTGAGTTCAAGGCTATATACCTTTGAGGCAGGGTCTCTCTCTGAATCTTGTACTGTTATTTTCTTAGCTAGGGTGGATGCCAGCAAGCCCTAGATACTCTCCTATACTTTTCAGTTCAGAGATGTGGATACAGACATGTTCAGATTGCATGGCTAGTTACATGGGTGTGGATACAGATCTTTCCAGATCGCACAGCTTGTTACATGGGTGTTGGGATTCAAACTCTGACCCTTACAATTGAACATCAAGCACTCCTACATGCTAAGCCATCTCTTTAGCTTTCTGAATCTGTGTTTTAAAATGATTATATAGATATTTAATCATACATATATATATAGTATATATATATTAGTATGTGTGTGTGTGCGCTTGCGTGTGTACCACAGTGTGTCTGTGGAGTTCAGAGAACAACTTGTCAGACTGGATTCTCATGTGAGTCCAGGTATCAAACTCAGGTTATCAGTCTTGGTGGCAAGTACTTGCTGGACCACCTCTCTGGCTCAGCCACTGAGTCAGAATCTGAGGTTAAGGATCTGCAAGGGTTTGTTTATTTTATATGTGACTCATTCAAGCTTGAAATAATCTCAAAGCAATTTATCCATGTATGTGCTCCGAGCTATAACTTCTTTGCTTTCTTCCCTCTCGATTATTGCTGTAGCAAAAATCACACACAACAAAAAAAGTGAAATAACTGCCCTTGTCAAGGCTGCAGACATTAACCTTGGCTGTCTGTCTTTCCCCAGGGTTTATACACCTTCTTTCCTAGTTTTAAAAAAGCTTGACTCATACAGCAAACGTAATTTTGTGACTTGTTTTTATTTGACTGAATCATCTAGGCTAAACATATATTCTTTATTCTTAATAGGATTGTTCTTCTTACACAGACATAGAAAACCAAAGGAAATAAATGTCTAACTTAACAAATAATAATAACCAAATATCCTTGGAAGTACTAACAAAATTAAGAATGGACATCCCCAAGCTACCTTGTAACCCTCCACATGCATATTTTAAAAACAACCCCAAGTCTAACCTCTACTTTACCCAATTTTTTTCTTTTTTGGTTTTTTTCGACACAGGGTTTCTCTGTGGCTTTGGAGCCTGTCCTGGAACTAGCTCTGTAGACCAGGCTGGTCTCGAACTCACAGAGATCCGCCTGCCTCTGCCTCCCGAGTGCTGGGATTAAAGGCGTGCGCCACCATCGGCCGGCTTACTTACTTTACCCAATTTTAAAAGCTTTTTCAACCACGTGTGAATCCCTGGGCCCTACACTTTAGTCACTGAAAACAATCCAGTACACAATCCAATCAAAAGGAATCAAAACCCAGGGACTCCTGGATGCTAGGCAGACACTCTCATTATTAGAGACAACTCCAGCCTCTAAAACATCATTTACTTAAAAGGATTAAGTTACACTTATGTACATCTATACTTATGTGCATGCATGTGTACATGGGTTATGTGTGTGGGTGTGCGTGCCGGAGTGTGCATGTGGTCGGAAGTAACCGCGTGGGAGTCAGTTCTCAGCCTGTGAGTATCAGCTTCGAGTATCTTTCGATTGTATTGTGTTAGGGAGTTTTATTTTAAATGTTGTTATTTCAGTTTCATGAATCGCTAAGTGGTTTTGGGCTTGCAATTGGGACACTTTCTGAAGTGGCCTCAAATCTACGTCGGCTGTTCTGTATTTTATATCTATGTGAAGTGGCATTCTCAGCACAGACGGTGGCACACTCAGAAAAACACCAAAGACACCCTTGCTCCTGCTATCTAATATTCAGCCAGGATTGAGGTTTCGCTCTGTAGACCAGGCTGGCCTCAAAATCACAGAGATCCGCCTGCTTCTGCCTCCTGAGTGCTGGGATTAAAAGCGTGTGCCACCACCGCCCAGCAGGATTGAGTTCTCTATAGCATCTTAAGCATGTCAATTCGCTTTCATATTTAATAAATAGTACAATATACATATGTCCAAGCATTGCTTTAAAATAAACTTATGCTTAGTCATCAGCAAGTTTGTACACTTATTTTATATATGTTGCACAAAAAATTTAAGCATAAAGGGGTCATAAGTTTAAAAACGTTTAAGAAGTACACCTGAGTCTAATTCCTTGGTTTTTAACATTTTACTTGGATCCTTCTTCTGAGCCTTTGGTGAATAATGTCAGATTTTAAATAGGAACAGAGTACAATGGGCTTAACTTCAACACTATTTTCTACATATATATATATATTAATATATACATGAAATACTATATGAGAATAACTCACAAAATCTTCTTTCAGAAAAGTCGGTATGTATAGCTGAGTGACTTTGAAGAATTGTTCTCTGGATAATAACAATGTTGCAACTGTAGCAGGAAGTTCAAAATTGTCCTTAAAGCTAATGTGATATTTGAAAGTTGAATATAGGCTAGACAAATGACGTGTCATTAGAACTCCATTAAGGATGGTCAATCTTTCTGTCTTTTTTTTTTTTTCTTAACTCAAGGCCAAATGACTCCAGCGTGGAATTGCAGCACTTGACCCGAAGGCAGCATTAGTCTTTTCCAGGCCTGATATCTGACGAAGCTATCATTGGGAAGCGATGGCCCAAGGAAGGTCATACCCACAGCACAGGGACCTGAAGTGGCCAGCAGCACAGCACAGTGGCCTGCTGCGGGATAGGACGCGTTTCCTTCTGCTGAAAACACTAAGGTTATAACGTTTATAATGTGTATACATCTTTTCACAGTTTTATTTACTTTCTGAGATAGGGTTTTACCATCTAGCTCTGACCGTTTTACTTTCTGAGATAGGGTTTTACCATCTAGCTCTGACCGTCCTGGAACTCACAGAGCTCTGCCTTCCTCTGTCTCCCGAGCATGGGATTAGATGCATGTGCTGCACAAAACCTTTTTACGGACGCATTCTATATGTAATTTTGCCTTGATGACCCCACTCTACGCTGTAGTACTTTTATGACTATGGTTTAGCCAGTGATGTCTACCTTAGGAACGAACCCCTCAAGCAACACTGCATTGGAAGCCTCTTCCATCAACACCATCCTTAAATTTGATGGTGCCTATTTGATAGGCTGTGAATTTCCCAGGATTCCCTCCTAGTGCCTGACTCACCTGCAAAGGGCCTCTCTTCTCTTAGTAGACCATCAAGACTAGGAGATGGGGATGAACACGTGGCTTACATTGCAGCTTTCAGTCAACTCCGTCAATGTCCCCGTGCCTCTCCGCCCCCGCCTGCCGCGCCCCCGCCCTCTCAGTTCTCCCCGATAATGACGCGTGCCCACTGAGGTTCGGATGGCTCTCACCTGGCTGATGGTGCTCATGGCGCGCATGTAGCTCTCATTTCTGGAGCGGAACTTTGGCGATGTGAGCAAGCCTGCAGGGTCCAGGCTGTCCAGGCTTCTGTTGATGGAGACTTCACTCACGGCCCTCAGGTAACTGTGACTCCGGATCTGGAGTTTGGGTGAGTGTTCATTGGAGATCCTGGAAGAGACCAAAGGAAGGAAGGGTTTGCTGCGTGTTTACTGGAGGTCCTGGAGGAGGAGTCATATTCCACAGGGGCAGTGAGTTAGCTGTGG
This sequence comes from Microtus oregoni, assembly GCF_018167655.1. Taxonomy (NCBI): domain Eukaryota; kingdom Metazoa; phylum Chordata; class Mammalia; order Rodentia; family Cricetidae; genus Microtus; species Microtus oregoni. Next base: position 23,972,527 of record NW_024543077.1, read on the forward strand.
TTGCTGTCTTTGGTGCAGCACCCTTAACACCAGGACAAACAGCACTGAGGTCTTATTGCTAATGTGTCATAGTGAGACTCAGGAGGATAACCTGTTCTTACGTTTCTATTCTTGCTTTCTTTTAAATTAAAATTTGTTCCAATAGACATATAATAATTTTATATGCATAAATAGAGGTCATGGTGCGATATTTTAGTGCACTATTTTCTTTCTGAGACAGGGTTTCTCTGGTAGCCGTCGCTGTCCTGGAACTCACAGAGATCCACCTGCGTCTGCCTCCCAAGTGCTGGGATTAAAGACGTGCGCCATCACTACCATCGCCTCACTAGTGCATGCATTCCTTTGGGAATGTGGCTGTAGCTGCTGGTTGGCTGACCATGTCCCATTGGATGGTCTCACACACAGCCTTCAAATGAATGGAGATCAGTTATTTACCAGTGACGTGAGAGCAGCTGAACATTCAGTTATTGGGAAAAGAAATTATTCTTATCCATGCAGATTAAAAATGAAAATATTAGAAGCCATCATAAGTAGATCTAACAATGAATAAAAATCAGATTTAGTCACCCCTGCTAAAGGCTCTCTAGGGCGCATTGCATGAAGATAAATAGACCCACAGGAAAGAAGTTTATATGATATCAGGCACAAGACAAGGTGTGCAGGCTGGAGAGATGGCTCACAGGTTAAGAGCACTGACTGCTCTTCCAGAGGTCCTGAGTTCAATTCCCAGCAACCACATGGTGGCTCACAACCATCTGTAATGAGATCTGGTGCCCTCTACTGGCCTATAGGATATATTATATACATAATAAATAAATCTAAAAAAAAGGGGACAAGGTGTGCAGTCTCACTGAAATCCAGAGAAATGTTGACTACAAAAAAAAAAAAATCACACGTTTTCAAAGCACAGCCATGGGAAGTAAGAACACTCCAAATGTCCTTGAAGCAGCAATGCATGAGGTCACACCCATTCCTAAGGATTACAGGAAACTGCTTAATAACGGCTGAAAAACAGATTCCGGGTAAGACTGCTACCCCAGAATTTGCTTAGCAGCAGTTTTATTCATCACTTGGGCAGACAAAACACTGAAAACAGATGTAGACCAAATGTCTGAAGGAAACCTGGTATTTTATTACGATGAGGAAGAAATGATTGTTCTAGAAGCCTGTCCTATGGGTTATCTGGGCAGCTCTCAAGAAAGAGGATGCCTCTGCCAGGACAAGCGGATATTTTTTATGTGTTAATGATATTCCGGAAATCCATATTGGGTTCCTTTGCCATCCCAGGAATTCTACCCAGCCAGTAAACTTCAATTTATTTTCTCAAACATCTCTGTTTTGAAAAGTGTGTTAAGCTTTTATAAGCTAATGTTCACTTCCACTTAGAACCCGAGCACATGGTGACACATTTGTTTTCTTTTGACCCAGAGCAATGACGCCCCCCCCCAAACAAATGATGGTGCCATTGTGTACGGTCATCAGGGCAACGATGGGAGTGGTGCTTTCATAATAGAATATATGCAAGAAGAAACGAAAGTCCAGTTTTTGAAAAGCGAGTGTCTGCTGGCTGAGATGCGGAAATGAGGCATCACCGTGACAACCACTCATCTTGGTCACTTGTTATAAAATAAGGCATTGTTCCAAACATTTCAAAGGGGGAAAAAAAATTGAGAAGGAACTGAATAGCTCCCTTTCAGTGAGTCATTTCTGATAAAAAAAAAAACACAAAACACAAACAACGCACACCTCAGTAACCTATGACACACAAGGAAATGAACTTTATCTAATCTAGAGGGTAGAGGTTGCAGCTATCCACACAGAAGACTGCCTGGACCTGCACTTCCTGGTGCAGAAGAGGCCAGTAAGAAACGTTGACACACAGTTTGCTCATTGCCCCCTCCACGGCAATGGATACCCCCTGAAGGAGGTGCGCACAGTCAGAACTGGGAGAGAGAACTACTCTTTAGTGTCAACTTCTTGGAATAAGACCAGCCTTCTCCCACTGTCCTTCCTGAATCCTCTGAGACTTATCCTTCCGAAGTCCATAAAAACTCAAGTGGGATTTTGGCCTTGGGGGAGACGGGCAGAGAACCCTACTCACTATTATATCCCTAAGCACAGCCACTTAAAGAGACAACCCTTAAGGGCGCTCTGGGGTTGATCGTGAGGCTGTGATTGCAAAGAAGATCTGAGAAGACTCGGACCATAAAGTTTCAAGCCTATGCCTTAAGAAAGAAAATGACCAACTTCGTAATATAGAAGCAAAAATATGACCAGATGATTGGTTATTATATTATTTTATTTATTTTACATTAGTTTTAACTGAAGAGAAGTGATTCCATGTGACTGTGTCTAACAAGAGTCTTGGGTGGGGACGGGACACCTAACTGGTCCATCTGAGCTCTAAGCTTTTGCTCTTTCTCATCTGGTTTTGACTCTGACTCCTACAATGTCTACGTAAAACAATGCCATATGCACAGAGGCAACGTCTGGCTTGGTTCTATTCTGAAAATGAAGATATTTGATCTTGGCCATGACCCCCTTATTGAAGTATACCACAGACATTCATGGCTTAAATGGGGCTTTGATTCCTTGGGCTTTTGGGTAGAAAATGGTACTTCAGCCAGTGACGGCATTTGGTTACCGGGTTTCAAGATGTTTTATGAGTTAATCTGCTTCAGTAAAACTGAGGCCAACTTTTCCCCCCTCATCCTGCTGTGTATGCTCTATAAAGGGCTATCTTTTGATCAAATTGTTTCTTGGGTCGATGCCTCTTGGATGATTTCCACCTGACATTTCTTACTACTTATTAAACATGCAGGTATTGATATTATCCCACTATATAACAAGAAACAACTTCTCTAAGAGTCTGCATGGTTTGAAGATAATTTACTTATTATGAAAATCTGATCTTGAGACAGGGTCTCATTAAGTATCCAAGGCTTGCCTTGAACTCGAGAGCCTTCTTGCCTCAGTTTCCCTCATGCTTGTATTATAGGCAGGTGCCACCAAACCCAACTTGTTGAAGGCAATTTAAGTAGAAACCTTCCTATTTCTGACTTCTCCACTGTGACGTTCTGAATAAGGATGGCCTCCATAGGCTCATATGGTTGAATGCTAAGTCACCAGGGCATGGAACTCTTTGATAGGATTAGAAGGATTAGGAGGTGTGGCCTTGTTGGAGGAAGTGTGTCACTGGGGTCTGGGGTGGCCTTTGAAGTTTCAAAAGCCCATGCCAGGCTCAGAGTCTCTCTCTCTCTCTCTCTCTCTCTCTCTCTCTCTCCCTCTCTGCCTGTGGATCAGGATTTATCTCTGAGCTCCAGCTCCAGCACCATGTTTGCCTGCTGCCATGTTTGTTACCATGACGATAATGGACTAACCTTTAGAGACTGTAAGCCAGCCCTCCATGAAAGCCTTTCTGTTATAATTTTGCCTTGGTCGTGGTGTCTCTTCACAGGAATAGAGTAAATGACTAAGCAATAGTGACTAAGACATCCATCTTTATTCCTTTCCCTTCTACTTCTTAGGGACTTCTGTCTGGAAGCTTATTAGTGTTCTTCCTCAAACCTGTCCTTAAATGCCTCCCCCCCATCCATGACATTACAGTTTTTTACCTTCTTTATCAGATTTTATCACCATGCCATCAAAAGTCTACTTTGTCTTTTTATCCTACATTATTTCCCTGCACAACTCGACCTGACTCTATTATTGAATAGGCATCAACCCTCCTGCGTCTATGAGGTGCATAGCTCCCTCCTAACCTGGCCCTTTCTATTAACAACTGCAGCATGTTACCTGATGCTCCGCCAGCACCCAGCTCCTCCTGACTTCCCAGTGAACACATCTGTCTGCCAGCACCCAGCTCCTCCTGACTTCCCAGTGAACACATCTGTCCGCCAGCACCCCCAGCTCCTCCTGACTTCCCAGTGAACACATCTGTCCGCCAGCACCCAGCTCCTCCTGACTTCCCAGTGAACACATCTGTCTGCCAGCACCCAGCTCCTCCTGACTTCCCAGTGAACACATCTCTCCGCACTCTTGTTCTCTTTGATTCCACAGCCCAGCAGACACACTAAAACCTACACAGTCAAGCAAGTTGGAAACCCAGGCATTTAGTCTGTCTTCTCTCAACTGTCCAAGCCATTTGGTCACCACAGCTCCTCAGCTTTGCTTCCTGTATGTTTACAACTGGCTTCTCTCCCCACTGTCTCTCCCACTACATGCTCAGGCCCAGCCTTTGTTGTGATTCTCCTGACCAGGTCCCCTGCCACTGGCGCACACCTTCCGCCTCTGCCCCTCTTGTTCTGATCAGTATTTGACAATCTCTGGTTCAGCTTTGTCTGCAGAGAGCCTCCGTCACTCCCTCAGCTGGGTAAAGTCTCCCTCTGCGAATGCCTTCTCTCTTTGTCTGTTGCTTCAGCCTCCAATCTTCCCGGCTCCTTTGACTTTCATTTTTTACATGCTCATACACTCTTTGGGTTTTTAAGATCTCAGAGGGAGAACCAGGATTGCATTCATCTTGTTACACGGGTCTCACTGTGTAGACCAGGTTAGCCTTTGACTTGTGATCCTCGGCTTCCTGACACAGCGCGGAGCATCAGGCACCCCCACCGCAACCCCCCGTGAAGCTTTAATTTTACGGTCACAGTGGTTGAGAGAGTCTGCGCTGCAGGGACTGTATTTGGACGGCCTCATGAAGTCGATGACACAGTGAGAAAATAAGGAGCGACAGAGATACCATCGCGCTCGACCACGGTTTTCCTCGGTCTCATAAGTGATCTTTATTACTGCAGGCCAACTCCACAGAGCCGATTTCATCATGGGGTTTTCATGCACACACAGAGCCCTTCGGTGAGCTCCACCCTGGTGCTCCCTGTGCACCCTTCCCCGCTTCAGCTGCTCTTGTTCCCTAGTAGTCCTCCTGCTTCCTGCTTTACAAGGATTCCGTGTGTGGAAAGAGCGTGCAATGCCTGTTCCATGAGTCTCGATTGCTCTACCATCACGGCCCTTACTGCTATGCATCTTACACACGATTGTGTTCCTCACTCCGTCTGAATGCTGCCTCGTTATGTATGCACACTGCATTTTCTTTATCCATTCATCTGCTGGTGGGGGTCTAGGGTGTTGGACTTGGCTATGTGAATAGTGTTCATGGAGGAGTTTAAAAATGTTGTAAGATGCCGGGTGGTGGCGGCGGCGCACGCCTTTAATCCCAGCGCTCGGGAGGCAGAGGCAGGCGGATCTCTGTGAGTTCGAGGCCAGACTGGTCTACAAGAGCTAGTTACAGGACAGGCTCCAAAGCTACAGAGAAACCCTGTCTTGAAAAAACAAACAAACAAAAATACCTTAAGATATAATCCACCCTTAAAAGTCTGAGGTTCACCGGTTCTTAGCATGTTTGTAGAATTGAATAAGCATAATCACTATATGCATATCCTTTAAACATCATTACAGGAATCTACTGACCATTATTGGCCAATGGGTATTTATAGAAGATAGCACAATTCCCCCATTCCAAGCCCTTGCACTGCCAGGCACAGAGGGTTCTTTCAAACTTTATTCTTTGTCATACCATACTGTTTCCTTAACATTAATTTTCCTTCAGTTTCACAAAAATGAAAATTCAGAACAGGATCCATTTAGCCAATGATTGCCCCTTCAGAAGAGCAATAGCTTACATACAAAGGCAACTGGTAAAGAGTAGGAAACATGTTAAGGAGTGGACTCCCATAGATTCATATAGATTCATGCTATATTCTTTGCTGCATTGCGTCCGTAAATGTTTGATGTGGTAGATAAATGTCAGCATTAACTGCAAGTCGTTCCAACTGTCAAGTGCCATAGACACAGAGACATTCCTATTTCCCAAGAGTCCCAGGGCTGTGGTCAAAGAAAGTCAAGGGAATGTTTGGAGAGTCATTTAATGCTGTTGTGTTTCATCTGCTCTATTAACTTTTCTCTGTAGGAAAAAAAGACAGATTTGGTTGGAATTTTCTGTCTGCCCAACTGTGGGCCTGCTGGAGAGTCAAAGGCCCAGTACATGTGGAGCCAAGTGCTAGACCCTGGGGTAAGTGGTTAAGTTCTGAGAATCACACAAATTGCAACTGCAACCTTTTTCACAGCCAACCATCTCATGCATAGAAATTATTACTAGCAAATGAATTTCCTATGTTTCAAATGTGCTTATATCAATCACACTTAGGTTTGTATGACTCTTAGGATTCAAATGTTCTCCTCAGACTTTTACCGTATCCAGCACTGATGGCAAAGCAATGAAAAGACACCAGGGGTACATATGGCTCGGGTTGGCTACAGCAGGGAACAGCTGACTCCTGCCTGCTAGAACTCTAGTTTTCAGATGGAGACAAACATGCAGGCCCAACTTCAAGAGAATCTCTGTTAGGCTTTTACCAGTTCCAGGAAAAGGAATAGAGCAATAGGAAAAGAAGGGTCTCAGCTGGAGTGTGGAGAAGAGCTTCGAAGAGAAGGAAGCTTTGAGTTAGAACCCCAATGACAAGATTTCCCGGGGGCACAAGGAATTCCAGACCAGGGAACTAAGGGGCAAAGGAGGCTTGGCAGTAGAGTAACCGATATCCAGAATGCTGGGTTATGCAGAGCAAGTCAGTGCAGCCGGGAGGGCTCTATGTGTTGTAGCTGCCTGCTGGCCAGGCTATGTCATCAAATGGTTGGCTCCCAGAGACAGCAGCCTCGGGCTGTGTTCCCAAGCTCATTTGAGGCCTCCTCAAATAACTGCTGAACAGCAAGCGAGGAAGAGGGTGGTTAGATGTAAAGGCCCGTTCAGATACTGGGACAGGAGGCTCTGGGAGGTCTTGATGAGGTCATGAAGTGAACCAGAGACCGGAAGAAGCCCAGCTAGGGTGTGCAGGACAGACTCTAAGAATCGGCAGTGACAGAAGAGCTGTCCAGAGCCCTGTCCCTGAACAATGGAAAGTCTGCAGTGACACTTTCTCCCACTATGAAGAACATGGGTCTGGGGATTTAGTTCCCTCTTTGGGAAAAAGAAATACCCCTTCTTAACCCTTGCATGCACCCACAGAGTCTGGGGTTGGCTGAAGACAGAGCAGGGGTCATGCAAAGATTTATTTCTGAAGAACCACATGCAGGATGTTGCTGGCTACAGCCGAGCCTTCCAAAGGGTTCTGTGTGCATCTGGACAAATCCAGGAACTGCCCATAACGGAACTGCAACTGGAGCAGAGCGAGGTCCAGGAACCACTGCCCGCAACCGAACCGCAACTGGAGCAGTGAAGTTTCTCCCTGCTTGTTTTCACCTGATCCAGGTTGTCAGTTTCATGAAAATTGTCGTACACCTTAAACCAGCACCTGAAATTGCCTTTGCTTTAGTTTGCCCAGGACCACACCGAGAACCAAATCAATGGAAACAGGCCAGTGAGAAAGCAAAGGAACCCATACAAGTCCTTTAACCCATAGAAGTCCGTTAACATGAGGACGTCTACCGTGGGCTGCTTGTCCAGAGAGCTTGGCTCTGTTTAATTGGTAACCTGAGACCTTCAGTTTAAGACCTGATTGAATCTTAAATGCTAAAGCATCGGGTGAGCCCCATTTTTCTTGTTTTCAAGAAGCAATAGTGGAATGGAGAGATGGCTCAGTGGTTAAGAGCTTTGCCTGCTCTTGCAAAGGTCCTGAGTTCAATTCCCAGCAACCACATGGCGGCTCACAACCATCTGTAATGAGGTCTGGTGCCCTCTTCTGGCCTGCAGGCATACAAGCAGACAGAATACTGCATACATAATAAATAAATAAATAAATAAATAAATAAATATATATATTTTAAGAAAGCAATAGTAACAGCCACCTTCCACAGCCCAGAGGACTTACTGCAGTATAATCATCTGTCTTCCTCTTACTGTGGAGAAGACAAACATCACATAAACTACTCCAGGAAAGCACAAGAGAATCTGAGCAGGGGGCAGAAGGACCTAAGGGAGGGAGGGGGAGATGCTGAGGGTGGAGTAAGTTCAGTGAACATTGTATACATTATGTCCTACAATAACACGGACAGTTAATATGCACAATGAGCTGCGAAAAATCACCATTATAATCATGATTTCTGTGTACAGTTCAGCGGCATGAAATACATTTCTATCCTTATGCAACCACATACTGTCCCTCTCTAGAACTGCTCTTCCAACTGAACTGCTGAACACCGGTGCTCCCCAACCTCCTCCTGTAGCCTGCTGAACACCGGTGCTCCGCATCCTTCTCCTGTAGCCTGCTGAACACCGGTGCTCCCCATCCTCCTCCTGTAGCCTGCTGAACACCGGTGCTCCCCATCCTCCTCCTGTAGCCTGCTGAACACCGGTGCTCCCCATTCTCCTCCTGTAGCCTGCTGAACACCGGTGCTCCCCATCCTCCTCCTGTAGCCTGCTGAACACCAGTACTCCCCATCCTTCTCCTGTAGCCTGCTGAACACCGGTGCTCCCCATTCTCCTCCTGTAGCCTGCTGAACACCGGTGCTCCCCATTCTCCTCCTGTAGCCTGCTGAACACCGGTGCTCCCCATCCTCCTCCTGTAGCCTGCTGAACACCAGTACTCCCCATCCTTCTCCTGTAGCCTGCTGAACACCGGTGCACCCCATCCTCCTCCTGTAGCCTGCTGAACACCGACGCTCCCCATCCTCCTCCTGTAGCCTGCTGAACACCGGTGCTCCCCATCCTCCTGTAACCTGCTGAACACCGATGCTCCCCATCCTCCTCCTGTAGCCTGCTGAACACCGGTGCTCCCCATCCTCCTGTAACCTGCTGAACACCGATGCTCCCCACCCTCCTCCTGTAGCCTGCTGAACACCAGTACTCCCCATCCTCCTCCTGTAGCCTGCTGAATACTGGTGCTCCCCATCCTCCTCCTGTAGCCTGCTGAACACCAGTACTCCCCATCCTCCTCCTGTAGCCCCCAGCAACCACCATTTTACTTTCTGCCTCTGAGTCCAGCCACTCTAGGTATCTCCTATAAGTGGAGCAAAGCAGTATTTTCCTTTTGTGCCTGGCTCTTGCTCTTAGCAATGCCTTCACCGCTTAGCTACATTAGCACAGGCTCCCATTTCCATCTTTCAAGGTTAACTACTATCACTGAATACACCTTGTGTATCCTTCCTGTAGGCAGACACTCAATTTGATTCCCACCTTTCAGTAACTGTGTAATGCTGCTCTGAACTTGAGTGTGCATATAACTTCTTGAGTTCCTGCTTTCATTTTTTGATTACACATCCAGAAGTAGGAATCTCTCCTTAGCAGAAGGACTTGTTTCTTTTTCAATTCCATTTCCTATCAGTTTTGCTACCAACACCTATAAGGACCAATGCAATGAAAAACAAGCTACCACTTTCCCCCAAGGAAACACTCTTTGGATTATTTACTGCATATTCTAAGGATGTTAAACAATATAGTAGTATTTCACAAATGTTTACTGCCATGGTGAAAATATAAAAAAATATACTTCTCCCAGGGACAGAACACTCATCCCTGGATGCCTGCTGACCCTGGATGGCTGCAGCATCTTACAGACACCAGAATCTGCACACTCTTGTATACAGATACATAAATGTATATACAACCTCGCTTTCACCTTCAATGATGTCTGGGTACTCATAACATCCAGAAAAATGAAAACGCAGTATACATAGCTGTTCTATTGTACATTTAAGGGAATAATGACAAGAAGACTGCACTTTTTCAACACAGAAACACTTTGGAAGTATTCTCATTCACAGCTCATTGAAGCTCTTCTGCATGAAGAACCCATGGATACAGATGATAATACCGTAAATTAAGAGTATAATTTTACTGCTATAGCAATTGAAAAACTGTAAAGTAATTAAAACTTGATATAGTATTATCAAAGATATATTGCTGTGGTTAAGAAATCTGGAAAAAATAATCTCATAAGCAGCTAGAGATTGTTAAGAGGCTGCGGAGAGCAATGTCAGTTAATGGACTGGTTACAAGGGCGATCATTCCCTATGCACCAGGCAGTAAGAGCCCATGTGGTAATTTTTAGCAGTGGGTAGAGAGTGATCCCAATGCTTTCTGCGTGTCAGCAACAGGGAAAGGAAGTGACGTAGGGTACTGACTACCACTGCAAGCTCTAGAACAACAAATAGCCCAGAACACACTATGACCAATTAAGAACATATTGGAAACTAATGAAAAAAGACATTGTTTCACCAAACTGATCTGGGACTCTTGGCTAATAAATTGATATAAAGAAGAATCAAGTAGAAATTTTAGAACTGAAAAAAAAAAACGGAGCAACTGAAAGGCAAATCTTAGCAGCTGGCTTCCGAGGCAGGATGGAAAGGGAGAGGAAAGAACCCGAGGCAGGATGGAAAGGGAGAGGAAAGAACCCGAGCCCTGGAGGACAGGGTAGAGGAAATCTCCCAGTCTGCACGGCAGACAGAAATAAACTAAAAAGAAAAGTTTGAGAGCTCACAGACCGGTGGGTTTTTCCTGTTGTTAGAATTCTGGGGGTGGGGGTGGATAGCTTAGACTCAGCAGGAGTGAGCGGGAGTACGAGGGGCTAACGGGTGATTAGGGCCACAATATACTGCACACCTGCGTGAAATTGTTAAAAAAAAAAAGAGTTTTAGAAAGTGGCTTAAAACTTGTTAAAAATGGCTACGAACTCTCTGAATTTATCAAGACACACAACTGTAGAAATAAGAAGCTAAGTAAATCCCAAACAGGACAATCATAGAGAAATCTAACCAAGACGTCATACGTAACAGCTCTAAGCGAGAGACAAAGAAAACATGTTGACACAGTCACAGAAAATGACACCCATCCCTTGGGGAAAACCAACTTGAGTGACACAGATTTGTCCTTTGGAGTCATGATGACAAGAAGATGCACAGAAATTTTCAAATGCTAAAGAAAAAGAACTGTTGCCGCCAACTTTTATACCCAGAAAAATCATCCCAGGGAATGGATAAGAATAGAGACATTCTCAGTCAAAGAAAAACTAAAAGCAGATCTACTGTGAAAGAATGGAGACAAAATGTACGCATTTGATAAGCCTCTTCAAATAAAAGAGCAGAGGCAGAGATTACCACCACCACGCGTGAGGCAAGAACCGTCATGATAGAGTCTACAGACACACTGCATGGATGCGCGACGGGCTCAATAGATCAATACAGGACAAAGAAGCACACGGCCAAATCACCTGATGTAGAGAATACATTTGACAGGATTCAGCACACACACAGTCACCAAAACCAGGAATATCATTGCCCATCCTCAGTTTGGTACGGAGCATTGACTATGTCTGCAGCTAATGATACAGCTGATGGAGAAGAACGGATTCCTGTCCTCTGGATAATCAGAAACAAGCTGAGGACGCTGTCTGTGTTCTTGTTAATGCAGCAGTGGACTTTCTAGGCAGTGTAGTGTGGGAATTAAAGGCTCACTGGTTGAAAGGAAGAAATAAAACTGTCTCCATCTTCAGATAACACTATAGTCTACATAGAAAGCCCTGAAGACACTACCAAAAACCTCATCAGAGAATTCAGCAGAGTCACAGGATAAAACACAACACGAGAACCATGTGGATTTATCTAGTTATAAACACAGAAATTAAAAATACAGTGTCTTTTTACAGTGGCTCAAAAGTGAAACACTTAGTGCCAAATCTAACACAATAAGTGCAGGACTATGGGCTAAAACTGGTCAACACCAATAAAGAAATGAAATAGCTAAATAAATGGAAATGCCACTATGCTTATGAGCTAGGATACTTAATAATTCTCATATTGATGTACATGTTCAATGGATCCCTGTCAAATTTCATAAAGACTTTTTTTTTTTTGAGACAGGCTCTCTCTGTTATCTATCTGGCCGTCCTGGGACTCACCATGTAAAGCAGACTGGCCTCAGACTCCCAGAGATCCACCTGCCTGTGCCTCCCAAGTGCTGAGATTAAAGGTTTGTGCCTCCATGCCTGCTGTCCATAAAGACTTTTGTAGATATAAGTACAACTATTTTTACATTTTTCTGGAAGATATAGAAACAAGAATAGCTAAAATGATTCTTTTAAAAGAACACTGTGTGAGGGTTTACTCTATTCAATGACTCACCTTGCAGGTACAGTCAGCAAGACACACTCTGTCATGCCAATAATCAAGGAATGAGTGGAAGGGAATGAAGCCTCCCAGAAGAAACCCACGTATGTCTTGAACTGACTATGGCTGACAATGCAAAGCCAGTGTGCGAGAGGGAGGACTGTGTTCTGAACAAAGGTGCTAGGAGAATGTGCACAATCTCTGGCAGGGAGAAGTCTGACCTAAGTTTAACAACGTATTTAGAAACAGATCCTGGCTTGAGTGGAAAACAATGGAAAATGATGAAGGAAAAAATATTCTTTGAGACAGGTTTTCTTTGTGTAGCTTTGGCTATCCTAGAACTCATTCTGTAGATCAGTCTGGCCTCAGACTCACAGAAATCCACCTGCCTCTGCCTCCTGAGTGCTGGGATTAAAGGTGTGCACCACGCCTGCCTGGCTTGAAGAAAGTCTTTAGGAAGGAACTCTGAAGAAGATGCTTGGGATTCTCAGTGAGACGAGAGGTGGTTCTTAGACATGGCACTAACGATTCATGAAAGGAGAACAACTGGGCTTGATAATACCTAAAACCTTCGTCTTGATTATGACCTGGTCAGAAAGAGGCTACAGACTGTGCACAAGACGTCCAGTGGGGAAGTCTTGCGCTGACATTTGTTTCCATCCACAAACACATCATGCTTTGACCACGTGACTCTCCCGCTCCTCCTCCCTTCTCTCCTGGTTCCCCTTCCCCTTCTCCAGAAGTCCTTCAGAAGTTATTGAAAAGCAGCCATCTCACAGAGCCTAGTATCTGATACTCTCAGAACCTGATGCTAAAAAAATACAATTCAATAAAAACATGGGCAAAATATGAAGAGGCACTTCACAAATGAGTACACAAGAAAACATTCAATGTCACTATTCATTACTAAGATGAAAACGAAATCCACAGTGAGCCAGCATTGCCTCCTTACCAGAATGGCTAAAATACAGTACAAAGGCAGCAACAGATGTGGGTAAGGATTCAGGGGAAGGGAGGCACGTATAAAATGGTTCCTTAAAAATACTAAATGTCCAACCACTAGACAACCTAGCCCTCGTGCCCCTGGAATTTCTGTTAGACAAACAAAGAACTCAAAATGCTTCATGGGAATGTTTATACTGGTTTGATGTATAAAAGCCCCAGATTGGAAACAACACAGGGATCTGTTGATGACCAAAGGCTGAACAAACTGCAGTAGATCTACAGCAGGGAACAAAGAAAAAAGGAACAAATTCCAGAAAGTTCCACACCGCGTGGTTCCCCTGATATGAGAAGAAATCATCATAGAAATGGAGAACAGATTGGGGAAAGAGAGGGAGGGGACAAGGAGGTGTGTGGAGCGACAGGGGCAACCCGGATGATCCTTGTGGTGTTAGAAATGCTCTGATGTTTACTTTGTGCGTGAATTCTAGTACAGCTTCCGAACTGGTACTATGGGAGACAGAAAGGGAAATCAGGGAACTGGGAAAGGGTACGCGGCTCTGTTAACACATGCTATATCTGTTAACTCCGTGTATCCTACAACATCTTAAGATGAAAACTTCATTCAGAACAATTTCACTTGCAGACAATCCAGGAATGTCCAACACATGGCTGAGGATAGCTACAAATACAGCAAAATGCAAAAATCAGAAACTTACTCAAAACATTGCAAACATGGGTGCACACACACACACACACGCGTGCATGCATGCACACACACACGGCTGTACAAAACTAATTGTGTATGTGGTGCATGTAAACGTTGTAAACAACATGGTGTTGCAGTGTGGTTGGATATGCCCAATAGTACAAGCTGCCCAGTGACGGAGGAGGGTAATCTTTCTATCTGTTGATTTCATTGGTTAAGCAATAAAGAAACTGCTTGGCCCTCATAGGTTAAAACATAGGTGGGTGGAGTAAACAGAACGGAAGGCTGGGAGAAAGAAGCTGAGTCAGTGAGTCGCCATGATTCTCCCAGTCCAGGCAGACGCAGGTTAAGATCATTCCTGGGTAGGCCAGCTCGTGGGCTAAACAGATTATTAGAAATGGGCTAGTCCAGGTGCGAGAGTTAGCCGAGAAAAGGCTAGATATAATGGGCCAAGCGGTGTTTAAAAGTTTCCGTGTAATTATTTTGGGGCATAAGCTAGAGCTAGCCATGCGGGCGGCTGGGTGCTCGGGACGCAGCCCAGCCGCTCCCATTTCAACAGCCCAGTATCAGTGATGTGGATAATTCTGAGACTAGGAGTAAGGAGAACTGTGTTATGTTCCGAAGTTTTCAACTTCAGTCCCAGTGAACCAGGGTCTCCGTGTGTGACGTGGGAGATGCAATTGTGAAGGGTCTGCTCTCAGGAGTGCACTCAGGGACCTGGTTAGGCCACTGTTGGCAGCGACTACTCCATTTCCCTTACAGAGTTGGTCAGCGTGGCTGTGGGTGGAAGGTAAGGAGGGAGGAGGAGAGAGGGAGGGCATGGGGAGGAGGAGAGAGGGTGGGCATTCTCGGCTTACTCTTTCCCAAGCCTTTGGAAAGGTATGTAACTCTTAATGACCAGACTGGTTCTCTGAATACTGCCTCTGCCTTGCCCACTTGACCCTGGCTGTTAAGACAGAAACACACTGGAGGTGGCCACAGGAAAAGGCACTTGAAATACAACTTTCAATGTAGTTGTGTGCACACATCCATCATATTTTCTTTACTGTACAAATGAAGCCGTTTTGAAACTCAGAGACAAAAGAACTCATTTATCTGATCAACAACAAGACTGGATTCCAGGATATGTGGAGAGCGGTCAACCTCACTGATTCTGAAGACGAGGTACAAGACAGAAATGTATTTCAAAGCGTTTGTGAGCAAACAGAAATAGGCTCTGTTAATACACTGTAACTTGAATCAAAGCAGCATTGAATGACCACACGCACTCTGAATCAGCCAAGTAGGAAGAGTTATAATTAATCTCACAGGCTTTCCGGTTATGCACTTAGCTTGAAAAGATGATTTCTAGACACATTATTCCCCGTTGAGGTAAATTATAGTAATTTCTAGTGTTTGGGTGCTAGAGAATGGAAAGATAATTGTCTTAGTCGGGGTTTCTATTGCTGTGATGAGACACCATGACCAGACACAACTTGGGGAGGAAAGGGCTTATGTCTCCACATCACTGTTTATCACTGAAGGAAGTCAGGACGAGAACTTAAAAGGGGCAGGACCCTAATGCAGAGGCCATGGAGGGGTGCTGCTTCCTGGCTTGCTCATCATGGTTTAGTCAGTCTGCTTTCTTATAGGACCCGGGGCCATCAGCCCAGGGATGACACCACCCACAATGGGCTGGACCCTTCCACATCAACCACTAATTAAGACAATGCCCTGAAGGATTGCCCACAGCCCAGGCTTATGGAAGCATTTTCCCAACTGAGAGTCCCTCTTCCCCAATGACTTTAGCGTGTATCAAGTTGACATAAAACTAGCCAGGGCAATAATATTCACCTAGTGAAGACGGGTTAAACTCTCCACAGAGAATCACCGAAGAACCTTTTACCAACACAGGAAAAGGGACGAGTCCATCTGGTTCAAATGGTTTCTGCCATGGCAGCAACAGAACAGACTACCTAACTCTGCTGCGGGAAATTCCAAGACTGCCACGAGCAACGTGCTCGAAACGCAAGCGCAAGCGCTGTGGAGTCCGGAGGGGAGGCAGTTCATAAACAAAGCCTGCCTTTTACACGGGGCTGCCTAGACTATTAAGACTCGCTCTGTTTATTGTCTTCTGACCCTGAGAGCCCTTCCTCTTCTGTGGGTCTTTATCGCCTGGACTTTGTTTCTTCTCTAATGAAAGAGGCGCTTATGCTCTGTCCTACTCACTGGTGCTCAGTGGTGGGGAAAATTCTGTAAGTCTAAAGGAAGCCTGAGTGTGTTCCCACGAAGAAAACCTCCAAGGTGTCCCTGGCGTGTCAGTTCCGGAGAGCGCCTGCAGGGGGCGCTTGTATACTGAGGAATGAGCAGGGGTTTGGCGCAGCCACAGAGGAATCACCAGGGTAATTTTCTTACTCAAATTTTACAGTGTTTTTCGTTGGGGATTTGATGAGAGAATTGGAGGACGTTAGGAACTTGAGTTTCTGTGATTATTTTTTCTAAGGCTTCTGTTTCTCAGATGAGGAACTAAGCTACGAAGCTTTGGGTCTAAGGAGCTGATGAGCAGGGCAGGTGCCCAGGCTGAGATCTGGTGGCCACCTGCCTCGGACTCCAGACCCCTAGCCAGCCAGCTTTGCTGAAAAGATAAACAGCGAATGATGAAAGACCCCAGACTCTCTCCCACTCCCTAACTGGTATTTTCATGATTCAGGACCCCAAATGGCTAACAACCTTCAGAGAAAAACACAAATTTGAAATTAGATAGAATTATGAGTGAATTGTAATATTTTGATCTTTTACCATGGGTGCTGATATAAAAACAGTAAACAAAGATTTTCTTATTGTTCATCCTATCCCTCCCTCTCTCCTTCCCCTCTCTCCCTTAATTCCTTCCGTCCTTTCTTCCTTCCTTCTGTCCTTCCTTCCTTCTTAGTGGGGAATCCTGGCTATATTCTCAATCCTTTTTAAAATTTAAAATCAACGTTATTATTATTACAGACACTGGTCTCACTATGTAGTCCTGCTTGGCCTGGCTCTCACTAGGCAGATGAAGCCAGCCTCAGACACATAGAGAGCCATGAGTGCCAGGATTAAAGGGCCCCATGTCTTGCTGTTTCTGTCTTCTTAAGTTTTTTTTTTTTTTTTTTTTTTGATTTTTCGAGACAGGGTTTCTCCGTAGCTTTTGGTTCCTGTCCTGGAACTAGCTCTTGTAGACCACGCTGGCCTCGAACTCACAGAGATCCACCTGCCTCTGCCTCCCGAGTGCTCTTCTTAAGTTTTGTAGTAATAAATGTCTCAGAATTTATTCATGTCTTCATTTTCCAGTCTAAAAATTATATTTTCTAAATACTTCCCAAAGATCCTCTGAATTTTGTTGGATTCTGTTATAACTCTTTTCATCCTTAATTTTATTAATCTGGGTCTTCTCTTCCTTCGACTAGTTGGCTAGAGGTCTGTCAGTCTTGTTTTTCTTCTCAAGGAAAAGGATTTTATACCCCACTGGTTCTGGGCATTGCACATTTACTTTCTGTTTCGTTCATTTCTGTCTGGAGCTCCGTTATTTCTTGCTGTTTCATACATTTAAGTTCAGCCTGTTCTTGTTTTCCCAGGACATTAAGGTCCATTGTTAGGTTATTTGAGATAACCTTTATTTTTATTTATTTATTTGAAATGAGGTCACACTATATAGCTCTGATGGCCTGGAATTTACGATGTAGGTGAGGCTGGCCTCGAACCCATAGAGATCCGTTCGTGCTATCACCCTCAGCTATCCTTGACTCAAAAATTAATACAATAAAAATTAAAATATGATTATTTTCTCCTTTTCTATCCTCTCTCTAACTCCTCCCATGTATTCAAAGTCTCTTGTTCCCACTCTAAATCATGTCCTTTTTTCCTTAGTGACCATTGCTGCGCTCTCTCTCTCCCTCTCTCTCCCTCTCCCTCTCTCTCTCTCTCTCTCTCTCTCTCACACACACACACACACACACAATTTATACATTTATTTCACTGTAATCTCTTCGTTGGCCTATGCACTAGTCATTGTAATAGTTTCTCAATATTTGTGGATTTTCATATTCCTATTATTTAATTCAAATGCAATTTTGTTGATCAGGACATATACATTGTGTGATTTAGATCTCTCTCTCTCTCTCCTCACACACACATACACATATAGAATGCCTAAATATATACATACACCCTGCACAGCCTGTATAATATTATTTGTGTATATGCTGTTTCAGGGCTGACCTCCTAGTACTGAATCACCAATAGAGGGCTCATCCCCGAAGAAGGCCATTTCTTCTGCTCTTAGCATTTCTTAGTTGCCTGTAGTTCCTAGCCTATGGGTGGGGCCCAGTGATCCTTCTCTCTGTCATGTCGGCATTTCCATTGGTGCTATTCTTCAGGGCTTGTTCAGGCAGCCACACTGTTGAGGTCTCATGGGTGTAGCTTCCCTGTCATTCCTTGGAGACCCAATCACACAGCAGCATTCCTGGCCCTCTGGCTCCTGTGATCTTTCCGCCCCCTCTTTCACAGCGTTCCCTGAATTGTGCAGGGGTTGTGCTGTAGATGGCTATCCATATACCCACAGAGAGCGCAGCGCCCAACCCTTGCCATCAGAAGGAAACCATTCAAGAAAGCTACAACCAGTTAGAGCGCAGGGAAGAAGTGACCTTGGCTGTCCAGTCCCAACTGTCAAATCTCCATGTTTTAGAGTGAGCGTCGGCATGCAGCTCTAACTTTCCTCTTTGAATGGCCTTATGGGTATTCAGAACATTCTGGCAAATTGTACTTTGATTTCTGTTTAATTCTAGGAACTGCAACATGTCTTCACTGGGTTCTTCAAAGTCAACACTTGTCATCCAACAATGTGTTTCTCGGTCCCCAAGAATTTGTGCAGTGTCTGTTATTTTTTCCTGCTACTGGTTTCTAGTTTTGCTCCTTTGTCTTTGTTTTAAAATGCCTTTTATTTCACTGGCAATTTTAGATGTTAGCTTTGTGAGATATAGCAATCGTGACCGGCAATGATTTACTTTATCGGCTTGAAATATATTGTTCCTTGCTCCCCTGGCTTTTAGGGTTGTTGATCAAAGACTTGCCATTATTCTGATGGGTTTGCCCTTATAGGTGAGTCCGTAGTTCTGACTCATGGCTTTTTTAAAAAAAGGTTTAAATTTATTTACGAGTCTGTATACATGAGCACATGTGTATGTGGGGATAGCAGAGGTTCCCTTGGATCTGGACTCACAGACACTAAAAGGCCATGGAAAAATTTTCCACGTATGCTACTAAGTGTAAGAAAATTGGAAAGGTTCAATAGTAAATGACATGTTCGATTATGTTGTACTGGATGAGACCGCCTGGGCGGAGTCTAAAGGACACGGGGAGAAGGCACAAAAACGGCAAACACAGTCCTCTTGTCTCATCCTCCCCCGTCTCCTCCGTGTAGGCTGTGCCTCTTCTGTTCTTTGCCTCTGTTTAGCCCACTTAATGTGTTTAAGATTCTTTTTTTCTTTTTTCTTTTTAAATTTTACATATAGTTTCCCCTCCCCTCTCTCCTCCCGTTCCCTCCCTCACCCCTTCTGAGAAGTGGATGGGGGATTAGAAAGGATGTGGAATGTTCTCCTCAGTTTTGTTCTGAACCTACAACTACTTCAAAAAATAACCTTTTTTTTTTTTAAACTTGCAAGGATGAGCGAGTCTGTAGAGAAATTGGGTTTATTGAGCTGTGAATCTGGGTAGCAGTAAGCGATGGTCGTATTCACTGAGAGAGGCTGAACTGGACCAGCGAGCATGCTACTCTTCTCTCTCCATCACGGTAGCCAGGCAAGCGCCTCTGTTGTGTTCCAGATCTGTGCCAGGAGCCCGGGACAGAGTCTCATACCCAGGATGCGAGAAGACACACGTGAATGGCAGTTAACATCCTGGGAACAAATATCAGGACAGCTGTTTAACAGGGTTCCTAGAGCAGCTCCGTGTCGACAGTTTGGATTGGTGATCTCACTTTCCAGTTTGCTTTTGGAGAAGACGATTAATTAGCTAGAACTATTCTGCTAAACTAACTGCAATTCTCTTAAATAACTTCTTGCCCCACTGAAAAAAAGCCTTGCCAAATTCAGCTCGAACAGATTGGTAAGTGCTATTTATTTTGAAAGGATTTTATTCTGTTCTGGGAGCGGCAAAGGCAGGTGATACATTAACTCGAGTAGAACATGGAAGGAGATAGTCTCTGATAATGTTTCCCCGTAGCCCGACAGCCAGATGTTACGAGTTATAAATTGCCAAGTTTAAAAGTCACAGAAAGAACCAAAATACACTTTTCGGTGGTTGGGACTCCGAGCCAAGAAACCAGATTCTCGCTTAGTCTTTCTACCCCCAAATTAGGCAGCTCCCTCCCCTGCCATGTCCCAGCAGCTGCCACCCCACCTTCTCCCTCCCACTTATTAGAAGCATTTCCAGCAGCTGTCTGAGGAGAGTGCAGCAGACGCTGCCAATGGCAGGGTTTCCGTGTATCTCTAAGCTGTTCGAATAACTCCGTGCCAGGATGCTTCTCTTATTGAGTTCTTGGGTACAAAAATTCAGGCTTTTTCTTTAAGCCATAAGAAATGCCTGGTCAATAGCTTAAGATTTCCTTGTGTCCAGCGTATGCTCTCCTCTTCCCCCTTCCTCCTCCTCACTCCCTCTGTTAAAAGACAGAGTTTCACCACGTAGCTCTGGCTGATCTAGAATTCACCATGTAGAGCAGGCTGGCTTTGAATGTCTAGAGATCCACCTGCCTTTGCCTCTTGAGTAATGCAATTAAAGGTATGCATCACCATGCCCAGGTCTTCTTTTTAAGAAGGACTTTATTTTAATCTAAATTTACGTGTGTTTGTGTCTATGCAATTGTGCAGAGGCTAGAGGCAGAAGCTGGACCCTTTGGAATGGAGTTGCATTGTCTTAGTGACAAGGAAGTCGTGAGTGGTAATAAGGGAGTCTGGGAAGCCAGAAGACTGAGAAGTCATGTATGCTGTGCCCACCGCACGGAATGTCAAGGAGGGGTGGAGAGAATGTCCGCATGGTTTTTCCCCCGCTCTTTGCTATACTGGAGATTCAACTCACGGCTTTGGGCATGCTGAACAACTGTTCTCCTATGAAGCCACATCCCCAGCCCTTTTTGGTAACGTTCTTTGTACACATGTATGTGTATGCACGTATGTAGAGGTGAGGCTGCCCATATGCACAGATATGGAGACCGGAAGTTGATACTGGGTGTCTTCCTCAACTACTCTCCACCTTATTTTTTGAGTCAGGGTCTCTCACTAAATACAGAGCTTATCTTTTAGCCTAGTCTGGCTGGCCGGTATGCTACGGAGATCTGTCTGTGTCCGCCTCCCAGTGCTGAGGCTATAGGTGCATGCTGCCATAGTTGGCTGGTACATGGGTGCAGGCCTCTGAACTCAGAACCCCATGCATGGATAACAAGCACTTTACCCAATCAGCCCTCTTTAAGCCCTGGTGATGTTTAAATGGTTATTTAGGGCAACAACATCCTTAAAAACTTATTTAGCATCACCTCTGTCTGAGATGGCGGTGGTTTCGTTCCCGTTGGCTGGACTTACGCTGTGGCAAGCAACAACTCACCTGGGAGAAGGACTTATCTTGAGGATTACTGACTTCCCCCTTGGCTGCTGGGAGGAGAGGCTGATCATGAAAGGGAAATTGTGACAAAGAGCCCAAGCATCCTCTTGGTGTTATTGCCCTAACTTCCTTACAAACCTCTTCAGGGAGGGGGACAGTAGAACACAGGTGATCCAAGAGGGGGAACGGGATGCTCAAAGGGAGGGAAGAGAGGGGAGGAAAGAGAACGGGGTGGGGGAAGAAGAACTAACATTAGGGATGCTTGAAAAAGCTGTATGAAAACCGACTATTTTATAAGATTCCTAGCAATGTGCATATGTTTATTAAGGTGAAATAGCCTAATTGGAGCAACCCTGCACAGGGAATAATGCTCCTCCCAGAAGCCATATCTGCCCAATAAAAAGCCCAGTACCAGCTGTGGGATCCCCTCCTTAGACTAGTTAGGGTGCTTCAGAGACCCTAAACCATTACAGGGTGTTGTTGCCTATCAGAACTGGATGGCAAGACTCCACCGCTGAAGACACCACATATTTGGCTCTATCATACAGACAAATCAAGTTGGCACTGACCAAGGAGCCTCCTAACAGAAAGCGCAGTGCAGGTTTCCTGGGGGAGAAAAGTCAACGGCAGGTTTACCCAGCTAGGGACTCCCTACAGTAAAGACCAGTATGCCAAGATATGGATAAGGTGCAATAGTGACACCCATGTTATAGGGGAAACAAAACGCTTTCTGATTGAATGTAATGCCTATTCCAAAGGAGGAAATGCATGCCTAGTATCATAAATATGGACAAGAACCCATAGTTGGGGAGTTCACAGGCCACAAGGGTAAACTCACCATTATTATTATTATTATTATTATTATTTGCTGAGTAGACACAGTGTCAAACCACTAACTAAATCTCTCTCCCTCATCCCCCTGATTAGTGCAGCTCGCAGATGGGACCAAGAGAAACAAACTCCCAGCTGGTCAACACGCAGAGAGCAGTGCAGTGTGCTCAACTCTAAGAGGGGCATCCACACTGCATTCTCTCCCTCCGAGACTCAGGGAAGTGTACAGAAGAGGGGCGGGAAGATTGTAAGAGGTCAGGGAGGATGTGACCCAAAGAACCCGCTCAATATGAAAGAACCGTCACTCCCTTGGGCTCAGAGCAGCCGTGGCTGGGAGTACACGATCAGGACAGTCCCCTTCTCGCCATGGAGGGGGGAAGGGATGCTGATCCCGCACCCCAAACTTGCGAGCATATAAAATCATGTGCTCTGACTCCATAACGGTCCCACACACCTGTCTGTTCTTCACCGAAGCTAAGCACAAAAACCGATAGCTTTTCCTAGGTCTCTGGGTCTTTTTTTTCCCCTCGAAGGCTTTTATGTCATATAAGACTTTGATTAAATAAACTTGATACACTCTCCTCTTGTTATCCTGTCTTTGGTTGTATGGGTGTCAGTCTTGGGGTGGGAGACATGGCTCAGCAGTTAAGAATATAATCTCCTCTTTTAGAGTGCCAGGTCCCAGCGCCCTTGTCAAGCACCTTCCCCTGACTCCAGCTCCTGCATACATGTGGAAATATCTGCACACAAACAGCCATGCACACATAATTTAAAATAATAAAATGCATCTTTGGGGAAAAAAAGCATGTAAGTCGTGACCCTTAATGATGGGAAGAGAAAAAAGAATCTCAGGGTTTTCTGCCCAATCCGTACCAAATTTATTCTGTTGTTGATAGCAGTTCTCACTTGGAAGTTATTAAAATAATCCTGCAATGAATATTTTACACGTTTTTGGTGCCTGTGTGTGCATATTTCCGTCGTGTCTGTATCTAGAAGAGAAGTTGTCAGTTCTGTGACCATCTATGCTGGGCTCCTGCTGTCATTTTTTTGTCTTAATTTCAAGCCATTTCTGTTCCCAGATAATTTAGCAGTTATCGAAGCTGTTTATATGGAAACTGAGCAGGCCAGGGCACTGCTTGGGGCTGCAGCTCACAGCTCAGGGAAGGACCTACTGCTGGTATCAAAAGGTTCTGGACCCTACTCCTCAGTGACACAGTCTTCCATGGTGATGGCTCTCCCTGGGGTCCCGAGCACATGGCAGTCAGAACAAGGACAGACATGCCAGGTGTTCCCGCTGCTTGCCTTGCTGTGAGCCAAAACTGTCACAGCAAAGGAGAGGGGAGGCTTGGCTGAAACTAAATATATGAAAAACACCTCAGGGAAACTTGCTTTTTAATAAGCTAGTGAAAACACACACACACACACACACACACACACACACACACACACACACGTGCTTTGACTCAGACACTTCATCGACTCCTGACCATGATCCCGCATAGGGCTTGTCTTCTAAGCTTTCTGTCGCTGTGGCTGGGACCTAAGGTCTTGTGCATATTAGGTGGCTGTCCTACCTCTGGGCTGCACCAACTCTCTCTGTTACACAAGGCGAGTTCTTTCCTCAGAGCACTCAGTTTGGTCCTTTGTCCCTGCTCCTACTCTCCCTTTCTGCTCGCTTTTTCTATAGCGTCTTGCTACGTAGTCCAAGCTGGCTTGGAACTCGCTAGGTACCCGAGGCTGGGTTTGAACTGTTGACCTGCCTCCATCTCCCAAGGGTTGGGACTGTATGTGTGCTGCCGCTCTCTATTAACACTTTGCTTAGGAAGGCAGCTAAACAGGTTCCCAGAGTAGCACCTGAGATTCTCATTGCCCTCCCGGCATTGGCTACAAGGCGACACTTGATTGGCTAATATAATATCCTCTTCATAGTCTCAAATGCCATACGTCCTACAATTCCGCAAGGTAAGTTTTATTCTTCGACAGGGCCAATGGCAGAGTATGAAAGACATTTAATTTTGTATGGCTATGGTAACAACATTCACCACGATGCATGGCAGTAGTTGCCGACACCGTATCAGACCTTGTGGCTGGTGTTTCCCACGGGAGTGGTTTCACAGCAATGTTGTAGTAAAGTGTCAGCTGTCCTCACTCTTCACGAGTGGGATTGTCAGCCGTCCATAGTCTCTTAACCATGAGGGACAAGAAGTGACTGACCTCAGAGCCCACGCACAACTCTCCCTCCATCACACTCCTTACGTATGTGGTGAGCAGAAGAGGCACAGGCTGGACTCCCATCCCTGGAACCTAAAACAAAGGCAATTTCACTGGATACTTCCCCAAGGCAACTCAACCTTCAGCTGGGAATTTGATCGAGGAAGGTCATTGGCTAATAAAGAAACTGCCTTGGCCCATTTGATAGGCCAGCCTTTAGGTGGGTGGAGTAGACAGAATAGAATGCTGGGAAGAAGGGAAGTAAGGTCAGATACGCCTTAGCTCTGCTCTCTGGGGCAGACGCAATGAAGCTCCGACCCAGGATAGATGTAGGCTAGAATCTTCCTGGTAAGCGCACCTTGGTGCTACACACATTACCTGACAGAAGAGAAAGTGGGAAGTACTCTTCAACACATGGGCACAGGAGACCACTTCTTACGTATAACCCCAGCAGCACATACATTAAGGGCCTCATTGAATAAATGGGACCTCCTGAGACTGAGATGCTTCTGTAAAGCAAAGGACACTGTCACTAAGACAAAAAGGCAACCCACTTACTGGGAGAAGATCTTCACCAACCCCGCAACTGACAAAGGTCTGATCTCCAAAATATATAAAGAACTCAAGAAACTAAACCGTAAAAGGCTAATCAACCCAATTATAAAATGGGGCACTGAGCTGAACAGAGAATTCTCAACAGAAGAACTTCAAATGGCCAAAAGACACTTAAGGTCATGCTCAACTTCCTTAGTGATCAGGGAAATGCAAGTCAAGACAACTTTAAGATACCATCTTACACCTGTCAGAATGGCTAAAATCAAAAACACCAATGATAGCCTTTGCTGGAGAGGTTGTGGAGAAAGGGGTACACTCATCCATTGCTGGTGGGAATGCAAACTTGTGCAACCACTTTGGAACGCAGTGTGGTGGTTTCTCAGGAAATTCGGGATCAACCTACCCCTGGACCCAGCAATACCACTCTTGGGAATATACCCAAGAGAGGCCTTATCATACAACAAAAGTATATGCTCTACTACGTTCATAGCAGCATTGTTTGTGATAGCCAGAACCTAAAAACAACCTAGATGCCCTTCAATGGAAGAATGGATGAAGAAAGTATGAAATATATACATATTAGAATACTACTCAGCAGTAAAAAACAAGGACTTCTTGAATATTGCATACAAATGGATGGAAATAGAAAACACTATCCTGAGTGAGGTAAGCCAGACCCAAAGAGGAACATGGGATGTACTCACTCATATTTGGTTTCTAGCCATAAATAAAGGACATTGAGCCTATAATTCACGATACTAGAGAAGCTAAATAAGAAGGTGAATCCAAAGACAAACATATAGGCATCCTCCTAAATATTAACCTTCATCAGGCGATGAAAGGAGACAGAGACAGAGACCCACATTGGAGCACCGGACTGAAATCTCAAGGTCCAAATCAGGAGCAGAAGGAGAGAGAGCACGAGCAAGGAACTCAGGACCGTGAGGGGTGCACCCACACACTGAGACAATGGGGATGTTCTATCAGGAACCCACTAAGGCCAGCTGGCCTGGGTCTGAAAAAGCATGGGATAAAACCAGACTTGCTAAACATAGCAGACAATGAGGACTACTGAGAACTCAAGAACAATGACAACGGGTTTTTGATCCTACTGCACATACTGGCTTTGTGGGAGCCTAGGCAGTTTGGATGCTCACCTTACTAGACTTGGATGGAGGTGGGTGGTCCTTGGACTCCCACAGGTCAGGGAACCCTGATTCCTCTTCAAGCTGATGAGGGAGGGGGACTTGATCGGGGGAGGAGGAGGGAAATGGGAGGCAGTGGCGGGGAGGAGGCAGAAATCTTTAATAAATAAATAAATAAAAAAAAGAAATGGGCCAGGCAGTGTTTAAATGAATACAGTTTGTGTGTTGTTATTTCGGGGTATAAGCTAGCCAGGCGGCTGGGAGCAGGGTGGCAGGAATGCAACCCGCAGCTCCTTCAACAGGAATTTTCCTGCCCCACCAGGCACACAAGGAAGCTCACAGATCTGCCAGGGACAAAGAGAGAAGAGAGTGGAAGGTTTGTCCAGTTCTTATCCTGGGTCCTCGGCCTCTGAGTGGCAGCCTGGGTGGCTGATGATGAAAGTTGGAGAGGCACGGAAGTCTTCAGGCTTTCTGAGGGAAAGATGCGACCTATTAAAGAGCAAATGCTAACTGCGGTTCTTTGAGCACTTTACTCCAAATATGCCAGGAAACTACGTGACAGCTGCTTAGAGACCACCTAAAAAAGAAACTTATAGGTAATCAAGAAAATGATATTATTTGTGTGCTTATAAAATATTTTTCAAGGTTCTATACATTAACAAATTAGTATTTATGTGATAGTTCAAAGTTTCCACTCATAGATGTGACTGGGATATTTGGAAAGAGAAGGGAAGAAGCTTAAATGGGCCATCCAGAAAGAAAGCTGAACTCTCTGATGGAATCGTTCTGAACAGAGATAGGTCATTTAAGGACGGGCAGGTGTGTTCCAAAGAGGAAAACAGCAGGAGCCGCACAGGAAGGAAATACACTGGAACCAAGAAGGGGCTAGAGAAGTTCTGTGGCTAAGAGAACTTGCTGCTCTTGCAGAGACCGTTAAGTTATGTTCCCCCCAGCTCACAACCACTTATCACTCTGGTTCTTCTGGCTTTCACAAACACCACCATAAACACACACACACACACACACACACACACACACACACACACACACACACTTAAAAAGTAAAATAAGAGCGAAAATGAAGAAGAAAAAATGTAGGTAAGTTCATCAAGGCGGAGGTGGTAGAGGAGTACACATTTGTGGCCTGAGAGACGGGACATAGCTTATAGAAGGATAAGTCTCAAAATAAATTTCTTCATGTCCTATTGGCTATTACTCCACATTGAAGGAAAGAAAGCAGAGAAGTTCTAAGCCTTTTCTGTGGGAGTTTTCTTACAATCTTGTTAACCCATCTCCTGAAGAACACAAAAGGGTTGCAGACGTCTTTGCATGCAGATTCTGGGTACTGGGAAAACGTATTTCAACTGTGAGGTATTCTACATTTGTGAAAAAATTGAAAGGGACTGAAAGCCCTGGGTATCAAATGTTGCATTCCAGTGTTGTTAAGTACTGCTTCTTGCAGAATTATACAACTAAACCAGCAATGTTCCCTGGCCTTGGGAAAAGGTTGACCAGAAGGAGCTCTTCTGATCAGACATCGGCTCCCTGGAGGGATGGCTATCTTTGGAGATGGGTGGGTGGCTAGTGTATGAAGATATGTCTGTGGAAGGAGTCTTCTCAAAGTCTATAGCCTCTTCCATGCATTCTTCCATTTTTGCTTCTGGCAAGCTCTCAATTCCACATTATGGTCAAGGAGACTTTCCTCTAAAGAAACCTTCTGATTAAAGACAATGTACCTATAAGATAAAATTTAATTGTGCATATCAGAGTTTTGAACTAATTAGCATTTGTGGTGCACATCAAAGGTAGGTCATGGCTCTCATTTTAGCTGATGTAGGAAAGAAAAGACTTTCTGATGGAAGGTTCTCCATTAGCAACCAAGATTTCTTGTTTGCTGCTGATTCCTTGGGTGACTGGGGATCTTTTCAGAGAACAGTCCAGCAGAGAGAGTGAGAGAGAAGAGGGGGAGATGGATAGATGATAGAGATTGCATAATGGGCTCAAAGAAGAGGTACACCTTAAAAACTCATGAGAGAGGAAGATGCTGGAGGAAAATGAATAAAACAGGATAGTGAAACAGGATGAGTGGGGAAGAATAATGACTCGTTATCTCAAGGATAATCAGTGCTTAGCAGAGGAGATTGACTGTCCACAGAGCGGGTCCTGCCATGGAGACACAACTGCGCTCAGTTCCATCCATTGGAAAGCCATGTCAATCACTCCTGTCCCACTGCTCATGCGACACCTGCTGTATGTGAGACCACTGTATCCCAGCCTGCTCCCACCTTCACGCTTGGCTTCACTTTGACAGGTTAACTCCCTTGCCCGTTTTAGCTGGGTTTCTACCAACCCAGCCAGAGCTAGGCTCCACAGTTCTCCCCCATTCCCATCTGTATTCTGCTCATTTCTCTTCTGTCCTCAGCCCTGGGTCATGCTCTTAGTCTTGTCCCCCTGAACTCTTTGCACTGAGGGATTAATCTCCAGAGATAATTTAATCCATTTCCCCCCCCCCCCACAAATCCAAAGAATTCAGGGATTTTCACAGACTACTAAATAAAGCTCAAATCTTCAGCAATCCATCCAAGCCCCAAGTAGCCTGTTCTTGTCCTCCGAAATCCAACCTAAGTACCTGCTCAGGCTTGGTTTCCTGCACTCTTCCGAGTACCACACAGGACAACCGAGTGTCTTTCATAAGGTCTGCCTCACTTCTTTGTTCTTGCTGTCCTTCCTTTTCATCCCCCCTGCATCTTGCATGCTAGTATGGCGTTTCGTCGCTGCGTTAGAAATCCTAAGACAAGTACCTTGTGGATCTAGAGACAAGAAGAATGAATTGGTGTTTCTGGTCTAAAACCAGGGGTTCACAGTGGGTTCCTTTCTGTAGTCTGTAGGGAAGAATCTATTCTTTGGCCTTTTCTGCTTCAAGGCTGCCTACATTCCTTGACCCTTTCCCCATCTTCAAAACCAATAATGGCATTTGAATACGTCAAGCTTAACAACTGCACTCAGAAGGGCCCTTGTATATTTACTGAGCACTGTGGGACATTCAAGATTACACATTACATACACATCTATCTATCTATCTATCTATCTATCTATCTATCTATCTACACACACACATTGACACACACAGAGACACAAATAGACAGACAGACAGACACTCACCTACACACATACACTCTTACTATATTCCACAAGTTGGCTTCAAACTTCTTGGACCAAGTGTTTCCAGCATACTCACCTTAACCTCTACTTTAACTAGCTACCTTAATTTTATCTGCAGCTTTAAGTGTTCATTACCATGTAGGTAACATATTGCAAGTTCTGGTATTGTGGACATCTTTGGGGAATTTGGAAGATAGCCTTTTCTATCAATCACAGGCGCATTCTATATACTTTTCTTATTTTATACCCATCTGTCAATATGAAAAGATAGGCATTTATTTTTTAATACATGACTTTTAGAAGTCTAATCTACCATGCAACACTGCATCTCTCTGCAGTGCTGTAGGTGGAGGGCAGGGCCCTGCACATGTTATACAGGTGTTCTACCATTGAGCTATTCTATCGGTCCCAGATGTTGCTTTTAATAAATAATTTATCCTGTATGTTTTGAATAGAAGTCCATTGAAAACCCTCACTGTTTCTGACTGTTTCAGAGTATTCCATGGGATAAATGTCTCATTGTTGAAGTCATCGGACACGGAGAAATCAAGTAGGTACTGGCCAGGAAGTTTCCTCTGTGATAGCTAGCTTTCATAAGCTACAGAAGGTGATGTTCATGCTTGTGGGGGATAAGAGTCTCACCTAGATGGGATCCCTGTGAGTTATTTCACTGTCAACACGGCAAGAGATGCTCATGGTACAATAGTGGCACAAGTATTAGAGGGACAACCAACAGCTTCCTGATTGGATTTAAAGTATATTCCAGAGGAAGAAACACATACCTGGTACTACAAATCTGGCAAAGGACCCATGGCTGGGAGCTCATAGGCCCCAGGGGTGATACTAGTACTATTATTTAGCTAAATGGACATAGTATTGATCTCCCCTCTGAATTTTTATCTATATGCTCACAAAGGGATGGTGTAACTTTCACATTTTATCAGATAAGTCTCTTTGTTCAGTGAATGGCAGTTAATGAAGGAACTCACAACTGGCCAAGGTCTAGAGAATAAGTGTCGGTGGAGTGGTCAGCCACAAATGGACACTGATCCTACCATCCTTGTCCACCCAAGGCTCAGAGCCATTGCAGACAGGGGGCAGACATGTTTTCAGAGCTAGAGTCAGGGAGGACCAGATCAAATGTCTTCTTGATGCAACAAGACCCTGTGACCATAAACTCACAGCAGCCATGGCTATCTCACAAGACAGACAAGACCAGTTCCACCATGGAGGAGGAAGGGGGTCATAAACTTCCACTGCTAACTGAGGAGCTATGGGTAGTAGTGGACAGCTTCTGCAGGAGAGACAATTCTCTAAAGTGTGTGGTCCCTGGTAGGCCAACCACACTCCAGGGATGAACAGGGTGGGAAGGAGAGAAATCAGACTGCATGCTGTCCATGTATGAAGATATCAGACTGCATGCTGTCCATGTATGAAGATATCAGACTGCATGCTATCTATGTATGAAGATATCAGACTACATTCTGTCCATGTATGAAGATGCCAAAGAACAAATGCCATCCAAAGGAATGGAAAGACAACAGACAGATGGATGAAAGAGTTTTACAATCATATAACTGATAAAAAAACTTGTGTCTTGAGACTGGAGAAACATCCCAGTGGTTAAGCGTACATACTGCTTGTGTTCCGGCTCCTATGTTGGAGAGCTCACAACTGCCTGTAACCCTTATGGAACAGAGGAGCTAGTTAAGGGAGAAACACCAGCTCCTGAAGCACAATGTACCACTGGGCTGTGCCCTGGGTTCCTGAAGGCAGCTTGCTGCCTGATTTTAGGCACCTGAATGGGACATGCTGCCTGGACGATTTCCTCTCGCGTTCCCCCAGTTGTGCTCCCCCCACTCCCCAGATAGAAACAAGCAGAAGCCAGTGGGCATACAACCCTATCCTGGGAAATCCCTTTGGGTTTCTCTGCTGATAGGCAGTACCAATGGTGGCAAGCTGGGCTGTTCGCATATCTTGCTGTTGTGAGGATGGGATGAAAACATGGTGGGACAGTGGGATTGAGTTCTGGTGTGCAAGGCACAGTGAGTTGACATGGCTCACAATAATCGACTACATGTTGTATGACATTCTAGAACAGAGGAAATGATAGAGACGGCATGCTAATTACCGCCATTTGACCCCTATGCCTATGTGTCGCATGCATTTGTTATTACCAAATCAAACCCTATTAATATGCAATTATTACATGTCAGTTAAAAAACCTTAGTCTAGTCTCCATTTTCCTCCCTCCCTCCCTCCCTCCCTCCCTTTCTTTTCTTTCTCTCAAGCAGCTACAGTCCTGGGAGACATTTGAGACTGCTTTATGTTTCTTTGAAAAATCTATTTTTATTCGTATGTTCAGGTGCCCAAATGATGAAGTCTCTCTCTCTCCCAATCAATGACAACCCACCCACAATGTCAGAGTGTTCCCTGCTTTGGCTTCTTAATGACAGGCCAGATTCCTGCCCAGCTCTGCCACCTGCGAGGCTCTGCAGGGTGCCCACACCAAGCTGCTCCTGAGGGAAGGAGCCCTTTAGGAAGGACTGGTGTGCTCTGGTGAACCAAGGAAGAGCCTTGGTTTGGAGTGCTGACAATGACTGATTTTGCTAAAATGTGTATTGAGAGCCTCTAATGCACTACCAGAGAACAAAGCTGATAGAACAGTATTGTGTTCTGATCACTTTCAGTGTCGATTTTAGCTGCTCTCGCCATAGAAAGGGTGGACACGCTAACCTCCCTCACTATGGTAACCACCGTACCATCTGTATTTGCCTCAGAACATCATGTTGTAACCCCAAGGTACACACAATGCGATGAATTTTTAAATGCACATCATGAAATTAGAAACAAGGAGCTGAGACGGTAGCTCAGTTGGCAGAGTGCTCGCCTGGCAAGCACAAAGTTGGGGGCTCCATCCCTAGCACCATGTGAACTGGGTGTGGAGGCACAGGCAGGAGGATTAGGACTTCAAGATCACCCTTGGCTACTGTAGTGAGTTCCAGTCAGCCTGGGCTACTTAAGGCACTGCTTCCAAAAGAAAGTCATAAACGAGGTGCAGGAGTTGGCGAAACCCACGGGGACTGCACATGATGCTGCTTCTGCCCCCATGCTCACCCAGCACAGTCTCTGGCAGCCACGGGCTCGCTCATTGTTGCTTGCCTGGGCTCTACTCCTGTGAACAGGCCCCTTTTGAATTTATGGTTGGAAATTCAAGCACTCAAAACAAAATCTACCCTACTTTATGGGCTGAGTGCATCCTTTCTCCTAGTCTTACGTCTGTACTATTCTCCTACTGACAGAGACAATACCAAACCAGAGTTGTACTACCTTACTGTTGCTGCCGCCATGATACCATGAATTCAGAGGCTCACAACAGCCACAGTGTATCCTCATTCCTGAAGTTGCAAGTTTGAAATGGGTCTTTGGGTTATCCCTCCTGGATATTCTGTTTCCTCATCTTTGGAGAGGCAGCCTGTGTTCCTTGGTTGAAGAGCCATCCTCTATCTTGAAAGTAGGCCACTCAGCATCTCCAATCCTTCCTTCTCTCTCTGGCCTCTGCTTGCTCTTTTTTTTTCTGATTCAGATGCACCTGCATCTCATTTCCTTAGATCTCTTATGACCACACCCATCCCACCTACAACTTTAATCATGTCTGTGAAGTTCCTCCCTTTTGTCCTGCAAGGAAACACCTTCACAGGGTCTGGGGATTAGGATGTAAACATCTTTGGTCACAGTCCACTTTCTACAGGGACCTAGAGCTGAGTTAAGAAGAATAATCCAGGGTCAAATGTTTCCACTTGTCTCTTACTGTGTCAGAATATGGAACCCCAGTTACATATTCAATACTAAAAATGAAGACATAGTCACTAAAAATAGAAACAAACCCAGAAGAAATGGCAGATACACTGTAGTGTTCCTTCCAAGCTATAGGAAAACCAGCTGATTCTGGCTTGATAGGTTTTATGGTATATGTGAGCTCTCTAATGAGGCTTGATGGCACACAAACGTCAGCTTATAAAAAAGAAGAACACGGGGGCTATAGTTTCTAGAATGTCATAGATTAAAAATACTTATTATTGTTGTTATTATCTCTGCGAGAGTATGGGAACATACAAGCCACGTGCTTGTGGAGCAGAGGACAGTATTTAGGAGCTCTGGGGAGAGAACTCAATCCATCAGTCTTGGGTGGCAAGCACTTTTACCTGGTAAGCCATCTTACCCACCCTTAGATTTTGTTTTGTTGTATGCGGCTGTTAAAATATTTCATGAGAAAAGTGAGTAAAAAATTTACCATAAGACAGACATCAATTAGTAAGTAGATCTCTTACTGAAAACTGAAGTCTTCCTGGTGGAAAAGGCTATCAGTGGCTGCGCATGCTTGGGCCATAGATTCCTGGGTAGATTTACAGTCTTGACACGGGACCCTCTCCTAGAGGGGGCCTTAAATCCAACCAAAAAGCTACCGGTTACCCCCATGACACTCACATCACTACTGCACCAACAGGCATATTGTGCCAAGTCGCTCATTACTGCAGCCTGCAGCATTCACAGCTGGGCAAGTCTGTTGATGATGTTTCTCCTGGCAGCCTTGGTAGCTTCTTCTAGCACCGTGAAAGCTATCCGGAAGGAAGGAAGCTTCTGTTTCGGTACTAGCATGACTTTTCCATGTCCTGCGACCATAGGATGCAGCGTCTTTAAGAGGGTCTTGCCAACAAGTTCTGATTGACAATCTAGAATAATGACAATAGCCTATACTCATTTTGGGGGGCTCTTTGGGACCCCTTGATTAACAACTCCAATGTATGTTTCACATATCTGCCTTGTCCTTTGTGTCTAATATCTATGCTTTCTGGGAAGAACAATTTGTGTCTGTGTAGGTTAACTCCAATTAACCTTTCTGTTTTTAGATTATACTTCTTAGGAAGCTTATGAAATAGTATGTTTCTAAATGACTTTTAAAAATACCCTTCATGCTACTTATTCCTCACCATCCGATATCTGTCCTACCTTGACATCCTCTTCCCACTCCAAACCTTCCCCTCAGCTTCCCCTCCCCCTGCATATCACCTGTGATCTACAATCCTTCTCCCTTAAGCACCCCCCCCCAACAATGATACCTTCCTTCCTTTCTGGCTTTAGCACACACACTCTGAATTGAACACTCAACTCTGAATATTTGAAGTTGAATCTTACATACGAGAGAGAACATTTAACATCTGTCTTTCTGGGACTATTACTGCGCTGTCTGGCCTTGTGCCAATTTAACCCAGGCTGGAGTGATTTGGGAAGAGGAAACCCCACCGGTGAAGATGCTCCCGCCAGGCTGGCCTGTGGACAAGCCTGTGACGCATTGTCTTAGTTGGCGATTGACAGGGAAGGGCCCAGTCTGTTGTGGGTGGTGCCATCCTTGCATGTGGTCCTGGGGTGTGTAGAAAGCAGGTTGAGCAAAGTTCCAGGAGCAAGCCGGTGAGCAGCACTCCTCCATGGCCTCTGGATCAGCTCCTGTTTTCAAGTTCCTGCCTGGAGTTCCTGCCTTGGCTTCTCTAGGTGCAAGGTGAAATAAAACACTCGCTAACAAACCCAAACCAGACATGACTTAGTAAATCCCTTCCTGAAAACAGAATCCCCGTGAAAAAGGTCTTCAGAGGCTGTGCATTCTTGGGCTTAGACTTAGACAGGGAAGCCACCAACTGTGAGTCTTTGATTCTACTGAGGAAATCTCAGTGTTTGGGCAATCACCTGCCATCCTAGGTAAAGACATGAGTCCCTCATTGAACAAAGACTCGTTTTAAATCTAAGCGAGGGCGATGGGATCTCAGGTTGAGCTAGTACTGAGTCTGCTGTGAGCCATGTGGTTGCCACGCATCTCACGGTGCATGAGGCTTGTGAGTTCAATGATTTCTCGCCCAATTATGAAAACTTGACTTTCTTGAGGAACTCTGACTTGTCACCCAAGGCCAAAGAGCAAAGGAAAAGAATTGTTCAGCAATGGGGAAAGGAACTACAATGAGACTAGATGTGCATTTCCCCATGACTATAAATGAGGATGGCAGACTAATATCACATCGGGAATTCTGAGGATAAAAGGGAGAATAGGAAAGTTCTTTTCTTCATGAAACTGAATCTAAGCTCAGGAAAATTCTAATCAAAATATGAATACCACACAGTGGATATATGATCTTTTTTGGCACAGGTGTATTATTACATCACACTAAACAGGAGGAAGCTGGGCATGGCAGTGTAGACCTGTAGTCTCAGCACTCAGGAGGCAGAAGCAGAACGACCTAAGTTCAAGGCCTGCCAAATCTAGGCCAGCCTAGTCTACAAAGCAAGTTCCAGGCCTGCCAAGGTTACACTGTAAGGCCCTGTCTCAAAACAACAACAAAAAGTAAATAAGAAGAAAACGAGCTTATATTTAAGATTTTATGAGGTTGATATTATTTATTTAACTCTGAATTATATTAATATAATATTACTACAAAACAAATGGGATGTCACCATTTTCTTAATGTTTTTTCTTTCCAATTCTGGTGGATTTTTTTTTTTTAAAGAAATGACTAGCAACCCACTCAAAGTTTGGGGTTTCTTTTGATCCTAAACTTCTCCCAGACACAGGCCACCCTGGAAGGGACTGAGGCAGCTCATGGATGCATGGGTTCCTAAGCTGCTCCCCCCTTTCCCAGCTCATGGGTTTCATCTGAGACACAAAAGTTGAGCAAGGAACAGGTCCTCAGGTCCCTGTCCAATTTCCGTATTGAAATGTCGTCATTTCAGGCACCTTTCTGTGTCTGTGCATGTATATATGTGTGTGTGTGTATGTTTACACACGTGCACGTATGTGGATGCCCATCCACAAGCGTGTAGAGGCTTGGCGATCACATTGCATATCTTCTAGTTTATTTATAGAGCCAGGGCCTTTATAATAAACGAGGCGCTCCCTGATTCCTGCTAGTTCAGCTTGCCCCGAGGATCTCCTATCTCTCTGCCTCCTCAGTATCCGAATTACAGGTGACTGCCATTCCTACCCAGCTCTTACATGGGTTCTGGAGGTCCAAACTTGGTCCCTCATACTTGGCCATCTTCCACGCCCAGGAAAGAACTTTTAAAAGATGGTAACAGATGACTCTAAAACACAGTGGAGGCTCAGTGTTTTTGTCTCGCCCGCCCTGCTTAGTCTTTTCGGATCCTGATGACGGGGAGGGGAGGGTAAGTGATCGTTAACCTGCCCTTTCTTCAGAGACGGAGACAAAGGGAGCAAGTTATTTCTATTGCACGAGCACAGGCAAGTCTGTAAAATACCAAAACCCGTTTCTACCGCACAACACCCCTTGCGGATGGCAAACGACCATGATTAGGTTCATTTGGCAAATGAGAAAATTTGCTCTTTGAGTTAAGTGGCTTTTCAAGGTCATTACACTTTGGCAGAAGTCTCTGACACTCAGCTTTGTGTGTCAGAAGCAATCCTCACGAGGCTGGGTGTGGCAGTCCCAACTCTGTCATTCGAGAATGACCTTAGAATTCAGTGATCGTAAAGGAGGGTAACAGAGCCCTCATAAACAGATGGTGGGATGGTTATGAATCAATGTTAAGGACAAATAATCAGAACATAAAATTGTAAGTTCTTTGCTACTGGGACTACCTAACATTGTAAAGCAGTGGCCCAAACACCGGAAAGTTGCGGAGAAAAATAGAGATGTGATTCTCAGCCTAGCCCAACTTTTCCTTTACTAGGAAGAGTGACATAAGAAAGATAGTAATGACTCAATGAGGGTGCTCCATCACAAGGCCCTCTAAGAGGCATTGATAATGTCGAGTTTATTACAGATATATCAGTGGGCACAACTGGCAGACATTATTAGCCTATTGACATAGCTAGCAGATAGCAACTGAGACGTGGGAACAGGCAAAAGGCTGACAGAGTGAAGATCCCCATTGGGATGACTTCTACACTGAGGTCTGGTGACTCACTCAGACAGAGTAAGAAGCTTCTAAAAGATGTGCCGATCAGGTAGAAGACCCGATCTGAAGAGGTGGATGTGAGGGCCAGAGACAAGCAGATGACAGATGAACCTGCAAGGTGCAGATGGTGCTGCCCAAGGAGAGATTATTGACTAAGAAAGATCGAGGTGGGAACAACACGGCCCATCAGTGTCTGAAGGGACAGTGAGAGAAGATAGCGTCTGAGAGATGCTGAGGAAAGGCAGTCAAGAGAGAAATGCATCTGTGTCATGTAGGTCAACAGAATAGTTTAAGACGATAGGATCAGTTTAAAACATGACAGAAATAAATATGTGTATAAAGACAAGACATCAGAAACATCCCTTGGCTGTGGCATTTGTGAAGAGTGACAGGGATCCAAGAATTAATGAGAAATGAAAAGAGATGATGGTGATACACACACACACACACACACACACACACATACACACACACACATGAAACAGGCTTAAACTAATTAAAACTAAGCAACAATAAAAAAGAAATACTAGAATTTAGTAACTGTTTACCAGCAATGACAATCTTACACTGCAAAAGCAATGTTTGGGAAATATTGGGAGCTGTGTCTCTGGTACACAAGTTATTCCAGAATCTAAGGAAATTAGTTTAAATGTGGCACATGCTTGTGGCTTAGCTCTTCATGGTTTTGAAATATCAGTGAAGTTCTCTCAGCTTTTAGTTTGCCAAGTTTCTTTTTGAAGGACACATTAGGATGAGCAAGAATTTAATTCTTGTCTCTGAAAAGATTTTAGAATGAATTACCTTCTCTTTGTGTAGTGACATTTCAATTGTACTTTTAATAAATAAAGCTTGTCTGAAGATCAGAGAGTACAACAGCCCCATTGGTCAGCCTGGTCAGACCAGGCAGTGTTGACACACACCTTTAATCCCAGTAACCACAATAGTTTGCCATAGGAACCAGGCAGTAGTGGTGCACGCCTTTAATCCCAACACTAGAGAGGAATATAAGATGGGAGGAGACAGCTCTCAGTCTCATTCTGAGGATTCTTGGAGGCAGGATTGCCATTTTGGACTGAGGTAGAGGTAACAGCCAGTGGGTGGTTGTTTTGCTTTCTGATCTTCAAGTTGAACCCCAATATCAATCTCTAGGTTTTTATTAATCATGCTACATATTTGTTTAGCTGCAAAATAACTGTTTGAATGGAGGACTGGACCACATCTTTGTACGGATAGTTTCGAAGTCCCCCTCTGTCTTCCTCTCTGCCCTTTTCTTTGTCTTTCTTTCTCTTCACTCTCCTCCCTTCCCCTTCCCTTATCCCCCTCCCTTTTTTTTGTGACAGGCTCTCACTAGGTATCTCAGGTTGGCCTCGACCTCTCAATCCTCTAGCCTCAGCCTTTGGAGTTCAGTCTGCGAGTATGCACCCCACTCTCGGCTGTTTTGTTTCTTTAGTCTATAAACTGAGGAATTTGGGGTTCCCTGTGGTGTCCATTATCTTATTTACCAAGGCACATTGATTCAACAGAAAGAGGAGTGCTGCTTGTTTGCTGTTCCGTGTGGTGTGTCCTTGACAGAGGTCATGGAGAGGAGTGTTTGGATCTCGATGCCACTTTTTCGCAGAAGAAAGTGGGGAGGGAGGTTCCTCTGAAGGAGTCATGAAGAAGGACCTCTCAAGTCATCAGTACTCAACACAGGGGACTGGTGGGTTTGTGGTCTTCTCGAAGCTTTTAGCTCAAGCTAACTCAATGCCACTTCACAGACAAACACTGACGTTACTTTTGCTTCATTAAAGCAAAGGTACCAACCAGGTCCCTGCATATGTGGTCTCTGCCTCTTAGAAATGACAGACTCAATTAGTGAAGGGTCATCTCAGCTGTGCACCATGAGCATGGCTTCTGGGCCGAGGCAATAAAGACCTGTCAACTTTGATGATGTTCCTGAGAACAAGGGGAACAGGAGACAGTTCCTCAGGATATGAAAAATGGAATCTACCAGAAAAGAAGGTGAAGAAACTGTAATAACCCACTCAACAAATGCCTTGTCCTACACAACTTTTTAAAGTCTGATATAATTACTAATCCAATTGGCTCAATAGCAGAATCCAACATCGAAGGGAAAGGAGAGGAGAATAGCATTTCTTCCCATAATATCTTGCACATATGTTATCACAGTGGGTCATAATACCCAGAGTGGCTTATGGGAAAATGAACTCTAAATTCATACAATTGGCTTGAATACAGGGCTGCAAACATGTGTGTGTGTGTGTGTGTGTGTGTGAGAGAGAGAGAGAGAGAGAGAGAGAGAGAGAGAGAGAGAGAGAGAGAGAATTCTCATTCACACAAAACAGAGTTCAATCCCAAGAACTGACATTAAAAAAATAAAAGCCAGGTGTGTTGGCCTGCATGTGATCCCAGTGCTGGGGATCCTTCAGGCTCACTGGTGAGGCAACTCACCTACAAGTTCTAGGACAATCAGAGAGCCTGCCTCAAAGAACAAGGTGGATAGGACCTGACGGAGTGGCACCTGAGGTTGACCTCTGACCTCCACAACCATGTACACACATGTGCATACAAGTCCTCCTGCACACTCCCACATGTCCTCCTGCACACTCCCGCATGAACATACATTCATGAACGTATGCACACACACACACACACACTAAAAAGCTACACATGCAAATGGGAAATCATTTATTATATCGAAAAGAAAGTCACATTCAATCCCTATCTGTTTGCCATCTGCACACTAAAGCTCTTCACCTGGAGCTGGACATAATAACACACCAGTATCATATCCCAGGAGCCCTCAGAACTGGTTGACCCTGAACAATTACGGGGTAGCAACCTTCATGAATGCTGGAGGCTAGATACTCTCCTTTGAGGTCCCTCTGGTTTCCCTCATGGGTTCATGCCCAGTACCACAGCCTTTCCCCTCTTTTTTCAACCCCTTTGGCCCTGGAGACAGGGTCTTGGAATTCCATACAAGGGTTCTGACCATGTCCACAGTGGACAAGAAGGAACCGGATAGTTTAGCTAACTGGACAGCCCGTCTCACCACTGCCCTGATGAGAGTTCAGACTGAGCCTCAGTTGGCTGAACTGTTGGGATGATATACTGGGTTGAGTTTATATAGCTCTCTGATTCTCTTGGTCTTGTCTGACCCCTTGGCTTAGATACTTTTGCATGGTATCCTGAACTGAGAGCAGCGTTGGGTGGGGTGGCTCCAGTTATATAGTCTACCCCTGTTGTCTTCCTCCCCTGGGCACTGAGTGTTTCTCAGCTTTCCTAAGGATGGGGGCTACACTTGATCCAGCCACGAGAAAGCTTGTGGGCCCACAGGAGCTCAGGCTTCCTGTTTGGGTTGCCGAGGAAGTGTGGTGCAGTTAGCACCCTGGATATTAAGTTTGGCCAGAGAAGATAGATGTCTGGAAGTAACCAGCATGTGGGTTTCTAGTCCTTTCTCTGATAGACAGTTAGGCCTGCACTAGCTCCATATGACCCACCCAGAGGAGTTGCATGTAATCAGACAGCTAGCTATGCTTGCCCCCAACACTTCGGTCAGCCTGGTAATGGCCCACCATCTATTTGCCGTGTCTAGTCCCCAATCCTGCTTAGCCCTTCCTAAGAAGAACATGAATGTAGGAAGATAAGGCCTACAAGGCTGAGAGATGAGCCAACCTCAAGTCTGCCTGAGGGCCTAGCATCAGGCACTGTCAGAGGTCCTGATGGTGCCTAGCCAATGA
This sequence comes from Microtus oregoni, assembly GCF_018167655.1. NCBI lineage: Eukaryota > Metazoa > Chordata > Mammalia > Rodentia > Cricetidae > Microtus > Microtus oregoni. The sequence continues at coordinate 24,013,479 of NW_024543077.1, forward strand.
GGGGCAACCACGCAATGTCAACGTATCAAATATAAGGCTTTCCCCATTGCTGAATAAAGGAGCCTGCTGTTTGCGGTTACCTGACTCCTGGTGTCTACGCCATTGGTGCTGTGCCTTCTCACCTCCTTCCCCAGCAATAGAGGACTTAGCTCCTGCTCACTGTCTGGGGCCTGGGCTACGGCAGACACTGGGATTCGCAGGGAACGGTGCCCTGGCACGAGGGTGGTCCATCACAGGCAGGCTAGCCTAAGGTGGGTCTGCCCATACACAGATTCCACTGTGGTCCTTGCTGGTCTGCTGCTGACATCCAAGCCCAACTCATAACTGACTTATGGTGAAAAATGGATGGATTCTTGGACATTTTGGTCATTAATTTATGTGGTCTGGGACTGGTCCAAAGGAGAGAAGTTTTGGCTTAATAGCTCTACTATCTGGAGATCCCAAATAGCTTAGGTGCTCAGGTCCGGTAGGGTGGACACTAGTTGATACCCATTCTAGAACAGAAGACATGGCAGAGGTAGCTGACTGCATCATTTCAAGAACAGAGTGTGGTACCCAGAACATCCTCAGCACTCGATGGACACATGGATGAACACGATGCCATGTACACACAAGCACTTCCTCTGGAACTAGATGGGCTCCTTCTCTTCTTTGCTAGGAGGGGTTTGCTTGGCCTGGTCCCAGACCATCCATCAGACTGGTTCACCGTCACATCCCTTAGGTGGCAGTACTTCTACCTTTAATCCTTTCCTAACTGCCATGAACCAACGGTGATGGCAGACAAGAAACCTGTCACCTGGGACCTAACATAAATAAGAGAACATGAATGTAGGTGGACAGCATACATGACCGGGCTACATGTTCAACGTTCACGTTAATATTAGGCAGCGATTCTTTTTTTATCTTTTTGACTTCAGAGTTTGAAGTGCCAAAAAAAAAAAAAAAATCTTGCTTCTGATAGCTTGTTGAACATGCCTTCCACTGATAAGTAGCGTGGAGCTAGTTTGGGTAGGGAATAACTGCAAGTCTCCTGCTTCACAATTCTTTCTGAGGCAAGTGTAAGTTCCTCCGTGTGCAAAGGAATCTTCCAGGAGTTGAGGTTTTTGGAGGGTACAGGAAAGGTAGACAGAAAAGAGATTGCGGGGGTTCCAACATCCTCCTTCCCCTACCAGCTCATACAAAGGCTTGGCCAGCTACCTCCAGAGGGTAGTCTGAAGAAATTGGCCAATTATCCAGAAGACTGTGTGGCTGTGGGAGTCAGACCAGGTACCTAGGGGCAAAGAGATGCTGTGGATTCTCAGCGTAGGATACCGCTGACTTTCGACAGATGGTGAGGGATATGTGTGCCACTGGTGTCCCCTCCAATCACCATCGCTTCTGGCTTCTGTCTGGCTGCTGTGCTAGTCTCCCATTGTGACACTCACACCTTCATTCCCCTGCTGCCGAGTCTTGGAGGTTGTAGAATATATCAGTGAAAACTCATTTATTGTGGGAGGGGAAATCCATTTCAGTCAATTTCCCTTGTGGGTTGACCACTTATTTGCAATGCAGCATGGCCCCAGTATTTGGTGTGTATACATAACGCATTTTGGCAAGCAAAACGAGGGTCATGGGGCCACTTGACTAATGCCAGACGAGATAGAAACCTGGACGCTACGAAAAGTCAGGAAAAAGCTTGGCTTGAAATAGAAAAGGGAATTATCATATCCCCTTCTCCTCTTCCCTTTCTCTCTTCTCTCTTTCCTTTGTCTTTTTGAGTATTAACTGTCAAAAATATTTTCTAATACTTGAAGGTAGCTTGGAGCGCTGCTTTCAGGTAAAATAAATCTGATGAGGGGGTTTTCTTATTGGGGGCTAAGGTAGACACATTAAATAAAGAGCATTTTCTCCATTGTGTTCACCTGTTTTCTTATTGTTTTATGGCTTGCAGGATACAAACCACCCCAGTGAAACACAAATGTTCTTTTTTCCACATAACAGCCAAAACCCACACACTGAAATTCAGGATCTTTCCATGGTATCTCATTGGCATCTGACATACTGCACAACTGAACTGTGGGATGCGCAGACCCAAAGGAGCTGGTCATTCAGGGGAGATGGTCAAAGGCTTTACAGGACAAGGGAGCTAAGAATCGTCAGCTCCCAGTCGGTTCTTGCCAAGGGAAGCCAGGTTTCCCCAGCAACTGCAGGCAAACATCACTGATTCTGGCTGTGACATTGCACCTCTGTGTCCGTCTTAAGCTGCCAGGCAGTGACAGAGGAAGAAAAATTAATTCGTTATGAAGGTGGGCACAGCACTGAGAACTGCAGACCTAAGGGTGTCTGGAAAAATCTTTCATACCAAATATCTAGAGGAAGCAACTTTCATTTGCTCCTCTTCAAAAATCACGCCCCTTCCTTTCTTTGTGTTGGCATCCAGTATTACGAGAAATTCACTGGTTGTGGGACTACATCTGGTTCTGCTCATTATCTGAACTATATGATTAGATCTTTAATATCCCCCAAAGATCCACTTGGCAAAATCTTGGTCTCCTGCGTGATGCTCCTGGGAGATGTAGAACCTTGACGGTGGGGAGGTCAACAGGGTGCACCTTTGGGGCGATAGCACCCTACCTCTGTCCTTTTCTCCTCTTAGGCTGAGCTATTTCACTGTGTGCTTCTACTGTGAGATGCCTTGTTTCGAGATTGAAAATGACAGGGTGAATCAAACACTAACTGGAGCCCGTGAAACTGAGCCAAATGTAAACCTTTCCCCTTTATAAATGTATTATTTATAGGCATTAAAGGTATTTCCTACAGTACCAGAGAGCCGACGAACACTTTCTATCACTGGGAGAAAACTGTCTTAGAGAAAAGAGGGTTGTTTACTACAAGTAAGCAACAAACGATAAACCTTTTAAAATTGCAGAAAGCACACAATCACAATACGCTCCTAGCATTGCATATGCAGACTGTCTTCTTATACCATGGCATTCCACGGAGAGGTAGGATTTAGGCAGCATGTTCTGTTAAGAAGTCAGGAACAGAGGGGTCAGTGCACTGAGTTACGGCTTATCCAAGAGATTCTAGGAGCACATACTTCTTTATCACGCTACAGACCCATAGGTCATAACTGCTGAGCCGGGAAGCTAAGCACTGAAACAGGCATAAAATGAGACCTGCTGAGTCCTCACTGAGCCACCAAAGCACATTCCATCATCAGGGGCCACTGGTACCCGCAAAATACATTGGCCAATAGTTTCTGCTTTCTGGAAGGCACCAACACTTTTCCTTATGACAGAACATGAATGTCAGGTGGAACAAACTGTGTCCCCTCAAGTTCATATGTGGAAGACCTCCCATCCAGAGGGACGGATTATTGAGACAAAGCTTTTGTGGGAGGAGTCTGTAAGTTTAGATGAGGCCATGAGGGGGGGACCTTTCCAATGAGATTAATGTCCTGATAAGATTGCTCAGTGCCTCCTCAACCACTTGGTTTGTGGAAGGAGAGGTAAGTAGGAAGTTTCTCACCAACATCTTACCATAATGGCACCTTGATCTCAGACTTTCAACCTTCCAAACTGGGAGAAAGTAAATTTCTGTTGTTTGAACCCCCTTGTCTATGGTTTCTCATGGAGGTCAAAGCATACGCCCAATAGCAGACTGAAGTCTAAACACATGCACAGCAGGAGAAGAAAGCCTCCTCCTGTCCGCCCGTCAAAGGCTAGGGAGCACACAGACATCTATTCTTCATGTTTCACCTCCTTTACTGCAGAGGGCCGTGTGCTACACAAACTGGCCAAAGGCCAGAGGATCCAGTGTGTCACAGTGTACTAGACCTCAGGATCCGAAACATGTTGGCCACTCCCCTACTTACTGAGTTCCTACCAGCACAGTAAAGACGCCAGGTTAGAAAACAGCTGGCTTCATTTGTCTGTCCATCGGTCATTGGGTTATAGGGCTTTCCAGCTATCCACTTTCATCTAAGGATTGCTTTGCATTTTTATGTATAATTACGTGCACATCTGTGCGTCTGTGTGTGTGGTTTATTACTGTGAGCGCGGTGCTCATGGAGGCAAGAGGAGGGCATTGGACCCACTGGGCCTGCAGTCACAGGGGGTACGAGCTGCCCACTGTGGGAGCTGGGAGCCAAATTCTGGTCCTCTGCAAGAGCAGTTAACCCCTTAACTGCCAAGTTGCCTCTCCCCACAAGGTAAAATTTGTTCCTGGTGAACCAGGATGCGTACGCTAGGGTGGCAATTCAACTTTCACCAGCAGATTTACTTTTCACAAGTATTTGAACAAGGATAGGTAAAATTAGGCCAGTTTTACAGGTAAGGAAAAACCCGTGAGAAACAAAGTACCTCACAGGTGCAGGGTGGTAAGGTTCACCTGTGCACTCATGGCGGTCTTCCCCACACTCTCAGGGCACCTTTCCTGAAGAACACTTCAGCTTGAGGTCCCCAGCGGACAGAAATTTGGATGCTACTATGAAGGGTGATGGGAGCAGAGGAGGAAGCTGACTCCTTGGGCCTTCTGCCTCAGTTTCCTCTCTCTTCTAGAAACGACTGTCAGGACTGAGGGTGACTAGTGGACCCTAATAATAGCAGCTCTTAGCATTTCAGTGTGCCATTCCAAAAGTAGTGCCCTTTAAAAATACATAAAGAAGAGCAGAGCCCACGGTTATATGTTTAAAATATTATTTAAATTTTAATGTAGTTACCCCCAGGGCCCAGAGACTAATCACGGAGGCCAAGTCAGAAGAAACTTGTCAGGCTGTTTCCACAAAGCCCATCAGCTACTTAAGATGCCAGTGGTTGCTATGGGCAACTACTTAAATAAACCCGGGGAGGGTGGGAACAGTGGGCACTGAAGAGCACAAGGATTTAATGAATCTACCTGACTTTGGAAAAACAAAACAAAACAGCAGACATGATTTGCCACAAGGGTGGCTACTCCCTCCCTCGAATGTTATCAGGAACTCCCTCTACCGAAGATGAAGGTTTCCCTTCAATCAGGAAGAGAAATCGAGGAAGGGGTGAGGGTGGGGGTGGGGATCTGGCCTTGCAATCAGCTCAGTCTCAAGATCTACAGGAAGGAAAGAAGCTAGAAATCTTCATTTTAGTTTTAAACATTTGATGAAATCTCACCAGGATTCTGAGCTTAAAAAGGAAAACCAAGCGAGGAATCTAAGGGCAATGGCCTCTCAGCTGTTTCCTGGTGGAAGGTTCTGTATGTCTACCCCCAGTGTCAGGGTCTGAGTCCAGCCCTGCCTGCGGGGAACAGAAGAGTTAGCTTCGTGATCAGCCTTCCCATTTTGATGATTGGGAACACATCTGGCTTCATACTGCGCTTTCTGTTGTATTTTTCCTGTCTTCAGACTCAGTACTCCAAGACCATATGCTGTTACGTTTATAGCTATTGCCTTTTAACTCTTACCTCTTTTCTATATGCTCGTGCAAGGATCACAGCCCTGTGACCATTTTGATATGTTATGAACGCCCCTTTCCTAAAGTTAGTTTTTCCATAACTTTGGAAAAAAGTATTCCCTACAGAGGAAACCGATTGCATAAGTCATGGCACATGGACAGAGTGGAGTACCCAGAAATTACTCAGATTCACATAGTCTGGTATTGAAGAGATGGCTCCGTGGTGAAAGTCCTTGTCACAAAAGCATTACAGGTGGAGTTCAGATCCTCAGAATCCACATAAATGCTGCGTGGGTGTGGAACCTGGTTGAAACTCTAGCTTCCTTTAGAAGATAGAGACAGGGGACCCTTAGAACAAGCTGGCTAGAGAGATGAGTCATATTGATGAGATAGGGTTTGACTGGGAGACCCTACTTCAATCAGTAAGGCAGAAGAAGGATTAAGGATGATTCTTGGTATTTACCTCAGGCCCCCCAGTGCTCCCCACATGTATGTCCCCTCACACATGCAAACATGCACACACACACATGCATATCACACACATGAAAATAGAAAAAACATGGTGAACTTATAGAAAGCATATTTAAGGTATAGTTTGAAGAGAGAAGAGCAAGGTGTAGACAATGCTTCTAAGGAGAGCTTAGACTCCTGTGTATATAACGTGTGCCCAGTGGGAATACTGGAACCTGCTTGCAACCTTCACTCATGAGGTAGAGGAAAGGAGTATCATGAGTTCGGGGCCAGCCTGAGCTACGTAGCAAAAACTTGTCCCTCCCACAAAGAAAAAATATGCAATATTTATGTGCATAATATTTCTGAAAGGTCATATTAAAAACTAAAAATTGTTGCATATAGAGGGGTACTTGTGGTACATAATTCCTGGTTTCTGGGTCTTGTTAGACTTCTTCCTTTATTATGCCCCCATGATGGCCACCATCAGCTGATAGGACTCAGTTTTGTGAAGTGGTTCTGCTCAATGAGGTAATGCAGTGTTGAGCTTGATGAGTATGGTCAATGTTATGGCTTGGATCTTAGACATCTCCTGCAGGCCCACATGTGGAGATCTGTGGCGCTGTCGGGTGGCTGGAGGGTGGCACTGGAGAGGATACTAGTGTCTACATAACTTTTTTATATGTGCCTTCACACTGCCATATGGTAAGCAGGTTTGTTCTAATGGCACAATATCTACCATGATGCTCAGTCTCACAAGCCCCAAAGCAATGGAGTCATTCAACCATGGACTAAAACCTCAGAAGCCACAAGCCCAAATAAACCTGGCCTTTTTATGCTATGTATATCAGGTAGTTTATCACAGTGATGAAAAGCTGATTGTGTTGGTTAGTTTTGATTATCAATGGATGGATCAATAAATGCCTAGGGCATCAGGGAATGGAGCCTCTAGATACAAGGGATTATTGTATGTGGTCAGGGAATGAAAGTAGAAGATATGAGTGAAACACATTAGTATATGTATGAAAATGCAATAATGAAACACTTATGTTTAATTAACATATTCTAATAAAACATTAAAAACGTATCTAGGTTTATCTGAGATGGTATTTCCACAGTCAGTTAGATCATGAGAGCTTGACTTGATTGATGGATTCATCCACTTTCAGGCATTCATAATATGATGGCATTATTGGGAGGTGAGGAAGGAGGTCTAGTTACAGGAAGTAGGTAACTGTGGGTATTGGGGATTGAACTCAGGTTCTCAGGCTTGGCAGCAAGCATCTTTACCCACTTACCCATGACAACCTTACTAAGTAAGGGATGCCAATTTGTGGTTCTCAACCAGCTCTTTAATCTAAGGCTATAAAGAGACAGGTTCTAGGATAAGCCAAACTTTCAACCCAGTATCATCAACAGAGTGAGAATTTCTTAAGTCTGACCCAGGGACAACTCAGGTATGGGCGATGCCATATGCAATTGGTAACCTAGATCTATGCCAAGAGCTCTCAGCCCTGCCATTTCTGGGGAAAAGAAGTGATCCAAAGAACTGAAGGAAGGTTCCAGGATGAAAGTCAAGAACAATGCCCAGATGGTGCAGGCAGTCCCCAGATTGCTTGGGGGGAAAAGCCCCCACGGTTCTATGAGTCATTGAGAGGAAGAAAGTTGGCACAGAAAGCAGAGGTTTACAGCTGAAGGCACAGGGCAGAGCTGGTCATTGGCTGATGAGGAGAAAACCTGGGAATCCTTTGGTTAAACTCAACTCTACTCCTTTTGAGAATATTGGGATCAAACAAGATGTACTGAGAATTCCGAATACACCGTTATTTGCAACTATCAGTCTTGAAAAGAAAGCCAAGGAGGAGAAGGAAAACAGTGCTATATATCAGCATGGATGATCAGATGCCTCTCTTGCTCTTTGGTTTTTGCGGATTTTCAAACAAGTTTTAAAAGTAGTGAGTAGTTAGTATGGACATTGAAGAAGACCTCTCTCCAATCATAAAGGACTCATTAATCCCAGAGAATCTTAGGGAATCCCCAGATAAACTAAAGGAAATATGCCAGCATTCGAAGAAGATGACAATACTAGGGCTGGCTGTGTAGATATTTTTACCACGATAATGCATGCCTGACAGACTGAGTTCCCAGCCTCCAGGTGGGTTGGCAGTGCTAAGCAGGGCTGAGAGGGAAGAACTTTCAGAGAACTACAGACTCTGCAGCATGGGGGGGGGGCTGAAGAATCTGAGAGAGTACAGCCAGAAGACTTCCGGCAGAAGCTGGACGGCCGTCTACCTCAGGGATTGCAGGTTGATGCCACTGTGTGAAATTCTTGTCCAGCCTACCAGAGGCATGCAGGGATGGTGGTGGCATAGTGACCACAATTCAGCTTTTGCTTGGGGCTATTCCTGTGCCAAAGGATGCGCAAACATTACTTGTCATCTACGCTAGGGAGAAAGAGATTATACTAGCAAAAATCACATGAAGGCTAATTACCTTCACAAATATTTGCCCCGGGAGATCTTAGGAAGAAGAAATATTGGCCATGGGAAAGTATTTTAGTTTGAGAGGAAGGTTTAGAAGAAGGGAAATATTCTTCTAGTCCATTCTTTGTTATTTTAAGTATCCGAAGACTGCACTTACTGGGATGATGGGGGGAACATGATGGTAGCTAAGCCCTAGAGAGCATCTTCTATGAGCTAAGTGCCTCACATGCACCATCTTGCACCTCCATGATTTCTAATCGTGTCCCTGAATCAATGATCCAGACGTCGAGGTATAGAAGGGCCAAGTAATTTACCATACTATGTACTTCATAGTGACAGAGATAAGGGTTTGAACTGAGATATCCAGCATCAGAGGCTGGGCTGTGTGCTTGGGTATTTTATGGGAGAACAAGGGACAGCAATGGCAGCGCATAGGAGCTGGGGTGGGGGGGAGAGAATGAAGGAAGACCTTGAGGTCTGGTGACGCTGCTCACCAAGCAGACCTGGTTCTCAGTTTCCTAGGCTTCTGGTAGCACAGTTCTTCCCTACCTCTTTGAAGGGAGGTGTGGCCCGCCGTGGGGCTTGCTTTAGCAGTGAAACGTGAGCCAGAGCCATGCCTCACCTCGAGGAAATGGTGCTCAATTCACCACATTCCTTTTGTGCCTCGGCAACTGTGGAAGCAGATGCTGAGGATGGGAGTGACCACCGTAGGCAGAGCAGGATGAAATTGTGGCCATCTGGGAACCGCCTATCAGCAGAGCACAGCTTAACCTAACCTTGCTGGGGCACAAGCTGGCATCGGAAATAGGACGTTCCTGTAACACCGAGAATGACAAAAATCTCAAAGCATGTGCCTTGTGTTTTCAGTACGTGGTAGTCATCAGCAAACAGTGGCCATTAGAGGCTGGAGAAAGTGTTGATCAATGCTTCCCAGTGAATCATTTTGTGAACTGTTTTCTACAACCCAGAAGAGAGATGATGGGACAATGGAATTCAGAACATAGTGTTAATAACATAGGCTGTTGCTGTTGGCAACACCCGACAAAGCTAGGAAGGGAATAGATTCAGAGAAAAAGGGGCTGATCTTTCAAGTAGCAGTCAAACAATAAACAGGTTAGACATTTGGGTGCTTGAAGGACTGGAAGAAGCAACTGGTTCTAAACTAACTTATAGAAGGTAAAACAAAACCCGAAGAAACTTTGAATGGCGAGGGAATGTGAGACTCGCCTCGTGTGGCAAAGTTCCATTCAAGGACGTGCCTGCTCTTCTCCACTGTTTATCTCTCTGAATAACTCAGAGAAACGAGAAGAAGATATCATTAAGATACAATAAGATCCCTCTTATTAAACAAAATTATTCAGAATAGAAAAGTGAATAAGACTGGTTGTCTAACTCTTGATGAGCTGAGAGTATCTACAATAGTGTGTGGATAAGAAGGCAGACAACCCAAGGCCAGATAATAATTGCATCTACACGGGTCCTGTCAGTACGGTAACCAGTTCACGGAGCTCACTGGAGACAAGAGATAAGAGGGTGCCTGTGGTATTATGGAGCTGTACTGTTCAAGGGACCACAAGATTAGATGAAAAGACATGTTTCTGGAAGAATCCTGAGATACCACTTGGGCTGCGAAGGAGCAGATGTTCCTTAGAGTGGACTACGGATATAGTTGGGAACGGTAACAGAAATGTCCTTCCAGAGACAAGGCTCAGAGACAAGAAGAACAACAGACAAGTAGTTGCTCTCTGGAAACAGAATAGCAGCCTCATCAAGAAAAACTGCTTTTCCCAAGGAAGAGACCCTACAACAGGCAACAACCTACCAGCAGGACCGCTGTGGGGCCATGCCTACCGTGATCCTGTCTTTTTCTTCATAATGAGAGTGTTGATTAGAGATTTTTTTTTTTTTTTGCTCGTACTTTACAATTACATTAGATATGTGGGAGGCAGGTCATTTGTCCTGTTGAGTCTCTATGTCACTCAGACACACCTGGACGGTGTCTCACTCTCTGTGGCACCCACTATCCCATATCTGCCACAGGACATAAAGTTTCATACAGATTTTTCGTCAGAAAAGGATGGGGTTTCTGGATTTCCTCCCATTTGATGGTGAGCATGAACCTATATTTTTTTTTCTTGCAGGACAGAGAGTACACTAAATATTTAGTATTCAAAAGGATGGGCTGGGGCTGGAGAGATGGCTCAGAGGTTAAGAGCATTGCCTGCTCTTCCAAAAGTCCTGAGTTCAATTCCCAGCAACCACATGGTGGCTCACAACCATCTGTAATGGGGTCTGGTGCCGTCTTCTGGCCTACAGGCATACACACAGACAGAATATTGTATACATAATAAATAAATATTTAAAAAAAAAGATGGGCTTTGGTTGTCTTTAGAGCGGTCTGACCGACAGTGTTTTGCATTTATGTCCTTGCATGTGGTCATGTTGCCTAGCTCTTTGAAGTCAGGCATGGCTGTGCCATTAGCTTTTGTCAGTGGAACTGGAAGGGAACTGGCTCACTTCCAATCCAAAGTTTTAAGGTCTCTTCTCTGGGTCTGCTTTGGTGAACTTGTGGGAATTTTTGCTGTGGAGACTCCACACTTGGTCATGGTGAGCAGAGTGCTCTAATGACCCCAAGTAAACACACAGTGTGTGTAAGAAATCACCTGTAGCTGTTGGAAGTCTCTGACTTCAAGACTGTTTTAAAGCACCCGCCTTAATCTAGCTTATCTTGTCTAGCATAGGTCTAAGGTCTGAAATACAGAACCCAGAATAAACAATACCTCCCCGTGATTGAAACCTAGGAAATATGTAGAGGGTTGGAAGTAAAGAGCTCAAATGAAGTTGGCATTGATGCTTTGGAATGTTCTATTGTGCATGGGCAAAATGAGATTCTGAGGTGGCCTTTTAGGAGCCGTGTAAAACGTCTCTGGAAAGAGCTAGAACAGGTACAGAGCAAATTGGTTCATTGGAATCTTTCAAGAGAGGAATGGGAAAGCCATAAAGCTCAAAGGCATTAGAAGTGATACCCACAATGCTTTGTCACTGCATTCTGGACAGGGGCAATTCCACCAACAGAAGGAAAAGACCTAAGAGGAGATGGCTGTGTTGAATGAGTTGAAATGCCATCTCACAAGCTCAGCTGGGAAATGTAGGACTGGCGCTCACAGTAGGAGGACAGTGCTCCCCTGTGATGACATCTTAGACTCCTCAGGCTGGAAGAATCTTACGTAGATGCTTTGTTCATCATACTTAAAAGTACATAATACATCCGCGCAGTGTTAGCACAGGCCCTCTGGGAAGCACAACACAGTGTTTATAGACCAGGAGGGCTTCCGTAAGGGTTGACTTGATCGTTCCTCCTTGTAGGTAACCTGAACTCCGCGCTGTGGCGCTGACTCTCTCCTGTTTGCTACATGGGGATATCGAGAGTCCTGCTCTTCAATGCATCCTCTGGTAAGACACATTTATACAGGCTTTCTTCTGAACAGGGCTAGCAACTGCTTTCCATATGGCTGGCTGGGCTTCCTGGGGAAGAAGCTTTCCACCCTGTGTGATGTCCTGCTGTTTAGGGGGAGGACAGAGGTTCCTTGAAGAATATAAGAAGAGAAATCAAAGCTAGTAAAACTTGAACTATTCCGATACATCAAAATTCCCTTCCCCATGCCAAGTAGACTGTTCTGACCAGAAAAAAATTCCAAACAAAACCATTGTTATGATTTGCTGTCTTTTTTCCCTGACAACACATATTCATGTGTTGGTATTGGTTTCCAAGGTCCTGTGTTAATGGTATCTGGCACTGAGGATTGGATGAGGTCTTGAGGGTGGGGTCTCCATGGTGGTATTAGTGGTTTCATCAGAAGAGGAAACCAGACAGATTGTAGCTGACACACCTTGTCCTTGCTATATCTATCCCTGCAATGGCCCCTACCATGTTATGATGCACCAAGAAACTAGATGCTGTACGGTGTGGTTGAATTTACCGTCCTTCAAAATAGTGAGCCAAATAACTTCTAATTTTATTTTTTAAAGGCTTTCAATTTTAATAATTATCCTGTTTATTGTGCTTAGTTGTACCAACAGAAAATGCATTAAAATACACATCAATACTGATAGCTCTTGTCACTGAAATTTAAGCTCCTTATTCTCTGTTGTGCTAATCTTCTGGATGTGTGTGTGTGTGTTATCTGAATATCAAATTTTTAATCATGTATTTAGTGCATGTATTGAAACAAGAGTATAAATGATTTAAGCAGTAAAGATACTGAATAAAAGTTTACTGCATGAGTCAATGACTAGATTGCATGGGCACTGTCTGATTATAACTAGGGCACTCTCTTTACCTGCTGCCCGTATTCAACAGGTGTTCAGTATTGCACTGGAGGAATGCCAGCCAGCAGATAGGGAAGGCATTGAGACTTTAAGGCTCTTTGCAAAGAGGAGTCTTCCTCACTCACAGGGGTTTCCACTGCTAGAACCCTAGCCTGAGTTCCTTCCCTGCACACATCTCTCTGCTACCCCAGTTTTTTTTTGCCACTCCATCCCCCACTTTTTTATTTTATTTTTTTAAAATTTATTTATTTATTAAGGATTTCTGCCTCCTCCCCGCCACCGCCTCCCATTTCCCTCCCTCTCCCCCGATCAAGTTCCCCTCCCTCATCTGCTCGAAGAGCAATCAGGGTTCCCTGACCTGTGGGAAGCCCAAGGACCGCCCACCTCTATCCAGGACTAGTAAGGTGAGCATCCAAACTGCCTAGGCTCCCCTAAAGCCAGTATGTGCAGTAGGATCAAAAACCCACTGCGACTGTTCTTGAGTTCTCAGTATTCCTCATTGTCCACTATGTTCAGCTAGTCCGGATTTATCCCATTCTTTTTCAGACCCAGGCCAGCTGGCCTTGGTGAGTTCCGATAGAACATCCCCATTGTCTCAGTGTGTGGTAAGCCAGACCCAAATATGTACTCACTCATATTTGGTTTCTAGCCATAAATAAAGAACACTGAGCTTATAATTCATGTTCCTAGAGAAGCTAAATAAGAAGGTGAATCCAAAGACAAACACATAGGCATCCTCCTGAATATTAACCTTCATCAGGCGATGAAAGGAGACAGAGACAGAGACCCACATTGGAGCACCGGACAGAAATCTCAAGGTCCAAATCAGGAGCAGAAGGAGAGGGAGCACGAGCAAGGAACCCAGTTTTGTTGACATAGCTCTATGGCGTCTGTCAGGGATGCAAGGCCCATCTGCAGCCATCTGAAGAAGGCTCAGTCGGTCCTCTGCCTCTGTGTTCTGTCACTCACACTCCCTGCACCTCTGATCCTTTGACCATGTGGTTCTTCCTTCCTTCACCCCAGGCCATGCCTGAGGCAGAACATTCTCAAATTCCTTCTAGTCATGTCTTCTGCTTATACTTCTGGGTCAGAATTCGCCTCTGATACCATCTTGAATCCAGCCTTCAATTTTACTAACTGCTTTGAGTGTCTTTTTTTCTGGGGCTGTTTATATTCACCCTGTTTTTCCCCTCCTTAAAAAACCCCTTGTAAACAGTTCATTGTGATTTTAGTAAGGTATTCATTCCACCCAACTCTTTCTATTTTCTCCATTAAGTACACAGGCTCAAATCTTTACTCTTACTGTACTTGAGAGTAAACTTTGGACAAATTATTTAGTCTCAGTGAGACTTGAATTACTCATCTGTGAAAGTCTCTAAATCACATGTAAAGAGCAGTGGTGACCACATGATAGAACATATGTAAAACTCTTGAGCTCAGTCACGTACTGAGAACTTTGTGAAGATGGAGATATCCGGGCTGCAGAGATGCTTTGTGAAGATGGAGATATCCGGGCTGCAGAGATGCTCAGTGCTTAAGAGTTCTTGCTGCTTCTCCAACCCACATCAGGTAGCTCACAACCATCCTTAACTCCAGATCCAGAGCATCTGACGCCCTCTTCTGGTCTCTTTTGGCACCTGCACTCATGTGTACATATCCACTCAGACACACACACATACATATAATTAAAAATATGTAAAAAGGTACCTTATAATTAGGTAATTATCTTCTTTTTGTTGCTAAGCTGTGTGTTCAAGCTCTCTGAAAAGACTCTGAACTTCTTTTCCCATCCATTAAACACACACATACTTCTCTTATTGCTGAGAACAAGGTCATTTCAAGACGGTTCAATCTGTGCAAGCTTCCTTCTAAGATAGGCTTTGAAAAGAGGAGCCATATTGTAAGGTCTAGGATAGGGTGTAGACCACAATACTCAACAGACTAATCCCATCTGAATGTGGGCTTTCAAATCCCAGTGAAGGGCCAGGTTCGAAGCTTCACCTGGTGATCAGGGATTGAAGCAGCAGGCAGTTCCTTGCACTAAGTACTTCCTGTGTTCAGTCGTGGTTCATCCCAGTGGGGCTTTAAAAGATCTTAGCCTACAAGCAAGTGATAATTTATCTATAAGAAGGAATAATTCTGTTTTAACATTTTCCCACTTATTATTTTAGAAAGTGAGGGAGCTGGAAAAACTGGGACAGCAACAGAAAGTATTATTGCCACAGAAAGTATTATTGCCACGGAGGATGGAAATTTACAATGTGTAGTGTCTGGTTGTGTTATTCTGCCCTCTCCAAGACTGTACAGAGTGCATGTTAGTTTGTGCCACAATTATTTATACTTTGGGAAAGGTATAAGAGGAATGGGAAGAATTCATGGAAAAGAGATAACAAAAGAACAGAGCTATTTTACATACTTAGGGCCAAGGTGGATGATGTATACTGCTATGTTCTTAAATATGGCTCATATTTTTGGTAAAAAAAAATAGCAATGCTCCAATCTCTTCCACCCTCTTCCTTTTCTGGGAAGAGAAACAACATGAAGAACAGTCGGTGGGTAGGAGGGGCATGTGGAGTGTGAGGAACAAGCAGGGACAGAGTGCGTCTAGAAAGAAAAAAGAAACTTATACAAAGACAAGCAAGTCTTATGCTCTTGAAAGAGACCTTCGTTTTGAAGTTGAAGCTGGATTCTGGCATTTCTCAAAGCATTTTACTTGCCAGTACTGTTTCCCCTTGTATTTAAATTATAAATAACTATTTTTTCCAGTGCTTCATCCTTATAGTTTCTTCATTAGTGCCAAGAAGTTTTTCAGAGACTTTTCCTGTAGATGGGCAATGACATCCACAGACAACCTGCGGTCACTGAGTCCAGGATCAGGGAGGCTAACATTTAGCCATCAGCGCTGGGATCTGACACAGCCAGGTGTGGAGGAGTCAGCGTAGAGATCCCACTTGTGCTGAAAGCCTGAGACTTTCCAGAGATGCTAAGCCATCAGTTCAAAGGAAAGAGACAGTTGTGGTTTCACCAACTAGGGTGGCTCATCCTCATCGTCATCTCCCCTAGATTTGGAGTCACCTTGGAGGCACACCTGTGGGAATATCTGTAAGGATGTAGTCAGAGGTGTCTAAGTGGGGAGGGGAGACCCACCCACTTCGAGGGTAATACCACCTCATGGAACAGGCTGCCATATAAACAAAAGAAGAAAAGGAGGACAGCTATGGCTCTCTGCTTTAAGGATTGTCCCGATGGAAGGAATTCCAGATGCCATGAGCTTGGCCGTATCTCCTGACCTGGATGGACCATGCCCTCTCAAGCTGTGAGCTAAAGTCAATATTCCTCTTGTGAGTTTCTATTTGTTGCCTATTTGCTCACAACATGAGAATAGTAATTAATTTATCTTTCAAAAAGCGAGGAGCTGGGAAATACATGAAGATGAGGAGGATGAACCACCTGAAACACAGGATTAGACATAAAATCCCTTAAGTCACTTCTTAGACACTGTATCTAAATTGCTAAGAGCCCTGACTGGTCCCATTATCATGCCCAGGCCCTCCTCAGTGGTTTTAGAAGCTGCCCCCCACCCCCAACAGGAAGATAAGGCCAAGACTAGCCAACCTGGAATCCTCTTGAGGACCTAGCAACAGTCACTGTCAGAGGTCCTGATTGTGCCTAACCAATGAGGGGCGACCATGCAAAGTCACTAAATTGGAACACAGCCTAGGTTGAAGGAGGAGGGGAAACCAGGCTCTCCCCACAAGTCTGATGTTTGCTTTTTACCAGCCTTTCAGAGTCTACGCCACTGATGCAATACCTCCTTGCCCCCACAACCCTGGGATCTGTTAGGGAACAGCAATATCCCCCAGGAGATTTTATTGCACCTGATGCTTCCATGAAGGGATAAAAAAAAAAAAACAAAAACTAAGATATTTTAAAGCATTATTTGCCTTGGATTACTGGGTATTTGAACTTAACTTTAGAGTATTTCGTATTATATTATGATGATGATGATTTGTTGTTGTTATTGTCATTATTTTCTTGAAATAAGATCTCATGATATAGTCTTGGTTGACCTGAAGCTTACTCCATAGACCAGGCTGAGCTTGAACTCACAGAAATCTACCTGCTTCTGTCCCCCGACTGCTGGGCTTAAAGCCATGTGCCAACAAACCAAATGTACCTTTTAGAATGTTTTAAATGGCAGCTCTCTTATATCCTTTTAGAACATTTTTTTTTCTATACTATATTTGAGTGAAATAAATTCAAAACTGGCTTGGGCAAAATTTTAACCAACCACTGCAGCAGTCTCTAGTCTAGCTCTGAGAACAAACAAAAATATAAAGAATCGAAATAACAGACCTAAGTCTTTTTCAGAGCGAAACTGCGGGGATGGGGTTTGGAGAAACTCTGGCTCCTAAACTTCTTCCTCACTTGCCTGAAATTTTCTTACTGACTATTCAGAAGCTTCTTTGGGAAACATAATAATTTTCTAGGGATGATGTCATTTTAGATGCTCCGTCAGCTCATCCCAGAAGAAGGAGAAGCTAGTGAAGTCAAGGGTCAGTGGGGCGGAGAGGAAGAGGAACACGAGAGAGACAGCGGCTTCCAGGCAGGGGTGACTGCAGAGCTCTCTAAGCCCAAAGATGGACTCTCGTGATTTCAGAACGTTCACCTGCCTGTAGGGTTTGTGCGTCCAAGACCCAACCGGGAACATTAAGGAGCTGGACGCATGAACAAGTTCTCGGCATGCTTTTGGAAACTAGGAGGCCAACAATGGAAGGGTGTGTAGGAGTACTCTCCGTCTCTGGGAGAAGAGGGAAGTGGAAAGCCACAAACAAAATGTTGTCCCAGTCCCGCTGGACTAATTTTAGTTATCTTGGTTCATGTCTATGATTCATCCCTAAAGCTGCGAATTGTTGAGGAGGAAGGAGGAAAAAAACTGACTTAAATGTCAAAGAAGTAGGAACATAAATATAGTTTTCTCTTTTAGGGGAACTAGAATTCCAGGAGCTGGGTATCTTTTTTTGTATGAGGGACTAAACGCTTCAAACTTCTAGAAAAATAATGACTCCAGTCAAAACCCCACCAAGAAATAAGACGAGACTGATTCCAAACCATGACACTTTTGACTTGTTTCTCCTTCAATACTGTTAAACTAGACATCAGCAAATGATCGTATGTGACTAAGTATGACGGAAACAATATGTAGACTGTGGTAATACATGGAACTCATGAGACAGGGCAGAGAGGAATATACGCTGAGAAGCAGACTCAGGAATAATTCTGCAGAATGTCATGTGCACATAGAGAAGGAATTATGACTATACAGTGCTCAGACATTCTCTAGGCTGCTGGGTCAACACAGAGACGGCTTGATGAACTTCTGTACTGAGTAATAAAACATGCTTTTTTATAAAAATATCTGTGAGTAAACCGATTTCCATTTTGAGTTTCCATCGATTTGGAGAGTAGAACAAGCCCTCGTTGCTCACACTCAGTTTGAGCATTTCACTGACGTCAACATCCTCCTCCAGAACTATCTCATCTGTGACCCATGGACTACATGTGCCCCGGATGAGTGTGCCCCTCTCCCCACAAAACCACAGGCTTACTTAAAACATTATCTTTCTTTGATGACTCAATTACATAGTTCTTGAGCATGAACTTTGTAGATGACGGCATGTCACAAAATCACAAAGCTGGGCTCTAAAAGAGTATGCATGTCTAGCTATGGCCCAGGGAGTTAGCAAGGAAGTATTATGTAGAAAGGAAGGGAGAATTGATTTCAAGGGATTTGTTTCTGGGAAGCTGTCAGTAGAATGTCCCTAGTGCAAAGCTGAGAATGTTGACTTCAGAACCTGCCGTCTCCAGTCTCCCTGAAGCTTGCTCCATTATCCTCACAGGGCTCCTCTCAGTGAACTCACATCTGTGCACTGCAGTGAGCAGCGGCAATCACTGCACACCGTCACCTCAGGACTCAGCTGTGCACTGCAGTGAGTAGCGGCAATCACTGCACACCGTCACCTCAGGCCTCAGCTGTGCACTGCAGTGAGCAGCGGCAAACACTGCACACCGTCACCTCAGGACTCAGCTGTGTATTGCAGTGAGCAGCGGCAATCACTGCACACCGTCACCTCAGGCCTCAGCTGTGCACTGCAGTGAGCAGCGGCAAACACTGCACACCGTCACCTCAGGACTCAGCTGTGTATTGCAGTGAGCAGCGGCAATCACTGCACACCGTCACCTCAGGCCTCAGCTGTGCACTGCAGTGAGCAGCGGCAAACACTGCACACCGTCACCTCAGGACTCAGCTGTGTATTGCAGTGAGCAGCGGCAATTACTGCACACCGTCACCTCAGGCCCCAGCTGTCACTGCAGTGAGCAGCGGCAATTACTGCACACCATCACCTCAGTCCCCAGCTGTGCACTGCAGTGAGCAGCGGCAATCACTGCACACCATCATCTCAGGCCCCAGCTGTGCACTGCAGTGAGTAGCGGCAATCACTGCACACCGTCACCTCAGGCCCCAGCTGTGCACTGCAGTGAGCAGCGGCAATCACTGCACACCGCCATCTCAGGCCCCAGCTGTGTATTGCAGTGAGCAGCGGCAATCACTGCACACCGTCACCTCAGGCCTCAGCTGTGCACTGCAGTGAGCAGCGGCAATCACTGCACACCGTCACCTCAGGCCCCAGCTGTGTATTGCAGTGAGCAGCGGCAATCACTGCACACCGTCACCTCAGGCCCCAGCTGTGTATTGCAGTGAGCAGCGGCAAACACTGCACACCGTCATCTCAGGACTCAGCTGTGTACTGCAGTGAGCAGCGGCAAACACTGCACACCGTCACCTCAGGACTCAGCTGTGTACTGCAGTGAGCAGCGGCAATCACTGCACACCGTCACCTCAGGACTCAGCTGTGTACTGCAGTGAGCAGCGGCAATCACTGCACACCGTCACCTCAGGCCCCAGCTGTGTATTGCAGTGAGCAGCAGCAATCACTGTACACTGTCACCTCAGGCCCCAGCTGTCACTCACCTAATGTGTTCAGCATGTCCTGTAAGTGACCTGATAGGATGCTCGGGACGGGGGAGAATGCCGGGGGCTGCCCATCCTCACCTTTTCACTTCAGATGAGCCTGCAGGACTAATGTGACTTCCTGCCCTCTGCCTGCCTTAATACTTGTCTCTTGACACCATGACTGTGACAATTATTGTCTCTTGAGAGAGATATTTTAAAGTCTATAAATTATATACATATATAATTTATAAATTTATACATATGACCAATTTTTATCCTGTAGTCACATTATAGGCTGACTCATCTCCCCCAAATAGCTGCACTGCCAGTATTTGTGAAAGCTCACAGCAAGAACATGGTCTCGCAGACTTAATCATGTTAGCATGAGGCTAATTAGCGAGGTTCCTCATGCTACGGCTGGTGTCGTGAGAGAGATGGGTTAGCTCCATGTGATGTCAGCCAAGGCATGCCGAGTGCTGTGGCCTCAACTAGAATCTAGAAGAAGCGAGGAAGGACTGACCGCGGCAGGTTTTGGCAGGTGCACATCCCTGCATGTCTACCTCCTTGTGCTAGGAAGCAGTACATTTGTTGTTGGTGATGTCTGTGATGACGGCCCCGATGAACTGACACAGCAAAGCGAAGCGAAAGCACATGGGTGTGTGAAGGTTAGAGAGAAGGGCTTCTCTTTGTGGATTAGGTAACTAATGTATCAATGCTAATCTTCAATTAGAAAAATTTCAGAGCAATTCCATATGGTCCCTTGAAAAGGACCCAAGAGTAGATTTTTTTTTGTCTAGTTCCTTATGTCCTTCGCTATTTAAACAATTCTCGTTATAGATCAGTCAGCTGCTTTTCAAAGTTCTTGATCAATAGTCTGATTTTGTATTTTTATATTTTAACCCATCTGCTTTGTCCTTTTCTGTTTTGTCTCTTAATATTTCACTCTGTGACAAATGCAAGCACATAAATTGTATTAGTCACATGTGTTTACAAAGAAGGAGCTTTAAAAACGCTAATCAGCTGCAGTAAATATACCTTTAGGTCCGAACAGATCTATATTCCAAGGCTCTGACTTACTCCCTATAAACAATATTAAAAATTAGGCCTGTTTGAAATAATCAATGTCTGGGCTGGGTGTGGTGGCAAGGCTTTAATCACAGCCCCAAGGAGGTAGAGGCAGGCGGGTCTCTGTTGAGTTCAAGGCCAGCCTAGACTGCACAGTGAGCACGAGGCTAGCCAGGACAACATGGTTAGAACATGTCTCCACAAAGAATCAGTTCTAGCTGTTGCCTTGCAAAGTTGTTTTTCTTCAAATCGCACAAATATAAGTACACATACTCACATTTTTCAAAATAAATAAAAACACTTTGAAGGTCTTACAAACTGTGATATGTATGGAGTTCGAAGTCAAACACGCATATCAATAGCTCTCATGTACCTACCCAATTTCCCAGCATGGTCACATTCTATAAATTTCTATGACATAAACATCTCCACCACCTTACATAATTTTCTGAAAATCTAAGTCTCCAAAGGAAGACTTTTATATTAGTGGCTGAAAAAAAGGTTCCCAAATGGGGTACATGGTCCTTTTCATTGACCAGAATTCTTTTTTTCCCCTCCAAAAGCATTCTGATTGCCTTAGAGGGTTAGGAGTCTACCCGGTATTCCTCTGACTTTGATGACAGTGGTATTTACAAGTCAAATCCAATGTCAACATCAACAGGCCAGTCATCACACCCCGGTATCTGAGGGATGCTTTCAGCTCCACTACAACTAGCCAGCCACCAGCCGGATCCTCGGTGCTAACACCAGGCTGATGGAGGGAAGCAGACAGGAAGGGTTACTCACTTGAGTGTGGTGAGCTCCGTGAGGGAGGGCTGTGTAGCCTTGAGATAGCTTTCTCTCCGGGCAGCCACTTTGGGAGAAGGCTTGGGGCTCGTGTCTGAGTCTCCGCTGTCCTCATCCCCCATGGCTTTGATGTAGCTGCCACTTCGCATCCTTCGGCATGGAATCTCATCATCTTTCCCACGAGGTGTGTACCCTGTCCATTCATCTTGGGGAACCTAGTCAGACATGAAAGAGACAGTTCGCTTTCAATAAAATTGAACTTTTGGAAGCTTTTCTTGTCCTTGCCTTTTTTTTTTTTAATGAGTCTGGAATAGAGATGAATTATCTAACCCTCAGACATGAACTTTTTGGATATTAAAGTTTCACGGTAATCGCTCTGACAATCATTTTAACACATGCACACCCATGTTGCAGTCTTAGGCAAGTGCACAGCATCTGCAAAGTGGGAACCCCTGGCTCTGGGAACTGAACACTTCTCAGTGTTCTCACACTCATCACAGCTGAGGTGGGAGAACGTGATGGAGAGGGAAGCCGCTGGATTTGAACTTTTCACCGACCTTGCTCCAGCAGCACTTGGGAGTTGGGGTGCTCCCTGACTCCTCGGGGTCTCTCTAACTTCACCCCTGCCCCACCCTATGATTGCTCTCTTTCTGTCCTGACCCCTGCGCTGTGCCAGATGTATTGACTTTCCATCCACCCATTCTTTCTGAGGTCTTATTATGGTTTATATCTCATCCCAGTGGATCTGATTAAAGAACCTTTTGGGAGGTTTCCCAGCAAGGTTTTCAGAAGAGTCAATGGCCTTCTCTCGGTATTTGTACTCGCTGGCCTCTCCGGCATGCACACGTCACACACACTACACTTATGAAAGCGTCTCCATGTTTGACATCTTGCTTGGTCTATGACCTGGGGGAGGTACCAGTCAGTTTTTTTCTCCTCAGGTTTGGCTGGATCCTGCTCCACATCCTTCACTGTGGAGTCCACAGAAAGGGTGCTGGCGGTGCGTTGCTTTCTTATGCTTCCCTCTCTGTGAAGCTGAGCAGGGCATTACATATTCTGTTTTACTTTTAATACATTATGACATTACTTTCAACTTCTTTTTTCTTTTCTTTTTTTACTTCAGCATGTGCTCAACCTAGTTCCTATTCAGGTTCATTCTTCTTCCACTGGTGAAAGAAACACATAATAACCCCTGGCTTTATCCTTCAAGAAGTGAAAAGAGCCCACAATGCATGGTGCCCTGTACGGAGCTTAATCCAAAGAGACCGACTAGGGCTGGGCTGATTTCACCACTGACATGCTTACAACAGGGACGAGCAGATACATAAACAGAGGACGACCTCTAAATCAACATGCTCATAAGTCGAAGCTGCCGTGCCACAATGGGATATGCACTACAGAGACACTAGAAGCATGGCCCTGCCAATAATGAAATGGGGGGAAGGGTCCTAGAGGGGCGCCCTCTAGGTCTGCAATGATAAGATAAAATGAATACATATTTACATACATACACATACACACATAGGTATGTATGTATGCATGTATATATGTATGTGTGTTAGGGTCTCATGGGCAGGCCAGTAACTCATTCTGTAGCCCAAGTTGGCTTGGAACTCTTAGTCCACTTGCCTCAGTTTTCTGTATTCTGGGATTAAAGGTGGGTACCACCATATGGAGTGATAAAACATCAGCTCCTTAAATACCGGGATTTAATATTTAGATGCTAAGTAGCTCCTGGCTATGGAAAGTGACACATTTAACTATGCTAAGCAATTTGCTCATAGTAACTTATTTTAGCAGTGTAACTTGGGGCTTTTATTTTCTTTCTGTAATTTTCCAATGAAAGGCTGGAGCTTAGAAAGCTGAAATCACTGGACAAAGAACACGGGGGAAGTCTTGGGATTGAAAAATGCTCAGGTCATCTCACTCCAGGCAGGCCTCTTGTCCAGGAGTAGCTGGTCAACACAAAACAAATTCAATGGTTTTTGCTACATTTCTTTTGTCAATTTTTATTTTATTATTTTCTTATTTGCTTGTTTTGATATTCCCTTTTTGTATTCTTTTGAACGAGAGAAAGATAAAGAGGGTGCTAAAGTTGGGTAGGTAGGGAGGATCTCAGAGGAGTTGGGGAAGGAGAAACCTGATCAAAATATATTGTATAAAACATTAAAGAAAAAGAGAATAACACACTGATTGCATCTCAAGAAAACAGAAAAACATAAGAGTGCTCCTGCTGAACTTTAAAAATCAGAACATTCTCATGAGAAACAGCCTGTGAATTTGAAACTTAAAAGTGTTAAGAAAATTGTCCATGATGGCTCTTATCTCCACTGGATATAGATTTCTAAATATTGCCCACTGTAGAAAGTGAAATTACACATTCACTATCAAAAGCATTGTTCTTTCTTCCTTCAAACCATGGGCTTCTCTGTGTAATCAAATGACATTCATTGCTAATAGCCTCTCATTCAGGGGTGGGCCCTTGTGAGTTTCTCACCCATCCATGCTAGAACAGTGACTGGCTTGATCTTGGGCAGGTTTCCAGAGCTGCCATGAGGTCATGAGTGCAATAGCTTTGTAACGTCCGAAGACATTGATCATTCCTTAGCAGTCTTCCACTGCTCTAGTTTGTATAATCTTCCTGTCCCCTTTTTGGTTATTCCCTGAGCCTTGGGAAAGGAGTACAATATAGAGGTCCTGGTTTAAGGCTGAGGAATCTACAGTCACTTTTTCTCTACACTCTGACCAGTTGTGAATCCGGATGGAGGACACCACGAGAACAAGGCCCCCTAAATTGTCAACTGGACAAAATTCATATGAACTAACAGAGCCTGAAGCAGCAAACAGAGAGCCTACACAGGTCTTCTACATATATATTAAAGCTTTAAGTCTTTTGATGGGAGCCTTTAATATGAGATGAGTAGGTCTCTGACTCTTGTGCCTGCTCTTGGGGCTCTTTACCTTCTGTTGATTTCCCTTGTCCAACTTCAGTGTGATGGTTTTGTTTTATCTTACATTTTATTTTGTTATGTTTTGTTGTTATCTCTCAGGAGTCTGTTCCTTTAAATGAGAGACAGAAAGGGGGTGGATCGAGATGGGAGGGGAGGAGGGCAGAACTGTGAGGAGTAGCGGAGGGGAAATTGTAATCAGGATGTACTGTATGAGAAAAGAATCTATTTTCAATAATAGGAAAAAAGATAACCTTCTGGAAGACAGTTTAATACTATATCAACTAAGCAGAACAGTATTAGTAGGTTTACTCCTAGGGCCTATGAACTTTTCAACTGTAGGTCCTTGGCTATGCTTGCAGTACAAAGGACGAGTTCCTTCCTTTAGAGTAGGCCTTAAATCCAAGGAGAAAGATGCTGGTTACCTCCATAATATGCATGCTACTATTGAATCAATAAATTTATCTTGCTAGGCTGACCATTACACAGAAGATCATTGATGTCTCTTCTCCCAAAGCCACCTGAAGAGCACTTTCTGTAAAAGCTAGGCACCATGGGGGAAGCTTTGAGATGAATATCAGTGTTATTTCTGTGCTCTTTCCTGTAACCAAAGTGCTGTCTTCCGTAGCGGGGTCTTCCCAACACAACTTCCACATTCTTGGGCTGAGCTCGCGGAGTGCAGATGCTTTCTGAAGTGTGTTCTGTTAGTTTCTTTGATCCACACAATGAATACTGTTTCCCCCTCATTTTACAACGGAGGGACCTGAATCTATGGAACTAGGTCATGGCACAGGTGTGAAGAGCAGAGTCTCCGCCGGGCAGTGCCTGGGCTTCACTACTGGCTAGTGGCTGATGGAGATTTTCCTTCTGGGCTGTGCTGTGCTGTGCTGTACCTGCTGGACTGTATAGTTACATCCTCAATCTCATAGTTCATCACATACAACACATCTGTCATTGACCAGCCACGCTAGTAGCAATGTAGAATTTTCATTTTTCTGCGCTAAAAGGGCTCAGGATCACCACAGCAACAAGGGCTGCTCAGACAATTACAAATGATGAGAATAATCTTGTTTTCCTCCAGTTGGTAAGTGACTCACTGCACAGCGACAACCGTGTTCAGATCCTTGCCATCAGCTTAGCAATCGCAGTCTAAAAATTAACAGCAAACCAGGGTCACTGATGACCCGCCACTCGTCATTTCTCAACGCTGACGCGAGGTTCCTAAGTGTTGCCTTCTGGAATACGTTAGAGATGAATGACAGACTGATTAGCTAATATGACAGTTTCTGTTCGGGTGCTTTGCAAACCTAGCTCAAGGCAGAAACCTGAGCTCCAGGAAAAATAGTCTGCCATCGTTGCTAGGGGAACGGGCTGAGAAGTGTTTAATCGGTATGCCTTTCAATTAATCATTCTTTTCAAATGATAGTGGTGAAAGAATTGTATCAATGTGGTTTCTACTGGAGTGGAGCATAAATATTAATATAGTATTCATCTACCTAAAGGCAGCATGCAGCAAGATTTCGCAGAAAATAACAAAGAAGTTAGCTCTAAAAAAAATAGAGATGTAGAAAACGTAGACCCCGAAGAAGAAAAATACCATTGCTGAACTGGTCGGGCGAGCAAAATTGCTGTAATTAAGCCTCTGTGTGTGTGTGTGTGTGTGTGTGTGTGTGTGTACGCACACCTAAATACTTCAAACCAAAAGAGGGACATCTCAGAGGTGCACAGTATTAGAAGGAAGCACACTGCTCTGAAGAGCCCAAAATGTGCAATGTTACCCATCTTTGGTCATTGAGAAAAGATAGTTGTGAGCTTCGGTTTCTCCTTTTCACTACTGGGCTGGGTTTTCAGCCCTCAACCCCCAAGAAGCCACAGTCCTATGTATGTGGAAGTCTACAGACTTCCAGGCAGACACGAATCTGCTTCTTCATGGCTAGGAGTAGCTAATGTTTTAGATTTTGGTGATAGTCTCCATCACCAGGGAGTACCCACCCTCTGCTGACTAAGTAGCTAATGTTTTAGATTTTGGTGATAGTCTCCATCACCAGGGAGCACCCACCCTCTGCTGACTGAGTAGCTAATGCCTTAGATTTTGGTGATAGTCTCCATCACCAGGGAGTACCCACCCTCTGCTGACTGAGTAGCTAATGCCTTAGATTTGGGTGATTGTCTCCATCACCAGGGAGCACCCACCCTCTGCTGACTGAGTAGCTAATGCCTTAGATTTTGGTGATAGTCTCTATCACCAGGGAGCACCCACCCTCTGCTGACTGACACGTGTGTGGTCTAGACGGACTCTCGGGTTTGCTCGCACTGTGTTCCGGTCACCTCTATGAGTCCAGCCTAGGTCTACAAACAGCCTTCAGAGCACCAGGCGTGCAGGATCCTAGGGGTGCTCCTTCTCCCTTCCACTGCTCTCCCCCCGGGTGACCTGCTGTTTGCTGCTGCTAACACCTAGGAGCCGCCTTGACTGCTGCCCAGCTGACTGCACTGAATAAGAGTGAGGGAAATCTAAAAAGAAGGTTAGCTCTTCCCACTGCCTGGGAAAGGCTATGCTGCTGCTGCTGGTGCCAGGCTAGGACTGGAAGTCCTGCTTGAAAGAGGAGCAGAGGACAAGCGCCCAGGCATTGTGGGTGGTGGGACAGGAGGTGGTCCTGCATGTCTGAGGCATCCCAGGAGGCAGCCGGGCCCAACGACAGAAATACCACATAAATCAGTCTCCTACAGCTAAGTTTGATAATACTGCTAGATCTAAGAGGAGATTATTTGCTTTTTAATGCTTGTATTTAAGCACTAATACTCTAATAGAGAGCTTTATTTTTTTTTAATTTTCTTTTATTCTTTTTAGAGACATGGTTTCTCTGTGTAACAGTTCTGCCTGTCCTAGAACTCGCGTTGTAGACCAGGTTGGCTTTGAACTTTCAGAGATCCACCTGCCTCTGCCTCTCGAGGGCTGGGATTCAAGATTGTGCCACCACCACCTGTCTTTGTTTTTCTCTTTCTTTTTATAGTTTTTAGGAAGGCTCTCATTATTTAGCCTGAAACTTGCTAAGTAGCCCAGGTTGTCCTCTAATTCACAATCCTCCTGCCTCAGCCTTCCTTTTCAGTGCTGTCAATACAGGCATGTGCTACTATGCCTGTCTGAGAGTTTTGAGAAAATCAGGAGTTCAGGGAGTTTCCTACTTGAAGTCTACAGCTGAAGTCACACGTTGTCACTGAGAGTTGGAGGGCTCAGCACCAAACAGTGACTGTAATCAGACGCTGCCAGGCTCCACCCAGGGTGCGGATGCTTTCTATACTGCGAGATGTCTCAGGCACTCGACAGCAGCCCATCTATTCAACCATGGAACAGGGTCCAAAGCAGGAAGCCGACCACCTAATGGAACGTGCTGTTAATTCCTAAGTCTTCCTGCCTGCCGCTCTTATTGTTCCTGCTGCAAGCAGTTCTAACTGTTTATCTGCCAACAGCACTCGATTCAGATAAGCGGAGAAATAAATGAACACGGTAATTTGAGAGAAATAAATGCTGTGGGGAAACCGGGTGAGACAACATGACAGGGTGTCCGAAAGCGGCTGGCTGTCGCTTGTTTCTCTCTTGTCTGAAAGGGTGACATCTGAGAACCACAGCAGTCAGCCTTAGGAAGGCCTGGGTCCAGCCAGCAGAAACTCTAGCATAAGAAGAAGCTTGGAGTCATCAAAATCTAGTCATGAAAGTGTCAGCCTGGGCAGAGAGCACCGGGCAGAGGAGCAACAGTGGGCAGGTCACTTCCATCTTAGAAGTGCATGTCAAATTTTCCTCCAAAGATGCGTCAGCCTCCCCTAAGCCCCTTCTAAACCATCACAGCCTAAATTAGCTTTTTCTGTGAAATCTACAGATGTGGTCTATTTACTCCAGCGTTTGTGAGCTATAGCGCTTGGGACTAAATAATCACAATAAACTTTATTGGAACACAGTCATGGTCGGTGATTATATCTTGTCTATGGCTGGTTTTGAGTTACAAGGGCAAAACTGTGTGGTAGTGAGAGAAACTGTACTGTCCACAGGGATCGGGTGGGACCTGTCGAGTCCCATTCTTTGATACTGCAAACACAAAAATAATTGAATGTGTTAAGCAGAAGTATAAACTTAGAACAGACTGTCTACACTAGCAGTTCTTAGCGACAGTTCCCCATCAGGAAGTATCCCAAAGCTGTCTTCTCCAGGTGGGCAGGCTTCCCTGGCTTCCCAATGACCCTGTATAATATCTCTTTGGGTTTAGAAATCTTAGCGTCCAAGAACCCCAGTGGGACATATTTTTTTTTGTTTTTTAATTTTAAGATTTCTTAAAAGAACATTTGTCCTAAGATCTGTGTGCTTGATACGTATAAGGGCTGTCTGGATTGGTGTGTGTGTGTGTGTGTGTGATCGACTCACAACTGTTTGTAGTCTCCGAGGTAGAAGAGGGCAGACTAACAAAGGTGTAAGCATTTTACTATTCACCTATTTCCAGGGCCTAGAACCGTGCTGTAATCCATTAAGTTTTTGCATGAATGTGATTTCCCCCCCCTAGCTTTTACTTACTATATGTTTAACTATGTGTGTCATCACATATTTGACTCAGTCTTTTCATCTGTAAAACAGGCATTCATGAACTTAAGCACCTTATAAATGTGAGCATGAAGGTTGGAAGCTCAGCTATATTGTAAGTGGAACCAGCCATAAATATCTTGGGGATGACAAAGTAACAGCCTTTCAGAACGATATCCTGCTGCATACTAGACATTCCAGTACAAGGACATACACGTGACAGACTATGTCAACAACCACACGCAAAGATGCAGGTGTTTCTTATATGGTAAGAACGTAGTCCTCCTAAGTTGGCCATGGGTACCAAAAGGTATTTATCCACCTTCTAGGCACTTTGGAAAAGGACTGTCTTTTGATGCTTTTAATTCCTCTCCTTTAGGTTTCCTCAAATGAAGTTAAAAGAGCATCATACTGATTCTAAGAGATCAAGGAAGGGGTACTTAAAAACCTTCCTCAGATGGAACCTTGGAAGATTACAATTCAAGGTTACTACTTCCATCTGGATGTCTCAAACTGTGATGATGTTTTGAGCCTTTCTCTTGCTTGGTTAGCTAACTTCCTGCATTTACACTTCCTTACGTTCCTAAGGTGAGAGAGATGCCTCATTTTATTGACTCTAAGATTCCAGTGCGAGATGCTCATTTTATTGATCTCAGAGGCCAATGCGAGAGGCCTTATTTTATTGACTCTCTCTCAGATGCTAGTGCAGGCCTCACAACACTTTTTATACTAATCAGAAAGAAGGAAACACTGTTGATGAACTCTGTTGCTCTGGTTTATAAGCTGTATCTTGGAAATGACAAACATGGGAAACATATGGGTCTTAGGATCAACTTTTTACAATATAAATGAAAACGAGGAATGAGATAGTATTTGTATTCAGCATTCATCTGTGCTATATTTTTGCAAAAAGCCCACCTATATGTTCATATAATATCTACGATTCTTATGGTGAAACTGAATGACAGTAAGGACTCTTTTTTATACTTTCTATTATAATTTGTAGCAGGTAAAGACTGGGGTGCAGAAGATTAGTTAGTGCTGATGCCCCTGATGCTCAAGCTGGGTTCAGGGGCAATTTTCCTTCCATTATTTATAAATATTTTTTGAAGCACTATTGTTATTTTATGATAATCAACAGAGTACACACTTCAGATAAAAGGAAATCCAACTTCACACGGATTTAAGATCAGCTTATGGGAAAATGAATTAAAACACCAAGCGTAATTTCTATGACTTGGGATAAAAATGACAAGAATGACTATTTATGACACAGGGAGGCTTGTCTGTAAGAGGCCCTGGAAAGGCCTAAGAGCTCGAGACGGCGTCGGCTGTCAACAGGCCCTGAGCCGTAGCTGCACCTAGGGGAAGATAGACATTCAGTGCCCATGATGGTCTGGTGGCCGAGGGATGAAGCCATGTGCACATCCTTGAGAGTGGAATATCTCAGGATGGGAGCTGGATGGTGAGGTCTGGAGTAATGAAAATGTGTGAGATTTGGGGAAATCTGAGAGCCACAAAAGGAATGCAGACACTTAGAAAGCCCGGGCAGTTGGAGTGGAGCGCATGTCCTGAAAATCCAAGGGTAGGAAGTGGAGCTTTTCTGGGGAGGTGATGGAGCTGGTAGTTGTGGGCACATAAGGCAGAGATCTATGTCATCGGGGTCAGAGAGGCATTTGGCTGGGCAGACAGACTACAGACAACAAAACAAGAAGACGTGGGGAATATAGAGGGGCCATTGATAGGCTTGCTCTTGCAAGCACTTAGCACTGTTGAGGTTTTTCAAAGTACAGAATATTTCAGTGACGGTGATCAGGTAAATGGTGGTTCTTGGCCTTGACTGAGGCCAAAAGAGCTTGCCCATCCGGGCTTTATGAACAAAGGTCAATTACAGAACAAGACCTTGTATTTATGAAAGCAGAGGTGGGGATCTGCTATCTACAGAAAAATCTAACAATTACAGAATAAAACACAGGGTTGGGGGCAGCGTCATTCAGCAATAACGTGAAACAGGCATTGCCATTTCTGTTCTGCTCTGGCAAAGCCGAGACTCAAAAGAGGTGAAATGACTTTCTGAGGTCATCATCACGAACAAGAGGTTTGCTGTCCAGCACCAATGCTTTTAACAGCATTAGCCAGCCTCTGATGAATCCATCATGATCGAGGGATGAACAAATATACCTCAAAAAGGAAAAAGAAAACCGAGAATGGAGCACATGCTCCCATTTAACTGCTCTTAAAAACAAAATATAATTATTAAAACAACCACAAGTATTATCTGGTCTATAATTTTCTAGCATTAAGTACTTAAACTGTAGGAAGTGAGATGTCCTTTGCCTCCTCAGACGGACTCTGCCTCCACTGGTCTCTGCTTTATGGCTTAAACAAAAATGCTCAGTTGTATGCGTGTGAGGAGGAGTGTGGCTGGGGATCAGAAGCCTTTCAGGACAGTCACACTGGTAACAGTGACTCTGGAGGCCTCCGAGCATCCTGGCATGCTTTGGCATCGGTAGGAAGACTTGGCTGTGGAGCTCAATCTCCCGCCGGCAGCTGTCTGCAGAGACGGCTGCGGTGTGCTGACCTTCTAAGCACTTTTAGTGGCTCTCAGATTCCCTACTCACTCTGCTCCTTCGCATCTTCTTTGTGGCTGGGAGAACTGCTTTTCTGCTCCACACAGCTTTCACCTTGACAAATACGACTTGGCTTAAGTGTCCCTGCAGCCTTTTTAGCTTGCTCTTCTCATAGCAAAAGCAGCGGGAGAAAAAAGAGAGCAGGAATAGGAAAATTACAATGACATGATATTCAGATCCTTAGCCTGTCCTTAAGATTGTCCTTACCCAAATAGGATTTGATCTCCCTAGCAACCACCCTGCCTCACTCCTATGGAAGCCCAAAGCTGGAGTGACTGAATTTGCTCTACTTACAGTTACCTTTTAAGGCCAAGCGTGAATACCTACCTTGCTTAAAATCAGGGGCTATACCCCTTGTCAAAGCTCCCTCCACAGGTTCTTAAATGGTTTCAATGTGTAAGAGATCTGTCCACTGAGTGACTCTGAGATTATTTTCACCTACAAATAGTTATACTTGTCTTCAGGGGACCTTGCACCATAAAAGTTTCTGGGTAAATAAGCACAAAGCAGTTTATAAAACATAGTCTCTGACCTCAAGGAAATTTACAGGTTTTAACTGGATCAGGAGAGCTGGAGGATGGATGAAGACTGAAAACAGCTTTAAAGCGTGTCACTCCGAGCTGGGCACCAACTCTTGGGGAAGCTGAATTACCTATGGTTAGAGTTTGTTCCCATACAGGCTGTTCCCTAGTGGGTGGAACTATGTTTGTGGGAGTACCCAAGGACCTTTTAAATCAGCTCAGCTCTGGGGGCTGCTGGGAAGTGTTTTCAAGGTGTCAGCTGATGAAGGAAGGGGGCAGCTGGGCAAAGTCTTTGTGATACCACATCAGGAAGCAGTAGTGGGGATACTGGCTTCCAGCTGGCTCTACGAAGGGGAAGAAGGGAAAGCTACTACATTTGTTTTTATTTTGTATGTATGAGAGTTTCTTCTGCATGTGTGTCTGTGTACCATGTGTGTGCTAGGTGCCTGTAGAGTTACAGATAGTTGCGAGCTGCCATAAGAGTGGCTGGGAATTGAACTCGGGTCCTCTGGAAGAGCACCTAGTCCTCTTAACCACTGAGCCACCTATCCAGGCCCTGAATATTTATGAGTGTTCTATCCTGTACTATAACTGGAGTGGGCACTGATGGAGTTATCTGAACCTCACTGCTGGCTCTCGGGTCGCATCACACTGGTTCTCTTTTGGGGAACCTTCTTCCTTTATTCGAGACCCATATGTCTGAGAAATGGTTTGGGGTTCAGGCCATGCCCATCGGTCCATTGATTTGCTCACTGTTCTTTGTTTCACGGAACTGCTACAGGGTTGTAGGTATGACCTAAGCCTGTTCAATGCTTGGGATGCTGGGAATAATACTTTCTCTTTGATGAGTAATGCAGTCGGGAAGAGGGTAGCATTTGGCCCTGAAAGTAAGCACACAAATATACAAGCATTTTCTAACATACTGTTGATCCTACGATGCTATCAAATCCCATTGCAAAAATGAGAACATCGAGACTTCAGGGTAGGTACCAAGGGATTTAAGATGAATGTTGTACACCACAGTCAAACTTCTGTTCTCTCTTTACCACACCATCCTATCTAAACAAGATTCTGACCTTTGCTTCAGCAATTCTTTATTCATCATGAGATCCAAAAATGAAAATTTCAGGACATATTTTGAAAGTTTTTTTTTCTGATTTTCAAAAATTTGACACATAATGACTATTAGATGCTTGCAAGAACACAAAGAGCTTGAAGTAACAGAGACCACACCCTGCCAGCAGTTATAACTGGCTGTAAGATTTAGTGAAATGAAAGGAACATCCAAAACATTCTAAAAGAGTTCAAAATCAACAGCCCCGGCGTTTGTCTGTGGCAGACAAACTTGTTTGTACTGGCTACACAGGAGGATAATGGGGAGCCCTGAGTAGTTTTCACGAAGCTGCTTGCTTCTGGGCACATTGAGTATAGATAGCTGCTGGCTCAGAAAGTCCAGGCTAGGCACTGAGTTTTTCCCATCATGCTACAGTCAGGGCAGGCTGCGGTCTCTCCGCTATATCGTGTGTGGGTTTTAAGTATAATTCCTTGTTTCAAAACGGAGTTCTCAGAGGAAAGCTTGAATTCTTGCCTGGGTATTCAGAAGAACCAATGGACCTCAGTCAGTAGTCTTCCTGTTGGGTTTCTGTAGAAACCCAGACACAGACACGTTATCCACCAAACCCAAACTGTGCTGTTTGCTCAAACCTCCCAGATCCCTCATCTAGCCCATCAGCTGTCAGTGCCATCCACGCCCCAGCTCTGTGTCTGATTTGCAGGGTGCTGATTCTGCTTCTTTGGAACATGCAGCCTGATAAACACATACAGTTATTTTAGAACAAATAGTACAGTTATTTTAAAATGCTTATGAATATAGATGTTTTCTCTTAGAACAGAAAGTCTGATAATCTTGTTAAAATGGTACAAGTTTAGTCCATAAAATCTTCAGTCAACCATCTCATACACTAATAGTTAAACATAAATTCTGAAAGAAATTCCAGAGAATATGTTTCCTTTAGAGCATTTAGTATTAATTTCAAAATACTGCTTCTCAAATGAGCCTATCACTAATTATACTTAGCAATCATGGACTTGACTTTCCGGCATGACCGACTGGAAGAAGGGAAACAACGTAGTTACAGAGATGTGCACACGTGCATTTCGTCACCACCCACTGGTTACTATGGCCGTCAAAGTCGCA
This sequence comes from Microtus oregoni, assembly GCF_018167655.1. NCBI lineage: Eukaryota > Metazoa > Chordata > Mammalia > Rodentia > Cricetidae > Microtus > Microtus oregoni. Next base: position 24,047,878 of record NW_024543077.1, read on the forward strand.
GCACCTACAGCACACTGAACACTGCATTTAAATGGGCCACAGTGGAATATTTCCTTACTGAATCTATTCATTCTCTATCAGTGAAACACCACGAAACCACAAAAATCTAGCGCTCGGTATCCAAACAGGATAGAGTCATATTCTGGTGTCTTTATGCATGTAGGTGATAACAAAAATTATCACACACTGATCATGTATCTTGAGGATCTGAACTTTGTTCTATCTCATCACACTTCCTCAGGCACAAGGTATCTAAACCTGGTATGTGCACAGATGGTCTGTTCCATAGCTACTTTTATCAGTATTTTATCAGGCTGTTGGAAAGGCTCTGGCTGAGGTTTTGAATAGAGACAGACATGTTCTAGTTTAAAAGGCTCTTTTAGTTTGACTAAAAGGAAACAAGAGTAAAGTCAGAGATGAGATTCATGGGAGAACCTTGGTGAAGAACCAGGAGGCTGTGATGGAGAGAGGAGAGGATGGATTTTCTAGTGATGACTTGGGTGCGTAGCAGGGAAGAAAGGAGGTGAGATGACCCCAAGAAAGGTGGCAAGGATGGCTTGATCTACTAGAAGGACTGAGTTAATGTTGGCTGAAATGAAGAGGCCCAGGAGGAGTAGATTAAGACTGGAAGATTTGATCTGGACTCTAAGTCAAAACACACACCGCAGGGACATCTTAACAGTCCTGTTCACTGCGGTACTACCCACAACAACCAAGTCACGGCATCAGCCTAGGTGTCCGCCAGATGAATGGATACAAAGAAAGTAGTACATTTATACAATAGAGTTTTATTCAGCCGTGAAGAAGAGTGAAACTATGCTGTTTGCTGGAAAAAACAGACCAAGTAAAGATTATCATATTCAGCAAAACAGCAAGATTCAGAAAGAAAATATTTCATGCTTTCTCTCATTTGCAGATTCTATATTTTATATTAAAACATAAAACTCTATATGCAAATAAATATTTTTCCATTAAGAAAGTTTTCTCACGTATATAATGTTCCTTAACCATAGTTTGATGGAGGAGGGTCTATGTGTTACTTTCATTGGTTAATAAAGAAACTGCCTTGGCCCTGATAGGACAGAAAATTAGGTAGGTGGAGTAGACAGGACAGAATGCTGGGAGAAAGAAGCAGATTCAAGCAGTTGCCATAGCTCTCCTCTCTGAGATGGATGCAGGTTAAGAATCTTCCCGGTAAGACACCACCTCGTGGTGCTACACTCATTAGAAATGGGTTAATCAAGATTTGAGAGCTAGCCAGTAAGAGGCTAGAGCTAATGGGCCAGGGAGTGTTTAAAAGAATACAGTTTCCGTGTAATTATTTTGGGTAAAGCTAGCCAGTGGCCAGGAGCTGGGTGGCAGAAAGCGGCCCACCACTCCTTACAACAATAGTTACCACTATGCTCCCTGTCTTTCTCCCACACTTTTCCACTGCTCTATCCCCTTAGGCAAGAAATCTATCTTTTGCATATGCAAAGTGAACTACAGCACCATGCACAGCTGATGCACACACACGTAAAACAGAAGTGTGTGCTCGGAATGTGTTGACGTTGAGATGCCTGCGATACATCCAAGAAGAGATGCTGAGGTGGGAGCTTTGGGCATATCAACATGGTAGGCCAGCAATCTGGGCTGGAAAAATCCATGTGGACATGTAGACAGCACTTTCATATCTGAGGATGAATGAGTGTCAGCAGGAAAGAGAGGCTCAAAGGCCATGACTAACTCAGCTGTCCTTCCGTCTTCGGAGGAAGGAACCAAGAAGCAGCAAGAACGGTGTGAGGACAGCAAGGGGCAGCCCTGGAAGCTGAGCAAAGGAAGGTGCTGGAAGAGGGAGGATGACCTGCTGCACCTTACCCCAGCTTTAATCTCCAGGGAGGCCACTCTCTGCTTTTTACAAAAGACTCACCATTAATTAGCTTTCTTTTCTCAGCGGGAAGAGAACTCAAGAGCATCCCTTTTGTTTTCTTTTTCTCTCTTCAAACTCTTTGACTACTTTCGACAATAAGAAGAGTCTCTTACTTTGGAAACCCAGTGCCCCTACACACAGGAAAGAAGAAATAAAAACTTAACCTTCCATCTCCCCATAAGCTCTAGCTTCTTTTTCTATTCTCTTCTATTGTGTTCTACTTAATTAAAAATAACGTTGTTCCCAACCCACTAAATTGATTTTACTAACTGCTAATTCGTCATGACCACAGTATTAAAAAACAGGCTTTCACAGCATCTGGCGGGGGCTTGGCCATATTCATTATTAATCAGAAAGATAATGCTATTCATCTTTGCTTTTCCTAGTGAACCTTCTGCAAAATCAATGCTTACCACGTACTGGTTGAATGAATAGTTTGGGGACCTGAGAGTCATGTTTTTCGAATGGAGCTCTATGGATTTTTGTTGCCCTTACTTTATTGATTGTACCCTGTGTGGAAAACCATTCCTGTAAAGCTCTTTATCTAGATGTGATTTGAATCTTTTTGAATAGCTCCTGGAAGAGCTGGTGAAGACCACCTTCTGGGTGACACCCACCAGTAGGGTTACTACAACATGCAAAGCCAGAGAAGGCATATAGAAAATGAATGTATTAGCATATTCTCGCATATGAACCTTTTTGGGTCTGGCCAGTGTGTTGAAAAAACATTTACGAGCTAGCGGGATGGCTCAGGATAAAGGCACTTGTTACCAAGTCTGAGGCTGTGAGTTCAGTCTCTGAGACCCATACAGTGGAAGGAGAGAATTGTCTCCTGGAAGTTACCTTCTGATCACACAGGCATGCTGTGATGCACTCCCACCATCAATAAATGCAATAGAGTTTTTAAAAAATGCAAAATTCAAACCAATTAAGCTCCCCTTAGCATACTATAAGAGAACTCAATATTTTAGAACAATCTTACTTTTAATATTGTAATCTTCATGTCAAGATGAAATACCTGTCACCTCATACAGTGCATCACTTACAGGAAGGAATATGCTACAACAAAGTACAGATTTTGGAATCAGGTGAACCGGGTACAAATCTGATCAACAAACCTGGGATTTTTTTGGTTTACTTACATGGCTTCCCTCTAACTTCAGGCTTTCAAATATAAAATGAGGATATATGGTGACTTAACAAGGTTAAGACTGTAAGGATAAGGATACTATAAATATAAAATAATTTAGATTCTACTAAATAACAGACAGAACATGCTTGTTAAATATGACGACAGGGACATGCCCACCAAATGAAGGCTTGTAGAGCATTTTGGAGGTGAAAGGGGCTTGGTCCACATGATTTTTATGTGGAAATCATGTAATAAGGGGTTGATAGATCTTTGAATGGCAGAAGTTTCTAAAGTCTATTTAATTCATGATAGACCTCATCTGTAATCGAATATACAATAAATCCAAGACTCTGAGCCTTGGTAGAGCTGAGAGAAATTAGCAGATCTGGGGGATTCTCCAGAGGCTTGGCTATAGAGGATGGCAGACTGGCCAGGGGAAAAAACAGAAGAAAACTCCAAATTTGTTTTAAGACACAGGCGTGCATGAGTGTGGCAATGGCGAGTCTTAACCCCACAGAGGTCACCCAGAAAGAAGCTCGGGCAGGAGTGAGGCTGCCATATTAGAAAAGTCTTTCCAGGAAAACTTCAGTTTCGTTCTAAAGGTTTCTCTGTTGATTAAATGTGGCTCGCCATCCACACAGCCACGGTCACATCAGGGTTTGATTCAATAGCTGGGCACTCCGGCCTAGTTAGGTGGCCACGCAGAGATAACTACCACAGGTAGGGGCATAGGGAGCAGCTTGTGGGGCAAAGGGAAGGCTTTAGAGTTGGGTTCAGGCACCGATTGCTTACAGGTCTTCAGGTTCAGATATTTGGTTAAATATGCTCTTTCCATTTTGTGGAGAAGTTATTATTTGGGTCAAGAGCCTACATGTAAATATGAAGTCTTTACGTAGCTGTACTTAGCTGTTCTGGATGTCCACAAACTCTTTCCAAAAATCAAACCTCTGTGTTCTCCTTTGTACCCAGCACCTTGCAGACTGACTGGCCAATCAAATTCAGTAATAGTTTTTTTTTCCTCTAAATTTCTTGTTCACACATGAACAGGAAGACTTGAAGTTAACGGAAGCATCACATCAGATGATATAAATAGGAATCGGAGAGGTCGATCTGATGTGGTATTCCCCTCTATATGCTGTGAATATGTTTTATTACCATTGGTTAATAAAGAAGCTGCTTTAGCCTATGGCAGTGCAGAACATATTTAGGTGGGAAAATTAAGATGAATGCAGGGAGAAAGAAGGTGGAGTCAGGCAGATGCCATGTAGCTGCCCAAAATCAAGATGTGAGATAACAAACCATGAATCTTGTGGAAAAATATAAAATAATAGGAATGGGTTAATTTAAGGTGTAAGAGCTAGCTAGGAATATGCCTGAGCTGCTGGTAAAACAGTATTCTAATTAATAGAGTTTTGTGTGACTATTTGGGTCTGGGTGGCCAGGAGACAAAAACAGTCTCTGTTTACAATAATCTTTCTTTTAAACCTCTTTTCTAAGAGGCCAATAATTCATAAAGCCCCACCTTAATAAACATCAATACAGTGACAAACTACAGAAACCCAGAGTTACTCTAAGAACTTGAATCAATGTAAAATACTTCATTTTAAAAAACCATTTGCTTAGAAGGCTGCCTCACCAACTAATCTCTAAGCAACTTAAGAGGAGAGATGAAGTTGTCGGTCTTACAGACACTGCTATGCCTAACTATAAACCCCACTCCAAGGTCAGTGGCCCATGAAATGAAACAAAAGGGTTCATGACACGCTTATCTACCTCAACTGGGTTAGAACTGATTTATTCATCAACCTAGAAGTGAAATAAAGGAACTTTGAATCCTGACTTTTCATCCATCAATGGTGGGGAAGGAGGAGGAACCTGGCATTCAAAGTGTGTTGTTAGAGTGGACCTCGGCATATGATGGTTCAGTGCATGGAGTAGCCGGTGTGTGTGTGTGTGTATGTGTGTGTGTGTGTGTGTGTGTGTGTGTGTGTTCATGTGTGGGTATGTATAGGCAGGAAGGAGATCCATGGCCAGCATTCAGAAGCAAGGCATTGGAAGCATCCAAGAAATTGCACACGTGTATTTCCATGGAGACCTTCAGGTCTCCAAAGCTACAGCTCACAACAGGGCATACTGAAGCCAGGCCAAGGGAGCCCTATCACCACATCTGGGCAGGCCCAGTGAGGAAAATTAAAGACTGTCACCTCACCCAGCACATTTCAAAGTCCATTTTTATTTATCATGGGCCCTTAGACATGTTTTGAAGAAGTGGTTTCCAAGAGGGACTGGAGACACTAATATGGAACTGCTTGCTGTGTGGAGATTCCAGGATGCTTCTGATGGGAACGTGAGAAGGTCACTTAGTCTTACAGCTTGGCTGGTTTTCTTCATGTGACTTCTAGTTACACCATCCCGTGGCAAACCCTACCACTTACAAATGAAGGTGCGGACACACAGAACGTAATTAAAGTTGACATGAATGATAAGCAGTAGGAGTTAGTCAGATTTCATAGCTCCTCCTGGGCCAGTGAATGTTCCACCTGGCCACACCACACATCAATGAGTTATCTACCTTCTAAACCCTACAAAGGGGAAAACCACCAATGAATATGTATCAATTCTTTCAACAATCTTGGAAATGGCTTCGACCTCTCAACATAGATACATACAAGGGGAAAATGTGTTTAGAAGACTCTTGACCAAAACCAATGTTAGGATCACAGAATTCTTGTCAAGTCTGTGCCAGTATATATATTTCCCAAGGTATTAGTGTAAACAAAATGGTGTTATAGAGGCAAGTAGGTATGATTGTTAGTAAAAAAAAAAAAATAGACATATGCCTTACATTTGATTCCATAAACCTTGAGCATGCCAACAGTTTAGAACACTGCATGTATGTGCTCTATGCATGTGTTCATGTGTGTGCATGTATGTGTGTGTGGGCTGGAGGTTGATGTCAGATGTCTTCATTACTGTTCTCCAGCCCGTTTCTTATTTGGGATGGTCTCTCAGTGAACCTGGACTTTACCTATTCTGACTGAGTAAGTCTAGCTGGGTAGCAAGCTCCAGCCAACCTCCTGCTTCTATAGCCTCACTGCTAAAATTATAAACATGTGTCAGGGTGTCTGGATTTTTCCATAGATGCTGGCAACCCGAACTCTTGTCTCTCCAACTTGTTACTGCAGGTACTTGACTGCTGAGCAACCTTCCTAGATCCGTATCAACATTTTGATGGCAAAAATTAGGAGGGAAAAAGGGCCTATTTATGTTTATAAATGATTGTTTTTGGATGTAAGACTAACAGGAACCTTGCTAACCACACACATGCTACTATTATCTCTCCTTTTAAAAATACAGTGTTCTCCCAGCCCTCTCCCCTGCACAAATCCACAGCACACGGTTCAGAACAGTGTTTTCCCACTATAAAACTGAACCACCTACGGAGAGCAATGCCGCGGGTGCCCTTCACATGAGAGAGGCTTTGGGTTTTTCCTTTATCTTTTCTTAATGAGTCACACCGGCCCTGTGAAAGCTCCTCAGGGACCGTGGCACCTCCCTGTGGCAGTCCCCATGCTTCGCTGCAGAGAAGAGTGGGCTTAGCTTCCTGCTCACGCTAGCAAGTGTGTGTGTGTGGAGTAAAAGTCTATGGGTTAACAGACAAGAATTAAGGTAAATTCCATTTATGACATCCTGTAATACTAAACAGAATCCTTTACTGGGTCAGAAGTAGACAACTAGGAGAACACACTGGAGAAGCTGGGAGTACAGCTAAGGGGTGGAACACGTACTGTGCAGGTCCGAGGGCCCAAGTTTGACCCCCAGACACATGTCTTCTCTTGTAATGTCCACAAGAAACCTTTTTTTCCTGAGAAGGAGCTATTTCCTAAGTAATATAAAAACAAAAAGCCATGTGATTTCCTAGTTTCTGCACAAGCTAGACAAGTTTCTCAATATGACTCGAAGATCTCTGAAGCAGTGCATAGCAGAGGCTGTTGCCAGGCGTGAGGGCAGCTTCCATCCAGAGGGACAGTGGACGCTGACCAATGGCAGTTGACTTTCTTTTAAAAAATGTATTTTTAATGAGATTTTTCACAGTATTTAAAAAATGAAAAAAAAAACACAGGAAACACACACACCACAAAAACACAAAATCTGAAACCATAAAATACAAATAAAAGGCCAGTAAGAAAAAACTATGCCCAAATAAAAAAAAATATGGGACAAGAGTCTACACAAATACCATGAGTTCATTCTGTGTTGGTACCTGCTGCTGGGCACAGGGTCTGTCTTCAGTGTCGTTTGCACACCCCGTGATAGATAGATATCTGTTAGAGATTTTCCCTTTGCAGCCCTTGACTTTCTTGTCAGTTATATTGGGAGTCAAATTTTTCTGTGAATGAAGGGATAAATTTGTCTCGTGTTTGCGAAACTACGTTTTCTTTTGTTCTTACACAGCAACCAAGAGGAGAAATATGAATTCTGTGTGGGAGGCAGCTGAATATCAAGACGTATTTAAGTGGGAAAATTGTAGCACACGTGATCAGGAAGAGTGGATGGAAACTGGGACACATGACCTGATTCTTGGGGGGACATCATCACAGGCTCATCTGGGAGAACTCAGTCCCGAAGTCATTGTAACACATTTCTTCATTTTAACAGAGATGTAGCCCATAAAACGTAGCACGCCTTAGTGCTAATATTTTATTATTGCCTGAACTCAGGCAGCAATGTAAAATAATCCATTTCTAAAGGAGTTGATGATAACACACACACACACACACACATATGCACATGCCAAAAAACATTGATGGAAAAGCTGCATTTATAAAAACAATTTCTGCAATTTGCCTAGCTGATTAAGAGGCAAAAAGAATTGTTTTAACACAATCTGTTATAGTATTTATTTGTTTTCTAATTTAAAAATATTAAAAAATTTATATTGTTAATAGAAATATTATTATGTGACTTTCTTCCTTCCCTTCCTCTATGTGTCCAGCCCTTCCCTCTAACCCCTCCCAGGTCTGTCCACTCTCAAGTTCATAGACTTTTCTCATCACTCATATATATTCAAATATTAGCATAAACATGTACATATTACATAGACAAACATGGAAATGCTTAAACATAAATGACTGTGTGCTCAGACATACACTGTCTTCTCTTTTAATAGAGTGGAATTATATGGTGAATACGCCCAGCTCTTGGCCTTTCTCACTCAATAGCACAAACTTACCATCATTGCATGACAACATGTTTCAATCCACCTCATTCTTGTTAAAGTTAGGAACTCTTCATTGTATGGGAGAATTCATTCCCTTAACAAATGTTTACTCCTTATTTGCTGTGCACTCAACACACATCCAGGTAATGGAAACACAAACTCAGGCAAAACCAAATCACTGGCCTCATGGAGACACGCCCTACCATCTCATACTAAAGGAGGGCAGAATCAGTACACGCAGGGACACAACTCATGGTCACATGTTTTTCCTGAAGGGAGAGAATCTCATGGGGCCCAGGCTTAGATGAAGAATTACAGGCAGCTAAGGACTACCGAGAGATTCAGCCTCTCCCAGGTATGAGCCCCTGTATTAGTCAATACAAAGCAGTCAGTCCTGAAGGGACATATTACAACAAAAATGGGCACAGCAGGCTCCCTTTATATATCTGTGCAAATATGCATAGGCACATGTATATACACAGATACACGTATATACATATATGAATGAACTCAAGAACACACACAGAACATAGCTGGAGGAAATGCTATTGGGGAGGTGAAGGAATACACACAGGTGGAAAGTTTTTAACTTTCAACTATATGATTATATATATATATATATATATATATATATATATATATGATTCTTTACTATTTGAGTTTTTCCTCCACAATTAGCATGTGAAACTTTCATTAAAAATATGAATTACGTGGAAAAACTCTCAACCTGCAATTCCCGTCTATCTGGATTTTGCATTCATGTTGTCTTTGCGTTGTCTCAACCCCAAGGTAAAAACGCCATTAGGTTCAAAGACCTAAGGACAGGTTGACTCTCCGCAGAGGACTAAGGATCCTGAGATGGGGAATCAGCGTTACAGAATATACTCTGCTTCCCAATTTCTTCAGCTGGAACTTTATAACCAAAGTGAAGGGCATTTACATGTGACTGAACGCAAGAACCCATATGCTCCAAGGCAGTCTGTACCACTTATTTTCAAGGAGATAAAATAGCTTATTTAAACTTTGAATTTCCCTATTGGGTTCAGACGATTCAGCTGTTTACCCAGCAGCACCCTACTTAAAAATAGATAGCATGACATTTGTGGGTGCTCTAAAGCATACCCATTGGGGAAGGAGCAGAGCGCTCACGCCACACTTATCGTTTCTATTATGTAAGAGTGGAAAGGGTTATGAAATGAAGGCTTCAAAGGAAGCGCTCTTCCTCTCAGCTATGAAGGACAGATCTTCATACCAGCTGAATATTACTACTTGGTGATTATAATTAATGTAATGGAAATCCACTAGTAGTATAAGGAAATTTTCTTTCTTTTGTCATCCTCCTCATTACAGACTTTCCAACCAACACTTTATCAACTAGTAAGTAATTGCTATATGTCTGCTAGTATCTGCTATATGGTAGGCAATGTCAGTATGTAACTGAATACACAAGTGACATTGGGACTATTTGATGAACCTGGGTAATAACATTTGTATCAATCTCTCAAATGTAATTGGTATGATTAATATTGACCTTAAGCCTATGGTCACACAATTTCATAGACAATGGGGACAAGAATTAAAATAGGCTGAACTCAAGATATGCCATTATCAGAAATACCAAGCAGGAGCTCTACCGGAATCTGAAGGACTGAAATCGTGGTTCCAATCTGGCAGCCCTGCCGATGGCAAAGGGCAGGGCCCGGAGGAAATGAAACCCAAAGCACTTCTTTCCCACCATAACACGCCTCTCTTGGCATCTTACTGATTTTATTTATTAAAAAGATACCTTTTGTGAGGAAATTGCATTTCGTGGGTGATATGAAGGAGGAAATCAGGTCTGTGTGGTCTTCTCTGGGCAACATTTTTATCACCAGTTTTAGCAGTGTTTTCTGAGTACTCATCACAGGCAACAGGGTGAGGTCCGTCTTCCTCCATCAAGTGTGAGTTTTACCCCAGCAGCTGTCACTCACCCTACAGGTGGATGGATGGTCCCACTGAGGAGGAAGCCAACCGTTCATCCTCCGGGTCTATGACTTGAATACTTAGCTGTTAAAATTAGATTTGCCACCTGCTCCTTCCCAGGGGGAACTGGTGACCTGAGGCCATTCCAGCGAGTGGCCAGGTTAAGGGAAGAGAGTCCTCTAAAGTCCACTTCTCCATGTCCTTCTAGAATTTACCTCATGGGGCAGCTTAAATGCGTCCTGCCTGAGACACTGTCTCAGCAGTCCTGCTGGTTTCCTTTCTTCAGATTCCACAAGTGCTTTTAATGGACGGGGTGTCCCCACTTAGAAGAAGGGTTTTGTGTTTTCTTTTTAATAGCACAGTCTACTCCTGAGCACCCTGTGGCATTCTGTAAAAGTGATAAATACTAACGATGAACAGCCTAGCAGGCCCTTGGGTCCCCGGGGGTGACAGGAGGACTCAGAGCGAGGGGAAGAGACAAAACTGTTTCCAACACAAAGGCAAGAAGGAATCCAGCCTCTCATTGGATCCAGCTGTGAGATGTGATAAAGGTTGGTAAGAAAATGATGCATGGATTTTGTGTCATGGAGTCACGTGTGCGAATCGGGTTTCCAAGATGTGTTTCCATTTTCCTTCCGATTTGGGGTGCTATGATAGATACAACAGGATTTTGCAATCCAACCAAACATTATTCTCTTTCTTCTTCTCCTCTTGTATTTAAAGCTGCACTCTACCGTTAGATCTCCCTCTTCAATAATCCAGACTGTTTGTTTCCTTTAAACATACATTTAATTGACTTACATGTTTAAAACTCATTTTCACTTAACGATGCGAAGATTCTTAGCTGCTTCCTCCCTCTTAGTACTGCATCTAGTCCTACTGGCTCATAACTCAGGTATGAGTACGTTAATCTTGACAAGTGTTGGATACAGCTGTTCCTATAATTTATACAAATGTACCCTCGTTTTCATACACAAAGCTTTGAAAAGTTTTGAGTTATAAAAACACTAGAAATAATTGATTATGTCATTTTCACTTTGAGGGTTTTTAGGACAAAACTCTGGATGCTGACAGCCACAGACTGGATGAGGGCAAACATTAAACAGTATTCTTATTCTTATTAAACATCTCCATTTTGTTTATGTTTGTAATGAAGCACCTACTTATAAATTTTGAATCGAATATAAAAAATTTATGTTTTCTAAAAAGGATTGTAAAACTTCTGTTCCTTTTGCCATATTCTGTTCTCAGTGGGCTAGGATGGCAGAGGGCTTCCTTTCTTTAGACACCGATGGGGGTGCTGTGAACATTGCTATTTTCTTCATTCTGTGAGAATTGTGACTACAGCATACAATTAGTGAATCAGTTAATCCATGCATCCATCCACATGTGTACAGTCCCTCATGGATGGGCAAGGAGGCGAGCAGAAGGCAGTGCCATGATCTGATATTTATTCCCAGGAGTCTTTATGCCCATTGAGAGAATAGGTGGAATTACTGTAGAAGGAAGGAACCATAGTCTACAAATGTACTGTAAATTGGTAAAAATCAAAACATATTTATTTACAGTATTGGCATAGAAACTAGTTCAAGGTCATCCTTTACTTGAGACTTGGAATATGGGCAAGACATTGCCAGTTAGGTAGAAGGAGAAGAAAGGTTGTATGTGGAAACGTGAACATGTGTGTTTTCACAACATAATATGCAAACTGATTGTGATATATGGAGAACTCACAGGAAACGCAGTTTGCTTCTAACAACAGTCTTGACTTGGTTGACAGACCTAGGAGGTATTTTTAAGGCTTTCAGTCCTTGAACTGTCCGTGCATCCCTATTGAGGCACTGTGATCCCTAGAAAATGGCTGTTTTTCCTGTTTGCTGTTGTTTGTGTGATCCTCTTTTTTTTGAGGCTTTCTTTGTACAGCCCTATCTGTCCTGGAACTCATTCTGTGGACCAGGCTGGCTTTGAACTCATAGAGATCTGCCTGCCTCTGCCTCCTGAGTGCTGGGATTATGCTATGCACCACCACCGCCTGGTGATAGGTCCTCTTTTCTAAGATTCCTGGTTGCTGCCTAGAGAAATTTCTCCAGACGACACTTTTTCTTTTCCCGAATGGAAAAGGACATTTCACCATTTCCTCAGCCTCATGATGCTGTGAGCCTCCCCTCATCTGCTACTCATGGCTGCTCTCCTCCAGCAAGAACTTACACATGCTAACATTTGGGATCTTCACAGTCTGCCCCAATGAAGGTTCTCAGCTGAGGTGCAGTGCCATCCCTTCCCATATCCTCCCATGCCCTGGCTGTCTCAGCTGAGGTGCAGCGGTCCAGCCCTTCCCGTATCCTCCCATGCACTGGCTGTCTCTAGCTGAGGTGTAGCGGTCCAGCACTTCCTGTATTCTCCCATGCACTGGCTGTCTCTAGCTGAGGTGCAGCGGTCCAGCCCTTCCCGTATCCTCCCATGCACTGGCTGTCTCTAGCTGAGGTGCAGCGGTCCAGCCCTTCCCGTATCCTCCCATGCACTGGCTGTCTCTAGCTGAGGTGCAGCGGTCCAGCCCTTCCCGTATCCTCCCATGCACTGGTTGTCTCGAGGACCTCTGCACCTCAGTCCACCACCCCTGTAGTATCATCTACCTCTCATTCACGTCCTATTTCCCTCTATTAGCTCATTTGAAGAGTCGTCTTTCATTTCTCAAAATGCTAACAGCTCTATCTGTTCTCTCTGTTGCGTACCCATGCCACCATAGCCCACCCACTAGCAAACAACTCCCATTTATTCGCTCACAGTTCTGTAGGTCAGAAGTCTAGACAGATAGATGAGCTGAAAGGCCCATCCCAGCAGCGAGGAGTGTCCTCCCTTGCCCTTTTAACTGCCTAAAGTGGCATTCCTTGGCTCATGGCCTCTCTATCTTCAAAACCAGGAGTGTGGCATCTTTAAATATCTGTTTCTTGAGTCAAATCGACTTCTGTGCTTGAAAGTCTCTCTACCACGTTACTTATGAGTATATGTATTTAGGGCCCACCCATGACGATACTTAATGTAATCACATTTGCAAAGTCCTATTTACTACGAAGATAACCAATGCACTCCAAAGACCATGATGTGGCCGCATGGGCTTTCGCTCCTGTACTTACTGAGGCCACTCACACCACCAGCCGACGACTCTGTGCTCACCCCCATTCATGATGTAGACATCACTGTCACCACCATTGCATGGATGAGGAAACTGGAGAACGTAGATGATTTCAAGCTAGCTGTGCCCCGAACGCTTTCACTCACGTTCCGCTCAGCGCTGATAGGTTCACGTGGGGGTTGAGTCGCCCAGCAGCGGCTCCGAAGATTACCATGGGCAGTACAAAGTGGAAACTTCTTAGACATTGTACATTTCACGTCCCTAGCTGCACCCCCAGGTGTTTCTTCCATAGGGAACGCTGCCAATTAGGGGGCTGGGTGGTAGCGAGTAACCCAATAAAGAGTAGCGGAAGCTCCCTGGGTCGGCTAACATCAGGCTGAGGTTGAAACACACTGGGGACTGACGGGGTTTGGGCAAAAAGTGCTATGGAAAGAGTAATCACAGGGCAAGACCTGGAAAATGATCCTTGCACAAAAGAACAATGGAAATGAAGCCGAGACAAAGAGCTCAATCACTTCGTCTGTACAGGAAGCAAGGGAGGTTCCTGGAGACCCTTGTGGATGGAGGAGCCAAAGGAGAAAGCAAGAGAACAAAGAAAGCCATAGCACAAAGAAAGTACTCCCCAGCCAACAATAAGGGAGACATACTCCCAGGGCAGGGCGGACTGCTGGAGGTCAGGAAGCAAAGGAATACTGGTTGCTACAGAAAAGCTCAGGCTTTTTCTATGAGCACAACACATCAAGAATAGGCCTTTTTCTCTCATCCTAAGAAGGCAGAGGATTGCAGCAACATGGATAGAAAGAGTTGGTCCTTGGTGTCAAACACACTGAAGGGCCAGTTCTTTAATAACAATGTCATAAATGGTAGGCCGCTCATTTACAGAATGGCAGAAGAACCATCATGGCGTTATCTTTCCAGGGCTGAATAACATCCAGTTTCTGCAGCCCAGAAGACCACAGGTCATAGTTTAGCACTGTTAACTAGATGGTATGTGTTCAGACAGATTTTACTGTGTCAGGGGCAGTGTGCTGGATCATGGGCCACAACCATGAATGAGTCTAGGCACCAGTTTTCATGGAACTAATAGGCGAGAGGAAGAGGTAGCCATGGGATGGGCAATTCCACACACAACAGGAAGTTCACAGCAGAGAAGTGACGGATGCTATGAGGGCATGATGGAAGAGGGGACCTGTGATGTAAGAGGGGGCCCGTGATGGAAGAGGGGACCCGTGATGGAAGAGGGAACCCGTGATGGGTCATCTTCATTGTCCACAGGACTGGAATTGGAGTCACCAAATGTGTTTATGAGGATGTTCCTGGTAAGGTCTAACAGAGGAGGGGAACCCACCCTAAATGTGAGTGACACCATCCTTCAGAAAGAATACAAGAAGAGAGCTGAGCGCTGGCATCCATTGCTCTGCTTCCTGACTGCAGATGCAGTGTGGCCAGCAGACACACACGCCTGTTGTCATGTCTTCCCTGCCACCAAAAACCCAAGACAAACTTTCCCTTGACTGGTTTTCTGTCAGGAACTTTGCTACAGCAATAAGAAAAGCAACTAATACAGCATTTGGCTCCAATCTGGGCCATCAGGGAGGACTTTCCATAGGCAATGACATCTCATAAGAGACTAGCAGGTTGAGAAAGGGGTCAGTACGAAACAGGGAATGAGGAAGACGGAAAAAAGGATCAACGGGGAAGCAGCTTGTGCGAAGGTCTCGGGTGAGCGTCCATGATGGCTGTAAGCGAGGGAAACAGACCAGAATGGCGGAAGTGCTGAGTGGACGCGGGAGAGGAAGGAGATACAGGAGCAGGAAAACGGTCCCGGTCATGTCACCCGCCACATTAAGGAATCTCAGTTCTATAGTGGGGGTAAAGAGGAATCACTTAATGACCACCCTTTTCTCTCCCACAACCTCAATCTCTCTCTGTAAGTCACACAGAGTGAGTGATCACTACACTGTTCAAGCAGGCCTCAAGACAGCTGTGTCACTAGAGTGGCCTTGAACTCATCCCATCCTGGTCTCTCAGTTTGCCACCATGTTTGGCTCACTGAATGACTTTTCAGCAGAATGATTCTGTATGTATTTCAGAAAGATCCTTTGGCTCTGTTTTCCAGAGTGGAGTGGATTGAAGAAGAACTAACAGGAAGATCTACCATCTACTCCCCCTCCCCCAATAATCTAGGCATGACAGAGATTGGACTAGAATACTAGGATAGTGGCAGAAGAATGGAGAGAAAGAGACAAGTAAGCTGTCTAGAATTTGGTGGTTTTCCTCCTCCTTCATCTCTTATCAGTGCCAAGAAGCGAGGACATGAGAGTAAGGGAAAGGGGAGGCGGTACCAGAGATGTTTTGTAAGCTGGATTGAAGAAGAGCGACATGGAGAGGAAAGGAACCAGCAAGATGGAGGTGGGGAAGATCAAGAGAGACTGGGGCATGAATAAGAATGATATAAAATGATATCTGTGTATGAAGACATTTCATACAGAAACCCATTACTTTCCACATTGAAGCAATAAGAACAGAGAGAAGCAGGCTACAGAAGTAAGAGAAGACTATATGGAGGACTTCGGCTACAGTTATAGATCTGACATACTTTAGTTTTGTATCCTGGTATCCTTGGGTTCTATAGTCTGTGAAAATAAATGAGGCCATATTGACAATAATAACCGAGTCTAGACATATTTTAGTCTCTCTCGTCTTTGTTCTCCCTGTGGCTGATCCTCATTGTGCTCAAGAATGAGCTTCACGTGTATTTGGAACAAATTTGCTCGCTGCCTTCTGTCGGGCTGCTTGGCCACAGTGCCAAGAACTTTTTATGACGGTGGACCATCTGGACCAAGTGCCACCTGATCACCACTGTCTGCAGCTGGTGGCTGTTCCTGGTCTTTGTGCGTGAGAGAACAATGTGAGGGTCCTGCTTTTTCCCATTTCCTCTATAATAACACGGAAAGAATTAACATTCAACTGTGTAAATAACACATGGCTTGCATGTGGCGTGTCCAAAAAAACAACCTCAAAGGGCAGAAATGTTTATTCCTTACGTACCATAGTCGCTATAGTGACAAAGATCATATGAGCGGTGAGCGGTGCTGACCCATCTTGCTCATTTTGACCACTGAGTTGGTTTCAGGAAGCGATAGTGGATAGAAGTCACGGGGTGTGTAACTCCTATTTCTCCAGCGGCAGGAACTGAATGACACAATTCAGTGATCACACAGGGCTGGTTTCTACTTCCAACAGCTTTCAGATGGACATGGGGCATTCTACAGCTCTGAATTAGAGCCATTTTAGGGAAGAGAAAGGGGGACTGTTAGGAAAAAGAAGGGAAAACAGTGCCTGGGTAGCTAAG
Organism: Microtus oregoni; assembly: GCF_018167655.1. Classification (NCBI taxonomy): domain Eukaryota; kingdom Metazoa; phylum Chordata; class Mammalia; order Rodentia; family Cricetidae; genus Microtus; species Microtus oregoni. The sequence goes on from NW_024543077.1 coordinate 24,064,590, forward strand.
GGAACTTTAGAGAGTTGAGGTGTGAGGAAGAATGTGGAGGAAAAGGGGGAAGATAAAAGAAAGGCTTTTCAAACCCCAAACGTGTGCTTGGAGAAAGCTCTACACACTGAATAGCTGTGAAATTGAACATATTTTAAAACCGTGCAATCTGAGTAGGTAACATGTGCTGTGTTGCTCTACAAAATAAACTGTGAGAGACTAAAATTCCACGCTCTTCCCTGCTAAAGTAGTATCTCAAGAGGAGTGCCTCAAATTTGGAGGTGGGACTTGGGAAATAGTTTAGGTCGTATTAAGCTGCTATTGGCGGATAAATGTTTGTGCCCACACTTTTCGAACTTTGTTTATACTCCCAGAGATAACGGAGTCCAGAGCCCGTGGTGAGGAAGTGGGAGAGATTGGTATATGGAAAGTCACTGTGATGCTCAGAGTCAATAAACAAACCCGGGAGCCCCCAGGTCACTTCCCATACAGAAAACCAGAGCGGAAAGACGAGACGAGAGGGACAAGAGGATAGTTCCTTTCTATTTCTCCCAAATCCCCATGTGCTCGGCCGTTTATGAGTAGACCTTCCAATGCCTTTTGAGGTCACCTACTTTAGGAGACTCGCGTCTGGTTTTCAGATGACACAGTGGTGCCATCCCAGAATGCCTACAAACACAAACCCTGCTTCTGTTTGCCTCCCTTGTCAGCCTCTTAGAGCAGATCACAATTTCTTCTCTATCTCCATAAACCCTTGCTCGTCTCAGGGATTCATGGAAGGATTCAAACAGAACCAGACTCGTGTTACACACACACACACACACACACACACACACACACACACACACACAGCAGAACTGCCAAGGGAAGCCAACCCAGGGACTGCTTCTTCACTTCTTGTTTATGAGATATTATAGATATTATAGAGAAAAGTCTCAGTTATGATGGTTTTAACTTCCATGAACTTGGGAACAACTACGTTTTCCATATGTCCTGAAAACATTACAGCTAGGGACAATGGAGAAAGTTACAGAAAAATTCCCATTACCACTACACTGGCATTTAAAAAATACACTCTCACAAAATAAAATCCACCTAAACCAACGCTGTGGAGTAATTTTGGCAACTGAAAATTACTACCTTTTCTAGAATAACACATACTTAGAAATGAAACGGCTCAGAAAACAATGTGACGTAGCTATAGCCTGCTTTCCTGAGAACAAATTTCACTGTCAATTTATATTACAGCATGGTAAACATCAACAGTCAATGCTTAAATACTTTCGTCAATCAGGGCTGAATCGAAGTATTTTCCTGCTTAACTAAACTCATTCTCTGCCACAGATGATTAAAAAAAAAATACGACATCGTTCTTATTAAAAGCTGTGTCTCTCCCCGGACTCTCTGATATCATAAGCTGTCATCTCAAGAGGGCACAGTGGGGGAAACTCGTTACAAAATTTTCACCCCAAATTCACAGCCAGCATTAAGTGTGAGATTACTTCCATTATGCTAAAAGAAAAACTATAGATTAACACAGAGATCAAGCATGAAGAAATTATTCCCTCCCCACCCCCAGCCCAGCCTTTCTACTAGCTTACCTTATTAGCTGAGACACCAAACAGAATGTCCTTATGGAAAATTAAGTTCATTATTCATGTCAGCTTTGATTTGGTGTATGCACGCAGCTGAGAGCCTCCAGCTTCTGCCTATGATTTGCTGAGGCAAAGTGTGCGAGTCAGGCAGTAAACACAGGGCTGGGGGTGGAGGGAGAAAGTGCCGCGATGATCTGTCACAAGTCCCCACTCGCAACTTTCTGGATTCATTCACAGGAAGCTGAAATCAAGTCCACCAGTGGATGACTGTCTCTTAGGGGACACCCTAGCCCAGGTGTGGAGAGCAGTGGACAGGCGCTTGCTTTGTGGGTCACTGTCCTAGCAAAATGACACTGTTCTCTTTCATTATTTTGGTGAATCCTTGGGGTGTTGATTCACCTTACAGCATATATGGGGGTAATTGCCATCTGTCAGAGAGAAGGCCACATGAGCTACGGAGTCCTGCAATTTGCAAACCACAGCACACCTGGCTGTCTCTGTAGCAGTGAAATGCTCAATGCAGTTCTCAACTTTGAAGGTAGTGTGTACACATACCAAGTGGATGGAACATCCACGTGACAAACACACAGAGAACCTGGAGATCCAGGAGTCAAATATCAACAGCTAAACATTCTCTGCACAGTAATCTCCCCCCACTCCTATTTAGAAAAAGGTGGAAGTAATACTGCCTTATTCATGAATTTTATCTAGAATAAACATTGAGTGAAGTTAAGCTTTCTCAATGAAAACTTCCAATCACAGCAGGAAGAGAATCTCTGGGTTGTCAGTGGGTCAGGATAACATGACTGAGCAATGGAAGCAGGCATGCTAACCTATACCCTGTGGGCTGCATGGACCACAGAACATCTCTGTATGTGCTCAAGATGAAATCACTAACTCAAAGCATGAGATTTGAAGGAGAACTGTTTTTGTAACTTGATGATGTGGTTGTCGAGTGTGAACTTCAGAGGTGATCATGTCCTTCTGTAATGTTCGTCCCTGCCTGGAGCCTCAGAGCTGAGAGTCTTTCACCTTCTTGTTCTTGGCAGCGTATGATGCTAAGTCTGAGAGTTCTCCCCTGAATTAATGAGTACTGCTGCCTTTAATGAGAGCGATCGACTTATCTTTAAATGTTTGGTAAACTTAGTATGTGATACTGTTGTTACATCATTGAATTTATTCCAGGAGAATGAAAGTAAATGCCTACCCAGGAATCTGTATACAGAGGCTTTCATCTTGTTATGTTCACAACAGCCAAAAGTAAAACAGCCCTAGTCTCCAGCTAACGAATGGCTAACACATATGCAGTAGATCCATAAGAAATGAAGTAGTGATATATGTTGTAAGTTTGTTGTGCACACCATTTGTAAGAATCCCAATATTGCATGCCTTTAATCCTAGCACTCAGGAGGCAGAGGCAGGCAGATCTCCATGAGTTTGAGGCCAGCCTGGTCTATAAGAGCACCAAAGCGACAGAGAAACCCTGTCTTGAAAAACAAAAACAAAACAAAAAAACAAAACAAAACGAAAAAAAAAAGGAAAAGAAAAAAGAAAAGAAAAATAAATAAAGAAAAAAGAATCCAAATATAAAAGATATGTTCTATATTTATGGCTCCATTTATAACAAAATGTCCAGAATAGTGGACACCACAGTCTTAGCACATAGATTATTCATGGCTGTGTTAGACTTGAGGTAGGGCTTGGCGGGAAGCGAATGATACGGTACCAGGATGAAGATGCTTTTTCCTTAGGCACATAGTAAAGACTGCACAACTTAGGGACTGTACTAAACTATTACACATCTTAAATAGCTGAACTTCACATTCAGTGAATGCGAACTCTGTAAGGAAGAAAATGGAATCACTGTCATCTAGTGCTTATTGTCACATGAATTATCCCTACACAGTTAATCCTGTAGAGGCAGAAAGGAAGAAGTGGAGAAGAAAGAAAAGGTAACTACAGCAAGGAGCCTTGAGGACTAGAGAGATGCAGACAGAGCTAAATACATATCTATGTGGTGTTTCATTGTGTCCCTCCCTCCCTCCTCCTCTCTCTTTCTTTTGAGGTATAGTCTCACTATATCCTAGGCTTGTTTATAACTTGTGCTTTTCTTGCCTGGGCCTCATTAATTAAAATATTATAGACATGTGCCATTGTGCCTGTCTTCTAGTTAATTCTCTCCCCCTCTCTCCTCTCCTATCTCCTCTCTTCTTTCACCTCACCTCCTTCCCCTTTCCTGCCCTTCTCTCTCTCTCTCTCTCTCTCTCTCTCTCTCTTTCTCCCCCTCCCTCCCTCCCTCCCTCCCCACCCCCCTCTGAAGTACTAGGGATTGAACACATGTACAGGCTAAACAAGTACTCTACCACTGAGTTATATCGCTAGCCATTTAAAAATTATTTTCATTTTTGAGGTAGGATCTCAATAAGTTGCCCAGGTCAGTCTTAAAGGTATTATGTTAGAAGAAGAGAACGAAAGTAAAGAGAAATTGGAAGGAGAATAAAGACGAAACAAGAATAAGATGGTAGAGACTCATTCTCTTCCTTTTTTCCTCTCGGTAGTATGGACTGAATCTAGGTCCTTGAGAGCTCTATCATCAGCTTCAGACTGGGTTCCGGCAAGATAACATGAAAGTACAGACTGTTTGAGAAAGAAAGCAAGGCCACAAAATTTAACCATGACGATATCAGGGTCTAGCTGAAGACAAAAGGAGAAATTCCATGGAAACAAGTCTGAGGATACCAGACTGCCCAGACTAAGAAAATGTGTCTTAAACAGAGCCAGGGGAGTCAGAATCAAAGAAGTGGGAGCATCTAGAACAATGGTTCTCAGCCTTCCTGATGCTATGACCCTTTAATACAGTTCCTCATGCTGTGGTGACCCCAACCATAAAAACATTTTATTGTTGCTTCATGACTGTGTTTTTTTTACTGTTATATAATGTAAATATTTGATATGCAGATGGTCTTAGGCAACGCCTGTGAAAGTCATTTGGCCCTCAAGGGGTCACAACCCACAGGTTGAGAACCACTGATCTAGACGATTTCTAAGACTAAGACCCAGAATGAAATGAGGCCTTTAAATATGTAAAGGAGGCCCTTTAAAACATGCAAGTTAAAATAAGCTAGAAGGAGAGGGCAAAGGCTTGGTCCAGATGGTTTAATGTGAACATATGAAGAAAAGGGAGGGGGAGGAAGAGGGGGAGGAGCAGTGGGGAGGAAGGAGGGGAAAACAAATAGCAAGCTGTCGAACTTTTATCTTCCTGCTTTTTTCCTCTTCTGTCAAAGGGCAGAATCTTTGCAACAAAAAGAAAAGATGATGGGGTAAAGTCAAGAGAAATCTGAACTTGAAGAACTTTTCTTCGCTTAGATAAATCTTAAGTGTATCTTTCCTTTTCACAGTGACCATAAACTTAGGTACATGATAACTTCACATAGGTACTTCAGAATCAGACTCTTTCTGCCTCCAACTCCAGCCACAGAGCAAACACTGGGGGGGGGGGTTCCAGAGTTTTGTACTTCAGTGAATGGAACCACCATCTTTTAAGTATGTTGGGAACACAAGTACCCTAAGGACACTTCCCTGATCCTCCATATCCCTAAACCATGGGTTTGGAATGTCTGGAAATGATCTATGCTCTTCACTACCACGTCCATCATCTTAGTCCTGGTCACCGTGTTCTTTTTTCATTTCTGTTTACTTTTTTCTGAGAACAGACTCTCATTCTGTAACCTAAGCCATCACCAAGCAGCTCAGGCCCTAAACTCTCTACTTGCCTATTTGCCTCTGAAATGCTGTAAGTCAGGCTCCTGCCAGCACACCTGTGGTGTGGGATGTCTTTCTGTATGCTGTAAATGTGTTGCACCTATTGGTTGATAAATAAAGCTGGTTTGGCCCATGGCAGGGCAGAATATAGCTAGGTGGGAAACCCAAGCAGAGATAGAGGGAGAAAGAAGGCAGAGATGGGGGAGATGCCGGCAGTCATTGGGAAGCAATTGGGTAACAAGCCACGAGCCTAGCAGTAAAATATAGATTAATAGAAATGGGTTAAGTTGTAAGAGCTAGATAATAATAATCCTGAGCTAATAACCAAACAGTTTATAATTAATATTAAGCTTCACAATGATTATTTTAAAGGTGGCTGTGGGACCAGGTGGGAAGAGAAAGCTCCAGTTACACACCTGGCTTTGGCTGTCCTCTATCCTTTGGACTGGTGTGCTGTTTATTCTCTGGACCTTCTTTCCCACACTCTTTTTCTTCCCATGCCACATAGAGGCATGTTTTCAGGGTGCAACATATTTATCAACCATACTCTTTCCCCCATTAAAAAAAGATATAGAGTTAAGTTTGACTTTTGGGGTCTTGAAGAAGTCTTATCTTTCCAGACTCATCTACCATCTTGGCAATCTAGCTTCACTGGATTCTCACCCTTCGGATGTTCCACTCAGACGGGATTCCCCCACACTTGTCGTCCTGTTTATACCAGCTTTCCATTTATCCTCATCTCAGGCTGTGTCTTCCTGAACCTTGCTACAGCAGCACTGACCCAAGTAATAGCTATGGAGAGATATTTAATCAGAAGCAGAAAGATGAACGGACACACAGGTCACTAAACTCTTGAAATGTTCAAGAGGACTTGCTTGGGATTAATCTTTCTCACTCTTTAGACCTGACTTCCTGTTGGTCATCCATCTCGCTAGGGAAGAGTATGTGGAAGATGCCCTCAGGAAGGTAGGCAAGGGGGAAACATTCTGGGTTCGGGACAACAGTCTGTTTGGTGGGCCAGGTCTTGATGGAAGTGCTAGGGAGGGCAGTTGCCCCGACCCTAGAGTCTGTGAAGATCCTTATTCCTATCCGTGGAGCAAGGGTTGCACCAATTTCAGACAGCACATTACTGGGGAACCAGAGATGAGTCCTCAGAATCGGTCAGCAACAGCTATTACAGTTTGCATTCGCTTGTGTGGCTAATTATTGTTTATTTCATCATTGCAAGAAAGGGAGCTTGAGCCAGGAGTCACGTTTGTTTCTGGCTATCACTGTAACCTGCGCATTTACCTGGGGCCTAGCAAGAGTAAGAATTTAGTATCATTTGAATGAAGGCCACAGCTTTTAAATTGGTAGGATGCAGAGTATAGGTAATAAGCATAATTGCTACTAGAAGAAATAATTTAATGCCTATGATTCTATGTGGGACACCATTACTAGTATTCTGGTTTATAAATCTGGCCCTTTTATCTCTTTCCCTGTTCCGGTTATCTCTCGCAGCCTAAAAATGCTCTTAGCTGAACATATACGTTCTCCTTAGAAAGTTAGCGGCCATGCAACATGTTGATTTAAAAGACTTACTGAATTAGTAGTAACTTTCACAATGAAGACATTTTTCCTTTTAACCTAAATACATTAAGCCTGAGGGAACTGTGCTCAAATTATAATAAAGGGCTTTTGCCAGGACTGTAAAACCAATCCGGGTAAATAAAAAAATATTTTGTTTTATTTAGTGTGTATGCACATACATGTGCATATGCATGTGTGTGCATTTGCACACACACACACACAAACACACACACACACACACACACACACACACACACACACACACACATGCCATCTGAGTCCAGAAGAGGCCATCAGGTTCCCCTCGAGCTGGAGATACAGACGGATGCAAGCTACCCAAAGTAGGTGCTGGGAACTGCACTTTTCTGCAAAGATAGAAGGCGCCTTTACCCACTGAGCCATAGCCCCAGCTCTGCAGCATGGGTAATAATCATAAAGACGAGTAAAAGAAGTGGTGGTTGTGGCAGCTGTCACAGCGTCAGCGAAAGCAGCAACAACAAAACACCTGAAGATGCTAATACATCTGAATCGTCACAATGAAATGTCTTATGTGTTCAGTGGAAGGTCTCTGGGAAGAAAGAACGGCTCACTGAGAGGTGAACCAACCTAACTGTGCTTGGCTTTATCTTTTACTTTGTAAGATAAACTTGGATGATAAATAAATGAATATATCAAGCTTGCATGGACAAAATCATCTTCAGAACAAAGCACCAGTATAAAATTATGTCTAAATGTTAAGAGGATTGGCTTTCAGAGAAACTAAGTCTCCCCACGTTTCTTGGAATCCACTCTGTGCAACAAAAGCAATACAACAAAAATGAAAGGCAACACTGGCCAAGTAAATTTCCAGCCAGGCCAGCAGAGAAATCCATAAACTCCTGAGTCAGAGCCAGGCAATGAAGCTGAGGGCTGAAGTTGTAACAACATTGTAAGTAAACAAGAGACACAGAAGGACCTCAACGGAATGGATCGAAGAAACCTCCGCCTCCCTAAAAGCCTGGGCTTTAATCTAAGAAAGAGATGCTCTGAAGAGACAGGGAGTGGTACAGATGCAGGAAAACAATGGCCAGAAAATTTCTAAAAGCATTTTTCAAAGCACTGTGCAATTTGTGTTTCCCACATCAGGCCACATGTAAGGCCATCCCTGAAGGAACCAAGGAGGAGAGAAGCAGGCTTGGAGGGGAGAGCAGAGGAAAGAGGCCTCACATTATAGAGATTTTTATAGCTGTGCAGCAGCAACAAGAGAACCTTGGTAGTTGGAAAACACTGCCCTCCACTTCCTCCACAGGAATCCTTTTCCAGTTCTCTAGAAAAAAAAAAAAAACCAACTTATTCAAGTAAGAGAAACACGAAGCTGATATGAACAAGAGCAGCCACAAACAACTTGTAAATAATGAATACCCACCTGGGAAAACATTCCTGAACAAGATTAAGTATTTAACCCCAAGGTCCATTATCAGCTGCTTGAGTAGCTGACAAAGCAGCTACTTCTAGAAAGGAAGATCACACAGTAGGACTGCAGGAACTCAGGGACGAAGGGAGAGAACAGCAAATGTCACGGAAAGACTGCCGGAGTGAAACAAGAGTCAGCGGAACTGAAGGAAAGGACGTAGATGAACGGTTGTGAAAGGTAAAAAACTTTTAAAAGAAAATAAATGACACAGGGATATAAAAGATAAAGAAGTATCAGAAAGATAATGAAACATTGAAGATAAACAGGGTACCCAGCATATACATAACCTTAATCCTTGATCAAGAAAGCCAAAACACCAGAATGGAATCATTATCACAAGACATAATTCAATTAAAAGAGGCCACCCAGACCCCTACAGAAGTGCAGGATGTTGACGCTGTTCTCGGTTGCCCACCGAAACGTGATAATAAGACCCTGTGCTGCAAATACCTCGTACTTTAGCCCCTGGATTTGGAGAAAGCGAGTTGGTCCTACCTAGTTGCTTCTCCCTTGCTGGTCAACTTTCATCGTATTAAGAGGTGCTGTGCAGGCTTCTGGGGGTGAAAAGCCATCAGTATCCTTACCCAGCTGTGAGTCACGTGAGGTACAATAATGAACGGCCCAGAAGGCAGGTCCATTGGTGCAATAGTGGCATGAGTGTTATGGGGGAAACCAATAGCTTTCTGGTTGCTCCACAGGAGAAAACTCATGCCCAGAGCACATAGCTGGGGAGCACACAGGCCCTAGGGGAGAACCTAATACTTTAATTTTTGCCAAATGGACATAGTATCAGAGTGTCTTCTAAATAAATATTTCTGTACCCAAAGATACCCCAAATCATTCAGCTCTGTCCTCATTTGTGAACAATCTTTGTGTGGTGGATGGCTGTTAACTGAGAAGCCCACAACTAGCCCAAGTGCAGAGAACCAGCCATGGTGGACTCAGTCATCCCAGATGGGACACCCATATTACCCTAAGGCTCAGGGGCCATTGCAGAAGGGAAGGCAGAAAGAGTATACAAGCCACACATCTGGAACTAGTGGGGTAAAACAGTCTATTCTGGACATGATTGGGCTGTTACACTCATAAATTCACGGCTGCTGTGGTTGTCCACAAGAGACCTGCATGAAAATCAAGTTAGCTAATATTCAGGAATGGATGAGGAAGAGGCTCTAATGAGGCTCTAATTCCTATGCCTAGATGGGAAGCTCTTGAAAAATCCATGAAAGTGAGAATCGGTTTCCTCTAGGGTCCTTTATAGGGTGGCTTTGTTCTAGAAGGTGGCCCCACACCCACGGGCAGCACCAATTAAACTCAGTGAGCTATAAAAGAGAAAAGAAGAGTACACAAAATTTAGAGGGGGACCTCTGAAGAGGTGATCTGGGAGGAACTAGAAGGGGGTATGTTGTGGAATATTATTTTAACTGTTATATTTGTTTCTGCTGTTTTTGTTAATGATGCAAAGACATGTTATATTTGTTTGATTAAATAAAATTAACTTGGGGGTCAGGAGGTTGAGTCAGCAACTAGCTGACAGGAAGTGGTAGGGAGGAACTAAGTGTAGCTAGGGTTCTTAGGTGGGGGTTGCGGGGAGAAGTGAGAAAGGAGAAAAGGTTAGTTAATTGTTCTTCAGCCTCTCTGAGTGAGCAGGATTTCACCTCCACCTTTGAATCCTGAGCTCTATAGGAGGATAGAGATTTACATAGTTTCCTTTAATGGTCTTGCTAGAGCCGGTGCTGGAGGGAGTAGACTATCCTGACTGGCTGGGCCAGGGTGGCAGGACTGCTGCTGGGAGCTGCAGAGTTGCAGTTATCAGATGGGACAGCAGTTGCTCAAGGTACCGCCACTGTATTGAAAGCAAAACAACAGGGGTAGTGAATATTCTAAAAACACACTATACATTCATGAATTATTATCAAGAATAAGTAAAAATATGTTAAAAACATAATTCAGAAAAATTTTCTGAAATAAGGGCCTTAAATGTACTTTGGAAAAGATCTTTTACGAGTGTGTGCAAAATCATAAAATAAGTTAAAGCGCAGAAAAATAAGCTGACATCAGACTTAGTCATAGGAAGTTTTATCCTCAGTAGAGAGTGTGACAACATCTAAAAGGTAAGAAATCAAAGATTTTCTACCTCATCTGGTCATCGTTCACATATCAAAACTCAAGTAAAAAGTGAACAGAGTGGACATGAACAATAATTCTCAAAGATGCCCTATTAGTAATTGCTTTATTCGTAGCTGTGCTAAAATACCTGAAGAAAACACATAAAAAAGATGGGCTTATTTGAGCTCATGAATTGAGGTGACACAGTCCATTATGATGGGAGCACATTAAGGAGGGAGGCTGAAGGAGCTGGTGGTCATCATTGGGTCTACAGTTAGGAGGCAGAGAGAGAAAGTTGGTGTTCTGCTTGCTTCCTCCTCCTGCTCTTTTTACCCAGGGTAGGAACTTCGCTGGGATGGTGCCACTTGTATTAAGAGTGGGCTTGCTGGCTAGTTTTATGTCAACTTGACATAAGCTAGAATCATCTGAGAGTAAGGAATCCCAATTGGGAAAAAAAAAAGCTTCTGTAAAGTCTGGCTATAGGCAGATAAGCCTGTAGGGCATTTTCTTAATTAGTGGTTGACAAGGAAGGACCCAACTCACTGTGGTTGGTGTCATTCCTGGGCTAGTGGTCCTGAGTTCTATAAGAAAACAGGCAGAGAAAGCCATGGAGTGCAAGCCAGTAAGCAGCACCCCTTCATGGCCTCTGCTTCAGCTCTTGCCTCTAGGTCCCAATCTTGTTTGAGTTCCTGCCTTGGTTTCCCTTAGTAGACTGTCCATAACTGTCATCTTGGCACCCAAATATCTCACCTTTAGATCTTAACATTCCGCCATCATCCTAAAAGGTTTACAGCCATCTCTCATAATTCAAAACTCAACCAGATGGTTTCCAAAAGACCAAGCTTCAACAGTCCCAAAGACTGTTCAAAAGTTCAATAGTTAAAGTCTCTTCTGAGGCTCAGGCTATTTCTTAACAATAAACCCATCAAATTAAAAAAAAAAATCAAGTCACTGATCCTAACACACAATGGTGCTATGGTGGCCAGCTTTCATATCATACCTTTCAAAGCCCCACCCAGGACCGACGAACAAGAGTTCCCACCCACATATGTGAGTTTATATGCTGCTTGTTGATATCCTACCCCATCCCCTGGCTCCAGTTTTTCCTCATGGAGCAGAGACATATGATTGATACTGTTTTCTGCTCAAAACTTGGCCCCAAATGGTGTGAGCATCAGACATCAGTGGATCAGACACTCTTGCTGTTATGAGTTGTGCTGGCTGCTATATAGGAGGTGACTAGCAAGCAGCAGACAACTGCAATATGGTGTATATATTGTACAGTGACCTGGGGACTTTTGCACGCTCTACGTTGACGGCAGTGTCCTTTTCAGAAGATGATACAGCGCTGTACACTCCAGCCTGGAAGAGATATGCAATTTTCCAGGACAATCATTACATATTGAGTGGGTTCTATAGTCTCTTCCTATTGATACATATTAACATAATATATATACAAACATATACATATATACATGTAGGCAAACAAATTAAAATCCACCATTATTAAAATATCATCAAATTCATTGCTGATATATCATACACAATAATGAGATTTTCAGTGTAACTTGAGTTGGGAAGATTTAGCACATTCTTTGGGGTAGTCTAATCGGCACTTTGAGGTGTGTGAATTCTAAGCAATCTGTCTTTTGCTCGTTGCTGGAAGTGTATAGTAATAAGTAATTATTACTGCATGACCACTAATAAAAGTGGTGCCCCGCAGAGGTGAAGGGGGCCGTCAGCACCACAGTCAACCGTGGCCGTGGGCTGGAAACACACACTTCCACGCGCACAGTAACACTTACTAACGCTAAGAATAGTGGCGGCATTGTGTTGAGCCACCCAAGTGTTTAATGCAGAGTACAGAAACATGTCAACACGCTGACATGAAAAACAAATGGTCTCAGAAATTTGAACTGAACACAAGGCAAGTTGACACAGCTGCCAGTCTCGTTAGGGGAATGACAGAAGCGGGACAGTCAGAGCCAGAGATTTCTTTCACTGCACGCTGTGAAGTTTTGAACCTAGCTGAAATGCCCTTGGCACCATTACATTGTACGCCAGAGGGGTGCTTTCTTGGGATAAGGCGCAGTTTGTCAGGGCGATGCTGACAGTGCATCAAGGCCTACTGGCAAAGAACTGTGGAGGGAAGTCTGCCCGCTGAAGGGAGAGCACATGACTTCCAAGGAAAATAGAGGTTGTTTTTGCACACTTGAGGACTGCCATGCAGAGGGGTATTTAGATACATTTTACACAGCTCTATTCAGAGTGGGAGAGTTGGGTACAGAGAAGAAGCTCCTTAAAGGCAGGAGCCCTGGAAAGGAGAGCTGGCGCTACTAAGCAAATACATGGATGCAGAAAAGAAATGAGAATCAAACAGGCAGCTCCCAGAACAACGACAACCCAGAGCAAGGACAAAGTGAATCGGAGAGAGACCAACACACTAAACGGAACAACAGCAAAATGCTGTTACAGAAGAGGGAAGACAACGCGGCAGTATCATAAAATCGCCAGTCAAAATAAGGTTGAATGCGGGCCACTGAGGCAGTGACCTAATTTCTTTGTTAATTAGACGAGAGAATTGTGATTGCTAAAATTAAGACGAGCAGGAGGAATCCGAGGGAGGTGAGGTCAGCGAAAATAGCTAATGGGCGGGGCACCCGTCGTTTGAAACGGAAGACATGGATGCCTGACGGGAGTCAAACTGCTCACAGTGTAAGAAAGGGAACCGATTCCTGCCTTGTATTTTATATTACGAAGCTGCTCAATGGTTTTTTTTTTTTATATATATATATATACAGCAAGAGGCAAGCTCTCGCTTTAGAAGTGTGCGCTCCAGGTTAGAAAGTAGTTGAGACATTTGTGTGGTCTTTGCCTAAAAAAAAATAGCAACAAATAGAGAAATGTCTCTGCATCATAATATGCAAAATTAGAATTATTAGTATACTAAGATTCACTTGGGTTTCTTCCTTAGGATCGGAGGATGCTTCATATTTCGGAATAATAAAAACAGGACAGTCTTTTATTGAAAATGACAATTAAGGCATTATTTGTCACAGAGAAAAACTGCAAAAAGTATTTCGAGTTGCAAATGACTTACCAATAAATATTTTAGTCACAGAGCACTTGCGTATTTTAGTAGTATATATATATATATCCACTAAAATGGAAATTACTTTAAAAATAAACTTTTGTTAAAATGGCATGAAATGAGTTTCACTCATGTCTAATAGTGATTTCCTAACCTTCAAGTTCACGGACAAGGTTTTCCTCCCCTGTCTGACTGGGGTTCTGGTAGATGACTTTGTTGAACTGTTTATCCCCCCCCTCCCCTTTCCTTTATCCGTCCTAGTGCAACGCTACTGGAATTTCCTCCTGTGTCAGCCGACTCTCGGCCACTGTGTCCAAGAACCTGACATAAACACCTTGTTCAGGTTCAGAGGGCCCGTGCTGCCATGGTGAGGAAAGGATGAAGGAGAAGCTTATATCCTCACAGCGTAGCTCAGCCCGTGGGGGCAAGAGGGCGCAGCCAAGGAGGGCTAGTACTGTGGCTGAATCAGACGCAGACGCTGAACTGCAGCAGCCAATGAGGTGACACCCTAAGGACCCCCCCCCCCACTGACCTACTTCCTTCTGCTTATTTTTACCTTGAAAGTTTCCAGAACCTTCCACAATGTCCTTACCATCTAGGGACCAAGTATCCAAATTATAGACCTGTGGTGGCATTACATGTCCCAACCACAACACCTCCCATCTTTGCATATTTTAATTATTTGTTGTTTATTTGTTGTCTGTGTAGTTCAGGGACATGTGTAGCAGAAACTGTTCACAACGTGGCAAAGCAGGAGTCAGAGAGAGGGGGAGGAGCTAGGGGGTGTATATAACTTTCTAGAACCCATCCCCAGTAACCCAATCAACTTCTACCAGGTAGGTTCTGCCTCCAAAAGGTTCCACAGCCTCCTAAGGTCGTGTTACCAGAGTGCCAAGCACGAGCCTTTGAGAAATCTGACTGACTCAAACCATAACAGACACCAAACTTCTATTATGAAAAAAAAAACGCATATATGCTCCCTGACTTGGGAAAGGGCTTGGACCTGATAAACCCATGATAGTACTGTAAGCTGAAATAACAACCGACCTACAGGACATCCCTCCAGCAGCACAGTGCTGTGGAGAGGAGTGTTGTCCTCTAGACTGACCAGAGCTACAGCTCACAGCCGCTGCCCAGCATCCAGGGAGAGGACCGCACACATATCTCTCACCTGGGAAAAGGTCCAAATCCAGTCAGGGAAAATATCGGATACTTACTGCTTTCACAGGATCATAAAGGGGAAAAACTGTTGAGAGACCATCATAATTCAGAGCTCACTTGCATTTAAATCCATAGTTACTGAAATAATATTTCGAGTGACAGGACGAGTTAGAGTTTCACCATGAAGCAAAAATGAGTAATGGAATTTCAAATAAAAAGAAGTTATCAATATGTAATGCATACTTAGCAAAGTCATCGCTGCCTAGCACAACCTCCCTGTGGTTTGCAAGCTCACTGAAGGTCATTGGCCCGCACCATGGTGGGGCAGTTCTCATAGGAGATGAATACTGCTCGGAGATGGTGCAGAAAGTTAGAGTTAATTGTAAGAGGAAAAGCAGGTGAGACTATCACACGGTTATATTTGAAGAAGGGAGACCAATAAAACTTAAATACATTAGAGATTTCCTGGCATTAAAGTATAGTGTGAGGAAGAAAATACATAACAGGCGGCAATATTTAACAGAAGCTGACAAGTTAATTGTGAGTCAAAAACAAAAGAGAGGCAATAACGGCTGCAGTACACGAATGCACATTCTGTAACTGCTTCGGGCTGAAATGGTGATTTTTGAATGGAGATGTTGTCAAACTATGTTAGAGTAGCATTTTTCAAACTAATACAACAAACGTAGAACTTGTTGGCTTTTCCATTTCCTCTCTATAGACAAGTATCAAGATTTCAGTGACTATATTAGCTCGTGTGTACTAGATGCATGATTTTATACACCTCTCACCCTAAACATCAAAAAGGGTAGGATGGGGGTGTAGCTCAGTGACAGAGTATGCAACTAGCATACAAACAGCACTGGATTTGTCTCTAGCCCCAAAGGAATTGTATTAGGTTAAAAATGTATTATGAATTTAGTTGTGTATTCTGTGGTTGGCAGAATAATGGCTCCCTAAAGAAACCTACATCTTAGTCTAGCATCTGACCTTACATAGCACAAAGGCTTTTGAAAGCGGCTTTGAAGATGTGGTCGATTCATGGTTTTAAGATGAGGAGATTATTCTAGATTATTTAAACAGGTCCAATACAATCACAAGGACCTCTGTAATTGAAAGAAGGGGGCAAGAGAGTCTGAGAAGGGCAGGGGACCAAGGTGACGTGACTGCTGGCCTTTAACATGGAGGAGCTACGAGCATGCTTCAAAAGGCTCTGAAATGGATTCTACCCCGCAACACTGAGTGGGGCATAGTCTTACATGTTCAAGTTTATTTTGTGCGTGTGTACATGCGATGGGGTACATGTGGAAGGCAGAGGACACCTTCTGAGAGTCAGCTCTCTGCTTCTGTCATGTGTGTTTTGGGGATTGAATTCAGGTCTTCTGGCTTGAAAGCACATATCTTTACCCACGGAAACATCTCATTGGCCTCCTTCTTGTAGGGATAAGTCCCGCCCCTTGGGGGGCGTGTTCACCTCGGGCTAATGTTTGCCTATAAATTTGGCGAGCGTGCTCCCAGCTGTCCCTTCTGCTTTCCTGGTCTCCGAAGAATGGTGGTTCTG
This sequence comes from Microtus oregoni, assembly GCF_018167655.1. Taxonomy (NCBI): domain Eukaryota; kingdom Metazoa; phylum Chordata; class Mammalia; order Rodentia; family Cricetidae; genus Microtus; species Microtus oregoni. The sequence continues at coordinate 24,080,870 of NW_024543077.1, forward strand.
TAAGTCTATTTCGCCATTAAAGCTGTATATATATTTTTACAATCTGTCTGCATTTGTTTAAGGCGTTATATTTTGGCGTCCAACGTCGGCTATTTTGCCCCCGACTCAAGTGGGTAGCCCGCTAGCTAACACAGCACCCTCCTGGGTGCTGTTTTTTAGTTCGTGACTCGGGCCCCAGTGCCGAGTCTGAGACACACTTGGCCACACAGGCCCATTCTGCCCCGCCTGCTCGCCAGAGCAATTAACCCCTCCCTACCTGCCTTGGCTAAATTTGGAGCAGAACCCCACTGCCTGAATTAGCAGAAACTCAAGTACCTGCGGTTTTGCAACAAAAGCCTCCACAGCGGCAGATTTGGTCTGATACAAAATGACTTGGCCGGGCGGTGGTGGCACACGCCTTTGATACCAGCACTTGGGGGGCAGAGGCAGGCGGATCTCTGTGAGTTCAAGGCCGGCCAGGTGGTGGTAGCGCACGCCTTTAATCCCAGCACTCGGGAGGCAGAGACAGGCGGATCTCTGTGAGTTCGAGGCCAGCCTGGTCTACAAGAGCTAGTTCTAGGACAGGCTCCAAAAACACAGAGACCACCACTGGCAGGAACCGATCATTGCAGGTAAAAAATTTTTCTTTTATAAATAAAATGTCTGAACACGTTACTGTTCAAGAATTTAACAGTTTTTTTTAATTGTACCATGTGGGAGATTTTACAAGAGGTGTCTATCACCCCACATCTATGGATCCTTCTGGGATTCATAGTTTTCATTGGCACTAAATGGTTTGATAATAGAAATATGATAGTCTTTACGAGACGAATCCAGGATTCTTAAGGCAGAGATTGAACGCTTAAAAACAATTGAGAATGACAACAATCTTCTCAAGAATCAGTTTGAAGTTCTCCAGGCTGATGTTAAGGAGAAATTCATTACTATGGAAGAGGGAACAGCTGATTTGGATTGTAAGCTTCAGTCCCTTTCTGTAGGAAATGAAACATTAACTAAGAGAATCAAAACTGCTGAATGTGACAATCGGATTTTGTCTAAAGCTTATGACAGATTGACGGAAAGATTGTCAATACAAGAAGGCACAGTTTATGCCATAAAAATTATGTCCAAAGATGAGATATTATCTCTAACGGACAAACTTCATACTTTAGAATCCTCAGTGAAGGCTTTGGAACATAATTCTGGACAGGAGATTCATACATTGCAGAAGGCAATGGTGAATAGAATTTAAAAGATTGAGGAATTTCTAAATTCTGATGAAGAAGAGCAAAGGGTAGAAAGGCAAATTTTAACTACATCTGTGGGTAAATCTCTCCGGGACAATTTCCACAAAGCTCTACCTACAGCTCTACCTGCCTATCCAATAATAACAACAGAGAAGGTGTTTGGTTCCAGAAACCCTAGGGTCATCAAGGAGGATACATGGGAGCCTGTCCGTATGAATGATCTCAAGGAAATAAAACAGGCTGTCATGACTTTTGGGATGCAAGCCTCTTTTGTTAAAGAGATGCTAAGAACTTTGGCCACGACAAGCAGAGCAACCCCCTCGGACTGGCTCCAGGTGAGTTCTGCGGTACTTGAGAGTGGACCGCAATTGAAATGGAAATGCTTATTCGGACAAGAGGCTAGACTCTTAGAACAGCAGGAAAAAGCAAAGGGAATTGACATTTCCCTAGATAAAATTCTAGGGGAAGGGCTCTTTTCCGAGCCTCATGGACAAGCTAATTTGGATGAAAACACACTTTCCATGTGTACTACAGCAGCCTTAAGGGCTTGGGACAGGGTAAAAGACCCAGGACAGAGAATGGAATCATTTGTCAGAGTTAAACAGGGTCAGAGAGAACCCTTTAGTGACTTTTTACAAAGATTAACTAAGGCTGTACAAATAGGGATATCTGACCCAGAAGCAAGACGTATAATGATTGAGTCTTTGGCTTATGAAAATGCAAATGTGGAATGCAAAAGGATTTTGGGTCCTTTAAAGCTCAGATCAGCGCCCTTGGAAGAATGGGTCTTGCATACACTCAATGTTGATACATTTGATTATGGCACTGAAGCATGGGTAGAAGAAGCAATTTCCAATGGTAAAAGGAGACACCAGAATACCAAATGTTTTAATTGTGGCAAAATGGGTCATATGAAAAGGAATTGTAGACAACGGATTTTCAGAAATAATAATAATAATAATGCATCTTTCAGAAATAATAATAATAATAATAATAATAATAATAATAATAATAATGCATCCTCTAGAAATAACAGGAATAGGAGGACTCAGCCTTCAGGTTTATGTAGAAGATGTGGAAAAGGCAGACATTGGACAAATGAATGCAGGTCTACAAGAGATAGACAAGGCAACCTGATACAGATGGGAAACGTGAGAGGGGGGCCTCACAGGCCCCCATGGCAAACATGGTTCAGTCATTTCCAGTTTCTGCAGAGAACGTGCCTCATCAGGACAATTAGGAAGCCCCATGCCTACTGTTACAAGCAATAATGATCAGAAAGATAAGTTACGTGTGTTTTGGCAAACTTCTATAAATGATCAAAGACCTAAACTGAGAGTGTGTGTAAATGGCATTTTTATTACTGGCCTGCTGGACACAGGTGCTGATATAAGTACCATTACCCCAGAATCTTGGCATCCATATTGGCCTCTTCAGAATGTAAATATTCAGCTCCTGGGAATTGGAACCCTATCTCGAGTAAGGCAGAGCACAAGATGGGTTGAATGTATAGGGCCAGAGGGACAAATAGAAAAATTAAGGCCATATGTAGCCAATATCGCAATGAAATTATGGGGTTGTGAACTATTACAACAATGGAATACCGAAATTAACATTCCTGCTACTTCTAGAGCCTATATTTCTGAGAATGATATTAAAAGATATTACAAATGGAGAAAACCGGCCATTCAGGCTGTACAAGAACAAGCAATTGATGTCCCTTCAGAGATACCAACAGCCTTGCCGCTAAAATGGTTGACTGAGAAACCAATATGGACAAAGCAATGACCTTTAGCTGAGGAAAAGTTACAGGCTTTAGAACAGCTGGTACAAGAACAATTAGATGCTGGACATATAGAAGAATCTACCAGCCCTTGGAATTCTCCTGTATTTGTGGTTAAGAAAAAATCAGGTAAATGGAGAATGGTGACAGATCTCAGGGCCATCAACAAGGTTATTCAACCTATGGGCCCTCTGCAATCTGGAATTCCTTTGCCCTCTTTATTACCAAAAGGATGGCCTCTCATAGTTATTGATTTAAAGGATTGTTTTCTCACTATACCTTTGCAAAAAGAAGATAGAGAAAAATTTGCCTTCACAGTGCCTACTTATAACAATTCTCAACCTTCGAGGAGGTACCACTGGACCGTCCTCCCCCAGGGAATGTTAAATAGCCCCTCCCTGTGCCAATATTTTGTGAACCAACCATTGCAAATAATATACAAGAAATTTCCCAAATCTATAGTATACCATTGCATGGATGACATTTTGTTATCCGATTCAAACATGGATACCTTGAACAGACTGTTTGAAGAAATAAAGATACTTTTACCTAAATGGGGGAGGGGGAGGGAAATGGGAGGCGGTGGCAGGGAAGAGACAGAAATCTTTAATAAATAAATAAATTAAAAAAAAAACTCTACTACAAACTCTACTACAGAGCTACAGTATTGAAAACAGCTTGGTATTGGCATAAAAACAGAGAAGTCGACCAATGGAATCGAATAGAAGACCCTGACATTAACCCACAAACCTATGAACACCTGATTTTCAATAAAGGAGCTAAAAGTATACAATGGAAAAAAGAGAGCATCTTCAACAAATTGTGCTGGCAAACCTGGATGTCAACCTGTAGAAGAATGAAAATAGATCCATATCTATCACCATGCACAAAACTCAAGTCCAAATGGATTAAAGACCTCAATATCAGTCTGAACACACTGAACCTGATAGAAGAGAAAGTGGGAAGTACTCTTCAACACATGGGCACAGGAGACCACTTCTTACGTACAACCCCAGCAGCACAGACATTAAGGACCTCATTGAATAAATGGGACCTCCTGAGGCGGAGAAGCTTCTGTAAAGCAAAGGACACTGTCGCTAAGACACAAAGGCAACCCAGTAACTGGGAGAAGATCTTCACCAACCCCGCAACTGGCAAAGGTCTGATCTCCAAAATATATAAAGATCTCAAGAAACTAGACCGTAAAAGGCTAACCAACCCAATTATAAAATGGGGCATTGAGCTGAACAGAGAATTCTCAACAGAAGAACTTCAAATGGCCAAAAGACACTTAAGGTCATGCTCAACCTCCTTAGCGATCAGGGAAATGCAAATCAAGACAACTTTAAGATACCATCCTACACCTGTCAGAATGGCTAAAATCAAAAACACCAATGATAGCCTTTGTTGGAGAGGTTGTGGAGAAAGGGGTACACTCATCCATTGCTGGTGGGAATGCAAACTTGTGCAACCACTTTGGAAAGCAGTATGGCGGTTTCTCAGAAAATTCGGGATCAACTTACCCCTGGACCCAGCAATACCACTCTTGGGAATATACCCAAGAAAGGCCTTATCATACAACAAAAGTATATGCTCTACGATGTTCATATCAGCATTGTTTGTGATAGCCAGAACCTGGAAACAACCTAGATGCCCTTCAATGGAAGAATGGATGAAGAAAGTATGGAATATATACATATTAGAGTACTACTCAGCAGTAAGAAACAAGGACTTCTTGAATTTTGCAAACAAATGGATGGAAATAGAAAACACTATCCTGAGTGAGGTAAGCCAGACCCAAAAAGAGGAACATGGGATGTACTCACTCATATTTGGTTTCTAGCCATAAACCAAGGACATTGAGCCTATAATTAGTGATCATAGAGAAGCTAAATAAGGAGAACCCAAAGACAAACATATAGGCATCCTCCTGAATATTAACCTTCAGCAAGCGATGAAAGGAGACAGAGACAGAGACCCACATTGGAGCACAGGACTGAAATCTCAAGGTCCAAATCAGGAGCAGAAGGAGAGAGAGCACGAGCAAGGAACTCAGGACCGCGAGGGGTGCACCCACACACTTAGACAATGGGGATGTTCTACTGGGAACTCACCAAGACCAGCTGGCCTGGGTCTGGAAAAGCCTGGGATAAAACTGGACTCTCTGAACATAGCGGACAATGAGGACTACTGAGAACTCAAGAACAATGGCAATGGGTTTCTGATCCTACTGCACACCCTGACTTTGTGGGAGCCTAGGCAGTTTGGATGCTCAACTTACTAGACCTGGATGGAGGTGGGGGTTCCTTGGACTTCCCACAGGACAGGGAACCCTGATTGCTTTTCGGGCTGAGGGGGGGGGACTTAATTGGGGGAGGGGGAGGGAAATGTGAGGCGGTGGCGGGGAAGAGACAGAAATCTTTAATAAATAAATAAATTAAAAAAAAATTAAGACACAAAAGGCACAAATTCGGAGAGATTGCCTACGGACTCTTAATGACTTTCAAAGACTGTTAGGAGACATTTCCAGTCTACGACCAGCTATTGGGATAACACCTGAACTAATAATTCATTTGAACAAAACCTTGGATGGTGATAAAGATTTAAACAGTCCCAGAGAATTAACAGCTGAAGCAGAAAAGAAACTGACAATGATTGAGGAAAACTTACAACAGGCACATGTGGACAGGGTGAATCCAGAGCTCGATTGTATTCTCGTCATACTACCATCAAAAGTTTCTCCTACAGGAATTTTAATGCAGAGAGATGATATTATTTTGGAATGGATCTTTTTACCACATAAACTAAGTAAGAAACTGAAAGCTTATGTGGAGAATGTCTCTGAGTTAATTATAAAAGGCAAGCTGAGACTTCGTCAACTAGCAGGCATAGACTCAGTAGAAATTATAGTGCCTTTCACTGCTGATGAACTAAAGAAATTATGGGAAGATAACGAACCATGGCAAAGATCTTGTGCTAATTTTTTGGGAGACATTAATAACAACTATCCAAAAAGCAAGAGGCTTAACTTCATAAAGAGAACTTCTTGGATTCTTCCTTGAATTGTCCGTGATGCTCCAATAACTGGAGCCCGTACATTCTATACTGATGCCAATAAATCATGGAAGGCAGGTTACAAATCAGAAGACTTGGGTAAGGTGGTACAAAGTCCTTATAATTCTGTCCAGAAGGCGGAATTATATGCCATTCTTATGGTGCTAAGGGATTTCAAAGAACCTATTAATATAGTCACTGATTCACAATACGCAGAAACAGTTATTTTACATATTGAAACTGCTGAATTTATACCTGATGATACAGAACTAACCTCAATGTTTCTCCAGGTTCAAGATTTGATCAGGAACAGGCTTTGCCCTATGTACATAATACACATCCGATCCCATACGGGTCTGCCAAGTCCTCTAGCACAAGGTAATGCAGAAATTGATCAATTATTGATTGGTAGTGTGCTACAAGCCTCTGAATTTCATAAAAAACATCATGTTAATAGCAAAGGTTTGAAGAAAGAGTTTTCTATCACATGGCAACAAGCTAAGGAGATTGTAAAGAAATGCCCTACTTGCTCTTTCTATAACCAAACGCCACTGCCTGCAGGGGCTAATCCAAAGGGCACCCAAAGGAATGAAATCTGGCAGATGGATGTGTTCCACTTTGCAGAATTTGGCAAATTAAAATATGTTCATCACACCATTGACACTTATTCAGGCTTTCAGTGGGCAACTGCTTTAAGTTCAGAAAAAGCTGATTCAGTAATCACTCATTTATTAGAAGTCATGGCTATCATGGGTATACCTACACAAATAAAGACGGATAATGGTCCTGCTTATGTCTCTAGGAAAATGAAACAGTTTTTTGATTATTACAATATCAAGCATGTTACAGGTATACCATACAATCCTACAGGTCAAGCAGTCATAGAAAGATCAAATCGAACTATAAAGGATATGTTGAACAAACAGAAAGGGGTGGAAAACACCCCCAGAAATAGGTTACATAATGCTTTGTTAACCTTGAATTTTCTCAACGCTAATGAGAATGGAACAACAGCTGCAGAAACACATTGGATAATGGAAAAGTCTACTGAACTACATCAACCAGTTTATTTCAAGGATGTGCTGACCTCACAATGGAAGCCAGGAAATGTGCTACGTTGGGGAAGGCGTTTTGCTCTTATCTCCACAGGTGAGGAAAAATTGTGGATACCATCAAAATTAATAAAGGTTCGCTTTGAAGAAGAGAAGCCACTTGGAAAAGATAAATAACAATTCTTTCATAAGGATGGCGAGCATACTGATGGTAAGAAATACAGATAGGTTGGAGGCAGGGTTCTTTTCTTATCTCCACAGGAAAATACTCATCTTCAAAGAAATTAAGGGACCCTGAATATTTAATTACTGATGGATGGACACATTTTGTAAGTATTAATTTATATATATATATATATATATATGTGTGTGTGTGTGTGTGTGTGTGTGTCTTATTAAACATTTCTTTATAAATATGTAGAGCTGGTTTTGAAGTTGGACTCTGGCTCAGTCCCTCTCCAATTCCAAGCCTGTTAGTAAGAGAAAAACCCAGAGTTTCTGGAGTTTCTGTCTCATGTCAAGAGCCATGATGTGGGACAGAAAGAAATATGAGTTTTGAAAACATCTTTGCTTTTCTTCATATCTATCATACTTTTCATTGAATATATCTATCATGCCTTTCATTGAATATATATGTATGTCTATATATGTCTATATGATTAATGTTTAAGTTTTTCACAATGAACAATGAGTTTTTCCTGAAGTGACATTTGAAGTTTCCAGGAAGAAGATGGGGCCCCACAACAACTCTACCTGGTTGATATGACGTCATGATACTGATAGCACTGCTACAAGACCTGTTTTGGATACCAGCTGCACAAGACGATCCCAACTTGGTTAGCTGAAATGGTGCACATCTTGTACAACATTCTGGCCAGACCTCCACAAAATACTCAGAGACTCTTTGCAATTTTAAAAGACATTGATCTTGAAATTTAACCATCATTTTACTTTCACAGGATCCCTCAGAAAGAATGTCGCCCCCATGACAGCTGGAAGTAATTCTAGAGGACGACGTCCCCTCTCCCAGTAAAGTTTACCCTTGGGTTTAGGAATATCACTTAGGAGTTGGGAGGTTGGGGGAGGAATTTTATAAGCTCAGGGATCATATTTTTTTTTTTAAAAAAGAGGGAATGATGGGATAATAGATTTATAATTGTGAGTTACTGCTTTTAGACAAATATATTGGTATTGATTCTTGTATATTGATACAAAGTTAAATTATATTGACTATTGTATGCATGCATATTTCTATCTCTGTTTAAAACATTTTTTATGTATTATATTGTTTGTTATATTTATTATTTGTTGTTATTGTATATAGTTGTATTTGGTTTGGTTCTGTCTTATTTAGACAAAAAGGGGAGATGTAGGGATAAGTCCTGCCCCTTGGGGGGCGTGTTCGCGTTGGGCTAATGTTTGCCTATAAATTTGGTGAGCGTGCTCCCAGCCGTCCCTTCTGCTTTCCTGGTCTCCGCGGGAACGGTGGTTCTGTAAGTCTATTTCGCCATCAAAGCTGTATATATATTTTTACAATCTGTCTGCATTCGTTTATGCCGTTACGCCTTCTGATAATTTTATTGTAGCCTGAGACCCATTTAGGACATCAGTGATCTCCAGAACTGTAATATAATGAACTTGTATTATTTTTTCTTCCTTTCTTTTCTTTTTTTTTTTAAACTGTGGACTGCTATTCAGTCTCAAACAAGGATAAATATAAAATAGTAGATGGTAGAAGATTGGGCAGGGTGTAGAGGGCAGACAATCAGGTTTGGATCTTATGTGCACATCATATGCCTGGTTCAAATGCCAAGTGGAAGAAACTCCATTTATGTGCAAATAAACAAAAATCAATTTAAAAATCCGTGAATTCACATTTTTAAATTTTTGAAGTTTTTTTAAAAAATGTGTCTATGTCCATGAATATATACCACATGGTGTGATATAGATGTTCTTTTTTGCCTTTATATCTATATCTATATCTATATCTATATCTATATCTATATCTATATCTATCTATATCTATATCTATATCTATATCTATATCTATATATGGAGAGAAAAAAGAACATCAGATCCTCTGGAGCTGTAGTTACAGGCAGGTGTGAGCCACCTGATCTGGGTGTTGGAATCAGACTCGAGTCCTCTGGGAGAGCAATATGAGCTCTTAACTACTGAGCCATCTCTCCAGCCTCAGATTTGTATTGTTTTAACCTGCTGGGCTTATGGTGATTAGCAGCCATAAGAAGTCCATGTGGCAGGATTTCATTTTCTCAAACCCTTTTCTGTTCTAACTGCCACCACCATGTTTTCAGGCGTGGAAACACAGAAGTGATGGAACCACTGTGTAGTGCTCCCTTTCTAAGTGTAGTGCTCCCTTTCTAAGTGTAGTGCTCCCTTTCTAAGTGTAGTGCTCCCTTTCTAAGTGCCGTTATCTGCGCTTTACCATGTAGATCCGTGTAATGTTTTCAGCATCACAAGGTGACAGGTGCTTTCTTTATCACCACATTATAGAGGAGAGGACCAGGGATGAGAGAAATAAATAATTTCTTCATATAATTAATAAATACAGGATTTGAACACAACTTCCTGGCACCAAAGTTGTGCTTGCTTTTCCCTGAACAAACATCAAAGCTTTGGACCACACAGTTTTCAAAGAACATGGCCATCATACTGACTCATCATCCAGGTAAATCTGCTGGCTATTCATGTGGCAGACAGAATTTTGGCTCCCAGAGTCTTGCTCCATTGTGTTATGGCCTTAAGCGAAAGGGAATTTATGTAAGTAATTAATATCAATTGGCAACTTCAAGTAGGCAAGTTAATGGGTTAATCTGGGTGGACCCACGATATTACAAGCACCCTTTAAGCAGCTGGCTTGTGCTTTGCATATTTTTCCACCATGAGATAAAATAAAAAGAAGTTTCTTTGGCTGAGAGCAAAGAGTTGGTGGCAGAAGTTGGATTAAAATCAAGGGAAAGACCCCATGTGCTACTGTCAGCCCAAGGATAATGGGACTTTTGTTGTATAACTTACCTGAGCTTCTGGTCCACAGGGATGTCTACCTTTCTGATCTCATCCATATCTGATTTCTTTCTTTTCAAAACAAGATTTATTTTTAATTACGTGTGTCTGTGTCTGTGATGTGGAATTCCCCTCTGTATGCTGTGAATACCATTGGTTAATAAACAAACTGTCTTGGGCCTGCACAGGGAATAGAGATAGGTGGGGAAAACTAAACTGAATGCTGGGAGAAAGAAAGGGGAGTTAGAGAGAAGCCATGGATCAGTCACCAGAGAAAGACATGCATAAACTTTGCTGGTAAGCCACTGCCACATGGCAGTACACAGATTAATAGAGATGGGTTAAATTTAATATGTAAGAGTTAGCCAATAAGAAGCTAGAGTTAATGGACCAAGCAGTGATTTATTTAATACAGTTTCTGTGTAGTTATTTTGGGAATCTGGGCAGCTAGGAAACTAACAAGCCGTCCCCTACTACATGTATGGATTTGTGCACCTGTGAGTTCAGATGCTTAGGTACTCACCTATGTACTAACCTCCTCATACATAAAATATTGGCTAGGTGTGGAGTGTACAAGGCTTACTTAGTGAGAGTTAAATGAATAATGGGAAGGTACTAAAGGCAATTTCCTCAATATGCTCCTAAGAAAATGATGCTAAAGTCTTATAGTTCTCCAGTGGCTTAGTTCATTTCACCTTACTGTGGTAAAATACCCAACAAAAGCAATTTAGGAGTAAAGGATTTAGTTTAGCTTCTAATTCTAAGTTATAGTCCATTGTTGTGGGGAAGTCAGGAGGCAGGGAGACAGTTGATGGAGGAAGGTCATTGGTTAAGTAATAAAGAAACTGCTTGGCCTCATAGGTTCAAACATAGGTGGGAGGAGTAAACAGAACAAAATGCTGGGAGGAAGAGGAAGTGAGCTCAGACTCGACAGCTCTGCTCTCTGGAGCAGAGACGCCATGCTCCCATCTCCCGGACAGAGGCGATAGCTCTGCTCTCTGAGGCAGATGCATGAAGCTCAGACCCAGGACGGACGTAAGCTAGAATCTTCCCGGTAAGCGCACCTAGTGGTGCTACACAGATGATTAGAAATGGGCTAGATTAATATGTATGAATTAGCCTAGAAGAGGCTAGATAGAAATGGGCCAAGCAGTGTTTAAATGAATACAGTTTATGTGTTGTTATTTCGGGCATAAGCTAGCAGGCGGCTGGGGTGCTAGGGATGCAGCCCCACCGCTCATATTACTACAGACAGTGAATGTGCTTATGTTATTCCTGTGCCCTGGTGGCCTTCTCTGTTCTTATGCTAGTTCAGGATGCCCTGCTTAAGGAATGGTGCCACCCATAGTAGACAGATCTTTCCTCCTCATTTAATATAATCAGATAATTCCCTGTAGCGGTGCCCACAGGACACCTGATCTAGGTAATCCCTCACTGAGACTTTCTTTGAGGTGAGTCTATAGTGTGTTAAGTGGATAATGAACCAACCCTTACAGGAAGAATTCCTCTCCTTTGCCCTCCCCTCCCTGAAACTCAAGTCTGAATTTATCATCCTTTAAATCTCCAAATATTTTATTCAGAAATCTTCCCTTGTATTATACTGATCTACTTAACATTCTACCACTCTAAGTTCTTTGAATGTATTGTTTTACAGAATTTTAAATTCACATCTGCTCTTAGTTTTAAATCTTGAATATGTACAGAACCTTGTGCTTTTGTTACTTGACTGACCTAATCAGTTGAGTGAAGTTCCTTAACAATACATCTCTAATTTCTAACAGAATATCTACTTATTTCAGGAACTATTTGCAACCAATGATAATTTTTATAAACTTGAATATTCTGAGTTGGTAAAATGACTCAGTGGGTAAAAGCTCTTACCATGTAACCCTGACAGTCTGAGTTCCATCCCTTGGTTCCATAGTGGAAGCAGATAACTGACTCCTTAAAGCTGTTCTTATCCTCCACATATGTGTTGGGGCATGTATATATCCAAGCTTACTCAAAGATCATAAATACATGTAAGGGCATGCATATACACATACTCACACACAGATCAAATATACATGTAAGGAGATGCATATACCTACACTCACACACAGGTCATATATACATTTAAGGGGGATGCAGATACATACACTCACACACATATATACATGTAAGGGGCATTTATATACATACACTCACACACATATATACACGTAAGGGGCATGCATATACATACACTCACACACGTATTGTATATACATGTAAGGGGCACAGATATACCCATACTCACACATATATGTACACATAAGTTACAAGGAATTACTTTAATATCTTTGTACATGAGAAGGCTGATTTTAATCAGTAGTGCATTAATCTCACCTCTGGACTCCCTAGGGGCTCTCAGCCTCTGGCTAGGAACATCTGGATTAGGTGGGTGGTATGTCCTACAGTCTGCATTTGACATTTCCCTCTATTCCTCACTCTTTCTGAGGAAGGGTAACTTCAGAAGCCACCAAAAGCTGAGACTGGCCAGTTCTGCTCTGGGCTGTCCCCGCTGTGGGAGGGTCACCCTGAGATGCTTCCTTCACGAGAGCGCCCTCTGTTGATGGTTAGGGAGTCTGGCCTCTCTATTTTAGAACTTTATGCAATTTACACCATTATTAGTTTACAATAAATTACTCTCCATTAAGGCATTCTCCAAACAAAATGGGGGTTTTGTTCTTCTTGGTGTGCTTTTTGAATGCATTTGCTGCCAATGGTGTTTTCCTAACTTGCTAGGTTGAAGTAATTAATTTCTCTCACTAAATTTGAAAGATGACCAAACATGGTTTGAGGAAGCAATATCAGAAATATTTTTGAAATTTGGTTAGACAGCACTATTTTTTGACAAAATCTTCCCAAAATTTGAATTTGAAAGTACATCTTGCTTATTAGTGTACAAGATTCTACTAGATTGTACAAGAGTTTACTAGATTTTTCTATCAAAGCAGAACGTTATCCTTATAATGCTTATAACGTTCACGTACAAGAATAACATTAAGTGTCACTGATACTCAGGGATCAGCAACATGAAATTTTCAGTGAACAATGGAATGGAAACAGAGTTAAAACTAAACCACTGTCATGGCTAACTCAAGCTCAAGGGTCCTTCTAGAAGGTTCTTTTTGGGTGAAAGCCAAGCATATAAAGAGCGCAAAAGCGTCTCCTGTAAGTGTCTTCCTATCATGCCACCTGATGGTAGGAGGGGTTTTGTGCCAATGGCCCTGCTCTGGACAGGCTGTAGCAGATCTGCCTGAACAAGGCCAAGTTCAGAATTATTTTGCCCCTAGATTGAAGTGACGAAACATTATCATTTACAAATAAACTCAAAGAACAGGTTTGCACACTTGGTTTTTGAATAAATAGGATGAACATTCACAGTCAAAGATTAAAAACCCAAAATACTTAAAAAATCTGAATTCTTTTGAACATAAAAGGATACAAATGGGAAGTTTCACAGGAAGTCTTGTGACAGATTGCAACCCAAAAGGGGCGCACTAAACAATAGCACATGAAACTGCCTTCAGTTATGTGTATAAGGTATATATAATGCCTAAATGAATTTTGTGTTTAGATTTGGATTGTACCCGAAGAAATAACATTTCGTGTATACACATATATATGTATATATACACATACAATACATGTATACATATATATGTGTGTATATATACATACAATATGTATATATATATATATATCCAAAAATCTATTTAAGTCTGAAATTTAAAACACGTCATGTCCTTAGCATTTTGATAAGAGATATTCAATCTGTACTTTAAGTAATTGATTCCTTATGCTTATTCTACAAAGTAAGTTTTTGAAAGACAAAGAAAGTAGATAAGAACTGTTGAGTGCTTGCTGTGTAGTATAGTTAGTATAAGAGTCAGGATTTAATTAGGATTCAACTCACGTCTTCTACTTAGGTACAGAGAAAGTTACCAACTAGCTTACATTCTTCTGACCAAAAGTCATAACAATAGAACCTTAACTTTTTTGGTTAAACTCAAAAGCCGAAATGGAAAGAATTTAAACAATATCAACAACAACAACAAAACACAACACTGTCCACTAGAATGTTCTATTTTGATAAACGTCTCATAGATGTTTTGTCCATACATTGAATACTAGCCACATGTGGCTACTAAACACTTCAAACACAGGTGCTGTGACTAAGAAACTCTTTCAAATTTCCTAAACACAACTGAGTTTTCAATGAATCACATGTGGCAGATGACTACCATATGGGGCAACATGGAATTAGATGACCCGGTTTAAAAGGAGCCCTGGGGTCATCTATTTTAACCACTGCAGAAATATGGCATGCTCTGTCCTTGATTGTGGGGCCCAGGCTACACAGCTGCCGTACCGGGTTCCAGGAAAAGCCATAAACTGGCACCACCCAGGGACAGACCATCCAAAGGAAATTCCTACCATTCCAACTTGCTAGCACACACCCATCGTTTTTCACTAGGACACTCCTAGACAAATGACAGCCAATCAGGGGTCCTGGACCTTAGAAATCCCTTACCCCTAACTTTGCTACTATAAAAAACCCAACCCCAAATGAGCTCAGGACTTTCTGATCACTCCAATATGTTGGACACACGAAGAGTCCAAGTTTGCAAACTGTGTAAGAATAAAGGCTCTTTGCTTTTATATACAGGACTTGGCTCCTAGTTCGTTTTGGGGGGACCCCATCCATGATCTGGGTATAACATGATATTTTCATCATGTCTTTCTCTACACATTTTTAATAATAGGAAGTCCTCCACATGACTTGGGATTTGATAAAGTTTGCTAGAAAAATCATCTAATGCCACTTGAGAAGGTGCTGTGATCTGGGGATAAAGTGAAGTTTGGGTAGAATAACAAACATATTCATTGCTCTCTAGGGCTATTTACCAACCTCTGTCTGAGTTCTTGTAATGCCTGTGACCTTTGAGGCTCCACGTGTGCCGAATCCACAGAGTCACTATCTGTGAACACCAGGGCGTTCTGGTGTAAATCAGGGGACATGTGCAGCACCCACAGTGCTCTGCTCCCGGTGGATTCCCTCTCTAGGTCTTGCTCAGCCCCATGGCTTCTGGTGCCAGAGGTCTGCACGGGCACAGGAGCCTGCAGCTTCTGTTCTTCTCTACCAGCTCTTTGCCCATGTCCTCACCCTGATCCCATTGATTGGCCTTACACAGTGTCCACAGATTCACTTGCTTTGGGTTTGGTGCTTCGGATACAGATTATTGATTCTCTTTGGGTAATGTCTGCATTTGAGAAAAAAATACTATATACCATCTTGTTAATTACAGAAAAAATCTTGATTTACGTTATTTATCCTACCTGCTGGGCAATCAGGTTATCCACCTGTTTACTCCTTGACAAACAAGTCAATTCCCTCTTTCCTTTTATCTAGCCACCTATCCTTAGCTTTAGGTTTGGGCCAAACAGGTATGGGATGAATCGCCAGTTCCCTCTCTCTTTTCGTCTGGCCACCTGGCCCCAGCATTTGGTTTGAACCAAACAGCTATGAAATAAATCTTGGTTGAGTAAAAGATTTTTTCAGGATGACATTTTTTTATAAAACTTTTAAACATTTTTTTCATTATACCCTTGAGGACCAGTTAATGCAAAAACACTATGTACTAGAATAATTGAGCATTTTTACTAACAGTGAGAGCTAGGAAATATGCTATATTCTATTTACTTAATAATCTAACAACAGCTTCCAAAGTATAAGTGAGATTGAATTGGCATGGTTTAGTTCCAGTGATCTTTTCCCATTCCTTATAAACTCCTATTAAACAATTAACATTCTTATATGTGGAAATACTTTATTATAAAACATTGAGATAAGGGAACATGGAAGCTGTAGAATATATGATGAATGTACTCATCATTTTAAATTAACTTTATCTGAGTTTAAACAAAGAAGGAAGAGTATTATATAGGGGTTTGCTAGAACACTAAAGTATTCATACAGACTAGGAAAACTCCAAACAAGGGAGGAAGTAGGGCAATAAAGAGTATGACGAGGGAGGGGGACTTGATTGGGGGAGGGGGATGGAAATGGGAGGCGGTGGCGGGGAAGAGACAGAAATCTTTAATAAATAAATAAAAAAAAGAGTATGCATACTCCGAGGTCATCAGTGAACACGACCTGTGTCCTGAGAGATTTCAAAGGCTTTACTGTTTCATTGTATTGCTTCTAAGGATTTAGCATAAACTCTACCTCACACCAGATTTATAGGACTCACTAATATTCTTCTTTGAGCAGTTAAGTGATATTCTATGGATAGACCTTTGACAAAAATATAATTTCCTTCAGACCTGGAATGAGTAACTTAATATATTATAAAACTGGTGACCTCCCGAAATATTTAGCCAACCTTGTAGGAAATATGGGGCTCATGCTGGGCAGAATTCTGATTCATGATACATCTTAAAGATGATAACCAGGTTCCACAAAGGTAAGAGCAGACAAACTATAAATCATATTGATATATAGAGGAACTGAGCTTGGGGATTCCTAGTCTATTTCTGCGAATCTGCTGCTCATAGAAGTGAATGTTGCCCAGCACACTGATCCACCAGACAGGGCTGATTTGGGCATAAGAAACTTCAAGAACAAAGTTATGACTACAACCAACTGAGTGGTTTTATTGGC
The DNA here is from genome assembly GCF_018167655.1 of Microtus oregoni. Lineage (NCBI taxonomy): Eukaryota > Metazoa > Chordata > Mammalia > Rodentia > Cricetidae > Microtus > Microtus oregoni. The sequence goes on from NW_024543077.1 coordinate 24,097,697, forward strand.
TCGGTCATGACGTTTCTTTCTAAAATTAATAGATGAACAAATAAATTAGTAACAAGAGCTGTGAGTAACTGTTATTTACTGGGTTGAGATGTGGATTTCTAGTTATAAGAAATAATATTGTTCTACTGCAATTCAACCTTAAGCATACGACTTTCCAAGTGAATTTCATACAGTTCTTGATTTTAAAAAAATGGCCATTTTCCAAACTGGTCTGAGCATCACTTCTTGTTACACAGGTAGAACTTAGTTTTAACATTCATAGTTAATAATTTCTGTGAGGAAAAATGATCTTGTAAGAAGACTGAAGAAAATGATTATGAAACAGCACCGGCTGGGTGTCATGGAAAGTGAAGAGACTTTGGATTCAAGCAGACCAGGGCAAAAATTTCGATTCTGTCACTCAGTAGCAAAATAATTGTGAGCAAATATATATTAATTCCTTAATAAAACAAGGATAAATAATAACTACTCCAGAAATGTCAGAAATAAGAGCAAATTGAGAGCAACAAAAGTCAAACACAGGTCCACAGAGCTGTATCAACAAGTTCTAACTCTTCTTTTTATTGCTTTTATTTTCTTCTTCCCCTTTTATCTTCTTATTGTTACCATTGCTCACTATGATGGTTAGTAATGGTTACCATTGTCCATTATGATGGTTAGTAATGGTTACCACTGTGTACTATGATGGTTAGCAATGGTTAAAATTGTTCACTATGATGGTTAGCAATGGTTACCATTGTCCATTATGAGGGTTAGTAATGGTTACCATTGTTCACTGTGATGGTTTGTAATGGTTACCACTGTGTACTATGATGGTTAGTCATTGTTACCATTGTTCACTATGATGGTAAGTAATGGTTACCATTGTTTACTATGATGGTTAGCAATGGTTGTTATTGTCCAGTGTAACAGGTAGTAATTGTTACCATTGTTCAATATGATGGTGGGTATGGTTAGTTCACTATGATGGTTAGTAATGGTTATTTAACATTGTTCACTATGATAGTAATGGTTACCATTGTCCATTATGTTAGCTAGTAATGGTTACTATTGTCCATTAGATGGTTAGTAATGGTTAGTATTGTAATGGTTACCATTGTTCACCATGATGATTAGTAATTGTTAACCTGAAGTAACCTGGAGTCATCTGGGAAGGGTTCTCATGAGGGACTGTCTATACTGAGTTGGTCTTTGGTATATCTATGGAGGAGTGTCTAAATTTCATTGATGTGGGAAAACTCAGCTAATTGATGTGGTTGGCACTGTTCCTTAGGCATGGACTCTTGAACCATATAAGAAAGAAGAAATCGAGCTGAGCACAAGCAAGCCTCCAGTTAGTGATAAATGCATATACCCTTTTCTTTTTGCTAGGACTGTGAGTGCGATGTGAATAGTTGTTTGAAGTTTCTGCCTTGTCTTCCCCACAATGATGAACCATACTCTGAAACTGTTAAGCTGAAATAAGCTCTCTTCTCCCATCAATTGCTGTGCTGCCAGGGTATTTGATCCCAGCAACAGAAATGAAACTAGAGCAGCCCCTGCAGCACCAAGGAGGGTTCGGCATGGGCTGGACATAAAAGGCTCTCAATGTAGTGCTATCTAAAAAGCATTCGGCTAGGAAGCGAGGGGCTTGTGTGTTCTGAAAAAAGTCAACTCCTCTTTCTGGGTTACAGCCAAGGAAAACAAAATGAAAGTAACTTAAGAATTTATATGCTCATAGGAGAGGAAGCAAGAAGGTAAGATCTAAAAACAATTAAAAAATGATGGAAATAAATTCTTATCTAATATCAGTTACAATGACTATAAATGGCTTAAGTTTTCCAATATAAAGACATAATATCTAAATTGATGAAAAAACAAACAAACAAAAAAGCCAGGACCTAGTCATATGGTGCTTACAAAAGACTGATTTTACCTATGAGGCTACACATGGGTAGAATGGATGGAAAAACGGTGAGAAATGAAGGAGAGTAGACCTAATGGACCTAGATAAAGAGACTAAATTCTAAAAAGGGTAAGAAGAGTCAAACGGTCATTATGTCAAAGGGTTTAGCAAGAGGATGTAAGCGCTACGAATCTATAAGAATATATGCACCTAAAGAGTATCTGAGAGTGGAACTCTGGGATACAGTGTCTGGGAGGGCATTGGCCATGTGGAATTGAAGTATTTGGTAAGGTTGCTCTTTTGAGACATTTATACTATTTACATGTGGTTGAAAGTAATGATAGAGAGTGGAAAAACTGGACCTAAAGTGCCATCAGAACAACTAGATGAAGACAGTAGTAAGAAGGAGGACCAGGGTGACTATACCACTGTATCTATATACACAGATCCACTGCTCACACCAGCTTGTGCACACTAGCCAGTGAACTTTCCCCAGAAAAGAACCCAGTCTACTGTCACTGCCATGGGGACATGACCACTGCAGCCATACCACCTTCAATCCGCACTATCAATCTCTGCTAGTGAACAGTTTGTAGGAAACCTACTCGGAAATACAGACAGAAACACATGGGTTGTTGAAAGGTACACATGGAGACCGGACTAAAGAGCCATGGAGAATGATACCAAAGACAGGCCAAGGGGAGGAGAAACCGTATCACCCCAATGAAAAGAAAATGTGGCCTAAAGGCACGGAACAATACCTTTCTATTTTATGTGATTGCCTATTTTGATTTGTAAACCTCAGTTGCTTAGGCTTTTCTATCTTCTACTGTTAACGATTACTTAAAATTTTATACTTTATTGTTAAGCGATCATGTCTCAATGTCTGTGTGTTGGAAGAAGCTTTTATGTCTGTCTTTTAATTTTTCTATGTCTACAAAGGTTTATACACCTACAATAGCCTCTCTAGTACTTCTCATAACTCCAGCCCATTTACTTTTCTTCTTAAAGAGAGCAGAAAATGTCACATAGGTCTTGACATGATACTTGGGACTGATAATTATGTTTACGTAGGTCTTTCAAACTAGACATCTGTAAAGAAATTTCAGGAATAAACTATACCATAGATCAACTAGTTCCAAGAGATGTCTACCGAATATTCCACCTGTCAGATAAGGAATAGACCTTCTTCTTCATGACACAGAAACCTCCAAAATGATCATATTAGCATATGGTCATCCAGCAAATACATAAGAAAGACAATAAGAATCTCTCTGTGTGAGAAAAGCTGCAAAGCAGCCTTCTCAAGTACAAAGATACTAAAGAAGTTTTTTGCATCTTACCAGACCACATTAGAAAAAAAAAACCCTACAAACCAGCAGCAAAAACAAAACAAAACAAAACAAACAAACAAAAAAAACCCAACCAAAACCAAACAAACTGAGAAACTACACAGGAACTTGCAGACTGAACAATATATATTTGAATGAACAGTGGTTCATGGAAGAAATTGGAGAGAAAATGAAAAATTTCCTAAGAACAATGAAAATAATAGCACAATGTATCAGAACCTCTGGCATATAGCCAAGGCAGCCCCAAGAGGGAAAGGTAGAGCTGTAAGCACCCATGCCAGAGCAATGCCCTTTAAGACGCCAAAATCAAACCCAGTGAAGAGTAAGAAATAACAAAGACATGTACAGAAAATAATAAAGCAGAGAATAAGAGAATACTATAAAGAGCCAATAAAAAAGGGTTCTTTAAAAAAAAAGAGTTCTTTTGGAAAATGAACAGAAAATACTTACCTAAACTAGCACAAAGAGAGAGAGAGACACATGATGTAGGTGGGTCTTCTATCTATCTGTTGCTTTCATTGGTTAATAAATAAAGAAAATGCTTGGCCTGATAGGTCAGAACAAAGGTGGTGGAGTAGACAGAACAGAATGCTGGGAAGAAGGGAAGTGAGTCAGATGCCATGGAGCCAGCCGCCAGGTCAGATATGCTGAATTTTCCCCCCCCCCGGAAAGCCACCACCTTGTGGTGCTACACAGATTATTAGAAATGGCTTAATCAAGATGTGAGAATTAGCCGATAAGAGGCTAGAACTAACCAGCCAGGCAGTGTTTAAATGAATACAGTTTCCGTGTAATTATTCTGGGGCTAAGCTAGCTGTGTCAGAGCCGGGCAGGATGAAAAGCAGGCCTGTTTGCCCCATCACTACAGACACACATTCAGAAATTAGAGACAAATGGAGTTTTTATAACAGACTCCAGTGAAGTTAGAACATTAGGGAATACTCAGAAAACATTGTTTTAAAAAAGCTAGAAAACATATAAAAACGAATGAATTTCTAAGTTCATATAACTCTACTAAAACTTAACCCAGGGGATATAAACAATTTAAGCAGATTCGTAACAGTCTCTGAGACTGAAACAGTAATAAAATAAATCTCTACATAGAGAGAGGCCAAGGGCCATGCAGATGTACTGCAGAATTCTACCAAACTTTTGAGCACAACTTTATAGAAATAGTTCTCAAACAGTTCTGTGAAAAAGCAAGAGCAGGGACAGTACCAAAATTACTCTATGAAACCAGCATTGCTCTGATAGCCAAAGCAGAAAAAGACAACAAAAAGGAGTTAGGATCTGCATTGATGCAAAAATAACAACAAAATACCTGTGAACTAAATTCAAGGACACATTAAGGAGATCATATTTTATAATTAAGTTGATTTTATCCCAGGGATGCAAAGCTGGTTTAATATCTATATCTATATATATCAATAAATGTAACACTTAAGGACAAAAGTTTATAATTATGTCAGTAGATATGGAAAATTTTTTTGACAAAATTCAAAATACCTTCCATGACAAAGTTCTGGAGAAATTAGGAATAGACAGAATATACTTCAACAAAATAAAGACTACATTAGACAAACCTATAGCCTATGTTATTCTAAGAAGAGGGAACTGAGATCATTTTCTTTATAATCTGGAATGAGACAAAAATGTTCATTGTCTCTATTCTTACTCAATATAGTGCATGATGTCTTACACTGAATAGTAAGAGAAAGATATGAAAAAAACTCAAGTAGAGAAGGAAGACATCAAATTATCCCTATTTATAGACAGCATGATTCTATACTTAATAGATCCCACATACTCTACCAGAAAACTTTAGAGCTGGTAAACATACCCATCAAAATTGTAGGATACATTTTATGTAAAACTTGGTAGCTTTCTTATAATCAAAAGCATAGTTGCTGAGAAAGAAAATTGGAAAAATATTACATTTGCATGCAAAGAAAGCATCTAAGAATAAGGAAGACCTCTACAATGAAGACTCTAAGACAATAAAAAAAGAAACTGAAGAAGACACTAGACCACTCAATGACCGTCCATGCTGCTGGGCTGATAGAATTAACACTGTGAAACTGTTACAAAAGTAATCCATAGGTGCAGTCTTCATCAAAATTCCAATGGCATTACTCACAACTAGAAAAAAAATAGTAAAACAAAAATGAAAATGTAAAAGGTGACAACAGTCAAAGTAACCAAAAGCAGAAAAAACACTGTTGGAGGGACCATGACCTCTGACTTACAGTTCTCTACAGTGCTCCAGTGGCAAAGACAGCTCCCTACTGGTACAAAATTAGACATTAGGGCAATTAACCCGGAGAGAAATGAAATTAGATCCATATCTCTCATTCTATCAAAAAAATTAAAATAGAGCAAAAGCAGGCCCTGGTGGCACACATTAATCTTGGCATTTAGGCAGAGGCACGTTCAAGGCCAGTTTGACCTATATAAAGAGTTACAAGCCAGCCAGAGTTGCATGGCGAGACCTTGTTTCAAACAAACAAACAAACAAACAACTAAAAATAGATCTAACCCTTGAATTTAGGTTCTGAATCTACTAGAAGAAAACACATCAAAAACACTTCTCGGTGTAGGCAGAGAGAACCTTCTAAATAGGTTCTACTAGCACATGGGATAACCTCAAGAATTTACAAACAGAATTTCATGAAAATAGAAAACTTTGTGTAACAAAGGGAACCAGATCATACAGCTTATAGAGTGGAAGAAAAATTTCCTCTCTATATGTCAAAGATGGCATTAATACCTAAAATATAAAATGAACTTCAAAAAATCAAACAAAACTCAAACCACCAGCCAAAAAATGGGCTAATGGACTGAAGAGGTGGTTCTCAAAAGACATGCAAGAGGCTAATAAATATTTCAGAAGTATTTTGGGGGCTGGGGAGATGAGTCTCAGTGGGCTGAGTAGGCACAAGTCTGAGTCCAGTGCCTATGACAATGTGGGGAATGTTAATTCCAAAGCAAGATGCCTGGTGGAGACAGGTGGATTCTAGAAGCTGTTCAGTGAAAAGTTGTGATAGATAACACCAATTGTCAACCTGCTGGGCTCCAGAGTCACCTAGAAGACAATACCCTGAGCATGCTTGTGAGGATTATGCAAATTTGGTTAGCCTCTGGGACTGTCTGTGAGCCATTCCCTGGATTACTTTAATTGAAGTAAGAAGACCCACCCTGTGGGATGCCAAGCTCAACCCTAACACAGGGGGAAAGGCTTGGTCCTGCCATGACTTAATGTGCCAGACTTTGTTGACTCCCCTTACTGTTGGGAGGCGTGAATGTGGGGGCTAGGGAGGAGGCGAGTGGAGCTGGAGGAGGGGTGGGGGTGGGAAGAACTGTGGTTGGAATATAAGATGAAATTTAAAAAGTAAAATAAAATAAAATATGACCTCAGTCTCAAGATGCAAGAAAAAAAAAAGACCCACTGAAAGTGGTGGCACCATTACTTGGGTTAGGGTCCTGGACTAGGTACAAAGGAGAAAAGTCAGCTGATCATGGTCATTTGTCCCTGTTTCTTGACTGTAAATGCAATGGGGCCAGGTGTCTCAAGTTCCGGCCACCATGATGAATGGTGCCTTTGGATTGTGAGCAAAGGCAAACCCTCCCTTCTTCAAGTGGCTTCTGTCAGATATTCTGTCACAGCAACCAGATAAATAACCAATATCAATACCCTGACTCAAGAGCCGAGAGTAGCTGGAAAGGGGCACTTGACATTATCTCTGGCCTCTCTACACATGAGCATAGACACACTCATGTGCACTCACAAACACAAGATATAGACACACTAGTGTGTACCCGCAAAGACCCCCCTCTCTCTCTGTCTCTCTCTCAACAACTACTACAACTACATTGAGAATGGTTTTTATCAGGAAGACAAATGCCGCTGAACTAGTGTGCTGCTATGGAAACAGATGTGGAGGTGTCTCAATAAACTCGACAGTAGAATGATCAGGTGATCCAGCCACACCACTCCTTAGTAGAGACCCAAAGGATTCTATACTCTACTGTATTCTACATTCATGTTTCTTCCACGTAAATAGAATGACTCTTGATGCCTATCAGCAGATAACTGGATAATAAAACTGTAGCACATACATACAATGGAAGTGTATTCATCCATAAAGCAAAATGAAATTCTGAAGTGTCTAGGGAAATGGATGTATTTAGAACCTGGTACATTAAGTGAGGTCACGTAGAAAGATTATACTCTCCTATGCAGATGATAACTTTAGGTTTTTACATGGGCATATATGTGGGAATGAGTGTGGGCATGTGATGTGGGAGTCTTCTGTTTTGAGTTGATTTCATTGGTTAATAAAGAAACTGCCTTGGCCCTTGATAGGACAGAAAATTAGGTAGGCCGAGTTAACAGAACAGAATGCTGGGAGGAAGTGAGGCAATTGCCATGCCTCTCCTCTCTGGGTCAGACATGCTGAAGCTCCAGCCCAAGATGGACTTAGGCTAGAATCTTCCCAGTAAGTCAAATCTTGTGGTGCTATACGAATTACTAAATATGGGTTAAGCAAGATATGAGAGTTAGCCAAGAAGAGGCTAGAGCTAATGGGCCAGGCAGTGTTTAAAAGAATACAGTTTCCGTGTAATTATTTTGGGTAAAGCTAGCTGGTGGCCAGGAGCTGGGTGGCTGGAAGTGGCCCGCAGCTCCCACTACAGGCATGGGTCATAAAACTGGAGAGAGGACCATGAGAGAGGAACAAAGAAATATTAAACAAAACAAAACAAACAAAACAGTATGTATGTGTGTGTGCTGGACATGTGTCCACCTGTGGCTGAATGCGTGTGAGTGCATGTGCACATGAATAGGCTTCAGGTTGGTGTCAAGTGTCTTCCTTGCAGGTAGGGTCTCCCAGGAACCTGGAGTTCATTATTTTGGCTAGTAGCCAACTTGCTCTGGGGTATATCCTGTATCTCCTCTGGTGTGAGGGATTATAGGTGGGCCATTATGTTCACCTGGATTTTTATGCAGGTTGTGTGGATCTGAACTCTGGTCTTCACAATGCTTTACCTATCCAGCTATCTCCTTCCTTCCTTCCTTTCTTTCTTCCTTTCTTTCTTTCTTTCGCTTTCTTTCCCTTCCTTCCTTCCTTCCTTCCTTCCTTCCTTCCTTCCGTCCTTTTTCTTTTTCTTTTCCTTTCTTTTTTTTGAGATAAGGTTTCCCTTTGTGGTTTAAGTTGCTCTGGTGTGGTAAGCCAACAAGGATAGTGCAAACGCACAGCTGGCAGATCTACTGGACTACCCACGGGAAGTGTACACATACACCCCACTTGGACTAACCCGTTATTGGAGGGCTTCGGGTACACCTGTCCTTTGGATAAGTCACTGTCAGTTCTGTACAAATCTTGTGAAATCATGGCATTTCTCCCTTCTATAGTATCCCAGCAGTGTAGAAACCTGACTTGTCGTGTAGGGCAAATGGATACCCCCCCCCCACACACACACACTTCACGAAGCCCTGGTATGAAAAAGATTCACTCACTCACTCACTGTTCTCAGAGCCAAAATCTACATAAAAATAGTCCCTACAAACTTTCTTTATAGACTGTGGTCACTGATAAGAATGGAGACTCATATAGGAGGTAATATGTCTGCTCTAACAACAGACTCAGGAAGGTGTAATCTCCTGGTCTTCTGCTCTGACTTAACAGGCTACTAATATTCTGTATTTATCCTAGCCCAGGAAATTAACTGTTTATACAGGAAAAAGGCCCGAGTCACTAAAACTAGCTTCAGAGAGAAAAATTCTCACCTGGGTACCCTGCTAGAGCCAAAATCAAGGTCCTCAGAAGAGATTCCTTTTAACTCAACCTAGAGAGATGCTTACTATAGCTACCAATGCTGTGTTTTCTGCTGCAGGGGACTTCACAACCACGCTGCCTCTGAGACTTAGTGGGCCTCCTTGCCAGATCCACCATTTTTTTGTGATTCTGTGAAAATGCATGCTTGATACTATTGTTATTGTCTTTGGGATTGTTAACTTGTCTGTATGCTTATAAAAACCGAATATGTATATATGCCTATACATACTATACATACATATTTCACAAACTGAAAGCTTTGTGGAGATCACCCCTTATACCTTACCCTTATGTCTGGTGCTTTGCCCTTATGCCTTATGCTTTTTTCCCCTTCTTTCATCTTCCCCCAAGGAATAAAGAAACATGCAGGAAAAACTGTGCCTAAGTCAGTCAGTTCGTTCTGCCCCTCAGATCCCATCTCCAAGCCAGTTTTCACTTGTCATAGAAGTCCTCCCTGAACCCTGTGGTTTTTTTTTGCCAGCTGAGGCTGGTACTCAGTAGCTCTGGATACCTTGGAACTTGCTATGTACATCAGGCTGACCTCCAACTCGCAGAGATTCCCCTGCCTCTGCCTCCCAAGTGCTGGGACATAAAGGCGTGCACCTCCAAGTCTGGTGAATGAGTATTTCTTTTGCGGGAGGGAGGTTAATAGAAACAAGCGGCAGGACTAGAAAGAGACTACTGTGAGTAGGAAGTGAGGGGCAGGGACGGTCAGGGAAACAAGTTACACAAATGCAAGCAACGACTTTGTATGCTAATTAAAGTTAGTAAAATAATACATCCGCTCGACATCAGAGCACCTAAATACACAAAGCAAACGGTAATGGACATGCAAATGGAGTGCAATGGAAGAACGGCAGGGAACCGTATCAATCCTCTTTCTGCAATGGTTTTCCGGATAGAAAAGCAACAAGGCAACATTAGATTTAAGCTGTGCTCCTATGCGGCACTCCACCCAACAGTCGCATCCACGTGGAATGGTAGCCAGAGAGTTGCTGTTCATCTTAACAACAGCAAGGGACTGCAGTCACATTGGGTCTCCTTCCCCACCGCAAAAACCAGAAATCAGTAACAAGCAGAACTTGGAAACTTTATGGTGAAATAACATGCTTCCACCTGGCCAACGGGTCAATGAAGAAATTAAAAGGAAAACAAGAAAAATTTCTTCAGACAAGTGAAAATAGAAGCACACTTCCAAATTCTGTGGGCTGGGTGGTGGTTTGAATGATGGGGGCATCTGTTCTGATTCGAAGCCTCTGAGGTGTCACAAGCCCATGCTAGACCCAGCCTTGCTCAGTCTCTCCTGCCGCCGCCTGGGGATCCGGATGCAAGCAGCTCTCAGCTACGGCTCCAGAGCCTGCTTGCCTACTTGCCATTATGTCCTCTGTCATGAGAATCATGGACTAAGCCTCCGAAACTGCAAGCAAGCCTCCAAGTAAATGCTTTTGTTTTTTATATGTTGTCTTGGTCATGGTGTGTCTTCCTAACAACAGAATAGTAACTAACACAGGGTGCATCAAGAACAGTTCTAGAAAGTAAGACTGAAGCAATAAACATCTTCATAAAAAAGAAAGACTCCAAATAAAGAACCTATTGGGGAACCTCAAGAAACAGTAAGACAGGAAAAACAGACCAAATGAAATGAGCAGAAGGAAGGAAATAGATGAAATAAATGAACTACAGACTAGAAAAAATAAACAAGGCCATGAGCCAGAAAATGACAGTTAAGACCAGTAAATGCTTAGCTAGAAGGAGCGAGAAGATTCAAATAAATTCAGAGACCAAATAAAAGCAGAGTCAAGGCAGCAAACACATCAGAAGCACAAGGAATGATGACAGAGTATTGGGATAGTAAGTAATGACTGTAAACCTGACAGGATCTATGATCCCTGGTGAGACAAACCTCTGCATGCAGCTGATATAGAAGGGTCTTTATCTATCTGTTGTTTCATTGGTTGATTAATAAAGAAAACTGCTTGGCCTGATAGGTCAGAACATAGGTAGGTGGGGAAGACAGAACAGAATGCTGGGAGGAAGAAGGCAGTGAGGTCAGATGCAATGGAGCGAGCTGCCAGGTCAGACATGCTGAGTCTTTCCCGGTAAGCCACCACCTTGTGGTGCTACACAGATTAGAAATGGGTTAATCAAGATGTAAGAGTTAGCCAGTAAGAGACTATAACTGATGGGTCAGGCAGTGTTTAAATGAATACAATTTGTGTGTTGTTATTTCAGGTGTAAAGCTAGCCGTGTAGGAGCCGGGAGGGATGAAAAGCAGGCCTGCTCACAGCTCATCACTACATGCAGCTGTGAGGAATGCTCTAGAGTGGGTCTCTTAGGACCAGAAGACCCACCACACCTTGGCTGGGGGCATGGATTATATAAAAAGGAGAAAGCAAGCAGAGTATGAGCATGATCTGCTTTCTGCCAGACAGTGGGTACAACATGAGCAGCCACGACTTTCTTACCACAGTGGACTGTGACCTGGACCTGCAGGGGGAAACCAGCCCCTTTCTCTCTTGCTTTTGTCAGGACAGAAAAGTAACTGAGTATGACAATGTGATAATCCAAGGAGAATTTGATGAATTCCTGGAGGCATAATCAACCAAGGTTGAAGTATAAAGAAAGAAAATTGTATAGTCCAATTACAAGTTGAATAAATTATGAATGAAAATCTCCCATAAGTAATTATTTTAATAGTAAGAGTCCAACGGTGCCATTGTTGAATTACATTCAACATACAAAGAACAACTAATTCTTCTCAAATCATTTCAGTTGAAGAGAAGGGATGTTTTGAAATTCTTCTTATGAGGTCCCCCATGTTAACTGATCAATAAATGAAACTACAAATCTTTGACATCATTGAGAAATACAGATGAAAAATTTCTTTAAAAAATCCTAGCACATGAAAAGCAAAAACACAGAGAGATTGCTCATTTTGAAAAAGTGTGATTCCTTCCATGCATGCAAGGAAGGATGCTTCCATATATACAAATCCATGACTGTGGTACCCCTACCCATTAGCAAAATTAGACAGAAACCCTATTATAATTTCAATAGACAAAAAAAGCAGACAAAAGTCAACACCCCTTCACAATGATAATTGTCTATTAAAGTAAAGGACTCCACATTGCTACCACAGAGACTCTCTACGACAAAGCACAGCCGCTCCACTGAACACGAGCACCTGGAAGTGGTTCCTTAACATCTGGAGCAAGACAGGGACGCCCATTTTTATCACGTCTATTCAACACAGCATTACCATTCATAGCCAGAGCAACTAGCTGAAAGAAATGATGGTATCCATATTGGAAAGGAAGTAAGTTCAATTGTCCCTATTTGCAGGGGATATAGGCTTATATAAAGAACCTTAGAGATTCCACTAAAAACTGTTAGGTCTAACAGATGAATTTAGTAAGGTTTCAGGGAAACAACAACAACCAACACACATGAATGAGCAGTGGTTCTGCATATGATCAATAAACTATCTAAAAATGTAATGAACAAAACAGCCTCATTTCCACTTACAATAACTAAAGTAATATTTGGGATTACATTTCTTCAAAGAGGTGAAATATCCCCTCACTGAGAATTATAGAATACTGGTGAAAGCAACTGAAAAAAAATCACAAATTAATAGAAAGATCTGATGTTCAATGGATCAGACACATAAATATTGTTTAATGCTCTTGTTGCCTAAAGCAATCTGCAGATCCTACGCAACTCCAATCAAAACACCAATAGTACTCTTCAAAGAAATGGAATACAGCAGTTCTGAAATTTGCATGGGACCATAAAAATCCCCAATGCACAAAAAATACTGAGTAAAAAGGACAAAGATGGAGGTATAACATTGCCTGACTTTAAAATGCACACAAAATGGAGGTTTGGTTAATGCTCTCGAAAAACAAGTGGGTTGAAGAAGTGCAAAAGACAGTTGTAAATTTTCTTTGGATGGGTGAAGTGAAATCTCAGTGTTCTCACCCTTTGTGGTATGGTAAAAGCTGGGTCATCAAATGACTCAGCACTGGAACATACTAGAATGGGAGGTCAGGAATGAGCCCAAGAACTCATACATAGCTGTTTTTGACAGAGGATCTAGGAATGGGGACAGGGAAAGATGCTTAAAGAGATGGCCTTGGAAGATGGAATCTTCAGATAGAAGCATACAGACCTTTCTATACAGTTAGCTCAAAATAGGGTTAAAGATCCAAATGTTATTTGCAAAATTATGAAATGACTTGAAGAAAACACATGGGGAGATGGTGTCTTTACATTGATCTGCAATGACCTTTGTGATATATTTGTTATCTGTGATAACAAAATATAAAAATAATAAAAATGATAACAAAAGAAAAAAAGAGAAATGTGATTACATCTGACTAAACAGCAGTCCTACGAACAGCAAGAAGCATTCAAAAGTGCCCCAACAAGCCAGCAAAATGGCAGAGAGTATTTGCAAACACCCATCTGATGAGTAGTTAGTTTCCAGAATTTGTCAGGAACAAAAACACTCCAGAGAAAACAGACCCAAGAATCCTGTTTGGAAAATGAACAAAAGACCAACGTTTGCAAAAGAAGACATGAAAATGGCAAAAGGTGTTAAAAGGTGTTCAGCAGCACTAATTAGCAGACAAATGCAAATAAAACTAAATGGAGTCACACCTCACACCTGCTGGAATAGTTATTGCCACTGAAGAGGCAACACATGACAAGAGTCAGCACACATCGGGAGAAAGGGAACCCTACATTTTTGGTGAGGATTTAATTAGGATAGCCACCATAGCAAAGATGGGATTTCCCTGAAATACTAGGAGTGGAGCTGTCATCGTACTGTTTCTGCACATGACCAGGAGACCACTGAACTTTCAGCACACAAATCTGTGTTGAAGAGACATCCTCAAAGCACAGATTATGACAGAAATAGTCACAATAGCCAAGATGTCCATCAACATATAAACCAATGAAGGAAATATGGTAGACATGCAATGGCCACAGAAAGAAGAAAGTCCTGTCATCTGTGATAAGACATATAAATCCAGAGAATATCATGTTCTCTAGGAAGAGGACCAGAGAGACTAATGTCCCATGATCTCAAACATATGTGGAATCTGAAAGGGTTTATTGCATAGAAGCACTGAGCAGAACGGTTCTTAGCAAAGGTGTGAGTGGTTGGCGGATTGTGGAGGCGTTGACTAATTATAGTTACAGAAATACAAATATTTCCAAAATAGGTGAACACAGGGACAGAAAGTGGAAAGGCAAGTGAGTGCCCGTGGTGTGGTGACTGAGGAGGGACCGTGTTTGTGTGTGTGTGTGTGTGTGTGTGTGTGGTGGGGGGATGGAGAATGACTAAATAGTCCTGTAAACCCTTTATGAGATATATGATGCTCTGAAATTGTGTTGATGGTTGGCAAGCCGTGAGCACCCTTACACTCATCAGGTTACACACATTAAGATGGAGGACTGGGTGACATGTTGGTTATATCTTGTTCACATCTGTGTTTCCGTTATGGGTGTGCGCTCTGGTGTGCAGTGTGAGTGGAGACGAGGCAGATCATCTCCAGGCCCTAGCTCTAACTGAGGAGCCAACTGGCAGCTGATAGTTACTAGAGGAACATGGATCACTCTTTTGAGGATGTGGCCACTTTTAGGATTTCCACGTTCCACAGCATGGCCCTGTATGGAGGATCATAAAGGCAGCACCAACTGGATCAATGAAAAATAAATGAAAAAGCAAGATGCCATGAACGTCACAGTTCACCATCAAATTAGACAGCTTCTGACTGGAGTGGAAGACGCAGGACCTGGGGACAGGACGGCATTTCCTGACCACTAGATCACCGAGGTGGGTGGAGGATTCCGCTCACATAACTAGGAAGGCGTATCACCCATGGGACAGGAGGAGCCAAGGAAGACTTTGCAGTTGCTACTGGCCCACTGCTCTCTGTGATAGAGGGATCTTTCTAGAACTCAGCCTGGAAACGGATGACTTTGGGTAAGTCTTCTATCTCAGATTGTGTAATAAGATAAAAAGTGGGATTTGTGAGAGAGGATGAAGCCAAAGGAGCAGGGAAACATTGCTGGGCTCCGTTCTCTTTTCCTTAGGGGTGTGAATGGGAGGGGGGCTAGAAGTAGGAGGGAGTAGGATTAACCCCACCTATGAGATGGGTCAGGTCTGATTTTAGTAAAATTAGCAAAGGAAGATATTCAGGTCTCTCTCAACACAGGTACAGTCTTCCAAGGATTTTCTAATTCCTATGCTGGGAAGCCAGGCGGTGGTGATGGTTGTGAGGACACAGGAGACATGATACTAGGCTGGCCAGCCAGTCAAAGACCTGTTAGTAAGGGCAGATGGGAGGAGATATGAGATCAGTTTCAAATTCCCCACTCAGGAATAGCCCTAGAGATTGGCTATTCAGGCCTACAAATTGAATCTAATAAGTTAAAGTTGACTTCAGGATTATTTTTTTTAAAAGTAGCATGCGTGTCCAAGTATGCATTTTCAAAGCACTGGAGTCCATAGGAGACATTTTTTATTTTTCTTATGGCTTGTTTGGTCCATGAGATCACCTGCCACAAAATAAAATGTTTCTTCCTTTCTGTGCCATTGACCGCGGCAGTCAAACATGGCCGAACAACCTACACAACAATTTCTGGCCCGTGGATCTGATTTTTCATAAGCCTCACCACACATCCCTCGCAGAGGGCTCTTGTTTCGCGTGGATTTGTTTCACCTTCTTTGTGGAGGCCTCCAAGAGAAGGCAGTACGAAGGGGAAAAAAATAGCTATTTATAGGCATTTTTTTGACTAAAAGTGTCTGCTCAGCGCACTACGGAAGATTTCCAAGATGTGGGAGAACAGGAAGCTATCTAAAATCAACTGGAAGGCTGGAGGAGTGTTATGGGGGAGCAGTTCTGCAGGGAAGCCGTCTGCAGAAAGCTCAAGTGTCATTTGCAAACAAATGACAGTTACTTTTCCTCACACCCCGAGTTACAGCTAAACTTGTAGTTAAGGAGAGAAGAGGAGAGGGGAGAATGAAAAACCCAGCGAATTCTTCAAGTATTAGGAGTAATTCGAAACCCTTAAAGGACTACGAAAGGGGAACGCTTTTCTCCATAGCCAGTCCTTGATGCATGAGCTGCCAGCTAGATGGATGCGCATGGAACACACAGCAGGCAGGTGGATCTCTAAGAACAGACTGCAGGTCCCCGTGACCTAACAGCGTCCCGCTGAGACCAGAGAACAATCTTTATCTCCACTTACAATAACAACACAAAATGGCAAGATCTTCTACCGCCAGGAAACAATTCCATGAAATCCTCTGTGCATCCACGGGCTCTGCTCTCACTGTCTGTAGGAAGCAGGAAGTGGTCATAGGAAGCAGGTGTGGAGGGACGACCTGGGGCTGACTGCCAGGAGACAGATGGCTGCAAGAAAGCCTGGGCTGCTGGTTCTGTGGAGGAGGAGGAGGTCCAGAGAGGGACCTGCCTTCACCAGGTGTTTATTCCTTGGAATTCTACAGCCTTGAATGAACGGTGTACCGGGCTTCAGAGAATGAGAAGGTTAGCCAAGGACCTTGGGCAGGAGCAATAAAGGACAATGGCCTAAGACCTGTTGCCGCCACCCTTCAACTGTGAAGCTCATCCCTGTCTGGCTGCGATGAAGGAGACACTCCCAGGGAAGTGGCAAAGCTCATAAAGGACAAGATGGAAGGGTGGGCTGAGTTACCTTGCGGACACCTCCCACAGTTGTTCCTGTTTGTGAAACTCATCCTGCTGACTTAGCAAGGAACCTGGAAGAAGGCAGTGGGGGGTTGGCAGACTAAAACTGTCGCTTCTGCGAACAAACGCTTGAACAGGCTGGAACTGTGATCTCTCAAGCCGTGTGAAAAGCAGCTCCACTGAGGCTGAGATGACCTCTGACCTGGCCCATCGGAGACCTCTTACTTACAGTGACAAACTTTATGTGTTTAGTTGGCACCTGGTAAAGGAAGTTTCCTCACTGTGATTAAGATATACCATTATCAGCTGGGCGGTGGTTTCGCACGCCTTTAACGCCAGCACTTGGGAGGCAGAGGCAGGTGGATCTCTGTGAGTTCTAGACTAGCCTTGTCTGCAGAGCAAGTGCCAGGATAGGCTCCAAAGCTACACAGAGAAACCCTGTCTCTAAAACAAAACAAAACAAAAAACCAAAAAACAAAACAAAAGATAGACATCTTATATGGGGGTAGGAGGAAATGGGGGTTGGGTAAGGAGGAGGTTTTCCTTGTCCATGGAATCAGACATGCCTATGTGAGCAAAATAAAAAAGAAAAAGTGTTGTGTTATGATACATGAAACAAAGAGATGATTCAGAGCATGTCATGGTGGACATGCACTCTGGAAACCTTCCACACTGTTATTTCAACCCATTTCCTAAGTCCTCAACTTTCTTCCCTAGCTCCTGAAACAGTCGTATCTTCATGCCCATTCTACAGATTAAGAAATGTAAGCATCAGGTAGAGGGCAGCCAGTGATGTAGGAAGCCAGTGATAGGATCAAGGCTTGGATGAGCATGGGAAGCCCGTTTCCATCAGTTAGACTCTACTGCCCCCTACAGGAAAGCACATGAGACACTAAGCCTCCTGTTTCCTGGAATTGAGTTCCTTGAGCTTCTTGGATAGATTCTATTGGAATCACTCCAGATGTGTGCCATCAGAATTTCTTGGGTTGATGCAAGAAGTCCTCACTTAACAGACTCCTTCAGTGCACATAATGTTACAGAAAGGAGCTATCTCTAAACTGCAATGATAGAGGGATATTCAATGGTATATGACTATTAAAATGATTCAATAAATAGTTGTGTTTACTTGTACCCATGTAGATACCATCTTGCCTTGCATCAGGTAGTGTTTTCCAGCCGTACAGGCAGATCTTTTTCTCAGTCACCTACTCTCTCATTTCGGATGCAATGATCAAGAGATCCATTTTAGCCTTTTGTTTTTCTGATTTAATATATCTGCTCTCATTTTCCCAAACGTATTATCCTCTATATTATTATATGTGTGTATAATTTATATATGCCATATGTATATGTGTTACATCACCTAGCCCTTTGAAACTACAGATGGTTTTTATCCTGACGAGGTGAGGTGAAAGAGTCTGACGGCCATGATGTGGAAGATGCCAGGCAGAAGCACGCGATCTTCAGAATCCAGACCCTGCACTTTTAAGAATTGGACCTAGCCAGACGATGGTGGCGCAAGCTTTTAATCTCAGCACTAGGGAGGCAGAGGCAGGTCAATCTCTGTGAGTTCGAGACCAGCCTGGTCTACAAGAGCTAGTTCCAGGACAGGCTCCAAAGCCACAGAGAAACCCTGTCTCGAAAAACAAAGCAAAGCAAAGCAAAACAAAACAAAACAAACAAAAAAAGAGTTGGACCTAAAGATCACAAATCCAAAAGTGGGTCTGTTCTGCTCTGTTTGTCTTCTTCTGGATCATCGTCCAGCCCTAGTAAAGCCATTGGGACACAGAAAGAATCAGTCTGTAACAACAGAAATAGAGCCATTTTGGGGGGTGGGTGGGGGAAAGAAAAGAGTTAAAAATACTAACATGGGGCTGGCGAGATGGCTCAACCAATAAAGGCACTTGCTGTGTAAACTGACAGTCTGAGTTCAAGCCCTGAAACTCCCATGGGTTCCAGGAGAGGACACATACCTGGAAGTTGTCCTCTGATCTCCACCCGCATGTGTGCATGTGAACTTGCATTCACACACAGCCCCCAAACACAAATAATAAATAAAATAAAAATACAACATGCACTTTGTGACTACAGAGTCATGAACTGTAGATAATTATTGAGCTGACAAGTATCTTTGCCTCCTATGAACCTTTTAAAGCACAAACATGTATCACATGTAACTCTGACATCACTCTCTTCGCCTCTTTGACCTCACTGCCTCCAAAGGATGGAGAGAGAGAGTATCCGCAGGAGTCTGAAAAGAGCCTCTAGGCTTTAGTGGAATGTGTGGGACAGTGGGAAATAAAGAACACCGGTCGTCAGGCGGAAAGACTGTCAGTGGAGGGCTCTTCTGAGACGACAGATCTTGTCAAGGTTCTTCCTTTTGTCATTTGAAGAGAGTAAGCAGTTAATTCCAGAAGGTTCTTTTATAAGATGGTCACTACATAAACTATCAGGAAGCAATAGAGTCCAGACTATCGGGAAGAGACTGTGAATGAGGCCGGTGAGAAGATGACGGTCCAGAGAGGAGTATCTCTCATTCAGAAGACGATAATTTAGAAGGAAACGAAAATAAGATCTTAAGTCCCTAGATGGTTAAATCAGGGTATCGGACAATCCCGACGGTGTATATTAAATTGTGGGATTTCAAAGTCTACATGGAGCAGAAGACATGTTCTTTCATGGTTGTTGAGTATGGCTTTGAATGAAAGGACTGACACCAGCCTTGTCACACCAGGGAGTCAGGACATGCCTACATTAATGATCTGAAATGAGACTGGGAAAGTAATGATTTCTTTTTTAACTTGGATCGCTGAAAAATAAAAGAGGGGGTGTTCCCTACTACGTAACTATTCTTCCATGGCTTTCACGAAGTGCCCCATTTAAGAGGGATCTCATTCCATCGGAGATCAAAGACATGGAAAGCACGGATGTGTTATGCAGAGTGTGGGGTGCCCAGGTGCTGAGGAGGAGGTGGGGGTCGATCCACACACCTCTGTACACAGTAACACTCAAGACGTTTCCCAAGAGTGAGCTCCGCTTTCCTAACTCCCCGAGGACAATGATGAGACACTCTTGAGTGATCAGGAACAGTGTCCTAGTATCAGGAGCTTACCTAGAAACTTCAGTGTGTGGCTCAGACACACACAGTACGGCACAGCGTTAGACTCAGCAAATGGAGAAAAGCAGTTTTAAAGGCACACTCTGCCTTTTCTTACATTCATAGGGTCAGAGCATCAAAAGAGGTCTTCCCTGCCCACGTGGGTCATCTCCAGAAGAATTAAAAATGAGGAACTGGTCCCAGGAAACACAAGGGATATAGGATGCTTTCCTGCACACGGCTCTCTCCTTTACGTATTTTGATCATTTTAACAGTAATCAAATAGCTTCTATGCCATCATCTTTTAGTTACAAACAGAGAGGGCTCAGAGGCTGGAGGATCAGCTAACTTGAAATCATTCCAACTGGGAATCCTTCACTGAAAGAAAAGAAAGCACTTCCCTACTGTGACTTTAGTCTAAGAACAGAAACGAACACTTACATACGCAGAAGAATACAATGGCCCTCTGTGTTATGATGTCAGCCCTATGGCTGCTGCTGACCTGCTGGTGGGGGCCAGGAAAGACGGTCTTGGGAAACAGGGCAGTGAGTCCTATCAGCAAAGGTGTAGGTGCTTTCTTCCCTCTGAATCAAACTCTGGGTTTAACTTTTCAGATGAATAATACATGTTACAGCAAAGTCACATAACCCAATGCAAACTGTTGACAGTAACAAGTTTTACCTGAAAACACAGATTTCTCTTTCCCTCCACCAGACGTCCCTGGCTAAGGACATAAAACCCTTAGGTGGTATTTGTGGTTTCGAAACATATGAAATTGGAGATTTCTGTGTCGTAGACCCACATAAGATGGTATTTTCACATGAGTCAACCCTGCCTGAGCTCTGTGGTCCCGGACCCTAGCAACACACATTTTTCCAAAATGAGAAAAATGATACTGAGCTTAATTAATTGAAAGATTGATCTCACTTAACTTTAACTCACAATGATCAACTAAAAGACACTGAGCCAAAAATTGGAGAAAAACATAAACTAATTGCAAACCAAAGCCAGTATGGCAGTGCTACATAGATCCTTTTCTGACTAGCCCAACACACACACACACACACACACACACACACACACACACACACCTAGATCAAGAAACTGATATATTCTGCCAGTCACAATCACTGTTAAGTTCCATAATGCCATGATCTCAAATGTGCTGGAATTAAAGTTGAATTCCCAAAAGACATGGTGGACCTTGACTTCTCACCTTTGATTGTAACCCACTAAGTGATTCCCAAGAGAGAGAAGAAAAAGAGAAATCAAGTCCATGGCCACCGAGTGACCCCCGGCTGGATTTTTCTCTTTGACACTCTCCGAATCAATGTTGCCTCTTTAATTAGTAGGTTGCAATTCGGTGAGATAAGCAAATGTAAGCAGAAACCTCTGGCTGGGGCTCACCAGGGGCTTTCAAGCAGCTAACAGTGGTCTCAGAGCACTGAGCTGCAGACCAAGAATCACGAAGTTTCCTGTAAGAGCAACTTGTGATCCTCTCTCCTCGTGCCTGGGCTCCTGATTTCTCAGGGTGTCTTGCCGATTGTTTTCCTCTTCTTATTAGTCAGATAGAGGCCTTAGTGAGAGAACTGCCGAGAAACAGGGCAGAGGACAGAGGGCGGCAGAATTCCCGGGGTTCTGTGGGTGGTCAGGGCCCCCACATTCAAAGTTAGCATCGGACAGGAGTTGCCTCACCTTGTCTCCCAGTGGGAGAGGCATCTCTACTAAGATGAAAGATACAGAGGATGTATGAGACACATATAAAATGTATTCAAGGTCCTTGGCAATACCAATTAAAAATAAAGAAAACTATTAATTAATGTAGTTGATAAGGCTTTTAGACAAGACAGGCAATATTTCAGTTAGCAAAGTCATTAGCAGAATTGGCAGTTTTATAAAATTCATATGAAATAGTTAAAACTGAATTAGTATAATTTAAATTGTTTTAAGACAGGAGGAAAGAAAAGAAAAAAAAAACTCAGCCAAAAGAACCTAAAAAAAAAGCCTAAAAAACCAAAGCCAAAATTAAAAAACCTCCTACTGGACAAAGACGGCAACAGTCTTGAGATTGATTTGAAAAATAAGTGTACCTGCACTTTAAAATAAAGCCCGAGCTCACATTTGCTGGGAACACTTCCTTAAAGATCTCTGTGATATATCTCATGCAAACAACAGACAAGACAAAAACCAAAAACCACTCCAAAAACAAACAAAACCCCATCATCCAGAAATCTAAATTCTTAAATGGACCAGTAAGTGCTGAGAATTCTTGTTCAGAAAAACGATCGATGGCATTCGAATCCCTGGGCATTCAGCATCACCAGCTCCGTAACATGCACTTCAGGACCATGAGAAAGAGGATTTTAGGGAGCCTCTGCGCACAGTGACTTGTAGGCATCTGATGTCTTCACCTGATTTTTGCCATCAGTACATACATTAGCTTGTGAGCCCTCTCTGACACACGAGACATTGTTTATAGAGACGAAAGAGAATAACAGAACAACCAAACTATCGTACACTGCCCCCCTTTTTGCAAAAATCTCTTCCAAACCAACTACTCACATCCATCAAACACAGAGTAATAAAGAGTGACTTATACCCAAACCTGGCCAGTCCTTCCATTCCTGGAAACTTGCACACAGACGGAAGAAACCCACTCAGCCTTAAACAGGTCGATCATCTTGTTGCCTATAGCTTCATCTCTGAGAGCGCTGGCTTCCTCAGTCCCTGTCTGTGCTCTCTCGCTCCCTCTGTGTGTCTCTCTACTTCACGGGAGACGAGAGGGTTCCCTTCCCCTTTCCTGTTTCTGCTGCTGGATGAAGGACGAAAGCTGAATACACGATTCAAAGGGATTTTTTTCCCCTTCTTCTTAGGTGAACAGTTGGATATCTAAAAATCTTTCTCTTCTGAATGGCTTAACATGCCACTCACTCGACACAGAACATTTATATAAAGAGGCATAAACACAACCAAGAATTCTACTTAAAAAAAGAAAAGGAAAGGAAAAAGAAAACAACCCTCCTCCCAGCCTATTCTGTTCCCTTCACTATTAGCACTTACCCTGAGATGTGCCATCAATGCCCTATTCCAAATGTACAAAAGCCAACCACATCTCAGCTGAGAATTAAACAGTTTTAATGTCTTCCAATCCATGCTCCTGCTCCAAACCCTGATGCAGGCAGTCACTGGCAGCGGTACAATAGCTCTCCACAGCAGACATCTGATTCTTGACATTTAAAAATAACAATATTGGGGAAAGGGGGAGCTTTTTTTTTAATTAACTAAAACAGCTTGTGAGTGAGCACACAACACTCATTGAGTGTACTGATTGATTGGAATTGAGTGTATTGATTGATTGGAATTGAGTGTATTGATTGGAATGTACAGAGACTACAAGTGAATCCTTGACAGCCACCAGCCAGACACACACAGACCCCTCACCTCTTACACAGTCCTGGCAAGGAGCTGCGTTAAGTTCGCACTAAGTGAAACTCTCCAAAGACTTCTAGAAGGTATTTCAGTTCTGTTATTTAGCGAATACTTATTGATTAACATTAACTTGTGAATTAATTCATGAATTAATATTAATTAGTGAATACTAATTTAGTTTGAAATAAAATTAGGGATTTTGCTTTTCTTTCCACTGGCAGCCTAGTTTCCCGTTTATATTATTGTATGACATGGACACATTGCAGGTGGAAGGCACACATGAATTTGATGCAGACTAAGGCATACAATAAAACACACATTTACACCTGAAACGTTACAGAACTAGACAGACCTGGGGTCAGCTGTTGGCTGTCCTGTCTACTCTGAATTCTTTGTGCCTTAGTTTTGTCTATAAATTAAGGCAAAGAAGGAAGAAGGTGGGAGGGGAAGCAGAGGATGAAGGAGGGGGAGAGGAGGAAAGCAGAGGAAAAAGGAGGGGGAGAGGAGGGGAGTAGAGGAAGGAGGGGGGAGGAGGGAAGCAGAGGATGAAGGAGGGGGGAGGAGGGGCGCAGAGGAAGAAAGAGGGAGAGAGGAGGGGAGTAGAGGAAGGAGGGGAGAGGAGGGAAGCAGAGGATGAAGGAGGGGGAAGGAGGGGAGCAGAGGAAGAAGGAGGGAGGAGGGAAGCAGAGGAAGAAGGAGGGGAGAGGAGGGAAGCAGAGGAAGAAGGGGAAAGGAGGGAAGCAGAGGAAGAAGAAGGGGAGAGGAGGGGAGCAGAGGAAGAAGAAGGGGAAAGGAGGGAAGCAGAGGAAGAAGGAGGGGAGAGGAGGGAAGCAGAGGATGAAGGAGGGGGGAGAGGAGGGAAGCAAAGGAAGAAGGAGGGGGGAGGGAGGGAAGCAGAGGTAGAATGTGATCGAAGTTTGTTAGGCAAATGGATGAAACTATCATAATGGAAACCCATTTTTATATGAGAAAAAGTTCTGAAAATAGTTAAAGCAAATATAGTATTTTTCAAAGTTGCTTTGAGTATGGAGTGAGATTTTCTTGGTTTCTAACCCATAAAAGATATGAGGGAATTGGGCCTGGTGAACAGAAAGAATTCAGACTTCACAGGGAAAAGAATCAGTTCTGGCTCACCATATTGCTGTGTGCCCTTGGTCAAGTTATTCAACATAGTTTTCTAAGTCTATTTTTTCTCTGTGAAATGCCTTTAAAGTTTCAAAGAACAAATTAAATAACATTTGAGAAGCATCTGCTTTAGGCAAGCATTTATGAATCGAGAGACAGAGGCCTTCCAACTCTTGGAAATTGCTCTAATTAGGAGACTGAAATACTCAATTTATGAATTTAAAAATGAGTAGAGAGACTGCAGCCTCTGAGAACCAAGTGCCTGTTTCCTAGTAGATGAGAGAGGCTCCAGAATCTGAAGGATGGCTCCAGCAATGGCACCAGTTAGTGGCAAATTGGGAAGAGAGCCCAGTGTTCTTGGTTGCTCACTAGACTGGCGATGGTGATGTTAAGAATGAGGGTAACTCTGGTTTTATGTCACCTCCTACTGTATCATGACTAGAAGACAAAACAAAACAACTCTTTTTCTTTCTCCAAATTTGTTTCTAGGAAGAGCTTATCCATGAAATTATCCCACAAGAGCTGATGGGAGCTGGTGAAGCCTATTTTCTGAGAAGAGGATCCACAGGATGCCTGATTCTTTCTCCCTCCTTCTAGAAGCAAGAGAATTGTGGGAACTCGGGTCTCAGGAGGCACCTCCTACTCCCCCTCTCCTCGGGGATATCAGTTCTTCCCTCCCGTGTAAGAACATCCCAGCCTCAGCTGGGGCCGGAAGAGGCTGCAGTTCTCCATGTGGCTTCTTTACTAACATGGAAACACAGATCAACATTATGTTTTCAGCTTGAAGGCCTTGTACAGAATAGGAATGCAACAAATGTATCAATGCAGATTTCAGTGTATGTTCAAAAGGATAAACAAACATGTTTCAGGATTAAATCTTGTCCAAGGCATGAAAAAATATTAAATTTAAACAGTTTCAAGTTAAAAATAATAATAAAAAAGTTCCATTGTTCCAGGTGCAAGGTAAGGATGGGTTAGAGGGAGGTGCATATGAGATTTATTATAACTATTGTTTCTTGACTATATTATTACTAGCCTAAAGGTGGTAACCAATGTGAAGGTAGAGGTTTCTCATCACTGAAAGGTGAGGTCTGCTGATAGCACTCTATCAAATTCCTCACTGTGATTTTAAACTTTTCGTTCTGATGTTACTGCAGAACATTCACAATTATTATTTTGAAAACTCTCCTTCCTCACTTTCCTCCTTAGCTTTGGCCTGACGTAGGAATAAGCCCACGTTTCAGACCTACAGCCTCCAGGTCAAAGTCTCTCCCTATTTCAAAGCCTCAGTTTCTTCTTCTGTTGGTGGTTCCCTCTCGAAGACGGAACCCGCTCACCACAGCGTCTGCTCCACAGTGGCTCAGCAGTTGATACCCATCTTCCAACCATGGTACACTTTACCACTTTGGAGACTTTCACTTTACATAGGCGTAAGAAAGAAAGAAAAATGAATTTCAGGGAGGAAGAGCATAAACTATTGTACAAGCACATGTGAGAATTCTATTACTAACAACTGGATCTCTGGACAGCAGCCTTCTTAAGTCTATTTCTTACCTTTCTCATCTCCTTCCGTGACTTACAATAGCACAGACAGAACTGTCATTAGCGTCAGAGCCTTTTCATAGGAAACATGCCGATTTCTAGGGCACCCATACCTCCTGACTCAACCTTTTTTCAAGACTTTTTTTTTTTTTAAATCAGAGTACTTCATTTTCAATGCTGGATAAAATTTATGTGCTTACTGGACTGAGCCCCCAAAGTCCAGTTGAAGAGTGAGAATATGAGCAAAGAAGTCAAGATCATGATGGGTTCACCCACTGCAACAGTCTACCTGAGCTCATGGGAGCTCACCAACTCCAGCCAGACTGGGAAGAAACAAGCATAGGACCAAACTAGTCCCTCTGAATGTGGCTGACAGTTGCATTGCAGGGGCAGACTGAGGGGCCACTGGCAGTGGCACCAGGATTTATCCCTACTGCATGTACTGGCTTTTAGGAAACCTATTCTCTTTGATGGATACCTTGCTCAGCCTTGATATAATAGGGAGGGCCTTGAACCTTTCACAAAGCAATGTGCCTTCCCCTCTCTGAGGACTGGATGGGGTGGGATGGGAGGGTATGTGGAGGGAATGGGAGGAGGGGAGAGAGTGGGAACTTGGTTAGGTATGTATAATGAAAAAGGAATGTTTTTCTTTTTAATTTATGAGCTTGAGTAATTTCTACATCCTTGGCTTGCAGCCCTTATAATGGCCATTTTGGGAAGCGACTTGGGTTCCTGTCCCATTTCTGCCACATGCAACAGTGTAATGAACCCTTAAACCTTTATTTGAGTTCACTGTTTTTCTATGCTAAATACGTCACACGATCCTTTCAGCTTGAAAATTATTAACAGTTCTTTGCCTGTATCTATGTCTGTGCACCATGTGTGTGCTTGGGGCCTGCAGTGGCCAGAAGAGGGTGTCAGACCTTCTAAAACTGGAATTACAGATGGCAGCAAACCACTGTGTAGGCGCGGGGAATCCACAAGGTCCTTTCCAAGAGCAGTCAATGCTCTTAACCGCTGAGACATTTCTCTAGTTTCTTTTGATAGTTTATTTTTACACAGAACAACCAGACAGTAAACTAGGCAATCCCATCTTCAGTGGGAAATACTAACATCTCTAATACTAACGTGGTAGCTTCTTCTAAAGTTTGGGCATGGGCTCTGTCCTTGCTCAGGACTGCCAGCCTAGAATATTCTCCAGGCTCAGGATAGATGCTCTCAAAAAGGTTGTATTTAGCAGAAAGAGTTTAATGAGGGGAAAACGACCACCTTCTCACTGGAAGAACTTTTCCTTGTATTTCTTTGGAAGGAGAGAAAGGAGACAGCAATGGCATGGTGCTTTTAAGGCTGAGTAAAACCGGAAGGACAAGGAGAGCAGGGAAGGAAGCAACACAGATGCCCTGAAAGGGGGGCATGAGGGTCGTTATGTGGAGCCCTGTGTCTCAGAAAAAGCACCACTGGAGGGAGGACAGAGGGAAGAAAACTCCACCCGCCTGCACTGATATTTTTATCCAGGTGAATCTCGTTTAAGTAAACTGGAGGCAGAAGGGAAAGCGGAGCAGAGAGGAAAGGGAAGAGCTGGCCTGCCTTGGCGGCTGTGTGTGGGATTTACAGGCTGACACTAATTGTATTTTACTGCACTGATGTCACCTCTCCCCTGTTGTCCTGGGCTTCTACAGCTGTGCTTATCAGGTCCTCAAACTGCCTCCTCCTGCCTCGACCTCTGCAGAGCATCATCCTGGCTTTCTGTGGCTAAGAAGTGGGGCGGGCTTGGGATAATCACGGCAAAGAGGAAGATGTGTGCACACTACTTAATATCTTAAGGAACCTGGCGAAGCGGGTAGAATGTACTTCCTGGAATTTTCCAGATAGCTGCCATTAACCCAATACTGAAATGATAAATATTTTGATCGAGTTCATGCAGACAGTTCAGAATATAGCCAAGACTAGAACAAAGGCGCAAAGACCACATAACCGAGGCAGGAGCAATTTAACATTGATAGTACCTGTAGGTACTGGCAGGACCGTTCCTGTTGACAAGCTTCAGACTTCACCATGGCCTGGTCCATATTCACCGAGGCTTTCTGGTAAACCTCTCGGGCTCTGCTCACGGTGAGAGTGGAGGACCAGGCACTCTTCTTCAGAAGTGGGGCATCCAGACTGACTACCGGCAGGTTAGTACAGGAGCACTTGACATCATTGTTACTCCGGGAGGCCTTCACGGCCTGCTCGCTGATGGTGTTGTAGGCTTCCATGAAGTACTGCGAAGCGGAGCGGTCGGGGCACCTGCCCATGGTCATCACACCCGAGGGCGTGTGGTAGAGGCACATGTCCCCATCTAGGTTGTCATCTGAGCTCCACCAGCTGGGAGAGGTTGGAGAAGCGTTGGAGGCATTGGATCTGGCCTTGGACTCTGATCGTCTCTCCTTGCTCTTGCTACGCTTGCCATATCTCACAGTTTGCGACTCGTCGGGGCTGGCTTTGCCCCCATTGACGCTCCCTTTGGACGGCCCCTCCAGGGAATGCGACTTGGTGAAGAGCTTCTGGACCGAGTGGACCAGGTGGCGGATGCGGCCTGGGCTATCGCTGCGATGCTCCACAGCGGTGCGCTTGTACTGGAGCGTGTGGTAGCCATCCCGGCTGAGGGGCAGCTGCCTTTCAAATTGATCTAACAGGTTGGCTGGGATGCGATTGGCCTTGGTGGCCAGTGTGCGTGGCACCAGGGCACTCTCGTCCTTCAGCTCCTGTTGCGAGGTGTAGTGCCTGCGTGGGAACGTGCTGCTGGCCAGCGGGTCGCTGAAGGGCCCCACACACTCGGCCTGGAAGGAATTCCGCTGGGTGTAGTAAGGATGGTCCGCTGGGTGGTGGTCCACGGGGCTCAGCAAGTAGGGCTTGTGGTCCGAGTGGTGCGACAGTGAGTCACAGGCCGACTCGCAGGTGATCCCGTGGTGGTGGCTGCGGCTACCCGATAACCCTTTCATTGCTGACCGGAAGCAATCGCAGGGCTCATGGGAACCCCGTTAAGTTCCAGACCCGTCTTGGGAAAAAACCTGAGGGAGGAAGAGCGGGACACGGAGTTAGCGCTTTTTTGGTATAGGTATACTGTTCTTTCTGTGGCTACACACTCCTGCTGGGTTTCTGAGGAACTCAGGGCTGTTCCTAAAAGCGGCTTTCATGCATTATTGGAAAATTTTCTCTCACCTTTGTAAGGGCGGGAGGAACTCAGGGACAAGGAAACTATTAAATGCAACCTTACTGTTGCTTTGTGTTCTGAGACAGCCTAGGCTGGAGTGCTCCATCCTGCCTCAGCTGGAGAGATGGATCACTGCCATACCGGGCTGAAATTGTTTCCAAGTTCTTTGACACAGTAACTGTTTTTCCTTTATGAGCCCAGTAGCGCAATGTATCTTTCCCCTGCTTTTCTTCTTTCCTTCTTTACAAGACTTGAAAAAGATATTCTATTATGTTTAGATGTGGGAGTACATATATAGGCATGTGTTGATGCCAGTTGAAACCAGAAATTTGGCATCCTCTGGATGGTAAGATACAGGTGGTTGGGAGCTGCCTAAAATCAAACCTGGGGATTTTACTAAGCAGCACTTAGCCTCTGGCCCCAACTCTTTACAGGTTAGTTACAAATGTAGAGCATCCAAAGGGCTGGGTTTATGTGCAAAGCCCTTCCTGGCACCCATAGCAGAGAGATGTTATGGTCTTGTGATTTTGTGACATCTCATATGTACTTTCCAGAAATCACAGTATTGTTTGCTTCTGTCTCTCCCAGCTAAAGTTCCTTGCAGCCTGGCTTAATGCTTCCTCCCTTGTATATCTTCCTGTTATCAACAAACTATTACTACAGGCACAAAGAAAGCATTCTGTAAGTGGGACTAAAAAAGACAAGATGAACAAAAGAAGCCTGTAGCAATTAAACCATGAGGATATAACTTTGTGTCATTCTGTCGGCCATCACTTTCTGTTTGAAATTCTGTAGGGATAAATCTAGTACCCAAACATATCAAGGTTAAATACAACTATGTATTTATGTATTAATAAAATTAATGTTAAATACAAGCCCACATATTAATCAGCTACAGACAGGAAGACCAATAGCCTGGAGAAACAGGGAAATTTGTCCATGTATTTCTGTTCTCAGATCTAAGCGTCCTGTAAACAGAGTAAGTAAGAAAATGCATTGACTGAGTCTCAAGTCATGCCTTCTGGTTGCCATGGTTTGGATCCTAAAGAGCCCTCAAAGGACGGTGTGTTGAGGGCTTGGCTGGTAGCCTGCAGTGTCATTGGTGGGTCATGGATATTTTGGTAGATGGAGGCAGTGTGGCCATTGGGAGATGCTGTGAACTAGGCTCCTTTTAGCTCTTGCTCTTTCTAATTCCTGGATGCTGTGGGGTAAATAGGCTTCCTCCAACATACATTTCTGCCATGGTGTGTTTCTCCGTCACAGGTCCCAACCGACAGGGTGAAGTGAGCTAGCACATCACCTCTCCAAGACCACGAGCCCAAACAAATCCTTTCTTTAAGTTGATTTTCTTGGTTGCTTTGCCTCAGTGGAGGAGGGCTAACTGGTTTAGTTTTTTTTTTTTTCCTAAATGTTCACAAGGAAAGCAGAATGACAAGAGGTTGAGAGGCTCTTGGCCCCAAGGATCTGAATAGAAGACTCTGGACCTCATGATCTACGTACTCTGCAAGAGACTTAGTCCCTACTGTTCGTGCAGTGGGAGCTCACACTGAGTTTGTATCTGAGCTCAGGTTGTCCCAAGCTCTGGAAACAGTCTGTGGCTCCAGCAGGGAACTTGATTTTCCTCTGACTTTAACACAGTGTGCTCTTCAGGACCTGGATGGGGTCATCCTGACAGTCTGCTTAAAACCTTTTGTTTTTCTCAAGCTTCCTACAGTACAAAGATTGTCATTTTAAGCATTGTTCTGGAAAGCGAATTCAAAAATGTCATTTCCCATTTTCACCAACGGCAAGACAAACGGCTGGTGAGCATACGGGGTAGGCTGAAGACAAACGGCTGGTGAGCATACAGGGTAGGCTGAAATGCATGTGCCTGGCCTCATGAAGAAAGACAAGGACTTTAGGGAGGCCAAAGCTTGCCTTTTCCAGAGGACACATGGAATTTGTGAGCTCATGACAATGCGGATGTTTTTATGCCCCCCGAAGCCCCCTGAAGCTCCTCACTCTCTCTATATCCCCCGAAGCTCCTCAATCCCTCTCTTTTCCCCTGTCTTTTGCTGCTCAGGATTGTACCTGGTGCCTTGAACAGGTTAGGTAAGTAATCTCTCCCATTTCATGGCTTAACAGTTCAAAACTACTGATGGGAAATTTTAACCACTGGTCTTTTGAAATTGGTTAGTCTACTGAGTGAGGACAGCGGAGACTCAGTTCGTCTATCTAGTCTCAAGCACAGTGTAAATACTTAATCATTGATAATGAATGCATGCAGAATTTTCCCGGAGGGTCCATACTGTGATCCAAGTAACTTCTGCTGACAATGTGACAACATGGCCATACAGGGAACACTGGGGGAGTATTCCCCTGGCATGAAGGAATCAGCGGGTTCAGCGAGGCAGAAGATGGCTGTTGAGTCATACTCCCGCACCTCTTACATTTCCACTTCTGTCTCATCATGGACCCTGACTTCTACCTGCCTGGAAGTTAAAGTCTGGGAACTTTGTCTGGCCCAAAGGATATCCACACAAAGATGGTATGTCTGGAGGAGGGAGAGAGAGAGCGCACGCTCAAAAGACACAGAAAGGCATTTAAGATTTATAATAGACGCGGACCAGGAAAAGCCTATGAATAAAATCTCCCCCCCCCCGGAGAGATCCTAATAAAAAGGGAAACCCCAGGACAGCCCTTTTATGAACCTGAGATGGAAGCAGCAGACTACAGCAGGAAAGGATCTGGAGTGGGTAAATTTACATCTTTTTTTAAAATTATACTTTTTTAAGATTTTATTTATTTATTATGTATACAACATTCTGCCTCCATGTATGCCCGCACGCCAGAGGAGGGTGCCAGATCTCATTACAGATGGTTGTGAGCCACCATGTGGTTGCTGGGAATTGAACTCAGAACCTTTGGAAGAGCAGCCAGTGCTCTTAACCACAGAGCCATCTCTCCAGCCCTTAAATTTACATCTTTAGCAAAGCTATGGTGCAAACTGACTTCTGAGAAACCTCTCTATTAGCCATGGTTTTGTTCTTTCAGATATGGACCCAACAGGAAGAAAGCTAAGGAAACACCTAGGTGGCGGAGTGCTTGCTGAGCATGGGAGAGAATTTGGGTTCAGTCTCCAGTGCTGTGGTAAATAAATAAATGTAAGCAAACAAGCTAAAGAGGGGACAGTCCTGGAGGCCTATATGCATATATGCATTTTAGGACTATACTGAATTGTTTCTCGACATACAAGGTAACTGAGACGGGGCTTCAAGCGTGTCTTCTGAAGCAGCTGAGTCTTGGGTAGATATTTTGTACTAAATCATATGTGACATTGGTAAGATCAGAAAACAAGGATTTGCTCTAACTTGTACAGTATTATTTCTATCAGGTATTCAATGATCATCTTAATACATGAGCAACATTTTATGGGATATAGTAGTACCTGAGGGCAGGCAGAAAAAAATGTAGAGTCCCTTTATGACCATCAATGGTGAATTACACTGCATGATGTACGCAATGATAATTTATGTAAATTAAACATATACAGTATGGTATTACTTTAAGTGGGCTATTTTCATCACAGTGACAAGTACCTAAATCTTCCAAGTGGCTGAATATAGTCTCTCACTTTTTTCTTCTTACTGCTTGTGAAGGGACACTGAACTTGTCATTTTCCTCCATGTCAGGGGATTCCTATGGGCCTTGATCCTCACAGGGCCACATATCAGATGTCCTACATATCAGATATTTACATTACGAGTCACAGCAGTAATAAAATTACAGTTATGAGGTGGCAATGAAATAATTTTATGGTGGGGTCACCACAACAGGAGGAACCTGTATTAAAGGGTCACAGCATCAGGAAGGTTGAGAAACTCAGCTCTATGCCATGGTAAATGAAGTCATAATATTGGCGCTGTACTATCATAAATGTTTGTTTTTTTTCCTGGTTAAGGTAAAAAAAGATTGTCAGCTTGGCTCTTTCTGTAGAAGATCTCACACTGCCTTTTATCCTCTTTTCATTTTTAAAAGGAAAGTTGATCAATTTGTGGTTAGAAATCACAGCAGCACACTTGGCCACTTCCTGTTGAGCAAGACAGATGACGTCACATGCTAATGTCAATGACCATGGATAGATAATTGTGGCCGATACCTACCATGGAGATCTTGAGTTCTCTTTCCTCATGCTTCATACCCTCCTTTTTCTAGCACACCTCTCTCCATGACTCCTGTTTATTGCCCTCCTAATTGATGTTTCTAAGTGGCATCTGTGGACAGCACTATCTCCCACCCATGGTGTGGCCAACAGCATCAGTATAAAGCATTAGCGGAGCACTGCTCATGTGCAAAATCTAGGGCTTGCTGCTGCAAACATGACCAAATGCACACAGAGAATCCTTACTGAAGGGGTTATGATTTTCTCAGAAAAATATGACTGAGGCATGAGAAAAACCTCACTGACGAGTCTCCTCATTTAATACAGTCTTCAAGAAGGAAGTTGCGAGTAGTTGAATTAGGTTTCAATGGGCAGTAACAATTTCTAAAAATAGAAAGGGGGAACTGGCTCTTTTGCCCTTCTCTCTGAGCAAGGCTGTGGACTGTGGTCAACACGTCTCTGGGAATGTTTCTATGGCTACAGTGATTGCATCTGATTCTTTCTTTCATCAAAATTATTCTTTGTTGTTCTCTAGGTTCAATTTTGCCATCAGATCGCGTGTCCTGTTGCCTGCTCTGGAGAATTTGCGGCTCTACTGGTGACGGTGAGATGAGCTGACTGTGGCAGGCACATTGTTTTTACTGAGTCCCTGCACCCGGTGCAGGATGGA
This sequence comes from Microtus oregoni, assembly GCF_018167655.1. NCBI lineage: Eukaryota > Metazoa > Chordata > Mammalia > Rodentia > Cricetidae > Microtus > Microtus oregoni. The sequence goes on from NW_024543077.1 coordinate 24,131,686, forward strand.
CACACAGAAAATGACTGATGCCAGAGCAGTTAAGCACGCAAAGGAAAATCTCTAGGTAGGTAATGTGCAAGACCCAACGCAACACACAAACCAACCACACATCAGAAGATGCCGACAGGGGAAGATAGCCCCAAAGCAGATAAAAGCAGGCGATTCCTTATTTCCTCCGTTTCGTTTTGATTTCTGTGCACGTCTTTATTTAGAGCTCCTCCTGTTGGATTTTATTTACATGCAGAGAAGCATCAGCCAAAGGCCTCTGGTCGCCTTCCTCGGGGAGCGTTGGTAGGCAAGCAATCACAAACTGTGTCACCAACAATGTGGGGGAGCTCCTGCCCAGAGTGTCATGCTCTGGCTGAGGAAGGCAATGGGGCAAGGCAATCTTTATAGATTCTTCCGGGGTCAAACTACCTTTCTGGCTTTGCGCCATCTGCCTGTGACTTTCTCATGCCAGATTATCACATTGAAATAAGAAGAGATAAAAGATTCTCTTATCAAAAGAGAACAACCTAGCCCTTGAATAATGACCACACGTCCCAGTGTCCCTTGTTGAGTAGAGCTGACGAATTCTGACTAATGGAATATAATTAGAAATGGCACGTGCAATTTCTGGAAAAGATCTCAAAGGTGAAGTTCTCTTTTCCCTGCCTCTGGCTGGAATGCAGATCCAAGGGCTGGTGAAGCGGTGATCTCACACCACAATATAAACACTGTGTATTGAACATGGTGGAACACAAAAAAATAAAAGATGTCCTCACCACGGTGGAGTGCCATGTCACCTAGTATCTTGTTCCTGTGAGAGGAAACAGACTTGTGTTTGGTTTGCAGCTCTGTTCTGCTTCCTTGAGAACCAGTTTCTGGATGAGATGGAGCAGCTGAGGCCCAGTCGCAGAGGCCATGAAAGCAGCTATGTCATGATGGAGAACCACACCTTGAGGTGGGGGCACTCCACTTTGAAATTTAAGAAAGCTAGTGGCGTGGCATGATTGTAGGCATCCAAAAGATGTCTGTGCTTGTTCCCAGGGAATAAATTGAGGTAAGTTTAACAAGATGGTCCAAGGGAGCAATTATTTCACGAGAGAAGAAAGAAGGGAGGGGAAGGAACAGCCTAAAGGAGCATGGTGATGTACTGACTAACTGGGTGCTTCCCCAATTTCTGCTCTCTCAGCCAAATAGGGATGTTCCAATCACAGCCTGAACACATCCCACACCTTTTCTAGAAAGAACAAAATACCCGAGGTGGAGGATCCAGCTTTCTCTAGCATTTTTTTTTTTAAATTTACTTAAAATAAAACCCGGTTCAATGGGCAGCCTCCTAACCTGTGAAGTAAAGAAACTCCCCTTTTAAATCAGTACCCTGCCTAATGTCTTTCATTATAGTAACAAAGAGGAATGGGTCACTTAAAGGCACACAGACATTAGTGGGGTACCTCGGAGTGCACACCGTGCGAAATACTCCAATTATATTATTCAAAGCGCAATGCTGAGCAGCTCTGTACATACAGAGTGTACTTTGGCTTTTCGTTACCATTAATTGCCATCCTGATCCCCTGCGGTTTGATTTTGTGAATACCTCTTTGAATCAGGGGCATTTCTCTCTCGAAAAGATTTGCTATTGTATAAGAGAACAAAACAAACAACCGAAGCCTTCTCCAATTTAGTCACAGTAGGCACCGAATCACAGTAGCCTCCCAAAGCTTGCAAAAGGCGGTGTTGTACCAACCAGCTTTCGAGACTCAAACGGAGGGGACGTCCTGGAGAAAGGCCGGGGGAGGGGGGCATCGTTAATACCACTATGGGCTTGGTGCTGTTTGGGCAAAGCATCACAGAGACTGGTAGAAGATTTTTATGTGATATGCCACATTTCTTTGGCTAGATGGAGGGAATGGTGGCTGTCTTCACTGTGAGGAAACCAGGGCGTATACTTCCTGTGTGTCCACTGTTTTCTGTTTCCGCTGTCTCTCCAGAGGATTCAGGGAAGCCCCGAGAGTGAGGCAGGAGAGTGTGATCACCTTGATCACCAGCGGTCAACAAATGTTCTTCCCAGAGATACTGAAGGGAAAGGAACACCTTATCTTCTGGGGTGCAGCTGTTTCCAAATATTGACAGGGGAGACTAAAAAACCATCAGCATCTACTAAAAAAGTTGAGAAAAACTTGCGAGCTACCGTTTAATCGAGAACAAAGAACAGTGACGGATTAGCACTGTTTTGTGGGATACAAGCCAGCTGTGATGGAAGATGGGAAGGCTGCAAAACAATGACAGCTAAAGCAACGCAACAATGCAACTTGGGAAAAGCGGTGGAAAATAACCTCTGATAATAACGCAGTTATTTTTGTCTGTATTTCTCATAACTAGCTAAAGAGTCTGGCGAGCATGTTCTGGCATATTCTAGACAAGCTACTTCACAGTTAGAACACACACACATACACACACACATGCACGCATACCCACCCACCCTCTGAATCATGTTTTCTTTTATAATTTCTTCTCTTAAAAGCAATTGCTTCCCTTCCAGAGCTTGTAACGCAATTCTACTCTCCTGAGTTCTGAGGCCTCGGAGTGCCTGCACGGAGGTCCTTTTGTGATAGTCATTCAGTCAGCAGCTGCACTTGGGAATTTTCTGCTACCCACAGCATCTGCTGAGGACACCCTGGCTGGGTCTGTTGAGGCAATCACCATGTTTCTCAAGCTGACTGGGCAGTTTGAAAACCAAACTCAAGGACATTTGTGCAGAGGCTTAATTGAGCGAGCCAGATGTTTCCTCTAGAGAGTCAAATGGAAATATTCCACAGTCAGTGGATCTTTGTGAGCACAGCCAAGGTCAAGGAAAGGAGCATCTACATGGATGCCACAGGATGGCAGAGTTATCTGCTATTTAACCTACGAGATAGCGAGGTCACTTGATCTGCAGAAGGAGAGAGTATAAAGAGAGGAATAAGTCTAGAATCTATGTAGCCATGGGAATAAATAAAACAAAAAATGTCTCCCAAATCTCTTGGATCTAGGTAGTCAGTTTCCTGCCCAGTGTGACTGAGAACTTGTAGTAGTTTGTGGCAGAAACATGGTAGCCCATAAAAGCTTATACACACGCATAAAGGGAACCCTTCTTCAAAGTTGGGGTAACTACTAGCATACCAGAACCACTGTCAATGATCTGTGCCCAAGTGGGCACCATGTGAGTCCTCAGACTCAGTTCCCTTGGGATTGGCTAAGGTGTCTTCATATGGCTTCACACAACCCATTTATCGAGCATGATACATTATGAACACTCATTCAGATTTCATATCCGCTCATGGAAAAAGCCCATGAGTGGCCTCCCTCTGTGGCAAGGAGATGGTCAGAGCTGTGTAGGAGATGAGAAGAGCCGCCATTCTCAGCATCTGACAGATTCACTTTCTTTTGGTGAGTCTGGCTTTCCTGGCTTCTACAGTGGTTAGTTAGTGGTGCCCAGACTTTGGCCTACTGAAACGCCTTTTCTGCCTTCTGTTTCATCGTCAGCTCATTTTCAAAGTGCTCCACTTTCAACCCCAGCTTTTTTTCACTCTTCTCACCTTGGCATCCATTTTTTTCCTTGAGGATTGTATATCCAATCTTAACTTTTCAAAAAAACCCCAAATTTATCTCCACTAAACAGTCTAGAAACATGGTTGTGGGTAAAGAAGGTTTTGTATCTGGATTAAACTTCCAGGATCCAAATTTTGACAGACAGAAGTAGCCATTGAGGCTGCAGCCCATGTGTTCATATGTCCTTCCAGTGTCCTGGCATGGAACCGCATCAAGTAAACACACAAATCAAAGTATTTATTAAAAAAAACTATTATTTGCCTAATGTGCGCTAGTCACTCTGAAATGAATTGAGGTTCTTCACACTGCACTTCCAACTTCCCCTCTTCCATTTTTTCCTCATATTTCTTTATGCCTATGCTTCCTGTCTCTGCCAGTTCTCGTGATGGCTTCTTCTATTTCCTCATTGCTTCCTGTCTCTGCCAGCTCTCGTGATGGCTTCTTCTATTTCCTCATTGCTTCCTGTCTCTACCAGCTCTCGTGATGGCTTCATCTATTTCCTCATTGCTTCCTGTCTCTGCCAGTTTTCGTGATGGCTTCTCCTATTTCCTCATTACTTCCTGTCTCTGCCAGTTTTCGTGATGGCTTCTCCTATTTCCTCATTGCTTCCTGTCTCTGCCAGCTCTCGTGATGGCTTCTTCTATTTCCTCATTGCTTCCTGTCTCTGTCAGCTCTCGTGATGGCTTCTCCTATTTCCTCATTACTTCCTGTCTCTGCCAGTTTTCGTGATGGCTTCTCCTATTTCCTCACCGCTTCCTGTCTCTACCAGTTCTCGCGATGGCTTCATCTATTTCCTCATAGCTTTCCTCTTCTCTAGTCTTGGCCCAGGAGACACAGCAGGTCAAGCATCCTGTCATCTCCTCTGCTCTATGATGCACTTCACTGGTTCTGGACAATATAAATCAAAGACAGATGTCATCATCTTTTTTGTCCTTCGACTCAAGCTGCCAAACATCCCTGGGGGGAGAGCTAGTACCAAATCTTAATGTCAATGCCTATTAGGAATACTACCCCAAGTATTCTGTTACAGATACTCATTCGTCATTTGTGAGGACTTGGTTGGAAAAAGAACTAATATAAGCTAAGTGAGTGAAAAGAATGGGATCTGTGCCTATAGTAATCATCTACCAAACAAACATTCTGAACTATCTATGAGCACATTCTGAACACTTTAAATATATGCTATTACGGTTCATTATTAAATAATCCTATGTGGTAGGAATTCTAGAACTCCATACCTACCCAAGGAGGGTATATCCTAAGACTCCTAATAGATATCTGGAATCTTTGACAGTATTGAACTTTGGATAGGCTGTGGTTTGCCCCATAATACTTGTATTTAAGTTTAACTTAAAGACTAGGAACAATATGAAACTAACAGCCATAAAATACTGTAGTTATTAGTAACTTCAGCATATGATTCTTTTTCCTTTCATTATTATGTCAATAACTTCCGTCTTTTCACCTAGAAACACTTAACTCCTTCTCGTTGGCAAATCTAGGTCGCCAGCATTTCTACTCTTTTTCTTTGTGGAATTATTAAAAGATAAAATAAAGATTACTGTTGCTGGGATAACTCAAGACCTAATCTGACATCTGAGGCAGTTATTGCATAGCCTGCAATCAGGGAGTGTATACGATATGGACACACGGGATGGAAGGGTGACTCACACACTAGGTAGGATGAAGCAGGCAAGAAATTTCAGCATATCACTCAAGAAAGCAAATAGGATTTAAAACTCATGAATTGTTTGTTTCTGAGAACTTCACTCAGTATTTCATGCAGTTGAGTGTGGATTAACCGAAAATGTGAAAAGTTAAACTCTGTGTACGGGGTGGTTATCATGTTCTTTGGATAAAGAAATCGACTTTCAAAAATTAAATGACTTACCCCAAGATCTTTAATTAGTAAGTTTTGAATACTTTCAACTAGTATGTTATGGTAACTATTCTTACCACTTTTAACACAGGCACACACATACAAAACACAGACACACATACAGATACACAGAGAGAGATACACAATCACACAGACACACATAAAGACACATACAGACACAGAGATACAGAGACAGAGACACATACAGACACACATAGACACACACAAACATACAGACATAAACACAGAGAGACACAGACACACATAGGCACCCAAACACACAGAGACACAGATACACTCACACCAACACAGAGATACAGAGACAGAGAGAGACACACACAAACTCAGAGAGACACAGAAACAGATACACACACAGAGACACAAACACAGACAGAACAAAGGCTCAGACACAGAGAGACACACACACACACACAGTTTTTGGTAATGCTAACAGCAGGCTTATACTATATTATTCACTATTTGGTTATCCTATTTTTAAACTTTTAATTGCTCCCCCATACCCACAGGGTATACCATCAGTCTTTCAGTATGGCCCACAGTGGACAGCTCCATTATCTGCAGACAGTCCCCCAGACAGCTCTATCTCCTGCGCCCTCAGCCCTTCTTCCGCTCCGGCAAGGCTGCACTCCTCCCCAGACGCCACGCTGGGCTCTCTGGTGCATGCCTCTGCAATGCTCTCTTTCACTCGTCAAGCAAATGCTCATTCCTTCTTCCAAGTAGGTACAGATATAGCCTCCCCCTGAAACATTACTCGGCTGAAGGAAACATGGAAATGATAGGCCTTATCTAATTCATCATTTAGTTGAAAAAAATAAATCGCATAGAGGTGGCAATCACAGGATAATACAAGCCAGAATCTAATCAAGCACTGAATCGCGCGGTACGTGCGGCACATGTAATGTGGTAAGTGTAACGCTTCTGGCAAGGAGAAGTCTGGAAGATGCGGAAGCTACGGAGGACCAAGACATCTCAATCTAGAAAGCCAGAGCAGTGCATGCTGCAGAGAGGAGCATCTTAGGGCAGTGTGGTTCTTTCTCTGGGTTTTAAAATCTCATCGCTTCATATTTCGTGTGGCTTTGTTGGTTTTCTATTTTAGAGACAAGTTCTCACTCTGTAGCCATAGGCCCGACTGGCTGGAACTTGCTGTGTTGACTGGACTGGCTTCGAATTTTTGGTGATCCTCATGTCTTTGCTTCCTGCTGCTGGGATCTGAGGCATCCTTTAGAGGAACTACTCTGCCTGGCTCCTCTGAAGTTTTTAGTTTTCCCGTTAGTACCACCAATAAGTTGGCCAGAGCCTCTGAGGCCCACAAACCTGACATCACTGGGCCCTTGTGCTGGGCTCCTTTCTCGGAACTGCTCTTGGATGTTAAGTGGCTGCTCTCCATAATAAACCTTCCCCAAACAGTTTCGCTTCCGACAGGGGGCTTTGTTTTCTGTAGGGTTGTCACGTACCCCAACAAAGACTGACTTGAACGAGGTGCATGGGGGGTCCTGGGCAGGTTTTTAGCATTAGCAGATCTGTGTTCTCAGCACCTGCCTTTCAGCTTGGAGATAGCTTGTAAGACAAGGGCAATTCTAGATCAGCTATAGTGGGCTCCTCCAGCCTGAATACCATGAAGGTTATTGGGAAATTTATGGAAATATAGCAGTGGTTCTATTATTTTTCTACTTGTAGTCTAACGGCATGGCATTTCCTTAAGCTCTTCTTGTTACTCCATTTTATAATACACACACTCTTACAAGTCACACAGGCCTTCATGGAAATGCAGTACACTGGAGCAGCACATCCGTGCCCAGATATCTGTGTGTTTTTAACATGAATCTATGTCTTCCCCACTCAGGACACCACATTTGAATGTAACAGAGGTGTGCATAAGAATCTGATAGCAGACCTGTTAAGACCCAGCTTGCTGGGACCCACTCTCACGGGTTATGGGGTGGCTCCCAAGAACTCACAACTCTATGGCAAAGTTCGTACTGATCCCATAACCACATGATAAGGACTGGGGGATGTAACGATTGGGTCTGTGAAGCATTTGTTGAATACAATACACAGCACTGACGTGTACCTTCTGTTATCTTACTGGATACTATGTCGCCTTGCATCAGGCTCTAGGAATATCTGCTATAAATTATTTCCCTACATGCACCTCTGTAGGACTTGCAGTTGTATCAGGCCTGGGAGTGCCTCACCGATGCACCTGTTAGAGTTCTATAGGTAAGCCCCACCCCAAATATTGCATGCACTCAGCAAGCATTATCCAAACACATCATTAGGAGTCTCTTGCCTGCGAAACACTTTTTCCTTGTAAGTTGCGCTAATTTACAAATAAAAACAGCAGCAGCAGCATTCTAGAAACAGGGTTTTTTTCTGTACAGGTGCCACAGAAAGCTGAGGGATGGTGCTAATTGTCGAGTAACGAGCGACAGCTGATGAAGATGGCTAGTGCCTTCTTTGCTCTCCCATCCATCCACACACAGCCGCTGCAGCTGCCTGGAGGAGGCTCCATTCATCCTTTGCTAGCCTCCTCAGCAGTAAATCTCTCTCCAGTTACAATAGCAGTAATTGAGGAAACCGCTGCAGAAAATTTTCTGTTCATCTCTGAAGACAGGGGCCTTTGGGGTCAAACCTGGCTAGTTCTAGGACAGTTCTAGGGGAACCAATGCAGCATCTCACCCCAGAGGGTCCTATGCCCATGTGGTGCAGGTACATGCAACTCAGACACTGAATATAAAGTATGTATGTATGTATGTATGTATGTATCTATCTATCTATCTATCATCTATCTATGTATCTATGTATCTATCTATCATCTATCTATGTATCTATCTATGTATCTATCTATCTATCATCTATCTATGTATCTATGTATCTATCTATCTATCTATCATCTATCTATGTATCTATCTATCTATGTATCTATCTATCATCTATCTATCTATCTATCTATGTATCTAGCTATCTATCATCTATCATCTATCTATGTATCTATCATCTATCTATGTATCTATCATCTATCTATGTATCTATCTATCATCTATCTATGTATCTATCTATGTATCTATCTATCTATCTATCATCTATCTATCTACTATCTATCTATCATCTACTTATTGTTGCGGGAGGTCCTCCCACTCCTCCAGCCTATCACCGCTGAGGTACCAGCCCACTGGGGCATGGTTTCTCTCCCTTTAAAACAGCGGCCACTTCCCTCTCCGCGCTCTTCACTTCCTGCTCCGCCTGCGACTAGACTCCTTTCCTGGTTGCGTAGAGGGCTGTTGCCTGGGACAGTGATCTGTAAGTTTTTTCCCCTTTAAATAAATACCACCCTAATAATCATAACCCCGAATTGGTGTGGCATTGTTTGTGACTTACGCCTTCATTTTGGCGCCCAACATTTGGTTTTAGAACCTCTCCTTTCCCCACTCGCAGCCGCGAGTTCGGCTTGGCGGCCCCAAGTTCGGCTTGGCGGCTGCGGGCTTGGTGGGTGCAAGTTCAGCTTGGCGGCCGCGGGCTTGGCGGGCTCTAGTTCGGCTTGGCGGGAGCCCTCCCCTTCCACAGCCGCCAGCGGCCTTGGACTCCCCACGTGGATTTAAACTCCACAGGCCCGCGTAGTCTCTGGCCGCGTGGTTTGCTCTTTTCTGAGTCATTTTTAAATCTCCCTTGCAAGTACAGCTCTTAAGTGGCACGAACCAGAGCACGTGGTTGCTGAAAGCTGCAACCCCTCAGGGTGACTTGTTCCGTCTCAGGAATTGATTTAATTAGATTTATTTTGTTGAGAAACTTGCATTTTCCAGTTTTTAACATCTACTAAGGCACTGAAACAGGACCATGTTTTCACCGCGACTCTGCAACAGCGCCACCTGCTGGATAATAGGTAATATTGCAGTTTTTGTTTCTAACGCAAATTTTACTGCTTTGTTTTCACTAATACAATGGATTAGTAAATTTATATTTACTAATACAATGAATTACATCATACAAGGTTTATATGATTATGGGGATACCTTAATTTGCTTGTTACTAGCCTTCAGTTTTCTTTTCCATATTCTATCATTAAGGAAGAATATGGCACTCCTAAGAATGATAGAATCTTTACGAACTAATAATGAACAACTAATTGACAGGATTAAAATTATTGAAAATCAGAGGTTATCTGAACAAGTGGATACTATGACAGACAAAATTGATTCCATATCCAAGGGTATTAGAAAGTTACCTGAAAGGGTTCAGGCTGTTGAATTTGACGTTCAGACTTTATCACAAAGTTTTGATAAGGTAACAGACAGAATGTACCTCCAAGATGGGAATCTACATGATATACAAGAAAAGTTTAAGGAGGACATGTTATCTTTGAAGGAAAAAATTAAAGCTTTGGAATCACAGGTGCAGAATGGGGACCAAAAAATTGATACCTCAGTGAAATCACTGGAAATATATACAGGTCAGGAGATTCAGGATTTAAGAGAGACAATGATAAAAAGATTTGAAAAGATTGGGGAAATTATTGCAGCTGGTGAACAGAGTAAGGAGGCACAAGGACAGGATACAAGGCCTCCACCAGCTATTAGAACTGGCTTACCCAGGGTTCTAGCGACATACCCTATACTTAATTCTGAAAAAGCATCAACTTCTAAAGGCTCAAAGGGAGTCAGAGAAGCTAGATGGACGCCAATAGCAATGAATGATCTGAAAGAAATTAAGCAAGCTGTTGTTAATTTTGGCTTGCACAATGCATATGTAAAGGAAATGATAAGGACTTGGGCTTCTAATGCTAGAGCTACTCCCCATGATTTCCATCAGTTAGTGTCTGCAGTTTTAGATAATGGACCTTCCTTGATGTTCGGAATTTATTTCAGAGAAGAATCCAAACATATGGAACAGCAAGGAAGAGCAAAAGGTATTGAGGTTTCCCAAGATCAAATTCTTGGTGCAGGAGAATATGCTGATCCACAGGTCCAAGCTCTTTATGACGATGAAGTACTGTGTCTATGTCACCAAGCAGCTTTAAATGCTTGGAATAGGATACAAGATCCAGCAAAAAGGGTTGAATCATATACCAGAATTAGGCAGGGACAGAGAGAACCCTTTATTGACTTTTTGCAAAGATTAATTAAGGCTCTGGACATAGGGGTAACAGACCCAGAAGCTAGACGAATACTTCTTGAATCTCTAGCTTTTGAGAATGCAAACATAGAATGCAAAAAGATAATTGGGCCTTTAAAGTCTAGATCAGCACCTATGGATGAATGGATTCAGCATACGATGAATGTTGAGACGTTTAGCTATAATGATGAATCTTGGGTAGGAGAAGCGATTTCCAAAGCAATGAGGAGACATCAAACTGCCAGGTGTTTTAATTGTGGTAAATTAGGACATTTGCAAAGGAATTGCAGGCAAAGAATTTCTAGGAATAATATCTCTTCTGGGAATGACAAAAATAGGAGACCTCGGCCTTCAGGTATATGTAGAAGATGCGGTAAAGGCAGGCATTGGTCCAACGAATGTAGGTCAACAACAGACAGACGGGGCAATCCGATATCATCGGGAAACTCCTTGGGGGGCCTCTCGCAGGCCCCCAAGCCAACAGTGGCCCAGTCATTCCCAGTCACAGTGGAGAACGTGCCTCACCAAGAAAATTAAAAGCTCCAATTTCTGCTGTAAAAAGTAATACTGGTCTAAATGAAGAATTACGTGTGGAGGATGAGTCAAAAAACCCAATAGGACAGAGTAAACGTATATTTTGGCAGACTTCTATTAATGATCAAAGACCAAAGCTAAGAGTCTGTATAAATGGCACTTTTATTGAAGGCTTATTAGACACAGGTGCGGATGTAAGTATCATTACCCCAGAATCTTGGCATCCGAATTGGCCTCTTCAAGAGGTAGATGTTCAGTTCCTAGGAATTGGAACCCTATCTCGTGTAAAACAAAGCACAAGATGGGTTGAATGCATAGGGCCCGAAGGGCAAATAGGAAGACTAAGGCCATATATAGCCAATATTGCCATAAATTTATGGGGCCGTGACCTGCTACAGCAATGGAATACCCAGATTAACATTCCTGTATTTCCAGGAACTCATAATTCTGGGAAGGATATGATGAGGTATTATGGAAAAAGGTCACCAGCCATTCAGGCTGTACAAGAACATACAGCAAATACCAAACCTTTAGAGGTACCAACAGCCCTACCTTTAAAATGGCTAACTGAGAAGCCAATATGGACCAAACAATGGCCTCTAGCTGAAGATAAACTACAGGCATTGGAACAGCTGGTGCAAGAGCAACTAGATGCTCACCATATTGAAGAATCAACCAGCCCTTGGAATTCTCCTGTGTTTGTTGTAAAAAAGAAATCTGGTAAATGGAGAATGGTGACAGATCTAAGAGCTGTCAACAAAGTAATTCAACCTATGGGCCCACTACAATCTGGAATTCCTTTGCCTTCTCTGTTACCAAAAGGATGGCCTCTTATAGTTATTGATTTGAAAGATTGTTTTTTCACTATACCATTACAAGAAAAGGATAGAGAAAAATTTGCCTTCACAGTGCCTACTTACAATAATTCTCAGCCTAATAGGAGATATCAATGGACTGTCCTCCCACAGGCTTTGCTCAATAGTCCTACACTGTGCCAATATTTTGTAAGTAAGCCATTGGAAATAATTCGTAAACAATTCCCCAAGTCCATCATTTATCATTACATGGATGACATCTTATTATCTGATTCAAATAAAGATACTTTAGAAAGGATGTTTGAAGAAGTAAAGAAAGTCTTGCCTAGGTGGGGATTACAAATTGCCCCTGAAAAGATTCAAAGAGGAAATTCTATTAATTACCTAGGTTACAGAATAGGGTTAGAGAAAATTAAAACGCAAAAGGCACAAATTAGGAGAGACCGGTTAAAGACTCTTAATGACTTCCAAAGATTGTTAGGAGACATTTCCAGTCTACGACCAGCTGTTGGGATAACACCTGATCTAATAGTTCATTTAAACAAAACCTTAGATGGTGATAAAGATTTGAATAGTCCAAGAGAACTGACAGCTGAAGCAGAAAAGGAACTGACAATGATTGAGGAAAAATTACAGGAGGCACACGTGGATAGGGTGAACCCAAATCTTAGCTGCATCCTAGTCATATTGCCTTCCAGAATTTCTCCTACAGGGATTCTAATGCAGAGGGAAGATATTATTTTAGAGTGGATATTTATACCTAATAAACCAAGTAAAAAATTAAAAACTTATGTGGAAAAGGTCTCTGAATTAATTATAAAAGGTAAGCTGAGACTTCGTCAACTAGCAGGCATAGACCCAGCAGAAATTATAGTGCCTTTTACTACTGAAGAAATAAAAAAGTTATGGGAAGACAATGAACCGTGGCAAAGAGCTTGTGCTAACTTTTTGGGAGAAATTAATAGCAACTATCCCAAAAGTGATAGACTTAATCTCATAAAAAGAACTTCTTGGATTCTTCCTAGAATTGTACGTGATGCTCCAATAACTGGAGCCCGTACGTTCTATACTGATGCAAATAAATCAGGGAAAGCAGGTTACAAGTCAGATGAATTGAGTAAGGTGGAACAAAGCCCTTATAATTCTGTCCAGAAGGCAGAATTATATGCCATTCTTATGGTGCTAAGGGATTTTAAAGAACCTCTTAATATAGTTACAGATTCACAATATGCAGAAAGAGTTATCTTGCATATTGAAACCGCTGAATTTATACCAGATGACACAGAGTTGACTTCATTGTTTATCCAGGTACAAGACATAATCAGGAACAGGCTTTGTCCGATGTACATAACACACATCCGGTCCCATACAGGTCTGCCTGGTCCTCTAGCCCAAGGCAATGCTGAGATTGATCAATTATTGATTGGAAGTGTGTTGCAGGCCTCGGAATTTCATAAGAAGCATCATGTCAATAGTAAAGGCCTAAAGAAAGAATTTTCCATTACTTGGCAACAAGCTAAGGACATTATAAAGAGATGCCCTACTTGTTCTTTCTATAATCAAACACCGTTGCCTGCAGGGAGTAACCCAAAGGGTACTAAGAGAAATGAAATCTGGCAGATGGATGTGTTCCACTTTATGGAATTTGGTAAATTAAAATATGTACACCACACCATAGACACGTATTCAGGTTTTCAATGGGCTACAGCCCTGAGCTCAGAAAAGGCTGATTCAGTAATCACACATTTATTGGAAGTTATGGCCATCATGGGTATACCTGCGCAAATAAAGACAGATAATGGTCCAGCATATGTATCTAAGAAAATGAAACGCTTTTTTGATTATTATAATATAAAACACATTACAGGTATACCAAATAATCCTACAGGTCAGGCAGTTATAGAAAGATCAAATCGTACTATAAAGGATATGCTGAACAAACAGAAAGGGACTGAAAATACCCCCAGAAATAGATTACATAATGCTTTATTAACCTTGAATTTTCTTAACGCTAATGAGAAAGGAACGACAGCAGCAGAAAGACATTGGATAATGGAAAAGTCTGCTGAACTAAATCAACCGATTTATTTCAAAGATGTGCTGACCTCTCAGTGGAAGCCAGGAGATGTGCTACGTTGGGGAAGGGGTTTTGCTCTTGTTTCCACAGGAGAAGAAAAATTGTGGATACCATCAAAATTAATAAAGTTTCGATTTGAAGAGGAGAAACCTCTTGGAAAGGAGAAATGACAACTCATCCACAATGATGATATTCATACAGGTGGTAAGAAAAACATAGAATGGGGGCAGGGTTCTGTTCTTATCTCCACAGGAAAACACTCATCTTTGAGAAATTCAAGGGACCCTGGATGTTTGGATACTGACAGATGGAAAAATACCTGCCCAATAGGAAATATCAAGACAACTGAATGGATTGTGTAAGTAATATTAAACCATATTTCTAAATTTATAAAGCTGGTTTTGAAGTTGGACTCTGGCTCAGTCCCTCTCCAATTCCAAGCCTGTTAGTAAGAGAAAAACCCAGAGTTTCTGGAGTTTCTGTCTCATGTCAAGAGCCATGATATGGGACAGAAGGGACAGAAAGAAATATGAGTTTAGAAAACATCTTTGCTTTTCTTCATATCTATCATACTTTTCATTGAATATATCTATCATGTCTTTCATTGAATATATATATATATATATATATGTCTATATATGTCTATATGATTAATGTTTAAGTTTTTCATAATGAACAATGAGTTTTTCCTGAAGTGACATTTGAAGTTTCCAGGAAGAAGATGGGGCCCCATAACAACAACTCCACCTGGTTGATATGACGTCATGATACTGATAGCGCTACTACAAGACCTGCTTTTGGTACCAGCTGCACAAGACAGTTCCAACTTGGTTAGCTGAAATGGTGCACATCTTATACAACATTTTGGCCAGACCTGCACAAAATACTCAGAGACTATTGGCAATTTTAAAAGACATTGATCTTGAAATTTAACCATCATTTCACTTTCACAGGATCCCCCAGAAAGAACGTCGCCCCCATGACAGCTGGAAGTAATTCTAGAGGACGACGTCCCCTTTCCCAGTAAAACTTGCCCTTGGGTTTAGGGACATCATTTAGGGGTTGATTATAATTAGTATACGATTGAGGGTTGGGGGAGGAATTTTATACGCTCAGGGATCATTTTGAAAAAAAAAAAAAGAGGGATGATGGGATAATAGATTTGTAATTGTGAGTTACTGTTTTTAGACAAATACATTGCTATAGATTCTTGTATATTGATACAAAGTTAAATTATATTGACTATTGTACGCATGCATGTTTCTACCTCTGTTTAAAACATTTTTTTATGTATTGACATATATTGTATTGATATATATATATTGTATATATTTACCATATTGCAGTGTACATTTCTACCTCTGATTAAGATACTTATATAATGATTGTGTATTGATATATATTTGCCTACTGCAATGTATATTTGTACATTGTTTATATTTGGAGGTCATTGTCCTCATTTGTTTCACAGTCGTTTATTGTCTTAGTCTTTAAGTTAGATAGATATTGAGAATTATATAGACTAATAGTCATCTAAGTTTGTCATTTATAATAGACTAATCAGGTTCTTTAGATATATAGAGATTATACTCAGTATAGATAGATAATCTTCAACTTCTTCAAAGAGCTGTAGAAAATGGCCTTTAATCTAACTCAGAGTTTTGTGGTAGTGAGACACAATTGCTCCTGGCAACACCACTCTATTCCCGAGAGAATGTTGAGCACCAAAGACACTCCACCTGGAGCCTTTCTTTTTGGCAGAACTGGCGTTTGGGCAAAGAAATGCCCATACCTCAACAACTGACAAAGATACAGAGCATGCATCAATGGATAAAACAGGACTGTCATATCCTGCCAAGACAGGGTAAGATAGTTTTGAAAAGTTGCTTGCCTTAGAAAATGGTATGTCAGTTATGTTAGGCCTTAGCCAAAGTTGGTTGCTTCAACGCTGCTAATGTGACTTTGGGTGATTGCCCAGGTAGCTAGTTGTCTCTGTAATTTGTTGCATGTTTTGGAAGTTGTTTTACTGAACTTCCTAATTACCCAGGTAACATTATTTCCCTTCTCAGATCTTCGATGGGGTTGAAGACTATATAAATGTAGTTACTTTCTCTCATGACTTGGCCAAGTTATTTATTATACAAGACCTAAGCTAGTTAGAATAGGATATTTGTACTTATTGTATATAATTTCATAGTAGGTTTAGAACTCTCTTATTTAAACAAAAGGGGGAGGTGTTGCGGGAGGTCCTCCCACTCCTCCAGCCTATCACCGCTGAGGTACCAGCCCACTGGGGCATGGTTTCTCTCCCTTTAAAACAGCGGCCACTTCCCTCTCCGCGCTCTTCACTTCCTGCTCCGCCTGCGACTAGACTCCTTTCCTGGTTGCGTAGAGGGCTGTTGCCTGGGACAGTGATCTGTAAGTTTTTTCCCCTTTAAATAAATACCACCCTAATAATCATAACCCCGAATTGGTGTGGCATTGTTTGTGACTTACGCCTTCAACTTATCTTTATAAAAAGGGCATCGATTTCTCCCTCTACACAAGTGTCACGATGAATATCCATCTAAATAGGAGTGTATGCTCCCTTTCCCCACCACATACATGGGTAGCTGGCACTTTCAGCAGGGATCTAAGCATGAATTACCTTAGCCAGCATGAGCGTCTGTGGTCAAGGTGAGCCCTGAGCATGTGAGTGGCTGCGACACTCAGGGAAAGCAGTGCGTTTTTGTGTTGAGGTAACCTTTGCCCGCTGAGGAAATGAACCAAAGTCTGGGCCGCTCGCACCCTCCATCTTTCAGCCGGTGTGTGAGGTCGAGGCCTGATTGGACTCCACAAAATGTCTTTGCCACCGCCTCCAGCTTCACTCTGCTTCATTTCAGAGCCAGGTATAGGCAACTTGGGAAGGAGATACCTTCTCAATGCTGCTTTCTGCTCACCTTTAGGGACACCCATCCTTACAACATGAAAGGGCAATGTTGCCGAGGTCCTTGACTGTCGTCACCTGTAGGAATTTTTCTTACAGGTTATTTGTTTAATTATTTTGGGGGTTGTGTATATGCCATGGCCTGTTTTGTTTGTGGAGGAAAACTCAAAGGAATGACTCCTCTCCCTCTACTATGTGGGATCTGGGGACTGAACTCAGGTCACCAGGCTTAGTGGCATGGGCTCTACCCTGCAGAGGCATCTCAATGGCCCCATTGCCTATTTTAAAAACCGTCATCTTTCTGCACCTTTTCAATGAGCCAACTGCTTTTGAATTATTTAAGTTAGCTTTCTCTCAAGATTTACTTTTGTTGTGAACTTGAGAATTTTTCTGGGTCACTCCATGCATGCAAAACCAAACTAAAGCCAAACAGTAAAGCAAATCCAAAGAGAAGTTGTAGAGAAAATGAGTTTTAGGTATGAAAATGAACTCTGCAAAATGGATAGGAACCCAGAAACAGTCACAGCGGGCGATATATCTTAGCGTCACCATAGCACTGCTCTGGAGACCCCTGCTTCTGCTGTGAAGTTCATCAGAGGCCTACAGTCTAGCTAGCCACACAGCCTGTCTTTCCCACGTTCAGCTGCAAATTGCAGGTAACTCACTGTGATATTTTATCAATACCTGACAGTGTTGATTTTTCTCATCGGCTTCCCTGAAGCTCTTCTCAGGGACCCTTGCTATCTCTCTTGTCTGTACCGATTCCTGTACTCCTAGGGACCGGCTTTCTGGAAAACCATTTGAGCGTTTGTGAGCAGTATGTTAACGGAGAACAGCTATTCATACATGGTTCTGTCTCCCTTCCAAGGGAGAATCCTTGGGCACATGTCCAATGCTAAGTAGGGAATGAGCGCTCAACGAACACCGAGTGACCCCTTAGTCCACTGAGTCACTTTCAGGTCCCACAATCGAATTAGACTGGATTCTTCAAGATTCATAAGAGGGAGATTATGTCTTTGGGGTGTAAGAGTCTCCATACATGACTAGACCGGCTAGAAGACAAAGGTATTCAGTCCCAGAAAGCTATCTTCTAACATGTCACAGGTCCTGCATTGGGACACCCCTTTCATGTGGGAACTGAGAGCAATAAAAAGGGCGAAGGAGAAAGTCATGCAGAAATTGTACAAAGGTTCCCATGGCACTGTCCTTGTTTCTCCTCCTGAACAATCTGTCTCACTCCAAACCTCATGCTGCTTTTTCTCTGTGCAAAGTGGTTTCTATTTTAATCATCATCACCACCACCACCATCATCTATGTACCTTGTATGGTCAAATCATCCCCACAGGCTCTTACTGGTCCATTATCTCCATGGTCCCAATCACTATATGACTTACAGTTTTCTTTAACATCCCCCATCTGCCCTCCCTTTATGATGCTGTGGACGGTATTCATTTCCTCTGTATGGGAAATGCTCTCGGCTGCCTAGATAATGCTTGTTCATCCTCCAATACGGCTCCCACTGACCACACTGAGTTCTGAACATTCCCAATGAGGCTGGGCTGTGCTTCCTACTGTCAGCTGCCTGCCTTCTTGTCACCATTCTTTCCACTGTGAGTCAGGGTACAGTTACGATTGTTCTTGCTACTTTATGTTCAGTTGTACGTTTATCAACAATGAACTTCATAATCCCCTAAAATCATAAAAATGGAACCATGAAGAAAAGTTGAGTTGGTTACCTAGGATTAGCGGTGATGTGGGATTCCCCTCTGTATGCTATGAATATGCTTTATTACCATTGGTTATTAAAGAAGCTGTTTTGGCCAATGGCTTAGTAGAGTACAGCCAGGTGGGAAATCTGAACAGATATAAAGATAGAGAGTAGGCGGAGTCAAGGAGATACCACATAGCTGCCGAAAGAGACAGACACAGCCGGAACCTTTACCCGTAAGCCACAGCTTCTTGGTGATACACAAATTAATAGAAACGGGCTAATTTAAAATTTAAAATTCAGCTAGGAATATGCTATATTCATTGGCCCACCAGTGTTGTAATTAATATAGTTTCTGTGTGATTATTCAGCCGGGAAGCAAAAGAGCAGCTTCTGCCCACATAGTGGCTGAGGTATATATGGTCTCAAGCTCTCCTTAGAGGTGTGTAGCTGACAGGAAGAAAGATCTGGTCTCTGGCCCACAGCCTTCCAGGTCCTACATGTGGCAGTATTTTACCACCTACACAATTACTTTATTGAAGTTGGCACTTACGTTTAGCCTAGAAACACTGTCCTTTTTTCTATTTTTTTAAAAACTAAAGGTGGGTTTCTAGGATTTGGCAATAGGAAGGAAGAACCCTATCAAGGGGTGGGAATTAAATTAACACCCAGAAGTAAGATTTAACGCCTAGACAACACTGAACTGAGGCAGAAGTATAATAAGAATGCCACAGCCTCTCAGGTGGCCAGCAGAACCCGGAAGCCATTCATAGCACAGTGACCTTTTCAGTCACTGAGCTACTACGTCGTATCTGTTACTGTGCTTGCTTACCGTCCTCCCCAGCCTATTAGTGAGTGAATGAAGCTACTCGTGCAGTCTGAACTAAAGCTACCCTAGAGCAAAGACTTCGGGCATCAGTGAGCAGGCTGTCTCTCTCTACTACAGATCTTTCTCAGTTCAACCAGTTCAGTCAAAGAAGAAAACTCGCTATTCACAGATGATCTGTTTTGAATATCTGTTTAAGTAGATGCAGTGTCTTTTAGAATTAAATAACATTTCTTGATTCTCTTCTTCTTATTTTTATGGTTAGCCTTTATCTCAAATGGCGAGGCGAGCAGAGGCAATATTCAATTTCTTTGTAAACAATAAATATATTGAAATGAGAGTAGAAAAACAGTCAGAGGGCACCAACAGAAAAGGCCAGTTAGAACCGTGGAAAGCTGGTGGTATGGAGATGACGGGTGTCAGGAGACACTGGCACAGGACGGGCACACAGTACATGTCTGTTTAATGGATTAGTGCCCCCCCCCCACAGCTCCTCTCATTTTTCAGTTTCTGTGAGGTCTACAGTAGACTCCATGTTTGCTTTACTCCACCTAGATTCCGAGCTTCATTCTTGCCCCCATTCCATTTGACTCCTTCCTGTCCTAGTATCATCTCCTTGTAAACACCCTGGGGCTCCCTCCGACTTGCCAATAAGGAGTTGCCTTTGGACATTCCAAAAGCTGTCTCAAGGCTGTTACAATAAATGTATCATGCCAAGCTCCACAGTAGAAATCATGTGGACAGCTTTCTGCTCCCTGGCCTTGATTTTTTTCTCTCTAAGCAGAAAAATAGAATCCTCTTTAATGTTGAAAGTCCACCCAGGTCCTCCTGCCCCAATAACACCTTTCTATCCCATTCTATGGAAAGATGTCCGATGTGGGACTTCCCTTTGTATGCTGTGAATACCATCGGTTAATAAAGGACTGTTTTGAGCCCATAGCAGAGCAGGCTAGAAAGAGCTAGGTGGGGAAAACTAAACAGAATGCTGGGAGAAAGGAGGTGGAGTCAGAGAAAAGCCATGTAGTACCCACCTGAGACAGATGCCTGAACTTTATCTGGTAAGCCACAACCTCGTGGCAATACATAGATTTATGGAGATGAGTTAAATTAATATGTAAGAGATAGCCAATAAGAAGGTAGAGCTAATGGGCCAGGCAGTGTTTAAATTAATATAGTTTCTGTGTGATTTTTCTGCATCGGAGCTGCTGAGCAGTCAGGAACCAACAAGTGGCCTCCTCCTCCAACAGGTATCTGTCTGTACCTTAATCCCTAGCAGCATTTTCCCTGTGAGGAAACACCTGTGTGCATCTTCCACTGAGCAGAACCACTCAACCTTTCCTTAGGTACCCAATTTCTTCTTTTAAAATATAGATTCTAAGAAGGTGAGACTCAATTTCACACAGCCACAATTCTACTTCTGTTGACCAAGTACCTTGAGGGTTGGACTAGTGTGTGAGTGGACACAAAGAAAGGGAGTGTGGTGGATCAGTGTCAGCTCAGCTGAAGACACACAAGGCACAACCCCAACAACATGGAGTGCCCATGATAGCATGCCAAGTTTAATAATGCAGAGAAAAATCACAGTTTTGTATTTGACTAGCAAGCAGAAGCAGAGGGACAGCCTGTAGCATGCATCCAACCTCAGTTGAGCCCTACTCGGTGATGTTGCCTTGGCTGCACACACAAGAGTAAACATTAAGCATCCTGTCTTCGTTACATGGTCTATTCCACTGCACGTAGCATCTGTCAACGGTTCCCGGCAGTTTTAGAGGTCGAGATATTTGTGGGCTATTCAGGCTGATCCTCCCGTTCAGAATAATGGGATATGAGCATGAAAAACATTTAGAAGAGAATCCTTTCTGCAACAGCTGTTTCTGAACCCAGTTGTGTTGTTTCGTTTCATGCTAGATGTCTTATGGTTTGAATGAGAAGATCTCCATTAGGGTGTGTGTACAGGTGTGCCTGTGTGTTTTTGTGTTATGTATGTATGTGTTGTGTGTATGTACATGTATGTGGGGTGTGTATGTGTGTTTTGTGCATCTATATGTATGTATGTGTGGGGTGTATGTGTGTGTGGGGTGTGTGTGTGTGTTTGAGAGAATGGTAAGAACATGACGGAAGTTGAAGTTGGAGTGGAGAGAGGCAGGGTTGGATATGATGCAAATATATAATACAAATCTATGAAAATTTCAAATAAATTTTTAGGAATTGTTACAGAAGTAGTCATGAATGACACAAATGTACATATTGAACATTTACAAAGATATTGCATTCAAATTATTTTGTATGCCTACACCTAAAGAAACTAAGACTTCAGTTTCTAGGAACACATCACAAATGTGAACAATGAGAGAGGGGTAAGTCTTGAGCTCCACGTAGTACATTTCTTTCAATGAGATTTCAATGAGAAAGTTGTTCATTATGTTTTTGGATAACTCTAAACATTTAAGGAAAGCATCTTTAGAGGGTCCTTCATTTATCTTTTATGAATAGCTTACTAGTTAGATAAACCAGTTTGGGGAATTGTCAGCATATGTCTAAACATTTAAAGATATTCAGTGCCAACATGACAGATATGCTTTAAATTGTACTTATTGGTTTTTTTTTCCTTTCTTAACTTCCTTTACTATTTGAGCTAGGCTGGAAGGCAAGGCTTACTGGAAACGGTGATACAGAGGGCTTGTGGGATCTCTCATCAAAGCTCCCAGGTGCAGGAGTGAGAGGCAATGGGACCTTCACCCGGGAGAGAGCTGGTGCCTGCAGCGCTGAGTGGTATATTACTGATCGGGGAGATGGCTGGCTGATACCACAGGGCTTTCTCACTGGGAAAGTCAAGAATAAGAATTTCTACTGGGAATTTCAAATTTCTATTTGAATTTGGATATTTGATTCAATGCTCTGAGATGCCACCCTACCCCACTAAATCCCATTTCATAAGAAAAAATGCTGGCCATGAACACTAAGTTATTTCTTGACCACAGTTTGGAAAACACTGTGAGTAAAGACTGAAGCTGCTAGGGATCGTGTCTCATCCTGTCTACACCAGTGGTCCAAACCTGCTGTGGAAGTAGACTTGCTCACAACATACAGCTCTGGTGAGTATTCCAGATCCCTCGCTTGAATTCTTGAGCTTGGAAGGATGGAAAACAATAACACAGACCTTCACTTTTGGTCTGAGTCAAACTGTCCTTGCTGAGGGCCTGGGGGTGACTTGGGGAATGAGTGACCTCAGAGACTCTCAGTTCTTGGGTGGGGCACGAGGAAGGGGATGGTGCCTAAGGAGGTGCAGGAGTACTGGAAGCATCTGAGGAAATTAACAACTGTGTGGGGAACACATGGTGTTACCCCATCATCCAAGACCAAAGGCAGCAGTGAGGACCACAGGCTTCCTCAACAAGGGGAGATCCAGGGGACCTGCAAGGTGGGTCCCTGTCTCTCAGAAGACAATGATGAGGGGGAACGGGAGCAAGCTCCTCTTCATAAGTCCAGGAGCATAGGCTGCGAGGACAGTCTATATCAGAGATGCCGAGAAAGCCACCCAGAATGACAGGGGACATTCAGTATCACCAAACACTTATCTAAAAGACAGAACCCTAGGCAGGCCTGTGACCCTGCAGGCAGAGGTAGTACTAGGAGCTTACTGACTTAACTGGAATTGTGGTCTTCAAGAGCGAAATGTGCTTCGAGCTGCAGGAAAGGCTGCGCTACTGCCTACATGACTTGCCCTTGTAAATGTTAAACCATCTCTACCTGTACTGAAAGGATTTGTTGACGGATGAAAGCAACAAGCAGTCCCTGCTGTTATTTTTAATGCACACTCAGTGCCAATGTTCCAGGCATTGTACTGACTGAACACAGAGTCAGACAATTCTCTGCTCGCTTGGCTCCCGGGCAAAGTGACAAGAACAGGGCATGCAGAGCCAGTGTGGCGGGCCAGAGGGGCACAGTGGCAGTGGAGCGTGCAACCTAGTTAGCAAGTAGAAGTGATCTCATTCTGCGGCTTTAGAAGCAATTGATACATGAGAATTAAAAACTATGACTACTCAATATTGAGTCAACGCCTTGAAAGCAGCGCACGACTCGAGAGGTTCCGTCTCAGCTCTGGCTGCCTGCGACTGAGAAGCCTCACCCGTCTGGAGAAATGACGTTTCTGTGGTGTCTGATGCCTGCCCCAGGTCGGCAGTCACTTGCATTGAAAGGCCTACATATTTTTATTTATTCTAATCACTTATTTTCTGGACTATAACATAATCACATTATTCCCCTTTCCTTCCCTCCCTCCAAGCTCTCTCACTACTCCTCGTGGCTCTCTTCAAACTGTGGGCTCTTTCCTCATTACTTGTTCCATGCGTGTATGGATGTATGTGCATACACACATATCCTTAACACGAAGCCGACCTGCTTGGTCTGTATAATGTACTTGTGTGTGTTTCCCCAGCTCTCAGCACGCCTTAGTTGTCTGTAGACCTTTGTGTAGGCCTGAGGCCTTGAGAGCTTCCTGTCCACTCTAGCTCGGCTGTTGTTGTTTAACTCACGCTTCAGTGGTCATATTTTTTTAAAAAATTACCTTTTTTTTGCTTGCCATCTTAAGAGGTGATAAAGAAAGTATTTTGATATATCCTCTAACACTTTTTTTCCTAACCAGAAAACATCCTTAAATGTACCATTCATATTTACCATTTGATTTTGAATTAAGAAAAACATATTTTTAATAAATTATATAAAAAGTCATAAATTTACAACAGTATATGAGGCTGAGTGGTAATGGCACACGCCTTTAATCCCAAAACTTTGGAGGAAGAGGCAAGCGGATCTCTGTGAGTTTGAGGCCAGCCTGGTCTACAAGAGCTAGTTCTAGGACAGGCTCCAAAGCTACAGAGAAACCCGGTCTTGAAAAAAACAAAACAAAAAACCAATCGTCTATGTGAAACATCATGGTAGGAGTAATAAATGTTGCAAGAGAGGAAAGACCTGCATGTTTCAGCTTTGGAACACTAGGCCACAGCAGCAGGAAGCCCTGTCAACCTTGTTCTTCAGTGCCGGCAGCAAGGCAGTTTCTGTTGGGGCAACTGCAGGTGAGTTGCAGAAACTGGCACAGACAAAGCAGATGGTCCAGCCCGTGGAGGGAACGCTGATGAGCACAGCCAGGAGACAAGTTTGTTCATACTGGAGGATCTAAGTCATAGTGGTCATCATCTGATTGTTTCCTGGAAGCATTCACTGTCATGCCAACCTTCTTGTCATAGGAGGCAAAAGGCAAGAAAACCGTTTCTGTACTGAGCAATTAGAATCAGTTGTTCATCTTTCCATAGGCCTATTACATATCAAAAACAATATCATATTGGTGGATTTTTATCCCCTAAATTCTAGGAGTCAAAACTCAAGATTAGCTGGGCCTGATGGTACAGCCCTGTAATTCTAGCTCCTTGAGAGGCAAGAGGATATAAAGTGAGTTCAAGGCCAGCCTATGCAACTAGTGGGACTCTACTGCAAAATCAAAGGTAAAAAAAGGTCTGGGGCTATAGCCCAGTAGTAGAGTCTTTACTAAGCGTGTGAAGGTTCTAGGCTCAATTTCCAGCGAAACACTGACACAGACATACACAGAGAGACAGAGAGGGGGCGAGGGCTCACATAAGCCAAGAAAGAGCTGGACAGGATAGCAGTTAAGTTTGAGTCTGCCTCAGAAGAAGGTTAAGCAGATCTTTGGTATCACACTAATTCTATAGGTCACATTCTGAATGGAGCAAAAATGAGCAAGGGGACACAATGATGGTCTTCCCAGGCTGGCCTAAAAGGGACAGAATGTGGCCTAGCAATGCCATACAGGCTGGAGACTAGTTTTTGACATTACTATTTGGATCTCTTCCTGCCTTTTATTTTGAAATGATTAATGATAACCATTATTTCTATTCTACTAAGTGACTACTAGAATATAATCTTGAGGCAATTCACATTTACAGATGTCTCTTTTTCCTGGATTTTTCAGTGTCAATAGAGAACAGACAGCCAGTTCCTCCAGCAGCAGCAGGGACATGGAAGTCCCAGACCACAGCTGTTCTTCAGTGTGTCGCTCACAGGCTGCACTGTTTGCTTTATGTTGCACACTTGCAAAGGTGCCTTTCTGGTGATTTTATACTTCTGTTTACCAAGAGAATGCTGAACATATCTGTATTAGAGATAGGCATTGCACACACAAGCTTTTCCTCTTGACTAGATAATCATTCTGCGGTGTGCTTAACCAGCTCTGAGTTTCCTGGGAGAAATGTCTCTTAACACCTTTAGTGCTAGTGTAAAGTCAGGGTTCACATGGATAACACTCTAGCGTTCTTCATCTCTGATAGTTCTACTGGGCTCAGTGAGAAATTCTTGGGAGTGATCTTTCCGACAGTATGGAGACTGGAAGTCACTGTTTGCTGCTTTCTCATGATTAAAAGCTCACAGGTAATAGACCATAAGAATGAAAAAATGTCGCGTGCTCTCCAGCACCCTTAGCTGTTCTTAAAGACTAGCTAAAACACCGATTCTCAGTGCGCATGCACACTGCCATGCCTTTATCTGAATTCTAACACCTCACAAAGGCAGGGATTGCAGTTGCTATCTTACGCTCAACCAGAGCTTCTCCCCCACATCCCTGTTCTCAAAGAAACGAAGATAGAATACAACTGCTGACAATTTCTCTGTTAGCAGAGTCCACTGTAGAATGACAGGAAGTTGAGAGATAATTTTAGTGTTTTAAGGCAAAGCACTAAATGTGGTTGATTTTTTTTTTTAAAAACCAACTTTTAACATGCTCAGCCATTAAGTTCTGTTGCTTCACTGATGGAAACGGAGGCAGAGACCCGCAGCAGAGCACTGGGCTGAGCTTCCAAAGTCCAGTTGAAGAGTGGAAGGAATGAGAATATGAGCAAAGAGGTCAAGACCATAATGGGTTCACTCACTGAAACAGTATATCTGAGCTAATGGAAGCTCACCAACTCCAGTCGGACTGGAAAGGAACAAGCATAGGACCAAACTAGTCCCTCTGAATGTGGGTGACAGTTGCATGACTGGGGCAGACTGAGGGGCCACTGGCAGTGGCACCAGGATTTATCCCTACTGCATGTACTGGCTTTTTGGGAACCAATTCTCTTTGGATGGATACCTTGCTCTGCCTAGATATAGTAGGGAGGGCCTTGGACCTTCCCCAAAGCATGTGTCTTACCCTCTCTGAGGAGTGGATGGGACTAGGTTGGGGTGGGGGATGGAGGGAAAGGGAAGAGGGGAGGGAGTGGGAACTGGGATTGGTATGTAAAAAGAAAAAAAGATTTTTTTTAAAAGTTCTGTTGCTTCTTACAGGCTAAGTTCAAATTGGATAACAAGATGAATGAAACAAAAGCCAAGTGTCCAAGTGTTTGACTCTGTGACTTCAGGTGGACGATAATTTCAAAATCTTCATAGTGGACTCTGGACCAATTAAAACTAACAATAGCTTCTCGGAATAAGGGCGGCATGAGTGACCATGGGTGACTAGGCATCTTCATCATCTTCCGGTGTTTGCCTACACAGCTTTGAGACGTTGATAGGGCGCGGTGTGTGCATCAAGCCTCAGTGGAGTGAGTCACACCCTCCTAGATAGAATAGAAGGTTTGAAGAGACACTCATATTCCAAACCTATGAAAGCATTGGTGAAATCAGAATAGGAATCTTTCTGGTGGCATCGATAGAGTATGAAAGTGAGCACTAACGGCAAGGCTTGGAAGAGATGGGACATGATTGCTTTAAAACCTACAGGGATCATTGCTTGTGGGAATAACAGGGAGTCACAGTGCTAATCTTGGTTTTGACCCATGAATTGCTTGAGGATGAGGCGGTTAAACGCTCAAGAGTTTAGTTTCTCCAGCTGTGAGTTGGAAAAGCCTTAAGTGAGCACAGGCAGGGCATTCTGCCTGGCAACCAGGAAGTTCACTAGAAACCTATTTTGTGCCCCACTGGGGGCAGTTGGCTATGTCCTGTCTAATCCTTTAGGATGACATCTGAATCTTAACGCACATTTGTTGGTTCCCGGCCGACTGTTCAGCTAATCAGCGGTACAACAGATTTGTTGGATGAACTGATTCTGCATATCTCATACAAAAACTAACCCCTCCCCCCTTCTCTGAGGGCGGGTGAAAGGGATGAGAGGTAGCAACTGTGCAAAGAAGAGCAAGAGGGATCCTTACTAGCCCGAGCTGCTTCTCTGTGGAGACACATACTCCACAGGGTGTGACCAGACCGACAGACCACTCAGAATGGCCAAGGAGGCATTTGCTCAGTTATTAGGTACTTGGCTGGTTGAAGGCTGCTCACCATGAAGTTAGCACATGGTTCAGCACATGCTGAGGACAACAATGCGCTCGATATCTACCATGTGACAATGAGTTCAGGGGTAGTTGATTCTCACAGCATGTTCCTCCTAAACTCACAGCATCGGTATCACTCAAGACCCTCGCTGAAGGTAAGTTTTCCGACTCAGATCTATTGAACTGGGCACTCTTAATTGCTTCCAGCTGACACGCTGACACCTTCAAACCATGGATACATGGTTTTAAAATCTGCAATTAACTATTAGACATCTCATTCTTCTCATTTTGAAAAGAAAAGATTGCTATCCATGTTGCATGACTATCTGAGTGTTAATAAACCAAAATGTAATTTCTTATATTCCCAACAACTCTATCGCTATTACCTAATATGCTTTATCGTTTGAGATAGGGCAACTTTAAAACATCTCAGATGCCTGTGAGCATCCCAGCTCGCAGGGGATTCTGTTCCAAGATGGGGCAGGTAAGTGTGAGCAAGTCAAGTCTCCTTATGTCTGTTTCTGGGCTTTAAACATAGTCTGAGATGAGGCTAGACTTCCGGTTTGTAAAGAGCTTCTGTCAAGTTCAAAGAGCTAGAGAAATCAAGTTGGAGATCTCTATCTCAACATGGTACTTGGTTGGTTATTTCTGGGCCTCTTGTGTAAACTTCTCTTTACATTTTATTTGCAATGCTAAGCATCCAACCCAAGATCTTGTCCATGTTGGATAGGTACTCTATCCCTGAAAAAGACCCTCACCCTTCAGTTCTTTTGAGCTACAGTCTCCTTGCAGAGTCAGAATAGCCTTGAACTTTTGACCTTGACATTCCAGCTTCCCTATTATTGGGATTGTAGTCATGCCTTACACACTCACTTCCAAGGAACTTTTTACTTACAAAAAGGTTTCTGAAATGGATCACGGAACTGGACATCCTTAGGGCTGTTATAGCTATGGTTCCATAGACTTCCGTTCCTCTGTGGTTCTGGGAGGGTTTCATTAACAGGAAGCACTACTTGGAATTCTTTGCAGGAAGTTTTCTATGGAGCTCTCAGTTAAGTGATAAATATTTCTATTAAACATAGCTTCTATTTAGCACCCAGAATGGCCTATCAAGGCACCTGAGTTTTACTTAGGAGGCACAAATTTACCTTTTGTTCTTCCTAGCCTGATTCATAAATAGAGAAAACAATTGCTCTTTCTATGGCTGGGTAAAAAAGCAATATATATGCTGTTGGTCTTGGACCAAAATACTAAAATAGGTCAAACCTTAACTGAAAAAAGAAAAATATCTTATGGTTCAAATTATCATTAGTGTTGCTCCTTAAGCTAAATTTACCTCTTGAGTTAGCCTTCTATTTATGAATATAGTGTGACTGAAAAAATGTTCTCTCCTCAATCCACCACCATATGGCTTACTTGCCTAAAAGCATTATAATCAAGATGACTCCCCCCTAAAATGAAACCAAAAGAATAGTACTCAAGTGAAAAGTGGAAAACTCGTTGCTAGTATGAACTGAAAGAGACTACATTTTACTCTTGTACGTGATGGCTAGTCTTGATTATCAGTTCAATGTGACCGAGAAGAGCCTAGGATGTAAGTAAGGAGCATCTCTGGGTATATATTTGTGGAGGTTGAGGGGGGGGGGAGACTAAAGGGAGGAGAAGAAACTTGCCGAGTGTGGGCAACATTATTTCACAAGCTGAGGCCTCAAAGGTCCTCAAAGAAAAGAGAAAGAGGCTAGCAAGATGCAGGCAATCTCCTCCCTCCCTTTTTTCTTCCCTCCCTCCTTCACTCCATCGCTCCATCCCTTTCCCTCCATCTCTTGCAGCTTGCACTGAAATGCTCTCCTCAATCACACCGTCACCACAAGGATGGACTAGGACTTTGGAAACGATATACGAACAAAGACTTCTTCCCTTGTTTGTGTTTGTGTCACAACTATGCAAAACTGAGCTTCACACCAACTCTGCCTTAATTAAAAGCCCTTCCCAACTGGGCTGGAGAGATGGCTCAGTGGTTAAGAGCGCTTGCTGCTCTTGCAGGGGACCTGTGTTTGGTTCCCAGCACTCTCATGGTGGCTTACAACTGTATGTTCTAGAGGACCTGACACCCCCTTCTGACCTCCATGGGCGCTGCATGCCTGTGGAACATGTAGTCTAACACATAAACATAGCTTAATGAATTAAAAAGTTAATAACTTTTGAATAAATTAAAAAGTTAATAAATCTTGAGAAAAGCCCTTCCAACTGGTACCAAAATTTCTTCTCTTTGCCACTCAGAGGTAATTGTGTTTATCTACCTACCATTTATTTTTGGGGAAATATGTGCCCTCATTCTTAGTCATTTTCCTGTATACATTGTTAACTGCAGTCTTTGTTGTCCAATAGTTCTCCATGTTGATTCATCACATCTAACAAAACTGGGTCCTTCCACTAATTTCTTCCCACCCCTTCCTGCTTAGGCCCCGAGATCCACCGTTTATTTCATAAGCTTTTCTAGGAATGCAACAGTTTTCTATACCATATGTAAACGGTCTCAAGGAATATGTCTCTTCCCATGCCTGTCTTACTTCGTTTATCATAATGTCCAGTTTCATTCATGCAAATTCCAGGATCTCCTCCTTTTAAAAGGTTCAGTGGTAGCAGTGTGTGTGTGAGTATGAGTGTGTGAGTGTGTGTGTGTGTGTGTGTGTGCGTGCGTGTGTGTTTCACATTTCTTTTGTCTATTCATTCATTAGTTTGATTTCACATGTGTGCTTGTGTGCTGCAGTGGACTTGGGAGTGTAGACACCTCTTCAACACACTTGGTTCCATTTTTTTTGGGTATGTGTGCAGAAGTGGTGTTAAATGGATCATATGGGAATTCTCTTATTAGCTTTTTTGAGGAACCTTGATGCCACTTTTCCTACAATGGGTGCATTAATTTATTCTTTTCTACTAGGTACAAAGATCCCCTTTCTCCTCATCTTTATAAGATTTACCTTTTAATAAAAGTAATAGCTGCTCTCACAAGCGTGAGAAGTGTGAAGTGACTCCTCACTGTGGCTTTCGGTTCCTTTTCCATGAGTCCCATGACTGTTGGGGTGCTGAGAGCACTTTGCCCCTACATGTCCACTGGCCATTCGTATGCCCTCTTTGAAAACAGTATATTCAAGGGTTTGCTCATTTTTTCCTTCTTCTTAGTTTTCTCGCTGTTGAGACTACGACTTCTTAAACGTGACTTTTCATGAACTGAACTTCACTAGGTCAGAAGTGATAGCTATGTACAAGAAGAAGGGAACCTGAGTCTCTTCGGATTGAGTTTTACTGAGATTTAACATTGCAGGTGACTTATAAAATGGCAGCTCCCACAGAGGAGTTTAAGAGGCGTGTGGCTGAATTGCAACTCTCAAGGCTATCAAGAGCAGAAAATAATGAGACTGAACCTAACCACAAAGCAAACTCCAGTCTCACTGGGAGGTGGAGCAGGCTGGGGCTTCTGGGACCTGCAGAATGTTTGCTTTTTGGAAAATAAGGATTGCAAAGAGGACCAACAAGCAAGACAAGGGACGAAACAGCCTCCCATGCTCCTTCTGAAGTATCAGTTTCCTTCAGGTCAGCATTTCCCAAGCTCACTTTGTGAGAAGTATCTGAAAACCAGGTACCACCTTGAGCAACAATACACACTAGGAAAATCTTAGACCTCGGAGGAGACTGAAAGTCAGTGAAAGTGGAAAATTCCCTGCTGTCTGCTGGGGCAAGATGCCCAACAGCAGAAACAAATACTTTAGAAATCTGCACCTCATTGTGATCCCCTCTGATAAGGGAAATAATGAAACTCCCCAAAGATGTTGACAGACTAATCTCCCAACACCCAAGGGCTTGATTTGCTCCCAACATTGGCCACCCCGGAATATGCTCACTCTGCAGCAACCCTGTGTGATTACTGCCAGCTCGCCCAGGGCAGTGACGCTGGCTGCTTCAGAGACACCCACGGTTACAGTAGCACGTGCCAAGCCAGCTTGCATGCCCGTGCCTTCCCAGAGAACAGAGCAGCATATGGAGGGTTTGGGCTCCCTGCCATCTGTCAGGAGTGGGCAGGACAGTGCGTGCAATTCCAATCTGAGCCAGTGCGCAGGAGATAATGATTTCCACAGCAAAGGGTCTGTTGGCCTCAGATAAGGACAGTTTTCACACAGGAATGGCAAGAAATCACACAGCATATGTACCTTGGCCTCAGCTCCTCAGGGTCATCACCCATGTGGCACTGAAAAGAAGCCATCCTTATTTATTGCTGCTGTGTATGGAGATTGGCCATCCACTCCCAGGTTGTATGACAGGACCATCATCATTATTATTGTAAACGAAAACAAAGCCGACATTTGCTGAAGTACTTCAGGGTGATTCCCTTTTTACTTCCCAAAGCATGAGTGAGGAAATCTCCTTCTCCAGGGACTCAGACACATATGTCACTCTCTTCTCCCGACACCTGGACTCCAGCCAGGGAGCCAAGGAAATGGCAGTGGGCATTACTTTCCCCAGAAAGCTGGTTTTCAAGTTTTCTAGCATCCATTTTTTAAAATTGCTTTATATTTTATTTTATCATTTTGAGACGAAGTCTCAGGTAGCCCAGGCTGACCTTGAACTTGGCTGTGCAGGAAGACCTTGAACTTCTGACCTGCTTCCACCCTCCACGTGCTAGGATTGCAGGTTTTATGGCATTCTGGAACTCAAATCCAGGGATTCATGCCTGTGAAATAAACATTGTGTGTGTGTGTGTGTGTGTGTGTGTGTGTGTGTGTGTGTGTGTATATATATATATATATATATATATATATATATATATATATATCTGGCTATATCCCCAGGTCCTTGAGAATTATCATCATCACCCACAATTTCCATCTTTTTTTTGGTTTTGGACCAACATCTATAAATGACCAAATGAAATGGTATAAATACACAATCAACACACAAAGATGTCCTGTGACTGGCCTGGTAACTAAAGGACATTACAAGGAAACTCATGTCCCCTCACTTTGGTTATCAGACTATTGACAATTTAGTCTCTCCTATTTTCGGTCTTTAGCTATTAACTTGTCTATTTTAGTTGGCTTAACAAGGATGGGTAGATGAACCTGGCTTGTTGGGGCCTAGGCTATGGCCCCTAAGTCTAATAACAGTGGTAATGAATGCTATACGAAGTCCATTAGGTGCTTACTAAGAGTGATCATCAAAGTCTTTGAAACTCCTGAACTAGTCCTCCAAAGTACCTGCCAATGGGCTAGTTATTGAGCTGCACTGAAACGTAAAACCTAATGTTTCAGACATCCTGCTGATGTTCTTTGTATCTAATAATTCACAAAATCACTAGAAAAATTCAGTGTGATAAGTACTGTCAATTTTCCTATTTTACAAATTTCAAACTGTAACATAAAGAGATAAAGTCCCTCATTAGGTACATGGTGGGGATGAGGAAGCGGGCAAGGAAGCCTAGCTACACAGTCTCTGCTTGATGTTATTCCCCCACCTCATCTGGGAGCTGATGCTTATGGCAGGACGTGGGGAATAAGCTCAGAATGTTGTCAAGGGTGTGCCCAGAGAAGAAGGGCAGGAAGGGGACACAGAGGGTGCACAGGGGTATGCCCAGAGAAGAAGGCCAGGAAGGGGACACAGAGAGTATGCAAGGGTGTGCCCAGAAAAGAAGGCCAGAAAGCAGACACAGAAGGTGTGCAGGGGTGTTCCGAGAGAACAGGCAGGAAGGGCACACAGAGGGTGCACAGGGGTGTGCCCAGAGAAGAAGGGCAGGAAGAGCAAACCCAGAGGGTGCACAGGGGTTTTCTGCTTCATTTGCACTTCACTGAATCTCCCAGATAGTGAATACAAATAGATCATCCACTGGGGAAGGCAGGTATGTTCATTATGGGTCCAGAAGCGAGTCAATGGCTTCCTGTTCTTGTACCATAGGCAAGAAGTCAGAGGTCCACCTTAGGGCAGTGACTGTAGTTCAAGGAGCATAATTTCCATCTCCCAGGCACTTCCATAACTCGTTATTTGTCCTCCTTTCTGGAGGAGTCGCCTAAAATATTTCATATTATATTCCACATGTATTTATGGAGTAATGATCTGCACTAATGTTTGTAAATGTGTGACATCATCAGACACATGTCTGGTAAGCACCCAGGGCATGCTTCACCGAACCAGTACTTCCTACTAGATCAACTGCAGGCTAAGAGACTTTTGGAGCTAGCAAGATGGCTCAGTGAGTAAAGGTGTTTGCTTCTAAGCCTGAAAACCCGAATTTAATCCCTGGGACCTACATGAGAAAGGAAGAAGAGAACCTATTACTGCAAGATGTCCTCTGACCTCCACACACATCCTGTGGCACACACACCCTGTTCCTGTCCACAATAAATAAATAAAATCTAATTGAAAAAACTAAAGAAGAGAAGACTTTGTTTATTGGTCATATTTGAGTGACTTTTTACTGCAATATATTTAATACAGGTTATGTGGTAAATGTTCTGCCAGAGTAATACTAGTGATACTATGCCTGCTTATATTGTAAACTATACATATATAAATTGTATACTTAAATGTATATACAACTTAAATATAAAAAATAAATTGTATATACGTTTAAATCAGGACTTGTGGGGGAAAGCAAACAATATTGTGCAAATAATATGTTTTCTCTTCTAGACTAGGGATGCAGCATGGTGGTGGCAATGAATCAAAAAGGAGATGTGGTGCCCAGGCTTAAGGAGGCAGCGCCATTGTTCCTTCTTTACAGCTGCCGTCAGTATTAAGGAGGCAGGAGTGATGTACGAGTTCATGTTTACCAAGAACAAAGTGGAGGACCTGCGCGAAGGAGGTGCCTAGTATTAGCATTCTCAATGAGGCTGACAGCTGGCACACTTGCTCTTCGATTCTTTGCAATCATCTCTATTCAAGCTGAAACACACTGTACCTACTATTACCAGGCTGGTGTATTAGATGTGTGCTTGTTGTTCTCCAAAAATCGTGTCTGTTGCCATGAAAACGAAGCACTCCAGACTAAGGTTTCATTTTCTGAACACGTAGGACACTTCTAGTTGCGAATGGATGTATAACTGAATAAGTCATTTAGCATCTCTGAGCCTCAGAGTCTTCTGCGAAACAGAGAAACTGTGTGAAGCATTGTCCACATTTTCTTTAGCCTGTAACAATTAGGTGAGGACAGACGGAAACCAACCACTCAAAACAAAATGGGGCACTTAAAAGGGGTAAGTCTTAGGATGCTAAGTAGGAGTGAATGATAGAACTTCAGATTCGGTCGTGAAGCCAGTAAATAGATCTTCTTGACTCTTTCTCTTCAGGCATTGTCTGTTGAAAGAATCCGTTCCCCTTCTCACCTGCTTTCTTTTTCTCCCTGCCTTCTGTATTGTTGTGGATCGAAACCAGACCCCTGGAGAGGCACGGGCTATGCTGTCACTGAGCTACACCTCCAGCTAATGGAGAGGGTTCTCCCTAAGTCACAGCTGGCCCTAAGCATCTCCTTTTTATGTAGAGAGCATATGTCTGCGGTCTAGGGCAGAAAGAGAAAGTGGAAGAAGGGGAAGTCGACAAGTGATCTGGGCCACGAGGGCCATGGGATTTAGCATGAGACAAGACCTTGGACGAGAGTTGCTAGCGGTGAAGACGTGGAAAGGATGGCATGGAAGAAAACAAGGATGCCAAAGAGGTCAGGAGGAGGTCACGAAAAAAATGTGGCAGACATTAATGATGGGATCTTGGGACCTGCACACAGCATAGCAGCTAATGCTGGCTCTCTGTAAGGGTCTCACAACAGAGGCATAGTCTGCATATGTCAGGCACAAGGGGCGTAGGGACAATTTGAGACACATGCGGAGGAGGGGCAAAATTATATGAGTGGCATTTAAAGAAGGTTCCTAAATATACACACAGTTGATAAAGAAAAATGGATGGGCTATGGTGTAGCTCAGGGGTAGAGAATTTGTCAATGCTGTAAGAAAACAGGAATGTGGTGAGGTGGCTTAGACTTCTCTCTAGGACTCAGCTTCATGTGGGGGTCATTTTAAACTCCTTTGTTGGCACGTGGGAAACACTCAGAATTCACACGTCCCTAGCTTTGTCTGAGGTTTTTGTGGGCAGATCTGTCTCTCTTCCTTAGCAGTAAGGAGTCTGAGAGCATCTAGACCATTCAGGGTGAGCCATTTTCATGTGTAAGCTTTCCTTTTGCCCTTTACAAAAACACAGGCATAGAGATCCCTGATAAGTCCGAAAGGTAAAGCCGGGAAGTTATGTTGACGTTAGATTGTGGGTGCTTTTACATTTTGAATGGACTGGTTTGGTACAAGGGAGCTATTGATAATTTTGCACGAGGGGCGAGGGGGATCACAATTACATTGTTATCTGAATGTGCACTGATCATGAGAGAAGTTAGACTCTTGCTAGCAAATAGCGACTTGTTGAAACAGGCGCGGTACCAGGTGAGAAGACTGGTACTCCAGAGTGATTGCATGTCAAAATAGCGTGGTACCGTGCTAACCAAATGACTTCACTTTGGGTGGTAGTTAGACGTCCATTGTCAGGTTGACTGGATTTAGAATCAGCTAGGAAGCATCTTTCGGCATGCTTAGGAGAGACACCTCACCCTGAATGTGATGGTACCAAGAGCTCAGAACAAACACAGAAGGGAAAGGAGAAGGTCGAATGATGCGGGCACCCCTTTCTCCGTGTCCTCACGCACAGAGATCCACCACCTGCCGGGGTGGACTGCGGCTTCAAGTTATAGGTTAAACAAAACAAAACTCTTCCTCTCCTTCTTTTCTTCTTGTCAGGTGTTTGGTGGTAGCAATGCGAAAGACAACCATAAGTCTATATTACATCACTTCCTGTGAAGCCGCACCACAATTCCACAACAGCATCACCAGCCTCCTGTAGAAGAGTAACCAGAGGGTCACAACATCAAAGCCAGCTGTGAACCGGGGCTAACCAGGGCCAATCTGTGCCGTCGGCCAGTTCACCGGCAAAGCCTCAGTGATAAGGGAAAGGAGTGCCAGCAGCATTGGGAAACTGAGGCTGTCCATTTAGAGCTGGGAGTTATCTTCTGGATGGATTTTCTGTACATGCTACAGACAAGAAACCTTTCTTTTCACATCAACGATCTTAAATATAAGAGACCATGCAAAACCGTCTTGAGGAGGAGCTGATAGGAAAGAACAGATACATTGTGTTTAGCTGTTTTCATGGGGTCCCTGATACACTGTAGACCAGGTTACCAGCCCACTTCCTAGGAGTGGGGTGAGTCATCCCACCTCCCCTCTGCTGCCCCGGCCATTGCTAGTTCCCACCAAGGACTGACGTCTGGCTCTGTATGTGTGATCTTGAAAGGGTTACTAACACAGTGAATTAAACAAAAAATAAACCGCAAAGGGTGGGGGCCTAGGCAGAAAATAAGAAGACAGTTTTCAAAATACAACCGATATGGCAGAGCTTCTAGTAAGTATCAGAACTGGCCCCACAGATCACGTGAGATTTTTAGGACCACAACTGTCTGAGCACATGCCCTAGTAACTGAACAAATCGTTCATTCGCTAGTATGTATGCATATATGTACATACATGCACATATACAGCCATCTTCTTGTCTGGTTCTTGATACCCATTAGAGAGACGAGAGACTTCCAGGTCTTGGCTCTGCCTCAGAGGAGCTCATCTATAGCCACCTTTGGACTTGATGAATTTAAGGGGCCCACAGTGGCCCACAAGGAGAAGACTGGTACATGGTGGGATATATCCAACTCTTCTACAGTTTAGAAGAGAGATCTATGCAAACATTTAGGGTTGCAAATTCAAAACACAGAAGCAGGAGATCTGCTGCCACAGGCCTGAGGGATGGCTAAGATTTGGTGTGCATGTATGTGTGCGTCTGTGTGTGTATGCTTGCCCATGAGGGCTCACATGTACTACAGCATATGTGGGGTGGATGAGGATTACTTGAGGGAGGGGTCTTTCCCTTCCATGTGCCAAACCCTGGTCACCGAGCTTGGTGGCAGAGTCTTTGCTGGCTGAATCATTTTACTAGTACAAAGACCTAGCATTTCAAGTGAAAATCCGGACGGTACTCACAAGGAAGCAGAAAATCAGGACGGCAGCTCTCAATGAAGCAACTGCTCAGCAGCCACAAGTACCAGAGAGGACATCTTAAGAGCAAGACTGAAAATGTCTATTTAATCTGACAACTAGGTTCTTTTGTCTAGATTTACTGTAATTTAAAATGTTTCAAAATGAATAAAGCATAAATTAGAAGAAAATAAAGAAGGAAATTCATTTTCGGTTGTTCTTTCCAGTTGCTGTTCATTTGACTATGCTGAGGCATGCAAAGTTCTTGAGTCCAGAGGGGAATCTATCCAGATGGACGGGTGGGTAGTGGGTACTTAAATCCTTCAGTGTTTAAAATACAATTCTCATCATCTCTTTCCAACCGTGAGGATGAGGGGAGAATAAATCTCCATTCTTTGAGTTCTACTTTCCAGAATAACGATTGCTAATAATTTATGCATCATTTGGATCCTTTGCAAAGTAACCCATGACTTGTTTACGTCACTAATGCCGTGTAATCTTGGGTCTATATGCACATTATCATTGTCTTGTTGTTGTTCAGGCTGCCCTCTGGTTTCCTAGGTAACTAAGGAAGATTTTGAACTTCATATTCTTCTGCTTCTGTCTCCCTACCTAAGGTGTGTGTTCCTGTACTTAGGTGGTGCTGGGAATCAACCCCAGGGCTTTGTCATCCCAGAAAATGGAGATCCCAACTGAGCTATATCCAAACCCACAATAGCATCCTTCTGAAATTTTAATTTAATTCCTATTTACTATTTATTTTTATTTTATATGTGTGAGAGTTTTGCCTGCATGTTCAGTAACAGATCTAGAACAGCAGTTACTACTGGTTGTGACCCAACGTGTGGGTGTTTTGTCTTCTGCAAGAGTCGAAAGTGCCCTTAACCCCTGAGTCATCTCTCCAGCTCCATCATAGCATCTTTCTTACGGTGACACATCACTTCACTCAGTACATTCGTCGTGATTTAACTGGTCCTTTGTGGAGAGTCGATCAGTGAGTCTAGCTTTGTTATCTGAGTCATTTCTTACTAATGCAACATACACCTATTTTTATAAATATCCAATTCTACAGGCTAAATAAGTGCATGGAGAATTATTTCGGAGTAAAAGGGTATGGACAGATAAAATTGGATAAATATTATCAAATTTCTTTTCAAAAATCATGCACTGAATTTGTTTATAACAGCTATATATAGGAATGAAATTTTCCTTAACTTTACCAATCCTAAACATGAACTTTTAGTTTGATGAAATCAATTTCTCTTCCCCCCGCTTTTGTTTTGGTTTTTCGAGACTGGGTTTCTTTGTGTAGCTTTGGAGCCTCTCCTGGAACCCACTCTGTAGACCAGGTTGGCCTCGAACTCACAGAGATCCATGTGCCTCTGCCTTCCGAGTGCTGGGATAAAGGTGTGCGCCACCACCGACTGGGGTAATCAGTGTCTTATATAATTTTTAAAATACTTCTTCATTTAAATTTTCATTTTATTCTAAATAGAGTCAGTAGATTTTCATGTTTATTGGCCATTTTTATATTCCTTCTGCAAATTTTTATTTACAAAATTGTTCATGTTTATTGTATTAATTTTTTGATTAGTAAGAACTCTATGATCTTTCTGTAGAAATTAATAGTTTGCAAGTCCTATATTATACCTATATTTTCCAATTTATTCTTTTAAAAGTTTGTTTGCTTTTGCATTGCTAAATTTTAAGTATTTCACTTTAAGCTTTGTTTTGTAGCATGCTCATTAAATTTCTCTGAAATGTGATTTAAAAATACCATTTTAGTGCCAACAAGATGGCTCAGCAAGTAAAGGGGCTTACCGCCAAGCCTGATGATTCAGACCCAAATTCAGTTTCCTCTTAGTCCAAGGAGACATTGGACCAAAAGGTTTAAGTGACACAGGAAATCTTACTGATTTAATATTAATCTTTAAAATAAATTTTATCTTATTGATAATTTACTTTTATTAAGTGGAATTGTAAAAGTACATGAAAATCATGACAACATAAAGTCAATGGCTGGGGACCAAGTCTTTGCTATATGAGCCCCTGGGCAGGGGACGTGTAAGGGTCACACTATTGAAACATGTAAAAATATGTAAATTATCCACATATTTCCGCACTATGCCTCAGTAGGATCTAATGGTGACAGTCCAAGAACCCTGGGCTTGGGTTCTAACCATCATTCATGCCTGGAGATAGGGTTCCTTGAAGAAGTGGCTTCCTTGAGGACTGGAGCTGGAGGAAGGAAGATGAACAATGCCTTTTTGCATAGAAAAGCAAACTAAAGCTCAAAAAGAGGCAGGTCACATGAGAAACACATGGGGTTTGCTTGAAGGTGCACTTCCTAGAAAATTTGGGCAACAAAATTAATAAGTTAAAGATATATAGCCCAAAGCTATAGCTGTCATGCATGCATGAGGCCTGGGTTCAAATCCCTCCCTATGGTAAAAGGTTCTTGAAAAATACACAGCCAATACTAAATAAATAAAAGAATAAATACATAAAAATACAGTTCTTTACTACTCAATTAGTAATATTAATAATGAATGCAGATGAAATGAGTTCATGATTAGAAGAGCACACAGTCTTGTAATTGTTTCAGGAATGTCTAAATCAATGGATGCTAAAATGTTGGGGGGTAACAGTCTTCATATGAAAGTATATTTCCACTTTATAATTCTTGTGATGCTGTACTGGCTAGTTTTCTATAAACTTGTCACAAGCTAGAGTGACCTGAAAAGAGGGAACCTCAATTGAGAGAATGCCTCCATAAGATCTGGTTGTAGGGCATTTTCTCAACTAGTGGTTGATAGGGGAGGACCCAGCCATTGTGGGTGGTGCCATCCCAGGACTGGTGGTCCTGAGTTCCACAGGCAAACAAGCTGAGCAAGCCAGTAAGCAGTATTTCTTCATGGCCTCAGCATCATCTTCTGCCTCCAGGTGTTTGTCCTGTTTGAGTTCATGTCCTGACTCTGCTTGCTGATGAACTATGATGTGGAAGCAGAAGCTGAATAAACCCTTTCCTCCCC
The DNA here is from genome assembly GCF_018167655.1 of Microtus oregoni. NCBI lineage: Eukaryota > Metazoa > Chordata > Mammalia > Rodentia > Cricetidae > Microtus > Microtus oregoni. Next base: position 24,172,601 of record NW_024543077.1, read on the forward strand.
AGGCTGCTTTGGTCATGGTATTTCATGACAGCAAGAATAACTCTCATAACACAGACAACAATGTCTTGACTGAGGAACATATGAATGTCTTCTTGTGTAAAGGATTTTGCTAAAAGTTTTAGAGGCAGATGTGTAGATTATGGTACATTACAGACTCGAATGAACACATATAATCACACGTATCAGCACCAGAGACTGACGAAATAAATATTTACTAAGTGAAGGGATGCTGTCTCCCCATTACATGTGATATATGGCTGTTGTATCAACATGAGTCATGACTATGCCATCGTGACATATGAGCGAAGCAGCTGCCGTGGGTTTTCGTTAGCCTAAACAAATGTTTATCATATCAGCAGAGAAGTTTTAAATGTCAGGCCTTCAGCTATAGATGTAATTTAGGATTTAGATGATGATAAAATATAATTTTTAGGATAAGGAAGGTAAGTTTGAATTATCCGATTATAGGAGTGTCTTGATATGAAGTTTCACTATGGTAGATTACAAGGGTTACCAACATGTGAGTTCATTATTAAGAAACAGAAATCGCAGCATGCTCATTGTACCTTAGAGCATTAAGAAGCGTGAATGCTTTTAAAATACAATGTAGGCTCAATGAGACTTGTGTGGACCTATACTCCAATGAAAGCATCCTTCCCTGTAAGGTAGAAGACCTTGACACTCATCTGCTGGGAATTATCTCCACTCTGAATGGTTGGCCTCAACACTGCTTGCAGACTTTTTGTATTCTATAGAGTTTGTTAGATGATACTATCCCATGGCCCTCACTTTATTTTTCCTTCTTCCTGGCCTTCTGTCTGCGCTGCTCTTTTCTGACCCTAACTCTGGACTCAAAATAGCTGTGCTCCTCCTCTAAGGACACCGGCATCTTTTGTTTTTTCAAGAAGCTCAACGTGTGGCTTGTGAAATAAGACCTTTGCCCATCCCTTCTGATGTGGGATGCCCTCCTGTATGCTGTGAATGTGTTTTTATTACCACTGGTTAATAAAGAAGCTGATTTGATCAACAGCCAGGCAGATAAGAGCCAGGCGGGAAATCCAAGCAAAGATAGAGGGAGAAAGAAGGTGTAGTCAGGGAAACACCAGCAGCAGCCATGAGCCTCCTGGAAAAATACAGACTAACAGAAATGGCTTAATTTAAGTTGTAAGAGCTAGTTAATAATAAGCCTGCTCTAATAGGCCAACAGTTTGCAATTAATATTAAGCCTCTGGTGTTTACTCAGGAACTGGAGGGCAGGAGAGAAACCTCCAGTGACACCCTTCACCCACTTGGCTGTCATCTTAGTATCTAAGCATTGTTGCTTGCAAGAATATTTAAACAGAGACACATTCATCTTTTCATTTTGTCATTCTCTTTATAAGCATAATAGCCCACATTTACCTGTGGCTTCACGTCTTCCAGTTTCTGTTACCAACAGTATACCACTGTCTGAACATGTTGAGTGAAAAAGTACTGATATAACTCGTGAATTTTAAGCTGCTGCGGCTCTGGGAAGCATGGTGGAATGTCACGTGATCTCGCTCCACCATCTATCTAGATAGCTACCCTCCCACACTCACTCAGCTGTCTCAGTTTTCCAGCCAGCTGTGGAAAGCACTTCAGCGCAGAGATCCAGGTTCTGTGTTCTCTGGTTTATGGTACTCACTGGGGCTCTTGGAGCATCTCAAACTAGGAGCAATTACTGTCCTTCTGGAGAGCTTTCAAAACAAGATATTGGAACAAACCACTTCAAGTTATTATTTTCAGAACATATTAAGAGAAAGTAAAAAAAATCCAATTATACCAATACAAATAATTAGATGATGAAGACATTGAGAGTTACCATGTGCCAGGCATAGCTGCAAGGACTCCAGGCCCATTGATCATTTAACCTCGGCAGTGCTGTGGAGGATACACAGTAATCCCCCTCCCTATTACAGACGAAAAGAGTGAGCTAGAGAGAAGGGGCATGCTCACAGAGAGACTGCAGGCAAGACTTAGAACCCAGGCTAAACATAGGCAGTCTGGCTATAGGTCCTCAACCTCTCTGCTCAGTTATTCCATGCAATTTCCACACCAGGAAAAAAGATGTGGTTCATTTTTAGATGGAAGGAATTTCAGAGAAAAGTAAGGTTGTTACCTAATCTAAGGAAGACCTTGAAGTCTCAGATTAATAAGGTGTAGCCTATCGTCTTGGATGTGACATGAATTTGAATTGAGTGGACAATGGCCTCCACCATCCTGGATATTCCAGCAGTGTCTTCAGGTCACTTTACTGCTTCAGAATAGGAAGACGTAAATCTTCAATCTTATGGTTTGGAGTTGAAATGTCAAAGCTACATTTTGGGCTTTCTAATGTAAATACAGAACAAAAGGGCTTCAGAAGCCACCTTATGTCCAAGTATGGCGTTTGGAAGACAGCAGAAAGCATTGCTGTGTCCCTTATACTTTATACATTTCTCTCTGGGGAAGGATGGAGCTATGCAAACATATTCTATCCACAGGGTATATGTATGTGTGTGTATAGATGTGTGTGTGTGTGTGTGTGTGTGTGTGTGAGAGAGAGAGAGAGCGAGAGAGAGAGAGAGAGAATGTGTGAGTGTGTGTGTGTGTGTGTGTGTGTGTGAGAGAGAGAGAGAGAGAGAGAGAGAGAATATGTTTGTGCACGTGAAGGCCTTGGGTACTGTACCTTAGAAATGGCTGGCTGGTCAGCGTGAGTCCCAGCAATGACCTGTCTCTGCCTCCCTGGGGCTGATATTAGGAATGAATACTTCTGGAACTGAACTCACGTCTTCACAGTTGCATGAAAAGCACTGTATTGATTGGGAGATCTCCCCAGCCTCTGCTTTGTGTACTTTAGTAGGAGAAAAAGGATTATGAGTCACATATTTCTCTCCATTGAACATCAAATTCCATGCAGTGACTCTTCATTGTCTACCACAAACAAAGCGCCTTATGTATTTTACCGAGTTTTTATTTTTCATAAAACTGTGAGAAACACTCTATAGATAAATATTTGCATACATTTTTCCATTCCTTAAAATGAACTGCCTAGAAGTAGAATTCCTGTGTCAGTCTCTTTGTGAACATTCTGGAACTTGGACTCTTGTCGCATTAGTTACTAGTTCACTTTAGGAAGCTTTCAAAGTTGGCCATGGCTCCAGCATTGGTTTGTGAGGACTTGATGTGGGATGCCCGTCTGTATATGTGTTGCTTTATTGGTTGATGAATAAAGCTGTTTTGGCCAATGGCTTAGCAGAGTGAAGCCAGGTGGGAAATCCGAACAGAGATAAAGAGAGAGAGTGGGTGGAGTCAAGGAGCCACCATATAGCTGCCGAAGGACAAGGACACACTGGAATTTTAGGAACCATACCAGTAGGCCATAGCCTCATGGCGATACAAAGATAGAAATGGGTTAACTTAAGATGTAAGAGCTATCTAGGAATATGCTAGAATCATTGACTGAACAGTGTTATAGTTAATATAGGTTCTGTGTGATTATTCAGGACTGGGTAGCGGGAAATGAATGAGCAGTCTCCATGTACAGGATTTCCTAGGTGTTACTTTGGTCTGGAGGGAATAAAACATGGCCAGTTCCTCAGCACTTTTAATTTATGGTTTATTGATTTTTGTTGAGTGTATTATCTGATGTTTTATGAGTCGCTTCTTTTGTAAACTGTGTGCTTGTGAACACCTCTTTCCTATTTTTTACTGATATGTATAAAGCTAAGTCTTAAGGACAACAACGACACCTAAAACATACTGGGTTTTTACTATATGCCTGGCATCATGCTAAGCCCCTTGCTCTCATAGACAGACACAGCAAATCTTTCCCCATGTGGCTTGCATCTAAAATACTCTTGTATGAAATCATCACCCTATTCCTTGAGGCCAGTTTTGGAGCAGCCTGTTTTAGAAGCCTGCATTAGCTCATTTTTAGCATTTAACATCTTGAGAGGGGGACTGAGGTGTAGAGCCTGTGTAGGCCGCTCCTGGCGGTGCAGCTTGGTAGTTGTCTCACCCTGACAAAATCATAAACATAGCTACTTCCTTGGACACTATGGCCTCTGGCAGAGGTGGCGGCCTTAGAAAATTAGGTCCCTCTGTTCCTTACTTCTTCCAGGAATTCCAAAGGAGAGAAGCATTAGGATCAGTTGAGGGGGACAGGCACTGACTTGCAGCGACACTGAAGAGTGTGAAGTGAGCAGGGAACACTCGGATATTTCTTTCTCTAAGCATCTATGAGCAAATACACAGCCCTGTGGTCCAGGAAGAACAGCAAGACTCAGTGTCCCTCTAGGTACCCTGACATGGAGACACTGGATATAGTTTTGGAAATGGCCCATGTTGTCACGCTTGTGCCAAACTTGTCTAAATGTCCCCTCTCTTAGCATCTGATCAGGGGACGACCTCTTTGTCACTACTGTTTCCTCTACTGCCTGCCCTTCCTTCTAAAGCGACCGTAAGGATGCTTCATGCTGCCCGGAGGCTATCACTATGCTGGGCTTACGGGCTAGTCCCATGACTCGATCTCTTCTCTACCTGCTCATTCACTCTGTGAAGTTTCAACTTGCTACAAACATCCTGATTTTGAAGCTCACGCTGACTGCACAGCACCCAGATGGCAGTCACTAGGTTGCTTTGCTTGAATAGCAAGAACCCAAGCTCCAGGCCTGGGAGGTGGCGTTAAACAGAGAACAGCCTTTTTCATCAGACTTGGCTCTGGCCCATTGTGCTAATAGAAATGCAGGAAGAAGCTCTTCACAAGGCCCTATCCTACACACTCGGGGGTGTGCCTGGAAATTAGAAACCACCCGTTTTCTCTTTGAGTACAGATATTCGTTGAGGACCAAAGCGAGGGATGAGAAACTGCTAGAGTCCTTTGTAAGGATGAGCATGCCATCGGGTAAATTAGGACACATGTCAAATCTAGATGCCTGGGCTCTGTTCCAGATTGTCTCAATAGGACTAGGCAGAACCTGGGAGTCTGTTTGTAATTAAGTAATCAATTGATTTTTGATTAATTAATACTTATGTAGGAGGTAATTCTATTACAACCTGTCTGGCATGGGAAATGATGTCTTGGGGCAGAACCAAAATAGTCACTTGTTCAAATCACCAAAAGATCCCAACATCCTCCTTCCCACACATCTGAACAGCAGCTTAATAGTACCTTTATAATGGAGGATTATTTTTAAATACAAGTTAATTATTCTAACTGTTGAGACCAGTTAAGGAAGACTAGCTTTTTGAAGTACAGCTGATAAACACAACTTCCAGCCAGGCATTTGGTAGCTCATGTTGGTGGCTTCTCACAGCGTCTTTGATCTGTGGTGGCCTGTCTCATTCAGCATTTTTTATGTTGATAGTCTTTATGTTCCAGCCTATGCAGGCACGGACATGTGTACTCAGTCTCTTTTCTGCATCTTCCTTCCTTCTTACTTCTTGGATACTTTCTTCCCTGCACTTCTCCTAAATGAGGGCTGCCATGAAACACTCCAGATACCCATAGGCCCTGTCACAGAAGAAGAAAAGGGTCCCTCGGAGTGTACAGAAGTTACTTAACAAGGCTGCTTTCTGGATATATACACATGGTTGGATCAAAAGCATGATGACTCCAAACTTTGCTAGGTCTACAGGAGACAGAGGTTATCACCACATCTTGAGGTTGCTAGGCTAGCAAACAGATAAAGGCCCAGATCCAGGAATTCATGACATTCCACCTCCCACAGACTGCAGGAGTCAAAAAGTTCTCTTACGCATTTCTCCCCCTTCCAGAGTTCTAGCCAATCACATAAACAAAAAGTAATCATCTGTATTCTCTACAGCTCAGGAGCAGATGGGACAACCCCCACAAGGCTAGTGCCAGGATGGAGTTGTGATATCAGTCCCCAAGAGGGAATGCTGCAGAAACAACCCTAGGAACAGCTCAGGCTCTGCTGTCACCAGGAAGCCAAATCCTCTACTTCCTGTGCTTACCATGTGACCAAGGGGGAGTGGCTGAGGACAAACTGAAGTGTCGATAGTGAAAACGGAAGTGTAGACAAGGGCCACATTTGGAAGAGATAGTTCTTGTGTCTGGTCAAGTCTACAGTTAAAAATAGAACCCAAAGTATGAATTTGAAATAGGAACATGGCCAATACACAAAATGCCTTCAGAAACGGTGCCTCTTATTCCTAAACACTCATCCTATAATGATCTGAACACCTAATGCTGTGCACTAATGGGCTAGAAACACATCAATGGCTACACAAATTGTTAGAAATAAAATCAGAAGAAAAACCTTAGTTCATCTTGGAAAACATGCATGACAGACTGGATGCAGCTAACTCCTACCATAGGAGTTTCCCAAGAGTAGACTAGCAATGACGCTGAAGGAGATAGAAGCTGTATTGTGCTGTGCACGTGGGCTCTACTAGCTACAAACCCACGTCCAATCTCTTCGGATTCAATTGGACACACTAGACCTTGGAAGTCAACACCCGATGGAACTGACTCTTTAGATTTCAGAGTCTATGTATGTTCTTTGTGTTACCACCCCCTTCTTATTCCATTGGGCACTCACTGACCTCGGATCTCAGGAGGAAAATGAGAGGAAAATTCAGACGGCCTCTGCCACCGCGAAGGATATAATCTGGCAGGAAAAAATGAAATTGAACAAAACAGTAATCAAGTTTATGAAGGGGTCAGATATTAGTCACGATTTAGGCAGTGGAAGTGGAATGTCCCATCCTTATCTTAACTACATCTACCCTCAGACTGTGTTTCTACTAAGGAGTTTGAAGATTCTTCTTTTTTTTTTTTATAATCTTTTTGGTAATTTCACAGTCAATTTAGACATCAAGATTGAGTCACTCACAATTTGTTAGCAGACGGTATCTTGTGGGTCCTTGTTATTTATAACAGTCTTCCTCTCCAGGTTTGCATCTGGGAGCAGGAAAAACAACACAGAAACATGCATCTGGGCAGAAGTCTAGGCTTCAGGGCTGCTTTTGTTTATGTTTGGAAAGTCTAACCCCTAGGGAGGCTGGCTATTGATATATTGCGTTCCATATCCCCTGTGAGAGGGATTAAGGGCATGGTGTGGATGGACCTCGTCTCAGGTTCTCTTCTGTTTGCAATCTGTCTTCCATTCATGCAGATGGAGGGACACGTGAAAGGGGCTTGATGGATCTTCGTCTTTTAACTTCAGAAACTATGGTCTTTCTATGTCACCCTCCTTTTTGCCCAGTAAACACAAAGACACAGAATGCTGTAACACTGTTGTACCCATCGAGTCTTCTAGAATCTTCCACTTTACTCCACTACAGACACCCCAGTCTGAAGCCATCAGCAGGTTGCTGTGCCCTGGTCACTGGCGGGCATTAGGTGCAGTCAAGCGGTCTCTTAGACGTTAACTGATGGCTTTGACCCTTCTGTTGAACTCAGGAAGCAGCAGCTTCGTAAAGAAGGCCGATTCTCTAGGTCGATCTTCTATATAAGCATCAATTTTACTTAGTCCCTTTGCCTCATCTCTAAAAATGGAAGTGCATTTCCTGAGAAGGATCGGTGACATAAAGTCAGGCATTTGTTTCCATTCATTTGCGTTCCTTAGTGATCATAGCCATGACTGTTATACTAGACTGTGGGAGTCTAAAGGTTCTTGGCCTGAAAAGAATGCTTTTAAGGTCCAACTACAATAAGCAAGAGGGGAGGCTCCCGAGAGAAGGCCCATAGAAGGGACTCACAAGGTTGAGACTCTTCAGACTCAGCCAGATTGACCCATTAGTTCTCCATTCAGTGAATGAATGGTTAAATATCTATGGCTAGCTACTATGTGGTGATAGTGAGGGATGGACAGTCAGCAATAGAGTAAGAGGGAGAAAGAGATAAGATAGACGATCCTAACATTCTGTAACAGGCATCTTCTCTGACAAACTCCAACAGATGTATTGATGACATTGTAACTGTACACATGCAAAGCCATGTCTTTTAAAATCCAGAGAAATAGCAGGTGACAGTATAATCGGTCTCTCATGCTATCAACACCATGATTTAGGGGCTAGGGGAAGTGAAAATGATGGGCAGGTTGAAGGCAAGACTATGGATGAGGAATAAAATTTGGGTAACAAGGAGGGACCAAAGGGTATCCAGAGCAGTGTCTAGGTCAACCTGGCAGAAATTGGAGGACCTTCTTAAAAGATACCTCCTCCACTGCTGAAGACTCTTCACCTCCTGGCAGTGACTTCACTTTGCTGTGCCCCCGTTTCTTTTAGGCTCTGAAACTAGAACAAAACATCTCTGAGGGAGTTACTGTTGTGGTGACGATAAGATACATTTGCCTGGCAGATTATAGGTCCCAAATAGATGCCCAAGCGGAGGAATATGAGGTCTTCTCATCGTTTACAGATCATTTAAACAAATAAAACACTTCCCTTGGCATTATCTCATTTGGTTCTCACCACAACCTGTGAAATGGAGAAGACAGGTATGAATATTCTCATTTCACAGTTATATGAGATTTCAGCTCTACCTTGCCTCCTCAGGGAGACAAAACAAAAGAGTGAAATGGAAAAACACTGTGGTTATGTCAGTGACTCGAAACTTAGGGAATATGTTGGGATTTTATTTCAGTGGCTAAGAGGAAGCAGGCAAATACTCGAGAATAGAGAAAGGAAAGGACAGCAGTACTCAAGGGATGTTAATCTGGAAGTAGTGGGTTGATTGGAACGAGAAGGGCTTATTCAAGCCAGCCTCAAAGGTAAGTATTTTGGGTTTTGCTGTGCATAGAAGTATTGGGTTACTGTAACAATTTAGGGCCGGTGATTCAACGAGACAGAATTTCCTCCTCATCAATGAGACATGTGCAGCGGTCCATCTGCTGCTCTTTCCTGCCTCTCCCTCCCTTTGCAAGCAATGAGGATGATAACAGACAATAGCAAGACATTATAGTTAGCAGGTGTGAGCGGCAACAGTGTATTAAAGCTATGTAAATAAGGAAAGCTGAATCTCTGGAGCTTTCTAGATGAGGACTGTCATGCCCAGTGCTTAGAAAGCAGAACGAATCCAGGGCTTACTCCAAAGCCTGGCATTTGCTCTCTGTCATTTTTTTTTTTTCAGTCAGGGTTTAGGTGGTGTCTTTCATCAAGATTAAGGAAATGTTTAAAGTTTTACACAAAACCTACATCACCATCAAGCCCCTATCTCGGGTTTCTTATCCACTCCATCGATGACATCAATGAAAATGGCCCTCTCCCGGACTATCTTGCAGAGTCCTAATCCACTTTGAAGGAGAATACAGACTTGGAGACTCATCTACCCACCCACCACAATGGCGGTCTTTCCTTTGCAAGTCCAACTCTATACAGACAATTCAATAGCAGTGCTGCATCATTTTCCATGAGGTCCAGTCCCCTACAAGTCCCTCATCAACTGGAAATAGCATGAACCCCCGTAGCCTACTGAGCACCCTACTTTAGTTATGGTGTCACTTGTGATTACTCTGCTACCAGGGAGTGGAGGCTCGCTGCTACTGGCCAGCATCAGACACAGGCTTGGACAGCACACTGCTAGACGGGGACATGATCAAAACTCAAAATGGAAGGATAGTTTCTACTGACAGTGGCTATATTTTCACTTTTATAAGTCAAACATGTCTAAAGCAAACCATCTGGGCTTCCAGGCCACATTTCACAAGGATGGGAATCTGCTGCAAGACCCTGAACAGACCGAGAGTCAGAAAACAGTCGGTTTTGACCTGGCCTTGTCAGACTGACTTCTTGGATGCAGTTTTCCTCCTAGTGATGAGCAGATTCTTTCTCCTCCCTGTACAGGTCATGCTGTTTTAGGCGAGTGTTGAACATTTTCTTTCTCCATATATTTAACTTCTAATTCACCCAATTCATCTCAGTAGATCTTCACTGGAAAAGCACGTTGACTGGACAAGGCAGTGTCGCCCACCAAGTACCTTCCTATTCTGCATTTCTTTGACATCATTTTCAGCAATACCATGGCACGGTGATGTGGATCCACTTCTGCCAGCTGTGGATGTGGTTGGTGTCCTCCTCCAAAAGCTGTTCATCCGATACCTGATTCCTAGTTTATGTGTTAATGGCTTTGGAGATGTCATATATACATCACAGTAATGAGATAAAGTCGTGAGAGAGGGGCTTCTAATGATAGCATTAGAGATTTTGTAAGCAGATGAGAGACTGACATTGACCGTTTGTCTTACCATGTGATGACCTGTCCTGTTTCACCATGCGGCAGGAAGGTCCTTCTCAAATGTCGGCTATGCTTGTGACTTCCTAGCCTCCAGAACCAGCAGTTAAGTAAACCTTTATTCTTAATTACTCAGTCTCGGATATCCTGTTATAGTGGCAGGATAAAAACTAAAACCCACTATATTTGATTATAAGTACCCCAAGGAGAAGCTCCATTGTCTGATTTTATATAATGTTTTGTCTATTGTAAATGTTTAAGTCGGATGTTTGAATGAACAAGTGAGTGAACGAAATACTCATTTACACTTGTCTAGCACTCTAGAGCATTCCACTATCGACAAGCTATTCACAGTCTGGCGGCACATACCGGATCATATGGCCTCTCTTGGTTTGCCCAGGATCTACGAAGCAGGAAGGATGACCCACCAGAGATGCTCTGACTGGCATGCTGACCCCCAGGTACGAAGGGGGGATGCGTGCTCATCTTGTGTAGGTGTCGGCAGTCAGTCATCTCTGACTCACAGGCTACATTCCTTGGCTGCTATTAAAGCTTACGTTAAGAGCACTCTCACAGGAAGCAGAGGGTGGCATGTGACGCCCGGAAGAAATGAGCTCTGAATGGAAGCTGGAGCACAGCAAGCCCCAGAGAGGCCAGCGTTTACAATGGTGGCAGGAAGCGAACAGAATGTTCTAGAGTCATGATGCTACATGCCATCACTTTGCATCTTTGCAACTTCTGCTTATATAATAGCAATTTGCACACCCAGATTTAGACACCCAACATGTCCATCTCTGAGATTCAGTGCTAAATTACAAATCACCAAATTTGCTAGTGCAAATCAGTTTTGCCCAAACTAACAGGTTGTAATCATAACATTTACACATTAAAGTTGATACCTTGAATGCACAGGAGACCTCAGACACTGAGACAAAGCCAACCTACATTTATTTTATATGAGATTTTATAAAGGGACACATATCACGGGCTTTGGCAGAGACTGCTTTCACTACCATCTGACATTAGCTGAGCCCCAGTAACAGGCTACTTTGACTTTCTGTGCCTCTGTTTCAGGAACTGTACAGTATAAAGAATGTAGGACTGTATGTATACATGAGTTTGTTGTAAGGAGTTTATTAGTTAATATGCTGTAGACGTCACTTCTAAGCTCCCCGTGGGTCTGAAACAACCAATCAAATTTTGGAGTTAAGGCAAGTATGCTGATGGTTTATTTGTTAAGAGAGTGTTTTACTATGTCAGGCGGGCTGGCATCAAACAGTTGATGCTCCTGTCTCAGCTTTCTGAGTGCTGAGATCTTAAGACTGAATCATTACACTTGACTGAGGTTTTTATAACAACACAGGCATTTTAGAATAGATATGAAGAGGTCCACAATTTGGGGCTTATCTAATCACTAGAAATTTTCATCTAATAAAGGATCTTGGCATTCATAGATACTGTACAGCATCAGGCAGGGGAGGGAGTTTGAGGGAAAATGCAGCTGGACACAGGGAGAAGTGGGTAAGAAGCCTCTCTGAGAGCTAAGTGATGTTAGGGAGTGGCACTCAAGAAAACCCAGAGAATAACATTCTGAGGGAGGGCAAGGGATGAGCTGCTGAAAAGCTGTGAGCCTTCAGTATGTGTGCTTGGTTTTGGGTGCTCATGTTTCATGGACGAGACCCACATATTTAATTCACCACTGTACCCCAGGAAACCAGGAGAATATCTGGCAGAAAATGTTGGTTTAATTAATATTCTTGAGTACAGTTAAGGAGGTTAGTACAGGCAGCGTGCTGGAAGAAAGGATGGGTGAAGTAGAAGTGAGTCTCCACAGGACAGCCATATCAGAGCACATGACTCTGGGCTCCAAGGAGACTTGGGTAGCACTCCAAGAATGTTGTGGGGCAGACAGAACCTTGGGATAAATGGATGACGTGATCTGACTTACATCACAAAGTCGCCATCTTGGTTCCCGGTGCGCTTACATCAGAACACATCATAGGGGACAATAATGAACACTCCCAGGCCAGGAGGAAGGGAACCGAGACATACACTGATGTTAGAGGTGATAATGAGGGTTCAGTTCTAGTCACACTGTGTTTGTCATTGTTAACTTGGGGGGAGCTAGGGGAGGCTGGAAACAGAGCTAAGCCACTCTCAGGAATTGAATTGGTAAAAGGCAGTAGATATGTATAATTGAAAATCATGTGGCAATAAACTATAGATACACCAATAAAGGGATAGATGCTTAAAATGTGGGATAGAGCAAACATTTCAGAAAAAAGCTGGAGGACAATTCTGTTCATATACATTAAAAATAACCAGTAAGTCTAATACATCTTAGGAAACACAGCTCTATATCGGTGGAGTTGACGCCTCGTAGTATGATGTCTGTCCCTCCCATCAGATATGGAGAAAGAATTGAGAACAGAAGGGAGTAATAAATAAAACAAAATGCAACAGTGGTCACAATACACTATAGAGTAGTGGATTGCTTAGCTCTTGGTTGGTGAGGCCCATGGAAATAAATTCCTCAGCTCTAGGTCTCACTGGCCACTTTCTCTATGAGAACTCCCATCTATAAAACTTCCTCCTTTTGAAGGGTATGAATTCCATAGGCTCCTGAATGGTTCTTGGTGGTCACTGATTCCTGACAGTCACACTGTTTGAATCCTCTCTCTCAGGGATAGGGCTAACCTGTAACTCAGTGGGGTTGTAGAAATGGCCGCCAAGGCTATGTCATAAAAGACATTTTGGCTTTTGCCTCTGTGGCAGTTTGAATGAAAATGGCAAGGATAAGTCCATAGGGAATGGCACTATTAGGGGGTGTGGCCTTGTGGAGGAGGTGTGGCCTTACTGGAGGAAGTAGGCCTTACTGAAGGAGGTGCAACACTAAGCCTCAGAAGTTCAGGTTCTTCTCCAGACCACGTCTGCCTGCACGCTGCCCTGCTTCCTGCCATGATGACAATGAAATTGTCATCTGAATTTTACATCTTAAATTGTAAGCCAGCCACAATTAAATGTTTTCCTTTATAAGAGCTGCCATGGTCATGGTGTCTCTTCACGGCAATAGAAACCCTAACTAAGAGAGTCTAAGTCTCTTGTCCATTTGCTCTGGGGAAGTTATTGGTCATATTGTAAGGACACTCAAGCAATTCCATGGAGGACCACGCGGTCAGAAACCAAGGCCTCCTGAGAATTTTCCTTGAATTTTCCAGCCCCGTGTTTGACTATCTTGGAGGGAGTATTCCTCCACACATCTTCACTGCAGCCTTGCGAGACACTGGTTCAGTACCCCCACACAAGCTATTCCTGACGCACAGACACTGTTTGGGGTTAATAAATGATTATTGTTGTCTTAAGTTGACCATTTTCTGGGCAGTTTGCTATGATATAGTTAACTGAAGTCCTTGAAGTCAGTCTTTGAACTCATAACTGCCTTACTAAGGGGTGTGAAGAAATAAAAGCCTTGTTTGTCTTGGATGAGTTTTTTCTTCACTAGGTTCCCTTCCCTTCCAACAGGAGAGGTGTGAAAAGCAATAATTTTAATCAAAATAAGTAACACCTGGTTCATTTAAAATCAAGTCCTGTGAAATTGGTCCTTACAAAAATCAAATGTTGGCACCGCTAACAACCTTAGAAGTGTCTTTAAAGAGATGAATCTGTCCTAAACTTGCACGATGTTTTTCAGAAAAACACCCTTGAAACATCCTTTCTTATCCACGCAAAGTTCTGGAAAATCAGCTGGCTTTGAAACCTTATCTGTTTGGTCTTCTTACAGCAACTTAAAAAAAAAAATCTACAGAACATATAATGAGCAGATGAATTTAAATCAGTGAAATAATTTATCATTTCCCGAGTTTTGTAAGAAATTGAAATTTTTCCACAGTGGGGTGTGTGGAGGTGAGGGGTAAGTTAGTCTGTTAGAGAATATGGTTGTAGCAATGAGCCCTCTTCTTTCACAGTAAAGAACACTGCAGACTATGAAGCAGGAATGGTGGTCTCCTCCTTGTTTGACATACTGTGTATTTATCTGCATATTATTTTAAAAGGACAACAAAATCCAAAGCAGAATGACCAAATTCTAGCAAGTCATAGTCAGGGATGTAAAAGGAATTTGTAAGACAAAAGTGTGACCTCTGCTAGGTCAACTGTCTGTACTAGACAGGGAATTCTGCAGAGTGTGGAGTTCGCCCCAGGAATTCAAGGAAGCCCAAGTCAAGAGTCCAGCAAAACAAGAAAGCAATGATCCCTGGCTTCAAGAGCTCAGGCTGCACGGTATGGGAGCTGGCAGGGCCTTGAGGAAAGGAAGGAAGGGAGGAAAGAAGAATGGGAGGGAGGGAGGAATGAGTCTTAACAACCGGATAAAAATCAGAATGGGCCAGAGGAGAGTAAGTTGAGCAAAGGGAAAGATTATATGACGAGAAGTCTGGAAAACTTCTGGGGTTCAGAGCCAGAAATGGCCTCTTGTTACCAGGAGTTGCCATCGGCGTCACTTCCTCTAATTAACAACAGATGCTTTTTCAACATAAATAACATTTACTTTTCCTACAAGACATTATTAATGGAGCTCTTTCACAGTACCAGAGAAAATGGCACGTGGTGATGAAGTTTTCATAAATTTCAGGTTCTTTTTTCCCTTCCTTCCTTCCTTCCTTCCTTCCTTCCTTCCTTCCTTCCTTCCTTTCTTCCTCCCTCCCTCCCTCCTTCCCTCCCTCTCCCTCCCTCTCTCTCCCTCCCATTCTTCTTTCCTTCTTTCCAGGATTCTCCTGTATCCCAGGTTGACCTTGAACTCTCTATGTAGCTGAGGATGATCTCAAACTTCTGAGTGCAGATATTATAGGTGTGTGCCACCATGGGTCCTGGGTGTTGAAGCCAAGGCTCTGTGCATTGTAGACAAGCACTCTATCAACTGAGTTTCATCCCCAGGCATCAGGCATTTCCTCAGAGAGAAACAGCATGGGTTTTGGATTTAGATCATGATCCTAGTTCATCTTGAATTTGTGATCTTAAGTAGGCTAGTGGCTTTCAGGGCTCAGATCTTAGCATTTAGTGAGTGGCTTTGCCATATATGAGGCACTACAGCTAAGCAAGCTCAACGCAGTTCCTCACCGGCTTGCTCTAACAACCATCTAGGATTGAATGTATCTCCCGAGGTCCGTGTGTTGGAAATTTGATCCTTAACTCAACAGTGTTGTGTGTGGGGGTCTTCAAGTAGTGATGAATTCAAGACAGTTCTGCCCTCAGGGATGAATTAATGGCATTACCTTGAGAGTGAGTTTCAGACAAGGGAGTCTGGCCTTTTCTTAGCCTCTCTTACTTACCACTTTACCTTGTTGCATTCTGTCATGGGATAATTCAAAAAGAAGGCTCCTGGCATATGATGGAATTTTTAAGTCAATTTTTATCTTATTAATGTATACTTGTCTGTGGATAGACAGTGGTATTATGCACATGTGATTGTAAGTGCCTATAGAGGCCAGAATAAGGCATTAGATCCCCTGGAGCTGGAATTACAAGTGGTTGTGAACTGTCAATAGTGGGTGCTGGGAACCAAACTCAGGTTCCCTGTAAGAGCAGTCAGCACTCTTAGCTGCCAAGCCATATCTCTAGCCCTGGTGCTGGCATCTGCAGATCGGACTTCCTATCCTCCAGAACATTAAGAATATATGCAAATTTATTAAATGTATTAAATATTAATATAGAATCATAAACATGACTTATTTAAATGTATAATAAATGGCATAACAACATATAGTAAAGAAGATTGTTATCATATATATTATTATAAATTAGCCAGTTTGTAATATTGTTACAGCAATGCAAAACCAACTAAGATCATCCCTCTGGGTGTGGTAGTCATTCCAATTTATGAAGAACCTGAGGCTGAGAGGCCAAATCTAAAAAAAAGTGTGTGTGTGTGTGCATGTGTGCATGTGTGCATGTGTATATGTGTGTGTGTGTGTGTGTGTGTGTGTGTGTGTGTACAGGTATAAGCAAGCCACAGTATGCCTGTGGAGGTCAGAGGGTAACTTTGTGGAGTTGGTCCTCTCCTCCCACTTTTACAAGGGTTCAGAGGATTGCAGACTGAAGTCACACTAGCAGGCTAGTGCAAGCAGCAACTGCTTTTACCTGTTGAGACATCTTGCCAGTCCCAGATGTTGAATCATTTGTTCAAGACATCAGGATTAAAGGGGCTGACATTTGAAGAAAGCTTTCAACAACAAGCTGAGCTTTGGCTCTGTTTCATGATCTCTAATCCGGAGATGAAAACTGCAGAGTATCAATGTTGGGAGCTGCAGACCCTCAGACCCTGAACATTCTATGATCCCTTGCCTGCCAGAGAAAACAGTTTGCTTTTCTATGCTTGCAGCTGCTCTGAGCATGGAACCCTCATGAATTCCTGCTTACAAGGAAGTAGTTTCTAGTGGGCTTGCATGGAAAATCCTGAGAGCTAGAGCGTGGCCACTAATTAAGAAGAGCACTATATAAGCTGCCTTGGAACATAATAAAATTGGCATTCTTGCTTCAAGAGTGACCCGTGTCTCTGTGAGTTCTTTAATCCCCAGACCCTTGCCTGACTGCAGTTCCAGGTGGTACAGGCGCCACACATCAACATTACAGGAAGGGCCTGGAGGCAGAGAAGGTCTCCACACATGATCTCCAGCCTTGGAAGTAGGTTCCAGGAACGACAGACAAATCTGTCATACCTGAAAGGGTGATGATCATCAGAGGATCATTAGGAAAGGGCTGTAGTATCAGCCTCCCCTTGGTCCAAAGTAAGGAACGAAAGGAACGCCAGGATGATGTGCACTGACTCTTTGAGACAAGGGAGGCAGCCTTAAGCCAGAGTTCCTGCCTGACACCATCTGCTCTGGGCTTTCTCTTGCTTAGATGTAGAAATTCACTCTGGCCAGGAACTAAGACATAAGACACAATAAATGTTCCTTAAATCAACAGAGTATTTTTAAATTATTATTGAATTTATAGGCTTTGTAGAAAGTAGACAATCACTCCCCCCCCCCCCGTATCTAAATATAGGTGGTGTTTAGGGTTAGCAGGCAGTACAAGATGCACCAGGTAGTAGGACTCAACTGGGGGGGGGGCAAAGATGGGGACCAGAAATAGTGACATTTTCTGGCTCTTTCTGCCTAAACCAGCCCGTGATGCAGCTGCTGAAGCTAAGTCCCAGCACTTGCATTTCCCACTCACTTTTCCCCATTCACTTCAAAGAAAATTGGCTCCTGCATTTATTCCTGCTCCCATTCAGGGTTCTGCCTCACACCAGTTTTCTATTATTTAGTTCTCTGAGGTCAATCTGTCTAAAAGTTCACCAGGTTTGCCAGGCGGTAGTGGTACACTTTAACCCCAGCACTCTGAAGGCAGAGGCAGGTGGATCTCTATGAGTTCAAGGCCAGCCTGGTCTACACAGAGCTAGTTCCAGGAGAGGCTCCAAAGCTACAGAGAAACCCTGTCTTGAAAAACTGGAAAAAAATAGTTCACCAGCTTTTATCATCTTCCCCTCCTAAATCTGTTCACCTCTCTCATTTTCCTTGATCAAAAAGGCTACATTGGCAAATAGTTAGTTTTGAGAAAGGAATGGTGGGGGGTGGGGGGGAGAGAGCCACCCACTGAACTTGGGTTTTGAGTGTTTGGAAGCTGCGTTTCAGAGAAGCTGGTCTTCAGTGGTTTAATGGTGAAAGACTGGTGGTTATTCATGCCCAGGGTTGAACGGTGATAAAATACAAAGGTGGAGATTACCTACTATGAAAGAGATGAGCTCATTCCCAGCCTGGCATGGCAGTTCCACTGGCAGGGCTGGCCACAAGATTATGCCTTTTGTAATTTTGCACATCGGTAGAACTGGTAAACCCATGGAAAGGCAGAAGATAGATAACAACCCACAATGGGGATGCAAAACACCATGCCTGAGAAAACTTGGCATGGAAAATGAACTCAGATTCAACAGATTCAAACCAAGCACCTCAGCGTCTGTCTTTTCTTTGTTTGCTTTTTTTTTCTCTCTCCTTTATAACGGGCTCTATTTGCTAATTTAAAAACATTGCAAGTGACCTGAGCCCATCTTCTCAGATGGGTCTGTGTACTTTCTAACTCCACGAGGGCAGTCCTTGGGTTTAGAGCTGTAATTCTAAACCCAAATCTTAATACTTTGTGATGTTTTTAATATGTCAATAATTTTCTGGCTAAGAATCTGGGGCCTTGGGTACTTGATGCATATTTATCCCTTGATCATGTTGCTTTTATGAATGGTGTTAAAAGAATGGAAAATAATAACCTTCAGCCACCTTATCCTTAAGCGTGGATTTTCTCTGACACATGAAAGGCTAAGTCTGACAATATGGTGGACAGATACATAATGTGAGGCTTGGTTCATTTGCCAACCAGGTTCTTAGTAATTATCAGATCAGATAAATCCAACGACTCAGTAATGTACCGATTCATGTTTCCATAAGAACCGAAAAATTAATCAAAAGTATTTTATACATGTAATCAAACATTAAGAAATTAGCCATCTTCTAAGTCAAATAAAAAATAAATTTAGTAATATATACATATATGCATATACTTGATAATATATGTGATTGACTTATTGATTTATTTATCGAGATAGGGTTTCTCTGTGGTTTTGGAGCCTGTCCTGGAACTAGCTCTTGTAGACCAGGCTGGTCTCGAACTCACAGAGATCCGCCTGCCTCTGCCTAATATATGTGATTTAATACCTAATTTATTTACATTATAAAAGCAGCAGAAGGGGGTTCAAAGGACTTTACCTTATCTACAAGAAGTAATCAACTCAATTTTGAAAAAAAGTTATTACTTTTATTTATAGTGTGTGTGTGTGTGTGTGTGTGTGTGTGTGTGTGTAGTGTATGTGTGGATTCTTCCTTCCAGAGGCCAGAAGAGAACATTGCATTCCCCTAGCACTGGAGTTAAAGGTAGTTGTTAGCCTCTGGACATGGGTGCTCTGAGCTCAAGTCTGGTCCCTTGCAAGACAGCAAGTGTTCTTAACCACCGAGCCATTTCTCTCCAGACTCCACAAATCCAGTCTTTAAAACACAGCTTTTCTTTGTGGAATAAAATAGTTAAATATTAAAAATAATCAGACCTGTAATCAAAGTCTTTCTGGAAAGCCCTATCATTTGCTTTATGACCCCGAAGTTACTCTTAATTAAAGGTTCTGATTTGTTGCTAATAAAGGATGTCGGTAATTCTGAGTCATTGCTAAAATTATCACAGGGTTTCTAGTGAAAGGAAGAAACCCTAACGTGTCGCATTCATTTAATTTGTACTCTGACATGATGCTTTTGGACAGGACTGCCTTCATTTGAAGAACCATTTCCTGGCTTTTCCTTTATCGCGTGGCAGTTTTACGAAGAGGTCATTCAGGATGAGTGGGCTAAAATTCTTGGTTTCTATTCTGAGTGGTCCCGCAGCTGTGAGAAGGCGGCCGGAGAGTGGGAGGCTGGGTCTCGGTAACCTTCTCCTGCAGTCTCTAATCCCAGTGGTTTTTGTTTTGTTTTTCCATCCAAGCTCCATCTCCACCATTGTACTTCTGGAAGCATTGGGCTTGTGTTTATCACAGTCTGAGGTGCTTTCAGGGGTCAAACCCAACAGAAAAATCCTGTAAACCAAACTCCTTTTACATCTTCAAACATTTAGCCGATAATTCATGTTTTTAAAGATTTATTCATTTGTATTTTTTTAATTCTTAAAACGTTTTATTTCTATTTTGTACATATGCGTATTTTGTCTGCATATATGTCTGTGAGTGACTTGTGTGTTGAGTGCCCTCAGAGTTACAGATAGATGAGCCATTATGTTCTGAGAATTGAGCCCTGGTCTTCTGGAACAGCAACCAGTACCCTTAACCACTAAATCACCTCTCCAGCTCTATAGTTAATTTTAAAAATTACTTTGACTAGAAGATAGTATATACTTATATACTAGAAGATAGTATACTTTTAGTCATAAACTAAAGCCACTTTGCATGTCTAAAGTAAACTTTAATAATCATGTCTATTTTCTTTTTTCTTTTTTTAATTTATTTATTAAGGATTTCTGCCTCCTCCCCGCCACCGCCTCCCATTTCCCTCCCCCTCCCCCGATCAAGTCCCCCTCCCTCATATTTTTTTCTTTTTTCTTTTTTTAATTTATTTATTTATTAAGGATTTCTGCCTCCTCCCCGCCACCGCCTCCCATTTCCCTCCCCCTCCCCCGATCAAGTCCCCCTCCCTCATCTGCTCTAAGAGCAATCAGGGTTCCCTGACCTGTGGGAAGCCCAAGGACCGCCCATCTCTATCCAGGTTTAGTAAGGTGAGCATCCAAACTGCCTAGGCTCCCCCAAAGCCAGTACGTGCAGTAGGATCAAAAACCCACTGCGATTGTTCTTGAGTTCTCAGTAGTCCTCATTGTCCGCTATGTTCAGCTAGTCCGGATTTATCCCAGGCTTTTTCAGACCCAGGCCAGCTGGCCTTGGTGAGTTCCCGATAGACTACCAAAGAACTCCTACAGCTGATAAACACCTTTAGTAATGTGGCAGGATACAAGATCAACTCCAAAAAATCAGTCGCCCTCTTATACACAAAGGATAAGGAAGCAGAGAGGAAAATCAGAGAAGCATCACCTTTCACGATAGCCACAAACAGCATAAAATATCTTGGGGTAACTCTAACCAAGGAAGTGAAAGATCTATTTGACAAGAACTATAAGTCTTTGAAGAAAGAAATTGAAGAGGACACCAGAAAATGGAAAGACCTCCCTTGCTCCTGGATTGGGAGGATCAACATAGTAAAAATGGCAATTCTACCAAAAGCAATCTATAGATTCAATGCAATCCCCATCAAAATCCCATCAAAATTCTTCACAGATCTGGAGAAGACAATATTCATTTGTATTTTATGCATGTATATGTGTTTTGCCTCCATGTGTGTAAGTGGACCACATGCTTCTGGTGGCTTCATTTCCTTGCAGTACCCATCAAAGCCTGGTGTTCTCACGACCCTGTTGCGGTTCTGAGCCATCGGAATGTTTCCTCAAGTCCCCGGTTCTTCAGTTACAACCTCTGCTTTACCAGCTCTTTCCACAGTCTGTGCAACTAAGTTCCTCTTTTTAAATTCCTTCTGAGTAGCATCACATGGGCTCCATTTATTTTCCTCATAGGAGCCTATTATCTTCATAGTTGATTACTTTGGTGACAAATAAATAAATATATAGTGTGCATATATATATACACAATGTTTTGACACATATATATATTATATATAGTCACCTCTAAGTTATATTAGATTGAATTTTGTTTATGCAGATCAGGATGACAGAGGAATCCAACCTAGGAGAGAAGGTTCCAGGATGTCCCACAACTGGAAGCAAAACTGCTCAGGCCAGATGTTATTTTATCTGCATTTCATGTGTAAAAATGAACTCTTTCAGGTTTACGAGACCTAGATAGCAACTGAAGGAAGTTCATGCATTTCTACGTCTGTCTCATATTTATGAGGAAATGCAACTTAACAAGCTCGCACCCAACGTTTCTACACCAATGAGAAGAAAGTGGAGGGTGATACTGTGGCCGGCATTGGTTTAGTGGAGCTTCTGCATCAGCACAAAGTTAGAAGCATTACCTCGCAGGAGCATGCAGATACATCGTGTGCTACAGAAGCCATGCCCGGGTCCATGGCAGTGTGTGTCAGGACAACCAGGCAAGAGCACATCACTGGGGCTGTAGCCATGGTGCTTGCGTGGTACTGGACCACCCGAGAGCATTTCTCTCAGGATGCATCCTCACCATTTAGTAGTGCCTGGCTGCACATACATAAAAGTCATTCTGGAAACTGTGTTAAGACACTATCTGATATGGATGAGTTAGTTCTTCTGTTTTTGCTTTTGCATTTTTAAATGGCTCGTGTCAAATTCTGGTGTGCAACACATTCGTAAGAAGAATGAATTCTTTAGAAACTTTTAAAGAATGGTCACAAGTATCTTGATACAAGTACCCTATTTCTTCATCTTGCTTTGTGTTTATTTTTTTATTGCTTTGTTGCTTGGTCCAACTCTCTGACTGAATTTACTTTTCTTTTTTCTTTTTTTTTTTTTTTTGGTTTTTCGAGACAGGGTTTACTCTGTGGTTTTGGAGCCTGTCCTGGAACTAGCTCTTGTAGACCAGGCTGGTCTCGACTGAATTTACTTTTCAATGTGCCCACTGCATTCTTGTAATTCTAAAGACGCTGGCCTCCTAACTTACTGTTACTTTTCTCGATGATTCTAGCTATAGGTTTATTGAGACATTTTAGGCAAAAGGCAGGTGGTAGAGAGACATGAAGAAATTGCAGTGATAGAGGAGTGGTTAACATTCTTGTTAGCCATTAGTCAGCTTGTAAGATGGATTCTAAAGCCATGTGTGGGAACATCTGAGTGAAGTCAATGAACATGACTCAGATTGCATCTTGAAATAAATAAAACCTTTCTCCTTTTCCTGGATGCTGTTTGCTTGCTGCTTTTATCTCCGAATGCCAGGAGAAAATATCAAGGAGATTACTTTAATCTCCTTAGCTCATTTGTGCTTCATCACACACATGACTCTGTGGCTCCTTGCTCTGAAGACGGCAGCCTTGGAGTGGGCTTGGCTGCTGTGATTCACACCTATCCCTCCTCTTGGGCTTCACAGGTGTCTGAGTGGAGGGAGATAAGACGGAGGCCGCTGAAGGTCACAACCTTAGCCTCATCTGCCTTCTGTCCCAAGAGCCTCAGCGGAGAGAGAACACGCTGTTCACAGAGGATGAGGTAGAAAGCGATCATCTAGGAGAACATACACTCGTCTCCAAAGCTTCGAGGAGACTGCCTCACATAAAGAAAGATGGCTGCCAGGTGAAATAAACATACGGGTGATTTTCCAGAATTTAAAAATTTTGTAGAATCAGAAGCAAGGCAATACAAGCGGAGAAGAGGGAGCTTATAATAAACAAACAAGCACGTTTCATAAATTGCCATTAAATTGTCCAAAGAAGGCTGCTGCATACGGCCCTGTTGATGATTTAGGACATCTGCCTGCTTACCTGGGAAAGAATTTCACTGCATAAGCCCTTAACTTTCTACTATAGTTAGTTTTTCCCCTCTGCCCTGAGAAATTAGAAGGTTCCTTCCACATCTATCAATTGTACACCAGATTTACATCACAGAAGACAAGTATTTATAAAGTGAACTATCTAAAGTAATGGCTTCATCTCAGAATTTCTGAGCAAGCTATTGTGTACATTTGCCCAGCTCCTGAACTGGTTTGCCCGTTTCACTCTGGGAATATTTAACGCCTGAACTACCGAGGAATACATGAGGATGGCGAGGATGCTCACAGGTCAGCTGGTGTGCGACACCCACAAAGTTGCTGTGGCACATCTAGCCGCAGCTCTACAAACAAACGTGTCTGGGCACGCTCCACGGCTTGGAGCGAGGACTCTTGGCTTGGAGCTCTTTCCTCCCAGCGTTGCCAGGTTATACAGAGGAACAAAGGCAATTGTTAGCATCCCTGTTATAAGAAGACACTTTAATTTTTGCTTTTGCTATTCAGAAAACATTGACACTTATTGTTTTTTTTTTTTTTAACTTACAAAGCCTCCAGGCAGTTGCTTATCACTTACACACGAAAGGGGTCTTTAATTTCATGGAAGGAAATAGCCCATGTGGAGAAGTTAAGACTTCAAGAGCCACCCAGGAGCTCTCTAAATTGTCTTCTTAAAAGATATTATCGTATAATTTTTCATCTTTTGTGAAAATTGGAACCACGTCCATACGATGCCTCCAAAGGGATAGAAATAAAAGGCCTTGTGGGACTTCAGTACCCGCTGATATTAAACTGTCAAAACAGGATTTCTGATGTTAAGTGGTGTGAACAGATTGCATTTAATTGACACATCTGAAGATGCATAATGGGATGAAGGAAGTGGCTTACTTCAGTGCAAGTTAAACAATACTTCTGCTAGGCCACAAAATACGAAGAAGATTTCACACCAGAAAGTTCCCATCAACCTTATGGATCTTTAAGGCAACAACCCTTCATGAATAATCTCTTGAGAAACAAAGCATTTTATTCAAATCAATGGGAAGTTTTAAAGTCTTTATATGTGAAGGAGGATTTTGACATGATAAAAAAGAAGTCTAAGAACTAAGGGATGAGACACTTCTGCTTAGGATGCTGTCAAAGGCAGCCATATTTATCTTCTACTTGAAATGATAAATGATGTCAGGAAACATGAACGAAATAACCTCCTCCTAAGCACAGGGTATATTGGCACAGAAGACAGTGATCCATGAGAAAGAAGAAGCTAAAGAGACGAGCCTGGCCATGACCTCTGCACATGATAGGATGGTTCCAGACTATGATGTGGGAAGAGGAAACAGGAGGGACTTCTGAGAAGGCAGTGGATACTAAGTACGGCACACAAAGATGACAAAATGCAGGAAGAGAAAGGCAGCTCAAGTTCTGGAGTTCAGCACGGCATACCAATGACATGGGCGGGGGGTGGGGGTACCCATCCAGCTGTAGAGGCCTGAGCAGTGAGGGCACTCTGAGGAAGAGGCCACTGGACCAGTGGACGGAACTGTACCTGCTGCTTTTACAGAGCTTTGCTGATCAAAGAAATCAGAAGTCGCAGGGTATTGGGTAGAGCACGCAAGAATGTCCTGCCTGATTCAGTCAGGGTAATCAACCTTACATGATCTGTACTCGCGTAGGAAATCAGAAAAGCAGGACTCCCCAAAGCAGGTTATCTCCAAAAGTGACTTAACTGTGTCTGAACAGAGCTTGAGAATAGTTATAAAACATGAAACACTTAGCACACAACAGTTACAATATCTGGCCATGTATTAAAACCTAAGTAGAGAGGCTGGAGAGATGGCTCGAGGCCTAAGCATGTACTGCCTTTGCAGATGGACCTGAGTTCAACTCTCAGCACCTACACGGGGAAGCTCACAACTGCTTTAAATCCAGCTGCCCTGTTAAGGCTGTCATTTTAGATGAGTGAAACCCAGTTGGGTCGCCTGACCTCCATCACCATGGGATAATAAATCTTGTTGTTGTGAGAAGTTACGACAGTAGCAATAGGAAAGCAATATGCTTACCTCCAGAGTATGCATTAGTTCATGGACTCATCAGATTTCACTTGTGTCTGAGATATTGTAAACATCTTTACCTGTTTATTAATAACCTCCCTTCTACATACTTTTAAGGATGTTAGCCTTGAAAAAATATGCAGCATTTCTATTTTAAAATTATTTGCACACACTAACATTTGCTGTCTAGTTGACACACAGAAACTGCAGGTAAGTCTACACATAATGAGTACCACATATGACTTTGATAGATGTATATATTGTGTCGTCTCCAAATCTGAGTAGGTGCATTCCACAAAACTAGCTTTCCCTCTCGTCTGTCCTTCCTCCCTGTGGTGGTCTGAAGGAAAGTGGTCCCCAAAGAGAGTGCCGCTATTATGAGACGTGGCCTTGCTGGAGGATGCGTGTCACTGTGGGGACAGCTTTGAGGTCTTATTTTCTCAAGCTTCACTCGGTGTCACAGTCACTCAACATCCTGTTGCCTGCAAGATGTAGCCTTCTCAGCTCCAGCACCACATCTGCCTGCATGCCACCATGGTCCCCTTCATGATCATGATGGACTGGACCTCTGAAACTGTAAGCAAGCCACTTTAATTAATGTTTTTATTTATAAGTGTTGTCATGGTCATGGTGTCTCTTCACAGCAATAGAAACCCTAACTAAGCACTTCTTCCTTTCCAGTCTCTCATTACTTCCTTTCCTTTCTTCTATTTTGTCTTTGTCTTTGTTTTTGGTGGTGCTGAGCCATGAACAATTGAGCTATGTTCCCTAGACCTTTTATGACTATTTTATATTGGGGACAGAGTCTCATTAAGTTGCCTAGGCTGGCTATCATCATAATTATCAGTTATCATTTCTTTGTGATGAAAACATTTAAAAGAACTGATTCTACTTTTTTGATAAATATACAGTACATTATTATTATCTATAGCTATCCATTATATGGTACAGTAGACATCAATTAGTAAACTCTTTAAAAATCCAGTATGGGGACATGACAGGTTTTGCTTGATAGATGTATCTTCTCTAAAGAGATCAGCCTTAGATTACTCCCCCCTTATAATTTTCAAATACATCAGATATAATGTAAAAGAAATGTTTAGCACTAATCAGGGGGTTAAGTAAGTAGAAGAAGAGAGACAGCCTCATATACTAACCAGGTATTAAGAAAGAATGCGAATTAGGGGACGCCAAAAAGACTACAGGCTGAGCAAGATCAGGTAGCCAGGAAGAGCTTAGAATCCTTCCAAGAAAGCAAGCACCGACCGATAAGACAAGGCCAGAGATTTTACAGATGAGAAACAAAGATCCAAGGAGCTTCCATCTTACTTAGCGAAATGGCCTTCGTAGTATTTCAGGTTTGGGCATTCATTATAAATAGGATGCTGCCCACAGCATTTTCACTCTTGCCCGTATCGCCTCTGTGCCTTTGAGGATGTTTGATTGACAGCTTATTGAAAGGGGAAGCCTGGTTTAAAGCCCCAAGTTTCCTTTTACTGGGTTTGCCACATCAGTACCAGGCTCTTCTCAGACAAGTCCTGTCCTTAAATTCTTGGAGTTCCGCATTGGACTGTCTGTTGGACAGGAAGACATACCTTATTTTTAAGCCTTGACTTTGACCCTTTCACCTGTAGAACTAAATAAAGCAAACCCATGATGATGATGGTGATGGTGATGATGATGATGATGCTGGTGGTGGTGGTAATGGTGATGGCATCCCAGTGCAGACTTCTTCTATACACAGATGAAGTCCTGGTACCACCCGGGGTTCTCCTCCAGCGACCACAACTCTTCCCAGGCAGATTTGAATTAATAGTGAGTAGTCTACAGCCTATTCCTTATGCCTATGTCTGTGGTCTCTTCCTTATGTCTTTAACTTGAGGATCTTGAAGGAATTACAAATGATGTCCTGAATGCCCTTTTGTCCTGACTCCCCAAGTTCCCCTTCACTAAACTTCCCTCCAAACTTTTAGACTTCTTGTACTCTTGGCTACAGACATGAATAAGAATCACAAAAGTAACTGAAAAAAATTCTAGGGGTTAAAACAGGGAAAAATCAATGCTAGTAACATACTTTATTTAGCTTGCTATGTTAATATGAAAAGCAATATCATTAATAGGACCCAGGAATGGGGGATGGGAGGAAAGGTGGGAGGGGTGGAAGAATTGAGGGAGAGGGAATTGGGATTGGCATGTAAAGTAAGACTGTTTTAAAATAAATAAATAAATACAGAGAAGAAAAGAAAACAAGAAAACTAACAACACCAATGCAAACTGAAGAACTAACCCCCAGGAAATATTGCCGGTAGACGATACTATTTTATAACAATGGAATAAATTAATTGTTTCCATCAAATACTTAATAAAACACAAACAAGCCATTGAGTTTTAAATTCCTAACAAACAAATACACAGGCTCAGACTGAAACAGAATAACCCAGCTAAGAGAGTGAACGTTCAGAAAATACCTTGTGAACAAACATACGTGGAGAGAAGGAGCAAGGGAAAACCCGTGGAAATGAAGGATCATAAAATCCCGAGACACCAGAGTCACAGGAGAAAAGAGTCAACAAGTGACAGGAAACAATCCCTGAACTGAAGGCACAGCACAGGGAGGTCAAACAGACACTGACATGAAAGGACCTATGCTGCAGAGATGCAGTCACGGGAGGCTTGGAAGGGAGCAAGCGGGTCAGACTGGACGTTTCACCCACGGCTGGTGTTTCATGCCCCAGTCACTGCATCTGCTCTGGACTGTCTGTTGGAAGACTGCAGAGTACATGTCTTCCTTTCAGATAAGGAATCCTGTTAGCTGTCTTATTAATGTGTGTTCTGACCTCCTCTGTCTGCCTCCTGTAAGGGAGAGAGGAAAGGATGAGGGAGACTTTACTTTGTAAGGGTTGGGAAGTAATTTCTTCTTAATTGGAGTACTGTCTCACAGCCCTTGTTAATCTCTACTTCAGAAAACGTACTCAGAGTCACAAACTGGGCCCAAAGGCTCTTTTCATCCCTAAATTCCAATCCGCTTTTATGAAGACACCCCAGCAGCAACAGCAATTGCTTTGTGGCACTAACAGGTCATTAGCGAGAAGGCAAATGCTACAGCTCCCAGGCTCTTGTGTGCATGCATGCGGTGCTCAGCTTCTCGGACTTCCTGCAAGAGCACTTTACAACTCTGGACAGACTCATCCCAGGGTCCAGCAGCCTTTCAGCTTCTCTTTCTGTCTCTGTCTCTCTCTCTTTGCTGTTGTGCGTGTGTGTGCGCGCACGCATGTGCATGTGTATGCATGTATGTGTTTGTGTGTGTGCATGTATGTATGTATGTATGTATTAATGTGGGTGTACATGTGATGTAGGTGTTGTTTCATTGGTTAATTAATAAAGAAACTGCTTGGCCTGATACATCAGACCATGGGTGGGTGGAGTAGACAGAACAGAATGCTGGGAGGAAGAGGAAGTGAGGCCGACTCCATGCCTCTCCTCTCCAGGGCAGACACGATGAAGCTCCAGCCCAAGATGAATGTATGCTAGAATCTTCTGGTAAGCCACCAGCTTGTGGTGCTACACAGATAAATAGAAATGAGTTAATCAAGATGTGAGAGTTAGCCAGTAAGAGGCTAGAGCTAATGGGCCAAGCAGTGTTTAAAAGAATATAATTTGTGTGTTGTTATTTCGGGGCATAAGCTAGCTAGGCAGCCGGGAGCCGGATGGCAGGAATGCAGCCCGCAGCTTCTCACTACATACATGTGTATGAACATTCATATGTGGGTGAGGTTAGAGTTTGACACTGGCTACTTTTTTGATCCCTTCTACTTCATTTTTTTTTTTTTGAGACAGGATCTCTCACTGAAACTGGAGCTCATGGATTTGGCTAGGGTGGTTGGCCAATAAATTCCAGGGAACTGCCTGTCTCTGCCCCACAACTCTGGCATTACATATATGTTTCACCATTTCCAAATTTTACATGGATGCTGAGGACCGGGCTGAAGTCCTCAGGCTTGGACCTGGGTGTGGGGGGGGGTGCTTTAAGAGCTGAGTGAGGGCTCCAGCCTCTAATCACAGCGAGTTTTTATCAGTGTGCTCTAGTTTCCTTTCTGTTGGTCCCATAAAATACCCTGAAAAAAGCAGCTTAAGGGAGAAAAGCTGATTCTAGCTCATGATTCATGACTACAGCACATCATTGTGGGGATGTCCCAGTGACAGCAGACATCCCAAAGGACAACCTGATGTAGATGACCCCTCATGAGACTATCTACTCAGGTGATTCTAGATCATGTCAAGTTGACAATTAAAACTATCTCATGTGGCTTCTCTCTTTCCTCTCTTATTTCTGGCAATTCCCCTACTAGATGCCATATGAAATCGGGGTTTTTTAAGAGGTGACACAAGGGGATGATAAGGAGAAAGCAAAATCACTGGAACAAAGGGGCTCTGAGTTTTGTGTTTGCTTCCATTGGGATAGACAAGAATTGCTCTTAGGCCTGTGTGTTTATGGAAGATTCTACTAGGAGACTTAACCAACCATGATGGGTTGCTTCCCATCTTGAGCTCCTAGCCAAAGGGAGATTCCTATTGTTTTTAATGCTATAGTAATGGGATTTAAATGGGGGTAGGGAAAGACTGCTTTGTAAACAGCTAGGAGGGATGGATTATCGTTCCTTCTTTTCTGCAGTCTAAATTGAGGACACACAGTGCTGAACATCGTAAGCCTGTAATTACTGCAAACATGAGCGAGAGCCTCAGATCAACATATGAATGTTTCTAGTTCTCCACCTCTTAGAATCATCTGGCAGATCTAAATAAAACTGACAAAAGGACTGGGTAAGACCCAGGGTGGTGGGGACTTGCAAGACTCGAGAGATGATGGTTTCTGTTTTGGTTTGGCCAGTGGCCATGCACAAACTACTAAGAGCCTTACTGAAATGGGATCATACTACTAAGCATAAAGTATGTATACAGAGGAACAACCATCAAACTCTGTGGCATTTTATACTGTCCCAAGATTTATCTTTTTAATCATTTTCATTTCACATCTGAAGCAATTACTATTCAGCTTAGGAGGTGAGGGCATGCATGTAATTCAGTTTGGTTGGATGTGGAAGCGTGTAAACCCATTGTATCAAGATGTGTGCGGTGCCAGGCTACGCTGCTTCAGGGAAACTGCCAGTCAAACAGGGGGATCTAATACTCATGAGTTTCCCTTCCTTCCTCGGGGCAGTTATGGAGATGATGCACCAGCGCTGCGGAGGAGTCAGGCATGGTTCTGAGCAGCTGTGCTCATAGTGACTTAAGCACTGCCGCTATCTATCCCAGTGCTGTTGCTTTACTTAGAGCAGTGATTCTCAAGACAGTGGTGCCTGCATCAAGGACTTTCTCTGGAAACTTGTCAGGTGTGCCATTCCAGGGACCCACCGAAGGCTACAGAATCTGAGACTCTGGGGGCTGGAGTGTGCAGAAGCTAGTCAGCTGACTGGGATGTGGAGGGATACCAGCAGAAGATATGGTCCTGTGGGGAGAAGGGTGTCACTGTGTACACGGGCTTTGAGGTCTTATATGCTCAAATCACACCCAGTGTCTCAGACCACTTCCTGTTGTCTGCAAGATGTCGGACTCTCAGCCACTTCTCCAGCACGTTGCTTGCCTGCATGCTGCCATGTCCCAATATGATGATAATAAACTCAACCTCTGAATTGTAAGATAATCACCCTAATTAAATGTTTTCCTTTATAAGAGTTGACATGGTCATGGTGTCTTTTCACAGCAATAGAAACCCTAAGACAGAAGTTGGTACCAGGGACTAGGGTATTGCTGTGATAGGCCTGACCATGCTTTTTTCTTTTTAATTTTTTATTTTTTGGAATTATATGGACCTTGGGACTGTGGATTAGAAAAGTAGCTGAATGATTTAAAAGTGGTGCTTAGTGGGCCACTCCAGTAGGAACATGAAATACAGTGGTTCTGAATGTGAACTGAACTGTGGGTGATGGGCTCAAGAGGTTTTAGAAGACAAGAACATTAACATGTGATGTAGAGACAGGTCTTGTGATATTTTGGTGAAGAATGAAGTTGGGTTTTGCCAACTTTGCCTTGTCTGAAGAGTCTGCCTCAGGCAAAAGTGAAGAGATTTGGATTAATTCTACTGACAGAGGAAATCTTGAAGCAACATAGTATTGATTTTGTTGTGTTTATTACTGGTTACTCTTAATCAGATTTATTATAATGAAAAGGAGCAAGAAAATGTACAATTTGAGGAGAAAAGGAACACCAGGAAGTGGAATGGTGCTAAGTCCTATTGAGGGAATAGAGATAGGGTAGTTTGAATGTATTTGACCCCCATGAGCTCACAGGGAGCGGCACTAATAGGAGGTGTGGTCTTGTTGGAGGAAGAGTTGTCTTTTTGGAGAAGGTTGGATGCTACACACCTTTAATCCAGACTTTGAGGCTGGCGGGCACACACTTTCTGTTGGAAGTGTGTCACTGTGGGAGTGGGCTTTGAGGTCTTTATCTCAAGCCTCACCTAGTCTGACAGTCAGTTGACTTCCTGTTGCCTGTGATACATAGGGTATTTGCTTATTTCTCCAGCACCATGCCTGCCTACACGCCATCATGCTCCCTCCCTTGATGGTCTGAGCCCCTGAACCATAAGTGAGCCACCACAATTAAATGTTTCCTTTATAAGAGTAGCTGGGGTCATGGTGTCTCTTCACAGCAATGAACACCTAACTAAGAAAGGTGGCCTCAGGGAAAGATCTCAGCCAGCTAAATTTCCAACTTGTAAAAAGGAATTAAAGAAAAGTTTAGAGCCAAGTGTAATGGCATGTCTTTAATCCCATCACTCAGATGGAAGAGGCTGGTGGATCTCTACGTTTGAGGATAACCTGGTCTACAGAGCAAATTTCAGGACAGCCAAGCTTAAATAGTGAGGAAACTATCAAAACCAGAAAGCTGGTGAAGATGTAATGGAACAAGGGGACAATGCTCCAGACTCAGTAAGTAACAGATCTTGGCAGCTTTGACCACATGATTCAGACTTTAGAGTCTAAGATAGAAAAAGTCATCATGGAATATTCCTCCACAACTAAGGAAAGTCACTGAGGCCAGACATGTGTCAGGAGTGTCCCTGGATGGAAGCCTAGAGAGGCCTTTGAGTGAAGCTGTGAAAGAAGAATTGCCTTGGTGACCCCAAGATGTTAGAGGTTCCAGACCCACGGGATAACTGCAGAGGAAAACTGCTAACAGGAAAAGTGCTAACTAGCTCGAGAGAAAGAAATATGTTGCAGTCAGCAAAGTTGAAAGGAGTTGGAAATCTGAGG
Source organism: Microtus oregoni (assembly GCF_018167655.1). NCBI lineage: Eukaryota > Metazoa > Chordata > Mammalia > Rodentia > Cricetidae > Microtus > Microtus oregoni. The sequence goes on from NW_024543077.1 coordinate 24,205,238, forward strand.
TGTATTTTGACATCAGACATAGAGATGCAGAGTTTGGAGTTTGCCCAGCTGGTTTCCGGTCTTGCTTTGGTCCAGTATTTTCTCACCATGCTTCCTTTCCTATGTTTTGGAATGGTAATTTATATCCTGTGCCATTATATGTTGGAAGTATGTGATCTGGTTTTTTTTTATTTTTATTTTATCGAGAATTATAGTTAAGAGCTTATATGCCTCTCAAAAAAGACTTTAAACTTTTAAACATTGTTTAGACTGTGATAGACTAAGGACTTTTCAAGTTTGACTAAATGCATTTTGCATTATAATATTGTTACAAGTTTTGGGGGGCATGGAGTTGAATGTGGTGGTTTGAAGAAAAATGACCCTCAAAGGGAGCGGCACTATTAGGAGGTGTGGTCTTGTTGGAGGAAGTGTGTCACTGTGGAGGTGGGCTTTGAAATCTCATATATGCTCAAGCCATATCCAGGGTCTCAGACCAATTCCTGTTGGACTCTCAGTTACTTCTCCAGCACCATGTCTGCCTGCATGCTGCCATGTCCCACCATGATGATAATGGACTGAACCTCAGCTCTAGAAGCAAGCTCTCCCAATTAAATGTTTTCCTTTATAAGAGTTGCTATGGTAATTGGTGTCCCTTCACAGCAATAGAAACCCTAGCTAAGACAGTGTAGAAACCTCTGCTTGAGAAAGGAAAACTTGATCTCCAAATTGTACTAACCCAGAGGGAAAATAAAATGTCAAGGGAGGTTTGGGTAGGAGGCTCAGTGGATAAAGTACTTACCATGCAGTCCTGGGGGCCTGAGTTCATGCTCTAGAACCTGTAGGAAAAGCCAGGCATGGGGACATAGGCTTGCATCTCCAGTATGCAGAAGGTAGAGACGGATGCATCCCTGGGGCTCACTGGTCAGCCAGCCTAGCTGAAAAGCAAGTCCTAAGTACCAGCGAGAGATCTCAAAATGGAGGGCTCTGGAGAAACAGCACCTGAGACTGATGTCTACCCTACAAATAAGTACTCCCACACATTTGTACACACCTACCCTCCCAACAGCTCACCCCCATACACAAACAGTGAGATAATGGTAGTATGTATTGCTCTCTTTCTCCTCTGACAACCATACTTGATTATTTTGGCTCAAAATATACTTGATTCTACTTTTGGCTTCATATTAAGAAGAACAATTTAATGTTTTTGAGCTTATTTATTTCTGTTATATAAGAGAAGCTGTTGAGGGCTTCTGAGAAAGTCACCCAACTGTGCAGCTTGGTCCCAGCATAAATGCAAAGAATAAATACGTGGTTTTCAGCTGCATCAGATGCCTGATTCAACTTCCACACCCACGATGTTTCCTTGTGAGCCCCCAGCACATTTTCCAGCAGCTGACTGGAATGTTCTCTTTGACTATTAGAGTACCACAACCAACTTAGAGTCTTCGCAGTTCAAACTGGTTGTTGGAAAAACTGTCTGACACCTGTCCTGATCAGAGCAACTTCTTGACAAACAGCCAATTCCTTCACATATTATTTCATTGATCATGCTCGGATAAAGGCATTAAAACTGCTCCAAATTGAGCTCTAATACATCAAGACTCCCCCCCCCTCCCAGATCTTAAGCCTTCCATTGGCTGTTAGCGTTTATCTTTGACTGTTTATATATGCTAAGGAACATTTTTATCTTAAAGGCAAAGTGGAATCTTACTTCAATTTACCATCTGATAGAATCTACTAATCTCAAATTTTTATTTTATGCGATGCAATTTCTTGAATTTACCTAATCTGTTCTCTTTGCCCTTCTTAACTGGCCTGCCATGTAGCTTGCCAAAAGGCATTTACTGAGCTTTACTGCTTAAAATGGCTGACTATAAATATATACTTAAAATGGGAAAATACAGCAATCTACAAAGATGAGCATGTGATTCCCAGAAGTTTTAAATAGGGAATATGCTCCTTTCTTATTGTGGCTGTTTAAAAGATAAACACTACTTTGATGAATTTTAGGAAGAATGCTGTAATGGTAGATAATGTGATAATTGGAATTCAATTACATATGCAAACATTACCTAGAACAAAGAGGGATAATTGAAACTTAGGGGGAACTTCTTTTCTTTAAACTTTGAATTGTCATACCCAATCAAATTTATACTCGGAATAGCAAATGAATAGTATTTAGTAATGCATCTTCATTTCTTCCCTCCCTCGCTCCTGCAGTTTTAATATTCAAAATAACTGAATGTTATAGTAACAGTACTTAGGTACTTAGCTAGGAGGAATGGATTGTCTCTTCTTTTCTGCAGCTTAACTAGAGGACACCCCATGCTGAACACCCCTACGCCTGCAATTACTGCAAATATGCCTGACTAGGGCCACAGGTCAACGTGAGCATCTACAGTTCTCAGCCTCCTAGAATCATCTGGCAGATCCCAACAGAACTGATCAAAGGCCTTCCTACAACATGAAGGGAAATAATGAGGAAATCTTTAACAAAGCACAGTTTTTGTTTGGAAGAAAAATTATACCACATTTCCCCTCCATTTTTCTTTTTAAAAGACATAATATTTATATGTTATGGGTGGCAAAGGTCTACTAGGGAATCACTAGGAGTGGGAAGTCAGGGAATATATTCTAGAAGAGCAATCTTATTTTCTGTGCTAATAATACAAAAGAAGTCAGGGTTGTTTGTTTTGTTACTAAAGAAGAATTGGAAAGAACAAAATGATTATCAGAGTGTCTTAATTATCAAAGTCGAAATATTTTAATATATATGTGCCAGATTTAATAGTACCCCAATATCACAAAGTTATGTTATGAATCCTACTAGTGATCATTAACCCCATGCCCTCACCCAGTGATTCTCACCTAGGAAGAAACATCGCTACTGCTCCATCCTTTCTGAAGACTAAATGACAGGGATGCAGAGGAAGGTCTCCTCTTAGCTGCTCACAAGACATCCTGCTGTGTATTTTCCTTCATTAGTGCTTAATGCGTTACACCATGGACACAGTCCAGCCATCAGGAAAGAAACAGTGGAAGGTTCATGCTCTTAAAACAGAAAGACACACACGGAAAGAAGGGTCCTTAACATTAATAAACAGAAGAGATTCTAGAGGGAGACATTGCCAAAAAGAATGATTGCCCAAAAGCTTCAGTCTCTATCTTCCTTATAAAACAAAACAAAACAAAACAAAACAAAACAACAACAACAACAACCACCACCACCATCCAGCCACACCAGTGCGGATGCAGTCAGGCCCAGTTTTATATTTCAGCAATGAATCTCCACAACTCTATGTGAAACTGAAGTTATCACCCTTATTAACAGTGCCAGCTCCTTTCTGCCAAGAGATCTGTTGGTGCCAGCTTGTCGCTACGGAGCTCAAGCCAAAAATGGCACTTGTTTGGTTTTTTAATGTGGTTCATATAAAGCCCTTTCACGTATGGAGCATGCACAAGAAAATGACTCCCTCCGGGAATTGCCTGAAGGCTGTCTTGCCTGTGTTTAGGACGGAAGGTGGCTTGCCAGGAGCTTAGAGGTTTGCTGGGTTAGCGTGTGTTATGTTTCATCAGCGTTTAATAATGGTGCCAGGTTTAAGGTTTGCTGCTGTAGGTAAAAGGAAAGAACACAGTTTCCTCAGGAAGAATGAAGAAACATATGACAAAAAAGGAGTGGAGAATGAAGGATAAGCTGAATGCTACTGAATTCATGTGATGTGTCCTCCTCGGAGCCTCATGTAGTATTATTCACTGAGTTTCTAATAACTGATCACAGCTTTAGCTTTAAATCTCAAGTGAAACTTAAAATGTAATAATTTGCTTATTATCTCTCTCTTTTTTTTACTGTCTTCTGAACTGTTACCATAGCAATTGATATATGATCTGCCATTAGGTCTCATAGATTACATTTTGGAAACGTTTCTCTAGAGCTTATTTTTAAGACTCACTCTTGAGCAAGGTGAGATCCACTCAGGATGAGGTAACACACTATTGGAGCAGTCACAGAAAATCCCTGCCTGATTGTTTCTAAGAGTCTAAGGGTTACAAGCTTAGAACACCTTGCTCTATAAAAGAGTGATAATGATTAAATCTGACAAATCTTACATGGAGTTTTCCTTGTTGATCAGTTTCTGAAATTTTATATCAATGGGCATTACCAATTTCATAGTCTCTTAGACTGGTAGACATGGATTTTGAGGGAATTATCAAATTATAACTAGGCTTTTTTTCCTCAAAGAGCACATGCCTTTAATCTCACCACTCAGGAGGCAGAGACAGGTGGATCTCTGTGAGTTCAAGGCCAGACTGGGCTATAACTAGGCTTTTAAACAGTCCTAGAGCATTTTACATGAACTAGACCTCTACGAGGTGACTAAGCAAAGTCCCTCCCTTGGCTTCTTGTCAGAGGACTACAAACTGTGACAGGCCAAGACAGGGCAAGACAGTGCAGAGGTTCCTCCATCTTGCTTTCTTGCTGAGACCAGTTCTAGATTAATTAGAATTTGATATCCTGACGAAGAAGCCCACGGGAAATTATCCGACTCTAGGACCTGAGGCGAAGATGCTCCCGCTGACTTGCATTAGTTTATGGTAAATTGCCTGTGTGTGCAGATCAACCCTTGCACTTCTGTGTGAGATATCAGAAGGAGCTTTTGCCTTTACAAGTCCCTTGGTGCCAGCACTCAGGAGGCAGAGGAAGGCAGATCTCTGTGAGTTCAAGACCAGCCTGGCCTACAGAGTGAGTTCTAGGACAGTTAGGGCTGTTACAAGGAAAAAACCCTGTCTTGAAAAACAAAACCAACCAACCAAACAAACAAAAAAGTATCTTGGTTTAAATGTCCCTACTCTGCACATAGGTCTGAATGCCTGTGGGTAGCCCCAGCCGGATGGAATAAAGACTTTCAACTGGTTATAAACACTGTCTGAGTGGTCTCTTTGATGGACATCCTGTAAAAAAACAGCTTGGACTACTTTACAATTTCCAGCTGATAAGGAAGTCCTGCAATGCACAGGTTTTCAGCTTTCAAGGATATATACTTATATTTATAAAGGTTTTTTAAAAAACACTATACCTCACCTTGTTAGTTTTTGTATGAACACATGCACACTGTGACACATGACATACGGTGAGTACAACACCTCAATGTGCACAGCGAAATACATCATTGATTAGTTTGCAAATAAGCTGGCATATAGTTATATCATATATATATATAACACATATATATGTATATGAGCTTTCTGTCTCTCTAGTTCTCTTGTTAATTTACTCTATCTTCTGTCACCTTTATTATTTGCTAACTGAATGAAGCCTTACTGAATCTGACTCTGGCAGTTCCAGACTTACAACCATGCTTGGAATGTATGTAAAAATGTAAAGAAATCTTGGAAATTGCTTAGTAAGTAGCTATATGCAGACACTGCCTAGATAGTTATAATTAGTTTATTTTAAGTAGTAATTCCCACTAAACAGCAAGGTATTTAGCTTCCTGCTCCCACTACCAACCCTATGGCTTGTTGCCATGCCTCCCAACTATGATGGCCTCTTATCACTCTGGAACTCTTTCTTCAGGATAGTTGCCTTTGGTCATGATGTTTTATCACAGAAGCAGAAAAGGAGCTAATACAGAGAAGGAGAAGGTGTGAGGGAAGATACCCCGGCCGCCAGGGCCCACAGAAGATGGGAGGTGCTTTCCCCATAACTGAAGCTGCAGAAGGAGTCTCTTGACCTCTCTGCTAGTTAGCTCTTACCCCACGGTGACAAAATACCTGAAAGGATGGAAGAAGATGGAAGAGGAGGAGGAGGAGAAGAAGGAGGAGAGGAGGGGGAGGAGGAGGAGGAGGAGGAGGAGGAGGAGGAAGAGGAAGAGGAAGAAGAAGAAGAAGAAGAAGAAGAAGAAGAAGAAGAAGAAGAAGAAGAAGAAAGGGTTTTGTTTAGTTTTTGGCTTATGGTTTCAGAAGGTTCAGTCTGTGTTTGCTCAGACTGATGTCCTTGGGCAGAGCATGGCAGGCTCCTATGGCAGAGGATGAGGAGCAGGGGAGAGAGATTACAGAAAATGCCTGGGTAAGACAGAGCTCTCAAAAAGCTTCCTCAGTGCTGGAAAGTGTCCTTGAGTGGTTCTATTATTTGATTTTCAAAACATTTAAAAATTTAACACAATCTCTGCATATACTAATAACCTTTTGCTAACATTGTATTTATTTTAAGCTCTATTAAAGTAGTAGCTGCTTCACAACCAATATGTTGGTTCTTTTGTGGTCTCTTCTTTGAAAAGCTGTTTTCACACTAGGCCTGGCAGAGCTGATTCCGTTCCTCTCCCCGGCTTCCTTATGGCATGATGTTGCATGTTCAGTTTGTTTTCCACTTGGAATCCACCGCAGTAGGCAGCCGAGTTCTCTGGATCAGGACGCAGGGAGAGGGCTAGACAGAAGAGGAACAGCGTTCGGGAGCTTTTAGAAGTAGGCATATATGGGGAGTATGCAGGAAGTGTGAGGACAATGTGGCTGTCTGGGTGAGACGGCTGAACAAGCTGGAACGGGAAACGGGAAGTGTGAGAAAGGGAGCTAGGTGAGTGGGCGCTGGTCTGTCAAGAGGTGACATGCACAGCCTTGGACAAGTCTGGGGTTACTGGAGGTGGCAGGACCTGGGGTCAAAAGCCTGTTAGTGGGGTATTGGAGAAGAAGGCCTTTGACAAATCACAGCAGCAGGTTGGGAGCTGGGCCCAGGGAACAAGTCCTGGAAGTGGGCATCATGGGTGACTCTGGAAATGAGGTCGTCTCTCATCTCTCCAGGACAGGTTTGTGCAGTGCGGGATTTCATGTCTGCAGGGGGAGGGTCTCTTCCTCACTTTCTGGCAGAAGTATATATACGCTTTGCATCTTATGCGTGCACTGCTATGTACCTTTCTCGCCTGTCTCTGAAAAATATAGGCACAGCAATTTTTACCTCGGAGTTCTTTCTCTGGGGTCCAGATTGTATGTCGGGTGCTTAATTTTATTCACTTTCTCACCAGTTTAAAAATTACTTATGTTTAATTGGCAACTAAAAAGTGTACATATTTATGGTGTATGCTCTATTTTGAAATATGTTAGGTATTATGGGATGGCTTAATGAAGCTAGCTAGTGTAGGCAGTATCTCACATTTAACATCTATTTTCTTCCGTGCTTTCAAGTGCAGAGTGTGTCATCACTAGTTATGATCTTCATGTATGAGCAGCAAATCTTTTGAACATGTATTTGTAATGTCATCGTATCGTTATTTTAATTCAATGTTTATTGTGGTTTATTTGAAACAGAGCAAGCTTTGCAGCCCAGGAGAGTCTCAAACAAACAATTCTCCTGCCTCGGCCTCCATGATGTGCCACCAGACTCAGCTTTTGATATTATTAGGCCTGACAAGATCCTGGCTCTTTTGAATACAGACTTTATTTTTTAAATGATGTTCAGTTAGTAGTTACATTAAAAAAAAAAGCCGACTTCAATATACATGCTTAATAACCAATGAAGAAAATAAGCATTCTCCACTACCAGAGTTTACTCAAGACTTATTTATATACAAAAGAAAAGGAAAAGTCTTAGGTTTGCTAGTGGAGCTGGATACTTGGCTACATCTATTAAAAAAAAAAAAAACAAGAACTTAGCAAAGAACAACTGTAAACTTACAGATTTGTTTTCGGGTCACCCTCGCTACCCATGACCACATGTTTCCTCTTATATCTACTGATTGACCACGCCTTTGAGTTCTGTCCAGTGACATCTTATTTCCACCTCAGTGATTTTACTCATCATTGTCCCTTCTTGGGAATCTCTTCGATCTATCAACCATACCCATCTTGAAAGGCAATTTCACATCTAAATCTTTCAGAGTCCTGTCTCCCATCTCATCTTGAATCGCATGGGCTCTCAGCTACACATGATACTCTACGGAAGTTCCCTGTATCTCTGGCTCCAGTCACGACCAGCTCTGTGTCCTCTCCAGGGGACCTACGATATTGTTTACAATTCCATTTAAAACTCTCTTTGGAATCTGTTTTTTTTTTAAACAAAAAACCTTAAAGGCATAGGTCTTGTTCATTTTCAACTGAAGAATAACCACTAAATTACAAGCAAATAAAAAAGTCATGCTAATTCCAATGCATGGCCTTCACGGAATTGTCATCTTAAGGCTCACTTTTGTTTGAGCTCTGTCTTGGGTGGCATGTGATTTCAGGATCTAACTTTTCTCCCAGATTGTCCCCCTTAAAGGCTAAGTGTCTCTTTTAAAACCCCACAAAGGATTGGGCATAAATATAAAAATAAATCTCAGTATTTCCTGATGTAGGAGGACCTTCTGTCTTTGTATTACTTTCATTGGTTAATAAAGAAACTGCTTTAAGCCCCTGATAGGGCAAAACTTAGGTAGGCGGAGAAGACAGAACTGAATGCTGGGAGGAAGAAAGCAGAGTCAGAGAGAGACACCATGGATCTCCTGCCTGAGACAGATAATGGTTAGAATCTTGCTGGTAAGCCACAGTCACATGGTGATATACAGATGAACAAAAATGGGTCGAATTAAGATCTAAAATTAGCCAATAAAAAGTTAGAGATAATGGGCCAGGCAGTGATTTAATTAATACAATTTCTGTGTGGTTATTTTGGGTGTAAGCTAGCCGGGCAGTTGGAACAAAGGGGTACTCCGTGCAACAATTTTCTTCCAATATGAGAGAGGCGTATTTTTAGGAGGACAAGCTCATTTAATAGTGAGTCCATCAACCTGAAGGATGAGCTTACCATTCGGTGGTATTTTTTGCCTGTTTGTTTGTTTGTTTGTTTAAATAAGTGCAAAAACATCTGCTTTTGGATTTTAGGGAGTTTTTTTCTTTACATTTTTACAGAGTTGAGAAATAGTTGGGTGCCATTACTATTCCAGTGTGAGTCATTGTTCCACCAAATAGCTGATCAGCCTCTAGCCAAAGGCTCTTTAAGTCTTCCACTTAAAGGAGGACTCTCCCCTGTCCCTGTCCTTCCCACTAGGTCAAAAAAAAAATGACATGTAAAAAATTTTCTGGAATATTTAAGAGGTTCAGTTCTGGCTTTGACATGGAAAGTCTAAAGGACACCAGGAAGACATCAGGAAGTGACTGTGGGTGAAAGTAGATGTTTGTGCTTTGGTTACCCTCCAACACACTCTTCTGCTTGCCAATCGTTCCTGTCTGATGGCCAGCTTCAGAACATTCTCCCTCTTCTTCTTCAAGTCAATCTACCAGTCTTTCCTTGTGGGACACCCTGCCTGCAGCCTTTGGGCTTGCTGTATCTTCTGCCACCATCACCTCTGCCATACGGTCACACAGTCTGCATCAACTAACACCTGCACGTATTCACTTCAATCAACACAGGGGTGCCAAGTATTCTTGTAAAGAAAGATGCAGATCAACTCCTGTAACCCGTAACTGTCTGCGATCCCTTCTAAGTCTTCATATTATTTTGAGTGACACACACAATCCCTGGGCTGTCGATTTCCAGCCAGAAGGTGGTGGTGCACACATACTTTTAATCTCAGTACTCAGGGAGCCACAGGCAGGCAGATCTCTCTGAACTCGAGGCCAGCCTGGTCTATAGAGTGAGTTCGAGAACCACACAAAGAAACTCTGTCTTGAAAAACAAAACAAAAATAAAACAAAAAAAAAATCCCCCCCCCAAAAGATCCCAAACCTACTTAATAGGACCATTTGTTATAGACAAACTCATTTACAGCAATGAATATTTGATTTGCTTTATTCTCTCCTATCTAAGGAAGGTGACTCACAGTAATCTCCCTTGTTAATGGTGAAGACCATGAGAAGGCTCCTACATCTGGCAGACAATAAATACGCACATGGTTTCAGAGAGCCCAGAGAACTTTAATTTCTAGGAAGACGAAGTAAGAAGAAGCAGATGCAGGTTTCCAGTTTCCGTTTATAGTCTAGCTATTCTCAGCAGGATTCCAACCCACCGTGGACCTTTTCCAGCCCTCACAGGCCGTGTTCAAATGCCTGGAGTCGACATTTAGCTGGTACGCATCTATACGACTGCACCTTACTGAATTCATCAGCTGTTAAAATAACCCTATCTCCGCTGGTGTTGACCCATTGTAACCCATATGGCTCCCCAGTTCCCTTACCCCAGTGCCCCATTCCCATAAAAACACACCATGATTAATACTTGAGAATGTATTTCAGAGTCAGGGTGGCTCACCTGGACCAGGACCTGTTAGTTATGGCTACTGTCTTGTAGTTACAACTTGCTTCTCACTGTATCAGTCATCACACAACAGTCTGAAAGTATCGGCTTTGAGAACTGGGGTACCTAGGAGCTGATTCCCCCATCTGGATCCAAGAGTCACTCCTCACAAACTTGCTACCGAGCCTAAACCCTGGCCCCTACAGATTGAGTACCAGCTTACTGGCTGCTACTCCTTGAAGCCCATACTATATTTTATAGGAATAATTTTACAAATGGATGTTTTTGCTTCAACACACATACACACATGCACACATGCACACACATGCACACACACACACACACACACACACACACACTCACCCTACACACGGACAACACAGGCTTACATCATTGATATAAGAATGCAAATAGACTATGTTGGGCCTATTCCAAGCTAGGCATTGTATGATTGCTTTACAATATAAACTTATTTAATCCACAGGGTAACACTATGACCTGATTTAATCAATATTGCAATTATTATAATTTAAAGACTACAGTCAGATATATTTATTTTTACCTTCCCAATTTTCTTAGATATATTTCAAGTTATAATTTATTCAAACCTAATATTCATATAATGATTATTTAATGAAATGCAAGTTATGATATTGTCTTTCTTTTGTACCCTAATTATGAATTTTAGAGCATACTTTATACAACATTTTCTCTTTAACTGTTGGATTTCATGCAAAAATATAGACTGAGTCACAAAAGCACCTATGTGCTTTCTCTGTGGTTTCTATCAGTTTTCACGTTATCTTCAGCCTCTAGTGTGGTCATGGGTTTGGATAGTTTAGAACTCTGCTCAGACATTTTCAGAGCATCAAGGGACTACAACTGGTTAACAGACATAAAACCCCAGTATAATTTGAGCACAAATTCTTCAACACTTTCCTATTTATGTGTGTCTATGGGAGAGGCGGGCAGGTCCATGTCTGTCCCTGTCATCCTGCACAGCAGCATCACTTGCACCCTGGTCCCTCAGCATCCTGCACAGCATCACTTGTACCACAATCCCTTACCATCCTGAACAGCATCACTTGTACCATGGTCCCTCATCATCCTGCACAGCATCACTTGCACCATGGTCCCTCACCATCATGCACAGCATCACTTGCACCATGGTTCCTCAGCATCTGCTAATGCTTCTATCCCATGGTCCCATGTGCTTCTGGGTGGGAGACGAGTCATGGCCAAGCCCATCTTAGGTCTTCGCTGGTAGGGAATGCAGTCTCTCAATGAGTCCATAGGAGCTGGGAAAGAAACGTGAGGAAGCAGACCTTCATGAAAAGAAGTAGGGAGGACCTCTGGGATTCCTGCTTTGGCACAAGGACCAAGTATCTGAAAGGAATCCTCTGATTCTTGTAGCTTCACTGGGCTGGAAGAGAGCTCACAGATGCAGTCTGCAGAGCTGGGTGCTAACGGAAGCGGAGGAAGATTTCCTGACCACGGTGGTCCTTTCACGGTGCTCAGATGGCTCATCGTGGACGAGAAGTGAATTCAAACAAGATACATGGCTTGGCCATATGAGCTCCCTGCAGCATTAATCACCCATCCTAGACTTCATCACCTCTCTCACCCCAAAGCAAACACCAACTTGCTATAGTCCTGGTTTTAACATAAGAATGAAACAACTCCACAAACAAACGAACAAACAGACAAAACCTCTTTCCTCTTATTGTTTAAGTGCTAGCCCATTACGATGATGGTTTTTACTTGATTTCTCATTCGAACAATAAAGACCCAAATGAATAGAATTAAATAAAATCCTTATATTTGTATTTGCACGTCTTTATTTCTCTGTACTCTGGTGGTGGAACAGAATGAGAAGAGAGACATTGATTTCCACAGGAGTCAAAGCCTCTGTGTTTCCTCAGGAATCTGAGACATGGCCAGTGGGAGTGCTGGGAATCTGGGCGTGGGATCCTGGGAATCACATCACAGGGGTTGCAGGCGGCCTGCTTACTCCAGGGGTTAGTGGTGGCAGACCCAGTGCTTCTGGAATCCCTTCTGGAGGCTTCCATCTCAGAGGCCTGGGAGTCCTGGAGACCAGTACTGGCAGGTATCACACTTCTCCCAGAGCTATGCCTGATGGGGTTGAGAGGGCTGGAAACACAATGCCTGTGTCACACATTCCTACGTTAATATGCTAATATCCTACCTATCCCCAGACTGAGATGCTAATAGCTCCTCTGACCCATCACAACCAAGCTGTGTTACATGCGGCAGCTCTGGTCACACCATCACCGATTACAATATACTTTATTATAATATACTGTAACTCTTCTCTTTTGGTCCTGGCTTGACATTATTTCTGTATTGAAGACCATGAAACATGTATTTTTTTTTGGGGGGGGGGTGGGAGATAGTCCTAAAAATGACAAACTGCAGAGCTCTTATCTCTGCAACTTGGCTTTCGTATCACAGAGCAGCTCTCTGCTCTGATAGCTGACCTCACCATACAGGTGGATAAAGAGGGCTACATAGCCACCCACAGGTCCCATTTATTTCAATGTTCTCAACCATATCAGTGGCCTGTCTGGGAAGAGTGGCCGGATGATGAGAAACAAAGCTGGCCTCTGAGGATGGCGCGGAAGCAGAAGCTCATCCCTGTGCACCAGCCATTTGGGTATCTGGCAGAAACCACCTCGGCAAGGAAAGAGAAAAGAGTGCTTGGAAGCAAAAGGCAGACCAAGCTTGTCAAGAAGAGGCAGGAGGTTCTTAGACAAAAGTAACAGCATCTTATTTACTTAATTTTAGGGGAGTATGCTCTTTCTGAATGGAACTTTTCAATCCATTGCTCTTGTTTATTTTTTGTTTTGTTTCGTTTTGGTAGAGGGTCTTTAATGACAGCTTGTTTAAAATGAAACGTCAGATGTGCTTCTCATTCATCCTATCAGAGAAAATTTGAAGGGAATGGGGGAGCAAGGAGTTGTGAGATTAACACTTGGTGAAGGACTAAGAGCATCTGAAAGCAGAAGTTTGACTTAACCATAAAGAGGGCCGGGTTGCAGTGGCCCAGGCTTGACTGATTCATTTAGGAACGAGCAGAGAGTAGACATGTCTCCTGTTCCCCTGCAGCTCTATCTAAGTACTCCAGAGTCAAAGGATGCTGAACCCATTCAAAAGTTGGTCATGTGATGCTGAGAAGAAACTACACGTTTTTTATGGAATAGCAGATATTTCCCATTGAAGCAGGGAACAAAAAGCCTAGCATGGAGGAATCATGGATGATTTTCCTTAGAGGGATCTGGTGAAGAATTAGTGAACGAGACAGACACACAAGGAGAGGCCCCTCAGGGTCATTTCCAACACCCAGGGGCTGTTATTCACCATGGCTACAATCACACTTGCTTCCCTAATTGTTTCTTGCTCTCAGTGGCCCAGGTCATGCTTGGGCTGAGGCAGAGCAGGGAAGGAGGTAGGTCTGGGAGCTTTTGCCTCAGCCCCTCCCAGTCTTGGTTCTGGCTGTGTTTCCATCCAAGACACCATAGCTGTGTTTCTCAGAGAACTAGGCAGCTCCTCCCTTCATGCCCGCGGTGGTGACAGCTTCCTACCGTATTGCATTGTGACTCCAGCCTCTCCATTACCTTCTTTCAGCCTGTCCACCTCTGTGAAAACAGCCCCTGGCTTAAACTTAGTGCAACGCTCATGAAAGTGAGATTCTTTTCCCACGGAACTCTGGCTCAAAACTGATAGAGGTTCCAGTGAATTGAAAGTTTGAGTTGCACAAACATGGATTCAAATTGCCTCTCTGTGTAGGAGAGCAAAATCACTTATTATTTATGAAATACCATGAGAATAGGCTATAGAAATTCCAAGAACAAAAGACCTGAAGAAATGAATCGGAATCAAGCAGGATTAATGGTATTAATCACATATTTTCATAATCACCCCGCCACCTGCTGCTAATGACACATTCCAAACAGACTTCAAGAAGTAAATTACGAGAACCGTGTGGAATGAGGAATTAGAATTTAAGTAGGTCAAAGCCAAGTTCAGAACACAGCTCATGTAGTAATCACAGAGTCTACTTCTTAAAGAGAGAAAGAAATTATGTGTTGCTGTGTATTAGGAGATTCCCTGCATATTGAGAAGGTTCTGGAATACAGCTAGACTCTGAGTTGAGCATACCAATGATGACCTTATCACCAAGTATAAAGTACCTATGGTCTGTGCCAAACACTACATGTTCTACCAAGAAAAATCACTGTTGGCAGAATATTATGCTTTTAAAGCGAACTAAAAGATAGTGCAGAAATGTGGTACACTTTCACAGTTCCAGTGGTTAGGAAGCCAAAGTAGGAGAACGGATATGCTGGAGGCCAGCCTGGGTTATACTGTAAGATACCATATCAAATTAAAATAACAGTAAAAACAATCAACAAACCAAAACAAAACAAACCAAACAAAAAACAAGCAAAATATAATTGCAGAAAATGTAAGTAAGTTTTTAATCCTTTAGATTTTTAGTTTTGACATTTTAGTTTTTGTTCCTTCTTTTTTTTTTGGTAGGTCGTGGGCTAGCATCCAAACTGATTATTTAGGATGCTTTGTGAATTGGAATTAAACTGAGTTGTGTAAATTAAGGATGGAGAGAAAGAAGCTGAAGGCTGAGAATAGCAACTATTCTCAAATCCTATCAAAAGGACAGAGACACCAAGGTGCAAGGGAGAGAGGCCGAAAAGAACGGTGACTCCAAGAGAGGAATACGGCAGCCACAGATGCTATTTCTGCACAGACAGAAAACGGCTTTTCTCAGAAAGAATCGTTAGAAAGGCATTTCCAGAAAAATATTATGGATGAGTTCAAAATTTGAGCAAAGTGTCCTTTCAAGAGGTGATGGATATTACACACTCTCCCTGTAATTCAGAAATCATCTCGAGTAATGTTGCTACCACACATTGGTGTAATTTTCCAATCCCTAGAGAGCCATGGGCTAGCACCACTGCCCCCTAGTGTTCTTTTATGTTATTGCAACATCTATTTACAACACAAAATAATTATCAATGTTTTCTTATCTGACAGTGACTATTATCTTTCTGTGGGGTAGTTAGACATCAAATTCTTTCTGCAGTATGGACAAAAGTTTAGGTAATGTTAAGTCAGACCTTTTTAATTGATAATTTAAAGCAGAAATGAGTATAGATGACATTAGGCAATTTCTTACTCAATGAACTGCATCTACTATTAGACATGACATATTAAAAGTCAAGTCTGCATGGTCTTAATTCTACAATTTTAAAGTGTAAGGTTTCTGCGAAGGTAGGAAGTCTGCCATGTGTCACAGGCCAGCCTGGATTATAGAAAGAGACACTGCCCCAAGAAACAGAAAATACAATATACAATAAGATAAAGTAAAATAAAATACAAAATACCCTCTAGTGCTTCCTAAAGTGTAGATTTTCCTTGTCTAAAAGCTTCAGCTTTGCATCTGTATGTCATTGTTCAAGCTCCTCTGTCCACCACTTTTCCTGCTGGTTGTACTTACAACAGGCTGTTGCTATCCAATAGGAATATAATACCAGGTACAAAAGAAACCTTAAAAATGGTGATGAGTACTTTCAAAGTAGCCTTCACAATATACTTATTTTCCTAATATATAATAGCATATGAGGAAATAATAATCAAATTTTAATAATCAAAATTAAATGCTATTGAAATACATCATTATTTATTTATTTTTGCTATGTAGTAGTTTACATCTCAACTTGGCCTGGCATCACGTCTACTGTGGGCAGTCAGCTGTGTCTGGTATTGAGAGAATAGTGCAGACCTAGGGATGCAGATTCTTTTTTTTTTTTTTTTTTTTTGGCAAAGATACCTGTCAATGGTGCTGTATTCCTGTTTTGAAGCAGATATTTTTATAGATTTTTTGGTGACATTGGTGGTCACAGTCTATAAGTGTCTACATGTAATATATCATTAAAGATCTCAAAAAAATGGTGTAACTCTAACATGAGTCTTCATTTGATAAACGGACTACTTCCACAAAGAGAAAGAACACATCAAATTGCTTACTTGTGATAGTTTGTATGAGGGCAGAGTCAGTGCTTGATTTCCTTCATTTGCTGGTTTTGAATAGAGATTTTGCTTCCTGGTAACTTTTGAAGCACAGTACCAGTATTTAATTTTGACAGCATCATTAGAGGTTTGTACATTTTAAGACACCTGTTGGGCTTCAATCCATTAGAGTTGTGCTCTCTGCTACTGCTCAAAATTTTCCATCCTTGGTCCCCGAGAGTTCAGTACCAGCCTATGATAGCTACCCCAGGCTGCTGTTGCTTCCCACAAGGAGTGCTTGTCAAGCCTGAGAGTCAAGACACTGGGCTGAGACCAAGGCCTCATGGTAAGAATTCAAGCACCTCAAAAATCTTCCTGAGAACAAGACACAGGAACCACTTACTTTATCAAACAACCTTCATGAATTCATGATACTTCTTATTCAAACAAGTGGAGGGCAGGTTTATCATTATTATTATTATTATCATCATCATCATCAGATTTCAGTTTTCTGATGAAGACTATGTGTACTCACTTCTTTAACCAACAGGTGCTGTGGGACAATGGCCTGTACCCTGTCAATTGTATTTTAATAAAATGTTGATTGGCCAGTAGCCAGGAAGGAAGTATAGGTGGGGCAACCAGGCAGGAAGTATAGGCGGGGCTATGAGAACAAGAGAATTCTGGGAAGAAGAAAGGTCAGTCTACAATCATCATCCAGACACAAAGGAAGCAAGATGTGACTGCCTCGCCGAAAAAGGTACCAAGCCACGTGGCTAACACAGACAAGAATTATGGGTTAATATGTAAGAATTAATTAATAAGAGGCCTGAGCTAATAGGGCAACCAGTTTATGATTAATATAGACCTCTGTGTATTTCTTTGGGACGGAACGACTGTGGGACCTGGTGGGACAGAAACCTCTGTCAACGATCAGGCACACACACCACACCTTGGGAATAAATCCCGAGACAACCCGAGAGGCATCATGATAACAGCAGCCAGCTCACAGTTCCTTGCAACTGTGTTCAGCTTAGGATACGTGGCACCTGTGACTTGAAGTCCTCTGTCATCCTCCTTCAGTCTTGCTGGGCTACCTACTGGAAGACAGACACAGTTGGCATGTTTTATTGCGGATGTTTATAGAATGCTTCAAATTTATTCCTGCTCCGTGATGATGGGAGGTTTTACGTGGCTCTGAAGTCAAATTTACAAGACGAACCTGGAGTTCATTTCTCTCTCCTTTCTCCTGGCTCCTTCCTCTGCCAGGAGGTACAGCTTTATTTTTACATGCTGTGCCATCTTTCCATTAATATGCTAATATATTGCTATATAAAATTTGCTTCTATCTGTATGTGCTATTCTTTTTCACTAGATAAATAGCAGCATATTTTACAGACCATTGTCTACCTAGAAAAGTATATATATATATATATATATATATATATATATATATATATATATCTGCAGGCAGAGACAAGTAAACCACCTGCATGATAACCTGACATGGGAGACTTGACTTTGCAATCTGAAAATCAATTTTATGAAAGCAGATGGTCTAAAGGGGATTAGTGGTGAAGTCATAATCTACAGTTTTAAACAGATGCCTGTTACACACTTCTGTCAGAGACAGGATGGCTGTCCACACAGATCTACAGTAGCCCTGTTTCTGCGCCCACCACTGTCCTTTCATGGCGTGAGAGATGCCGAGCCCCAGATGGTGCTGAGATCTACAGCCCCCTTTTCTCCTGTTGTTAGGATACGTTTACAGTCACAGTGGTCTTCCAGGATCTATGGTTCAGTTACCCACAGTCAAACATGGGCCAAAAACATTAAATGGAAAACTCCTAAATAAACTTCCTAAGTTTTAATTCAGGTATTACTCTAAGTATTATAATTAAAAACAAGCATCTGTGTTTACGAGCCAGGGACACGAATCAGCCTTTACTATACATTATAGGTTATAGGTTATTTGTGCTGTAAACTCTACTTGCCTCAAGGCAGCAGAGGAGGAGATATCTAAATAAATACGGATCTGTTGTTGCATTCTGCTTTGTCATTAATCTTTCGCTATGTTTAGGTTTATGGGTTCAACTTATTCATTTTCTGTTTCTATTTTAAGATTTCTCTTTATTCATTTTTAATGAAAATAGATTCTTCTCTCATACAACACATCCTGAGCACAGTTCCCCTCCTTCCACTCTTCCCAAATACCCCTCATTTCCCTTCTCCACCAGCTCCACTGCCCATTTCCTCTTCAGAAAAGAGCAGTCCAAGAGACAACAAACAGTACAAAGCAAGATACAATAGACAAGGTAAAAGCCCTCATACCAAGGCTGGACAAGGCATCCCAACAGAAAAGAGTCCAAAGAGCAAGCAAAAGAGTCAGAGATACACCTACTTCCACAGTTAGGAGTCCCACAAGAACACCAAGCTAACAACAAGTATATGAAAAAGTCACGTCTGGTTCTAAGGGGTGCCATTTACCACTTCTTTATCATAGAGCTGGCGGTGGGGTTTTGTTTCTGCTGTTCCCGTTGTTATTTCTGCACAGAGTGGTTTAGTAATGTAAACATTCTTGCCACCTTGGCACTATTTTGCAGATGAAGCAGACAAACCTATAGTCTTTTTGTTATTAGCATCCATGTGTCTGTTTCCCTATAGCATGCTTCCTGAGGCACTTCAGACGCCCTCCCATTTGCAGTGGGTGATAGCCTAGAAAACCATCAAAAATATAACCGAAAACTGGATTCCATTTTATCCTACCAGTTAGCTTAGCGCCCTCTTCCTTAAACCACAGAGTATTTATTTTAATACAGTTAGACAAAATCATTATACAGAAAATCTATTTTACAATAAAATTCTGAGCATACCACATAATACAGTGAACACGATTTATATGGAAAGCAAAATCCAGATAATAGCATAGATGTGCGTTTGCAATACTACAAAGTTTAAAAATCATAACCTCAGTGGGAACCATCTGTATATCATTTAAGCAATGTGGTGTTGGGATACTCTTTTTGTACACTGTGTGGAGATGTGTCTCTGTCCTTCCTCACCTGCCTGATTGGTTCTGATTGGTTTAGAAGAGAGCTGACTGAACACTAGCTGAGTGGGAGAGAATAAGCAGGACATCTGGGGGTGCGGTAGGGGCAGACAGGAACTTTGGGAAAGAATTTGAGGCACAGAAGATTTGCCAGCGAGATACAGAGGAAGTCATACGTATGGTATTGAGGAGAGGTAACGAGCCACACGGCAGAATGTAGATTAATATAAACAGGCTAAAGTAAGTTTTAAGAGCTAATTGGGAAGAAACCTAAGTGAAGGGCAAGCTTTCTTAATTAATAAAAAAAATCTCTATGTCATTATTTGGGAGCTGACAGTCCAAAGAAAGACTTGCAACATTTAGTGTCCAACATAGAGGCATGTATAACTACGCATAAGACCCAAGAAAGCTGAGAAAGGATCATGGCATAGACATAAAAACTTGTTTATCTAAGAAAAAATTTTTAAGGTCTAAAAAGATATTTTTAGGTTGGTATTACAAGTTATGATAGAAAGTGATTGAGGTACAAAGTTCTGGATTCACTAAGATAGTACAGATAATAGAATACTTTCTCCAAAGTTGCCAAATACAAATGTACTGGACATTGTGAACATACCCGTTACCTGATAATTGCCCTTATTATGCATAGTTTATCGATGTTACAGAAAGAGCCCTGGATTCTAGAATAAAAAGTCTTAAAGGTTTGGTAATAGGTAAGGTTCAAAGGTTATCAAAAGTCAAAGAACCAATGGTCCAAAGAACATTCAAGATAATTTCTGAGGAGTCCACAGAAACTCCAGCATGAAGGTCATATTAGTAACATGAGGGCATATCATAAATATTTCACATAGAGTGATGTAACAACTATGTAGATGTTTCCCAAGTAAGTTTGTTACCACACTGATACCATAACAATACGTAATTTCATATTTATGAGTTTTCTCTATTTTCTGTGTTTTGGATATAATTTCTTCCATAACTGAAGAAGGAACCCAGAAAATGAAGTCACCCAAATTAAGTCTTTTATTATGGTATTAATATTTTAAAATATGTTGTTAATGTATTATTGTATATTATAATATAATCTTTCTGCTGATGCCTCTTAACTATGACAGGATCCATCATGGCAAAGCACAGCTATAGAGACAGCCTCCATTCCTCAAGATTCTCCTCCCTGTTATGTTCCTGCCCAGTAGTGACTTCTTGTTTACTAACTGTACTTAGTCTTTTTCTCAGAAATAATGTTATCTACTCCTTGTGCCAGTTGAGGTCAGCAAACCAAAGGAGAAACAAAAAGAAAAACATCTGCAAGACTTGGAAAAGGTGTCAGCAAAAAGAAAATAGTTCTTGTTTGTTAATTTCTGCCACAGTATATAATGAGCAATTAGTGCCTTTTGACTTTCTTCCCAATGGTATTAAATAAAACCACCAAGAAATAAAGCTGGGGAAATACCCAGGCCCTGCACATGATAGACAAGTACTTTGCCACTGAGCTACATCCCCAAACCAGAAGCACATCTTTAACGTAATCCGGCCATATCGGAGCCTGGAGAAACAGGACAGTTTTCACTTTGGAAAGTTTACTGGGCATGTAGGGTCCCTTTATGCCTCTCTGTTATAGCTGCAAGAGAAGTCAGTTTGGATCCATGATTACTTTTAGATGAAAGGAAGCATGCTGATATATATGTATGTGGTGTGTGTGTGTCTGTGGTACGTATGTCTATGGTGTGTGGGGCATGTGTGTATGTGTGCCGGGTGTATGTAAGTGTGGTATGTGTATATGTATGGTGTGTGTGTATGTGTAGTGAGTATGTGAAAGTATGGCATGTGTGTATGTATGGTGTGTATGTGTGTATGGCGAATGTATGTAAGTGTGGTATGTGCATATGTATGTGTGTGTATGTGTGGTGTGTATATGTATGGTGTATGTTTGCATATATGTTTCTATGTGTAGTATGGAGGTGGTATGTATGTGCATGTGTGGTATGTGTTTGTGTATATGTTTGTATTATGGTATGCAGGTGGTGTGTACGTGTATGTGGTATGTATGTGTGGTTAGCATGTGTGGTGAGTATGTATATGAGTGGTGTGTGTCATGTGGTGCATGTGTGTATGTGTGGTAAGTGTGTCATGGGGTGCATGTGTGTAGGTGTGTATGTGTGTTGTGTCATGGGGTGCATGTGTGTATGTGTGTTGTGTCATGGGGTGCATGTGTGTATGTGTGTATGTGTGTCATGGGGTGCATGTGTGTATGTGTGTTGTGTCATGGGATGCATGTGTGTATGTGTGTATGTGTGTTGTGTCATGGGGTGCATGTGAGTAGGTGTGTATGTGTGTTGTGTCATGGGGTGCATGTGTGTATGTGTGTATGTGTGTATGTGTGTCATGTGGTGTATGTGTGTATGTGTGTTGTGTCATGGGGTGCATGTGTGTTATGTGTGTCATGTGGTTCATGTGTGTATGTGTGTCGTGTGGTGCGTGTCTGTATGTGTGTATGTGTGTTGTGTCATGGGGTGCATGGGTGTTATGTGTGTCATGTGGTCCATGTGTGTATGTGTGGTAAGTGTGGCATATGGTGGATGTGTGTATGTGTGTCGTGTGGTGCGTGTCTGTATGTGTGGTCTGTGTGGCATGTAGTGTACGTCTGTAACTGTGTTACGTGCGGCATGTGGAGCATGTGTGTATATGTGGTGTTTGTAGCACGTGGCGTGTGTGTGTTGGGTGGGAGGTGGCGTGGGAGCCAACACTTAGCTGTGAATTCTGGATACACCTTCGTACCTTGCTGCTTTTCTATTTTAACTGGAGGACGGCAGGCTCACAGGCTCCTTTCTGCCCGTGCTGTTTCCCCACTTGGACTTACTGTGCTCAGCGTCCTTGTCATTCAACAGGAGTTCTCTGAAGCAGACACAGGGACCTTCGAGTGACATTCAGCACGTCCCAGAGCAGATGTAACCTGTGGGAAACACAGTTCACACTTCAGTCCGCTTGTCACATGCAAAGACAACAGGAGGGGTTGACAAGTTTCAGGAACTGCGGTAGAGGGGCCCCACAAATCATCTCTACATGCTTTCCTTGCAAGCTCAGAGCCATTTTTATTATGCCCCCTTTCCCAGGAAGTCTTAAGGGAACTCCCCATCCCCTCAAAACTTTTATCCTTTTAAATGTGCTTATTTTGTTTTGGTGAAACTCTATTTTCCTGTGCTAGCCCAGTGTTCCAGATTTAATGTCATATGTTTACTTAACTATTTAATGAACAAATATTCTTTTTCAGTTCATTATGTGTCACAGTACTGGGTATCCCGATATGGGGGGTAGCGGATGTTGTCTAGTCCCAAGTATTTAAATTCAGTGGGCTATTGTGTCTTTTCCTCTTCCTGTTCCACCTTCTAGGCGCATATAGATCTTCAGTTTCTTTGCAGCCATCCTTCCTCACGCCAGGCCCACAACGGTCAAGTGCACAGCGCCTCCCAGTGGTCTGCAGGTCCGCTGTGCACTCTTTATCCTGCACTAGGACCTCACAATCCTCACACTGCATCAAGGTCCGTTAGCAATTGAGGGGAAGAAGGTCTATTTGTTTTTGTCATAGATGCTTAGGAACCTGCCCATAGAGCATTCCCATGAGTTTCTGATGGGCAGCCAGGCTGCAAAAACTACTTCCCTCTTTACCTTTTCCTGGCTGTATGGATCCCTGACTGTCAGTAACAGTATCACACATTTCTGAGCCACTGCCTCCACTTAGCCAGCTAGCATCTCTCCCTCTAGGGGAGTTTTAGAGTCTTGACGTCATCTCTACGGACTAATGCCATGCTTCCTTCCTCTTGGCCTTCCGCAAGGATCAATATCTGCGTATTCATGAACTGTCTGCCTTTAGCACCTACCTTCCCCCAACCCCAAGTCTCAGGGCTTCGAGCAGCCTTGCTCTTATGTAAACAAAGGATGGAAAGAACCGCAGAACTCAGCAGTAGCCTCTTTGGCTATTTTACTTCCGGTCATACGTATCTTTGCAAATCTTTGTAAATGACTCCTTGGGACTAGAGAGTATACCGAAATCGGTTTCTTTCCCAACATAGCAGACTACACTCAATGTTTAAGAGATCCCCAGCGGAGCAGACTGGGCGCTGAGTATGACAGATCTTCAGCCTGCCGTCCACCATATACAAAGTCAGGACTGGTGGTTGAATCTCATACTGCAACCTTAGCTTTTGTCTTCTTGTATCTTTTCTTCTTCCCCAGCCAAGAAAGTATCTCTAAATCTAAGGATTCGTGTGACTACACTGAATCCACTGAGATGATTAGAATCATCTTCTCATTGAAAAGCCATCTGGCTAGACACTAAATCCCACCACCCACCCGATTGTTCCTTTGTTGTTATGTGATATTACATATTATAGCTCTGGAAGGAATCGTTCCTAATCACCATTTTCATAGAGGAGGAGACTGAGACATATAAAAATTTAATTCATTTGTTTCTAATTTAGAGCTCGAGAATGTCAGAGATAGCAACTAGCCCAGTAGCTGGACCCAGGATTCGCAATTATCTATCTATCTATCTATCCATCTATCTATCTATCTATCTATCTATCTATCTATCTATTTATCTATCATCTATCTATCATCTACCTATCTAGTGTGTGTGTGTGTGTGTGTATGTATGTGCACTCATGCGCATGTGTGCACCACAGGTCATATACAAAGGTCAGAACACAGCTTTTGGAATTGGTTCTCTCTTTCCATCATGGGGACTGAACTGAGGTCATCAGCTGATTGCAACTGCCCTTCCTGATTGGTCCATCTCGCCAGCTTAACTCTCACTCATGTATACACTTCCTCCTGAAAGGGTTTGCTGAGTCTTTCTGCAGAATCCTCCTGAAAATACCGCTTGAACAGGCTTACACTGTATTAATAATGTTGAGGCACTTCACAGAGAAACAAAGCATTTCTGCCAGCGCCGTTTAGTTCATTCTCCAAGTAAGAGGGCATCTTATGATGATTAGTTCTACTTCACAGATTGGAAAAAAAGAAACAGGAACCAAACATTGAGCAACTGAAGTGGCTTCTTCAAGAAACACTGTTAATAAGGAGCACAAACAGGGATACTTGTCACAGACAGGGGTTGCTGGGACTCAGACTTGGGTTGAAGTAGAATTGGCATAGTTCTGAGCTGTGTGCACCAGAGTTTCCCGCCTGCGACTTGCAAGGTCTGGGCTTGGGGAACGAGTCTTGTTGCTATTTTCCTTCCACGACCAGAGGCAGGTTTTCTACAATATCTGTATCACAACAGAACCCCACAGAAAAGCCTGCAGTGACATCTGGTGACCACAGATGGATAAAAATTCCAGCCCAATACTCAAGGAGCTTTAAACTATTGGTGATAGTCCAGAAGAGGGGCAGAGGTTGGGGTGGATGAGAACAAAAGAGAGTCTTCGGGACATTCGGGCACTGTTCTCCTCAGGAGCTGACCTGCTCAGGACCAGGGCTGTCATTATTCCAGCACGAAGAGGGGAAAGGCTCATGAGCCTCCCACTGCTGCAACTGAGGCATTATGGACAATTAATGTTTTTTTTGTGTGTGTGTGTGGGGGGGGGGGAAAGTCAGTTTTCTTTAAGGGTGTGGTCTAGGTAGGTTTAACTATGCTTCTGTGTGGTTGGTATGACACCCCACGAGTACTGGGCAGCACAAAGTGGATTACTCAATAATTTTTTTTAAATAAGAGGACATGGAATTGCAGGGGTAAGGAAGTAGAGGTGGATCTGGGTGGAGTTAGGGATTGAATATAATCAAAATACATTGTATGAAATTCTCAAAATAACACAGTGTTATAACAAAATATTTTTTATCCTTTTATTAGAATACTGTTATTGTTTGGATGCGAAATGACTCTCACAGATTCATGTGGCTCATGGAAGATGGTGCTGTTTTGAGAGGTGAGGGAGATTTGGGAGATGAGGGTGAGCGAAGGAGTCTTCTTTCCATTTCTTGTTCTGCAAAAGATGCGAGGATGCAAGGAGCCATCGTTGAACACATCAATTACCCTGGCACCACCTGCCATCATGCCTTTCTGTACACATCCCTTCGTCTACATGATAAACTGCATCCCTCACACCACGAGCTAGCATCCTTTCCCCTCTAAGATGCCCATCATAGGCATTCTGCTCCAGCACTGAGCACGAGCGTCAGCTGTTCCTCTCTTTCTCAAGCACAACAGCGTCCAACCGTGACTGCTGCTCTGTGAGTGTCCCCTCCCTAACAGCATCACCTCCTATCACTGCTCCTTCTAGAACACCTTTCCCATCTGTCCTCACAGGAAGCCCCACTCATCTTCAGGGTGCAAGCCACACTCGGTACTCAGACACTGCCTTGTCTAGGTCTCCAGATGAGGGGTAATATTCATTCCTCTAAATCCAGCTTCTCATGTGTTCACCAGTGACACAGCATCCCTGTGCCTTCCGTCCTCTCCATCAGTCATGAGAACTCCGAGACCTGCAGATGATCCCCTGACTTTCTCTTGTGTATTTATTCTCCTTTATCCCATCTTCCTTGTCTCCCGATGGAGTGTTAAGTTCTTGGTGTGTCTTCATTTGACTGTATAGTAATCTACTGCCATTTTAATCAAATGGAAAAGAAAACTGTAGGCACCAGGAAAGCCCTCATACCCCACTTTTCTTTTATGGCCAATGCAGAGACTTCTGACTGAAACAACAAAAACTGGGTTATTCTCGTGTTATGCTATACAAAGTCCACAAAGTACTTAAAGTTGTAGCGTACTCTTCCCGTCTGGAAAATAATCTGTGTCATTTTTAAAGTTCTTCACTGACACTCTCTGCTTCCTGTTCCCAGACTAGCAGTATTGGTCCCAGCATGGACCAGGTTCCTTTGATCCTTTGATGAGAACAGAAGCACAGGGAGAGAGCTGTTCCGATGGTGGACCGTCACCTAGGTGGGCCTTTGTTGTCTCTGTAGGAGTGGCAGTAAGAAAGGAAGGGGCTGGAGAGATGGCTCAGTGGTTAAGAGCACTGCCTGCTCTTCCAAAAGTCCTGAGTTCAATTCCCAGCACCGCAGGCTGATTATCAGTAACCAAATGCATCAATCCGTGAGCAGGGACGCCTTCCTGTTTGGAATCCTATCTCATCACGTGACTGAGTCTATCATAATGGGCATCTCCCGTAAAAGGAACAATCTTAACTTTTGTTTTTCATGCTTTGAATTAATGCCAGGTTATTAAAGATAGAATGACTTGAAAGTTCAAAAAAAAAAAAAAAGGAAATTACCAGCACCCTAACGTAACATCAGCTTCTTCAGTTATGTGCCTCTGGAAAGACCGTTTCCTTTGTCTCTAGAATGCATATGATGGCAGCATTGGCTATTTTAATAACAGCTATGGGTCTATAGCGAGGAATGAGTAAGATCATTTAGGATAAGATATTCAGCATAGCAGCTGGCCCACACTGGGTACGCAACACAAGAACAATCACGGGTCACGTGTGTTCATCATAGAGACATAGGTTCTAAAAGAACTTGCTGGGGTTACACTGAAAACCAATTATGGGTTTGGAGACAAGCTGGAGTTTAGGGCAGAGAAGATGGATCTTGCTCCCAGGTACGTGGTGCTGATGAGACTGGCCAAAGGGAGATGGCCGAAGACAGAGTGACTTTTGAAGGAGTCTGTGGGCCCCAGCAGTCACACTCCTTTATTTCTTTAAAAAACTATTTTTATTTTTAACCTTGAATGCATGCACACAGACGGCAGGCACACAGTGCCTGTGCAGGCCAGGTGTTGGGTCTCTCACGTCGGTGCTGGGAATGGAACTCAGCCCCTTCCCCCCCTCAAAAAAGCAATACATGCTCCTAGCTGCTGATCCATCTCTCTAGCCCTGCTTATTACTTTTAAAAACCGCTTTTTTGCTATGAAGTATGGGAATAAAAATGTCTTCTCAAAAGAAAAACTGTAGTTTATGTATTGCTCTGCTATTGAGCCAGTATGTGGTAACTTGTCTTAAGGATTTAGATAAAGTCAGCCCTGTGTCTATGGTACCACTTCTACAGATGCAACCAATGGAGAATCCAAACTCACATACAGTCTGAGGATGTACAGAGTTTCATCTTTCATACAGAAACGATGCTGAGGTGCAGCTATGCACAGCCCTTGTATTAGACATGATAAGAGATGATAGGAAGGGCAGAGGAGACTGTGTAAGTTGGATAAAAACACTGCAGCATGAAACAAGAGAATGACCTCCATCATTTCTCCATTAACCCTCTCCTTCCTGGTTCCAGGGAAACATGTCTCCACCAACTTGTGTCATGTTCGTTTGGTTCCTTGATGAGAACAGATCTGGGGTTCTTGCTGCTGCTACTTTGGATGTTTAACTCAGGGGGCTCTGAAAGGTAAGGGATTCTCCCTGCACATGCCTGACGTGTAGAAGGAATGCTTACATGGCTGCTGCGTTCATTACTTGGATCACAGTCAGCATTCACACTGGAGCTCACGTCACGGAACTCATCATGCCCACACTGCTGGAGGTCTGCTTTCTACTGTTCTGTGGGTTATAGTGACTCTTTTTTCTGCTGTTGCTTCCATCCCTGGCAAGCTCAGAATTCAAACTGGAAATGTGTATTTCACTTGCTTACTTGTCACATAAAATGTTCTCTGAAAATGAAATTAGTCACTAACAAGTCCCACGGAATGGTTTCCCCTCACCAGACCTCAAACCAGTAGGGGTTGCTATAGCAACCCGACAATCACCACGCCCAACTCTGCTGTAAAGCATACACCAATTTGTCATCTACAAAATCACATAGATTTTTTCCAATTAAATTTAAACAAAAGTACTTATCTTTGCAGAATTCTAATTTAATTTTTGTTGCTGTGGTAAAAGATCTGACAAAAAAGCCACTCAGGGGAGAACAGGTTTAGTCTGCTTTCAGTTCCAGTTTCCATCAATGAGGGGAGGCCAATCATATCACACCTCAGCACTAGCTATCTCCACCCTTACACTGTTGAGGGTCCTCTGAATAGGGAATGGTGATGCCCACAATGGGCCGAGACAACCTGTCATAGGCATGCCCACACGCTAATTTCATCCAGATGAACAAAAACACAGGTGGAAAGAGTTTAAGGGCCAGAGGGGACGGAGTGCACCAGAACAAGCCCTCTAAATCATCCGAGCAAAACTCCTATGAGCTCACAAAGACAGAAGCAGCAAGCACGGGGCTGACAGCCAGTTCTTTGCATATCTATACATCATAGTTTTCAGTTTAATATTGTTATGGGACTCTCAAGTGTGTGAATGAGTGGGTGTCTGATTCTAGTGCCCACTGATGTGTCTTTTTTCACTTTTGTTGATTTGTATTGTCCAACTTCGATATGATGTTTTTGTTTTCTTTTTATATTTGATTTTGTTTAAAAAAAAAAGAAGAGAAGAATTTCTCAAGTAGAAGGAAGTCGATACCAGATCAAACAAAGCCCAAACAGATATCCACGAGAAAAGACAGAGTGATGGCAAACATGAAAACAGTATGTGTGTGTGTGTCTGTGAAATGTGTGTGTGAGAGGAAGTATGTGTGTGACTGAACTCAAAATAATAAAATAAACTTACTGTAAGTTTTAAATTATATAAGCTTAGAATCTCTCATATGATCTAGTAACTTTTTTCTTTCTTGCTTCATCTTTTAGGTTAAATATTTTGATTATTGTGGTGGTGTAGAAGAAAGTGTCTCCCAAAGGGAGTGGCACTTTTAGGTGTGGCCTTGTTGGACAAAGTATGTCACTGTGGTCTTTTTTTGCTTGAGTTTCCCTCAGTGTGACAGTCAGTCGACTTCCTGCTGCCTTCTGGTCAAGATGTGCAGGACAATGTCTGCCTGCACAATGCCATGCTCCCCATTATGATGACAATGAACTTACGCTCTGAAACTCAACTGAGCCCTTCAATGACATGTTTTCATTTGTAAAAGTTGTTGTGGTCATGGTGTCTCTTCACAGCAATAAAAACCTAACTAAGACAATTATACTTCTCTCCTATCTTATACTCTTAAACCTAAGATGACTTCCTGGAAATGACAATATTCTTAATGTGTTTGAAACCTATATGAATGCGTAGTTTACCATATTCCAAAGTCAATTAGCAAATGGCAAAAATGGAGTTACAATCACACAATCATTAGAATAGGCCTGATCTGGTTAGTAATCTGCTCAACCCCAAATCCTCATTTGTGGGAGAGCAAATGGTGTAGATAGAGATCTGGTCAACCCTACATCCTCATTTGTGAGAGAGCAGATGGTCTAGATATGGATCTACTCAACCCTATATCCTCATTGGTGCTAGAGCAGATTGTCTAGATAGAGATCTGGTCAACCCCACATCTTCATTTATGGGAAAGCAGATGCCCTAGGAACACTTTGGTCAATGGTGGCTTGTTTCCCTCTCTGTTTACAAGTAGATGTCAAGTGTCTGCCTGGGCCAAGGTCTGAGCGCTAAAAGCACAGCAGCTGATGTGCACTTTGATTTCAGTGTCCCAGACCTTGCCTTTGATCAGCAGCACAAACACCAGCCCCTGACTCTCCAGAACCTGCCTTTGAACAATTTGCTCTTTACCATTTATTGAAAGCTCTTGACAGGAGTATTGAAGGACACATGTCCAGTGCATTCCTGACTTTGACCCTTTTATGAATTGAGAGGTCTGAATTTTTGTCCTAAAAGGATACATTTAACCACAGACACAGAAGAATGGATGTGTGCTGTTACCCCTGGAGGAGAGTCTCTGATGACTTCAGTTTTTGCCACCTGCAATCAGGTCATTGGAAAGACCAAGAGTACTTTTATGAAATTGATTTGAGTTCAGCGTGGTCTAAACAGAAGAGAGTCCTATGACCCCTTAGCAGCCCCTGCATTTAGGAAAGGAACAGCCATGGTTTTAGCTCCATAATCTAAAAATTATTGCAGGGAGTCATCAAGCTGTGTATATTGGTTATGCTTTCTAATTGAGCCAGCCACTAGCTTTTCTTGGCCATTAGAAACTGCCTGAGACACCTGACTTCATAAATTTGTTATAATTTCATAAACAAACTGTCATAAAAACTATGGTACGGGAAAGAAGTTCTTGCCAAACCCTCAGTTTATTAAAATCCTTGCTTCACTATAGAGTGTTACATGTTCAGGGTGGAATCTCTGCTTCACTATAGAGTGTTACATGTTCAGGGTGGAATCTCTGCTTTACTATAGAGTGTTACATGTTCAGGGTGGAATCTCTGCTTCACTATAGAGTGTTACATGTTCAGGGTGGAATCTCTGCTTCACTATAGAGTGTTACATGTTCAGGGTGGAATCTCTGCTTCACTATAGAGTGTTACATGTTCAGGGTGGAATCTCTGCTTCACTATAGAGTGTTACATGTTCAGGGTGGAATCTCTGCTTTACTATAGAGTGTTACATGTTCAGGGTGGAATCTCTGCTTCACTATAGAGTGTTACATGTTCAGGGTGGAATCTCTGCTTTACTATAGAGTGTTACATGTTCAGGGTGGAATCTCTGCTTTACTATAGACTGTTACATGTTCAGGGTGGAATCTCTGCTTCACTATAGAGTGTTACATGTTCAGGGTGGAATCTCTGCTTTACTATAGAGTGTTACATGTTCAGGGTGGAATCTCTGCTTTACTATAGAGTGTTACATGTTCAGGGTGGAATCTCTGCTTTACTATAGAGTGTTACATGTTCAGGGTGGAATCTCTGCTTTACTATAGAGTGTTACATGTTCAGGGTGGAATCTCTGCATTACTATAGAGTGTTACATGTTCAGGGTGGAATCTCTGCTTTACTATAGAGTGTTACATGTTCAGGGTGGAATCTCTGCTTTACTATAGAGTGTTACATGTTCAGGGTGGAATCTCTGCTTTACTATAGAGTGTTAGATGTTCAGGGTGAAATATTTGCTTCACTATAGAGTGTTAGATGTTCAGGGTGAAATGTTTGCTTCACTATAGAGTGTTACATGTTCAGGGTGAAATATTTGCTTCACTATAGAGTGTTACATGTTCAGGGTGAAATATTTGCTTCACTATAGAGTGTTACATGTTCAGGGTGGAATCTCTGCTTTACTATAGAGTGTTACATGTTCAGGGTGGAATCTCTGCATTACTATAGAGTGTTACATGTTCAGGGTGGAATCTCTGCTTTACTATAGAGTGTTACATGTTCAGGGTGGAATCTCTGCTTTACTATAGAGTGTTACATGTTCAGGGTGGAATCTCTGCTTCACTATAGAGTGTTACATGTTCAGGGTGAAATATTTGCTTCACTATAGAGTGTTAGATGTTCAGGGTGAAATGTTTGCTTCACTATAGAGTGTTGGAAGTTCGGGGTGGAATCCTTGTTTCACTATAGAGTGTTACGTGTTCAGGGTGAAATATGAATGTTGGGAGTGTACAGGTTTTCTTTGACTTTCAGGACAACTAACTTAGTATTAGTAATTATATTCACTGACACAAAATCTGCCATACAGGGACACCAATTTATCATCTATCTATCTGTCACCTCATTGAGTGAGGAATTCCCATCAGCCATTTAAAACAAAGTGGAATATATAAAAACAAACAAATACTTTTGTAATATTTGTCAATATTTGAAGTCTCCCATGCCAAAACAAAAGCTACTTTGGTTTCAGAACAAATTAATCAGTTTTGTAACATGAAGACTGCAGAGTAACAAACTTTCCCACTGACACTGGGAGAAGAGTCACTCTGATGCAGCCTCTATCTCCTGCCAGGTCCTTCTAGGCAGTGGGGGTGGGGTGGGCTCTTACTCTCTCCCTGCAGTCTAAATGGAAGCAGGTATCAAAGTGTTCCATTTGTGTTATAGACACAAAGAGTTGTGGGGCAATGGATTTTCAGTGGTGAGTGTCTGCTCTGTGACTGAGGGAAACACTCAAGGTAAGGCTACTTTCAGGTTTGGTGTGAGAAAGCCCTGTCAATGGAGGAGTCCCATGGAAACATTGCCGGAGCAGCTAAGGATTCAGTGGACTTTTCAAAATGAACAACGATCACGCATGAGTTAACAAATAAAAAAAAAAAACCAGCACAGAGAACTGATCTTAACATTCTAAGCACCATGAAGTCACTCACGGAGCATCAACTCACAGACCCAAGCAGGGATTTTGCAAATGCCAGATAGTTTGTCATTGCTCGAACTGATAAGCACCAGACATTTTGGAGATCTTATTGCTTTTCTGGATTCTTGCTGGGATACTGATTCCCTCTGACAGTTGATGCCTGTGGCTTATTTGAGTCCTGGGTCACCATCCTGGAGTTTTGCTAATGATATGAAGATTTGTGGAACATAACCACCCATTGCTGTATTGGGGGAAGAATGAGTCAGGGGAAGGCAATGGTCTCCATGTGGATAGTCCTTCAGATTGATGGACAGAGGCACAGAGGCTGACCCTCTGTGTTCCTGTCAGTGACTACTCATTCAATATGAGTTGTTCTTCAGAGAAGGCATACCCTTGTATGAAGTCACCACCATAAACAAGTGGTAATGCCCACAGAAGGATACAGTTGACAGCTCCAATCCCTACAGCTGTTGAAATGAGCACCTTGGTCTTAATGGAGCAACTGTGTGACCATCCAAACTGACCAAGCTGAACAATAAGATATTTGGGGAAGAGGATTTTCTATACAACCTGCACTTAATATGAAGGACATTCAATAAGTATTTGTTGAACCAATAAATAAATAATTATTATGAGGAAAGAATGATGAGTAACTGTTTTAAAGCTCATCAGGAAAGATTTAAGGGAGGTCAATACTAAATGCTAGAAAGTCAAATCATTCTATAACTCCAAGCCATTGCATCTGTTTTATGATGCTGGCATTTGATTTAGTCATTAAAATTATTAGAGTCTGAATCTTCTACGCTATGGGCAAATGTAGCAGGAAAGACCCAGAGGGGGCTATGAGCTGAAGCTGAACATGTGATGCCCTACTCTGCCAAAGGGCAACCGTTTCTACTATATCAGAGTTTGAGGGAAAACCTTAGTACTTTAAAAAGGCAATTATTAGTTTACAGGAAGCAGGAAAGAACTGAAAAGCAGTACTGACCGAATCTTCCCAAAGTCAACAACTCTTCCTGCCAGAAGCCATTTAACTACGAAAATCTCCTAAGTTGTGTGCGAAGGCCAAATCTAAGCATAGTCATTTCTATTCAGCTGAGGATTCAGGTCCTCCCCCAAGCATCTGGAAATACCTTACAGCCAGCAATTTAATCATAAAGAACATTTTCCCCAAATTACAAATTCCTGCAGTATGTGGAGTTATAGAAAATAGGGACTTGCTCCTTAATGCCAAAGATTTGTTGCCTTCACACAGTGTCTTGAACCAAGGTAAGCTCTACTTAAAATTAGCTTGTAAGAATTTCTGTCCCTAAAATTTTCCTGATTAAAGGCATAAATAAATATTTAATATATTTAGAAGATGTTGTTGTTGTGCAAATGAGCAAATCTTGTCTTAAAAAGAATTTTCCCTGCTTATCCTGAAGTGGCGTGTTTTTCAGATGTGTCCATCCAGTGATTAGTTTACTGTCTTTGTTGTCACAGGATGAATGTGTGGCAGAATCTGAACATACTGATACCTCATGAGTGCTTTTAGAGTAGGGTAATCAGGTCATTTAAGAGATTCACTGCTCTGATGAGGAGGTTATTAAAAAGATGCTCTGTTGTGTTGCAAGATCAGCTGTTATCCAAGATCAGTGACTATACCTCCCCAGGGAACGTAGGCACAGAAACACATAGGCATATGCCCACACACCGACACTCACATGTCTCTGGAAGCTTGAAATCCTACCACCAGCAAATTACATACCCTTTGTATAAGATTAGCTCTTTTCACAGTTCCCTGTTAAAATATTCCTAAATAGGGTGCCATTAAGGTGATGGGGAAGCAGGGGCTCACCAGATGCTTACTTCCCACCTCCTACAATGAAGAGAAAGAGTACTAAATTTTGCCCAGAGAACTGCCTCATGGATGACTAAACACCGGGAGACATTATAGAGTATCTACGTAATGAAAATGGTAATGGAGAATCTAATAATACACAACCATGTTTACCAATTGCTAGCATAAAAGAATAATGAGCTTCATCAGTCCAGGAATGAAAGTGAATACTATACCTAGCACTGCTGACCCTCAGTAGACAAGTTTTGCTACCCCTCGACTATTTGTTAGTAACTGGGACTCTGTTTTTCAATGAAGGAATCATCAAATTTATAAATAAAAACATTCCTTTGATGCAATCATAAATGAAGTAAGTGCCTGGCTAAGCCTTGCTCCTATTCCATCTTCCTTTAAAAGGGATTTTGTATCTGGATTCATTTTCTAGAAGATCTAAAGCCCATAGGTCCAGGCAAAAACAACCCTGGTTTCCAGTGGCAATGGGGCCAGCTTCTTAGGCTCAAGTCCACCCTCTCCATCAGTCACTGTCTACTGAGTGGGAACAGCATCGCCATGTTTTCATGGCTCAAGTCAGCTCTCTGAGTTAGCATACAGTTTCTAAGTATTATATTTCTACAGCTTTTTATTGAATGTGTATTAGATGAGAGGGGCTAGGAGGCCCTGGAGTGAACTTTATGTCAACTGCCCTCAAGTGCTGCTGACTGTAGAACATTTTGTAAAGTTTTATTTTCTCTGTCATAGTGAGGGCAACTATCCTTTAAAACTAAAAATCTGTCATTCAGGTTCGGCTTCCAAGAAAATCTTCAAATAGAATTGATATTTTTACTGTTACCCACACCTGTTCTTGATTTTGCCTCAACTGTTAAGTGTTCCAATTGTTTCTAAAGGTTCACCTCAGATAAGCAAGTTTACAATGACTAAAGACTCGGGTTTACATCATTCTGTCACTGTCAATGCATGGAATGCTCCTTAGTTTATGTTACCTGACTTTTTCTTTTATTATCTGTCGCGCATTCCATGCTTCTCTCCCATTACATTTTTTATACTGCATTTACAATATGTTTTGATGTTTGCCTTCTACACACAAGAACATCTTTGAAAATTTATCAACAAGCGTGTTTAATGTTCATCCATGTAGCATGTATTTCCGCTTATAACATTTTCCTGTTCAATGCTACTTTTGAAGTTCTGCACATAATATTGAACATACTCCGAAGCCATTGGTTCACGCACTCCATTGTGTTCTGAGCTAGCCACACAATGGCAAACCTTCTCACGGCACCAGCCTTGCTGTACGCAGAAGCACACGTTTTTCCTGAGTTCCTAGTGTTTAAATGAGAATATCAACAGTGGTAGCATGGCTAGATTATTAAGTCCACATATGTAATGTTAAATATCTGGGGAGAATATTTCCCAGCTATGTGGAAGCATACTCCAGGGTCTCAATGTGTTGATATCCTCACCAACATCTGATATCATGCAACGCTTTAGTTCCTGTCAACCTAAAGATGATATATCGATGACACCTTACTGATGCTTTGATGAGCTTGATGATACTTTTCTCGTTGCTAGAAGGCTGAGTACACTTTCACAGTTGCTTCTCCTTTACCTGGGCTTTTCTTTCTATGAATGACCTAGTCACAGAGGAGGAGACATTTCCTATGCACCTTCTCATGTCTTCATTTTTTTTTTCAGAAAAAAAGCCATGTGGAGCATCTTTTCATTGTCAAAAGCCTTTAATATAGTTAACTTTAGGTTTTTCTGAAGTCCACACACTTTTCTTTCCTGCCTTGGTGTTAGAAAACGTATGGCCCTATTCAACGTGGAGCCAGATATTCAGGGAAACACTGTAATCCATTCTTTGGAACTAATTTATAATTTTAAGGTTTGCTGCAGGAGAGCCTTCTGCTCCTTCAGCCAATAGCTGCTGAAATACCGCCCACTGGGGAGTGGTCTATTTATCTTTAAAAAAGAGCAGCAAGCCTTGGCCCTGGCTCCTGCTCCGGCAACTAGGCTCCTTTCCTGACGGTTGGTGCTTTGTGAGTTTTACCCCTCAAAATAAATACCCCTTTGAATCCTAACTGGTGTGGGATTGTTTCGAGCATTAAAGGTTATCACTAAATGTATTTTTAATATTCCACTTTTCAGACCCCAATTCAAAAGATGTTGTGAAGGATTTATTTGCAAATAAACCACTAAAAGTATTTTCCCCCAGAATGTACCCTTTTATTTGAAAATTGGTCTTTCTAGAACCAAACATGTTCTTACATACCTAAGAATCATAAGGGGTTTTTAGAATTACAAGGCTGTAGGTGTCATCTGGTCCAATCCCACACCCTCCTAGTAAGAGTTGAAAGCCACCCAGAACTAGGTGTGGAGGGGACGTAGGGCCACCCAAACTGGAATGTACTTGTGCCAAACTTAAGATTTTTCATATTATTTTCAATTTTTTTTTTGTAGAAATAAAGCACAGATATGGGCGGCACATGGATCAAAACACATTGAGGTTGGCTAAGACAAATACTCGATGGTTGCCTACTTCCCATAAGAACATCCTGGGCACTAAGTGATGAGTTAGCCTACATTCCAGGGCTTCAGCCAGAAAAGAGGCAATGACAGGGGAGTAAGAATTACAAGGCGTCATTGAACAAACTAGAAGAGAGACTCCATCCGAGGTCAACCGCGTGCACCTCACATCACAGATCTCACATCCGTGTGTCATGTGACACATGCAAGGACTCATACAACCATTTCACTAGCAGCCAATAGCAGTTTAGTGACCGGATAAGGAGCTACAATGGACAGATGTACTCCTGTGTTCTGAAGACAAAGATGGTTTCCACTCGATCTTTAGTTCACAACATGGTCAGTTTGAACAGAAAAAAAATCAGGTTGCAATTTCATGTGCCCCCACCCCCACCCAAGACTTCTCTCTAAATCATTCTCCAGCTGTAACCCTCCTGGAACTCCTGGTCTCCTACCTCTATCTCCCAAGTGCTTTGATTTTAGGGGTGTGCCACAAGTTGGACTAAATTTCTACTTTCTAAGGTTGATGTTTTTCTATCTGAACTCTGTTTCTTGCTGATAATTACAACATTTTGAAAATAATTCAAGCCATATATGTATGTGACATTTGCTGAATATTTTACATGACCACCAAGGGATTCTTCAAAAATTGACATTTAAAAATGCCAAGTAAATCATTGAAAGTATTTTTAGAAAATGGTTACTTTGATTTGAAACAATTTCTTACTATGCCAAGAACTGTCTCATCTCTGAAACTGCCAAACTCAGGTAGTCAGAGGATAATTAAATCACAATCTGACTTTACTTAAGGGGATTGAATCCAAATGTCAAAATATTGCATGCTCATGCTAGGCTTACGGTAGCAACAGCTTGATGTCAAAGCATGCTGGATTCTTGAGGCTGTGGCAGTGCCTCTATTCATACACAGTGAAGAGGATGTTAATATGACTGCTCTTGACCTCTGACCCCTGCCATTTACACATGTAGACATGGTCACACCCTGGTCAGACTAAGTTGAATGGAGCTCAAGATGTATTAGAAAAACATTTCAAAATTGTTGAAAATCATGTTAGGGGTCAATTAAGGGATTAAGAACTATACCTTGATTCTGAAAGAGAGGGAGATGAGAGAGACACACAAAGCGATTAAGAAGTGCTATGTCAAGAATATGAGGAGGTTCCTATCTTCTGTTTCTTCTTAAGAATTCAGTACATCCTACTCAAGAATTAAGAATACTTATGCCTCAGATCAAACTGCTAAGAAATACTTAGGGATAAGGTCAGAAATGTACTGGAAGAGAAGAGACAAAAGAATGAGCATTTTCAAGGCAACAGTCATTCAGAGAAAGAGCTCTGAGTCAGAACAGTCATTTCCAGTTCTCAAGATGAAGGAAAGCATCAGGGTAGTAACACCATCAGGCAGCCACAATTCAGCACTGTTCAGTTTCCTCTTTGTGGATTTTACTTACATGGCGAGACTATTTGTCAGAATAAAGATAGCAAAAGCCATTTTCTTAGTCTTAGTCCTGAAAAATCACAAACAAACTAAGTATTGAGAGTTGGTGTTTGGTTTTTGAGTCAGCCTGTGAGTTTTATTACTTTCCAAGGTCTAGGTACCAAGTGACATTAAGACATGAATTATATGGATGGATTTGTTTAGTCCCATAATGAGCCTTATCCTGAATAACCCATCTATCACCGCAAGGGCAGAAAAGAGAGCTTCCTGGATCCCGTGTGCTCCAGCTCTCCTCCAGCCGCCATGCTCTTCATGGATTTGATCTTAATCCATCGTATTTACAGTTTGAACTAATTACTCACAGAATAAAAATGTTTGAAAAAAAACCGCATCTGTACCAAATATGAATACATTTTCTTGTTGCATTCCTTATATTGTACAATACAGTACAATTCCCATTTACACATCATTTATATTGCACTAGGTATTAAAAATCTAATATGAACATAGTATTAAACTGCCCTCTAAATTCATATCTCTCTACCATACATTAGTGAAGCTCTCAGAGCTTATTGAGAATGTTCTTTATGCAACAGACAGTGGCTAATGTACAAACAAACAACTGAACAAAGAACAAGAATAAATGGTAGTGGAATGGTGATTCACAAATGGGACATATGTATTGTATCTTACCCCAAGACTATGGCACCATCTTGGAAGAGGGAGCAGAACGATTATAAGAGCCAGAGGTCCAGAAAGACTGAACAGCATCCTCTGGAAATGACAGGACCACTGTAGTCAACAACTCACAACAGTGGTAGTTCTCCATATAAGAACCATACAAGATCAAGCCAGTCAGCATTCTAAGCATGGAGGTGGAGGGGCTCATGAGTCCCAACCATAACCGAGGAGTTGTGACAGCTGCTGGTTTCTGGTGGAGAAGGTGTCAGTTTTCTCTAAGGAGGTTGCCCTCAGTAGGCTGACTATGCTCTAGGAGATAGGAACAAAACCAGCAGTACAGGGGCAGCATGAAATAGACTCAGGAGGTTATGAAAACAAAGAGGACGAGAACTTGGGGAGCAGTACAGAAAGGAGCATGGATCTGCGAGGAGGGGGCAGTGAGCACAGAATGCATTGTATCAAAGTCTCAGAGAACTAATAAAAATATTATATTTTTAAAAGTAAAGAAAATATCTGGGGGGGGGGGCTGGAGAGATGGCTCAGAGGTTAAGAGCATTGCCTGCTCTTCCAAAGGTCCTGAGTTCAATTCCCAGCAACCACATGGTGGCTCACAACCATCTGTAATGAGATCTGGTGCCCTCTTCTGGCCTGCAGACATACACACAGACAGAATATTGTAAACATAATAAATAAATTATTTATAAAAAAAAGAAAAAAAAGAAAATATCTGGAGCTGGATTATGGGAGTCAGCATTCTTCCGTGGAAACATCTTTTTGGAGGTCTCTGCCACGGACGAGCATACACACAATGAATTATACGATGTTTCAGATCCCCATTTGAGAACAGAATTAGAACAGACTGGAGTAAGATTACATGATATAATGTACTTACTCATCTATCCAGAATGTGGACCTTGGTACCAAGTTCCCTCACTGTCTCCTCTTTTTGAAAGATTCTATCCAGTTATGATAATAAGATTCAGTTGCTGCATGAAAATGTAACTCACATGATCCCAGCTTAGAATTCATGGATGCAAAACCTGGAGCTAGTAAACTATGAGACAACAGACCCCCAGGGGACACAGACTCGTATGGTTTGCTTTTAAGATCAGGAGACCTCGAGTAATAAATGACCTTGAATCTGATTTCCCTCCTTTGTAGCATGAGATGGCAGTATTTTCCCCAGATTATCCTCTGGAAACCAATCACTGCATCCCAAGGGGAAAAACATTTCAGAATGAAGAAAAATAGTGATTTGTTTTTGCTAGAAGACTATGAAGTGGTAACAGAAAATTCTAGAATAGACCTCAAATTGCTATGAAGAATCTAAAACCTCAATTCGTCCTCATTTTACCAACAAAGTGCTGTTAATCTAAGACGGTGTCTGGCCATACAAGTTTTGAAATTATCCTAATATGTAAATACATAGTGAAATGTCAATCTCTCTCTCTCTCTCTCTCTCTCTCTCTCTCTCTCTCTCTCATCTATCTATCTATCTATCTATCTATCTATCTATCTATCTCTATCATCTAGCTAGCTATCATCTATTTACATCTATATATATCTATCAATCATCTATCTATATATCTATCTATCATCTATCATGACACAAATAAGTCAACACACACACGTGTTTGTGTGTGTGTGTGTGTGTGTGTGTGTGTGTGTGTGTGTGTGAGGGAGCCAACAGAAGTGAGTCCATTCCACCTTGACTGGAGATCAGAGAATTCAGGCCTATTCTTTCTTCTTCAAGGCTATTGACAAGAGGTTTGACTTTAGGTGTGGCTACTAACTTGGTATCTTGATCTAGGGTTTAGTTACTTGGTGTTTTGGGCCTTAAGACATCCCATAGAGGTAGATTCATGATGCATGTCCAGTCTAAACTACAGAATATTCAGCTCAGGAAAAAGGTGCTTGCTGCTTCAGGCATTGAAGAGGTAATTGCCCTGTGTGTTCTTTGTATCATGTTAAAGCAGTCTTTTACCTTCTTTCCCCCCTTTTTGGATTGGGGTGTATAAGCATATGGAAAATAAACATGGGCGTATTCAGTATTCACTGTATTGCCCCATCAATTCTATTCTGTGTGTCTCTGTCCCTTTCTCTGTATCTCTGTTCTGTCTGCCTAGTGTTTTAAATCCACATGCCCCTACCCTGGAACATGCCAACCTCATTGAGGTTGGACCCTGACAGATGTCGCCTCAACTTGGGGCCCCGACAGATGTTGCCCCAATATGGTATCCCAATATCTGTAGACACATACACATAAAACTTAAAATATTTTATGCAGTGGTTCAAAGATATTCATGTCTTATATGAGTGCATATGTTGTGTGATGTATTCCTCAATTGAATCTCCACCTTTATGTTTTGAGACAGTGCTGTGGTCCACAGGACTATACAGTGAAAATACAGCAGACAAAATCACTGGACTGAACTACAGGAAACACGTATTCTAGGGAAGGAAACCCAACTTGCAGAGTTTTGGGGATACCTGCCTTTGAATAGTCAGTGTCATTTCTGGAACACCCTTGTGAAGCCAGAGTGCTCCCTCTTCCATAGTGGGACTTGTCCCAAAAACCCTCAGCAGTGTATCAAACAATTATTGGGCACAGCTCCCTCATGTACTGTTATATGGGATGACCATTCATTTGGCTGTGTAATCTTGATATATAGAATATATACTGGGTGCCTTGAATTCTGGGAAGGACCCCAGAAAAAGGAAATGTTTCTCACTCAGGCGACAGTGGTAACAAACCCGCCCCTTATCCCGGAAGCTGGAAATGCCAGGTTCCAGATTTTACAGTATCACAGTCTCTCCCTTGACCTAGTCACCTTAGATGTTTTATCTCTAGAGCTGAGGGGTTCCCTTTAATCAGCTAGCGTTTGGGTAAAATACTAATGTGGTTCACATGACATCCATTTTTCTTCCCTGGCTTCTGCTGGTTGCCATGACTACTATGAGGCTGTGTTCCCAGCCTCTTAGGAAGTGAAAGGAAATGCTAAGAGAGTGCACAGCACTTTGCAGCCTTCTTCTTTTCTCCACATGTATCAATTACAAACTTCTAGCTTAACTAACCACACAAATGCAGTTAACAGACAAGATCCCTCTCCCCCTCTTAGAGATCACAGCCCCTTCCACAATTTACCCTTTTCAGATATGTCAGGGCACTTCACCGCCATGCCCCCTCTGAGACATACATAAGATAATGCCCGCCATGTCAGCCTTATCTGTCTTCTTGGTCCTCAAAAATGCATGCTATTTTTTTTATAGTATCCTTGCTATTGCCAGAGAATTTCTAATTATGTCTGTGTGGGTACATAAACTGGAAGCTTTGTGGGGAGAGGGAACTTTTGTTGAATAATAGAGACAAGAGAAGGAGGCGTGTACGAGCTGATTCGTCCACTCTCAGACCCCTTTAGCCAGTTCTGCATGTTGTAAGCATACTGTCTGAACCCTGAGGGAGCACTGAGGTTGGTACTCAGAGGTTCTCACTAAGACAGGTTCTCTTTCTGAACCAGGACCTCACTAATTGGCAGAGGGGCTTGTCAGGAACCCCAGAAACCTTCTTGTTTTGGCCCCATGTCTCTGAGTGCTGGGGTTACTGCCTTGCATCTCTGGGTGGGCCTGGCTTTTGGTATGGGCTCTGGAGACCTTAATTCTGGTCTTCATCTTTCTGCAGCGTGTGCTTTACTGATGGACTGAGCCATCTCCCCAGCCCCAGATGTC
The DNA here is from genome assembly GCF_018167655.1 of Microtus oregoni. Classification (NCBI taxonomy): domain Eukaryota; kingdom Metazoa; phylum Chordata; class Mammalia; order Rodentia; family Cricetidae; genus Microtus; species Microtus oregoni. The sequence continues at coordinate 24,247,846 of NW_024543077.1, forward strand.
TGTGATATTGGCTATGTTTCTATGTAAACTTATGAGAAAACCTGAAAACAAGTGTGTACTACGTGATCTACAGTTCTACTCTATGGTGAAGAGTGTCTTCTGGAGTGTCATCCTCATTACACAAGTTTCTGAGGATGAGATAGTGGCAGGATTCGATTTCTCAGATTACAGAAGTTTAACATTTAGGGAGTGAATCCTAATTTGTAAGCATTTGTATCGGAAAGTTCTCTTTAACATATCTAATATTTCCTTGCTTTGCCAATTCAATGTATTAAGTACTATTTAATCTCTCTTATCTCACTTTCTCATTCTCTCTTTAAGATTTTTTAGGTCACTATGTTACAAAACAAATTTCTTGGACGTATTTCTTTGGCTCATGCATTGTATCCTTTGGCCAAGATCTCTGTGATACTCCACGTTTCACCTGTAATACCTGCTATTCACTGTTTCATATTTTGCTTCTGTAGATTTTACCTTTAAGTAACAGCAATAGGACTTGCCTTTCTAAAGTGCCTGGCTTCTTTCACACAACACAATTCCAGGGTTTTCAATGTCACAGGTAACTTTTTTCTTTTCCGCCCTCCCCATATGTATGCACGTGATCACATTTCCTTTATCCATTCCACCTATTAATGGATACTTAGTCTGACTCCATGCCTTGGTTATGGTGTTGCAAAGAACAGGACAGTGAAGAACTTCTTGGAAATTGTGGCATTATTTCTTTTTGCTAGTTGTCCAGTGGTTGGACTGTTGGGGATTATAGCAGTTCTATGTTTAATCTATGGGGAGCCTTCATACTGCTTTTGATAATGGTGAATTTACATTCCTCTCATCTGTGTACAGGGTCCCAATTCTCCATATGCAGGTAATATACTTTTAATGACCCCATCATCTCTGAGAAGATATCAGTGTTCGTTCTAATAGGTGAGGTATAGCACTAATGTTGAGTTCTTGGCACTTGCCAGTGATCCCACCCTTGTTCTGAGGATATCCTGCTCTGCCCTGTGGAAGCTCTCTCCCCTTGTTATCCTCTTGGTACAGTACTCCAGGAGGTCCTGTTTAAATCTGATGGCCCCTACACACTTCCTCACTGTCTCTTCTGTCTTCGATTCTGTCTCTTCTCTGTAGCAAACACCACGCTAGCATCCTCCACTTCCAACCAACTGTACACTGTTTCTTCTTCTGCCCCTCACGTTGGCACATCAACTATGAGAAAGATTTTAGTTTAGTTTTGTTTTTTAATGTGAAATTTAAAAAAAAATCTGTGTCCCTAGTGGTAGAATCAGGGCAAATTATAGGCTCTCTGTGAGTATTTGTGTCAGACATCACTCTATGACTAAAGCTGGACACACACTTGACTTCTGTGTGAGCGAGGAGATGCAGCACTGTCCATCTTGACAACACTCAGTTGCTTTTCGCTCTCAGTCACTTGCAGGCAACTGTAGTCCAAACACATGGAACAGAAAACTCTAGTAAAAAACCTACATAGTGCTGGTAAGATGGCTCAGCAATGAAAAGCACTGGCTGCTTTTCCAGAGAATTTAAGCTGTGCTCACAGTGCCCACGTTGTGTTCAGAACTGCCTGCCATTTGAGCGCCAGGAGAGCTGATGCCCTCTTTGAATCCCTATGGAGATGCACACACAGATACACATATACAAATAAATAAAAGTAAATATTGATTGAAGCTCACAAGTTTTAAATGAATTTGAGTACTGTATAGTGCTGTAAATATTTTTAATGTTGCTGTAGTCTGTTATGTGCCTAATTTAAATTTAAGCTTTATCTTAGGTGGGTAAGCACAGAAGAAAAGCACATGCACAGCTTCAGGTGTCTGTTGAAATACTGGGATTTGTCCCCAAGGAGGACGGGAGGCTTTTGAAGAGGCCTCAACAGCAATTACAACAGGAAATAAATTAGCCAATGAATCCATTTATTCATGTTGTAATTGCTGAACAAAATCTTCTGCTTAAGAACAAAACAAAGCAAAAAATTTAGCTGATCTTCAGCAAAAGCCAGCTTTATGTCAGATGCCAAATAACATAAATGCTGCAAATACATTTCGGTTAAGCCACTGACAGTATTGGTAGCAATACTGTCATTGAAACTACATTTTTCTTACAATGGTGATGTACTTATGAAAACCCATTTATGTGTGTACCCAGTAGGCACACAGGATGCCCCACCCAGGTCCTTTCTTGATCAGTAGGGAGCTGACAAGGCATCTTCAAAAGCCATTGGTGGGAAACTCAAAACAGTGTTTGTGGAAAAACCACTTGTAGAAATCTCAAAGGTTTTGGGGTCTTTTGGAGAACAATTTTCAGCAAGTTATATAAAAGAACTCACAACAGCGAGTTTCAAAGGAGGACGAATGTGAGAGGAACTTGCTTGAAAGCAGTGATAATCTCACGGGCTGTAGGCACCCCGTAGAGTTCTTCAAAGTAGGTGGGAGCTGGAAGCATCCTGACTCAGTGAGGAAACTGTGAAGTAATGTGCAGTCTAGAAAGTGCTGCTTCATTGGAAGTGATCATGATAAAGACTGCAGAGCAACTTAGAAAAATTCTATGAAGTAATAGCAAATTGTTCGACATACACAAAGCCAGATGTGGTAGCTGCAGCCAAGCAAAATATGCAATGTTATCTGAAGACTCTATTTGAGCCCTGTTGAAGAGTCAAGATACACCACTTATTTAAAACTCTAAAAATTTATGGAAAGAAAGGAATGGCTCAAAAAAACCTTGGTTCAACTTTCCCTGATATTATATTGCCACCTGCCATTTTCTTGGTCCTAATCTGACCCCTGACCTCCTGAGGAGCTCCCTGTGAACCATGGGAGATAGGACAGCAAGTACACACCCACAGGAAGCACAACAACTACTGTAAGTTGTTGAACAAAAGAACCACAGTGCTTTGTGTTTGAAGGCAGTCAAGGCAGACTGACCTGGAAATGCAGAGTCAGTCTGTAAAGTCTGAAGAGAGGGACCATTCATAGAGACCTTTCATAGCTGGGATGAGTCACAAGGCAGGTGCATGTATGTCATTCTGCCTGGAAATAAGCTACTCAGGAGTCAAAGTCTTAGGACTTATAGAATAGAGTGACTGGGAAAGATTCCAAAGCCCTATATTCCTATGACCCCTGTAACCACTCACTATTAGGGAATGATTTTCTTAGTGATGGGTCTTGGTAGAGTGTGAGCTCCTGCATCTACCCTGTTGGCTCCTAAGCCTCTTGATGACTTAAGTCAGTGGTTCTCAACCTTCCCAATGCTGTGACTCATGTTGTGGTATTTTCCGATGGTCTGAGGCGACTCCTGGGAAAGGGTCATTCGATCCCCACAGGAGTTGGGACCCACAGACTCAGGTTCTGGGGGTCACCTTTGTGTTCACAATGGCTGGAACGTATTTGGTGCTGAATAGGTGACAGCACATTAGGAACAGAACTGCTGAGTGGCTAAGTGAATTAGTGCTCTTGGGTAAGAACACTGGAGCAGAGGAATTCAGCATTCTTCCCAAGTGCAGGCACCAAGTAAAACAAGCCTGAGAAAACTTCCTACACTACTATTAGACTAGGAAGTACATGTACAGTACTGTCCAGACATTCCTTAATATCTTCTCAGCTTATTAAAGTTCATATACTTAATATCATCATGTATAAAATATTAAAATATTATAGACAAAGGTAAGATGTCTCCAGGCTAGAAATCTTTGAACCAAGTTTGGCGCACCAAGTTGTTGTCTTTACGGTCTTCTGAGTCTGGGAAACAGTGCACATAGACTTTTTTCAGTAGCCACAGAGTCCTCCACAAAATAGCATTGGATGAAGTCTTCAATTTCTCCTGCTTACAGAATCCTGTGTCACCAAGATTCTTGCACAAATATTTCCATTTTCAAATAAGATTCTTTTTCCTTAGTCATTTGGTTAAAACAATATTTTTTCTGATTACTGTGGAACATTAGCACTTTTGTGTGGTGGCACTGGGGACCCGACCCAAATGCTACATTGAGCTCCCCTTCATAACCATAAACTATGTTTCATACATTACTTGCCATGAATTAATTTAGGCCAAAATATAGTTGTGTGATGTGGGAGCAGAGCTGGAGATATGCAGGAATTACTCAGCACAGAAAACATGAGTCCAGTTACTGGAATCCATTCACAGACCCTGCAGCGTACACCAATCACATCAGATACCAGGAAATGTTCTGCTAATTTTCTTCCTTGTTTAAATTTATCTTCTTTAATGTTACCAGAAGCAGAGCAAGAACATTAAAAGCATGATGCAGACTTTAAAACTGGTGAGAAACTTGCCAATTAGAAGTGGAAGCAAGACTAGAGAGAAGGAGGAAGGAGAACCACTGAACCAGTAACTCTTTGTACACACTTGAAGAAAGTTTTGCTATTTGTGTTAGGTTTTAGTAGGAATCTATAAGGTGTGGCATCTTTTGTGCTTCCGTAGAAGAACATGCCTCGTAGACTCTTTAGAAACATAAACTACTCATTCGGAACAGCCTTCATAAATCAGGATTAAAGTCACGGGGAAGAACACTGCATCTTTCAATCGGTGCAAACCGCACCCGTGAACGCTTCAGCATGGCCGTTGTATGAGGGCTGCAGCCTGGACCTGGGACACTGTCTAATGGTGCACATGCTGACGGAGCGAGTTCCAGCCTGACGGGTCGGTGGAGGCATCTGTAGAAGGCGTGAACAGCAGACGAAGTGAGACCGCTGGGTGTCTCCATGGAAGGGGGTGCTGTTGCTTCGCTCTTTGTCCTCCTCCTTATGCATTCCTGGCTGCTCTGCACAGGAGCCCCGCACACACTCACCATCTGTGCCGCGCGGCTTCAGGCCCAGGGAAACAAGGCAAACATGGATGGGAGGTTCCTCAGGCTTGAGACAACTCAGACCTCTTCAAAGACTTAGTTCTACTATATCTTCCAGTGAGGAAAAGCTGGTATATTAAGCCCCAGGAAGTTAACTATTTAATTTTTACGGTTTAAATTAAACTGATTCTCAAAACATAGATCTTTTATGTTTTAATGAGGTAACTAATAGGCAATGCTTCAATAGACGTTTATTATATAATGCTTAAATTACATTAAATACATCTACTCAACAATTTATTATTTTTATAGAAAAATGTTCAAAATCCTTTCTGTTAGGCATTTGGAGCCTACAGTGCTTTGTTGCCAAGGGTGGCACGTGACCACGTGGTCACACACTAGGGCTTCTCCTTCCTAACCAACCGTAACTTCATTCCCACTGAGCAGCCTTTTCCAGTTCCTCTTTGCCTCCAGTTAATCTGACTTTACTGTTCCTACTGCCACCCATTTTATGAGATCTCACTTCTGTGAGCAAAGCTCATTCCTTGCAACGCAGTTTCTCTCTATTGCCACATTTCGCCCATGTCCCCACCTCTCGTGATCTTGCAGAAGCAGCTCATAGAACTCAGTTATCCACACTCAATATTGTACCTATGGTTTACAAAATGCAATTGGAAAAACATTATTTCTGCTACCTATACACATTTCTGCTTATCGTTCTGTCAGTCATTGGAGTAAAATATACTTTTATTTACAGTCACAGAGAAAAGAATGCTCACTAAGCCTCGGGTTATATGATATTAGACTTAGTAGTAGAAATATGGGCATGCTAATAAAAAAAAGAATAAACATCAATTGCTGCATTCTGAGAAATGTTTCACATTACAGAGCTGTGGGTAGAAAAAAATGATTTAAAAATACCAGATTTAAAAAAGCCAATCATCTATTTACTTATCTGAAAACAGCATTTTAGGTGAAGAGAGAGAATATACGTTCACTTCAGTAGGCTCTGGGCTTATGGAGTGTTCCAGAAATAACTCTGTTGCGCTCAGAACACCAGAAAATTGCCACTTCCGCAGTTACAGAGCTTTCAGGCTGCCACCCAGACACCTACTCGCTCGACACTGCATTGGTTGCTAATGGTTTCTCACTGAAAAATTGATCCTCTTTGTTTTAATCGGGAATGATAACCTCTTTCCAACTCAATCATAGTCTGCCAGCTCCGTCTATTCCAAAAGGCTGCACTTGGTTCTGTATCTATCTGAGAAGACCAACACTGGGCTCAGTGCTAACAATTCACACACACACACACACACACACACACACACACACACACACACACACACACACTTCTTTGACACCACAGAGAGGCTACTTGGGGAAGGCCAAATCAGTTATTTATTTCTCCCTCACAGGAGAGCAGATCAGAGATCCCTTCCAGTAGCAGTTCTATTTGAAAAGCCCACGACTGTTTTTAGTGGGACCCGGAGATGCCCGAGACAGGGTCGTCCTTGGACTCCCCATCTTTCTGCCTCTGCCTCCTAAGCGCAGGGATTTCTGGCACATGCCACTACATCTGGCACTATGATAGCTTCTCAAACATTTTTATTAAGCAGATTAAATACTGCAGTACAAACCGAGTGCTCGATATGAAGTTATATTAGAAAGGAAACAGCTGGCTGTTGATGCAAGAATCTATGAAAAACCAGATGTTTTCTAATGGAAACCAGGTGTGAGGAAATCAGTCGTGGTGCCAAAACAGCATGGATCTGAAGATCAGCCATTGGGGGAAAACATGGAGAGCATTTAATTACAATTCCCACTTTTAAAATGGGAATCTTCACATGATTAAACAGAAACATAAAACACAACCTTTTTATTTAACCAGAGATTTTCTGCAATGGCCCTTTCTTAAATACTTAAAGTCCATTTAAGTTGAGGCTCCATTTGTTCTCTGGGCCCCTTTAGAAAGCGGCAGGAGGTCTCTCGGGAGCTTCCTGGCATGGCTTGCACCCCTCATGGTTCCTCTGAATACTTTTGCAAGAGAACTCTGAGCTCCTCAAGTTGACACAAAGACTGCCCATCCTGTTCCCTCGAAGACCTGCAGGCTAAGGCTGTGCAGCATCCACGGGGATGCCTGAAGGAGTTGTCTCTGTGCAGGTAAAGTCCGGGAAAGAGGGAGATGCACAGATGGCATGCTTAGGCATCAGGAAGAGAAGCCAGGCGAGAATGAACTGCTCAAATAAACCTCTAACGGGGAGTGCTCCTCAACAATCCACAGCGATAGTGACAAAGTTTCCTCCTGCACACCCAGCGCAAACTGCAGCACTTTGGTCCCAATATGGGCAGACTGACACAAACTGTACTGCCCATTCATATTCAGTTTTTACATTATCTTAGAATTAGTGAGTTTCATTGTGGCATTTTCATACAAGTGTGTCAATATGCATTGTTCTCATTTTTTTCCCCTCTCCAACTACCTCCTCTCTGCTGCCCCTGCTCTGCTATGGTCAGTTCTTTCTTCCTCTGGCTACCTTCTTTCCTTCTTTCTTTCTTCCTCCCTCCCTCCCCCTCTCTCTCTTTCTTTCTGTTTTTTGAGACAGGGTTTCTCCGTAGCTTTGGAGCCTGTCCTGGAATTAGCTCTTGTAGATCAGGCTGGCCTTGAACTCACAGAGATCCGCCTGCCTCTGCCTCCCGAGTGCTGGGATTAAAGGCATGCGCCACCACCGCCCGGCCCTTCCTCTGGTTTCTTTCTTTTTAAAAATTGAGAACTCTATACACACAAATAATGTGTTTTGATCAAATCTGTGCCTCTTTCTCCTCTTTCCAGTTCTTTCTCTATTTTCCCCACCACTTTGTCCTCCCAACTTCATGGATGCGCGCTCTCTCTCTCTCTCTCTCTCTCTCTCTCTCTCTTTCTCTCTCTCTCTCTCATATTCTCTCCCTTTCTCTCTCTTTCCTTCCTCTCCTCCTTCCTTCCCCTCCCCTCTCTCCCTCCCGCCCTTCCTCTTCCATCCCCTTACTTTCTCATTCTCGCATCTATGAACCAATGGGTCTATTTCGTGCTGCTTGTATGTTCATGGGCATGGGACCATCTACTGGAGCAAAGGCAGCCTCTTAAACCCACATCCCTCAAAGCGTGACTCTTTCTCCCTCAGCACACCTCAACTGCCAATAGCTACTCTGATAGGGGCCGGAGTTCATGCCTCTTCCTCTCCCCATGCGTAGATCTGAATGGTTAGATCTTGCTCAGGTCTTCTGCACATAGTCCTAGGGTCTGTGAGTCTCTGGGTGCAACAGCACTGTCATGTCTGGCCAGCACTGCTTCAAAGCCAGCATCGAATCCATCAGGCTCTTCAGCAATGATCCCTAGCCTTGTGGGAACAGGGTGTGGTGGAGATGCCCAGATTCTCTCTGCTTTCTTATTCTTTTAAAATTATTTGTTCATTTGCACTGGAGCATCTGTATAAGGGTACTGGATCCCTTGGAACTGGAATTACAGACAGTTGAGAGCTGCCATGTGGGCTCTTAGAATTGAACACAGGTCCTCTGGAAAAACAGCGAGTGCTCTTAACTGCTGAGCCCACTCAGCTCCAGCACTCCCTGCTTTCCTATTCCATGCATTCCCATACCTTCTCTCCAGCCATCCCTTAAGACCTATTATTCTTCCTCACAATCCCTTTGCTAGACCACACTGCCTTTGAACAATGAATCCCTTGTCCCAGTAGACAGCAGGACTGTAGAGACAGAGTGTGATGGTTATAACTGATCCACTTGTCCTGGCTGGACACCCAGATTTGAGCAAGCTGTGTCACACCTACATTGCCTTGGAAGGACCCACCTGCTGGCTTTCAAACCAGTTTTCTATCTGCGTGGCAATGGAAGGTTCCACGATTTGTCTGTGACTGTTTTCCTCACTGTTTTTTCAAATGCAACTGTTAGGGTTGAGGAAGGTATTAACCATCCAAGTTACATTGCTATGCAGTAAGCAGTAACTGCTGGCTTTAACAATTGCAATCATTAAATGAAGTTTTCAATTTTTGAAAAATATAACATACTAAGGTAGAAATGAAGTTTAAGTCTGTTTCAGGATGACTTTTTCTTACCCAATTCTCATATCATTTTAGGCATGACAAGGTCTATTTGTCAACTTAAGGAAACAAGTTTCTATCTCTGCTCAAATACAAAAAGGAGACGTAGTGCCCCTTTCACAAAGGGTGAAGAATTGGTAAGTCTCCAGACACAGCTTCTTCTCACGCTTCCCTCCTCCCACCACACGTCTCGATGTGCTATAAAGGTCCGAGTGACCTGACCCTTTCGTCTGCAGCATTGGTTTGGTGAAAACTGAGCTCAGCAGCAAAGTGGTCAGGAGAGGCGGTTCAAGAAGACAAGCCTCCTGTCCTGAAGCAGATGTGGCAGTCTGTGATAAGCAAGGCACTGAACCGCCAACAAGAACTGGGGTGGTCGGTGCTGTGTCCTTCATAACAGGGGCTGAGAAGATAAGTGTTACTTACTTCTCTTCTTGAGGGCATAAAAGTACCTATGAAAGTTAGACTGGGAGCACACTTGGCACATGCCACCTACAGAGAAGTTGGTCCTAGAAAGGGATAGCCACGATCCCCCAAGTCCCATAACATCACCTCCTGGAGCCATCCCAATTTCTTATTACTTATTATTATAGCCTACTGGAGGGTTTGCAGGGAAGTGAACAGGAATAGAGATGGTATCTACATTTCCACCGTAAAAGGTACCTACTCACAAGCTACAAAGTGAAGCATCAGCACGATCAGCAGCAGCAGCAGGCAGAACTGAGATCCACTCCTCTCCCACCCCCGAGATCTCCCTATATACATGGAAATCTGGCTTGTGATCTGGTGTTTGCAAGCAGGGAAGCATGCCCTGCCTTGGCACAAAGAACTCTGAAAGAAAAGCCCCTTATTGTTGTAGCATATTTTGATCATAGCCTGACAATTCCGAGACTGACAATAAAGTTCTGTCTGAATCAGAGGACAGAGATAGCTACCAGCTGACCAAAATTAGCCATAGAGATTTTGAAGGACCAAGGACGTATAGAGAGATACAGGACGTAGTAGGGTGGGGCTTAGGAAGGTGCTGTAGGAGGCTGCTAGTTCATTTCCCAACTGCCCAGCAGCTCAGACCCAAAATAAGAAACTATATTATTTAAAACACTGCTTGGCCAATGACTCTAGTGAATTTGCAGCAAGCTCTTACATATTAAATCAACCCATTTCTATTATTTTATATTTTACCATGAGGCTCATGGTCTACTGGCAAGGTTCCAGCTGGAAACTTGTGTCTTTCTCCTCTGGCCTGACTCCGCCTTCTTTCTCCCAGCAATCAATTTAGTTTTCACTGCCTAGCTCTGTTTTGCTCTGCTATAGGCTCAAAGCAATTTCCTTATTCATTAACCAAAAAAAGCAACACATATAAGAAGGACCTCCTACATCAGGAAGTTCTCAGCCTTTCTGGATTGAGTAAGGAGAAAGAGAGAGAGAGAGAGAGAGAGAGGTCACTGGTCACTTCTCTACTGCTTTGCTCATCATTCAGGTTCTTACTCCAATAAATGACTCCTGAGTTTTTATTGATAAAGAATAACTAGATAAATGCTTCACTTTATGCCTCTTGAAGCCAGAAATAAAGTCCCCTGTGAGAGACACCTTTCCCCAAGAAGGTGTGGCCTGTCTATCCTCAAGGGAGGAAGCCCATGTATAATAAGTGTGCAAAATGCCCAGCAGCCTTGTTCATTCTCCACTTCCTCCTGGCCACTTCTCTCTCAGATACTTCAGCTCCAGCTCCTCTATCTGGTCATGACTTACAAATCAGTACTTTCATCCAACTTTAGTTTAGTTTCGTTTTTTTTTTTTTGAGGGGGTGTTTTTATTTCCCCTATGAGGACTCCAGCCTTAATACACATAGAGGTGCTTAGTCTTACTGCAATTGGATATGCCATGTTTTGTTGATACACATGGAAGATCTGTCCTTTCCTAAACAGACACAGAGGAGGGAGTGGATTGGAGGTGTGGGAACATGGGGGCGGGTGTCAGACGGAAGGATTGGGAAGGGAGGAGGATGGGGAAACTGTGGACAAGACATTGAATGAATGAATGAATAAATGAATTTATGAATGAATAAACAAAAATAACCTCCCCAAACAAACAAGCATACAAAACTTCATATTAAGAAAAACTGAGAGCTTTCCCCCAGTTAACTGATTCATGTCAACTTAATTCTCAGGACCAGATGGAGATGAACTTCTTCTCTCTATGATGGAGGGAAGATGCTATAGAGAATACATTCTGCCTCTCTGTGGTTTGCCATTTTAGCAAACAGGAGGGTTACTTACAATGCTTTGTGAACATACTAACCTATGCTCATCACGGTCGCATTGTGATGCATTTTAGTCCCCTCCCTCCCTCCCTTCCCTCTTTTCTTCCTTCCTTCCTCCCTCCCTTCCTCCCTCCCTCCTTCCCTTCTTCCCTCCCGTCCTAAGATTTACGTAAAAAACAATGACTTCTCAAATTTTGCATGCAAATGGATGGAAATAGAAAACACTATCCTGAGTGAGGTAACCCAGACCCAAAAAGATGAATATGGGATGTACTCACTCATAATTTGTTTCTAGCCATAAACAAGGGTCACGGAGTCTACAATTGGTGATCCCAAAGAAGCTAAGTAAGAAGGTGATCCAAAGGAAAAACATATAGGTGTCCTCTTGGCTATGGGAAGTAGACAAAATTGCCGGGGAGAAAATTGAGATCTTGGGGGTGGGGTGGGATGGGGGTAAGGGGAGATGGGGAGAGAAAAGGGAGAAGGGGAGAATGGGGGGAACTTGGGGAAAAAGGAGGATTGGGATAAAGGAAGGTTAGATAGGGGAGCACGGAAGCACAATTCTTAGTTAAGGGAGCCACCTTAGAGTTGGCAAGAGACTTGAACCTAGAGTGGCTCCCAGATCTCCAAGCCGAGGTCCCCAGTTAGTTCCTTGGGCAGCTGAGGATAGGGAACCTGAAATGACCCTATCCTATAGCAATTCTGACGAATATCTTGCATATCATCATAGAACCTTCATCTGGTGATGGATGGAGATAGAGACAGAGACCCACACTGGAGCACTGGACTGAGCTCCCAAGGTCCCAATGAGGAGCAGAAGGAGGGAGAACATGAGCAAAGAAGTCGGGACCACGAGGGGTGCACCCACCCACTGAGACAGTGGAGCTGATCTATTGGGAGCTCACCAAGGCCAGCGGGACTGTGACTGAAAAAGCATGGGATAAAACTGGACTCTCTGAGCATGGCGAACAATAAGGGCTGATGAGAAGCCAAGGACAATGGCACGGGGTTTTGAACCTACGTAATGTGCTGGCTTTGTGGGAGCCTAGCCAGTTTGGATGTTCACCTTCCTAGGAATGGACGGAGAGGAGAGGACCTAGGACTTACCACAGGGCAGGGAACCCTGACTGCTCTTTGGACTGGAGAGGGAGGGGGAGAGGAGTGGGGGGAGGGGGAGAAGGGTGGAAGGAGGGGGAGAAGGGTGGGAGGAGGGGGAGGGGAAAGGGAGGCTGGGAGGAGGTGGAAACTTGTTTTTTTTTTCTCCTTTTCTCAATAAAAAAAATGAAAAAAAATATGTATACGGTGCTCTGCCTGTATGTATGCCTGCACACCCAAAAGAAGGTACCAAATTTCATTATAGATGGTTGTGAACCACCATGTGGTTGCTGAGAATTGAACTCAGGATCTCTCGAAGAGTAGCCAGTGCTCTTAACTGCTGAGTCATCTCTCCAATCCATTCTTAGTCCTTTTTCATCTGGAGACTATTTGATAGGAGGATTGCCATACTGTAGCAATACAATCTTCTGAAAATACCGCCAGCATTCTAAAATGTTGCTTTTGCTGGACCTCACAGCCTGAGTTAATAATATAACTTGAAGTGACTTAAGGCTTAAGACTGTTATCTTATTGAGCACTCAAACTGTCCGACCAGACTTTCAGAGACTGATGTAACAACTGACTTTACTTGCCTTGGATTGCCCATGTAGTCAACTTCCGAAACCTAAGTTAATGCAGAGCTGTAATCTTAAATTAAGTACCCCCCCCCATATATGTGTCTCATTTATCCAAAGCAGAAAATATAGAAGTTGAAAGTGACTTCCTAAAACCTACCATAAAGGTTGACACAGCCATTTACAGATATTGATTGATAAACAATGGTGTCTACTGTCCGGATCAGTTGGGTCTGGTGAAGACAGTGACTTAATCCCTTGTAAAACTATGATAAAGATTTCTGTAAAGGATCCCTCATTTCTTCCCCATGTGATGCTTTCTGTGCTGTTCAGTAAAAACAGAGCAAAGCCCTTTGTGAGGGACAGACACAGAGATACAACTCACAGAGCAAACAGACATACATAGAGACACAGCCAGACACAGACACACACACTCATACAGATAGTTGCAGAGACCCACGCAAACGGAAACAGACAGATTTAGAAGGTATCCTTCAAGCAGGTACAGATTATGACTCATGAAACAGACAGAGGATGGAAGACACAAGAAGCAAGAAGTAAAGAATTCAAAACTAGACTCCCTCGTGGTTAAGTAGCTCCACGTGGAAGTGCTTTTCTTTTTTTCCTTAAGCGACACTAGTGCACTATTGGTAATGCATAGGTATCATTAAGACATATAATTCCTACATCACAGCAGTCTTAGATCAGGTTATAGAGATAGAGATGATTGCTATGGGCAGGAAAAGGACTGTCTTGGCTATAGTGACAGATAAAGGGTTGTGAAGCTATGCAGCACGCTCACATCATAAGACCATACTCTTACAGCATATACCCTATTCTCAGCATGGTTTTCTTGTGATTTAACCATTTCTAACTTAAAAGTATCTTAAATATTTATGTTCCCCTTCAAAAATGATTTTCAGATTAGCATAGTTTTCACGACAGAACAGAGCTAAAGAAAAAGGGTCAGCACCCCGATGTTTCTTTCATTCATACTGTTTTGCAGCTTTCCTTTTAAAACCCCCACCATGAGCAATGAATGGGCAGGTATCAATTCTACTGTTGAGGGGTATGGAGAAGAAAAACATCTCTGCTTCTTGCAAAGTATACAGATAGACTGTCTTGCTAGTGTTCTAAAAATCATTTCGGAGGGTTGAGAAAGCAGTTTACTGTTAGAGCATGTGCCTAGCATGTGTGAAACAAGAAACAACAACAACAGGTAACATATTAAAGAGCGTGGAAGGGATACAGAGGTCAACGATAAGGGCAAATACAGGAAATCATACTTTGAATTAACTATGGCCAGGGGGACAAATATGGAATGGCAGAAACATTTTTTATGGAAAACATTTCTTTCCTTCGACTGGGTGACAGAAATGAAGCGAGCCACATTTCCCCCAAGGACATGTCCCTTTCAAGAAGAGCCACAGAAGAATTAAAGATCTCTACAGTCGATGTACTACACACTTTGAGATTTGCCATTATTCCCATAATTCTAGGTTGGACAGTGTTTGGTTGTTGAGTTTTATAATGTAAAATGATAGTCATTTGGAAGGTTTGCAAAAACGAATGTGCCAAATATCTTGGCTCATGGTAGTAATAATCTCTTTTTCATTCCCATAAAATATAACCGACTTCAAGTCTGTGGTTTCATAAAATACTTTAGAATTTCCTAAATTTCTTCAAGTACTGCATTTTATGATATTTGCCAGTACTCTAAAGTTTCCTTAAGTTTTGGCCAATAAGGCCCAAATTCTCTATCATTCTTCTTGTTTCTAGTTAAGACTGCCTCAGGGGGTTGCATTATGAGATGTTACGCAAGATAGAGGTTTGGAGATGGCCACAGGCTGTCAGCAATTGATTACCGAATCAAAAACCGATGCTGGCTCTGCTATGAAGGAGGCGAGCATTTCAGGTCCCCAGACTAGAGATGTTAAGCCAACACAATCCCCTCTGGCAGAAGAGGGCGTCCTTTAAAGTTAGAAAAGGGGAAGAAGAGGTTGGGGAGATTGGCTTCGAAGATGGATGGAGTCACCTCCGATGAACGGGAGGGGGTGAACCCTGGTGGATACCTGGCACGGAAATGGACTTCAGAGTACAAAGCACACAGCCTAGCCCAAGTGGGTGACACCTGACTGCAGCCCTGTGCTACCTGACCACACCTGCCTGGGCTTCTGCCCCACAGAAGGTAGATATCATAGCCATGATGTGTTTGTTAGTTTGTAGCAGACTGATATTCTGTGATATGAATAACTAATATGAATTCTGCATTTGCAGCAGTGTAGACAACCTTAATATTTCTTTAAACAATTTATATTTAAATAAATTCTTCCAAAGATCATCCTATTAGCTATAAGTTTAGAAAACTTCAACACTACATATGATTTACACATAGGATAATTTCTCTCTTCTAAAAAAGATTCATTTATGTTATTTGAAGACAGTTGAGACAAAATATAACACTTTATTCTTCAACAAAATACTTTATTCTCCAGTGACTAAACTCTGTGCATTTCTTTACCCATTCCAAATGGAGACTTCCATTTTTTCTCTGACTCTGGAAGCAGAGGGAAGGATAGACATCCGCAGGAGCTTTATTACTGTAGCAATATTTATACATACTTAATTTATGCCTGAAATGTTTATTGTAAATATAATCTCTATACCCAGCACAGGGGATACAACTGGATCTAAATAGTGAAGAGCATTTGCATACACAGCCTTGATGAACTTTATGCAACTAGGAAAGATGACAAATCTGAATGAATCATCAAACGTCTGACATTAAAACAGGAATTTGTCAGGGTAGAAGCATACGAGTCAGTGCAGAAACTAATTCCACGGTTTCTGGGCAAATCTTTTTCTGTATTCTGATGAACACTAGCATGTGTTTATATTAAAACGTCTCCAGCAAACAAGACTGTACTTAGTGCAGCCTGGGTGCCCAGGGAGAGAATACATCTGTAAAGATTTTAAATGATGATGGATTTAGATGTAACTTATATCCTATTTCCCCTTTCATCTCTTAGTCTTGTCTTTGAATGACAGACACATTCCATTGATTCCACTAGAGCATTCCCAGCTTCGTTTAACAAGCTGAAGCAGACACATTGACCAAACTGTCATGAACTACTGGTCTTATTTATAACGTCCATACAAGTACTTGGCTTTTCTCTTCAAGGTTGATGGCAAAACAGAATGGGCCAAACTCAGCGGAAAAAATCAAGATGGGAGAGGATGAGGAGGGAAGGAAGGGAAGAAGCAGGGAAAGTGCTGATTTAGAAGCCTGGTATTGAAAAATTTATCATTTTTCAGTGTTTGTTAATGAAAACTAAGTTGGGAATTTAGATAAAATATGTGAATGTTCCCAGCAATGGATAATGAGGTGGGCAAATGTCATCATTGTGTACTCATTTAAAGTTAGTACTAAATACGAACTGACAATGTAGAACAGTTCTTCTACTCTCGGTACTGAAAACAGAAAATGAAAGGTTAGTTATCAAGATATTTAGAGGGCACATTGGACAAAAAACAAAGAAGGAAGTAAAAAATGAGAAAGCATGATTCTCTGACAAATAGAACCCTTTAAAATTAACGAGAATACAATCTATTTTCTTTCAGAAGACAATGGGCAAGCACAAATGATGAGGTAGGTATGTGTTACTCAGTTTATCATCACTGCAATAAAATGCCAGTCACAATCAAGTTCTAAAGATGCAAAAGCTATTTTGATCTCAGTTTTAGAGATTACTGTCGATGACTATGAAGAGCCAGCAGTGATGGTGGTAGCATACAGTAGAACCACCTGGGAGCCAAGAACAGAGAGAGAGAGAGAGAGAGAGAGAGAGAGAGAGAGAGAGAGAGAGAGAGACATAGAGAGACACACAGAGAGACACACACAGAGAGAGAATATGGCACCAGTGTCCACAATTTCTATTGAGGACACAATCCAATGATTTAAAACTTCCCGGTCAGTCCCATCTCTTAGTTTCTACATTTTCTCAATAGACCCACACTTAGTCCAAGGTTTTAGCACATTGGTCGTTGGTGGGTCACTCAAGATTCAATCTGCCAAATACTGTCTATGAAAGTGTGGGGTTTTATTCCTGGAGAGGCCAATTACTTCACTTATTGCTAGTCTGGGGATATTTACAGTGGCTGTCACTCAAGAGTAAATCAGCTATTTCTAAATAGTATTCAGGGCCTCTCAGAAAAAGGGTAGGTGTTTTCATCTAAGTTGTTCTATTTACCAATAAAGTCAGATGCTGGTGTGAAAATCTGCAAGATCACAGAAGCCAAGAAGCAACCAGCTGACCTTGCTTTTTGGCTGGAGACCCAGTAAAAGAACATCTTTCCTTTTGTCCCAAACCCAGAAGGCCCCCAAATCTCTAAGTCCTTCCCGATTCCTTCCTGTGCATCTCTCTATCCATATTCCTGGCTCCTCTGTCCTCTCTATGGCTAATTCCTGTCAACCAGTCACTGGCTCCAACCTCTGATCTAAGGTTAATGTAATTTTTTTTTCCAAGACAGGGTTTCTCTGTGTAACATTCCTGGCTGTCTTGGAACTAGTTCTTGTAGACCAGGCTGGCCTCAAACTCACAGAGATCTACCTGCCTCTGCCTCTGGAGTGCTGGTATTAAAGGCATGTGCCACAACCGCCCAATCCAAGGTTAATTTTCTTAAGACCGGCTCAGAATTTTGTATTTCTTTAATCCCAACACTTGGGAGGCAGAGGCAGGTGGATTTCTTTGAGATGAGGCCTTGTCTACATAGCTAATTTCAGGATAGCCAAAGCTACACAGAGAAAACCTGTCTTGAGAAACCAACAAAAAAAGAACAACTTGGAGATTTGGGGTTTTCAGTTTGTTTTTTTGTTTGTGTCTGTTTGTTTTGGGACAGCGGTGAGCGTCCACAGATGTAAATCTGAAACACAGCTTACTCCAATACTGAGGGGGTCTTAGGAGCTTGCTACAATACAGAAGGGATCAAGAGCTTGCTACAACACTGAGGGGATCAAGAGAGAGGACCAAGAGAGCAGACTTAGAGAGACCTCAGAAGTCAACAAGATAGACAAATCCTTACCCAAACTAATCAAAAGGCAGAGAATGAACATCCAAATTAACTAAATCAAAAATGAAAAGGGAGATATAACAACAGACACTGAAAAAATTCAGAGAATCATTAGGTCATACTCCAAAAACCTGTACTCCACAAAATTGGAAAATGTAAAATAAATGAACAATTTTCTACCATATACCAAAATTAAATCAAGACCAGGTGAGCAATTTAAATAGACCTATAAACTGCAAGGAAAATAGAAGCTATCACCAAAAGCCTCCCAATCAAAACAAAACAAAACAAAACAAAACAAAAAAAAAACTTCCCAGGGCCGAATGGTTTAAGTGTAGAATTCTACCAGAACTTCCAAGAACTAATGCCTAATTCCTCAAAGTGTTCCACATAATAGAAACAGAAGGAACATTGCCAAACTCTTTTTATGAGGACACAGTCACCCTGATACCAAAACCACACAAAGACCCAACCAAGAAAGAGATTTACAGATCAATCTCACTCATGAACATGGATGCAAAAATACTCAATAAAATACTGACAAACCAAATCCAAGAACACATAAAAAAATTCATCCACCATGATCAAGTCGGCTTCATCCCAGAGATGTAGGGCTGGTTCAACATATGAAAATCTATCAATGTAATCCATCATATAAATAAACTGAAAGAAAAACATGATCATTTCATTAGATGTGGAAAAATCATTCGACAAAATCCAACACCTCTTCATGATGAAGATCTTGGAGAGATCAGGGATACAAGGAACATATCTAAATATAATAAAAGCAATATATAGCAAGTCGACAGCCAACATCAAATTAAATGGAGAGAAACTCAAAGTGATTACACTAAAATCAGGAACAAAACAAGGCTGCTCACTCTCTCCATATCGCTTTAAAATACTTCTTGAAGTTTTGGCTATAACAAGACAACAATAACAACAACAACAACAAAGATCAAGGGAATTCATATTGGAAAAGAAGAAGTCAAACTTTCATTATTACAGATAATATTACAGTGTATATTAGTGACCCCAAACTCTACTAGAAAACTCCTACAGCTGATAAATACCTTCACTGATGTGGCAGGATTCAAGATCAACTAAAAAAAAAAAATCAGTAGTCCTCCTATATACAAATGATAAAAAAGCTGAGAGGGAAATCAGAGAAACATCACCTTTCACAATAGCCACAAATAACATAAAATACCTTGGGGTAACACTAACAAAGGAAGTGAAAGACCTATTTGACAAGAACTTTAAGTCTTTGAAAAAAGTAACTGAAGAAGATACCGGAAGATGGAAAGATCTCCCATGCTCTTGAATAGGTAGGATCAGCATAGTAAAAATGACAATCCTATCAAAAGCAATCTATAGATTCAATGCTCAATGCAATCCCCATCAAAATCCCAACACAATTCTTCACAGACCTTGAAAGAACAATAATCAACTTCATATGGAAAAACAAAAAAACCTAGGATAGCCAAAACTATCCTGTACAATAAAGGAACTTTTGGAGGCATCACCATCCCTAACATCAAGCTCTATTACAGAGCTACAGCACTCAAAACAGCCTTATATTGACAGAAAAACAGTGAGGTTGACAAATGGAATCGAATAGAAGATATGGATATTAATCCACACACCCATGAACACCTGATTTTGGTAAAGAATCTAAAATTATACAATGGAAAAAAGAAAGTATCTTCAACAAACTGTGCTCACATAACTGGATGTCAACACATAGAAGAATGAAAATAGATCCATATCTATCACCATGCACAAAACTCAAGTCCAAATGGATTAAAGACCTCAATATAAATCCGACCACACTGAACCTGATAGAAGAGAAAGTGGGAAGTAGCCTTCAATGCATGGGCACAGGAGACCACTTCCTAAATATAACCCCAATAGCACAGAAACTGAGAGGAACAATGAATAATGAGACCTTCTGAAACTGGGAAGCTTCTGTAAAGCAAAGGACATGGTCAATAAGAAATAAGACAAAAAGGCAGCCTACTGACTGGGAAAACCTCTTCACCAAGCCCACAGCAGGTAAAGGACTGATGTCCACAATATATAAAGAAGACAAGGAATGAGACATTAAAATTCTAAATAACCCCATTAAGATGGGGTACAGAACTAAACAGAGAATTCTCAACAGAAAAATTTCAAATGGCCAAAAGATACTTAAGGAAATGTTGAATATCCTTAGCCATTAGAGAAATGTAAATCAAAGCAACTCTAAGTTACCATGTTACACCTGTCAGAATGGCTAAAATAAAAAACACCAATGAAGCTTATGTTGGAGAGAATGTGGAGTAAAGGGAACACTCATCCATAGCTGGTGGGAATGCAAACTTGCACAGTCACTTTGGAAATTGGTATGGCAGTTTCTTCAGAAAATTGGGAATCAACCTACCTCAGGATCCAGCAATACCACTCTTGGGCATATACTCAAAAGATGCCTTATCATACTACAAGGTCCTTTGTTCAACTATGTTCATAGCAGCATTATTTGTAATAGGCAGAACCTGGAAATAACTTAGATGCCCCTCAACCGAAGAATGGATAAAGAAAATGTGGCATATTTACACATTAGAATACTATTCAGCAGTAAAAAACAATGGCATCTTGAATTTTGCATGCAAATGGATGGAACTAGAAAAAAAACCATCCTGAGTGGGGTAACCCAGACTTAAAAGGCTGAATATAGTATGTATTCACTCATAAGTGGATACTAGCTATAAAGGAGACCAAGTTAAGGGAAGCTAAGTAACTAAGTAAGCTAAGGTGAACCCTAAGAAAAATCTATATAGATCCACCTGGAAATTGGAAACAGACAAGATAGCCTGAGAAAATTGGGAGCATGGGGGTGGAGGGAAGAAAAGAGGATGGAAAGGAAGAAGAAGGGAGAAGAGGAGGCGTGAAGAGAACTTGAGGGAATAGGATAGTGGAGAAGGAGGAAGGACAGAGATGAGAACAAGGAAAGAGATATCTTGATTGAGGGAGCCATTATAGGTTTAGCAGAAACCTGGCACTAGAGAAATTCCCAGGAATCCACAAGGATGACCCCAGCTAAGACCCTAAGCAATAGAGGATAGGGGGCCCGATCTTGACTTGCCCTGTAGTCAGACTGATGAATATCTTAAATATCACAAAAGAACCTTCATCCAGCAACTGATGGAAAAAGAGGCAGAGACCCCTATCAGAGCACTAGACTGAGCTCCCAAAGTTCAGCTGAAGAGTGGGAGAAACAAGAATATGAGCAAAGCGGTCAAGACCATGATGGGTATACTGACTGAAACAGTTTACCTGAGCTAACGGGAGCTCACCAACTCCAGTCGGACTGGAAAGGAACAAGCATAGGACCAATCTAGTCCCTCTGAGAGTGGTTGACAGTTGCATGGCCGGGGCAGACTGAGGGGCCACTGGCAGTGGCACCAGGATTTATCCCTACTGCATGTACTGGCTTTTTGGGAACCTATTCTCTTTGGATGGATACCTTGCTCAGCCTAGATATAGTAGGGAGAGCCTTGGACCTTCCCCAAGCAATATGCCTTACCCTCTCTGAGGAGTGGATGGGGATGGGGTGAGAGGGTGTGTGGAGGGAATGGGAGAAGAGGAGGGAGTGGGAACTTGGATTGTTATGTATAATGAAAAAAGATAGTTTGTTTTCTTTTCAAAAAATAAATAAAAAAGGAAAAAAAGAACAACAACTTAGATAAATACAAAGTAGTCGAGCTTTCTTTGGACTGTCAGCTCCCAAATAATGGAATGAAGACTTCTTATTAATTATGAAATCTTGGTTTTAGCTTAGGCTTGTTCCCAGCTGACTCTTATAATGTAACCCACTTATATTTTCTTAGTTCTGCCACATGACTCGTTACCGCTCCTACATACTGTGTGTCCGACTTCATGTCTCGCTGGCAAATCCCACATCTTTTCTTCCTAGTTTTTATCTCTGTCTGGATGGCCTGCCTATCCATTCTTGTCTAGCTATTGACAATTCAACTTTTTTATTAAACCAATCAGAAGGTGCCTTGGCAGAGACACATCTTCACACCGTACTAAAATATTATCCCACAACAAACAGAATGACTTCCAACTTTGAAAGCATAAAAAACACCCCCACACCATAGTCTAAAACAAGCACTCCAACACAAGAAGCCGTTGAGGATCAACAGGCACACTAGCGGTAAATACAGATTGCCAGGCTGACCCTCAGAGAATTCTGCCCCCACATACTTTCTAAGAGCTGTGTGGATCAGACTTGGAAACCAGTTGCAGTGAACCAATGCCTCCCTTCCCCATCAGTAAAACAACACAAAGGAACAGAAAACACATCAACATTTATAGGTATGAGTAAATGGCACCTTATTACAATGACCAACCCATGTTTAGTCCCTCGGTCAGCATCAGGTCTTTGTTTTAAGAGAAAATTCTGCTTCAGTGTTGATACTATCTGGAGGTAGCCATGTGCATCCCATACTGACCCAACTGGTCTGTTGTCCTTCAGTTGTCTTTCGTCTCAAACACTGCAGAGACCTCTTTGTAATTACCTCAGTCCATTTAAAAAGTTTCTTTAGCTCAGTGGTCCAGCACTTGCCTAGCATTTCCATGACCTGGGCTTGATCTTCCAGCACCAGAAATAATAAAAAAGTGTTTCATATGTGGCCAAGCCAATGAGAAATAGAACTGGCAACCCCCTGGTACCCCGCAATTGCACTCCATCCTCAGCTTCTAATATGCACACTTACCTAAATCTGAATTTCTGGGTAATAGAGAACTGACTGTAGCAAATTACACTTTTAAAAAACACACCTTTTGGTCTTGTAATCATCATGCTTCATCTTAGTTCTAACAATTAGTAGCTTGGTAAACTATTAGTTACAACTCTCTGAGTTGGTTATGCCACATATAATATTTTATTGCCTTTTGGCTCCCTTTAAAAAACTAGTCTAGCATATTCCTTCTGAGATTTTTATGTTTTCAAAAAATGCCACGTGAAACAGTAACTAGGAATAGGAGTGACCTCACAGGATCCAAGTTTACAGCCCTAGAATTAGAAGATTCTAGAAGAAAACCAAGCATCTGCAGCCCGCATATGTCACCATCCAGTGTCTGTCTACCTGTCATATAGAGGGGCCAACTGAACATGACTGACCTGATCAAAGCTGATTATTTTCACATTGGGATAGAGAAAATCATAGTTTTGTTTTTGTAAACATTAACACCTGTTGGTTGATCCTAAAATTGTTCAGATTTGGGGAGAGCTAAAGATTGCATATGATTTCTTGAACAAGTCTCGATAGTATTGGCCAAATTTGACTAAGATCATCTGGAGTGTGACCATAGCAATTTAACAGGCCTGCCCTTCCTAGATTAAAAACACCATTTCATTTAGCATGCAGTCAAGAATGAGTGATCTTTTGTGATACAAAAATAAAGTTTTGAAACATGCCTGGGGACTAGTGTCTTGTGAGAAACCATATACACGAGTAAATCATTATAAGGTATTTGAATATAAATCTGGGAAACAAGCTGAGATTGAAGGTAAGGATGGTATTCTGTGTAGTGGAGTGCTATCCTCTTCTATTTCCCTCAAATACAGCAGAGTGTTCTGAGGGCTCTCAATAAACTGTCCTTGAAAAGAAAACAAGCAACAAATCACATTATTTTACATAAACAGTAATCAAAGAATCAAAGGTATGAAGTCACTGATTGTCTTGCCTCGTAGCAAAAAGGGGGGTACCCATCCCGGCAAAGTGTTTCCAGATAAAAATGTTTTGCTATTGTTTTGAGGGGCTCTAGGGATCAAACCCAGGGTCTTTGACATACTATATAAATGCTGCAGCACTGAACAAATAAGTCTTTTTTTCACATTGTGAGATCATTCTCCACTATGCACATCTGTGGAGCATAGAAGTGGATGCCTCGGATACACGGTTCAGAAGCTCAAGGCTGTGAGCATAGCATCTCACTGCAGCTCTGCAGAGAAGGCCCAGCAGCGCCACAGAAACATGAGCAGGCTGGAGCGTAAACTCCACAATGTCACACTTGGATGCCAACGGTCTTTACGATCTTGTTTCCAGGTACCGAATCTTTGACCAACCGGCTTTCTCTGTAGAATTACAGTAAAATGCATTTCAGCCTTTTCTAATAACCCTGTTCATTCTTCTATTTCCAGGAGAAAATTAAAGTAAAATCTGCCTTACACCTTTGAAACAACACCAACAGGATATCCCCATTATTTATGTAAAATGTTGTTAGTCCTCAAGTCACGTCTTTCAGAGAATAAAATGGACTATTTTAGTATCATAACAAATGTATAATAGCCTAGGAACCCGCACATGTCGAGAAATGGAGTAAAATGTTGTCAGTTATCAAAGCATTCGTATCTTGGAAGGAATGAGATAACCATTCCTCAGGTGACTGCAACTGCTCTGAGACTTGAACGACAAGCACAAATCCTGCATCTTCATGGCCGAGCTTTATGCAGGACAACTGAGAGCAACAGCAGACACAAGAACATTCCATTTCCACCCTGTGTGTGCAATGATGAGCATTTAGTTGTGAAACAGAATACGAAAGATTTATGTACTGAGAGGAAGTGACTTGGGTCCCAGCGGCTGGTGACTATCAAAGTCCTCAGTTTGACCTCACATCTTCCAGTTGCCTGAAGATACGCATTGCTTGAGGAGAAACCCTTGGCCAAGCAAGTTCATCCACACTGCTGGTGGAGTTCGGACTTGTGCATACGTCTGCTTACTGACTGCGAAATGGTTCTTCTACTACACCAGTGAGGTTCGGTAAGGGACAGAGCTTTCCATTTAGCTGAATGTGGTAGCACATGATTGAATTCCCTGTACCTGGAAGGAAGATTGATAGTTCTAGACCAGCCTGAGCCACATAGTAAGTTCAAGGCCAGCCTGATCTATATAGAGATCATTTGGTTTAAAACAAGAACCAAACAACACTCAAACGAGGGTTGGGGATGCAGCTGAGTGCCAACATCTGTCTTGCTCATTACACAAGGGCCTGAATTACTCCACAGCAACCACTCACTTAAGGTAGAAGGAGATTGCTCTTCTCAAGATACCATGTACATCCGAACAGATCCAGGGAGCTAATAAAATGGGCAAGTGTGAACTACATCATCTGCAGAGCCTGGGAACGCTCTTTATGTGGCTACTTTCGAGAAATTCACTGATTCTAGAAGAAATATAATCGCTCAGATTTAAGATGAAGAATCAGAGCAGCAATCTAAGCCATCAGAGCCCATTCTTGACATTTCAAAGCACTGAAATTCAAATTTTGCCTTTTATACTTTCCTTATACCATATTGATTCTTAATGACTTGGAGTTTCTCACAGTATGACGATGCACGAAGCGGGCTGTTTGGCAGATCTTATTTTGGTCAGAAGTGGGATCTATCTCCATGGGCCTGTCTGTCAAACCATGCCCACTCACTCAGAAGTATAATAATTGAAGCCAGACTTCAGACAGATTTGAGATTTCTTCTCTCCATTTCTCTGACAGTTGTATAAATCTTATGGAGCCAAAGAAGATGAGAAATGGTTCTGACTGACTTGTAGCTTCTTCTGGGTCAGCCCTGTGCCACCGAGTGAAGGGCAGGGAAACAATTTGCCCGCCTATGTCAGCCGTTACTGAGAAGTTGATAACTCATTGTCAAGGCGCTGTCAGCAGGAAGAGGTTGTGGACAGAGACAGCATTTACCACAGTCTCTATCCTAATTGAGTCCATCCTAACAGGGTAGATGGCTCCTCTTACCCTGCTCCCAT
The DNA here is from genome assembly GCF_018167655.1 of Microtus oregoni. NCBI lineage: Eukaryota > Metazoa > Chordata > Mammalia > Rodentia > Cricetidae > Microtus > Microtus oregoni. The sequence continues at coordinate 24,273,558 of NW_024543077.1, forward strand.
TCAGCTGAGCCACCTCTACTGGTTGGCAGGCCTGAAACCTCTGTTCTGAACTTCCTGTCAGTTCAGCCTTCCACTGCATCCTTGTTCTCAAAACTAGGCTCCAAACCTGGATTCGTGCTAGGTTTTCATTCACTAGGTCAGGACCATGTCTCCATCTCCTTAGGACATGATAGCCCCTTCTACGGGAAAATGGGGAAATTGCCCTGGTACTCTGTATGAGTTTATCTCTTGCTAAGCCCAAGGCCTTGACTTGCTCTTAAATGTTTGAATCTTCAGCACTCCACATCCTTTGATGTAGAATACCTTCTGGGCTAGCCCGGTGAGAACCTACCCTGCACACTGTTCAGGTTCTCCTTTGATAACCAAGGCTAGGACTGCATTTGAACAGTTTTCTAGACAGTAGTCAAACTATTCATGACGTTGCTTTTTCCACTGATATGACCAAAATACCTGACAGAAGCAACCTAAAGAAGGAAGCTTTTATTTTGGGTCACAGTTAGGGGGTTCATTCCACCATGGTAGGGAAGTCATGGTGGCAAAGGCATAAGGCAGAGGCTCACACTGAATTTACAGTGAGATGAATGGCAGTGCTTAGCTTGTTTCCCCGTGTTTGTCCAGGTCAGGAACTCAGCCCACGGGATGAATACTTCTGTTCACATTTATAATGGGTCTTCCTACCTCAACTGAACTCAGATGTGTTCAGCAATTGATCTCCAGGATTATTCTAGATACCGTCAAGTGGACATTCAATAAAAACCATTATAATGAGAGTCTGTCCATCCATCCATCCATCCACCCACCCCTCCCTCCCTCCCTCCCTCCCTCCCTCCCTCCCTCCCTCCCTCTACCCTTTCTATTCATTTACTATTTATTCACTTTTAGGTTAGTACTAAAGATACAATGTGTCCTAAGATAGGTCTAATCTAAGTTCTGGAAGAAGAAAGAGAGAAAGAGAGAGATGACAGAGACAGAGACATATAAACAAGTACAATGAACAAGTGTACAAATCAAGTAGAAAAGCTCTTCCACACAGCTGCTTGCGAAGGTGTCTCTACCTAGTTCCAGTGCACTCTTTCTTTACCTACATCTCTGCACATACGGATACATTCTGTGGAGTCCAAAAAAAAAAAAAAGCTGATATTTTCAACTTTCTTTTTAACGAACTCTATAGAAAATCCTACCATGGAAAGTGCATTAATATTATGAAAACACCTACACCACAACTCTTCAGGGTGCACGAGTTTTACAGTGTATAAATACTGTTATTCACAGTTGCTATTCCATATTCAGAACCTCGCTCGCTGTAAGGTTCTTGCAAGGTAGGTTCTATTTTTATTTTGTGGAAAAGAAACCAAGATTTAGGCAATAAGAGTAGGTTTGGCTATTGAAAGGCAAAACAAGCTTTGTTATTATTATCACTATCATGAGACTCTATGCACTTTATAAGTACTTGAGGCAAACTTGCATAGTTTCTTAAAGTCTTAGTAATAGCACTTCTGTTATTAGTGTCTGTTTTTGAAAGACACATTTGCGCTTATTGGATAGCCTGGCATGCCACTTGCTCCAGAGAAATGACAAAAGACAAGCATAGAACTCTAAAGTGTTGATTTTTCCTCCATTAAACACTTACTGCCTTAGTCTGTGAACTTAAAAGGGGAGCTGGGGGAAAGGAAACCGCATGTTTTCCTTTGAAAGATGTGAGATCATTTCTAAGCCCTGACAAAACAGCAGGGAGCTCCCAGAACATTTTTCAAAGAACGCTTAGTGACTTTGATGCATGACTGAAGTTTCATCATGGCGTTTCCCTTCTCATCCATCACACTATGGAGCAAGCTCATTCTTCGGCATCTGTTGTTTCTAGTTAGACTCATCGGCATCTGTTCTCATGTGTCATTTGTTGTTTTGGCTAACTTTACTGATTCCATTTTAATTTCTGCAAATAAACTTCCTTTTTTAAGTCTATCTCGTAAAATAAGTTTTTAAGTGTCAAGTTAGTGGAAAAATTTGCTGTTCTACTATATGCTTTCCATTTACCGTACTCTTCTATGTAAATTTTCAAAAGTGTGGCGTTTAACATGGAAGAATTAAAGTAAAACTTAAATACGCAATTTTGTTTTGCATTTTTATGTGGATTCCATATTTCAAAGTGATTTGAGAATGTCTTGACTGTGTTAAAGCAAGGGCATTGTATATACCTAAGAAGACATTTTGTGGCTGTGTGTGTGTGTGTGTGTGTGTGTGTGTGTGTATTTTAAGATATGATCTCTTAGCTTCCTCATCTGGCACCTGCTGCCACGCCTTCCCATCATGAATGACTCTCCTTCTGAAAATGTTAGCCTAATGTAAACACCTTTGTTCATGGTGTTTTATCAGTGATACAGAGCAAACTAGAACACAGGCAAGCACTATAATGATGGAGGAAACCCCCAAGTCCCTTTTTTCATAATTATTTCATTTTCCTAAGCACTGAACACCCTGATAACCATGGAGATATGTCTAAAGGAAGTGGTGGCCATCACTTCGTTAGTTCTATATCACCGTCAATTGGTTTTGTCTGATACTTTTACAGAATGGAGCATCTTTGCCTAGTGTCTCTCACTTGCTCTCTGAAATTATATATCTGCTGTTTGGGGCTGTTCTGAGTATAAATATCATGAACTGGTCAAGTCCCATGAAGGATGCTGTATTGATAAGGAAGAAAAAAATCCACAAAATCTCTAATAATATGGACTCTTTTAAAATCAGTCCCCCCCCAAAAAAAATTTTTTTAATTGAAAACTTCTCCAGATGGGAAAGTAAGTCATTGATCTATATTTAATGAGTGCATATTTCTTCAAAGATGAAAGAGTAACTCAAGCGTGTGCACTCAATCACAGTTCGGGTAGGAGCCTCCGAGAAAAACAGTAGACATTCCATGAGTATAAACCCTGACTACACACTGGCAAGCACAGCGGGACAAAGAGGAGAGAAATCACACCTCAACAAGAGTGGAAAACATTAGAATTAATGAACGGAAAGTTCTCTGGAACTCCACTCTCTCCAATTGTCCCATGCACTACAAGGAAGGGACAAAGCAGCCAAGCATGCTCCAGCATGTTCCAAGTCCTCAAGCAACACCATATTTTCCATGGGCCATAACATTTACAGTGTGGCTCAGTGATAAAGGGCTAGATCAAATCCATTAGACTATTTCTACTTTTATTCCATTTTAATTATGCTTTACTCAAGGAAAACAAACATTTGGGGATTGGATTTGGAAAACACACTCTTTGAATGGGTAAGAGAAAAACTTTTTATGCTGATGTGGTAGGCACTCGACTTGGATGGAACTTTGTGACTTTATTCTGAGGTATTGATTTATGGACATTGATAACAGAATGTTGATTTGGAACTTGTTAGTGGGAAATAAAAACTAACAAGTGCTGGCTAAATAAATCCAAACATCCCAGGGGCTAGGGATAAGTCTGGTCTCTGATCACAAGCCATGATCAGTGAAGCTGGTGAGGGGAAATGGCCGGTGAGTCATGGAATGCAGGCAGATAGCCTTCATCAGAATGAGTTTTTCCAAGTTTTTCATAGGACTGCATACTGGTTACTCATGTTTCTGCGCAGCAAACGCAAGAGGCTTTGGGTCATATTTCCTGGCCCAATAGAATAATCAAATATCCAAATTATGTGGTTAGAATTATTTAAAGGGCGGTGGGAGTATTCTACTGTGTGCTTTGAGGGAGAGCTGGGAATATTTGGTGAACGGCTCTTAGGTAGTTGCAGGGTGTAAGAAATGTGTGTGCTACTCAAGTGTCCTTAATGCCATCAGGAATGCTAGTTAAATGGCTCTTCATAAAACTACTAGTATTAATTACATTGTCATATGTAAAAAAGTTGAGACATGCAGTTAAATGCATCATTATCATGCCTGCTGCTAGGGGCTGATTCAATGTCAAAGATTGATGAAAAGAAGAGGGAAAAGAGAAGGTTGATTGTTTTCATACTGAAGGTAGACCTATATTCACATGCTATGCTAATTCAAGTGTGTAAAGAAGCAGATGCTGAAGATGAGATTAAGCATGAAAGAGATTAATGGGAAGCTGGAACTAGATTGACCAACACATAGCCCCTAGACAGCTACTGTCCTGCCAGAAGAAGATCCATATGTAGGTAAACACAGGAGTGTATGTGTGTGTGTGTGTGTGTGTGTGAGAGAGAGAAAGAGAGAGAGAGAGAGAGAGAGAGAGAGAGAGAATTTGTGAACATGTATATTTCCTTGGAAGGACTCACCATAAATCAACTAAAAACAAACAGGGAACAAGTTAGTATAATGTGAATGACTGGCATCAGAACAGAAGTCTCCAGGTAGTATACATAACTATAAGAACAGAATTTTACAGGGACGGCATTAAAGGGCTGGGCTGGGGTGTGAAACAGCCAAGCATGGGCTGCACTGCAGTGTCACCGAAACTGCGCCATTCACTCTCCTGCTAGTGCCCAACACTGGCATTCGCCATAGTCTGGGAGGGGTTGGGTTTGCCTTTACTCTTCTGGAAGAACTATGTGTATCAAGACGAAACAATGGGAAGACTTTTATCTGATTAAGACTATATGCGGAATTAGAATGGGTTTGCTTATCTGAAAACCATTTCAGAAAAGCGAGGATTTTACAAATTCATTTTCAAGTCAGTCCTTTCTGACAGTTTCTCACACCTGAAATACTCTCAAGGATATCAAACTTACCCAGGCTCTCATAGTTCAGTGTGAGCATGTCAGCATTTTGCTCCTCTTGATTTGTATTCTATGGAAGTTCACTGTCATCACACAATTTAATAGAGATTCTGCCTCATATGTTTCCATAATTGATTTTTATTTTAATTAAATAATTGTATCAGACAGTATCTACATATATGTCCTTTATATACTTTCTTTCCACAACAGCATACTTACCTCCATGTAACAACACTATCTGACACACTATGAAAATTATGTCTATATGAAAATTTGTTTTCTAAATGGAACATAGGCTCCAAGAGGGCAGGATTGTTTGATTGTTCCTGTAGGCTTATAAAAGTTTTCCAGTCAGTAGATGTTTAATAAATAGTGAATTAGTCAATGGTATTTTTGTGTTTTGGCTTACATTTAAAATTACATATTGTGGTATATATTTATGTATATTACATATATGACATATACTATAGAAATGCTATGCATTTGTATGTATGTTCACATACATATTTTTGCATATTTATTTAATTTTGGTGCCAATGGAGGTCAGAAGCATCAGACAAAGCCGGAGTTGGAGTCATAGGTTGTTGTAAGTCAACCGTCATGGATGCTGGGTCTTAACTTTGGTCTTCTGGAGGAACAATGTCATAGTCTGAACTGTTGAGCCATCTCTACAGACACTGTTCATGCTTTTAAATAAGGATTTTAATCTTCTGATTTTTCAGATTTAAGAGTAACAGTATTGTGAGATGATTTGGAGATAGTGATGAATGATGTTCGACTACATTTGTTAATGAATATGATTACAATCTTTACAGTTCACATTAATGGAGAAGAATTTTGTAGTGAGTGTGTAACAGCAACATCAATTAAAAGAATTATTATTTATGTAGTCACGGCCTATAGGGAAGGAGCTAGGCTATTGGTTCTTGCTCGATAGCACCATCTGCTGTGCATATTTAAAACAACAGGAGACACATCAAACAGAACTGATAAGGTCCCTTGTCGCTAATACATTTACAGTTTTACATGTTAAAAAAAAAAAAAAGAAAAGCAAAGACGAGAGAGGAAGTGAGCTTCTTGCCAGCTTGTCATCTTACATGTTTTTAGCACAGATGAACATAGAAGGGCTATGTGGATAAGGATGGGAGCTCTGGAGTCGGGGCAGAGTGAACACAGGAGAGCTATGTGGGTAAGGATGGGAGCTCTGGAGTCGGGGCAGAGTGAACACAGGAGAGCTATGTGGGTAAGGATGCGAGCTCTGGAGTCGGGGCAGAGTGAACACAGGAGATCTATGTGGATGTGGATGGGAGTTCTGGAGTCGGGGCAGAGCGAACACAGGAGAGCTATGTGGGTAAGGATGGGAGCTCTGGGGTCAGGGCAGAGCTAACACAGGAGAGCTATGTGGATAAGGATGCGAGCTCTGGAGTCGGGGCAGAGCTAACACAGGAGAGCTATGTGGATAAGGATGGGAGCTCTGGAGTGGGGCAGAGCTAACACAGGAGAGCTATGTGGATAAGGATGCGAGCTCTGGAGTCGGGGCAGAGTGAACACAGGAGAGCTATGTGGGTAAGGATGGGAGCTCTGGAGTCGGGGCAGAGTGAACACAGGAGAGCTATGTGGGTAAGGATGCGAGCTCTGGAGTCGGGGCAGAGTGAACACAGGAGATCTATGTGGATGTGGATGGGAGTTCTGGAGTCGGGGCAGAGCGAACACAGGAGAGCTATGTGGGTAAGGATGGGAGCTCTGGGGTCAGGGCAGAGCTAACACAGGAGAGCTATGTGGATAAGGATGCGAGCTCTGGAGTCGGGGCAGAGCTAACACAGGAGAGCTATGTGGATAAGGATGGGAGCTCTGGAGTGGGGCAGAGCTAACACAGGAGAGCTATGTGGATAAGGATGCGAGCTCTGGAGTCGGGGCAGAGTGAACACAGGAGAGCTATGTGGGTAAGGATGCGAGCTCTGGAGTCGGGGCAGAGTGAACACAGGAGAGCTATGTGGGTAAGGATGGGAGCTCTGGAGTCGGGGCAGAGTGAACACAGGAGAGCTATGTGGGTAAGGATGGGAGTTCTGGAGTAGGGGTTAGGTTTGCATCTCATGCATGGCCTCCAACGCCTTTGGAGAGCTGGTGATATTTACACTGTGTCATTGCTGTGAGACTATCTACATCACCTGGCAAACAGCACACCCGACTGACTGCGCTTACAAAATAGAACCTCAGCCCTTCCACAGTGAAGGCATTTTTATCTCAAAATCATCAGCAGCACGTGGCGTGTGAAGCACTTGGTTCTCACTAGTTACCTGAAGAGTATATCTTGAATAGATGGAAGATCATTAAGAGGGGGAACTGAGGCATCTTACATATCTATTCCAGCCATACAGAACGCTGTGTACTGTAGATTGGAGAACCTGTTTTGTAAAGAACAAGCAAGGCTGATCAATTTATCTCTTTATTTGCTTCTTGGGGGCTCCTGACTGATAACCATGCCAGCGAGTTTCATGTAAATCATAACTTACGGTCCTAATATTTCAGAACATTAGCATCTATTGCTTTTGATTCAAGCTTGATTTTCAAAAAAAAAAAAAAGCGTAACTCTGTTTTCTATCCTTATTTCTTTTGCAACTAAATACCAGACTTCTGCAGTCCTGTCTTGCAAACCACTTGTTCATAACAAATCAATCTCTGAAAGGAGAGTATCTGCTTTGGGAAATCTAGGTGCAGAGAATTTACATGAAAACTACTTACAAAGAGGAGTGTCTTATATAATACCACTTGCAAAATATTATATGATAGCTATGAAATATTTTCTCATTTCCCCAAAGTGGATAGTAAACAGAAAAATAAAACCTAACTTTCACTCACAGCTAGTGACAAGCAATCTAGGTTTTTCAAGGAACTTGGTGTCAATAGCAGCAAAGACACACAAAAATGAAAGACTGGCCGTGGATGAAGGTTGAGAGTAGTTGCAGACATCACAATGTGAGGTGCTATTCCTAATGACATTTCTTTAGATACAGACGACACCAGGGGACGGAACATTCTTGCCTTCCTTGTTAAATTAGAGCAGAGGAATGCTGGGAAGATGGGAACTGATGGTGGAAAGTGACTACACACTGGGATCCTGTCTCATAAGATGAAAAAAAAGGAGATGAATCGTCAAAAATCAGCCTTGCATCAGATCGGGAACGACTGAGGTTGTAGTACTTCTCATCTCCATTCAGCTGAGATTTGTCTTTCAGGCCCTTCTAACTTAAAGCAATGTGAAAACTTTTTGGAAAGAGGGCCTCGCTATACAGCTGTGGCTGCTAGGACACTCACTACGTAAATCAGGCTGACCTTAAACTCACAGAGTCCACCTGCTTCTATGTGATTGTGAATTGTAGGCTTTTTTTTTTTTTGCTTTATGTCTAAAAGCCACTTATGATTGAGTACAGATGATATTTGTTTTCTGGGTCTGGGTTACCATACTAAATATAGTGTTTTTTAGATCCATTCATTTACCTGCAAATTTCAAGATGTTATTATTTATTTCTGCTGTGTAGTACTCCATTGTGTGAATGTACCAAATTTTCCTTATCTATTCTTCAGTAGAGGGGCATTTAGGTTGTACAGATTCTGGCTATGACAAACAAAGCTGCTATGAACATAGTTGAGCACATGTCCTTGTGGCACGATTGAGCATCCTTTGGATATATGCCCAAAAGTGGTATTACTGGATCTTGAAAAAGGTTCTTTCCTAATTTTCTGAGAAATCTCCACACTGACATCCAAAGGAGCTGTACTAGCTTGCATTCCCACCAGCAATGCAGAAGTGTTCCCTTTTCCCCACAATCTCTCCAGCATAAGTTGTCATCAGTGTTTTTAATCCTGACCATTCTTACAGGTGTCTATGGAATTTCAAGAGTGGTTTGATTTGCATTTCTTTCATGGCTAAGGTTGTTGAGCATTTCATTAACAAGAGCTTTTCAAGAATTCTAAGGAGCTTCACTGTCTGGTGGCACAGAGAAGTCCTTGACTGCTTGTATTCAAATGTGACAGCTGGGAGTGGTGAGACATTCTTTCTCTGAACTTTCCCTGATCACTTTCTGTGTTAATCATATTATAAATCATAATCATTTTTTCAGCACTACCACCACTATTATTTTTATAGCTGATTCAACTGCTCAAGATTATAGGTAAAAATTAACTCATCTAACTCAATAGGCATGTGAGAGAGGTTTTATTATATATTTTGATCTGATAGAGAAGGGACCAGAGTTAGAGAATGTGAGTCAGTTACATATAGTCACAGAATTGGAGATGTGCTGTCCTAGAGTAAAGATGTTTCTGTTCAAAATCTCTATCCCCTCTGAAGAACGGTGACCACAGACAAGTGTCCTAGGTCCCCATAACTGTAGTTTCCTATTCTAAAGAAAATGTCGCATGGCTCTCTGGGGATAATGGAGGACCAAAGAGATGGAAGCGCATGGCTCTCTGGGGATAATGGAGGACCAAAGAGATGGAAGTGCATGGCTCTCTGGGGATAATGGAGGACCAAAGAGATGGAAACGCATGGCTCTCTGGGGATAGTGGAGGACCAAAGAGATGGAAGCACATCTGAATCCCCACTGAAATGTTTCAGTGTGGAGCGAGTTCGAAATGACCTTCTTTCACAAACAATACCTAAGCAAAGAGAGTCTTAATTTCATTTTATTTTGTGGTTTTGTGAGGAAGGGTCTTACTATATGACATTGATGTTCCGAAACTCACTCTATAGACCAGACTGGAAACAAACTCACAGAGATCCACCTGCCTCTGCTCCCAAGTGCTGGGCTTAAAGGCGTGCACCACCACTGCCTGGCCAAGGAGGTTCTTTACACAGTGAACTAAGTAGATAAAATTTCTAGTAATTTCCTAGGAAAAATTTTTTGTCCAGCATGAGCTGGTTAGTAAAAAACAGGAAAGACTTTCTTCATCTATGACTATATTATTATAAGCCTTAGACTCCAGCAGCCACTCCGTGTTGGAAATTATCAGTGAATGGAGCAGACAAAACTCTGATCATTCATAGCACAGATTTTCTTAGCTTACAAATCAAACAGCACAGTCAGCTAACTCAGGAAGACTTTGGGAGCCCAAACAAAGGTCAAAGGAGTGAAACGAGGTTGTGTTCCCAACAAAAGCACACAGAAAAGGACAAGACATCAACACTTGTCGTGACTTACTTGTGGACAGATAATCCAACTTCAAGGAATGGAATAAGAAGTTTAAATATTTATTAAAAAATATGAGTGAGGTTTATGAGAAAGTACTTCCTGTACAATAAAGCCCTTTATTTTGGGAGCTGGTAAATGTGGATGGAACACCAGGGGTGCGCACATGTTCATCTCTGTGCAGGGATCACATTTTTTTCTAGGTTATTGGATGGATACAATATTTTAAGAATCTCTGCACCTCTCACACTTCAGGTAAGCATGTGGTCAAGGTTCCAAGGGTGCAGCAAGCTTTCCTGACTTACATTTCAAGGGAAATGGCTGCCTGCATGATTTAGAAGGAAGAAGGGAGGAACAATCTGTTATATCGGAAAAAAAAATCTGCTACTGGATGATACCGCTCAGGATGATGAGGCCTCCAAAATTTCAACACAACCCCCAGGAAGTAATTTTACTGTCAGTCTTGATTCTGGAAACCAAGTAGATTTCTGAAAGTTAGGAAATGGTTAAGATGCACAGTGGAGACAAAGTGCAAATCCTGATATTACACCAAATCTGAAGGAATTTCAGAAAGCATTTTATTCAAAGTGGTACAGGACAGCTAATCTACAATCATCAAACTAAATCGCCACTCTCCATCCGTAACGGAATAACTGCGATGTGCGGTCCTCTGAAACTGTCACACAGAGCTGTCTGTATCGTCGTCACACTTGTTCCGTTGTCCTGCAGCTAGCTGTCCCTGCGCGTCTTCACTAGGGCACAGAGGCAGCTTTGCTCTGCACACAGCTCTCAGAAAGCGTTCGCTGAATACCTGGAGGCATTCACTCCTGACACGCATGGTACAAGTCAGAAGAGTAAAACTCCCAGTCACTCCGAAAGAAACTGCTGTTATGCTCAGACCATTTCCTGTGTTTCCATGGATCTAACCTTCTGAAGGTCACAGCCTTGGCATCATTAATTTTCTTGACAACAAAATGACTGGAACTTTCCATTGGAGAATGATCAAAATTTACCAATGGAAATTCTCCTCCCACTGACATTAAACAGCTTTCTTAGTGTCATTATGGTATAATAATAATTATAACTATTATTATATTACAGTAGTTTCTCCAGATTAGATTTCTTGTTTTAAAGCCATACAGTGTTGAGTAATAGCAGAAAAATCCCTGAACACCCCGATAATGATTGCTAGCTGCAGTTCTGTGGTATGGACAGGGCTTACCTGTCTTTACTGTTAAGAAAAAAAAAAATGAAAGAAAGAAGTAGCTAAGAAGCAAGTGAAAAATGTTTTCTCTTCTTCTTACAAAACTCAGTAAAGTGAAATCCCCTCAAACAGCTGTAATAGAAAACACTGGGACTGTCCACGCTGAAAGGTTTGCATGCGCCTGTCCTTCCCTATGGCTACACTTAGGAGGGAAAATGAGGCCGGACTCCCATTAATTTAGCTACACTGATCTTGAAATACAGAAGAAATGGTGAGAAGACCTCACTGATCAAACCGCAGATGCAACTTGCCCCGTCTAGCCTCCACCTGCCAGAAAACAACAAGCATGGGATGCTGTTGAATTCTCGGGAATCTGAGTGCTGATACGGCAGGGTGTGAGACAACCTTACTATTTCTTCTCTGAGACTGTCGAGCATGGTGACTCACGTGAGAGCCGTGCATTGTTCGGCTGGGTTTACTGTGACTTGAGTTTACCCTGCTCTATAGGCCACAGGCTGATTATTTAAAGAACGAAAGTTCCGACATTAATCAGAATCTTTTGTTCTTGTCAGTCACGAAACCTAGCACAGCTCTTGGGTTACTTAGCGCTCCAGAACTTGTATTTCCTGTTTTTGTCCCTCGGTTCCTCTCTCTCCATGCCTACTGGATTTCCAGTGCTCTGCTTTCTGAGAAGTCTCTCCTCCCTCACCATCCTACAGACAGCTCTCTTGCCTCCAGCATCTTCTCAAAATGAGTACAGCACAGGACTTGTATTTTTTTTCCCATTGGCAGCTCACTAGACTTCTCCCAAGATATGTCATTTTTAATGGTCTCCTTAGAGACACACTATATATTGTATTTTATTAAAAACTTTTATGTGTAAAGGAAAAGAGCTTGTGGTAATTGGTAAGTTCAACTGAATGTGGCATAAGCTTAGTTGAATGGAGATGTAACAAAGACATAATAAAAATCTTCTTTTACCAAGGCACTCAAGACACATCCATACTTTATAGGGATGAAGTCAATGAAGTAATGAAAAATTCATAAGAAAACTTCAATGCACAAGAACCCGCCTTTTGGAAAATGAAGGGTTTGTGCCCTGTATCTGGAGCCTGTTTTTACTGAAGCACGTGTTGTCATTTAAACCCCATGTGAGGGGAGGGCAGTAACCACTTCGCTTGGGAGATTTCCAGCAAGAATTAATTGCATTAATAAATGAATAGATTAGCTCCACCCCTGCTACACAGTAGCCCTTGTTAAAAGGTCAGATTTTTATCCATTATAGTAGTTTGTCATAAAAAGCACAATTAAGTATATTAAAAGATGGATTGCACAGGAGTTAAATACACAGTGAAAACTCTCTCTCCCTCTCGTGTGTTGTGTGTATGTAATACATATACACATATACACACAGAGAGAAAGAGGACAGAGGCATCAGAGTCAGAGAGAGAGGGGAAGAGAAAATAAAGGAAACCTGAAGTATTCTGTGTGAAGAACAGCCACGTTTGAAATCATTCCCCCATACCGAGCTTCCTAAATCTTAACAAAGATTCCAGGTAAAGTGCGTAAGTCCCAAAGTCCTATGTAAATTTAAACTAGCTGCCATAATCTTTAGGCACTGGTGCAGAAAGCACCTGGTGTTCATAGCTCTGAACCATATGGAGGACCACATTACATAACAGGAGTCTAAATGGGCCATGTGTGAAGAGTGGGCCTATGGCTCAGACACGGAGGTCAAAAGGCTGAGTGCTCGTAAAAGTCTTGGCATTTTCAAGGTTAGACAGTCCCTGAGAAGCCAGATGATACTCTGGGTGTGCGGTATGATGGAGACTTTGAGTTGTAAAGCTGACAAAATCTATAATCACCCTAGAGAGTTTCAACGAGGGATCCCTAGTCCTCCACATTGTTGGCCCGTTGGTCAGTCAATGGGGAATTGTCTTTGATTCTGATCACTGGGGTGGAAAGTCTTGTCTTTTGTGGTGGCACCATTCCCTGGCTTTGGGTCCTAGACAGTCTTAAACCAGAGAAAGCTAGCTGGACAGTAAGTAGTAAGCATGGATGCATTCTCTCTCTTTGAATTTTATAAAACAATATTCTTTCCCCTTTTATTAAGCGTAGATTCTTTCCTCAGACAATATAATCTGAATATAGATTCCCCTCTCTCCTCCTCCCAGCTCCTCCCCGCCTCCCTTCCTATTCACATCCACTCCCTTTCTGTCTCTCGTTAGAAAAGGACAGGCTTCTAAGAGATAACCACCAAACGTAACAAAATAAAATATGATAATGTTAAAAAAATTGAACAAGACAAACCAACAGAAAAATAAGAGCCCCAAGAGAAGGCACAAGAATCAGAGACCCTCTCATCCACACATGCAGGAGTCTCGCGAAAGTACTGAACTTAAAGCTATAATATGTGCACAGAGGACCTGATGGAGACCCATGCAGGCCCCATGACGGCTGTCTCAGTCTCTATGAGTTCATATGAGCTTTGTTTAGTTGTTTTGGAGGGTCTTACTCTCCTGTTATCATCCATCCTGTCCCCCTGCTCCTGCCTCCTCTTCCCTGGGGTTCCCTGAGTTCTGAGGGGAGGGATCTGTTGATCTCTCTTTGCCTTTGACTGTGAATCTGACTAGCTACTTCAAGTTCCCACTGCCTTTCTTCCCCAGTAAGGATGGACTGTGACCTGGAGCTGCGAGCCAGAATAGACGTCTCTTCCTGCAGGCTGTGTCAGCAGAGGTCTCACAGGCACAAGAAAGAAAAGTACACACAGGCTTCCTAACAAACCTAATTCTTTCCCGTTGAACGGCATCAGTAGGGCTTCGGGGTAGGAGGTGGTTCTGTCTGGAAAGCACTTGCCTTTCAAACACGAGGACCTGAGTTTGATCCCCAAAACCCACATAAAAATGTCCCATAGGGTGGTTTGTGCTTATAAGCCCAGACTGGAGAAGCAGAGAAAGGAAGAGATCTAGGACTTATTGGCCAGCCAGTTTAGCCTAATGGATGTGCTCTAGGCCAATGAGAGACCTTATTTCAAGGAGGCTGATGTCATCCCTGAGAGTGACAGCCAAGGTTATCATGCTTCCGTACGCAAATCCTGAACCACCATTCTTAAAAATTCAGAGACGTGACAGAGTTAGGATGTACTCCAAACTGGCCTACTTATATATCATTCCAAAAAAAAATCACTAAAATTAAACAAACATATGTTGTAGAATATTATTTTAAGATGTTTTACATTTGTTTATGCTGTGGAACATTTGTTTTAATGGTACAAAGATGTGTTGCATTCTTTTATGTTGCATTTGTTTAACTCTGTGAAGCTGTGTTACTTTGCCTGTCTAAAACATCTGATTGGTCTAATAAAGAGTTGAATGGTCAATAGCGAGGCAGGAGCAAGGATGGGCAAGGCTGGCAGGCAGAGAGAATAAATAGAAGGAGACATGAGGAAGAGCAAGAGAAGAGGACTCTAGGGGCCAGTCACCCAGTCACCCAGTCACCCAGCCACCCAGCCACCCAGTCACCCATGGAGTAAGAGTGAAAGTGATATATATATATATATATATATATATATAGAGAGAGAGAGAGAGAGAGAGAGAGAGAGAGAAGAAAAAAAGCTCAGAGACAAAAGGTAGATTAGATAATTTAAGAAAAGCTGGCTAGAAACAAGCCAAGCTAAGGTTGGGCATTTATAACTAAGAATAAGCCTCCATGTATTTATTTGGAAGCTGGGTGGCAGCCTCCCCACAAAAAGCCAAAAGAATAAAGAGTAAAAAATAAAAACAAAAAACATATAACATTAAAGCTTCCAATAACTAAGACAGGCAGGACCAAAATTGCCTAAAACTAGAGGAATTGATTTGCTGTACGGGTCTGTACACATCAGAGCCTCTGGCTCCCGGGAAGCTCTAGGTATTTATATTTAGATGGGGACAACTGAAAGAGATCTGGGGATGAAGCTCAGTAGGAGTTTGCCCGGCACGTGTGAGGCCTTATTTAATTCAGCACCACAAAAAAGGACGATGGCCAAACACGAAACCATCAGCCTTTAATCCCACTCTAAAAGCCAGGAATGGACCCGTACACTGCTATTTCTAACGGCTACTCAACATGCTCACATGAAGAGATGGTTGACAACCCCCAGGGTAGTGGAAAGGGTAAGTGAGAAGCCTGGCACTGGGTGCTTCATACAGTGGATGGGATGAGCTCTTCGGAAATGGTTCCAGATGAAAAGAAACAGCATATAAAGTGGCGTATAAACACAGATGTTAAGAGTAGGCACCACGGGCTCACCCAGCAAGGCTACCTGTCCCAGAAATAGCTTCGCAGTTGCACACCTGGTCCTCAGCATTTCTTGTGGGGAAGAATGGAGGCCAAAAGAGAGGGAGGTGGGCAGCATGGATGGGGATGCACATAGATTCATGTTTCCTTGGAAACCGAGGACTTTTAGGTAACAGCCTTGCCATATCTAAGTTTATTAAATTCAGATAATGACATAAAAAGTCCAGACTATTTTATACATGGAATAGTGTAGCATGAATAATTAAAACCCAGAGAAAGAAATTGGGGTTTAACCTGAAAACCAGAAAAGCAAAGCAGCCAAGTTCTACAGAAGTCTCTACCAAGGCTGGGTGACTGCATACCAAACCAACTAAGCCTCTCTCCACCCATTTTATATTCTTTATAGTACTGGGATTAAAGGCATGGGCTACCAACACCTGGATTTGTTTCAGCATTGTTCTGTGTAGCCCAGGGTGGCCTTAAACACACAGAGATCCATACGCCTCTGTTTTCCAAATCCTGGAATTGAAGGTGTGTGCCACCATGCCTGACCTCTAGTGGCTTAGCTTTGCCCTTCTGGCCTTTAGGCAAGCTTTATTTATTAAAACACAAATAAAATATCACTATAGAATAGATTGCAGCTCTCAATTTTATGGCATTATATTCTTCAATATATCAATTACTTTTCTAAACCTATTGAAGTGTGAGAAAACTCCATGACCAAGACAACTTATAGAAGAAAATAATTTATTTTGGTCTTATGGTTCCAGAGGGTTAGGGTCTATAATCGTGGGGACAGCAGACAGCAGACATGGAAGCTGAAGCTGGAAGCTGAGAGCTCACATGGTGAGCCACAAACAAGAAACAGAGAATGAATGATAAATAGTACATGATTTTTGAATCCGCGAAGCCCATCTCCAGGGATACACTTACTCCATCAAGGCCACAACTCTTAATCTTCCCCAAAGAGCACCAACTAAGGACCATTTAAACGACCATTACTCATGGGGGAAATCTCATCTGGACCACCACAGGCATCTTTGGCTGTTCTCTAATGGTTCTTGTTCAGAAAGCTTAGGTAAATAAATGTGGTATGAAAAGCTAAAGACCATCAGTATCTGGATTCAACGCTGACTCACAAGTAGGGAATGATCAGAGTATCAGTTTCCCACATACAATGCAAGGCAAACAAAATTTATGGAACAGATTTGAGTTACTATATATAGGCTGTGTAAGCGTGTCTCTGTGCGCATGTGCATGTGTGTGCATTTGAGTGTGAAGGTCATGCCATGCGCATCAAGGAAGTGACCTCATTAAGGTTTATTTTATCTAAACCCAGGTTTAGTCTTGGGGTAGTTGGGAAAGAAATCGTGCATTTGTAGTAGAATTATAGGTGAGAAATAGATCTGTCTGGCTAAGGGGAGAAGAAAGCAGCAGAACCAAGCTGTGTTCTGTCCCTGGCACTTGTGGGAACTCACCACCCCCATCAGCTTCCATCTGTTCCCACATGGATAAGAGATAACTTGAGTGTGGCCAAGCAACTTCACTGTAGCTAACAATCCTTGGCTTACTAACAATGAGATTTCTGGTTCCCTTCCAGAATCTCTGACTTCAGCGAATCCCCAAATAGAGCAAGGATTCTGTAGCTGCCTCAAATGAGTCTTGCACAGTCTTTTGAGGCAGTGGCTCCAAAGCCCTTAACAGGAAGGCACACCTCTCATGATACGTTTCTGCGATGCTTTAACTCAGAACATCACAGTGTGTGTGTCCATCCAATTCTTTGTTATGCTCAGAAACAAGATAAAGTTAGTAATGTCAGCCTCCTAGGAACCATTTCTTATCTCCCTTTGCTAGGTCGTTTCCAATTTTAAAGGAAATTTCAAATTCCATTTTGTTGAATTATAAGCACTTTATGGCACTATGCTTCCATTTGCTAGATATTTGCAAAATGGGAGCAACAGAACCTAAATTCCTCTTTGTAGCTAAAAATAGATGCACTGTGGTGCTCTGCCTATGTGAAACAGGCTTTGAGGGAGTCTGGCCTTACTTTTAAGTCCATTTCACGACACTACGCAGTGACTCGTCATGAGATCTGATCAACGGTAACAGGAATTACAGGAATTTCTCTCTTTTGTTGAGATGGAGGAAACACGTGTTTGGGAACATTGAAAGACACTACAATTTACTGAGTACAGGGCATCAACCACTGTACTTGATCTTTTCAAATGCCATTTGAACGTGTCTTTTTCTGGAGGCAAGGCTGAAGCCACTGACTCTGACACTGGATGCTAATCTACCACCACTGAGCTACACCTTTATCTTTAAGCATTTGCTATATTCATTTGGCGTGTGTAGGTGAGTGTGTGCGTGTGTGTGTGTGTGTGTGTGTGTGTGTGCATGCACGTGCACATGTGTATATGGATGTGTCTTTGTGTATTTCAAAGCACTTTCCCTCTCCTCTCACTTTTAGTCAGGGTGTTTTCACCACAGCTGATATGAGACTCCACTGTCCTGTCTATGAACTCCACTGTCCCTGTCTGTCTATGGACTCCACTGTCCCTGTCTATGGACTCCATTGTCCCTGTCTGTCTATGGACTCCACTGCCCTGTCTATGGACTCCACTGCCCTGTCTGTCTATGAACTCCACTGTCCCTGTCTGTCTATGGACTCCACTGTCCCTGTCTGTCTATGGACTCCACTGTCCCTGTCTGTCTATGGACTCCACTGCCCTGTCTGTCTATGGACTCCACTGCCCTGTCTATGGACTCCACTGCCCTGTCTATGGACTCCACTGCCCTGTCTATGGACACGCCTCCTTGTCTAGCCGTATATTCTCTCCACTGGAAACTGAGCATTTGTCCTATGAACTTGAATACTGTAAGGTTTTTTAATTTTACTTTATTCTAAGGTTTGAAAAAAATGGATTCTATATCACATTCTGTTTAATACCTTTTCTGTTATTAAAATTTAGACTCGAGGCAGTTTCAAACCTACTCTAGCACTAGCTGCAGATACAGGTATTTATGAGTATTTATGAGCATCTAAGCCCAAGTCACCTGACACAGATGCAGAAGTGAAGGCTCTGATTTGCCACCCTCTGTCCCCAGGACAGAGCAAGTGACACACGTGAGAAGTCCACCCTCTACCCAGAGGGAAGGAGCATCCTCGTATCTGAAGATACAGAGATGCAGAGAAGACTCAACCCACTGCCCTAAATGCCCCACATCCTGGCAGCTACCACCCAAACACACTATTTTAGCAGATGCTCCTTCTCCATAATTTTCCAATTGTCATCAAACTTAGTGTAAAACACACATGGTGTCCATTTCTCTGGGCCTAATCTCTAATGGAGATGCCATGCCATTTAAGATCTGTGCATATATGTATGTACATCATCCTGTCAATCCATCGTTTTCAGTTTTATTTTTGGACCGAGGCAGGGATATTAAAAGAACAGAAGAAAGGCCTTTTAGACCTCCCTCACTACTCTCTCTCTCCTTCCCTTCTTTCTTTTTCTTCTCCTTCATTCTTATTTATCTCTTCTCATTCCAGCTCCCTCCTTTCCTTCCTTCCTTGATGGATTGAGACCAGGTTTCATGTATTCCACACAAGTTTGGAACTCCCTATGCAGCAGAAGATGCCACTGAACTCCTGATGATCCTGCCTCTACCTCCCAAGTTTTGAAATTATAGGTTGTAAGCCACCATATCCAGCTAAAACTAGATTAAGACTGACTACAAATGAAGAAGAACCTGTCCCCAAAATGCACACATCAACTGAATTCAAGATGGTTAGTGGTTAATGGTTAATCACACGGTCCACCTGCCAATTCCAAGTCTATGAATGAGGAGGGTTTCTACACTCACAGGTCACTCACCGATGGGCCTGTACTGTTTGCTCTCTCTCTACTATATGAAAATTATTACGGTAGGTCGCTCACACAGTCTCTGTGCAACTGAATTGCAGAACTAAACGCGAACGTGAAAATGGAGAGGGACAATATCGTTTGCAAAATCTTCCTGAATGCCAGCCCCTTGACAAAGCAAGGCAGAAAAAAACCATGTGGGCAGCCCCCCGTTCTGATTATTTCCAGACATGATGATTATTCGCGTCAGCTAATTCACTTCCACGCTAATGAGGAGCTTTTGTCTTCATTGAAGAATGTTTTCTTTGTTTAACTCAGCAAACCCAGCTTTATATCATAAGCAGCTATGCAGCCAAGCAGCATCTTTTACCACAAGAAGGAACTTGGGTATTAGGGCAAGACTACCAGTTCTTACCTGATGTAAATC
The DNA here is from genome assembly GCF_018167655.1 of Microtus oregoni. Taxonomy (NCBI): domain Eukaryota; kingdom Metazoa; phylum Chordata; class Mammalia; order Rodentia; family Cricetidae; genus Microtus; species Microtus oregoni. The sequence goes on from NW_024543077.1 coordinate 24,293,241, forward strand.
TGCAATTGGTAGACAGTCATTTTTTTTGGAAATAGGTTTTAGTGACAGAAATAACCCGAGAGTAAAAGCTTCCCACTGCCACTGTCTGTCTTGGAAACCCTACAAGCCTGTGCTCCTTCCGTGTGTTCAGATCCCTGGGCTTGCTGTCAGCGCTTCCCTCCTTAACTTCAGTCCTTGCCTCTCAGGAGAGCAGAATGGATTTTTACACTGTAAACATGGATGGCCATCCCTAGGCAAGCACAGAAGGTAATACAGGGTCTGGACCACTCATCTGAAGTGGTCAGGCTATGGTTTCCATTCACCTATCCTTCCTCCTTGTCAGCTTTTCAGGGAGTGTTTCTACTTTTGTTAGGATTCTATACTATGTCGATCCTGCTTCCTGTGGGAAGCTCGTCTACATGTGACTATTTGTGTTGGTTTGAATATGAACGGCTCCCCAAAACCCACATATTTGAATGCTTAGTCATCAGGAATTTGTACTATTTGAGAAGAATTAGGAGGTGTGTCTTTATTGGAGGAGGTGTCACTGGAAGTGGGCTCTGAGGTTTGTTGGTTTTTTTTTTTTTTCGTTTTTTGTTTCTTCAAGTCAGGGTTTCTCTATGTTACAGCTCTGGCTGTCCTGGAACTCACTGTGTAGACCAGGTAGGCCTCGAATTTACAGAGACTCCCCCTGTAAATTTCTGCCTCCTGAGTGCTGGGAGTGTGTGTACCACTACAGCCCGGCTGACTCTGAGGTTTTTAAAAGTCCACGCTAGGCCCACCTTTTCTCCTTTGCTCTACTGTGATTAGGATGTAGCTCTCAACTACTTCTTCAGTACCATGCTTGCCATGTCTGGTGCCATGTTCCCTGCTATGATGATAATGGACTACATCTCTGAAACTGTAAGCCACCCTCCAATTAAATACATTTTTAAAATAAGAGTTGCTTGGTTATGGTGTCTAAGAGCTGGAGAACAGTGATAATTACACTGGGCAGAGGCAGGAATAAGACCATTTATGCTTCTGTGTATTTGAAAGGTAGAGATGGCAGAATCCTCAACTCTGTTCATTCCTTTACTCTGGCCCTGGCCAAGGAACAGGAACTTGGCTACTTCAAACAGGTTTATTTTTTTTTTAAGATTTATTTATTTATTATGTATACAACATTCTGCCTCGATATATGCCCGCATGCCAGAGGAGGGCGCCAGATCTCATTACAGATGGTTGTGAGCCACCATGTGGCTGCTGGGAATTGAACTCAGGACCTCTGGAAGAGCAGCCAGTGCTTTTAACCTCTGAGCCATCTCTCCAGGTTTTCAATGTGGAATTGGTCAAAGAAACATTTTATAGTCACAAAACAAAAGAGTCAAACTATGACATCTGAACCCAGTACAGTGCTGGGAGTATCAGGGGTGCTAACAGGAAAAAAAGGGAACTCTGCTATGGTCTCAGATGCTATCTGAGCACATCTTCAGCTATGGTGTTGGCGGAAGCTAGAGGTCTGCTAAGAAGACATTCCACAGGTATTGCCTGAGAGTCGAGAAGATCTAGGTCAGATACAGAAGGCGAACACTGAAGAGAGCCTGCTATATATTTTAGCTTAAAGTTGTAATCATGTACATTTTAATGTACATGGGGACTTATTTTTTCTATGAACTTCAGTTCATAGTTATTCAACTTAAAAACGTTCAGGGATTTATTCTTTTTAAATGATTTAATACCATGGGGTATGTTCTTAATTATCTCAAATGCATGAATGTTTATTTTGTGGTTCACGATCTGATTTATGTCTGTTGAATGTCCCACTCAGAAATAGCGGGTAGACTATTGCTGGGTTGAGAGTTCTGTAAATGTCAGGTTGTGTTGTCTGCCGTGGTGGTAATGCTTCTATATTCTTGCTGACTTCTGTCTTGTTCTATTAACTACTTGCAGAGAAGTATTGGAATTCCTAAATATAAGCATGGATTTGTTATTAACTCTATTAGGTTCTGTCAGGTTTTGCTTTATGTGTTTGCGGATGGGTTGTTGGATGCATACATCTTTAGAATTGTTAACTTGCCTTGGGGAATCGTCTATGCAGTTATGGTAAAATCCTGGTATAACTCTGGTAATTCTCTGATTCTGAAGTCTGTGTCACCTGATGCTTATATAACCAATTCAGGTTTCCTTTGCTTGGTGTTTGCATGGTATTTTCATGTCATATATGTTTATATACATCTACTCTTAACCTTTCTCACGATGTGTGTATGTATATATGTATATATATAATGGGTTTCATGTAGGAAATTAAATTTTCAACTTTTTTTTTTTCAATTACTGACCTACAAACATTTGGGTCTTTTATTTTAGTAGCTTATGGAGAATGTGTATTCTGGAAAATAATCAAGTTAAGTCATAGAAATGTAGAGAAGGTTAAATTATATTCCTATTAGTTTACTGTCACCTATAAAACATTTTTGATTACATGATTACAACCTCAAGACCTTTTCTATTATGTCTAAACAGCCTACACCTCTCTGTGTGCTGTGAAGTGTCCTTTCAGAGGAGAGACGACTTCATCTTCAGCTGAAGCACTCTGTCCCTTTCAATCCTTTTTTCCTTGAACAGAGAAGGACCAAGGCAACCAACCCGTGGTGTGTGAAGAAACACCTTCATGTTGCTCTAGAAAGCTGTTATCTCTGCCCACTTAGCTCCCACAGTGGGAAACAACTCGAAAGGGGCAGTCTCCAACTTCTTTCTGGTGTGTAATAGGGGTTTTAAGAACGTACGATTGGCTGAAGTAGAAACTTCAGACTATATGGGTTAGCATGCCAACCTGCCTTGTTATTTCTGATTAACGCTGACAAGGTTTATTTACGTTTTCTGTATTTCAGTTTACTTATATATAAAATTCAGTAAACATCACTTAGTGACACGTCACAAACTTGTGAAATTAAGTGAATGAAGTTAATGAAAGAGTTTAGAATAGTGCCTGGCACAACTTCACGCCAGTTGGTACCCTTGCTATCATCATTCTCTTAGAGAACTCTGCTCCCTAATCTAGCGCATTCTGTGCTTTGTCCACGGATTCTTCTTACATAGACCTTCAGCTGCATTACTTGTGGTGGTTAAAGGGGAAATGTTCCTGATAGACAGGCTCACGTACGTGAGCACTCGATCCTTAGCTGGCGGCTCTGCTGGGGAAGAGATGGAATCTGGAGGAAGTTCATTGCTGGGGGTGTTCGCTGGGAGACGACAGCCTCACTCCACTTCTCACCTGCTCTCTTGGCTTCTTGTGTGAGAAATGTGCTGAGTTTTCGCTCTGCCTTTGCTGTCCTGCTTCTGTGTCACTGTGAACTTGCCTCTGGTGCCAGAAGTTAAACCCTCTCTACTCTAAGTTGCTTTCGGTGCTGGTATTTTTTTCACAGCAACAAAAAGTGTCTGGAACATTATTCAAAAACACAGAAACTTTTTAACACTCATTTTAAAAAAAAAGCATTCAAGTCAAACCTTTCTGATATTCAGAGAATTGTAGAACAAGTTGAGCATCTGAAAATCTGACTCCCAAATGGTTCAACGTCCAGATAGTTTTTAGTGTCCCCATGATACAACAAGGGCAAATATAAACACAAATATGCGTGATGGGTCACACTTAAAATGCAGCTAAAAATAGAGTAGAAAATGTATTTCCTTTAGCCTCTGTGCATATAGTAAATATGAAACATAAATGACTTTTGTATTAGACTTGAATCCCAACTCAAGATACCTCACACAGGTTATGAGACTTCATCCTCCCATCTATTGCTTTATTGCCCACTGTGAAGGGTTTTTGCTGTCTCATGACTATGTTCTGCTCTTTTCTGTCCGGAGTCCTTCTTGCTGTAAACACCAATCATCTTCCTTATTTCTATCTATACCATGTCATCTTCATTCTACCTTTTCCAGGATGCCTACTACTTACAATTATGATGTAGTCTCCTGACCTTTCAAATACCACTGCCCAATACTAGGCACTGCAATCTCACAACACTAAAACATAGGACATTTTGTGTAATCATATGATACATGGTGTAAACATACGATACTTTATGTAGTAGATATGATGACTCTCTTCCTCTGATGCCAGGCTTCTCACAGGCAGGAATTTAATGATTTACATGCTTATTTCCCAAAGTTACAACAGCATACCTTTTATGTAGAGAGATTCAAGAGTTGGTTATGGATACAGAAGCTCTGGTTAAGGATAACAATACGTTGACAAATTTCCTGCTTATGCCTTTGAAGCATGACACAGGACATTATTCTTGCTTAAAAAACCAGAAGTTTAAAATATTTCAACAAAAAATTCAGATTGGTCTATTTCCTCACATATATCAAAACTCACTCAGCATCAATAAAGACAACGACACATTTTTCTACAGAGGAAGATGTCAACATTAATCACTGTAGCATTACTTCAAGGCTCAATATATAGTCAATGGCTATTACAGACTTGGTATCAAAAACCAAAAGGAAGCTGGGTGATGGTGGCGCATGCCTTTAATCCCAGCACTCGGGAGGCAGAGGCAGGAGGATATCTGTGAGTTCGAGACCAGCCTGGTCTACAGAGCTAGTTCCAGGACAGGCTCCAAAGCCACAGAGAAACCCTGTCTCGAAAAACCAAAAAAACCCCAAACAAACAAACAAAAAAAAAACTCAGAAGGAAACAAGAACACTAGAAAGCCCAGAGTATCTAAGTTAGGGAACATGTCAGAAGGTTCTCACTTCATAATGCAAATCCATCAGCAAATACTTATTATGCCACCTAGTGATGTAAATGATAAGAAAAGGTTACAATACCCAAGACAAAATGGAGTTGGTTAACTGGGAAATGACTGTTCCCTAATGAGATGTATCATAAGTTTGTACTGCAGTTCATTTATGGCAAAAGGACTTAGAAGGAAAGGAGAGGTGCAGTTGTGTTAGAAAAAGAACACACGGGACATGGAGACCAAACAGTGGGCAAGGGCGGGGAGAGAAAGTACAATATTTTAATTCTAAGAAATGGAGATAATTACCAAAATACAGAAGTATGAAAAGTAGGGAAAAATGTTAGGGATGGTTGGGGCAAGAACAACAAGAAACTAGCAATGTGATACACGGAAAATAATTCAGATTTAAGTTCCCACAGCAGGCATTCACAGTGCTTTACAGTTTTTGCTTTGGTTGATGACACCAAAGAGCCTGTGATGTTCAGAGAAGGAAAGTGATTTTCGCATGTACCAGGGGCAGAAGTCTACACATGAACTCTAAGCCGTAAGGAAGCTGGGTTTGGTATAAGCCATCTTGGGGTAGGTGCTACATTCGTTTGAACTGCCAGCTCTGTAAATTATTTCAACTCCTCTAAGGTGCTTTCCCCATCCATGCCTATCTTCTACGTTTGCAGTGGAAATGATAGCACTTAGAATAACTGGCATGCAATGAAAAACCTCATAAAATTTTTACTCAATATATTGCTTCAACACCAGAGCTGCCCCACAGAATCTAGTACTTGAAATTAGAGGCTACATAATCTGCCAGAATACATGTTTTTTTCTAGCCAATGACCACATATGTAAAGCTAACCTAGAGTTGAATCCTAAAGAAACTGATGTTTTTGATACCCAGTTTGTCGAGCTACATTAACCTCTCAGCAGAATTCTACACATCATTTTCACTTATTTCCTTGCTGGAGTCAAGTGTTTTCTTAGAATGCTGTCCCTTTATAGTATGAAAATATGCAGACAGAATGTAGCCTCATTCATATTCAGAAACCCAGAAATTCATTGGATATCTCATGACAGATAAGGTTTACTTGAGGCTACGAAATGATTATTCTGTTATAAGCAAGTGAAAACTTTGGTGATCTTGATAACTACTTAAAAATTTAAAAATTAATACTTAAACATTAATGTTTCTGAGAATTTCCTATATTTGTATTGTATTCATATTTTTTATGGTCCTCCCTTTTCCTCTTGTGCCTTCCCCACACCTTCTAAAATTAATAACTGCTGTGGCAGTCCCCTCTATAAGCTATGAATATGTTTTATTACCATTGGTTAATAAAGAAGCTGCTTTGGCCTGTGATAGGACAGAATATATCTAGGCAGGAAAACTAAATTGAATGCTGGGGGAAAGAAGGCAGAGTCCGAGAGTAGTCATTTAGCCGCCCAAGAATATGAGGTAACAAACCACAAGCCTTGTGGTAAAATATAAAATCACAGAAATGGGTTAATTTAAGATGTAAGAGGTAGCTAGGAATACTCCCCGGCCATTGACCAGACAGTGTTGTAATTAACATAGCTTGTTCTGGGATTATTTGGGTTTGGGTAGCTGGGAAATGAAAAGAGCAGTCTCTGTTTACAAAATGGTGCCCAACGTTAGGCAAGGTACACCACATAGAGCCTAAAAAAGTGTTTCTAGACCCACAAAAACTGGAGTCAACTGCAGCTTCTTGGTTATCACATTTTTTCAGATATGCTTTGTTTGCTGGCCACAAGCAGAGATACTGCTTCTTTAAAAGATGGTTTCCTGTTTCATACTCATTGCATGAAAAGCTCTCGTTCTTTCAGGAGGTTCTGCTACAGAGCACTTAAATTGGGTTTGTGAGCAGGGTGTTCCAAGTTCCTTAATGGTGACATAGACCTGCTGTGTACATGGAGCTTGGGCGGTGAGCACGGCATGCAGAAGCGGTGAACATGCTTTCCCCATCTTGGATGGGGCAGACCAAAAGGCAAAGCTGCTTGGCATTTAAAAAAAAAAAACTCTCCTGGTCAGGTACACAGTAAGACAGATTCAGACAAAAAAGACTGCTAAATGGGTCACGGTGTTGGATAAATGTACACAGGCTTAGGAGAGAGAGAAGAAAGAGTACAGACACTCAGAAATTAAAGGAGTAAAGATAATAAAATAAATATTAAAAACTAATAGAGTAAAAGATGGAAAATACAATGAAATTCTAGATTATGTGTATCTCACTGTGTTTTCTTTGGATTTTTTTGACTGTTAATGAGTTAACTGCTGAAAAACATTTGATCCTGGGAGCGGCGAAATATATATGGTTTTAACATATATATTTTGAAGGCATCTTGACTTCAAAATTTGAGCCTAAGGATATGTTACTTTAGAAAAGAAGTTCTGCTTTTGTTTTTACAGAGGATGAGAATATGTGTATTCTTTCCAGGCTAATGTGGTTTGATGGAACAAGAACCCCCCCCACTCCCCCCCAAAGATCTCTGTGTATCCTAAAAATACTTTACCCAACAAACAGTAGAAAGCAGTTTGGAGAAAACTATGCCAACATTCCCAAAATGATTGTTTATAAATGTTTGTTTTCATTTAAAAGGGATTGGGTAGAAATGGTTAATGTTAATAGTCAATCACTGTCTATAAAAAAGAAGGTATGATATAGAAATGAATACATTGTTATGGATTTTGGTCTATGGATACAAATTTACAGTCAATTTTGTTACACTATATATACATGCATATATATACATATATCTACTCTTGTTTAAGGTAATGCTTATGCAACTGATTTAAAATGTAATAGAAAATTAAGAAATACAGATTAATAGATAATCATCTATAATAATCAAACTTCTAGTCATGTTAGTTATGTTTTCTAGATATACAGTTAGATATATTTCAGTTAAATAGATAATCTTCAATACTTCAAAGAACTACAGAACATGGGATTTAAAAGGTTTTAAAACTTAGACTTTTCTCACAGTGAAACACATCTGCTCCTGGCAGCCACAATTACTTCAAGAGGATGACAGGCATCAAAGAGGCTCCTTATGGAGTGTATTAGCCATTTGGGCAAGAAACTGCTCATGCCTGGACTGCTTCACTGGACATGCAGTACCCACAGAGAGAGGACTGCTGAACTTGCCTAAAGGTGAGATGGTCCTTCAGGGTTCCTGCTTCATGAAAGAGTCTGCCAGACATTCTTCAGGATACAGAAGAAAGTGACTGACAAACTGCCAATATAGGCAAAACAGTCTTTCAAATTTCCTGCTTCGTGGAAAATCTGCCAGATACTATGGGCCTGTAGGCTGAAGATGGATGCCCTAATGCTACAGAAGAACTTTGGATGACTGTTCAGGTAGCGAGATGTCTATGTCAATTCTAGTTTTAGAAGTTGCTTATAATGCACTTCCTGTTTACTTGGGGGTAATATTATATCTATCCTTTGGAGGTTTTGATGGAGTTGAAGACTAGACAGTTATAATTATAGCTTTGTTTAGTTATGACAAAAGAAAATTAGATATGAAACTTTAGATTCACAAAGATAAAATAGATGATAGAATATTTTCTTTAATTTTTCCAGGTACAAAGAGACTGAATATTGTAACCACAATTCTTGCTTGATATCTTTTTTAAATATGTAATTCTACTATGTCAAATTACTAAGTTAAAACTTTCCTTTTTATTTAGGCAGAAAAGGGGAGATGATTTGAGATCTCCCTCTGTATGCTATGAATATGTTTTATTACCATTGGTTAATGAAGAAGCTGCCTTGGCCTATGACAGGGCAGAATATAGCAAGATGGGAAAACTAAACTGAAGGCAGAGCCATGGAGTCACCATGTAGCCACCCAAGAAGCAAAATGCAAGGTAACAAACCACAAGCCTCGTGGTAAAATATAAAATTATAGAAATGGGTTAATTTAAGATGTAAGAGGTAGCTAGGAACACTGAGCTGTTGGCCAAACAGTGTTGTAATTAATATTGTTTGTGTGTGATTATTCTGGTTTGGGTGGCCAGAATACAAAAGCACAGTCTCCATTTATGAATAAGTTCTTTTAAAATTGTGTGATATACAAACACACACACACATGCATACATGTGCACCCCCACAGAAACCATGCTAGTAGTTAGAAATCATTCTAGTCTTTCTAAAGACATACCACTTCTAAAATTAGTAACTTCTTTTAAAATTATTGTGGCATATGAATACATACACATGAATACATATATACATGCAAACACAGACATGCTACACACACACATACACAGACACACACTCACATCCCTCCAGAACCTACTGGGCCTATTTAGTGTATGTATATGTGTTACAGGATGACCTTGTGGAATTTCATAATTTATCAGGGAGCTCAGCTTTGGATAGGATTGATTCTCCTCTCACCGGCCATTCATCTAGATATGGGGTCATGTGAAATTTCCCCCATCAGTGTTGGACTATCAACTTATGTCATCATTTTGTAGATCATGTTTAGGTGGCTATTTTTGAGATTTCACAGGTGCAGCTTCTTTGTCAAATAGAAAAGATACTGTCTCACAGCAGTAGATGTTCTGGTATCAGGGAATTCATGCCTGGTAGTCTAAACCACGCTAACTATTAGTAGCAGGTGAGGTCATGTATCTCAGAAGAAAACCTACTACTGCCACATTCCAAGACAAGTATGGTCTCTAACCCCATTCTGTAAACTTACCCTCATACCCAAGGTAAGTATAGCTCTCACCTCATCAAAGAGCTTCTTTCCACAGTGGATACAGACTTGCAGAAATCCACATCTGGCCACAGTGCAGGAAACAACAGACTATGGAGAGTCTAACCACAGCTGACACATCTACAATGCAATAACTACGCCCAAGACTCAGACAACATCAGGGGAAATGGGAATAGAAGGACTATAAGAGCTTGGTAATCTTTAAGACTGCATTCATGGAGAAAGAAACTGAAGTAAGCCTATTCATTTTTAAGTATTTATAAACGAGAGCTTCTCAATGCTTGAATCAACAGCAGTAAGACAGAGATCTGAAGAACAAGGATAATTAGAGGGGTCACAGATGTTGATGGGCCACCTCAAGCTACGAGGTTTGGTCCACTAAGACACTAAGTTAAGGGGGGCAGCTGCACATCTCAACATCTCCATGTCTTCCCATCTGTCTTATCATGAGTCAGTCCAGAAAGCTTCATGGTCCTGTCTGTGCTCGGTGTCTCTGAGTCTGGAGTTACCCTACATCCTCATTGATGAGGCCGGGCTTCAAGTGAAGGTATCATGGCTTCTTTTCTGCCAGTCTGTTCTCATCTTTCTCTCTCTCTTTTCAAGATAACTGAATTTTAGTAGTAAGACATTATCATCAAATGTTACCAAAATTAGAAAGTATAGAACAAACAGTCAACAAAAGTCTCCCTTGCCAACTGGATTTCTTTCTTCACTTTGGAATTATTTATATACTTTGCTCAAATTTGTTGTTACATCATTTGTTCCCTTATTTACATAAAGTGATTCCTTACAGGTGCTGATAGTTCTGTGTCTTTGAATGATTTACAAACACCTGGGTCTGTTGTTAATTTGTTTTTCAACTGCACTTATGTGGGTTGTAAATAGTAGAGATTTGAAATATTGATGATATCAATGTGTAGACTTTTCCCCCCTTTATGTCTTCTGGATTTTTCTTCTGTTTTTTTTCCAGGAAACTTCTTCTTTCTAATAAAATATAAATATGGCTTTGTTTATTGATTGTTTAGATTTACTTTTTCTACACTTTAAGAACTAGGATGTGCGTTTATATGCTGACAGAAATCAAAACCACATTAAAAGATAAAACACTAAATGTCTTGCTTCTAGCACTGGCTTTATTGTCCCCTGTTACTCTGTTTAACTAGCTTCTTGTTTATTTTTCTACTGTTTCCTAATGCAAATACATATTTATAGATGAACAGAAATCTGATATACATAAATATACTGTATCTTTATAAGTGCTTATTCATTTGTGAACACATACACTACCCTTGGGGTTTCGGCTTCAGAAGCCCCTTAAGCTGCCCTAAATCTGCAGATGCTCAAATTCCTTCCAAAACATTATGTAATATTTATATAAAAGCGAGGCATATTTTCCCATGTATTTTAATCTTGTCTAAATTATTTATGATACTTAATACAACATAAATACAGTGTAGATGTCTGTTATATTGTCATATATAGGGGATAATGAAAAACTCCATGCATGTTCCCTACAGATGCACCCACTGCCGACTTAACTATGTTTAAACCCATGGCTTGTTGAATTCACAGATGTAAAAGCCACAGATATGAAAAGTCAAATGTGCATACAGTTTTAACACACCAAAGGTTACTTTAGCAATCTCATTTGCTAGTATACTTGGAACTTGAATGTAATCACATTTAATTATCACAATTTCCAAGAGATATTCTTTCCTCCTCTTCCTTCCTTCCTCCCTTTCCTTCCTCATTTCCTACCTCTGTTCCTCCCCTCTTTCCCCTTTTCCTTTGTTCTTAAGAACTCCTTGAGTGAAAAATTCTCATCCGGGGACCAGTACCTACTACTTGACCATGGGGGAATGGCAGCGTATTAATGACTTCCTTCATTGCTCTGATCACATTCCTGGCAAAGCGACTCAGAGGGGGAAGGATTCATTCTGTTTCCTGGTTTGTGGATGCAGCTGTCATGGTAGCAAAGACATGAAAGCAGGTTCCATGGAAGTGGAGACATGCAGTGGGGACTCCTCTTGCATCTCAATAAACCAGGAAGCAGAGAAAAGAGAATGCCTGTGTTTACATGGCCTGCTCACTTCCTTCTTTTTATTCAATTCAGGACCTCCATCCATGATAGGGCCACCCACGTTTAAGTCGGGACTTCACCACATGATACCCTGTGAAGATGTCTTCAAAGTCACATCAAAAGGGGTTCCTCATTCCTACAAGACAAACACATGCGCTGGAATGCACCTGCCATTTTATGAGATCAACCATTCTCAATCTAAACTCCTATGTGTTTTAATCCAAAAATTGCTGAGCATTGATATGGTGCTACAATTAGAAATTCTCCACCTAACATCAGGTCACAGAGAAGGCGCAAGTGCACAAAAATAAATTACAAATGAAATTGCCTTCAGGATATGAGAACAATGTGCGTACGGAACATAAAAGGGTTCTATGCTCCAGAACTTCCATCTCATTCGTAGCTTATAAGTCGTCAGGAAGTCAAACAAAGTCTAAAGCTTAAAGTACTTTTGTTCCAAAGCATTGGAGGTAAGACTTACTCAGCTTGCACTTTTGTGTTGGATGTTAAGTATACATGAATATACAATGTATATATGAGCAAGAACTCAAGTGTCTACCATCTGGCTAACATTAATGCTACCAAGAAGCATCTTGTATGACCCCTCCCAACTGTGACTACTGATTTTATTGTTTTCGTTCCTGTGTGTGAATAAACCTGATAAATTCTGCTCTTCTGCGTCTGGGCATTTGTGCTTTCCTGTGTTTTGTGCTATTTGTTCTTTTCCATTACTATTGTGTGCCCATGAGCTTCCTCATGTATGTCTCCTAACAGTTTGCAGGGGTGTTCATAAGGCGTCCTTAGCCACAATGCCAAGTCCAGGGACAAAAGCAGAAGCTTCCCCTTCCTCACCTGTGGTGGTTTGACTAGGTCATACTCTCCAGAATTATTTTCAGACAGATGTGACCACGTTCTCACCAGATGCCTGTTTCCAGAAGTCAGAGCCTTGAGGCAGCGGGCATCTCCTCCATTCTCCCACCTCTCACCCACAAGCTAAAACCCAGACCTGGTGGCGAGGACCAGGATAATTGTGAAGATAAAAGCCACTGAATAACACAGATTAAAATTCAGACCTGGGGTGTAAGGGAAAATACCTCTCCCCCTTTAAGCTATTCTACTGTGTTGTCAGGGTAGCCTGGGCTCACCGTCCTTAATGTGGGAGGAGCATGGGTTAAGATTCTCCAGTGGGTGCTATGTTCCTATCTAAACTCTCTGAACTGGGCGACCCTTTCAACAGTGTCGGCTCCTGTTTTAGCAGTGAGATTTACCAGGCTGTCCTACCTTCCACTTTCTCTCTCAGGAGGAGAGAGATCTGCACTACTGAGAAACTGAAGTTCTTGTGCCATGCCTCTGGGATCAACAGATCTACTCTCTGCTTCCTTTGGGGGCAAGCGCCCCTCCCCTCCCCCCCAAATACGTCCTGCTCCACTGCAGCCACGGCCATTCTTCCCTTCACTGGGCCTCTGTAGAAGTTAAGAGAAACAGGAAAGAGTTCTGGCTGCATACACTCCAGCGTCAGTGCCACTCCAGGAGATCCTGCCTTAGTCCTCAGCTTACAACACACTTGGTGGGCGCAGGTGGGAAGTGGTCCAAGGGAAACGTCAGAGCCTCCGAGAGCAATCTGGATATTGTGAGACCTGGTGTGGAAAGTGTCTCCACGTTATTTTTTCCTTCTCCTGTAAGAACCACGGCTCTTCTCGCACACACAGCAGGTGATTTTTAGGTGAAAATATTATAGGCAATACGTATTCCTTCTGACTCTTAAGAGCCGGATTTTGTTAAATTTACAAAATAACTTTAGAACTGGTGTACTTAAAAATGAGTTAAGCCAGGCATGGTGGCGCACACCTTTAATCTCAGGATTCGGGAGGCAGAGGCAGGTGAATCTCGATGAGTTCAACGCCAGCTTGGTCTACAGAGTAAGTTCCAGATAGCTAGGGCTGATACACAGAAAAATCCTGTCTCGAAAAACCAAATCAAAACAACAAAACAAAACAAAAAGTTAGGCCTTTTGTTTAATTCTGAGAGTGCCAGCGATGTGTCTGGGAAATAAATGTGTTTGCAGGCCTTTTTTTTGAGGTGGTTTATGATACCAGCCACTATGGCAATAATATTTTCTTTTTCAAACAAAACCCACAGTGTTTTATTTCCCTCCCATTAGGTAGGGCTCGGCAGGGCAGGGAACAGGTTCTCATAGAGGGATGAGGCCTCTATTTGCCTGCAGTGAGCAGGTTTCGCAGCACCTCCATGACTGAGTGCCTGCGCAGGAACACCTTGGAGACGCAGTAGTCCTTCTTGACAGGCTCGGACTTGCCCTTGCTGTGCCTGGGGACATCAGTCCACACCTCCTTCACCTTCTCTGGCACCAGGCTGCAGTGTCCCAGTAGCTTCTTGTTGGGACAGTTAACGAGCACCCGTCGGTTGTTCTTGACGACGACATGAGCAGCGAGAAGGGACCTGTGTTGCATTCCTCTTCCCCCTCCTGGTTCTGCACTTCCTCCTGGGCTTACTGAGGAGCCTCACTGTGGAGGTTTTGCTCAGAGATCACTCCCACCTCTACTGTGCTGCTCCCGTCTCTGACAAAAAACACTTATTTCTACTGATTTTATTCCTGGGCAGTATGATCGAATATTTATTAATTCTAATTGTTTGTTGTTCACCTTTAATTCCAAATAGAAGACTCCATCATCTTAAAAAATGAAAGTTGGCTCTTCTCTGTTACAACACATTTTATACTTAAGAACATACCTAGTGTGGAAAACAGCTTGCACAGCATACAACCAAAGTGCATTCTTGTATTGATATTTCCTCAACATCGATTATGTTTTAATAGCCGTTTTAATAGCAGGCTGCAGGAAACATCCTCTGCCGTTTTCTATGGCTTTGAAAATCTTTAATGAGCTTTATATCTCATTAATACTTTTTTTCTGAATAAAATCATACATTTCCCTCTGTTTTAAGATCGATAGTGGCTTTAATAGCTATTTTGAATTGAGCTGGTTTACATGGTTAGTATACAGCATGCTTATTCTACATGTTCAACTCTTCAGAGTTATGTGTTTTAACCACTAATTATTTATTCAGGAATTGTATGTCCGTATTTACAAGGGAGTATGACTTATCACTTTCTCTCATCTAGCTGAGCATCACATTTTTTTAGCATTTCACATTGAGAGTATTTCTAGTAATTTCTATTACTTACATAGAAAGACCCTGTCTCGAAAAATTTATTTTCCTTAGCCAATTTGGTACTGTATCTATTTTTAAAAGAGAATGGATGCACACACTCATCCAAATGTGTGCAGAATATCCCTATGCAGCAAGCCCCTTGGCTGTAACTGTCCTTTCCTAATTTCTAACACTGTTCGATAGCCATGGGTCTTTCCCTTTGATCAGCCTCACTAAGAATCTCAAGGGCTGCTTGAAAGCCTCAGGCTTTGATTCATTGTTCATTCTATAGCTGTCTTAATTAGGGTTTCTATTGCTGTAAAAAGACACCATAACCTCAGCAACTCTCATAAAGGAAAACATTTAATTGGGGTTGGCTTACAGTTTCAGAGGTTGAGTCCATTATTGTCATGGTGGGACATGGTGGTGCTCCGGCAGGCGTGCTGCTGGAGAAGGAGCTGGGAGTTCCTCATCTTGACAAGCAGGCGATAGGAAGTGAACTGTGACACTGAGTGTAGCTTGAACATAGGAGACCTCAAAGCCCACCCCCACAGTGACACACTTCCTCCAACAAGGCCACACACACTCTTAAGAAGGCCACATCTACTAATAGTGCCACTTGCTTTGTGAAGCTTTTGAACAAATGAGTCAATGGGGGCCATCCTTCTTCAGGGCATAATAATATTGTTTACTTTTGCACTTTGATTATTTCCACCTCATACTTTTACATTTTTGAAGTATTCAAAGTCACTAGTATTTTTGTGGCAACATTAATTTTCTAAAACATCCTATTTTAAGACAACATACATGTATGGTATTGTATCCCCCCCTCTTGCATCCCCTAGTCTAATATCATATACTGGAAATAAGGATAGAATAACAAGCTCTCAGTCTTCACAACTCTGCCAATGTTATCTCATTTCTTCTCCAGGAAAAGGAGCAGCAAGTGTGTTTCTGTGGCTCTCACAACAGTTCTGACCCACTCCAATTCTCTTAGCTTTGGCTGACAAGACTCCTACCTCTGTATTAACTTCCAGCAAAAGGAACCACCATAACACTGAAATAGCCTGAAGGGGGCAGTATGTATTTGAGGTGGTAGACACGTATCTGGTAAGTTTACAGTGTCCACGTCTACATGCTGCAAAATAGCACATTGCATGCTGTAAATACCTTCAATGACAGTGAATCAGGCAAAAATAAATAAATAAATAAAATTTAAAAAGGAATAACATCATCAACAAAAAGAAACCAATAGAAATACCTGAGACTTGGATCATATTTACTCATGGAATTTATGCACATGTGCAAGACACACACTTCCCGGGGCTAAGTGCTGTGATTTTAAAATAATATGCCTATATAAAATGTGCCTATATACAATGTGTGGGTACATGCATGGTATGTGACCCATAAAGACTGTGTCTTATTGAGGAATATAGTTAGTGTTCTAAAATAAGGCCAAGCTGTCAGGAGTGGACAAATGCTCAGTAGGGGGCATCCATCTCCAATGACCCAAAACTGGATGAGGCAAAGCACAGACCAAGCAAGGTCCATCAAGCATCCAATCTTAGCTCATGATCTCATGTGATGAGTCTTTCCTCAAGCTCTGACACGATGCAGGGAAACAGACAAGGGAAAACCCAGTGTCACACATATTTGAGGATTTTAGAGCGTACAAATGCAACTTAACAAAAGGAGAGGTAAAATTCTATTTTGACTTCAGAGGAAGAAAAATGAGTTTCAATGAAATTTTAAATTTAGACTATACCTTAAAATATTAAGTATTTTTGATGCTTTTAGCAATGTTGCCTAGAGTCATACAAATTTATCACTAATTTCATGACTAAAACTTACTTTTTTAATCCAATCTTTAAACGCATAAGTTGTAAAAAGTACATTACTATTTAAAATACATACAATCTATTTCTTTTTTTTTTTTTTTTTTTGGTTTTTCGAGACAGGGTTTCTCTGTGGTTTTGGAGCCTGTCCTGGAACTAGCTCTTGTAGACCAGGCTGGTCTCGAACTCACAGAGATCTGCCTGCCTCTGCCTCCCGAGTGCTGGGATTAAAGGCTGTGCGCCACCACGGCCCGGCTCATACAATCTATTTCTAAAAATTTATATTGCCTCTGTAGTCCTAATATCCAGAATCCAGGGAAGGGACAGAAGTTATCTTTTTTTCTTCTTCTTCAGGAGAGGGTTTTTCTGTATAGCCCTGGCTCTCCTGGAATTCATTTTGTGGACCATGCTGGCCTTGAACTCAGAGGTCTGTCTGCATCTGCCTCCTAAGTGCTGAGATTGGAGGCATGTGATACTATACCAGGCAACAGAAGCCAGTTTAAGGTTTGAGTGGAAAATGTCCCACTGAAGGACATTTTCTAGCCTACAGCACTACTGGGACAGAGGCCCAGTGGATGAAACTGAGTCCATGATGCTATCATGGGAATATCGGGACCCTGGCTTCCTTCTCTGTTTTGCTTCCTGGCTATCATAAAGTAAGGAGCGAGACTGTATCATACAATCCCATTGTGATTCCTATCTGATATGGGATGCCCATCTGTATGATGTGGATATGTTTTATTACCACTGGTTAATAAAGTAGCTGCTTTGGCCTATGACAGGGCAGAATATAGCTAGGCAGAAAAGCCAAACTGATACAGGAAGAAAGAAGGTAGAGTCAAGGGAGATGCCAGCAGCCACAGGAGAGGTAAGATGTGAGAGAACAAGCCACGAGCCTTATGGTAAAATATAAACTAATAAAAACGGGTTAATTTAAGTTGTAAGAACCAGTTAATAATAAGCCTGAGCTAATAGGTCAAACTATATAATTAATATCAAGCCCCCAAGTGGTATTTTAAAGTAGCCGTGGCACCAGGCAGGACAAGAAACCTCCAGGTACACCTATCATGGTCCCAAAACAGTGGGGGCAATGACCATGGATAGAAACTTCTGAAACTGTGAGCCAAAACATATCTTTTTTTTTTTAAAACTGTTCATCTCAGGTGTTTTGTCATAGCATCAGAAAACTAACATAAGCCGTAAGCCATTAAATAAAAATGATTTGTGAAGTTAAAGCCTAGCTTTCTCCCCTCTAAAGCAGCAGCAGGTGGCTGTTTGCTTGGTGATAATATCGATAGTGATGTAAGGGGCCCGAGTTGACATGACAGCAGCAGCCAGGAACTAGGTGGGAATGAAGCTTAAAAACCTGGCTGGACTGAAAAGCCCCACATGCAACTGAAGCCAGACACAAGCTGCATGCGACATGTGCAACTATAATCTAAAGCCTGGACTGCCCTAATGAGACTGTCAGCCGACAGCACTGGGACAGTCACAGAAAAACATCACGATTTCAGCAACTGGAAACACACAAGACTACCTGGTGCAATCCATCCTAAAGTATTCTTTAGACAACTGCTTATCTATCCCTGCCATGGAAGCCAAGGTGATAAGCTGTGAACACTTCCAGCAGCTTGGATCTCTCCTCTCTCCTCCAGGTTTGACAGTTCTCTCCTGGTTGCTCATGGTTTACGACTCATTTGCATGCAAACACTCCCAACCCAACAGGGCCACCCGAGTGTACAAAAATGAGTGTGCATAGGTTTTTCTCCAGTTCAGCTTCCACAGGCATCTGCGTCTCAATTGGCTCCTGGCCATTCCTGCTCTCTTTAGAGATGAAAGTCAGACATCTTCAGACTCCAGCTCTGAGCCTAAGTCCAATTCTCAGTCAGGGGCCTGGCTCTAAGAGCTATGCTCAAGAGGAGAGATCCACGAGGGACAGGCCCTCTGAAGACCTTCCCAGGCAGAGGAACTTAGTCTAGAGGCTCTGGTGCCATGAGACTCATCGTTCTTGTCTCAGCAGGGAGACTCCCACAGCATACCCTCCTGGCAATTATGCAATTAGTTTGTTCTTTGACAATTGTGTAAATGTACCTAATAAATTCTGGTTGTTTCCATTCCCCCATCTTTACTTTCTTTGTCCAACTAACCTCCTCTTTTCCCCTTCTTTCCTTCTTTCCTTCTTCCCTCCCTCCCTCCCTCCCTTCCTTCCTCCTCTTAATGCTTTCTCTCTCTCTCTCTCTCTCTCTCTCTCTCTCTCTCTCTCTCTCTTTCTCAAGACAAGGTTTCTCTTTAGCTTTGGAGCTTGTCCTGGAACTTTCTCTGTAGACAAGGCTGGCCTCAAACTCACAGAGATACACTTGTCTCTGTCTCCCAAGTGTTGGGATTAAAGTCCATCTCCTTTCTTAGATTCATGACATTTGGTTTGGTTTTGTGATTCTGAGGCCACCCTTGACCACTGCTTTGGCACTATCCACTGGAGCCTTGTGGGGTCACCAGTGTATGAAACTGAAGACAATGACTCCTTCAGTCCCTTGAGACCTAACTGACACAGGAGACACAGCATTGCTACTCTTACAAGTGATCTTCTTGCTATGCAGGGTGTGTTCTCAGGAGGCCCCCTAAGACCCTGTGGAAGTTGAGAATGGTGATCCTTGCTAACACCCTCTTAGATGGACAGTCTGAAACCTGCTGAGAGTGTAAAGTTTCAGTGTGACCAACCTCTCTCAAGTGGTTGGCATTCTGTTGCTATTGTCTTGTTCAAGTTCCCACTTTCAAGCTCAAATTGTTCTCATGGGGCAAATAGAAGCTTTTCTAATGTGTTTCCACTCCCTGTTTCTGTCTTCCATTCTTTAAACAATTACTATTAGTTTTTCTACATGCGTGTGGTTTTGTCTAGTCGTATGTCTGTGCAACATGTGTGTGCCTGTGGAGGTCGGAAGATGGCACAGGATGCCCTAGGTCTGGAGTTACAGATGGTTTTGATCCACCATGTGGGTGCTGGTATTGAACCTGTGTCCTTTGGGAGAGAAGCTGGTGGTCTATGAATGAGACCAAGACTGCCCTGTCTGCTGTGGCATCTGCACCCCTGCGTGTGCCACCTCTTCACATCCTGCTTGTACTGGAGGAGGCCAAGAAGAGAATCGAGTAGAGGATTTGCATTTGTCTTCAGAATTTTTGTCCTTTCCTTTAAAAATTTATTTTTTTAAAGAAAAAACTATCTTTTTTCATTCTACATACCAATCCCAGTTCCCACTCCCTCCCCTCCTCCCATCCCCTCCACCCCCTACCCCGAGAGAGGGTAAAACACATTGCTTTGAAGAAGGTCCAAGGCCCTCCCTACTATATCTAGGCTGAGCAAGATATCCATTCAAGGAGAATTGGTTTCCAAAAAGCCAATACAAGCAGTAAGGATAAATCCTGGTGCCACTGTCAGTGTTCCTGCAGTCTGCCCCAGTCATACAACTGTCAGCCACATTCAGAGGGACTAGTCTGGACTTATGCTGGTTCCTTCCTTGTCCGGCAGGAGTTGGTGAGCTCCTATTAGCTCAGACAAACTGTTTCAGTGGGTGTACCTATGCTGATCTTGACCCCTTTGCTCATATTCTCACTCTTTCCCCTCTTCTCCAGAAATTTTAAAGATTGCTTTTGCATTTCATCTAGGGGTTTGTCTGCCACCCAGGAAATGGGCAGCAGTATTTCTCTTCAGCCAGCAGAGGGAGCAGAGGATCCGAAAGCCATGCATCCGACAAAGCACTGCTTATCTTTGCTGACAAAACTCAAAACAAAACCTACCTGCTTTTACTTCACACACACACACACACACACACACACACACACACACACACACACGAGAGATGATAGATAGATAGATAGATAGATAGATAGATAGATACAGAGAGAAAGAGAGAGAGACAGAGACAGAGATCGATTGATCAGTTTTGAAACAGATATTTACTCAGATTTTAAAGACCAGAGGAACATATTTAACAAGTCACGTGGAAATTTTTCCAGATAAATTCACAGCAAGATACAAGCTGGTCGTGACTAGTGTTACTTCATCCCCGTTTGGTCAGCATAGATCCAGAGTCTGTCACCCACGAAAAGAATGGACACGAGGGTTTTGATACAGTCATTTGCTGCTAGGGACACTCTACTCACATCCCGATTATATTAAGGTAAATTGCACAAGCTTTTTTCCTCCGAAACACACTTCGCTCTCTGAAACTTCAAAAGAAGAACATGAAAGAAGGCCACACAGGCATTTTAAAATCAAGTATTTGTTCTAAAATTGCCTAGCTAAAACACAGAGCCACTTGATTACAACAGCCTCTCTGCTGAGTCAAAACACACACTGAGCTCCCATTCTCCCTCGGCCCCCTTTGGAATGGCTGGGGAGATGGCTGTGGTGAGGATCGTAATTCACAATTCAGTCTTGTTATGGGGTCTGGCTCGCCCATTAGGCTTAAATGGAACCACACAGTGAATTTTCCACAAGCGAAATGTACCAGGGAAAAGCTTTTTCCAAGGTATCTGCCTTCCAGCCGAAGCCCAGGGGTCCGGCGTGGTCTGCAGAGAACACACAGCTCCCTTCGCCACTTCTGCTCCACTCTCTTCCCTGTTTGCTCTGTCCCCATGGCCCCACATGGATTAGCATGACTTGTGCTTTGCCATGATAAATAAAGGGATTTCAGGGTGGGTTGCCAGGGAGATGAAATTTAGTTTGCAGTGACGGATGCTGAGTGAATGAACAAACAAAGAGACACCGAACTATACACACACTGTAAATGGGAGAACTGTATGGGAGGAGAATTATTTCTCAACAGGGTACTAAAAACAAAGGCTTCTCTCTCTTTGGCTACAACAGGAATTCGTGTAATGGCATGCGCAAGGACACCTGACCTCACTCAGTCAATGGAATTCGACAGGTCTACTTCTTTTTAACTTTCTAAGGCTTCCATTTGATATCTATGTTTGTTACTATTTTCCTCAAACACTGGAAATATATGGAAAAGGAAAAGGAGACACTGTAGCACGCTAACTACATCTCTTTCTGAGTTTTCACCTTGAGTTTTCATAGGTTTGAGGGAGGGGCTTCTCATGCAACCATCTAAAGACCTAATCATGTCTGTGGGTCAGCTAATGGATCATTGGGAAGCTGGAGATAAAGGAAGCAGAGAGAGAAGCTTATGAAGGAAGGTCCCTGTCACCCGCTTGTCCCCTTTCCTGAGTTTGGTCACGGAACTGAAACTCTCTGGTTGTTATGGATGTCGCGGATATCAGGCTACACACACTGCAAATCAATACAACATTGTTACAACTCTCAGTTTGTAAGTCTTCTGTATTTCAAGATGCAGAGAGGAAAGGAAATACTTCAACTGAACTTTCTGAAACAGCAGCTGTAAGTGTCCCCATTTCTGTGGAAATAAGCAATCACATGACCACCTCATGTTTTCCTACTCCAGTAAACCTTCGCTTCTCTCCATGTTCTGTCAATCTAACAAAAAATATTTTAAAAAATTCTTTTGGAAAGTCATACATTAGCACTGTATCTACATCAATCCCATCCTTTGTCCTCTCCTAATTCTTTCTCCATTAATGACGATTTATTTAATTATTACTGCTACAAACTTAACGATATGATAGGTATGTTTTATGCAATTTCTCCTTTAAACTACAGAATAACAGTTTCAACTAAATTGCCTTTTGAAAAATTTATCTACATAAACACCCTCATCAGTATTCTTTCTGTTCCCCCTGGAGATTAGAAACGTGATTTTGAGTCTGAACATCTTTGCCTGTTAGTATTTCTCCCACTCAGGAACCGACCAGGCTTAGCCCTACTTAGCTTCCAGGATCAGAAGAGGTGAGGCACATGCCAGGGTTGTGTGGCTCAAGATTTCCTTGAGTCAGGTCAACAAACAGCGTTTTAAAAGCTGGGAATGTTTCTGTTTTGCCCTCATTTTTCACAGGCAGAATCTGTCTAGATTCTCGCTCGATGTTTTCCACTTTTGGCTCTGTGGCTGTGCCACCTGCACGTGGCCTCAGTTGTCAGGAAGAGGTCAGCTGTTAATACTCCCAAGTTCTCTTGGCAGCGATGACTCATCTTTCCCTTGGTGGCTTCTCTTTGTCTTTGATCATTTTGATAATGTGTCCAGTGGTAGATTTCTCCCTGCTTCTTATTTGGAGCTGACTGTACTTCTTGGCTATGTAGGTCATGAAACTTAAAAAGTTTTTACTGCAGCCTTAAACATTTTCTCCTTCCTTGTCCTGTCTTCCTGGAACTTCTCTATGTGTTCCCAGGTATGACAAATGATGTCCCGTGTTTCTCTAACCACTTCGTTTTTCCTCATCTTTTTTATTATTAAATGACTATGTAATCTTTGCAGATTTCTTTTGAACTTTTCCATCTTTTGGCAGCTCAAACTTCCTGTTGAATCTCGTATAAGTAGAACTACATCAGACCAAAACTTAGGTGCTAAAGTACTGATTTTCAGTATCTCAGAATGCAACTGTATTTGTAGCCAGGGTCTTTAAGGAGGTAACTAAGGAAACAGGAAGCCATTGGCTTGGTCTCTTGCCCAGTGAGACAAAGGGAAGACCACATGAAGACATTTGAGGGCGGTGAAAAAGGTAAGGTTTTATAAGGAAACAGTAGTGACATTTTAGTTTTGTAAGGATAGTATCCAGAATTTTGAAGTTTTGATGGTGAGCCCAGCTTTTAAGGGGTGAACCATCTTTTCTGCCCTACTCTCTGGAATTTTAAGGAAACAGTTTTCACTCTTTAAGACACTCACTCTCTGGTACTCTGTAATGGCGAATTTAGTATCAGTACAGGGCCCTACTTCCCTGTTTCTTTGCATGTCTTTAACTTTTGCTGAAAGCTTGGCCTTTTTTTCTTTGCTTTTTGATATAATACATTGTAGCAGACCCTTTCCCCTCTTCTCTATTCTATTGGCTTGGTAGTGTTGTCTCTGTAGTTTATGTGTTCAGTGGCTGGATGCCCATTCCCTGGCCCTAGCAGGTAGCCTGTTGCTTACAGGCTTCTATCTTTTCTTTTGACCCAGTATTTTGCTATGGAGTACAGGCTGTCCTGGAACTTGTGATTTGCTTGTCTCTGCTGGCCAAGTGCTAGGATACCTGCTGTGCTCCACAATACCCAGCTTGTTCCTATCTTGTAGTTTGGCTCCCTAGAGATTTATCCTTGGTCACCACATTTGACATGCACTGTAGTTTGACTTATGCACGGCATACTAGCCGTTGTCACAGTTTAGAGAGTTCTGGGTTCACCTCTACTTCCTGTCAGGGAGTACTAGCTTGGATTTCCCCTTTTCACTACTAAGTTGAAATTTTGGCATCACCTCCCCCCCCCCCCCCCCCGGAATGCATGGTCCTACACAATGCATGACTACAGACCTTCAGGCACGCATGAGCTTGCTTCTTCATTTTCTTTCCTACAAGCTGCCTCTGGCTAGGAGTAGCTAATGCCTTAGATTTTGGTGATAGTCTCCATCACCAGGGAGCACCCACCCTCTGCTGACTGACACGTGTGTGGTCTAGACGGACTCTCAGGTTTGCTCGCACTGTGTTCTGGTCACCTCTGTGAGTCCCGCCTAGGACTGCAAACAGCCTTCAGAGCACCAGGGGTGCAGGATCCTAGGGGTGCTCCTTCTCCCTTCCACTACTCTCTCCCCGGGTGACCTGCTGTTTGCTGCTGCTAACACCAACAAAGGCTTGAGTGCCTCCTTTATTGCTCCCCACCAAGATGTTCACCTCTTTTGACAATATCCTTGGGCATGGAGTTCTCCATGCTCTAAATAAAGTGAGTTCCCTCTGGCAGAGCTGTGGAGTTTATCCTTGAGACCTGCCTCCTCTCCTAGGCAACATTTCTCCTCTACACCATTTCCCAGTGCTATGAGAAGGACATTGAGGATTGCTTTTCCCAGAAGTAGTCTCTGATGTAGGAGGTGCATGTGTGTGTGTGTGTGTGTGTGTGTGTGTGTGTGTGTGTGTATGTGCATGTGTGTGTGTGTGTATGTGTATGCATGTGAGCAAGAATGTGTGTGCTCTGTTTTCTTAGTGTCCTTTCTGGAGGTAAAGCCTGGGGGGGGGGGTGACCAGGCCTCCATATTCTTGGGATGCTATTCCTAGGGAGAACTTATATCTTATAAACGGGGATGAGTTGAAGGAAAAGAGAACATGATGTCTTTTTTATAGCTGCCTGGAATGGGATGGGGCTGAAGGACAAGAGGAATTAGTGGTAGTCCTTCATCCCCAAAGTGAACTTATTGTCCCAGTCAGAATGCTGGGAATATAGGATGAGCCACACCCTCCTAATGTCCCTGAGTGGGTGAGTGCTCCTCACTGCTCCCTAAGTAGTGCTCTTCTGTAAATGTGTTTAGGACTAATCTCTTGGGAGTGAGTAATGTACCAGCCGGCTCATCCCTGGATCGACTGATTCCCTCTGTCCCAGTACCCACTAATTGCCTGTAGCTCTTCATTTAGGAGTATGGCCAGAGTAATGCCTTCTTTCTAAGGCTGGTGACGTGACAAGGGCATGATGCTGTCCCTGGAAAACAGCCCCACTGTTCTCTGCAGTATGAAAACCCACAACCTTTATTTCTAACTTGCACTAGAAAAAGTACCTAGGGGGCTGGAGGTGGAGGCCAGAAGTACAGCTGTGGAATAGTCCTTTACACTGTGTGAATATATGTTGCTGTGATTGCTTTAATAAAGAAGCTGACCAGCCAGCAGCTGGACAGGATAAGGTTAGGCAGGAGAACAGGACTAAGGTAACTGGGGGGAAGAAGAGAAGAGTCAGAGGGGTCGCCAGAAGACACAGAGAGAAAACAGGAGTTGGAAAATGAAAGTGAGTTAACGCCACATGACAGAATATATAGTAATATAAATAAGTTACATTAAAAGTTGTAAGAGTTAGCTAGTAACAAGCCTGAGCTATTGGCCGAACATTTATAATTAATAAGAAGTTTCCATATGGTGATTTGGGAGTAACTTCCGTGACACAGAGGAACTCTGCCTACACACAACACTTGTCTAACACATGTGAAAACTTGGGTTTAACCCTCTACAAGGATATGGAGAGCAGTCTTTTAAAAAACATGCTTATTTTCTGTCTGGGATAGTAGTACATCTTCCCATAGAAGTCTTTATCATTATTAATTTGCAAAATGTTTCTTTGTATATTTTAATTTGCTAACAGCATGGTGAAATTTGTGCTTTTGGTAAGACTATAGATGAAATAAGACATCGTCCTACATATAAATATGTCCACTGGTAAAATTACTTGACATCTGAACTTCTTCTTTCTTTGATACAATGACTGAAGTTTAAATATTTCTCTTTGCGATTTAAAAAAAAAACATTATTGTGTGAGGAAACATCCACAAAAAGACAACCTTTTAAGAGCAGAAGGGGCTTGCTGAGTTCAAAACAGAGACTGTACTGAAATACACTTGTCACTTAATTTAAAAAGTCCATGTAAATCAGTATTATTTTGAAGCTAAAATTTATCAAAAATGAAAGCCAATGAAGATTAATTATAATGCTATTTACTAAGAGACCTTTAAACACTGTCTATTGTTTGAAAAGCACCCATGAAATTCAGGCCCAATTGCTCATATAGTCACGGTCGCACGTGTTAAAAAGAGCAATGAGATGCTACTAAATACATTACAGCATTCAATTAAATCGTTACAGGTAATCAGAGACATCAGCCTGGTGGAAAGGCTGGAGTTAGAAGGTTTCTCCTAAGGAGACAGACAGCAGGATTCTGTACCTAAACAAGCCCATGACAGAAAAGCAATATGGAAGAGGGAATTGTACATCCCTCTTGATTTTACAGAATCTCTGCCCACAGCTTAATCTTGGTTTGAACCACCTAGACATCACTGGCAGTCATAAATCTGTAGTGTTGGTAGCACAATGATAGGCAGGTAAAATCAAGATCAGTGTTCAGGGCAGCAAGGTCTGAATATTTCTCTCGATAAGAGAAAAACTCAGGAAATGGTAGCGTCATTGCCCACTGTTTCCACTGGGTCATTTTCTCCTGAATTCAAAGAGCAGGACCATGCAGAGAACTCATCCCAGCTTTTTTTTTCTGTCTCCTTTTCTCCCCTCTGTCTGCATGTCAGGTTCACACTAATAAATGTTGTTATTGAAAACATCTGTCCCCTTCTCCCTTGTGGCAACATGGGAAGTGAGAGGCAAGCAGTTTGGGTAGCAGTCTACGCAGGAAGCGGGTCCAGAAGGATGCTGTGAGCTTTAGTGACTGAGAAGGTCAGAGTCTAGGTTCCTCCTCTCTGTATATCCCATGTGCGGGGATTCTGGGGGTCAGAGGATAAAGCTGACTGTGGATTTGAATGTACACAAAGGAAGCCACATGTCCAGTAGATGGGAGAGGCAGGTCCTTCTGTTGACCCTGACTGTATAAGGAAGCACAGAAGAGGAGCAGGAAGAAGAGAAAGGATGTTTATTAGAACACACTCGGAATGTAGGACAGAAATGATGGTCTGGCAGGAAAATCTAAAAAAGGACTCTCCTCCCGGGTGCTCATTTCCTTCTCACTATGAGATTCTAAATGTCCAGTCATTTAGAAACGCTGACCTGCTCTTTCATCTTCACGGAGGCAGTTGGGGCTGTCGACTGAACAGACCGAGGCTGAAAGAGTTATGGAAACCTGGCTACCAGTTGGTCAGCAACTACCCTGCGCATAGAAAAACCGAGGCGCACAGCCCCTTGTGAGACACCCTCCCTCTGACCTCAACTTCGCACAGAGATTTGGGGCAACACAGAACACTGCACACGATCGGAATCTTTGCTGATGAGATCCCTACAAAGACCCCACAAGGAGGCAGTGCTATCAGGGAAAATGGTTGGATAAGTGTTCTTGTAACATGAGGACAAGCTTGTCGGGGTTTCTGTCCCACCCGGTACCCCACAGCCAGCAAGTCCCAAAGAAAATCACACACAGGTCTACATAGGTTATAAACTGGTTGGCCCATTAGCTCACGCTTCGTATTAGCTCTTATAAATTATATAGCCCATTATTCTAGTATATGTTAGCGACATGGCTTGGTACCTTTCTCAGCGGGCAGTTCACATCCTGTTTCTTGGGTGGTCTGGACAAGAATGTGAAAAAAAGGACTTCCTCCTTCCCAGCATTCTCCTGTTCTCATCGCCCCACCTCTATTTCCTGTCTGGTTGACCCGCCTATACTTCCTGCCTGGCCAAACAGAGTTTATTTAAAACATGATTGATAGAATACAGACAAGTCTCCTGCACCATGTTCTGTCTCTAAAAGCAGGAATGTATCTCTTACCAGCTTTAAATCATTCTGAATAATAAATTTTGATATGTCAAGGGAAAGAACACTATAGTATGTCAGACTGTGACATAATGATGGGTCAGTGCCTCTGACTCACTAGGTTCAGAACAGCTTTCAATCCAGGCAGCTTGTAGCTGATACCATCCTCGGTTCATTTTTGAAACAATGGTCTGGGAGTCACAGAAATCCTTCACAATAAAATATTTCACCAACTCATTAATCATAATTAACAGTATTAAAGGCAATTCATTCATGCTTTTCTACTTTTCTATAAAGAAGGAAGGTTGATGTACCTGGCTCTTCTCTCCAGTGTTCAGTTTATGAGAATAACATTATTTCCTGGCTGGAAGCAAAAAAAAAAAAAAAAAAAAAAAAGAAAAGCTATATATCTGTCCCAGGGTTCCAGCCATTGTCAAAAACAGTAGAGACTGGCCGAGCGGTGGTGGCACACACCTTTAATCCCAGCACGCGGGAGGCAGAGACAGGCGGATCTCTGTGAGTTGGAGGCCAGCCTGGTCTACAGAGCTAGTTCCAAAACAGGAACCAAAAATCTACAGAGAAACCCTGTCTCAAAAATCAAAAAAAAAAGTAGAAACTTTAATGGATTTCCTTGAAGACCATATACAACTAGCCAGAACTAATAAGCAACACAAACATTAGGTCTAGCTGGTGGTCAGATGTCATAGTTTAAGTACAGCAGCCAGTAAACAGAAGTGGCCGAGAGGGAAGGACCTGGAGGGTTAGTATATAAGGCAGAAGATTAGTTACTACAGATACAGGATGCAGAAACATAAGTCTGAGATTCATTCACTCACTGAAAAAATTAAAAGCTTGCATGTAGTACTAGGCATTTCGTAAGTCATGGGAGGCTCACAGACTAGGGGAAGTGGGTAACAGATACACATCTAGATAATTGTAACACATAGTTGAGCATGCTTGAAATATGTGACAGAACTTCTGAAGTATTGAGAAAGGACATGCAGCCTATCCCAGGGATAAGAGGAGCAACCACGGGGGAACCCACGGAGAATGGATGCCTGAGCCAAGTCCTATCAGACGCAGAGAAAATCATCATAGGAAAAGGGCATTCTAGTACTAGGGACAGAAGGCTAATTTCCCCTTGTATCACTGTGGATCGCTGAGATCCACACAGGCCTGGTATCTAGCTGTGCATACAGGGCTGGGGATAGTGGAGTCTGGAGAGTCAGCTTTACATACACATGGTTGGCCAGGAGAGTGTGCTAACCGCAGCAGAGCTGAGCAGTGGATAACAATAAACCCATCAGTTCAGACATGAAATAGTTTAGGACATGGGGCATAAGTTCTCATCACAGGGATGTTGAAGAAAGGGCTAAAACCAAAGAATCTAGAACAGTGAGAGTAGATGCCGACCACCACATTTCTCGGCCAAGGATTGCTTTGCTGCTCTGGATGCCTTAATCTCGAACCAACAACCATTCCAAGGCAGAGTGGACACAGGGCGAATGCTTACAAACCTCTACCCAGCCAGTGTGACTGTGGTCACATGACTGGGACCACAGAGGACAGGGGACACAGGCGTCAGCAATGAAGGAAATGAGGACACAAGCTGGAGCTGGCAGGAGTTGATGAGGGAGGCAGTTTTCTGACCTAGTTCTGGCTTTCATTTTTGTTTTCCTCTGTGGAAGGAATCAATCCCAGCACAGCTGGTCCCTGCTCATGGATGGAAGTTTGCTATCCCAAGCACCTGGCTGGCGAAGCCCGTGTCGAGCAGGGACACAGCCGTAGTTCTGTGAAGTGAATCCTCTCTTGGGTCAGGTTGGAAAAGCATATTGCAAAATAAATAAAAGCCCCAGCGAAGATGGAGAGAATGGGTCTCTCTACCATTATTAAACACTCTGTCTCTGAGATGACTTTGTAGTGCCCCTAAGAGTAGCAGTAGAAACCTCAGCATTGTACAAACTCATCTACTCAGTGATACAGGGACGATGTCCATGCTCACGATCCATCCCAGAGTTAACCTGTTAGATACCACGCACAAATGCACCATTTAAAGATATGGCACGGTGCACTTGTAACATCCTTTATCTATTTGCTTTAATTACACACTGTCCAAATGGAGCAGTGTCTACTTGTGCATGTATGTGTTGCAGATAAGTAGATATTTACATGTCTCTTTCCATACACTTGATTATTCCTCTAGTTCTAACATAAGGATGAAATGTTGGGCATCTTTGAGGGAATCACAGCTGCTTTAAAACCCTGCAGTGGATTTGCCTATGACTTGTCACCGTCTTCTGTCCCTTCCCAGCACCAGCCCTTTTACTCTACAAGGTGTTACATGTGGAACTGAACCATCTTCAAAAACTTGAAATCTCAGAAACCCAGATATGTAACTATCAAAGCAATGTTTCAAAGGCAACTTCTGGAAAGGATAAAGCCTCTCAAGGGACCTGGCCCAGATTGATGCCATCCTTCTCCTTTGAGGGAAATGGGAACATCCTTAGAGAAGAGTCCAAAGTGGCATGCCAAGACCTCCAGAAAATGCATTCTGTGACTTCCATTCCTTCTACACTTAGAGCACTAGCCTGCACATTCTACCTTAAGGATAGAAATTGGCATGCCAATGGTTTTGGATTCATGGTGATCTGGTTCAGAATACTGGAGTTTCCACAGGACTTTCTAAGGAATAATTTTCGAAGAGCTAGAGAAAGCCATCAAAGTGGCATCGATTAACAAGATGGCGACACTGAGCAACAGCAGGAGCCATGCGACCTCATGCTTATTCAAAGCCATGCATTTCTCCACACATGCTTCACAACATGGGATAACGAAGAAGGGCGCTTATAAGAAATCCCATACTAGCTCAGAACTGAAAAATAAATGTTTATTTACTTAGGGGTAGATGCACAAATCAGAATCCTCTGCTTGAATGGAGATCAGAAACCGAATCCCGCAGCCAGAAAAGAGGCTGGACACATGCTCTACATCAGTATCAATAGTATAAGAGGCCACGACCCAGTGGGTGGGTAACCACTGGCTGTAAGACTTCCTACAGCAGGGATGTAGTTGTGTACCACAGAAAGCAGATAGGTGGTGTACAGTACCTTTGCAAAAGAATGAGTACTCTTACTAAAAAAAAAAAAGATTATTAGTTTGCATTTTCCTTTGAGTAAAACAGGGCATTTTCCATTGCCATAATGTACATTTGCAATGATGATAACAGGTCCATGCAATAAAGACTGAGACCCAAGACTGCGGTGGAGACTGGGAAAAGGTAGCATCTATACTAGGTGGGGCTGAATGGAGCCATGTTCTCAGGGAGGGTGCACCCATGAAGGCAAGGTAGGAACCTCCGAGCTTTCCTTCACCCCTCTACTAACTAGTCATGAGATGGAAAGTTTTGCTTACTATACATTCCGACCACCATGTACCAGGCTGTACGGCACACAAACAGCCAATCCAACCAAAGTAGACAGAACTTCACAGGAATAAAAGGCAAATAGATTCTCAGGCCTTAATTCAGATCCCGTCATCTACTAAAGTGAAAGCAAAATCTCTTCCTTGCTAACAGTAATGTAGATATGTCTACACCCGTCCCTCATCACTCCTTCTCCTCTCCCTGTAAGGGCGGAAACCAGACAGGTGCAAGGTGATGCTTTACTGCTTCCATTGATGGACTGGTCACTCAACTCTGCTTTACAGGAGCAGGACACTTATTAAAGCATGAAAATAAGACTTGGTAATTTTACTTTATTCTTTTTGCCTATGTTCGCAGCACTTGGGAGACTGTGGCAGGGGGATTGGGAATTTGAGAGCAATTTGGGCTACTTAAGCAAGACCATGTTAAAAAAAAATGAAAAAGAAAAAGAAAAGTACACCCAAAACACTCTGAAAGAACCATTCTCATGTCCTTATGACTAAAGAAAAAAGACCAGACCTGGGACTCCTCCAGCAATCCAATCCATGGGTGCATTCGGTCCTCCTGTGCAAATGCTCTTCCCTGTCTTTCCTTGAATCTTTTATTTATTTCAACTGAAAAGTTCACCCCATCTTTTCTTTAGATTTATAGAGACACATGGAGATAAATGATTGCTCGAGTATGACAGCAAATCCTCTGAAACCGTGAGTCAAAACGAACAGGATTCTTTCCCTCAGCTGCCCCTCTCGGGCGTTTGCTACCACCACAGCGGCTGATGATCACGACTGTCCCTCACAACTAGCCAAACCTTGTGTGAAAATGCGATGGGGTACAAACAAGGATAGCAGGGATAAGAGAGGCCAGAAAAAGAGAGGCAAAGAAAGGAAAGGAAAGATTTGAACTTCAGAGAAAGGACAGTAGGAAAATACATTTGGAATCATTAATTGATTAGTGCATCTATGAAATAAAAGTGTCAGTCAATGTCACGGAGTACATGGAATCATCAACTAGTGAGCCAATGAATGGCTTCTCAGAATTAAACATGTTATCTAATCTCAGAATTAAACATGCTATCTAATCTCAGAATTAAACATGTTATCTAAGACACACAACTGAACGTAAATGTGAGGATCACATATTTGTTTCAAAACCAGAAACCAGATCTTGCAATATTACTTCCTGCTAATATTTCTTCTGACACAAGAGTGAATTAAGACTTCTAAAGATAAGAGCTACACACCAGAAGAATTTAAAGTTACATGTCAGTTTTCTTGGCTTATTCCATTCATTTGAGTCATCTTGTCACTATGAAAAGAAAGGTATAGAAAACTCATTTTCCATGCCTTAAGCTATAAAAATTCCACTCATCTGTCAAGAGAAATCATTGAATACAATAGTCTACAATAAAGGCAAGGTTTTTCAAAAGCATTTTTGAATTGGAGATAAGATTGTTTTTAATGGAATGTCCCTCCCTTTGTCAGCTCCATATTTTCCCTCAGGAATGCCACTGAGTTCATAGAGAGCATTGTGTGTCACTGCAGGCAATTATCTACCTCCTGTAACTGCTGATTTCACACATGAAAATATGATTACATACTTACCATTTATATGCCATTTCCTGTTCTCTAAAAGCATTGTAAGACTCTCCAGCTATTCATATGTGCAAAGCAGAAACAGTTGGAGAGGAATCGCCACAACTCAGGGCCGAGTACTCATAAAGGTAAGTGGATTCTGAGAGGGCAAAGCTGGCGTGGCAATGAGGAAATGTAAACATAATGTTGGCAAAGCCCCCAAGTAATTTCCCAAAACTTTCCCGGCCAGCCAGAGGGTGAAACACACGCTGGAGGCCATAACCAATGATCAAGTTAGAAAAGATGCAAGACCTGACAATTTGGGACATAATGATCCTGGCTGAATTAAAATGGAACGAAGTGATGAGAAACACTAGAAAGCGCTTTGTTATTTCTTGCTCTTGCTGGTATTTTTCCCCAAATGTCCACTAATTTTCCATGGAAACACTGTGTACTCTGGATTCTAGAATGAATTCAGGATGAATTCCTAACATGAAGAGCCCACAGAGTGAGCACGCATCTTTGGCTTTGGTAACAGAGTGGGGAGAAGGAGGCATCTGCTGTCAGTGACCATCCTTAAGCACAGGCGTGTCTCCAAAGCTAGTTAATTGATCTCTAAAGAGGGGATACAGAAATGTGACAGGTCAATTCCTGCCCGTTGCCAGCTGCACAAGAAAGGAAAGCTGTCCTTTGACAGGTTCCACAAAAGGGGAACTGTCAGCATGCTATCTGTAGGTGAAGGTAGGGGAACTGTCAGCATGGTATCTGTAGGTGAAGGTAGGGGAAAACTGTTAGAGAATCTGAGTTTAAGGGGAGCCCATAGAAAGCTTCTGATTCACAAGTACACATACATAAATACACAAGTCCAAATACATAAAGTCCACATACACAAGCTTGCAAGTGCCAAACACACATACACACACACACCCATACCATGGAGTGGGCAAGAACTAGCTATCAGGAGCACTACATATGATAGTCTCATTGTTCTCTCTATTTTTTAATAATAATAATAATAATAATTTTATTATTATTTTTGGTTTTTTGAGACAGGGTTTCTCTGTAGCTTTGGAGCCTGTCCTGGAACTAACTCTTGTAGACCAGGCTGGCCTTGAACTCACAGAGATCTGGGATTAAAGGCATGCACCACCACTGCCTGGCTCATTATTCTGTCTCTTATATGCTTTAACACATATGATCATTCTGTGTCACACTGGGCATTCCATCATCATTCATGAACATGATGATGGTGGGAAACTGTGTCGTCCGGGCCTGAGAGTCACCACCCATGGCTCCTACCCTGCTCATAGGTGAGTCTGCGTTCTAGCAGACAACATCCCCTGGGAAAAGCAGGAGAGGATCCACCTTCCCAGAGCCTTCTAGACCACTAAGGTGAGAAGGACAGACAGGAGGCAGCGGATGATTTAAGTTTGCTTGAACAGCTTCATCTGAGCACGGCGCCAGGAGTCAGTGAGGGTGCTGATTTCCTCAGGGACATGGGCTCAGTTCTATGGAGTCCAGTACCAGCTCCTACAGTGATTGCTTGTCTTCCTAAAATAGCTCTTTATGGTATAACAAACACATCTATTAAATAACCTTTGAAATCTTTTGACTAGTAGATCAGTGATTTGACATGCGTATGCTATAAAGAGTACTGTCTTGAACTATTTTTCGAATAGCTGAATAGGACCTTCTGGGCCTCGCTTAAAGGGTGGTCAAAATGCTTTATCACAGTTTTTTTTTTCTCCCTGAGAAAAATGGTAGTACACACACTCAATTGTCTAATTACTGTGTCCAAACTTTCTCAAGCACCGTGACTTTAAGTCTCAGAGGGCTTCAGTTTCCTAACAGGAGCTCCGACTCTCATTATTTGTTCATGTTATTAATGAAGCTACATGCACTCTCGAGAACGGTCCCAGTTACAGAACCCATGGCTACCTCCTAGTTGCCAAATTTTCTGCTGGGTTAGTTTCAGTCACATCGCCGACACACCCTAACTTAGAAGCACAGAAACACAGTATCTGGGATAAAGCTTATTCACTGATATGGGACTGAACAGACAATGACTTCATTCACTAAGTTAGAAGAGAATTCTTAAAGAGTATACGTATTGAAATCTCTGCCATTTCAATAATTTTGTGGCACCTATATTTTCGCTCTCTCTCTCTCTACACACACACACACACATGCACCTGATAAATCAGAAACTAGAAAAGGCAGCGGGGACCTAAGCAGACTCTGTTCCTGCCCTGGAAAAGCACATTCCAGCAAAGAGAAGTACTACTCCTTCCTATCAGTCAAGCACACACAAAACCCAAGTGTGGACTAGTCATGACTCAGCAAATGTCAGGGATGGGCTACAGGAGACATAGCGGCCAAGGAAGCTAGCTCTGACATTGACGGAAGGCTAGATGGAGGATATAAGGGGCAAGAAGAAGAAGACCTGAGGGTATCTAGCAGGAGTAGCAAGAAATTGGCCTGTTTTAAAAACTCGAAGGGAGCCCCTCATGGTAGCTGTGCAGGGCCAGGGCCAGGATGTTGAAACAAGGTGGTGAAGGGCAGATTTGGAGAAGTTTTTACTGAAGGGGATATCTAAATACAATTTAATTTTCCAAGCCACTAATATATGCAGTACCAGTAATTAGCATCAATAGTCATAACTATATTCTTATGTATCTCTTCAGAAGCCCATTACTGATATAATCAAGGTACTTATACCCCAGGGAAAATGCAGCCATTTGACTTTCTGAAGAAAGAAACAATAGGCCCTTATTTTTTCCTAGTTAAACCAGCTTCAGAAAGGAAAGTGTGTGTGTGTGTGTGTGTGTGTGTGTGTGTGTAATTACTAAATGTTATGAGAATATAGTCAAGTTGTGTCTGTACTCCTTGTACTCATGTCATTCAGGCTACCACAATCATGTCAATAATTTTGTTCCACATAGTATAATGGCTAATTTTATGTCAACTTGATACAAGCTAGAGTCATCAGAGAGGAGGGAACCTCAACCGACAAAGAACCTCTCCATAAGATTAGGCTATAGGCAAGCCTGGAGTGTATTTTCTTAACTAGTGATGTCTCTGGACACCCCAGGGCACTGTGAGTGGCGACACCCATGGGTAGGTGGTCCTGGTTTCTAAAGGAAAGCAAGCTGAGCAAGTAATATGGAACAATGCAGTAAGCAGCTCCCCGCCAGGGCCTGGGCATCAGCTCCTGCCTCCAGGTTCTAACCCTTCTGAATTCCTGATCTGTCTTCCTTCAGTGATGAACAGTGATGATGAAGCTTACGACAAATAAAACTTTTCCTCCCAAAGTTGCTTTGGTCATGGAGTTTCATCACAGCAATGATCACCCTAAATAGGACAGATTCGGTACCAGGAGTGGTCCTGCTGTAGCAGATCTGACCGTGTTGCTTTAGTGGGGGAGGACTTTGGAACTTTGGGCTGGAAAACCATTGGGTGTTGGAGCTGATAAATTAGCAGTGATTAAGAAGATACTAGTGCTGTTGAGGTGAAATCTGGGAAGTGTTTTCTCGGTTTCAGCACACAGAAATTACGTACCCGAAGTAGCCAAGGTTAGACCTCTCGCTGGCATCTGAACTCCATAATGTATGAGTACGAGTCTCATAGGTGATGCTAGTTTTGAAGGCATGGAAGGGTGTAGCCCAGGCTGGCCTAGAACTTCGATCCTCCTGCCTCTGCCATGAGATGACCACCAAGAACGGTAGCAGTGGTGTTGAAAAACTGGACTGAGCTGGCCTGAGCTGGCCTGAAGGAAACTGTGTGCCACAGATGGTGGAGTCAAAGAAGTGACCCAAGCCCCTTGGGGGAGTACAGATGATCATGGTAATATCCAGGTAGTTGATATTAAATTATTTATACTGCTGGAGTTTTGGTTGGTTTTGTTTAGATAGTGACTGTGCCCTGGTTGTTCCCTCTTGATAAAAGGAAGTATTTATTTTTGATTTTACAAGACTCAACAGTTGAACGACTTTAAACTTAAAAATAAAAAGGATTTTGGAGCTTTACAGAGCCTTTGTATTTTAAAAGAGAACAGATATTTTTAAGATATAACGTTTAAAGTGTTTGAATTTGTAACGCTGTGGAACTTTTTAAGTTTGCAAGATGTTTTAATGCTGTGATGTCTTTATTAATGTGTGATCTTGGAGAAGAACGAGAAAGGGACGGTTGTGGCTTAACAGTGATGGGTTTTACATGCTAAGCTGACAGGCCGTGCTGGCTAGTTTTATGTTAGCTCGACAAAGGCTAGAGCTACTGTGAGGTGAGCCTCAACTAAGAAAATGCCTTTGTAAGATGGGGCCGTAGGCAACCCTGTAGGGTATTTTCTTAATCAGTGATTGACATGAGAGGGCCTAGCATCATTCCTGGACAAGTAGTCCTGGGTGGTATAAGAAAGCAGTCTGAAAGTCGGGCAGTGGTGACACATGCCTTTAATCCCAGCACTTGGGAGGCAGAGGCAAGTGGATCTCTGTGAGTTCGAGGCCAGTCTGGTCTACAAGAGCTAGTTCCAGGACAGGCTCCAAAGCTACGGAGAAACTCTGTATTGAACCCCCTGTCCTCCCCAAAAGAAAGCAGGCTGAGTAAGTCATGAACAAATCGGTAAGCAGCTCTCCTTCACGGCCCCTGAATTAGCTCCTGACTCGAGGCTCCCGCCCTGCGTGATTCCTGTCCTGACCATCTTTGATGATGAGCAGTGATGTGTGGCGTAAGCCAAGTAAGCCTGTACTCTGGAGGTTGCTGTAGTCATGGTATTTTGTCACAGCAATAGTGACCCTGGCTAGGACGCATGATGAATGTATTAGGAAATAAATGAAATAAAGACACACACATGAACTGCAATACTTTGGAGCGCAGATGGACAGACAGTTTTTCAAAATGTCAGACAATGATTTAGTCTTTCTTGGCAGCACTGTCTCTGCGGCCACACCTCTCTTAGCCTTCTTCAGATAAAACAAAGAGCCACAGACGACATGATGCTCTGTGATACACTTAAATTATGCTTTATTAATTAAAAAAAAAAACACCGGGAGTAAGATACCAAGGTAAGAACCTGACTGATCAGAGAAATAACCAGTGACCTGCCATCTCTGCTCTTCCTCCATCTAAACGGCTGAGAACCCTGGTAAGTCCTACTTTACTACTTCCTGTCTCTCTACCTGTTCTCAGACCTCCAAAAGCTCTATGGTTAATGTCGGTCAGCTAGTGGCTAGCTCTGCCCTCTGTTTCAAAGCAAGCTTTATCGTTGGAATGCACTCAAATGATCACACAACACACTCGGTGTGGAAACACTTGTTCATCCTTCATATGGCCTTGGCTTCAACTGCCCAGCACCACAAATAAATAACATCAAAACCAAAAACAACTGAAAAGCAAAAAAAATAAATAAATAAAACCAACAACAACAACAAACACTACACAAAAGAGCAAGTGTGTCTGTGCCTTAGGAAACTTTATCTATGACAACAGGAGATAGGCAACATTTGCTGTTGACCTCTGCTTTATGGGAACAGAAGCGAATACAAAACAGTTCCTAAATGAACAATTCTGATAATGACATAAAGCAGATTTCTAAGATGTAGTCAAGAAATGAGAACAGTGAATCCTCCAGGACTGCACCGGCTATCTAGTCTAATACCACACTAGCCACAGGTTTATTGTTAAATGGTATTGTGAAAAATAAAATAAACAAACAAATGAATAAAACCCCCCAAACAACCCACCGCTATCTCTACTGATGCTATACAAATGATATAGGAATATTTTCAAATATTTTATTTTTAAAATATCATGTTACTATTTCTGACATGAGGTAGCAAGTTGGTCCAGATGACCCAAAACTCTCATCCAAATCTAAAATTCTAAGGCTCCAAAATGTAAATGATAATATAATCAATAATACCTGTCAGCACTTCAAAAGCAGCTAAAAACAAATTTTATGCTTTCTTTTTCCCGGTTTACCAATTTTTTTTGGTAGATTTTAGAATGCTGATTCTTGAAACCTGGCAATAACTGACTATTTCCCAGGCACTTTGCAATTGCTTTCTTTTAATTAAGTATGGATTGGTACAGCATGTAAAATCTGAAAAGTAAAAAAGGGTGCTTTAGGCAACTCATATGTTTTTAAATTAAAATGACTCAACTAGCATGAAGCCATAGTTTACTTTCACATGGCAGCCAGTGAATATCTTGATTGAGTACTCACACGGTGCTATCAGTAAGTACACATCCATTATACCTATTAGTACATATACCTACTATAGATCAAAAAACATACTTGATATATAATAAGCTGTATGTGCTCATTCATTAACTGAGTGTCTGAACAGAAAGTGCCTGGGTTCAAAATCTCGGTCTTCCATTTACTAGCTATGTGAACTTGGGAAGACATTACTGAATCTTTCTGTGTCTTCTTTGCTGATTGGTAAATTCGGAATACAAAATAGTACTATATGAAGTATTATAAGAATACAATTTGCCAGGCGGTTGTGGCAGATGCGTTTAATCCCAGCACTCAGGAGGCAGAGACAGGCAGATCTCTATGAGTTCGAGGCCATCTTGGTCTACAGAGCAAGTTCCAGGACAGGCTCCAAAGCTACAAAAAAAACCCTGTCTCAAACGCCCCCCCCCCAAAAAAAATAAAAAATAATAAAATAAAAACCAATTCGATGTTACTTACAAAACACTGCCTCTTCCATTGTCAAATTCTACAAAAGGTAATGTTCCTAACATTATTTTCATTTGCACCTTCTCTTTACTAGGTAGGTATATTTAAGTAGAAATATCGTGTGATCTAGGGCAGAAAAGGTCTCCTGCCAAAGAATGGTGTACTACTGATAAGGCAGAATTCTTTTAATATTCTACCAGAAGGCTTCTTGCATTCAAAACAGAAAAGAAAAACAAAACAAAACGAAAAGGTTTGGGTACGTAAAGCAAGTTGCTCCATCTGTTCTGGAAAGAGTCACTGGTGGGGATGGTGAGGGTGACACACGTTTGCAGAACACTGAAAATAAAAGCAGAAGTAAAAATTCCTCAAGTTTTCAATTGTTTTGATAATCAGTTTAAACAGATGCAGTATTCAATGTGTGTATTCTACACGTATGGAGCATTTACGAGGTCCCAGGTCTTGAGAAACGGTGTTTCAGATGTCACTTAGACAGGAAACTCCTATCACAGAGGTGAGCCACACCTCCCTCATCCGGGACACATGGGTGGGATACTTCAACAAGACCTTGAGAGACAGATGAGCCCAGCTATAGATCCTGTGGTGATATCCAAGCCTTGGAGAGAAGACCTTGACTAGAGGTCATAAACCCCTGAAGGGTTTCCCTCGGCAGGTGGCCATATAAAGCTGACCTGACAGAGGTATGTGAACTAGAGATATTAAGTAACAACGCACGTTGTGGAGAGGGTAGCTTCTGAGACTGAGGGAACCTGACAAGCTCTTGAGGGCGACACAGATATTAATTACTTCCACCCTGGAGGTGCCAAGCTCGCAACAGATCCAAATCCAAGAAACACCCATCATACGCCTATCAGAACTACTTAGTAAACGGAATCCAGCCACGCGCTTCCCTTGCCATCTCTCTAAAAGGCTTCAATAAATGTTTTCCACCAGGGATAACTGATTGACCCTTTCATAGTCCATTGCGATCTACCCAGACTGAGCTCTTGAGCTGGTTATCATTGCTTTTCATGCTCAAAGAGTCTTGTGACATACTGCTTGGGTTTTAGAGTTAAACTTTCCTAGTTAGGTTACCTTTAAAACACTCTCTCAAGACCAATTTTCACATCTGTAAAACAGGAATGACCATAGCACCTACTGTCTGAAACTGTCAAAAGACGAAGAGAGATTGAACACTTAGCATAGTGTCTGGCACATAGAAATTGGGTAAGTACTACAGTTATAGAAACATCAACCCACTACTGGGCATACATATTAAAGGAAAGAATTATGTTCGGAAGATAGGTGTACACATGTTCACTGCAGCTCTATTCCTGATAGGTGAAAAATGAAAAGAACGTAAGAGTTTATCAAATAATGAATACATTGCATGGTGGTACTTGCACTTGATAGAATATCATCCATTCATAAAAATATTAAACCATGTTACTTGTGACAGTTGGGATGATAGAGACGTATGTTCAGCGAGGGAAGAGGCACAGAAAGAGATCCACAGGATCTTGCTCATATATGCAACGTATTGATGTTGATCTCGGAGCTGCAAAGAGGGGGTGAGTTGGGGGAAGAGGTTGATCACCAGGCCCTAAATTACAACCAGATGGAAACAAAGGGCTCTAGGTATCACCTCACAGAACAGTGATGACAGAAAATAATTACTTGCTGCACATTTTAAAAAATCTAGAAGGATTTAAAATAATTTTACCACAAACATGACAGGTGGCTGAAAATGTAAGTGTGATTAACCTATTTAGACATTACCCAATGTGTGCATATATCACACGCTGCCTGGGACCCCAGATGTATGCTCCGCTTCTCTATTTCTGTGCACTAGTTAAAATTAAAGTGCTGTGTCTGCAGTGGTGTTTGGGAGAGATTAGTACAAAGACAGCTTACAAAGGATGCTGTGGAGAGAGCCTGCCACGGGGAGGCACAGGAAGGGATATGGTCCGGAGGTTGAGGGAGGATCTGAAAGGGCCAGAAAACATAAAAAGGCCCAGCAAGGGACCTGAGAAGAAGGTGAAACTGAAATAAGGGGTAAGTCATTGGTGATCCCCAAGATTCCAACAGCGAATCATCAACAGTCTGAAACAGGCAGGTCAGGAAGTTGGTGAAACCGAGGTTTGCAATTTGTAATCACACAATCTTTGAAGATAGATGCCGTGTTTGAAAGATGGAAGTTTTCAAGCTTAAAATTAGGAAAAGATCATTTAATTAAATTCCCTAGTTTTGTGGATTGGGAGATAGCCCTGAGACAGAACACTTAAGGTTCTAGGCTCAATCCTTAGCACACTAATAAGATAAAATGAAAATCCCCACTCTGATTCTGAAACTTCCTTTTCAGCCTACAAGCGCAGAAAAGCCTCTATTCCACGAAAACATTCCATCCCTATGCATCCTTGTATCCACTCAGGTAAGTCCACCTCCTATCACCAACAGGATGATCTCGACCAGAGGTCAGGACTCAACTATCTTTTTCTGATTAGCCATCTGCCTTGTGAGGTGGGGAGCAAGACCAGGTATTGCCTTCCTTTTCATGTCCCATTAGGACTCAGGACTTCAGTCTTCCTGCCCAAAGCACTTATTCCACATTACAATTTCAAAAATTTTCCACAGCTAATTGGGAATGGAAATAACCCAATGTCCTTTTACTGCCAAATGGATGATGAAAATGTGGTCGTATACACAGTGGAATACTATCCAGCTGTAAAATAAAATAAAATCTGGAGATAAATGGATGGAACTAAGAAAAATACTGAAAGGAGAAGGAGATCAATACAGAAGGAGAGGGAGGAGGGAGGGGAAAACAGCACTAA
Source organism: Microtus oregoni (assembly GCF_018167655.1). Lineage (NCBI taxonomy): Eukaryota > Metazoa > Chordata > Mammalia > Rodentia > Cricetidae > Microtus > Microtus oregoni. The sequence continues at coordinate 24,335,604 of NW_024543077.1, forward strand.
GGATGCTTGAAAAGACCATGAGAAAACATATTGTTTCTTAATTTACCTAAAATTACATATAATACATAGAAGTCTAAACATATGTATATCTTAAAATGGGTTATGCCATTTGAGCCGATAATGTTCCCTCCCAAGAGACTAGTTTAAAAAACTCTAGTAACAAGCACGAGAAATCACCTTTTGGTTGTTCATCAGGACTGACCAAGAGATTCGTAGAACAATATAGGCTACTGCTGCTGGCCTTGGCGTCCTTCCAGAAGGTGAAGGTAAGTCCTTATTGCTAAAGACACCATGTGCTTCATACACAAGACTTAGAGGAGTTGAGCTGGATATGATGTGAAAGCCAGAGAATTAATATTTGTCATCCAGACAGGTTCAATGCAAGCAAGAAAAAAAGTAACCAACAGCTATACTCAGCTATGATGGCTATGAACCCCAACAATACCAACATGGTAAGATAACCCCAATGTTGCAATACTGGTAACCACTATCTAGACTGTAAACAATAACTATATACTTGGACTTAAAATCCATTACCGGAAGATCATGCCTGAAGCTGGAAACCTGGCGAACTATCCAGGGCTCGTGAAGTTATGGATTTTAGAGGAAACCCTACTGCCATCACTTTAACAGTCAGGCAAAGGATTATAGAGACCAAGGACTGCTGAAAGAAAATGAATTTATTCAGCCCCAAGGATGACTCTGACTGGGTAACAGTCACAATTAAAGAAAAGTGGCAATTAAAGAAAAATTAAAGAAAAAATAGGGAGTGAAGAAGGGGCCGTGGAAGAGTTTGAAGGGAGGAAATTCAAGAAGGAAATAACATAATAATATTTTAGTTAAGAAAAAAAATCTCCATGGCTAGAAACAAGTTTGAGTGAAAAATAATGATAATATATTAGTGACTTTAAAGTCCCCAAAGGATATGTTTTCAGAGTTTTCATACCATTGCACGTGTTGTTTACTGGTAATGTTTAAACAAAAATGGTTCAAAATGTTTGAAATCTTTCTCAAACCCCTCATAAAATACTTTCTTATGAATAACAATGGAGGTTGTTGATCCCCAACGGATATTTAAATGAATGCCTAATTAAACCCCACCGTATGCTGCAGATCGAAGCTCTTGCTTTTCTTATTACTTAACCCAAGAAGTCTGATTAGGAAAGGGGCCTTGCCAGGGTAATGGGTGTTTCCTAGGTGATATAATTAAAGGGAGAATATTGCTGAGAACACGTGTGCCACTGGCAATATGCTGTCCTTGTCAGTACACGCGACACCTTCGTGGAGGGCAAAGCAGCCCAGCTCTTAAACGAGGACTCTTTTGTGGGTCTCGCTAGACTCCCTCAGCAGCATCACCATCGTCACTATCTACAATCTGCAGGCACAAACCCCAAACCTCACACGGACATTCAATAGTGCAGCCTCTGACTCCTACCCTGTGCCTAGTTTACTTTTTATGGCTTTAATAAGCATCATGACAAACACAATTTAGAGTGGACGGGGCTTATTTTAGCTGACTGGTTATACTCCATCATCAGGAGACTTCATGGCAGGGCACTGGGGGCAGGAACTGAAGAAGAGACCATGGAGACATGTTGCTTACTGGCTTGCTTCCTCTGCCCCTGCTCAGCCAGCTTTCTTATAAAATGCAGAAGCACTTCCCTAGGCTTGGCTCTCTTATATCAATCATAAATTAAGGCTAGCCTTATCTACACAGGGAGCTGAAGGACAGTCAGGACAGACAGAAACTGTCTAAAAAAGTTTTCAATTATTTAAAATGTCAGGGATATGTGATGGAGGAAGGTCATTGGCTAATAAAGAAACTGCCTTGGCCCATTTGATAGGCCAGCCTTTCAAACAGAAACAGAACAGAATGCTGGGAGGAAGAGGAAGTGAGCTCAGACTCGATGGCTCTCCTCTCTGGGGCAGACACGATGAAGCTCCGACCCAGCATGGACGTAGGCTAGAATCTTCCTGGTAAGCGCACCTCGTGGTGCTAAGATTATTAGAAATGGGTTAAGAGGCTGAAACTAATGGGCCAGGCAGTGTTTAAATGAATACAATTTGTGTGTCGTTATTTTGGGGCATAAGCTAGCCAGGCGGCTGGGAGCCGGGCTGTGGGAAGAGGCCCACAGCTCCTTCAATAGATATGGACCCTGCAAATTTTAAAGTTTTGTCCAAATTGTATGTTATTTGATTTTCAGATCCCTGATTGCATTGGAAGGGTTAAAAAAAAAATGCCCGTGCTTAAGTTAGTTATTTAGCATAGTAACACCATTTCTCCAAATTTAGCTTTTAATGAATATGGTCTGTTTGGAGTGCGGGGGGCTACACAAAAACGAAATAAATTCTGCAAGCAAACCTGTTTTCTTTCTTCTAATTATTCTTGGCAAGTTGCATGCATTGTATGCAATGAACCTGGCTTTTGTGCATCCTCACAGCTAAGCAAACATCTATAAGCACTGAACTGCAATACGCTCCACTATGGTTTATTTAAAAACAAATTATCCAGTCATATAATATAATGCCTTTATATATCATGAATACTTTGTAGAGTGGAAAAGCTGCTCTAGTAGGAAATATCTGGTTGTTTATATAAATAATAACATGATTTACACCACACATTATTATATCTGTCATCTTCTAATGATCTATCTCTCTCATTCTATTAATTTATCATTTATTCGTCTGTGGATCATCTATATTTCTAGCCATCAACTGCCTATCTATCTACAGTCTGCCTATCATCTATCTTTATCCCATAAACCTTGAGGCATCCTCATCAGCAGGATTTTCATATTGATGTCCAAGACATGACAAGCACAACACACAACGTCCCACAATTAGATTTTTCTTTCTTACAGTTGTCTGAGTGAATCAATCCCTTCATAAAGCATGGAGGTTTTCAGCTTCTAAACTGTTTCTGACATAAAAAGGGACAGATTACTAAACAGTAAGATGTATCTTGAAACTTTTACTTACAGCAAATTCATAGGATATCGAAATGGCAAACAATCCCAAGAGGATGAAATCTTGCGCTCAGGTTGAAATCTCACACCAAAGTTTCATTGGCTGCCTATTATGTAGACCACTCTGAACTTCTGATGACGAATATTGGGGTTAACCAATGTCAGAGTGACAACTCAGCCTCAAGAACATCAGAAAAACGGAAACGCATTCAATGCGAGCATGAATGTTTTAGCAAATGAATCTTCTATTGACCAAATTTGATTTCCTCTGCTTCTAGAGATGGAGCTGCATCTGGCAAACTGGCTATGAAAATGAACTTTTTATTTTGAGAAATAGAAAAGAAACAACTTCGCATATACTGCAATCAGATCTCAGCTCCAAGCACAGGGACATTCGTTTAGAATGATTCTCTGTATTTGTAGAATCTCTAGGTTAGTTTTTCCCAAAGGTGTGAGTAGATTACAAGCGAGAACACAGGATATGATTTGCATACTTAATACTCATAGATGAAGGAGTTGTTTGTTTTCTTTTGGAGAGTGGATGGAGGGGAATCTAGTGCCACTTTTAAGTAGCTGTTTGGTCTGGAATTTGCTACGCAGTCCTGGCTGTCCTTGGACTCCTGATCTTTCTGTCTTGGCCCTGCAAGTGAGGGGACAGCACCTCCATGTCCCACCTAAGGACTGCCTCTTGAGGTACAGGGCATGACTTTCTTCCTAAGCTCACTAGCAGTCAACAGTCAGAGACATCCTTTCCAGATAAAAACACACACTGAGTTTTCCTTTTAGCCTTTCAAGACTCACATGCCTGAATTATCGATGTATGTTTTATAAGCTGTGTTCATCTTTTAAAGTCTCTAGCAAAACTGGCCTTAGATCCTAAAACCTTACTTTGAGTTTATAAAGATTTGAGATCTGAACAGGCTGTTGGAACCACCCATGCTCAGTTCCAAGCAACCTCCAGTTTTATTTTTTTCTATATGATCCTGGTTTTCAAAACAACCTTAGATGTAATAAATACTAATCAAAATTATAATAGTAATCATAAAGAACTCAATTTACAGGTAGAGATATTTATGTATGTAAAGTTGTTTAGAATACTTTCTAAGGGTAGCCATGTGCTAAGTGAAAAAGTTGGGTGTTGAACTCAGGTCTTTCTGAATCCTAAACCTTGCCTTTTACACTCTATTTCCAACCGTGTGTCGGTCATAGATTGTTTCATACTGCAGAAACTGACTTTGGGTAACACTGTATAAGCTCTGTACCCTGATATTGAAGATGGGCACTGGAATGAATCAAGGTTTTTATCCTAAGCTGTTTTCCCTGTCCCTCCTCCTCTCTCTTCCTTTTTCTTTACTAAAAAATAAAAAAAAAGTTTTTATTTCATGTGTTTTGCTGGCATGCATGTCTATATGCCATGTGCATGCCTAGGGCCCTCAGAGGCCAGAAGAGGGCATTGAATCCCTGTAAATGGACTTACAGGTACTTGTGAGCTGACACAGGTTCTGGGAACCAAACAGCAAGTATCTTGGAAGAGAAGCCAATGCTCTTAATTACAGAGCTACCTCTCCAGACCACTCTCTTCTTCTGTCTTAAAACTGTGCATGTGTGTGTGCACGCATTCATTTGTATTATGTGTGCATGTACTATGTCAATGTGTATGTGTTGTGATCTGTCTCTTTCTGTGTGTATGTGTTTGTCTGTCTCTGTCTATTTGTCTGTTTCTTTTTCTGTGTATGAGTGTATGTTTATGTATGTTGTGTGTCTGTCTCTCTCTCTCTGTGTTATGTCTCTCTCTGTGTGTATGTTTGTTATGTCTGTCTACGTTTATTTGTATGTGCGTCAGTCTGCACTCTCTCTGAGCATGTCTGTCTCTCTCTATGAGTATCTGTCTTTGTCTCTTTGTGTGTATGTCTGCCCCCCCCCATATACGTAGTTGTGCACCCATGAAGAGCTTCCCAGAATTTTTTTGTCTTTATATGCCATCTCACTGTAAAAGTTGGGATTATAGACATGGGCTAATGTGTCCAGCTTTGTAATGGTTGTGTGGATTTGAACTCTCGCCCTCATGTTTATGTGGAAGGTATTTTACTCACTGGGGTGTCCCCCAGTCCTGCCCTAAACCCTACTTTTCCTAATTGAGTGAACAAGTCTAGGATTCAGTCAGGTAAACGCACTTGTGATATAACAAAGCTGAAGTTAATATTTTATGCTTTAACTTTTAAGCTTTAATATGAGGGATGCTATAAAATAAAAAGAAATTGGTAATTCTTCCACTACTAAAATGAATTATGAAATACATTTTTAAAGATACATTCTCAAGGATTCAGCTTCATCATCCACTATGGTTAATTATGATAATATATAATTGTAAGCATTTTCAATTTTAGTTAAAATTATTTCCAATTAAATTATTGGGTGTATTTTCAAGTTTAATACACAGCAGAATATATAGGAGCAAAAATATGTGGAAGTTTGGTTTTAAAACCAAACAGAATGAATTCGCACTGAGCTTTGAAAGTAGGCACTGAACCCACTCTCTGGAATAAATCAAAGAGTAGGCAGAAAACAGACAGTACGGACATCTATTTTAGCAAGCGAAGTGGAATAAATTTACCAAGCCAATCACGGTATGAAAAATGCAGCTGAAGATGCAGAGAGAAAACATGCAATGTTGATCATGAACACATTTCAATGCACGAGACCAGAAAGCACTTTTGTCCTCGGTGTGAATAAACAGTCAGACCACGCTGCAGCTGCAGCATCTAAACTCGAGGAAGGCAAGTTTACAAAGGGATTTATTAAATTGGTGTGATTTCCCAGTTTCACACATCCAGTGTCTCTTTCATAAAGTAGAATGTACTATTTATCTTGATAAAAATGACATTTCTCTCATTGTATTCAATCAGATAGCAAAATGTCCTTTATGAGAGATGTGCTTATAAAAGAGCACAGTGCTAGGATGCCCAGCAGCTCAGGCTCTGAATAGACACAGCTCATCCTCTGTTATGATGCCCTCTGTGTCGAGTATTCTTTGTAAAGAAGGTTCCATGCAAAGGAAATACGTCTCTCTCTGTATAATATGTCACAGAGATTTCTTTGTGAGAAGTCACTTGTTGCTAAATCCATCCATCTATCCATCCATTCATCTGCCCATCCACCCATTCATTTCTTGATCCATCCATCTATCCATCTATCCATCCATCTACCCACCCATTCACCCACCCATCCATCCATCCATTGACCCATCCATCTACCATCCATCCATCCATCCATCCATCTCTCCATCCATCTATCCACCCACCAAACCACCCATTCATCGACCTATCCATCTACCCATCCATCCATCCCTTCATTCATCCACCCACCCACCCATCCATTGATCGATCCATCCATCCATCCATCCATCCATCCATCCATCCATCCATCCAATATTTATAAACCTCCACAGTCTCTAATGAAATAATGGAAAGAAAATATATCTGAAAACTTAGTATTCAAAATTTCATATTAAAATCTTATTTCAGGGTTGGAGCAAGGAACTGTCCCTGACAGCTACACATAGTTGTTGAAAACAGGAAAGAGGGCGAACAAACTTAGTCATGGTTCTTAACGAAGGTTCCAAGCCCAAATCTCCACAAAATGAGGGCAGAGTACAAAGAAAGATCAAGAGAGAAAGTGACAATACAATTCTTTAAGAAGTGACTGACCACTTGACCAAACCCACAAGACTGCATATCTCCAATGTCATAAATGAACTGCAATGCAAGCCCACAAGGACGTACATCATGTGTACCCCTGCTGGGGTTGGTACCTCCTGTAAGGGGAGAAGAGGAACTTGCAGGCACAAAGACTGACTTGTGTGAGTGGGATCATATTCTGCTTTCCTGGTGATTGTAAACCTTTCAGTTAGGGGCCCTGAATTGTGGTGACCCCAGATGACGTCCAGGTTGTCAGGAAACCCTGAGATTTAAACAGCAGCCACTTTAAGGCTAGGGAAATCAGGTACTTATGAAGCTCTGTAGAGTGTGGGGGAATCGTTAGGGCAAAGACTTTGGGTGTGAAAACCCAGGATTAAATAAAGACAAGTCAGTTTTTAAGTAAAGTGATCTTGTGTATTTTCACTTTTGAGTCATTTTCTCACTGTGTAGACTGGCTCCTGACCTGGAACACTCTATGTAGACCAACTTGGCTTTGAACAAGGAGACCAGGTTGAAATTAAAGGTATGCACCACCACGCCCAGCTATTAAATGTCATGCCAGTCCATGACTCAGACCCTGTCTGAAGCTAAGACAACTCTCCACGGTGTGAGCTGGCAAGGAAATCCATCCTCTCTTTAACCAAAACTGTAGCATGATAACTATAGTGCCATCCTGGATCATCCCATTTCTAGAGCTGTTCTTCAAGGGAGGTCTCAGGACAAACAAATTCACCTCCTCTTGGAGCTTGTTAAAAACGCACACCCATGAGCTCAGCCTGCACTGTTGTATGCCTAGCAACCACAGACCCACATGAGAAATTGGAAGCTTGATAAACCACAGGAACTACTTTCTAGATTAGACCATGACTGAGAGACATTCTGAGAGTAAAAGCTGGCAAACCAAGGGGCAGGTTTTACATTTCTGGTTTAGCAGTTTGGATGACAATGAAGTGCTTAATCTGAGAATAAGATTTGAGCTAAAACCTGATATAATCAAAACTTTCACTTCGAAGAATCAGAGGTCAAGGGAAACTACAGAGCAGAAACCCAGGGAGAGGTGACTGTAAGCTCAGTAAGAGGGCAGAATTTGCCAAGTCTCACAGTCTCCAGGGCCATTCACTCTGTCTGCATCTAATATGTAGGATAAGATTCATTCTGAGTGACGGCCCTTACCATCAGTGAGGTCTTCTCAACTCTGGTTCCGTCTCCTCTTTGGGTATTGCCGCCGTGCCATCTGCCACACCTTCCCTGGCATCACTGGGATCACGGCAATAGTTGAGATGTTTGCGACTGTGTGCGTGTTATATATTTAATGACTGCTCCTTTCTAATCACAACTTCTAGTGTGTTTTCAAAGATTTATTATTTTATAGTAAAGCCATTGTTTTTATCCAACTTTATTTTATTGTTTAATATTCTAATGATAAAGAAAGGAGTTCGGAGGATGTGAGATGGCCCATTTACTGAATATGGTGGGTTGAGAGATGTGTGTGTGCGTGCGCGCGCACACGAGAGAGAGAGAGAGAGAGAGAGAGAGAGAGGAAGAAGATACTTGTCTGCCCACTCTCCTCAAACTGAACAACATCAAGTAAGTAATTGTGAAAACACTATTAGATTTTATTATTACATTATACTTTATAACTCTTCCTAAAACGCTCACCACTTTGAAACCTATAGTTTGCTTTAAAAAAATATGATATGGTATGCCAAAATGCATGTCTCATTTTGAACACAGATCTATTGGTAAAAGCGCATTTTGAAACAGTTCATCTTGGCTCCATGACACTCCAATAAGACTTTAAAGCGTGAAGCACTTACTTCTCAGATGTTTCAAAATCAAGCAAAAGGGGTTTAACAAGTCACTGATTGGCTGAATAATGACCTCTGGACCACTTGCTATTGCAGGCCCAGCTTTGGGGATGGGCATTTCTGCTTCCCAATGGATTTTTCTTTGCCTTTACAATGCAACTAGGTGTCCTGCCTCTTGCCTCAGGTGGCGCTAACACAGCCTTGAACTATAGGGGAGTTTGTGCTTTGGGTGACAGACCCAGAGAGTGCGTGATCCTCCTAGTACAAGCTGAAAGGCGAAAATCCTGGACAGCATCCAAACCTCCATGGGAGACTTCTGAAGAGTCAAGCTCCCATGATGCCCAGGGAAGATTTGCGAGCCCACCCATGTTCTTACCCACGCTGATTCTCTCTCTATGCTTCTTTATATTTCATTATTTTACTTTTTGAGACAGAATCTTACTATGTTGTCCAGTCTAGATTCAATCTTATCCTTCTATATCATGTACTAGTAAGAAGGCCCAATCTTAATTTGTGGGATCATTTTCCCAGTAAACAGGCATTTTCAAGTCCTGGTCTTTGTTGTATAAGTAACACAAACAGGAAGGTAGTTAACGAACATAGTCAGCAATACCAACCCCTTCTGACCTGCTCTTACTCATTTAACTTAGATGTTCTCTGGCCTTTCTTTGCCTCCCAACAGAGCATTCGATGAAAGGAGGAGAATGGCGATTGAGGCACGGGTTCCAGCATTTCTACTGCCTTTCTTAACAGATTTAGATCACAGTGGACACACCTGTGCTAATAAATGTGAATTTGTACAACATGAAAAGAAAATAGAGAGTGGATGCTATGTCATCTATTGCTTCTGTTCGACACTTAACCTTGCATCCAATACTTCAGAGAGTCCTGAAAACAGCATTTGCCTGACCTGACGTTCCAGACTGGCAAGAACGATTACCACATGTGAACTCCATCTTGGTCAAAATCTGCACAGGTAACTATGGAGTTAAAAAACAGACTTTAAATTCATCAGCCTATTAATAGCTCTGGAGCTAAAGAGTAGAAATAGATCACACTATTAAAAGGAGAAAAGTCCTTCACATAGTGCATCTCAGGAGGACACTGTAGAAGTGGGTTCTATAAGGGGTTTTACCTTTGACGATCACGCTTTCATTTTTCTTGCTTCCAATCCAGAAGGAGATACAAGCTTCAAGTTGCCGCCGTTGCTGATATTGGTATGCGGATGTCACTCCTGGTATGTGATGCTCAACTGCTCTGAGAGATAACAAATGCAATAATTAGACATGATGACTCACTGGAAACAGAAACACACTGAGGACTGAGCTCATAAAAATGACACCAGCAGCCATTAAATCCAATGGTGTGAGACGAAGAGTTGCATAGGAAATCTCTGTGCCGGGTCTTGTGATGATATTTTTATGCATCTCAGAAAATCAAATCAACCAGGAAAAAAGTATGCCACTATTATAAATAGGTTTGATATTGTACAAAATGCTTGTCTATAACTATCACTTATATTCTCTTTAAAAAGAAATAACACAAGATTGGAAGAGATGACTCAGTGGTTAAGGGCACATTCTGCTGGTATGGAGGACCCAAATTCTGTTCATAGTACCCCCACCCCACATCTGAAGGCTCATAGCTGTCTGGAATGCTAGCACCAGGGATGTGATACCTCTAACCTCTGCAGGCACATGCACTTGTGCGCGCGCGCACACACACACACACACACACACACACACACACACATGCACACATCCCAACACACACAACTGAAAATAATAAATATAAATCTTTAAAAAGTAATAAGGTACAAATATCAAACACATGATTTTGTAAGGTACAATACATGCATACAATTGTAGTCATTCCCTGGCAACTGCATGTTTTCTTAATACTGCAACCAACCAACCATGGTTAAAAATCGACATTGCTTCCATTGTGGTCTCTTTGACCTCACAGCGGGGCCCAACATGACATACTATTCCTTAGTGAGCAACCATGGGCTCGGTGATGCCTAAGCCGAGCCATTCACAGGATTATCAACGATGCTTTCTTAGAAAGTGACAAAGTAGAAACTATATCTGGCCACACTGTGAGAGGGAGGCTGCCTCAGATCACAACACATGCTGTGTGGGGCCATGAGTCTCCTTTCTAGCAGGTCACAGAAGGAAGGATTCACCACACAAATGACCCCATGTTTCAAAGTGCTAGGGGACACCGACATCTGTTTCTGCTGTTTGGTGATGTTGTTTCAAGCAAGATAATTCTGTGTGCCCTGGTAGCATATAAAAATATTTTTAGAAGAGAAAGGGAAAAGTAAATTGAAGCAATACATAGAAATTCAGTCAGATTAACAACTGAGATTAAAAATGCAACTATTGTTTTAATCTAATTAAGGTAAGTGTTTTAACACGGAGTTTGTGTTTCAGAAGACAGCATCAAGATCTTGGAGGTGATCTATTTTGATCACTTCCTCAAAGAGTTTTCAAAGGCAAAACCATGACCCAGGAATTCTTCCTGGAGGTCCAGCTCCCCAGAAACATGGTGCTTTCATTCCCCCTATGAACACTGGGTAGTCAGAAGGGTTGTGTTATTATTCTGAGTCTGGCCAGGCTGACAGGTATTACAAGACTGGTAGGAATTTGAGATCAATAGTAACAGAACCTAAGTATTTAGACAGGACTTAACAAAGCACCCTGGAATAAAATAAATCATGTATATCACATTTCTTCATCCTAGAGAAGACAAAATGAGATTCCATTATCAGTTTCAGCTTAAAGACTTGAAGCCTTGATTTATTAACTATTATCCTGTTTAATACTCTCAGTCTTCCAGTAAATCAAAGTCTGAGGAGAGGGTCTTCTCATACAGGTGAGGACTAAATTCCTTAAAGGATAATGAGTAAATGCTGATTTTTTTAAAACAAAGAGCTTGACCACTTATCTATTCATGAATATTTATTGAGACTTTATTTTGCACCAAATAGAGTCTAAATCTTCAACTAAGTAATGCTGCTCATTTAAAAAGTAGAGGTGTCTAAAAAAAAATACTAGAATATGGACAAAAAATAAGGTTTATTACAAACAGGTCACTGTAAAAGTTATATAATTATTAGGTAAACATCTATTTTAAACACTAAAAGGGACCTTAAATGCTGACTCATGTAGGGTGTAGTGGGTCCAAAATATAGTTGGTTATCATCTGGGTCCAAAATATAGTTGGTTATCATCGTTACCTAGAAACCTTCAATATGCAAATTATAGAACTGTGGAATTTTACCTTTAGTCAAATATTTTGAGACAGTACATTATTATGTTACAAATCTGGTCTTAAACTCCTGGGTTAAAGCATCTCCTGTGTCAGTCCCTCTGGGTAGCTGGGACTGCAGGCACATGCCACCATGACTAGCTGTGCACCACCATCCCAGCTACGACATCTCTGGACTCTGAAGGTGCTCCCAGTTGATTCTGCGGCCAGGCACGCTGCCACCAGGCACGCCACTGGCTGTTCACATCTTCACGACACAGATGAGGAAAGAGTCCAGAGGACTGACTTGCTCCAGGCCTTTGCTTCTTGGTGTGAGCACTCATTCTAGAATGCAGAACTGTTTCTCTGGTACTCTTACCTTTTCTCTACCCCGAGAGACCCTATTTTCCTCCCCCCAAATATTTTTGTTTTGGTCAACTAGCAATATTTATGTTCTCGAAAAAGAAGAGCAACTATAGTCACTGGAGTACAAGAAGATCGATGTGGATTTTCTCATTGATATCTATATGACTTTACACATAAGGGGGCACTGGAATTTCGATATAACTTGTTTGATTCAATGGTTCCTCTACATTATTATTACAGGCCTTTTTATAGATATAGCTAGTTTGGGAGATGTTTGCCAAGCCCACATCTCTGAGGTCTATCCAATACTTGTAATTATTCTATCATCAAGGACATCTGTCAATTGTTTGGACATTATGTACTCGCTTCTGGCCATTGTCAACTGGACCAGGAAAAGTGGCTCACTCAAAGACGACAAGGACACTCTGGCCACAGCAGGCATGGTGGCACAAGCCAACAATACAAGCACCGAGAAGACTGAAGCAGGATGAAGATTTGAAGTTAGCCTGGGCTTCATCTGGGAAACTCACTCAAAAAACCAAACAATATATATAACAAAAAAGCAAAACAAAACAACCAAAACCCATCATCAAGCAAGTATGCAAGCAACGGACAATAGCAGCCTTGGTCAGGGTTAAAAAATGATGGGCAGGGCTTTGTCATCTTATCTCCTACAGGCAAGAGCTATCGGTGAACTCTGGAGAAAGAGTGAAGAAGACAGGCCGTGGGAGTTTGTAGAAGAAATCCTGTAGTGATATTTCATTTGTATTTTAATAAATAAGGCCCGCCTGAAGATCAGAGAATAAAATAGCCCCACTTGTCAGTCTTACAGACCAGGCAGTGGTGACACACACCTTTAATCCCAGTAGCCACACTAGTTTGCCATAGAAACCAGACAGCAGTGGTGCACGCCTTTAATCCCAGCCCTAGAGAGGAATATAAAACGGAAGACAGCTCTCAGACATAGTCTTATTCTGACATTTCTGGAGGCAGGATCGCCATTTTAGACTGAGGTAGAGGGAAGAGTCAGTGGCTGGCTAATTTTGCTTTTCTGACCTTCAGGTTTAACCCCAATATCTATCTCTGCGTTTCTATTAAATGTGCTACAAAATGCCCGCAATCATTTCTCTCCCATTTCTTCTTCACTTCTTTTCCGGTGGTTTCCCTGAGCTGAAATAATCTTTGGACTATTTCTGCAACGAAATCTATTAAATTGTTTTAAAATTAATTTTCTGGATTACTCAGTAGAACTTTTTCTTCAACTCTGGTGTCAGAGTTTAAACTAATATAACCCACACCATTCTATTCCCAGGAGCTACTCTATAAGGGAGGCCCTTCCAGAACTTAAAAGAGGTTATTTAAAAATATTGCCTGAGGGTATGGGAAGGGAAATGCAAATGGTACATGCATTAGACTTTATGAAGTGCCTATATTTTAGCAAAATGCATTTCTCATCAGATAGAAGAAGCTCAGCTGAGAAGCGTCTTTAGTCTTACCCTGTCTCCCACAAGATCTCTCCCTTATCAGAGTGACGAGGTTTCTTGGGATTCCAATGCTCTTCTTTATAAGTGAACCTTGGGTTAGCACAAACACTCCTTCCTTCACTCACGCATGCGTTCTATCACCTACACCATTCCACAAAGGCTATAATCACATCCCCGGCACTACTAGGACGTGGAAACAGACCAGGGGACCTTTCGTTTCAGGGGAGGCAAGTAAGCAGGAAAGCACTAACAAATAGTTGGGATGTCAGTGCCTAGTCGGCTTGTCAAGGAGGTATGTGACCCTGGAATGCGGGAGACAAGAATGGGCTTCCAGGATATGTATTCTGTGGGTTTAAAAATGCTCATACTGGGCTGGAGAGATGGCTCAGTGGTTAAGAGCACTGCCTGCTCTTCCAAAGGTCCTGAGTTCAATTCCCAGCAACCACATGGTGGCTCACAACCATCTGTAATGAGGTCTGGTGTGCTCTTCTGACCTTCAGGCATACACACAGATAGAACATTGTATACATAATAAATAAATAAATTTTAAAAATAATAAACAAAAGACTCATACTTCATTTAACATAAACAAGCGCACTCTGGGCAAACTTCAACAGGAACAATAACGTGTTTACACTGCATGCATCTGTAGCTGTTCCTCACTGCCTAGCTTCACGTTCATTCTGCATGCGAGGGCCTCTGATGGGCATTCAGCGGAGGTGAGCGAGATTCAGCGGGGGTGCCAAGCAAGCATGTTGTGTCTATGACTAAGCTCAGAAGCGGCTAGTCCAAGGAGCCTGCTCTGGCTGGAGACCAGAATTCCCTCCAACTTAGGAAGAAGGCAAGAGTGTTCTGAGATACAGACCTACCACACTTCCTTCCTTTCTTCGTCCAGCCACAGACTGAAGACGATGAGAAAAGGAAGCAAAGGGGGCAAAAGCGTGCATTGCTCTTTTTCTCTTCCAATCTCTCCACTCCACAGTAAGCCAGGGAGAAGTGGCAGCTAAAATGCGCACACATTTGGGAGTGACCCAGGGACAGGTCTATGTCACATTTTTACTGTTCTGGTAAGAACAAAACACATATACATGGTCCGTGAGTGCACAATATAGACATATTTATGATTCCGTAAGTGAGGATTAGGTGTTCTACACGCACTGTACAATACAAAGGGGAGGGGGAAAATTCACACTGATAATGTACGCCGTTGACTTTCATCTTCACTCAGAACATTGTGCAATGATATGTCGCCAACATGATATATCAAGAGAGCTGGCGGAAGAGAGGAAGTAGCCTGCACATTAGTGCCTTTTGTGGCCCCTTGTACCTGTTTTCTGAACAAAGGACCTGCATTTTTATTTTGCCCTGGCTTGACAGGGCCATTAACGCTCACCCTGCTATAATGAACTGGAACAGACTCTAGCGAGTGCTTTGGGTATTAACTTAGAGCTTCAGTATTAAATATGGGATTTTGGAAATGATCCATCTACGCCTGTAATTCCAGGCCAACTACAAACTAAATCAATTTAGTTTCTGTTCTCCTTATTAATGTCTTGCCCTGGTTTACCAAGTGACTAGTCGGATATCGGGCCAAATTTCCTAATTTGAAACAATACCCTTCAGAAGTTCCCCACTTAATTCCCAATTTCGCTTAAATCTTCCTTTTAAAACCCACTGCCCTCAAGGTGACATATTCATCAAAGACAGACAGTAGCAATTTACTCTAACTAGTGAGTAATGGAGATGCCTGATCCTGTCCGGGGATATTCACATCTTAAAAAGTGTATGTCCAAACTCATCAAACTGCCCACATCAAAGATATGTGCTGTTCCCTGCAGCAGCTGAACCTCAATAAAGGGTTTTTGAGAATTAGTTAGATTTTAAATGACTTTGATGTGCCGAGATACTGTTGTATACTGTGACATATGTAAGCATGTTTGCATGGGTGTAGGTATACACTGTGTGCGGTGCAGGTGCACCTGTGTGTACAAGCATGAGGAGGCCTGAGGCTGACATGAGGAGTTTTTCTTGGATCACAGTCTACCTGACTTACTGAGTCAGGGTCTCTCAGTTGAACCCGAGGTTGGCTTTTCAGGATAGCTACCTAGACAGCTTGCTGGGGGAGGGCCCTTCATCTTGTTCCTCATTTGCTGGGATTGCAGGCAGGCTACCACACCCACTGGGCATTTATGTGGGTGATAAGGACCCGAAGTCCAGTTCTCATGCTGGCAAGGACAGCACTTTCCTCACCAAGTCCCTGGCCTAGCTAGAAATGGCATTTTAAAAGGGGGTGGGTGGGAACCGTCTATTTAATCCTATCAAGAGGCGCTTCTGCTTCAATCCGCTTTCAGGGACAGGTGGCTATCTCTTCCCAAACCATGGCTATATTAAGAAGATGAAGCAATGTACCTTTAAATATATCCCCAAATTTCCTGCTAATTGAAAATGACCTCTCCATCATCCAGCATATAGGCTTATCTCCTGCCTCATTAAAGTAGTATGATTATACATATAAAAAAATCACCAGACTCATTTGTACAGCCAAGCAGACAGGTTCACCACTGCTCACTCACTACATGTCTTTGAGCACGCCTTCTTGGGATGAGCTCGGCACACACAGTAAGGACGGCTATAGTATGAGACACTTCCTCCCCTCAGTGCTGTGGTGACCTGGAGCTCATGATCTCCTTGAGGTAGCTGTTGTGACTGCTGACTTTTGACAGGAGCCGGAGTGACACAGACGGCAAGAAACTGGCCACCTTGCAACAGAGGGAGGAGGTCGCAATTTCACTATTCAGTGTCTTTCTCAGGACAAATGCTATGACTTATTCCTCATGAGTCATTCTGCCCACCTATGTAATACCTTTCCATCTATGCAGCTGTCAAGCTTACAAAACTTGCTGTGACCCAGGAGCTATAAGTGAATTATTTCATTTAGGTGTCATTAGCATCATTCCATTTTACAGATGCCAAAACTGAGGCACAAAAATATTAAATTATCTGGCCAAAGGCTCTCACAAAATCTCAGAGCTGGGATTTACTCTAGTTCTTTATATGATTATTTCCTATTTTGTTCTGTTTCAGATTTAGTTTCCTTTATTCTTAAAAAGCATTTTTTCGTGCCAAAATATAGAAAAGCCTTATTAGTTTTTGAATCAAGTTGGTGACTAGCTCAAGTAATAGAGCCAAATTTTGAGTTGCCAGAGAGAGGAGAGTCTCATTTTTGAGCCTATATATGCCAGCTGGCAATGCTGGCCCCACGACCATCAACCAGAATTCTGCTCCCAGCAAGCTACGTCCTGAACTCCCACGGCTACTCACGAGTGACTTAGTGAACTAAGCACTTTAGAATATGGGCTGGAGTTTACTTTTCAGTATAATCTGTTCGCGTCTCAGAGAGCTGGGAGGAATAACAGAGAGAAGTGGCAAAGGTGTCCATACACATAGCCAATGCAGAGCAGGGCTGGGTGAGTCTCTGACATTTCCTGGAAGGAAATCTGGGTCCTATAAAACAAAGGTAGCCTACAGGGCTATTTCTTTTCACAATGTTTGAAGAAACACAGTTCTCCATTCAACGAATGGCTACAACATGTTAAATGCTGTTCCTGGTGCTAGACATGGGGTAACAGATGTCAAAGACAATGTCCTGCCTTTATTCAGACTTAGTTCCTGGCACCATGATGGTGAAAGCTGGAACCTTTCAAGGAGCACCATATTATGAATTAAGTTTCTCTTAATTTAGCTCCGGATTCGGGATGGTCCACAGCTACGATGTTTCAGAGTTGTTTGGTTTATATGTGATGCCAATCTTAGGTCTTGGAGTGAATGAAGGACTATCTAGAGAGCCAATAAAGGACGTTTTGCAAGTAGGGTGAGTGGGGAATTCAGTGTGGGTGGATACTGTCCAATCAGCAGAGGGCCTGACAGACAAGAAGCCATTTGTTGGCTCTCTTGGAGTGGGCACCCTTCTTCTCTTGAACATGGACATCACAGCTCCAGGCTTTTTGACCTCTGAACTCCAGAACACACAGCAGTGAAGGATATCTGGTTTTATAGACTTCCTGTCTTCAACTGCGAATTACGTCCTAGTGTCCCTGGCACTGAGCCACATTTCCAGCTCCAAGGGTCCCCGGATTGCGTGGACTTCTCCATCATCTGCAAGTCAATTTCCTTATGAATATTCTCTCCCCTCTCGGTTTTGTCTCTGCAGGATGCTGACTGGAACAATATTTCTATAGTTTTGCACAGATGATCAAAACCAAGATATTATAGTGGGAAAAACTATGGGGATCAATAAATAGGGATTTGGGGATTACAGAGGTATATTTCCTTCAGACATTAAACTACTTTAGGCAGACTCAACACTTTAACATAATCTTTTATTCCATGACCCCCCCCCCCCAAAAAAAAAAACATTCTCCAGAGGTGTTGTGCTAAATTGATTATAACAATAATTAAGTAAATAATCAGAAATCCCCAAATTCCAATTAAAATGTCCGAAATTGATTTACACAGTCTTTAAAACTGTCATATAACTGATTTTATAACAACATGTCTAGTGTCAGAAAAATAATAACAAAATGTAAACTGGCTTCTAAACCGACACACAATCTCTTCCCGCTCCCATTTATTATCAAAATGAAGTTATAAAAGTGAGTGGCTGGTCACTAAGGCTGGTTCCATTTACTATCAGTCTGAGTAAAAGCAACTACCCTACAGCCATTTAAAAATGAAAAACGAAAGTCCCACAGCTTAAAGTGCTCTATTGAGCTTATTAACTACAATACCTCATGGTGTCAATTCACACAGTTATCTGCAATGACTAGAGATCAATAAAATTTTGTTATATTTAAGTTAATCACATGGTGTACATTGCTTTAATTCAAATGGTAATGTTTTAATCTGAATCTGTCATTCAGTATCTCCCTAACAAATAGGGATAGGTTGTTCCCTGAGGAGTGCCACTAGAGGCCAGCAGGATACCCTCGCTCATTTCCAGCCAAGGAAAAACATGTGAAACCATAATACTATATATATATATTTGCAATGAATTTTGTTAGAAATCCGTAACCCTTCACCTTCACTTGTAAGCTTGCACAAATGTAGAATTGCTGAAGATACATCTTCAAACAATGCTCTACTGTGCTTGTCAGAAGTTTATTCTCATCTGTAATGAATTCCTTATTTACTACTTCTGTGGAGCAAATGTCATTGTAAAATGGTCCTACTCAGAACAGGTAACCAACTACTACGACTGAGAAGCAATTATCAAAGACACAGTGGGGAAGCGACATTTTAGGGGGCCCATTCATGTGGGAGTGCAGTGCAAGCCTTGGCAAACACCAGCCAGTCACGGGCTGTGCTCTGGGTCCATGCAGTTCCTCCTGGCTCACAGGGGGAGGAGCATCAGTAGGTCTCAGTCGTGAACACACTTCCTTTCCAGTGTCAATGTCACCACACAAGCCACATTCCAAAATACAGGGCAGTGCCACAGCCAACATGAAAAGTAGGCGAGACAATCTGTTCCAGAGGCCAAAACTACAGACAGGAAAAGGGGGAACTCTTTTCGTTCCTTTATGGCTGCCACAGCTGAAAAACTCGTAGGTCAGAGAGCAGCTATGGAGGGAGGGATTCACTGTCTCCTGCGTTTTCTGCTTTGCTGAAGTCACTTTCCAAATTTTCAAATTTCTGTCCAGATATTTTAATTTTCTTCAATAAAATTCTAACCTTTGGCAAACTGTAGTTTGGGTAAGTAAACCTTTTCATCCCTTCAGTTCTAGGGCTCCTCACCCAAGAGAGGCAGCCAGAGCCTGGCCAGGAAGTCCCAGTTCAACACCACCCCAGGAGAACCAAGGAAAGACAGGGGAGAACAAACCTCCCCTAGAGCCATGTTAGGTAAGGTAGGACAGAACCCTGCTTGTTAAGCCTGAATAGCAAGACCAGGCGTCAACATAAAAGAAACAGAGGTCCTTGGTTTAACAAAGAAAGGATATAATTCAGAACAATACAAAGCAAAACTCCCAAACCTGTCAATCAAAAATCAGTAAAATCATAACTTGAATGAGGAAGGACATGGGAGAACCCTTGTTCTAGTTAGGTTTATTATTGCTGTGATGAAACTTCGTGACCAAGGCAACTTGGGGAGGGAAGGGTTTATTTTTTTCTTATGCTTCATTATTATTCATCACTGATGGCAGTCAGAACAGGAACTAAAACAGGGCAGGACCCTAGAGGCATGAGCTGATGTAGAGGTCAGGGAGGGGTGCTGCTTACTGGCTTGCTCAGCCTCCTTTATTATAGAACCCAGGACTACCAGCCCAGGGATGGCCCCACCCGCAATGAGCTGGGCCCTCTCACATCAATCACTAATTGAGAAAATGCTCTCCAGGCTTGCGTCCAGCCAGATGTTCCCTCCTCTTTGATGACTCTAGCTTGTGTCAAGTTGACCAATAAATTGCCAGTACATCCCCATATTGAGATGAAACAAATGGTGAATTATGTGACCATTTTTAAGGTATTATCCTAACACTATTTCATCAACAACAAATTCTCCTGAGATAAATGTAAAACAGTGTACTCAACAAATTATTTTACCCACATTGGAGCACTGGACTGAGCTCCCAAAGTCCATATGAGGAGCAGAAGGATGGAGAATATGAGCAAGGAAGTCAGGACCGCGAGGGGTGCACCCACCCACTGAGACAGTGGGGTTGATCTATTGGGTGCTCACCAAGGCCAGCTGGACTGGGACTGAAAAAGCATGGGATAAAACCGGACTCTCTGAACATGGTGGACAATGAGGGCTGATGAGAAGCCAAGGACAATGGCACTGGGTTTTGATCCTACTGCATGAACTGGCTTTGTGGGAGCCTAGCCTGCTTGGATGCTCACCTTCCTAGACCTCGATGGAGGGGGGAGGACCTTGGACTTCCCACAGGGCAGGGAACCCTGACTGCTCTTCGGATTGGAGAGAAAGGTAAAAGGAGTGGGGGGAGGGGAAGAGAAATGGGGAGAGGGGGAGGGAAATGGGAGGCAGGGAGGAGGTGGAAATTTTTTCATTAAAAAAAAAGAAACTCATATGGAAATTGTGAAAATGTAAATGTAAAAATAAAATAAATTCTAAAAATTTTTAAAAAAGGGAATATTGGTGGATGAACTAAAAAAGAATGAATAAATGTGAAGAGATATCAGTTTCATTTACCAAATCTGAGGAGCAAGAGGAAAACTGATTCTTAGAAACTGAGAGAAGCCTCCAGGATATACTGGATCACAGAAAACTCCACCTGCAGATCATAAAATTCTCAAGCTCGGAGGAGGGTGGTGCTGAAAAACCATGTGAAAAAATAATGGTTGAACATGTCTCCAGATGGTGCTACAGACACCCAAGACCTTACAGAAATCATAGATAGAACAAACCCAAAGAAATTTATTAAACTTCTGAAAGAGATGGACAAGGAAATCTGTTGTGAGGAGGCCACCTGTTGGTTCCTGGCTGCTTAGCCCTGAAATAATTACACAGAAATTGTATTAGTTAAATCACTGCTTAGCTTTAGCTTCTTATTGGCTAACTCTTGCATATTAATTTACCCATTTCTATTAATCTGTGTATTGCCACATGGCTGGGGCTTACCAGGAAAACTTCTCAGCTTCTGTCTCCACTGGCAGCTCCATGGCAACTCCCTGACTCCGCATCCTTTCTTCCAGCATTCAGTTTAGTTTTCTCTGCCTAGCTCTGTTCCCCTATAGCTCTGCTATTGGCCCAAAGCAGTTTCTTTATTTTTTAACCAATAAAAGCAACACATAAACAGAAGGACCTCCCATACCAGAAAACATTTTGAGACTATTCAGAGAAAAACAATCATTTTCCTGGAGAAATACTGAAGTGAAGAATGGCAGATTTTTCATAAGAAACTATAGATGGTGAGAGAATTGAAAATTTTCATCAGGGAACAATAGAAAAGAGCTCTAAACTTTACATCTACAATTAGAAAACTCTCCCTCAGGAAGAAGGAGCAAAAACCCTTCTACCAAGGAAAATTAAAATTATTGGAGGAGTTGGGCGGAGGAGAAACTGCAATCAGAATATATTATATGAAAATAAAAGAATCAGTCAAGTACACTACAGTGGAAAATTAGAGATACCTGTCAACTGTCAAAACAAACCTAAAATTGGTTAAATGAAGTATTTTTTTTTTAAACAAAAGGATAATGGGCCTAGAGAAAAGCAAATGTTATTAACTGGCTAAAGGAGCACAGCAATAAAATGACTCTGAATGACCTTCTGCTACACCCACAGACCAGTGTCGCTCTCAGCCACCACCAGTGAATCTGCTTTCTGAGGGAGACTGGAACTAATAGAAACACAACGGAACAATTTCTAGAGTGAGAGATTTGGGGCTCTTGGTCCTAAATAGGATGTATTCATCAACACGGCCCCTCAGGGCTCAGGGGCTGTGGTGAAAAGGAAGCAGAAAGAATGTAGAGACAGGGGGATAGACAGCACTACAGGAACAGTGTCTTCCAGAGACAATACGACTGACACACATCTGAACAACAGCTTACAAAGAAAATTAGTTTTCTTCAGTGGGGTCTCCCTAGGTATATTAACAACACTTTAGGGCAAGCCCCATGTTCAACAGAACAAGATGAGCTCAATGGTATAATGGGATTTTTGTATCCCTTTTGTTTCATATTGTTTTGTTTGGACATTTTTTCTTAATACTATTTTCCTCATATATTATATTTTTCTATTTTTTTTGTTTTTGTCTTTCTTGTGATTCTTTTTTAATGTTTAGTTTCTAAAAAGAGGGGAAAAAAGGTTTGGAGTTGGATGGGTGAGAAGGTAGGGAGGGACTGAAGGAGTTATAAAAGGGGAAAGAATGACCAGAATATATTGTATGATGTCTTTTTCAATAATATATCAGATGTTGTAAATTTAAAGAAAAGCTAGAAGAATTTTGACATATATGAAAGAACAGGAGAAGTAGCTGATATACAGGGATAAATAACCCTATTACTTATAGAGTATACTTGATGATGGCAGTTGATATTGAAATGCAGTTGACACTCAGGAGGATGGTATGTAAAGTGGGTAGAGGAAGTAGGTTGCCACACTTAAAGTTTCTATCAGTGGACTGTGGTAAATCAAGTCTACTTTAATATTCAGAAGCGTCTCTGTAAAAACTACACAAAGGGTAATACTTAACACTATTATAGATAAATATTTTTCAGGTCACATAGCTGGTAAAAAAATTAATATCTAGCAAATAGAAAAATACAAATAAGTCAGTGAAAACAAAACCAAACAAAAGCATTTTAATTAAAAGTGAGCAACGGTCAACAATAGTAAAAACTGTACAGATGGTCAATTGTAGGAACCCGCTTGTTTGTTCCCAGCTCCCCAGACTTGAAATAACCACACAGAAACTATATTAATTAAGTTACTGCTTGTCCTATTAGCTCAAACATTTTATTGGCTAGCTCTTACATCTTAATTTAACTCGTTTTTATTAATTTGTGTATTGTCATGTGGCTGTGGCTTACCGGCAAGGTCCTGGCTTGTCTGTTTTTGGTGGCAGCCACACGGCATCTCACTGACACTGTCTTTTTTCTCTCAACACTGTACATGATAGCACATGATCCTCCCACCCAGAAGGAGGAGTCACAAGTACTAGGAGTTCAAAGCCACCCTCATCTATATACATAATTGAGTTTGAGACCAGTCTGGGATACGAGAGACTCTGCTTCAACAACCAGAAACAAAACAAAACAACTGCCCAGTGAACACCCAGGAAGGTATGTGGTACCATTAAACACAAGGGAAACACAAATCGAAACCATAGCATGCTGCCACCTCATGCGCCTTCACTTTGATGTTCTCAATATGGAAAGTAACAGGCAGAAAACAATGTGTTGGCAAGGAAGTAGAGAAACCGAGTTTCTTTAGAGTTGCTAGTGGGAATGCACGCTGGTACACAGAAGCACCATTTGATGCAGACTTTACGCTTCTTAATATACACTCAAAAGAACTCAAAGTACAGATCATGCTAGATGTTAGCACATTAATGTTCACAATCACCTTAATTCACAATAGCCTTAATTCAGAATAGGAACTCCTTGTACCGGGACCTGGGAAGGTGGGCATGCTATTGCTAACTGGATAGAATTTGTGTTTTGGATGACAAAACGTCCCCAAAACAGACAGGGTAAAGGATCCTCAGCAGGCTCGTTTGTTTGAGCACTTGGTTTCCAGCAGAAGCGCTGTGTTTTTGATATCATGGAACAGGGAGGGCAGTTTTAGTTGGCACAAATGGGTCAGTGGTGGTGGGCTCAAGCTCATGGTCAAACTTGTAAAGTCTTATGATCCTTATTTCAAACCACAAAAGCAACCCACTCATCCTACCTTATTTATATAAATAAAACTTTCAGAACCAAAGAAGGCAGTGCTCTGAGAGTGAGCTCAGACAGAACTGGTGGGGACAGCTGCCATGTCTGGGCATCAGGTTAGGGTATTTTAGAGTGGGATGGGAACAGGACAAGAGAGGACACGTGTGAAGACACTTTGTGTTCTCAAACAGATCCAACAGGACTTGCTTTTTAAACTGAGTGCTCAACATGAAAGAGAGAAGCTAACATGCCCTGCAAGGCTCTTAACCTTAGACACTGATTAATGAAGCCTTGAATCCCAGCACTTGGGAGGCAGAGGCAGGCAGGTGGATCTCAAGAGTTTGAGGCTAGCCTGGTCTACATGGTTTTACAGAGTGAGTTCTAGGACAACCAAGGTTTCAAAGAGGAACCTTTTCTTGAAAAAAAGAAAATCAAAACAAACAAATGAAATACAGAAAAAGAAAAGAAGGAAGGAAGAAAGAAAGAAACGAAAAGAAATAGTCTAATAAAGTATGTTTTACCTTGATTAAAAAAAATACTGAGAATGAAAAAGTTCTTGGTATTTAAGAAACTCATTTGTTAGGTTTGGAGATATTACATTTATTAACAATCTATTAACCATCCAGATGAGGATAAATAGCAAACAGGAATTATCGTTATTGTTTTGAGAAAATGCCCAGAGAAACCTGGGGATGGAGACGGAATCACATGGAAACCACAGGTACAGCCCAGGCAAGAACCAATCACACCCAAGATAACAACATGGCTGGATAGTTAAAGGGACGCAGGGAGCAAGCGTAACTTGATCCTTTGGACAACATAAATGAGAAGAATCACATACTGCCCCACAAGCGCAGGTTCCATCAAAGGGTAAAAGTTGATTCAAAGGCAGGAGAAGCTGTGAGTTAGAGTAGGGAAAGATGGGTGAAGTTATACAGTATAACCTAATCCACCCATGCAAATGAGAGTAACTTCATTATTTAAGTAAGAACAAAATTAGATACGGCCTTCTCAGATATTTCCCACAAAAGGCCAATTTAAGTCATGTTGTAAATAGTCGAAAAAGAATATTAGTATTGTGAGTTTTTTTTTTAATTTCTTTGCTTATTTCCTTACAGGGCAAGTGGAGAATAGGGGAGGAGGCAGCATTGCATTTTTGCTAGGCTTCTTAATGCTTCTTGTTTACCATTTAAATATGCTCGAACATGAGTGCTATGCTCATACATAACAGCACGTGGTATCATTTCATGTACTGGACATGAAAACTCTCCAGTTTTCTTCTTCAGTTATCACTTTTCATCTAGCTTGAGAAGAACCTTATCTTTTTGTTAGACAATATATTTCTATCTATCCTTCCATAAGCCACTAGCCTGAGAAAAAGTCGACATAAACAGCTGCTTGAAATTGATGCTGAGCTGTATCCTTGGTAACTCAAAGGCATGTAATATCCCATTTGGGAAAGATGGAATGTGTTTGTAGAATAGAAAAATTATTGAAATAAAAAAAATAAAAACAACAATTCCATAGGAACTTGGGAATAAATGCTTCAGGAAATGGTTCAACTATTTTGTAAAGTAAATTTTATAAAAGAAAAGTCATATTTGCTCATAAACCTAGCTTTCGGTGTTATTTAACCTTGAGGAGTACACATGCCGTAGGAGAAAGATGATTATGAATCTGATCACTATGCACCTCTAAGTAATAAAATCTAAGCAACCCAGCTTAAGCAGTTTATTCACATTCCCTTCATGAGCCCACTTCTGATGGGTTCATCTGGAAAAGTTACAAACTGTGTCTTGCTTGTTTAAAACAGCTTCGTGACTAAGCAGCAGGGCCCAGGAGCTCCTGGATCTTGTCTCATAAAGGTTATTTCTGTTGCTACCCATGAGAGAGCGGCATTGAAGGAAGATGTACCCTAAACATCAGAACTGTGTTGATTATGGCAATTGTCATTAAAGTTCATCTGGATATGGCCACCTCCAGTTTGAAATGATTTGTCTGTTCAGAGTTGCTTCAAAAATGCCAGAGTGCATCCTTCTCTATATCTCTAAATCTCATGATTTTGAGTCGTATGCCTTGGACACACAGACAAGTTTCTAAATATATCTCTATTTCATTCTGCATGCTTTTACAGACATGTGTATTTCCTCTACAGGCCATTTGGGTTTCTAGTGTTTCCTGAGAGGATAAGTAATGGAACCCTTTTATATCTAATTTCAGAGCTCTTTCAAAGCTGATCAACATTATTGAGACTACCCTTCAAATTAAAATAAAATAGCATGAGTCAACATAGAAAAATGTCAACGGCTGAACAGAAGGGCTCTGAAATAACCAATCATCATCTGGCAAACACTCAAGGCATCCCCCATAGCAACAGAGCTGATGGCATAGCAACCGCAGCTGCTTCAGCTCAGGAAAATTAGAAGAAATATTCTTGGAGAAAAGCATAATCCATGTTCAAGTCGTGGAAGTTGCTCTGCTTTTGCAAAGGGCCCTTAGTGTGGATGTGTTAAGCGACACAACTCCTGACTTGTAGACAATGCTGCAGTGCAAGATGAAAACCACCTTGACTACAACACTCCGAGCCAAGTGCTCCAAAGCTAAAACTCCCCAGATAGGTATGCTGTAGACTGATACTGTTTCTTGCAATGTTAGAGAACAATCTATCATTATCATTTAATTACTTTTAATGATAAAAGGCTTTTCACCGTTTGAAAGGATCACTTGAAGGTAAAATTTACTGAAGTTATGTTTCCACTTCATTATCACTTGAAGAATGTTAAGATCCACAATGCACTGCTTTAAGATAAATGTTTATACACTGATTGGAATCAAAGCCTGTAGGATTAGAATTTAAAGCCTATGAGCTGAATACTTGCATTATGAAAGGACACATATCACAAAAGAATATAATTGCAGGACATTTATAGAGTTTTGGAGATTCCTATCCTTTTCCTTGGTATCAAAGGCCAATGCCACTTAATACAAGAAGTGACAGAATCTAAGTCTTTGCAGGAAGAACTCAGATAAAGAACAGTGCTTCTTTGAGGTTTGAGGATAATGCCATTCTGAGGGGTTCAAGATTCCTGAAGGTGAGATAACATGAACTGGATGAGCCAAGGGGAATATCCACTTGGAAACCGGCTACATCATCACAGTGACTTGACGGGGGCCACAGGAATAGAACATAAGTATAAGAAGTTAGTCACAATGGCTTTCTGAAACAAAGATAGGAATGGATTTCAAGGTGGTCATAACAAGGTAGTCATAACAACAGGTGGTCACAGCAATGTTTTGAAACAAAAGGGAGTTTTAATATGGTTGTAACAACTTTTTGAAATAAAGACATGGTTGCCATTTCCGGGAAGAGGCAGTAATAGTCATTTGTAGTTAAGCTTACAGGTGGGACATCTCCCAATCCTTGAGAAATGGAGTTTTAATCATAGAAAGGAATGAACCTAGTTTGTCTTGACGACAAGATGACTTTTAAGACTAATATGGAGGCAGGCTGGTTCATGATGTTCTATTCTCAATTCAGAATTTGTTTAACATTTTAAAATCAAGCAAATCAGTAATTCAAAGAGCAAACTTTTAAAACTCAAATGTTCCAAACACAGTATGTTCTAAAAATATACTAATTTGATACATGCAAAAGAATGAGGGCAGGGAAATATAAAGACTTTGCATCAATTAAACCACCACACTTCTAGAAGAACAGAAAGCTTTGCATAAACAGTAAAAACACTGCAGTTTATAACAGAAAAGATTGTAGACAGAGGCTGAGTCTTGTAGAGGTGCTTTCGTGCGGCTCCGCAGCATGCAAAGTTCACAGTATGCATGTTGTGTGTTCAGCATCAAGACTGTAGTCATGCAACATGGTGACATGTGTCTGAGTGCTGCCAGAGCCAAACCATTATCATCACAGGCTTGTTTTTCAGTTCAGTTCTGATCACTGCTTATTCAGAATGTTCACTCCTGCTAATAGTTTTGCAAGCCCCATAGTCCTCTATATGGCCTTCTATGGGGGATCATGACTCACAATTTAAGAACCTGTGCTTAGAGGATGCAATAAAATTACAGGCAGAGAGAAACCAACAAGTGCAGCATGCATTCCACTAACATAGGTTATTACGACATTCCTGTAACTTCCTGGAGGCTGTGTCTACAGAGTCACAAGTTGGGAAAGGTGTGTTGTTGAGCAGAGATCAACAGATGACAAAAACACAGGGAGGAGAGCCCAAAGAGACCTCTAGAGCCTCTCTAACAAGGGAGCATTTGACAGTGGTCCCAATCAACCATTTTGTTCTCATTGTTTAATTCAGGACCCCAAGTTTTACAACAGGTTCTGGCTCTCTTTATGACAAGAGCCATTTATGCAATTATGTGTGGAGCTGTAGTTACAGAAGACATTGCACTATTCCATTCACCACCCAGATATCTGGCCAGTGCAGGACATTTGAGCACTGAAGAAGCAGAGCAGGACACACCTTCTTGGAAGCTCATCCAGGGGTCGGTCTTCCTTCATCTTCCTGCTATGCTGTCTAGTCCTAGGGATTTCTTATTCACTGCTTCTCTACCTATAAGCAAAGTAATAGCCACACTTGCAGGATACAACTGGGAACCTAAACACCAGCAAAGCAGCTGGTTCTTTTAGGCACTTGACAAAGTTTATTACTTATTGGACCTGTTATTTTTTCCTAATCTTCCACTTTGCAGGGATTATGGAAGGTTAAAATGTCGTATGAGTGAGGGAGAGGTCATCACCATTCATGGGGATTATCTGAGGGTGCAATGCATTCTGCTAAATGACACCAGAGACTTGACAACTGTCAAAATGACCCCCCTCACAAGGTTCCCTTGAAGAAATGCTCACTACTGTATGAAATATGCAGAGATAGTTTCTGCTTAAAGTTAAAATTCTCAGCGTAAAATCATTGTTAATAGGTTTATTATTTTCTCATTGCTCGTGCTCACGGAGTTCTGGATATTTTGGCATACATGCTACAGTAATTACAGACAGCATTTCCATTCTGTAAATGCCAGAGGAACTGATGGACAGGACAGGGGATTTGGTTGAAGGTCACACTGCTGCAATGGCCAGAACATTATCCTAAGCTATAATACATAGGCTCCATTTCAACTCCAAATCCTTACAACCATGCTATGCAGGTTTAATCCTTAGTAAATTTCCCAAAGAATCGAAACTTCATTGCTTTTTATTCTTTCTTCAACAGTTCCATCAAATACATATTTGTCCATTTATTACATCTCATCACTCTTTAAAAAATAGTTTTCTTTGCACCCACTTTAATCCAACATACTATATAAAACCTCTGATTTATTCATTAAGGAAGCACACTGGTTGTCTTGTATGTTTAAACCATAGTAATTAGTACCTAAAAATGGAAACTAGAAATATTTAATGTTTTGTTCATCCCTAAGAACTTCAAATTGTCACAGGAGACAGTGGTTTAGTTCTTGCTATATTATGCAAGTTCATATATTGTTTATAGTAGTTCCGTAGATAATATTTTATATTGATCCCATAATTAAGAAAACTGAAGCTCATATAGCATAGGACCAGAGACCAAGATGACTCACCACCTAGGACAGAGGCAAGTCCCAATATTGTATGAAACCTAGCATACACTCTGAACTATTATGCCACCTCCCAAATCATGGACAAATAGGAAGGGTTATCTGAATGATACAGACAGAATGTGCCAGGTGGCTATCACCGTGAAGAACAGTTTCCAGCAGGATTCACATCAGACAATGGCACGAAGTAGTCTCTTTAAAGAATAAAGGGGTTTCAGGTGGGTAGTAATTAAAAACATGCCCGCATCTGAGGGATGCAAAGCACCTAACAGAGAGGGGCAAAAACACTCCTGAGGGATACAAGCAGAGCTGTGTAGTCAGTAGACTTTCCAGGGGGCAGGGGATGGGCTGTGAATAATAAACAGAACAGAAAATAAAATCCCTGGAGACAAGTCATTGGTGTGATTTCTAACTTGGCTATGTGTGACTGAGTGCCCTTGGAGATGCATTTGATTTTCTTGGTATCAGTATCCATATTTGAAAGCTGATTGTGATGGCACTGACTTTGGGAACTGTTTTCAAAGTGAGGGAGAGTGGGTAATACACGGTAGTTCTCATAAGGGTTTGGAGCTAGGGAATTTGGGTTTCACTGAGCACACAATGGGGATCTTCAAACAGCAGAGCAGACCATACCTCACACATGCTCTTCCTCACTGAACAAACATGTATTCTAAAGATAAAATTCCTTCTAACACAACTGTGGTGATCAGTGTTGTCAACTTGACGGAATCGCCAGAGAAATGGGCCTCCGGGTATGTCTTTGTGGATTATCTTGATTATAACAACAACAACAATAATAATAATAAAATCATAGGAGATTGCTAGCAATTCCCCAGGCAGAGAACCCTATGCCATATAAGGGAGAGAACAAACTGCGTTGGCATGCACACATTCATTGACCTTTGTTTTTTGACTGTAAATCCTACATGACCAACCGTGTCAAGCTCCCTCGGCTTTGATTTTCCTTCCATGAGCTACTGTACCTTGAACTCTGATATAAAACAAACCTTTCTCTTTCTAAATGACTTGTGTCAAGATATTTTTAACACAGCAAAGGAAAACAAACTAAGTCAATAATAAACATTTCATAACACAGCTTTCTCCCATTGTGGCTGAGAGCCTTGTCTGGTTTCCTACTCTCCACAGAATAAAAGAGAAATCCTTTGTGTGTCATCATTTTCTGCCTCAGCTGTTGAGAGTGCCCCAGAGCAGGGTGACCACTGTACTTTCGTCTTCCCAGACTGCACAGTACACTGAGAACGTATTCACCCTTCCTCAAACATATCGTATTTTCTTAAGCTTCTGTGTATTCACATTTTCCCTTTGTACTGCTTTATCAGGAAGTGAGAGCCTTCTAAGACTTAACTCAATGATAGTATCACAACCAGCTGTTGAAATCAGCAGAGTTGACACCTACAGGAGAACTATCATGGAGTATGACAGGTTAGGATCTGTGGCTAAAGGTTTGTCTAACTACCAAGACTATGCACACATTTTTCATAAAGCCCCTGCTGGTAATGACACAGTCTCTGAACTACATATATCCAACCAGTATACACATACCCATCTGAACCACCCAGTCTACTACATGTGGTCATCTGAACCAACCAGTCTACATGTGGCTACCTGAACTACCCAGTCTACATGTGGTCACTGAACCAACCAGTCTACATGTGGCTACCTGAACTACCCAGTCTACATGTGGTCACTGAACCAACCAGTCTACATGTGGTCACAGAACCAACCAGTCTACATGTGGTCACTGAACCAACCAGTCTACATGTGGCTACCTGAACTACCCAGTCTACATGTGGTCACTGAACCAACCAGTCTACATGTGGTCACTGAACCACCTAGTCTACATGTGGTCACTGAACCAACCAGTCTACATGTGGTCACTGAACCACCTAGTCTACATGTGGTCACTGAACCAACCAGTCTACATGTGGTCACTGAACCAACCAGTCTACATGTGGTCACTGAACCACCTAGTCTACATGTGGTCACTGAACCAACCAGTCTACATGTGGTCACTGAACCACCTAGTCTACATGTGGTCACTGAACCAACCAGTCTACATGTGGTCACTGAACCAACCAGTCTACATGTGGTCACTGAACCACCTAGTCTACATGTGGTCACTGAACCACCTAGTCTACATGTGGTCACTGAACCAACCAGTCTACATGTGGTCACTGAACCACCTAGTCTACATGTGGTCACTGAACCAACCAGTCTACATGTGGTCACTGAACCAACCAGTTTACATGTGGTCACTGAACCAACCAGTCTACATGTGGTCACTGAACCAACCAGTCTACATGTGGTCACTGAACCTCATGTGCCAAGAGGAGCAACAAATCTCTTCTAACGCGAGCTGTTCTTCAGAAATGCACTTTTGAGGAAATATTCTGAGCATTGCTTTTGGACAATGACAGTTAGAGGGCTATGTAGTAAAGTCTAGAAAGAACCCTGGAGACAGGACTCTGCAGGGTGGCTGCAGTGTAGGTCTAAAGCAAGAACTTCAGTGAATGGGCAGGAGGAGCTGATGAATTTGAGTGAAAAGTAATATTCTATTATTCCACAGGTTAGTTAACTTCACATTTTCTTAACAATTGTACTAAAATTAATAAGACTACTAACGGTTAGGAATTTTGTACTTACATTACTTTTAGAAAACAAAGGCCTTCTATCATATTCCTAAGTGGAATATTTAAATGAGGTCTCTGTTCTCTAGAGAATAAGAACCCTTCTTATACGATGGACTCATTTCCTAGCAGAATTGTATTGGGTGAGTGAGTAGCAACTGAAAACAAGCTTGCCTTCTGAAGCTTTGGGAACCTGCTCTCAATTATCATTGAAATGTCACTAGAGAGGCATTGAAACAGTTTCTGATAAGATACAAACTATCACACTGGATCCAACTGCTACTGGGAGGCGCCTTTTAATTTCACAGTTGGTTGACATATATATATATATATATGACGGTGGCATAAAGGAGAGAGGGGCAGTGATCACCTCTGATGGCAGAATAATTGTCAGCACGCGAGAAGTCCTTCTACTCTGATGGGAAACACTTTTACTTATGATCTGATCTCATGGAATCTTACAGACCCATTTTACAACATCTTTCTTAGTATTTCTGGACCAATAGCAATCTTTAGATTACTTATTGTTCCCTGGTTAAAATCCCTTTAGGTTCTCCTTTTTACAAGTTTCTAGTAGTCTCACTGTTCATTTGGGTCATATGTACTCATTGTTCCATTAAACAAAGATATCTACAGCCTGCCATTGGTGTAATTAATGCTCGTCTTACACTGAGAGCATTGTATCAACATTGCTAATGAACAAAAAGCTGCTCTGATAATTAAAAGAAACAGAAAGATCACATGTATATTCTAATCTGAACTGTGTGCATATCCAGTGAATGAGAAGATAGTATAGGGATTGACAAAACTTCACATATGGGCTTAATCAGAGAGTGGGGGGCTGAGGCATGTGGTCACAAGTATGGGCAGTGGTGCCTCTCCTTTCACAGCAGAGAGCTATCAAGATGTGCTTGTAGACTGAAGCTGGCCACGAGAAAATACCCAGCACAGAAACTGCTGTAGGTCTTTCTCTAGAAGCAGTGAAAGACAACCAGAAGACAGTATTTTAAAGCCTGTCTCTTTGCCATGCGAGTGGCTGAAGTGGGCTGATGATAATCAGGAGGAGGCAGATACAGACAGATCAGCATCTTTTCTCTGTCTATCTGAAAGCAGGACACAGCTTAACAAATGCACACCGTGCACTATGGCTCCCTCTCTACCAGGGAGAAGGAAGACAAGCTGAGGACAGCTTTTGATACTAGGAACCAGGAGATGGCACCAGAGGGATCTCCATCCGTATTCCTCACTCACTGGATGTTGCCTTTCAATCAGCTCGGAATCAGGTGTTTCCTCTGGAGACTCAAACTCCTTTCACTTGCTGTTCTAAAGTCGGACTGGTCTTTGTTAAGAATGCCACGTACGCTGCGATTTAGCGTCACTTTTTGGAAACTATATTCATTCCCTGGGGCACACCATGCAGCTATGAAACAGGCCTGCTAATAAACATCTACTTTCCCTTCTGCTTGGTAAACTGCTTTATGGAATAGGGTTTCCTTTCCATTAAGAACTCAGGAGTTAGTAAAAATGATCTTTACTAAACTGGTTATGAAATGCCACCTGGCTCACTGGCACCTACGAGAACCTTCAGGTTGTGATTACAGTTCACTAAGTGTGGGATGAAGAATAGGCAGATATGAAATCTGAAAGTGCCGCCCTTAGTATGCACAACAGCTGCACAAGCTCCAATCAGAATAAAAATATTCTAGGACAGAGAAGGGGGTTATACACAAGGCCCCACTTCTACCCATAACATTATTTGCATTTGATATCTGCTGCAAAAGGAAAAAGTCAGTTTTCTACAATAGAGCTTCTCACGGGGTATATAAACCAGACTCCAGGGTAAGCACCATGGCAAGGAGTAGTTTGGTCAGGGCAAAATAAACTCCATGTGTTTTTTTTTTTTAATTCTGTTTTGATACTTTTTGCCTTGTTGAGTTTTTGTTTATTTGTTTTGATTTTCTTTTTTTCATTTTTTTTTATTTTCTTCTTTTTTTAATTTGAGAGAGAGACAAACAGAGAGACAGTAAAGAGATAGATAGATAGATAGATAGATAGATAGATAGGTTGTGTGGGTAGGAAGGTGAGAGAATGTGGGAAATTATGGGGGAAAAGAATTAGATCATAATATATTTATGAAAAATAAAATTTGGAAAAATAGTGTCTGTCTGTATTGAGGCTGCTGTCTGGATGGTGAATCCAAATGACTTGACGATTAATCACTTGAATTCACTTTAAAAAGACAAAGAAGAGAATGGTGTTTGAGAAAGCTTGTAGACAAGGAAAGAGAGAGTTCAGATAAAGTCAAACATAGTTACATTCTTCAAAAATACCAATCATAAACAAGTCTCTGTCAGGGTGGCTGACAGCTACAAAACATAAACTGTTAATGTAGGCTATTCAAAGCAAACAAAAAACTATCAAACAACATTCTTCCTTAAAAATAACTTAAATAAAAATTTTGGTATATTAAATATGCAAGTCAACTGGAAGACCATTGTAGGCCCATATTTCTGTATGGCACAAGAGCCATAAGCCAGGTCTGAGCTGATCAATAGCCAGGATGTGCTGCTCCTAGTTTCTTTTGTTAGAATGTAGATTACCTGAGAAGAGATGTTGGCTAAAGCTGATGCCTTAAGAGTTAGGAGGTTTGGTGCTTCCTTCCTTTGTAATTTGGAGAATGTCTTATAGAGATGCTAATTCAAGGCCTATGTGACAGCTAGCATACAGATGTGGACATGACAGAAAGCCCATTCACCTGGTTACCTAGGATACGAGTCTAATGTGTTTTCCCGCTCATTTTATGTGATGATATATAAGGTGTTTGGATAATAAAGAGGAGAGCTTTGAGAGATCTTGCCCTTCCATGATGACCATGTAAGCTGCGTCTGATTATTCCTCGCGACTCTGTTCCAGTCCAGTTAGGAAATCTGTGTTGGACCCACATGGGCTTCAACAGATCATCAATTGTACTTTCTTGTAACGCAATGTCTACTAAGCAAACCATTTTCATTAACAGACTAATTCAATTAGAGCACAAAATAGAATGACCGCTGCTGGATCCACTGTGGTAGCCAAGGAAGCAGATACCCATGAAGAAGAAGGATTTTATCAAGAGTTCATAAACTAGCCGGGCGGTGAGGTGCACGCCTTTAATCCCAGCACTCGGGAGGCAGAGGCAGGCGGATCTCTGTGAGTTCGAGACCAGCCTGGTCTACAGAGCGAGTTCCAGGACAGGCTCCAAAGCCACAGAGAAACCCTGTCTCGAAAAACCAAAAAAAAAAAAAAAAAAAAAAAAGTTCATAAACTAAATGAGCATGAGCAGATTAAATAGAAATTCCCATAGACATTATTTACTTATATATGTCATCCTATCTGTCTGTTTATCTACATCCATCTATCTGTCTATCTCTCTCTCTCTCTGTCTCTGTCTCTCTCTCTATTATCTATCTTTCTAAACACTTACAACCTTAAAATGAAAGTTGACATCACATTACAGATACAGATTTATAGTATTTTTTATGCTATTGTTTCACTTCAAAGTGCTTTATTATTCTTTTTTACCTAGGCTCCATAATTCTCCTTCTGCACAGGTCACATGACTACTCATCCACTCTTAAATGTGTAGACACATGGATTGCAGCATTTGTGTTAAAACAAGAAGTCTTTGGTACCATTCAGGTTTCCATGGCAGACTTTAAATAACATTTTCATAGGATTCTCACATTCATATCTTTAACCACAGCAAGCCCAAGTCATTCCTACAAATGGATTCTGCTTCTAATCTCGCAGTAAGAGTGGAAAACACTGTATTCTTTTTAATATCAACTATGGTCTAAGAAGTCATTTCCTCTTATTTTTTCCAGAAAGCTTTCACAGTGAAGTAGAGAAACCTGAGGGCATATTCTTGTCTTGTGGTAGAGAGTGACAGTACCGAATCGCACAAATGCCCACGCAGAAAAGTTAATAATATTCTACGAGGTATCTATTTTTAAACTAATAGAACTGGTTTACGCAAAAGCAGATCTGTACTGCACAATGAGAGGAAGATTCTTTAAATGTTAGAAATAATTGTGGATAAACTTTAAGAGAAAAAGCAACCTTTTCTTTTCCCACAGTGAGTTTAAAGTAATTAAATGAATTCGAAGTCTTAGCTGCTTTGCACAGCTTTTTAATTGCTCATATTGATCATGACCTAAATTAGCTTCTGCACAGTTCATGGAGCAGCATTTGGCACGTGAACTAAACCCTCAGGGATGAGCACAGTCCACAGGCATTCTAGCATGACCAAGGGTGGAATAATTATTTACATTTATTAATGTACAGACAAAAGTCATTTTCTTGGTAGACCAGATAACCAAGTCTTTACCAGATAAAGAATAAAGAAGTACTGTTTTAAGGGCCAGGAATTTTTCACTGGGGCTTTGGTAGATGATAACTTTGTCTTACTGAGAGAAAAAGAAGTCCCTCACTACATATATAGGCCCATTACCCCAAGTCTATCCAGTAAATTGGGTTTGTACATAGTGCTCAAAAACAGGCATGGAGATTTATTCAGTGATGATGTTTGTAAGCACTGGTGCTGTGGGAGAACGCTCTTGTATACTGTAAAGATTTGTCACTCGTATTAGTTTAATAAAATGCTGAAGAAAGGCTCTAGTCAGTCACAAGCGAGATGCAGAGGAAGCAAGATGAGTCTGCCTTACTGAGAAAAGTTACCAAGACACATGTCTAAACATGCATAAGAATTATGTGTTAATTTAAGTTGTAAAGAGTAGTTAGTAATAAGCCTGAGCTAATAGACCAAACAGTTTATAATTAATATAAGCCTCTGTGTGTTTCTCTGAGACTGAAGGGCTGCAGGACTGGGCGGGACAGAAACTTCCATTAACAAACTGGTAGGCTACAGAGACAGCAAAATACATAACCAGTGGCTTTCTGTTTGGGTAAAAAGTTAAAAAAAAAGCCCCAGGCCCTTTATTATTTTAATAAGAAAGAAAAATCAGTATGGTTCTTATTTTTGTTAGAAACAATATATTTTCCAAATAAAATACTGATTCTGGGAGGATCACAATAGCTGGGTGAAGTTCCACAAGTACTGTTTTAATAGGTAGCTGTTTCCTGCACTCCAAGCAAACTTGGAAAGGCCTAATGTCATGGGGCCTGAAGCATATACCCAGGTAAACAGCTCTATGTGTTCGGTCATTAAGTGTGCAACTGAACCACATGTTTAAAGATTTCACCTTTATCCACAGATATTTTAGCCTCACAAATTATAAACTATCACTTTTGGAAGTTACTTTCAAATTTGCTGGGTAACAGATATTATATGCACACAGGATCTCTTTTGTCGGAAGTAAAAAATGCAATTTTATGAAGGTCTTCTACTTTCAAAGGCCTTTTGAAAGTAGCGTCTGTTTGCCATCAATGACAATGTATCTGATGGACAAAAATACTTCAGGAATTGTTTCCTTATCATTTCTGGTTATTTCATGTGATTTTAATATCTATTTCAATATCTAGATATGCATTTTTTTTCTTATTTTTTATTTTGTTAACTAGACAATAAATCTTTTGAAATGGTAGTGTAAGTCAGTAGGTTTAAACCTCAAATTTCTCCTCATTTAGACAGAGAAATCTTAAGTTACATAGAGAACCTTATAGTAGAGTGTGCTCTGATAATAGAACTGAAAAACCTAAGTAATGAAGAAATTTTAAGAGAGGCGATATTATTAAAATTTCATTTCTTTCTTAACTAGATCTCTAGGATTTGTGTACTCAAAAAAAAAAAAAACAAAACAAAACCAAAAACCAAAACAAAACAAAAAAAAACCAAACCAAAACAAAACCTAGCATATTAAGTAGGCTAAGTTCTTTGTGTCTTGGTAGAAGATAATAACAACATGAAAACTTCTTATTAATTAGAAATGCATGGCCAATAGCTTAGGCTTGTTACTAGATAATACTTACAACCTAAATTAACCCAATTATATTAATCTACATTGTGCCACATGGTGTTACCCCTATTTCATCTTGCACTTCCTGTCTCCTCCCCATGTCTGGCTCTCAACTCCTTTGACTCTGCCCTTCTTCCCAGTGGCCTTAGTCTGGTTCTCCTGCCTAACTTTATCCTGTCAGCTTCTTTATTAAACCAATCACAGAGACATATATTCACATAGTATAAAGGACCATTCAACAGCATTATTTTATAGATGTTGACGCACTGATTCCAGTGCTCATGTGAAAGACAAGGGTGACAACAAGGAGCTTTGGTTGTCAGACTGACTGGATCTGGAAGCGAGAGAGAAACTGCTAAGCACACCGGCAAGGGATTTTCTTGATCAGGTTACCTAAAGCACAAAGACCCAATCTAAATGTGATGATACCTTCAGGTAGAAGCCCATATAAAAGGTCTGAGAGAAAAAGAAAAGCTTCTTGTTTCCTTTTCAGTCTCATTGGCACATTCATCTGCCGTCTGCAAATTCATCCACCCTGCTGCTTCCGCTGCTGCACCCCTGTGTACGTGAATCCAGCTTCTTCAGGGTTCTAATGTTGAACGAAGATCAGGGGCTCCCAGAAATGTTCAATGTCTTAAGTACCACACTGGAACTGTGAGGTATCCAGGCTCATGGAGAGAGTAGCTACAGGGATCCCGGTCTCTCCAGTGTGCAGACCGTCATTGTTAGTCTATCCAGACGGGATCATGTAAGTCAAGCCAGTCTCCTTTTAATATATTCATCCTTCCACTTCTCTTCTCTCGAGGACCAATACAGCAGCGAAAGAACCAGAGCTGAAACCACATAATGTTGAAGAAGAAGCATGTACCATACTGGACTTCAAGTTCGTTGTAAAACTACAGCGAGAGAAACACTGTAGTGCTCGAGACAGAACTGGCTAATAAATCAATTGGCATGAACTTTACCCAGAACTATCCCCGCACAAATGAAGCCAATTTATCTTGGACAAACTAGCAAAAGAAATTTCTTGACAAAAGGGGCAAATTCTTCAACAAATAGAGTTGAAAATATCGAACAGTCACAAGGAAAATTGAATCAGACCTTACAAGGTGCAGGGACTGATGCACATTCCTGTACTGAGATATAGTCACTTTAGAAGCCACGCTAGCAGTTACATACAACAATACACATAGCAATTATATTCCAAGAAACTTACTAAGTGAGTTGAAAATATGCCTATACAAAATTTGCACATGGATGTGATTTACAGCAGTTTTATTTATATTTTTCAATACTGAAAACAACAACGATGCCTTCCTACAGATAAATTGGATAAACAAACTGTTTTATACTCAAAAAATGAAATGTAATTCAGTTATGTAAAGAAATAAGCTACCAACCTATCACTGTAGATGCAAATAAAAATAACACAGGAGTGTAAGTTCAGCTTTGAATAAAACAGAGTTAGTTAGTCTAAAAAGCATACACCGATGGTTTCAGCCATGTAATATCCTTGTAAAGATAACTAGCAAAGTGGTGGAGAGAGTTAGCTGGTCACTGAATGTCAGCAATCCAGCTGTCAACAGAGAGGGGTGAGCAGATAAGCACGGGGTGATCTGGAGAGAGCAAAGCTTCTGTAAGATAACACAGGAGTGGATACGTGACATTACATATCTGTCAAAGCCCTTATGATATACAACAGAGTCAACACTTATGTGGATAGCATACGTCAATTAAAACTTAGTGCATCCATGGGGTCTCAGCAGTTGCAACGAGCAAACCACATGACTGCAAAATGTCAATCAAAGCTAAATAGGTTAATGTACTCCCAAGAAGAGAGGCAATGTAACAACGCCACTTTGTGCACAATTTTCCTGTGCATGTCAAATGGCTCTACAGAAACAATCTACTTTACAAAACAAATATTGCGGAACCTTTACTCTAAAATGAATTTTTAAGATTGGTATTCAAATTTGAAACCACAGGGAATAGACGTTTCCTCTATGTGTAACTTTTAAGGAATGGCGATTTCTTTTCTTTAAGCAAACACGTTGGGAGTCAGGTATGATAGCTCATGCTTCTAAGTCAGCTCTGGGGAGGCAGAAGGGAGCAGATCTCCACAAGTCCAAAACTAGTCCATTCTACATAATGAGTTTCTGGTCAACCAGAACTACAGTAAGACCTTTTCTCAAGAACAAACAAATGAAAACAATTTGGGGCAGTTTAGGTCACTGATAGAACATGTGCTTAACATGTTTGAAGACTTGACTTCAAACATCCACAAAAACCAAAGGAAGAAAAAAACATTCATATGTAATATTCTATTATTTTGGAATAAAGAAAGTTTACATGAAAAGAGTCATTTTCATCTGTAACATTTAAAAATAGTTTATTCTTATGTGAGATCCATTAAATAAGAACCCAATGGTTTAAAATTATACTATATTAATTTAGAAAGCGGATTAAAGATTATAATATATTAATTTAAATGA
Source organism: Microtus oregoni (assembly GCF_018167655.1). Lineage (NCBI taxonomy): Eukaryota > Metazoa > Chordata > Mammalia > Rodentia > Cricetidae > Microtus > Microtus oregoni. The sequence continues at coordinate 24,376,259 of NW_024543077.1, forward strand.
TATCTAGAAAAATATCATCTATTTAAACTCTTACCAAAGATCACAATTTTATTTTCTTTTCCTTCACAGATATTGAAATTGCCTTTTTTAATTTAAACAATTTTTTTAAGCTACATTAAGTACATCAAAATGTTTGACATAATGACAGGCAAAATTCTCATTTGCCTTCAGTTTTCCATTTATTTATACAGTTTTCAAGATTGTTCATGGATTTTGTGATTATTTTGAGACCTGAAAATTTCAAACATTTTCCTAAGTGTTCTTTCTACCTAAAAATTTGTTGTTAAAGTCTTTATCTAAGCTTTACTTCAAATAAATCCAGAACAGCCAATATATAAAACATATAAACTAGATTTATTTGTAGTTAGAATTCTCTAAAACTATGTAATAATACATAGGTGTTAATTATATCTTTAAAACATATCTATCCTCTCTATCTCCTCTACCCTTTCCTTCCCCAAGTACCAGCTCACTTGCAAGGGCATCCCCAACAGCCTCCGCAAAGTTCCCTGTTTCCATTCTTCCTCTTTCCTGATTCATTTCTCACATCACCATGGTGATCTCCCTGAAGCAGTCTGAAAGTATCACGCTTGTGCTTAGCTCCTTCAAAGGCTCCCAGCCAGCAGATAGTATTCTCTCCCCACTTCTGAGCTGAACAAGCTTCTGTGTGACTTCTAGGGAAGCATGCTCTGAGCTCCCTGCCTTGTGTGTGACTCAGGACACAGCCACTCTTCCAGAGCAGCATTCCATCTGCAGCAAGGGGGCCGTCTGCAGTGATGTGTGCACATGCACCGACCCTGCTATGGGGGGCCATCTGCAGTGATGTGTGCACATGCACCGACCCTGCTATGGGGGGCCATCTGCAGTGATGTGTGCACATGCACCGACCCTGCTATGGGGGGCCATCTGCAGTGATGTGTGCACATGCACCAACCCTGCTATGGGGGGCCTTCTGCAGTGATGTGTGCACATGCACCGACCCTGCTATGGGGGGCCGTCTGCAGTGATGTGTGCACATGCACCGACCCTGCAATGGGGGGCCATCTGCAGTGATGTGCACACTTGCACTGACCCTGCTATGGGAGGCAATCCTCTTGAACACACAAACTGGCATATGGCTTCTAGACTTAGTACCAATTTCTCGAATGACAAAATGACCGTCAAGGGGAACCAGATGTGAAATGGGGACTTGAGATGAAGAGATGACCGAGAGGAAAGGGGGTGGGATTAAATTAGATAATACATAGACAAAGAGAAGTCAATAATGAATTTAGTGTGAGACATCATTTTTCTTCCCTGACCTTCAAAAAATCTCATATTTATGAGCATTCCTAAGGCTAAGAAGGAAAGCTTGTGTTCCTCAGCATTTCTCTCCTTATTCAAAGAAACATATTTAGAATCTTCCAATTCTTGATTTATAATTTTTATTCTGGGATGAAGATGTATCTAAGTAGTATAGCACTTTCCTGCTACATTGGAGATTATAGATTTGGCCCTGAAAGAGATAAGAGGAGACAGGAGGAGAAAGGAGGTGATTTGATGGTGAAATGACCTTCCATAGGCTCATGGTTTGGTCAGTAGGTGGCTTTATTTAGAAAGGCCGTGGAACCTTTGGGGGTGGAGCTTTGCTAATAGAAGTGGGTGACTAGGAAGAAGGCCTTAAGGTTTTACAGCCCTGACCCATTTCCTGGTGTTTCTGAAGCCTGAGTGCCTGTCTAATAGGAGCAGCCAGATGCTTACTTCCCAGCTGTTCCCTTCTCCCCCTCCCCCTGTGCAGCCATGGCTTGGGTAGAATGTTCCATTCAAACTGTTGAGTTTCCTTCCTTAAATTGTCAAATATTTGATTACAGCAACAAGAAAATGATCTAAAGGATGGAAGGAAAGAAAGAGGGAGGGAGGGAGGGAGGGAAGGAGGGAGGGAGGACAGGCGTGCGGGCAGGCGGGCAAAAACGAGGGAGACAGGGACAGAAGGAATCAATTTTTCCATTCTATTCTAAAGAAAGTGACAAACCTGCTGATTATAGAAAAAGCACACAGACCAAGCCTTCGGACAAACAGTCATGGTTTGCCCACACACACTTTGAAGAAGGGTATCCAAAGCACATCACTCAGTAACTGCTGCAACTAGTTTTCTTATAAACACAGACCCAGCTGCTAATGGAATCACTATACACTGCATTTAATAAAAGCATAAGTGATTGCTACAATGTGCTTACCCTAGATGCCTGTGCTGCCAGCAGCAGAGCTGTGGCAAACACGGGAGAGGTGGCATCTTTTGATCTTTCCAACTTCGAAGACGGTTTTGACATATTCTGTTGCTCCTGAGAGTAAGTGACACTGAAGCCAAGAGAGAGCGGCCAGGTTAGATGTAGAGGAAGAGAATCCCTTTATAATGCAGACTGGTTCCCTAGCTGGGAAAATGAGGCCATGTGGCTGCTGCTGACCAGAGAGGAGGTCAAAGCTGTAAAAGGCACCAAATCATTGTTTGACTCAAAATATTAATAAGCCTTTCTTCCCTTGACGCTTGCCCATAAACCAGGACATGAGTCTCTCTGAGAAATCAGTTTGCTTTTGAGTATACAACTGTCCTGCTCTTAAACACCTTCCCGCTCGATTCCCACACTTAAATATACATATGTATTCTTACATCTCAAGATACCCTGTGTATCTTAATTAATACTCATTTATTTACAATTCCATTATGCTGCTTCATGAAAAAAGAAAGACGAGAGAGAGAGAGAGAGAGAGAGAGAGAGAGAGAGAGAGAGAACGAGAACTGACAGAGGAAACTAAGATGGGAAGGAAGGCAAAGACACAAATTAGCTTCTTATTTAAGGCAGGTATTTCTGCTCTGAATTCCAAGGAAAGATAATACCTTAATCTTCTTATTTATAATGGGTGAATTATATCACCCATGTATATAATTCTTTATCTTCCTCAGTGAAGTCTCATGTCTCTATTCTGTAGACTTTCTGCACTGATGAGACAGCCACCCTGAGGTGATCAGTCAATGCTATTGAACCTATTAGGAGTCCCCATGAGATTCGTTAAGGACGCTACTGTCGCCAAACTCTTCACCACCACAGTTCAGCCTCTCTGGCGCATGATACAGAAAAATGGCTGCATTGGATGAGGACCTGGCTTGGATTTCAGGACTGGGGCATTGGCCAACTTTGGCTAGAATTCATATTTAATCTCATTTTAAAATATGTTTCTGTTATAGTTTCCAAATTATGCATAAATTATTGAAACTGGGTCAAAACTAAAATCATCAGCTAAGCAGAGTTAATAATGCATGACAACTTCACAATCATCCCCTCCAAATACAAAGGCCCTGAAGCAGAGGCACCTTCCAGCGCTGTGAAACTGCCCAGTTGTAATGGCTTTCCGGAAAATGAGTCAAATGCTAGGAAGAAACCAATGTCCATGCCCGAGTTCAGGACAGACTGACAGAACATGAAGGGGTGTGCTGAAGAGGCTCCCTGTTAGAGACAGTTCCACTCTGTGGAACTTTATAAATGGATATGCTGTGAGGGAAATATGACTCGTAGACACTGGTTACGGACATGAAAGCAGTAACGGAGCCGAGGAATAAATGAGGAGAAACAAAGCCGAGAGCAGAATTTGCCAGCCCTCCGGTCCACAGGCGCCCTTCCTCTTCTGTTCTGGGGACGTTTTCTGAGCATACTGGTGAACTGAACTCAATGCATCCATTAATAAAAAAAAAAAAACGACATTGCATGACTTACCAAATGCAAAAGGAGAAATAGGGAAATTTAAAAAAGTAATACAGATAGAGGAGAAAACAATATTCAGCAACTCTTTTTTAAGAATACCTTTTCTTGTACTCCCCCCACCCTTTTTTCCCCAAAGATTGAAATTGAAACAAATTCTGTGATGTTTTTTGTTCCTGAAAAAGACTAAAATAAAGGTGTATGTCCTGTACTAACAAAATGGCTAGCTTTGCTACAGACTAAAAATGACCATATCCACTTGAGGTAGTAAATTCAAGACAAAAAATCTTGTAGTTATTCAGAACATGCTTCAATAAAGACTCCTTACTGCAGTGTTTGTCGGAATGTCCATGTGCACTTGTGTTTGCTTTTTGATTCAACCTCATGTGATACTCAATGCTTCCTAGATTTATAAATTACTTTGAACCAAAATCTGGCAATGAAAATTCCAGTTATTTTAAAATGCAATTTAGTCTCTATAGTTAACAAAATTTAAAGTAATAATGTAAATTTTCATTTTTAAAAATTATATGCAATTTTAAATGTAAAAATGCTATCCTATTTAGTTGAGTTTATAGGGGTATTTTCCTTTGGTATTAAACAATTTGGCATTTTGATATATATATATATATATATATATATATATATATATATGATCTATTAAGTCCAGTTAACTAACATAGCCATTAATATAGCACTTTTTTGTTGTGGTTAGACCTTGTAAATTTCCTTCCTTATTTATTTGAAAGACAAAAATACATTATCTTTAACTATGTCACTTTGCTGTGTGATAGATACCCAAATCCGTCATTTCTGTTAGAGACATTTGAGAACATACAGATCTCCTGAACAAAAAGGAAAAAAATATATAGCTGAGGTTACCATTATCAATGACCACTGTACTGGAGAGACAGTGATAGAGTTTAAAATAATAGTGATTTGTCACAATCTGGAAAGCTACAAAGTTCCGTGTTCACATGAAGATAACCAAATAAGTAAAAATCTCACCTCACAATTCATGAAACACAATATGAAAGAGACTGTGAAAATTAGGCTTTCCCTCAAGAAAAGCCTGTGGGAAGCCGTGAGTTCAAGAGCACCATGAACCGTCTGAAAGCCAGTAACATGCGGAAAGGCACATGCAGAATGAGCTTCAGATGTATTATGCCTTTCGCTGCCCAGTTCCATTCAGCCTTCATGCTTTCACGTAGCAAAGATAAATGAGGGGCACTTGAGTGCCACCTGTCGCTATAAAAAAATTCATCGTCATAGTATCAGAGGCAAAAAAACGTTTTGTAGAATGAGGTGTGGTCAATTCCATGGGTCTTGTGGGGGCTAGACAAGCTCTGTTCAACAGGGCTCTATCCATAGCAACTGGTGCTGTTGCCTTTATTAAGAGTGCTTCTGTAACAAATTCTAGAACTGAACCATGAAAGTATAGGCAGGCTGACCCTGAACTCATTCATGATCCTCTTGCCTCCACCTCCGTCAGCTGCAAATCCTACAGCAATGCGTATCAGCAATCAGACTACAACCGACAGCTCCAGAGAAGCTAGGTAACAAGGACGACCCTACTAGAGCCTTGGACTTTCCATTGGGAGACCATCATTGTTGGCATAGGTGGATCATAACCTGTAAGACACAGGAATAAATCCCATCTGTCCATCCGTCTCTCCATCCATCCATTCATCCATCCATCAATATGCATATACACACATAATTATCTATAAATTAATTAAACTTTGTTTCTCTAGATAATCCTGACTAATAAAACTACTAGGTACAAGTAGCATTTTAAATGAGATACGACAGGAAACATGCCTAGATGAAGAGAGGATTATGGGTCCCACATAAGATGTCCAGACTTCAAGCTGGCAACAGCATATCCATCAAGGATGGGGGTTTCTAAGAAAGGTTAGGATAGAAAGTCTAGGAGTCATTTAAAAGCCACAGACAGCAGAGCTATCTAAGGTGATGTGGTTGAGAAGACAGGAAGCCTGCACTTGCTTTTCAGTAGTCACTATAACCATACAAAGCTGCAAAACATTGAAGAGAAGTCATTAAAACTTGTTCTTAAGATAGCTAGGAGAGGCTCATAGCCTGCTCATGGTAAGTCACACATCTGCAAAGGGAACCAGCACCCAAGAAGGTCCCGAGTGTTGACAATGAAAACTAAGAGATTTGTTCTCACAAATGCCACACCCCTGTGTATTTCTCTTCCTGCATTAAGTACCTTGATACCTCCTCTAAATAACAGTGGATACCAATAACAGATATATTCGAATAATGCCTATTTAAATAATTCAAAACAATATGTTTGTCACTGTTAATTTTATAAAAGCTTGGAACTCTAATAACGTGACGTCATTTAATTAAATATAAAGACTTGGCTAGGAAAGCCAGACGATTATGTGATGCTCATGTTACCGTATTACAGTGAGAGGTTCCACCTTTGCAGTTCACAATGTTCCGTCTTCCTAATGTGACCTAATTCGCCGGATCTTTAGTAAAACTAAGGGTAAGAGATTCATGCTATTTGGCTTCAAACTGTATCATTCACCTTTGTCCCTTAATGCCTTATACATGTACCTCAAAAAACAGGTGATAGCTTTTCAAAGACATGTTTCAAAGTAATGAAGTTATGCCAGCTCCATTTTAACTTTCACTAGAATGGCGAACAAACACTGGAGGAAGAAGAAGCTGGCATCTTAGGGGACAGATGAAGAACACGTTTCAGTGCCCAGCAATCCAAAGAGAGGGCACATCTGAAGTGACGTGTGCTCCTCCTTTAAATGGCCTTATTCCTCGCCTCCCCTGCTTCTGATAGATCATCAATGGTGACAGAAGTATTTGTGGCTATAAAATGGGAAAACATTGACACTCAGTCTAAGCTGTGTGCAAGCTACTGAAGGCAGCAGCATAGACTCGCTACATCCAACACAAACCTTGAGTCTCTGGAGAGGCAACCCCTCTGCTGATATTGGTACAAGAGTTTTTGGCTCTTCCTGCTTGCATCCTGACATGCCCTGAGGGGAGCGAAGGGAAATGACTGTAAACGTGTCAATATCAATGGTTCCATTAATTTTAAAATGCACGTCAAAAGTTTTTAACATGTGAAAGTGACTTCAGCAATGCCCAACATCCCAGTTGACCCAGTTGATTCTTTTAGATATAAATGTGTGTATGGTTGACAGACATGAGGGTGGGCAAATGTGTGTGTGCATTCACATACATGCACCTTTGTGTGTGTGTGTAGGCATGAAGTTGACATCAATTGCTTTCTACGTTATTGACTTAGGCATGGTCTTGCTCGGTCCTTGGAGCTCATCAATTTGACTAGTCTAATGATCCAGGGTTCCTTATCCCCACCACGCCAGCACTGGGATTCGAGGACCTTCATGCCTGGCCACCTTTTATGTTCTGAGGATCCAGAGTGCAGTTCTCACACTTGTATGCCTAACACTTTACCACCATATCACGTTTCCATCCTAATCACAAACATTTTTCTGTTTTGACTAAGTAGCATACATTATAATGTCTGGTTACTGTATACTGGAGTTAGTTGGCGAATTAAGACAATAAGATCAATTATCCTGGGCTTATTCATATGCTCAGTAGTGCTAATTCCACCTGGTATGGGAGGACTGGGGTAGGGAGTTTCTAACTAACTCCAAAGCCATCACCTGTCCATGCAGAGGCCCTGTCTCCCAGAACTGCTCATTCTAGAAACCAAGCAGTTCTGGAAAGTCATTTAGTGAAGAAAGGATTTGGATGGATTAGTCTTATGACCATTTTCAGAGACAGGGAAGAAACGAGGAATTTTTCTAATTCTCAGAGGTTTTTTTTTTTTTTGTTTTTGTTTTTTTTCTGTCTGAAAGAGATACTTCTCTACACATTATAATGAGGACATAGAAGCTTCATTACGGGAAGAAGCAGTTTTTCCAAGAACTTTACAGGCAGTTAAGGAGCACGATGAAGAAATGCCTATTTAGATAAGCAACGGCATTTTTCAGAAGGGCTTATAATTCCAGATAGTTATCATTGTCAAAGTTATATAATTAGGTGCAGCCACTCAAACACAGTTGTCCATTAATACCATGGTTGTGTTACTTTTAGTCATTTTTTCATCGCTAATTTTTATACTTTATAATGTATACACAATTTGTATCTTGTGTTTATTTATTTGTAAGTATTATTTTCTGATTATATCAATCTTCCATCAGCTAACATCTTCAATAGTTACATAATATATTTATTACATGTATGTATCATCTGTCACATGTAATTTTTCTATATTGTTCTGCAATATGGTTATACAAACCCCTTACTTTTGAGACAGGGTCTCTCATTGAGCCTGGGGCCCAGATTCAGCTAGAGTACCTGTACAGAAAGTCCAATTCTCCAACCTGTCTTTTCAGGGTTAAGATTACATGAACATAACACCATGCTTTGCTATTGATGTGTGTTCTGGGAAGCGGCTAGGTCTTCAGACGTGGAGTTAAAAAGAAAAAAAAATGTTTTCCTTTATCATTCAGTGAGTTGAAAATTTCTTTGAATTCTCTCTAAAGACAAAGATACTTTTAACTGAAGACTTCTATTTATCTAGTGTGTGTGTGTGTGTGTGTGTGTGTGTGTGTGTGTGTGTGTGTGGTGTGTACACCATGCTGCATGTGGACATCAGAGGATGACTAGAGGAGTCTGTTCTTCTCTACCCCACATGGATTATAGAGATTCTACTCAGGAGGTCAGGAGTGGCGGCAAGTGCTGATCCATGCTGAGCATCTCATTGATCTGAGGTTGGTTTCACCACAGTATTTAAAGTGGAAGTTCAGTTGATGCTACTAGAGATTTTGGATACCTAATTTTTCTCATCACTATATATTGCATCATTTTTTGCTTCCTCAGCAACTTGTGATAGTTCATGTAAGATAGCTACTTTCTGAATATATCAGAACCCATTTCTGGCTAAATATCCTTTCTTATTATTGTGCAAATATCTTGCAAAACTCACCCTTCTCATGACTTTTTCCACTCATTTTTGTATGTTTGTATTTCTTTCTCCAGATCTGACACACTTTAGAAATATTTGGGTACATTATTAAAAAGAGACTTTCGAGGTTTCTATTACCATTGCAATAAACCTGTCAAACCACAGAGAATTGAAATATACACAGAAAGTGACAGATTTCTCAGCTTATTCTCAGGTCATGTAGGAAATTTTTATTAAAATAGATGCAAGGTATTTTATACAATTTTGCTACTATAAATAAATATTCTTCATTTTATATACTTAAAAATAATTGCAAATTATAATTGTAAATTTACCAACGTTGCATGAATTATACTTTTTTGAGTTGGTTCCTTTTTATCTAAAAAATGCAATGTAGCATCATAGTGGAGCAATGCTATATCCAACTGTTTTAATGCTTACAGCTCCTTTGGCTTTTGCTTATTGCAAAAGCAATATCAAATAATTTAGGTAAGACAGCTATTTTTCTTTTTGCAATTACATAGTGTGCATTTATGTATGCGTGTGTGTGTGTACACATTTGTGAATGAGTGTGTATGTGTGTAGAAGTACAGCTGACGGTTAGTGGAGAACGTAGACTATTATTTCCTGTGTACCACTCTTTGTGAGATATTCTTTCATTGCCCTGAAACACATCATGTAAACTAGATGGGCTGCCCAGCAAGTCCCACGCATGGCCCTGTCTCTGCTCCCACAGATCTATGGTTGGAAGTATCTGCTACCACTATGAACTCTGTAGACAGAACTCAAGCCATGAGCTCATTAGTCCATAGGTAAGTTAAAATTGCTTATCTCCAGTACAGGTTGAGATTAGGGTAATTCTTGATTCCGAAGTGTAAGGAAAATGTGTGGCTGTGGTCCCGGCAGAGGCGTTACATCATCTCAACCGCACGTCTGCTCATCTGACGTAATGCATTTACTGCAGAGCACCACCAGGAGGTATGAAATTCATTAAGTTTGAAGGTCTGAGGCAAGTAATTAGGGTTGTGTCATTACCCTCACATCTTCACGATGTGGATCCTGATCTGACAGATTCCTCTGTTAGTCTTGCAATACAAACTGGCTAAGAAAGACAGACCATATCCTGCAGAAAGATAATTTGTAGCTAAAGGCAACAGTGACAAGGACAACACATTTGACAACCTGGAAGAGATTAGAAAATATTCACAACTGTGCATAATAAAATAAAAGCAAGGACAAGTTTGTATTTAATGCTGAATGTTTAAAATGCATTACATATCAGTTTATAAAGCTTTCTCTGTGTGCAGCAATAATAATTAAATGAAAGGAGGCCATGGATTTGAGGAGTAGAGGGGATGGGAGGGGCTCGAGGAAGGAGGAGGAGGAAGAAATGACATAAATATAGTACATATTCATGAAATTAAAAGATAAAATTAAAACTCTGTCAACCATGATTACATTAAAACAAGCAAGCAAAACAATACCCTACCACACCGATATTCTCCAATATCCATTCTTATATTTTGTTAGGTCTCAGGAAACTGGTTTCTTTCAATTTTCCTGAGTGCTCAATGGTTGCACCTCACAGGGGAAAGGGCCGCTTTTGTAAGGAAGTTATCAGTTGAGTTACCATTAGGCTAAACCTTTGGAGATAGCTTTCTAATCTCTCAAAGCAACAATTTAAAAAGAACCAATTGTGTGGGTATCCATGCCACAGTTCCAGATAAAAATCCACCAGATCTCCCTGCTGTCAGTAGTATAGTAAGACAACATAGTTAGGTGTATCAGAGCAGGCCAGATTCCTGGAATACATGGGCATCACTGAGTTGTATTTTAACCATCTAGCTGAAAGATCCTAGAATGTGGTTCTCATAGAGAAATAAAATGTAACAAGCCCACAGCCACATCGACAGGGAAAAATCTTATCTATATGCACACTGCAGAAGTGTCTATTACTAATTCACACTGAACAAATATTTTATAAAAAGATAATCAAGTAAGCAATGTCACATTTTAGGACACAGGCAGATGGTCATCTCCTAATTGGTCTTCAAGTCATTCTATTAAAATATAAAACTGTTACAAAAGGGTGCTATCTTTTAAAATATTGTTTTCTTCATGCATATGTATGTTTATGCACATGTGAGTGCCAGTGCCAGTGGAGGCCAGACGAGGGAAGAGGATCCTCCAGAACTGGAGTAAAAGGCGGCTGAGAACGACCTCATGTGAGTGCTGGAAAAGCAGCCAGCACTCCTAACATTCCTCTGGGCTGGAGAGTTGGCAGAGCAGTTATTTTAGTGCACAAACCCAATACACAATTCACTTCAGCTGCAACAGTGTATCCCTAAAATATCCATGAAACATGTTCTGGGTTGCACGTCCAGCTCAATATTAGAATATGTTCATAACATGTGCAAAGCTGTGTTCTGTCTTCAGTATTCACCAACCCAGTTTCTAAACCTGCACTTGTCACGAGGGAAAAGCCTTAGAAATGGGCAGAATGTGACTCTACTCTCAAGCCTTCAATACTCACCCCAACATGCTTGAAAATCATAAGGATTTTTTGAAGTTTAGAAACTTCCAGGGATTATAAATTTAGCGGCAATATGCTAATCCTTCAGTAAATCCAGAAGATACACACCCTTTCCTACACTCTCCTCCCCTCAAACGTGTTCTACCTATTCAGTGAGAGCTACATGGAGCTTCTAAAGGATGCCATCAGGATTATGCAGTTCCCAGGCGCGCATATGCAGAATCCTGCATATCCAAACACAATGTCTCTCGTGGTGAGTGGTGAACATTTGTGCACACAGATGCTTGCGCACAGTAGGGCTACCACTGAAGAAAAGGGGAACAGACAACACTAAGAGGAGGCATCTAAGCTAATGCTTCTTTTCTTGGAATTTCCCCGATTCCAAGCTTACAAACATAGGAGGCTTTGGATTCATGAATGCTTCTAGATTGACTATCAAACACCACAGTGTCTATAATTAGAAATCTGATTGACTATGACCCTCACAATCAAAATGGGAAGTAACAAAAACCCGTTCATTTTACATTTCCTGTTGAATAGCTGTAACTCACTCAGCTGTCTGTGCATAAGAGTGTCAATGAAACCAGTTGAATAGGTGCTAAGGAGAACACTCTTCTAGACAACTTTTCTTTGAAATAGTAACATTAGCTATTCCCCAAAACACAACGGATTGCTCTGCACCCCATAAGATCAGGACAAGGAGGTGGCTCTCTTCACTCCCCAGTAAGCTCAAAGGTGGGATCCTTTCCAAGATACCTCCATGAGTAAGAGGGCATTTTCCCAGGGAACACTTAACTCCCACTAATTCAATTCATCCTTTTTTGGCATTATTATAAGACAGATATAAGGCTGGCTGTATCTGGCAATTTCAACTGCAGTGCTGTTCTTTGTTTTCCTACTGCAGTACTTTAAAAGTGCCCATCCCCCACCAGCAATTTCACAATGGAAAACCCAGGCAACGTGTTTTACTCTTGTTTAACCTTGAAAGATATATGATGTACTCAACGGGCGATCTATTGCTTAATTAGTTTAAAGAGGTCTGACATCAGACAGGAGCACATTTGAAATATAAATGAAGCGAGAGCTGAAAGGACTCAGTGTAGAACTGCAAGGGGAGAAGCTGCTGTCCTGTGAAGGTCGACCTGGACTTCTCTAAGTCTTCTGCAAAGACACACATTGGGATATTCAGTGCTGGTCATGGTGGGCGAGCCTTCCCTACTCCTCTGTTCGGTCTTACTAGCAAGTGGGTTTTTCATTAAGCTGTTTGTTTTGTTTTGGCTTTCTTTATGAGATAGAGCACGCCTAGGCTGGTGTCAAACTCATGATCCTCCTGTCTCATCCACCCAAGAGCCACAATTATATCATTAAGTGTCATCATTAAGTTAAATTTATTTTGAAGTTTAACCTAACTCCCATGCACACCAAATATATTTGCTGTCTACCTAATGTAGTGATTTTGAAATCTACTTTCTGGCCATTTAATGTGGAAAATTTGATCAGCAATAAAAGGGACTGATACCCAGTAGCGAGAAAGAAAAGGGAGTGGAGTGGAGGAGGGGAGGGGTGGAGAGAGGGAACTGTAGTTGTGGGAACCCCTAACGGGGTGTGACAGGTGCTAAGAGGCAGCTTTTAAGAAGCCACATTGAACATGGCACTGTAGGATTTGCAGAGTTTTTGAAAATTTTGAAAGACAGAAAATATATTACATACGTCCCCCCTCCCCCAAGCTAACACACATATAAAGGAAGCCAGATGAGAGGCATGGTGGGCATCCAGGGAAATAATGAATATGCATGCATCTATAACACGCTATACCGACTGACCAGATGGGATACTGAATGTGTGACTGGCCTGTAGAGATTCAACATACTACACCGAAGTTTGCATTTTTTTTTAGATCCATAAGATGTATTATAATGGTCACGATATACAAGCAGAGCCTTCAATTTCAAAAAAAAATAAATACAGAAAAAAAATTCAATCACCCAGTTACACTGGCTACCATTCAAGAGCTCAATAGCCACCAGAGACTGATGGCTACAGCACTGGATGAGACGGGCAGAGGATGCTCCCAAAGTCACTGAAAATGGCAACAAGCTACGCTGCTTCAAATATAGATGAGCCACACCCAACTGCACACTATAAAGCAAAAGCCTGACTTGGTGGAGATTATTTTCAGTTAAAAAAGCTAATTCACAACACCCAAAAGCTTTGCATGGAGGTCAGTGGGGATGGATGCACGGGGCCAAACAAAAAGCAATTGTGTAGACTCAACCAAAGGCAGCGCTGATGAAGCCAGAAGGACTGAACAGGCATAAAAGAGAACATTTTTCCTACTACAACTGAAAGGGAAAGTTCCCTGTTGTAGACCTCAGAGGGTGGAATCCAGGTGGCGGTGCCTCCACTGGGAGATAGGAGAGGAATCTATGCAGGCTGGAGAAGAGGTGGCCTTATCTTTGACCTGTCTAATTTGAGACTTTAGCTGAAGACTTCAAGAAGATATTTGGGTCAGGAGGTCTCAAAAGTAATTTCTAGTCACTTTTCTTTCTTTTGCAGTTGATTTCCTGTCTCAACTATCCCAAGACACACTGTAAGATATTGCTTGATTTCTAAAGCCTTTAGAGCAGATTAAACAGTAAAGGAGAATTGAGGCTCAAATTGGTGAAAAGAATGACTTAGCCTGAGTTGCAAGCTTCTGGGCTTCATCTTATTACCTGCAAGACATCAGTGCAACAGAATCATACCAGCTAAGAGCGACCACTGTTCCTTCCCGTCCTTCAGGTCCTAAACTCTGAGGATTGGTGATGTCCTCAGAGAGTGAACAACACCTCGGTTTAGAAGAAAGGAGCTATGGCTTCTAGTCTTTAATATATGCCTGGCTGGGCATAGCTCACATCAGCATAAGTGTTTAACAGAGAAGTCTTTCCCATCACGGTTCATGGCCCTTTGTAATTACCTCCCATATCTCTCCCACTGAGACCTACCTTTGACAGTTCTTCAGCCTTAGCATCAGCACACACTCCTTGTCATTTGCTAGTGATTGCTTCACAGAGAAAACAAACAGACTCCATTTCCCAGGTTGACAGCTACCTTCATCCATATCCATCAATTTTCTGTTTATTTCATAGGAAGTCATTCTTGCTAACTACTTGATTTACAAACAAGAAGTTACAGAAGGAAGAAGTAAAAGAAAGGAACAAAAGAAGGTTATAGAAGGTAACACAAATGATTAATGATACAGAGAGGCACAATTTAGATGGAATTTTCTTGCATCAGAAGTTAAATTGCTGTGTTTAAATATTCCTCTCAAAGAGTCAGAAAAGACCAAGAATTAAAGATACAGAAAAGGAGGAAATGATGACAAAGTCTCCTAAGAATCTAGAGAAGATGGCGAGAAAGTGAAGATGCTGGTTGACTCTGACGTGGCAGAAGGGCTATCGATCGAAGAGCAAAATGAGCAAGAATGTGGACCAGGGAGGCACGACAGAACCCTACAGGATCCATGTGGGATGTCAGCATGTTTTACTGACTTCCTCTTCACTTCACCTCCACATAAACCATAACTTCCGGCGTGCTTGGGAGACACAGAGATCAGGCTCACAATCTCAACACCGTTCTCTTCTCGGTGTGACACTTTTAGCCTTTGAAACTCGACAACCACTTCTCCTTCATTCAGCATTCTCTGTATTTTAGACCTAAACCCAGAACTTGTATTTCCATTTAGGGACATGCTTGCATTGATTTGAACGCTTGCTTAATGTCCTACACATTCTTTTTCAAAACACTGATGTACCCTGAATTGTCAGTTGCTACCAGAAATACACACTGTAAAAGAAAAAAACCACAAAGCACAACAAACATGCTACCAAATTCTAAATGACGATACCAGATTTCCAGCTCAAGTACCTACACTTTTCCCTGACCCCAAGGATCCTCATCTGTAAAATATGTCTCATTTTCAGGGAAAGGTCAACTGCATAGAGAAAATTCCTATGCAATTAAACTTTAAGGTCAACATCGCCCTGTTTATTCTTAATGCAACAAAGAAGAAATAAAAGATAAAACCTTGACCATTATGGTTTCCCAGACAGGTTGTTCACGCCTAATGAGCATGCTGTGTCAGAAGTTAACTTGGAAAGTGTGGATTCTGGAACTTAAGAACAAAATTTCTGCGGAAAAATATTACAAATTATAACTAGGTTTCCAGAACAGCTCATAAAAGCAAACTGAATACACTTGAAATACCCCCAATTTGCATGAAATAACAGGAAATAGCATGTGGAATCCAGATGTGTTTCCCTTTACGTGTCGCTGTTGGAGCTTGGGTAAAGCCTGGTGACTCGCCTCCTAATCTATTGCTGGAGATGGAGTCACGGGTGAGGCTGGACATTTATTTTGATCTGTTTCCATTATGCTAGTAACATATCACCGGATTCGAGATGAAAGAGAACAGTCAATGGGGGACATTCGGACTGTGGCCTGAGGGTGCAGGATCAGAAACAGATAGATAAACAGCTCTTGAGTCAAGAGATACATTTTGTTTTCCTCCCCTATAGGACTTCAGATAATCACGATGTCCATGTCTATCACAAAGACTAAGAGGCAAACAGTTGGAGAAAGATAAATTTGCAAAGGAGAATACTGAGGGAGCCAGAGAATGGCAGCCTTGGGAAGAAGCCAACCATCTGACTGTTTGCTCAAGAGGAAGCTAAAATGGCACTGAAATAGGCACCAAATTCCTTATCTTTGGAAAAATGGAGAGACAGTAGATCGTAGAAACAATTACTAGCAACTAAATTGCAAGGCAATGGAAGAGGTGACATGAACTGTTCTCAGGTAAGGAGTAAAGAGATGCTCTCTCTATCACAGGGAAGAGGAGGGAGGGTTAAGCCAATAGATTGGTAGTGAGAATTTAGCTCAACCATGCATAATGTGGAAAACACCCCATCCTTGCATCAGGCAGAAGACCTGAGGCTCCTTTTGCCGTGTTACTTGAGAGAGACAGGATTAGGTTGGTAGCATTGCTGAGTCATCAAATCTGCCTGGAATCTGCCAAGAAGCAAGGACAGGAGCCATAGCAAGAGATCAAAGGAAGAAAACTAAATTTATGCTTGTCAGAAGATGAATGTCTTAAGGACTGCTCCATTTATAGAAAGAGATAAAAGGAAGAAAACTAAATTTATGCTTGCCAGAAATGAATGTCTTAAGGACAATACCATTTTTCACTTAAGTGAATGACGCCCAGGTAAGTCAGAATGTTGTGCAATCCTGCCTACTGTGTGGCTAGCTGAGCTACCTGAGTAGAGCTGCAAAACATTCTTTTTAGTAAGTCTTCTGAGCTGACTAATTGAAATTGATATAGTTATTGGCTGTTTGAAGTGTGTAATTCTATATTGATTTAATAAAATAAAAATGATTTCCAGGCTCTTATTTAAATATATTTATGATGTCAACTTTATATCAAACTTGGATACTTTCTTGGAAGGGTCAAACAGTATATTAATAAGTATATTAGAAAAAAGATACTATTAATATTAAAAAATTGAAATGTAATTTATAAAGTTTATCACACAAAACTTTTATGAGGACACACAGGTAGGATGTAATGTCGGATAAGAAAGCTGTAGCTCCTGCTTTGTTGGCATAGCATAAATGAGGAAAACAGGGAAACACTGTCCATTCTGAGGTGGGCTGTGGTTGGGTAAACTGAGGTTGCTGCAGTCTCACCCAGAAGATGAGAAGGAGTTTCTATTAAAATTCATTTCTAAGTCACCCAATACCTTAGAGAGATCCTGGACCAAGCGATGAAAAGAAAGGTAGGGGTCAGTCTTCCTAGGGAAAGTGTGGTATGGTCCAGGAGGCCATGCCAGATCCAGAGCATCTGCTGTATTCTCACAAAACCACGAAGCTCACGAAATCATTAACGGTCACTCTTTATCATTTCTCATTCATGATCATGAGTGTAAGTGTGCAGGGAGTTTGGGGGTGGGGAACTGTCTTGTAGTTAAAAAAGGGAGAAGAGGATCAAGAAGTCTGTGTTTCCTTTAGGAAGCTGCCTGGCTGGACCCTTGGAGCTTTTGCTACCAGCCTGAGAAAGAAGCACCACAGAGAAGGGCTGAAATCAGACCTTCACAAAGGGCCAATCTATACATGCAGTCTTTAAAACCCCTGAACCTTTCTGTGGAATGCAGTAATTTCATTGTCACTGTTTTGGGAAACAATCTGTTTTTGCAGAAAAAATGTACTGATCAAAATATGTTCAATCAAAATCTGTCCAATCTGGAAACAGAAAGGACAGCCTTAGAGATGAAAAGGCACTAGAGTTCCCTCCACACAGAAAATGTCATCCTCTGCCCTCTGATAATTAAGAGAAAACACACACCACTACGATCTCGTACCGAAGTTGCTTTGACTATGGATGAAGGGGAGAAGGCATAACAGGTCCAGGGACAACATAACCAATCAGGAAAACACTGTGGGAACAAAGGTGAGATGATACTTTCCTTGGGGTGTTGGCAGAGGGCGACAGAGAGATGTGGACAGGGGCAGATGTCACCTTAGCTCCACTGGGAAAGGAGAGACTGAAGAGGCAAAGCAGAAGATGATCTCTCTCTTTCAGGAGCTCACTGCTCAGCAGTGTCAGAGGGAAGACAGCTGGCTTCACCAGCAAGAGGAGAGGACAAAATGGTCACTCAGTTACTGACAGTACAGAGCCCGTCATAGTCCATAGCAGTGTGTGAAAGACAGCAAATGAGGTCAAAGAGGAAGGACACAAACTATTTCCTATGGACACGTCCGGGCCTTCCACTGCGGTACAATTCACTGCAATTTTATGTCAGCTCTCTTCCGTCTCTGCTTCTCTTCTTGAAGCTTCAGCAGCTTTTAAAGTGACTTAAATGACCCCAATTCAACTTAATTCATTCTCTTCAGTGGTCTTTGAGATTAAAATTCAGTTAATGGGAAAACTAGTCCTAGCCCCACGGAATTGGTTAACTGCTCTTTCTTCGGGTCCCGTGGCCTGCTCCTTGTCATAGTGCATCTGTAAGAAATTTCAAGTTTATTCATTATTTGTCTGTCGTTTAAATATATAATGCACTTTGGGCACACCTTACCCCACCACACTGATGGGTTGAGCATACTCTTCACTTTCCTGTGTATGGTAATTACCAGGTATTAGGTATGTTTCTGGTAGCTAAATAACTGGAAAAAAAATAACCCACATGGCAAAGATAAAAAAATATCAGTCTCAAAATGAAGAGTGACAGGTGATGAAAAAGGAAATGCTGGGATGTAGCGAATACAGAGGGACTTAAACATCTTTATTGCTTTAAGCCAATGGCATGACACTAGCGATTGCAAAAATGGACTCAAGTGTTATCATTAAAACCCCCTATGTAGCATGGCTAGCTACAGAGTGACATTTAAAGATCTCAAATGGATCTGACATTTTCTCCTGACTCTCCCTGCTTTGTCTAATACAATTTGAACTGCACACGTGGTATCCCCCAGGACAACGAGCCAGAGAAATAAAAAAATGTTGTAGATTATTTTTAATGATCTGACAGCTCATTAGAGAATAAACATAAAATTCCAGAGCAGAGTGGACAAGTTTATTATTTATTTATTTATTTTACCTTAGTGGTTCTCAGATAGAAAACAGCAAGATCCCAGCCGAGATTTAGGAGTTTCCTGATCCATTATATCTGAACTGGGTCTGTGACTCTAACTCCTGATACATGAAGAGACTTTCAGGTTGAGTTCATCACTGTCATCTACATGTTAGAAAGTTGAGCTCAGGAAAGCTTGGTGGCAAAGATCGGAAACCTCCAGGCACCAAGGACTGTGCTCCCAGCAGCGGTTCTAGAGAAGGACAGGACCTAACCTGAAGCTGAAAGATACTGGGATTTAGATGAATCTGTAAGAATCTAGCTTTGAAGTTAGATGTAGAAAAGCTTCTCCTGACCACCATACCGGGGTGTGAGGGTGGGATGGAGCCATGATCACAGCAGAGTCGCTATGATAAACCTCGTAGATTTCCTAGAGCGGTGATGACAGAAGCACCTGCAGATGGCAGGGGCCTTATGCTGAGGAATGAGTATTAATGGCACCGCCATAAGCAGCTTGTAAAAATGATAAAATCAGTTCTTCATCACTAATCACAAAAAATAAAAGGGGATGGGCCATAAGATAAAGGTGTGATGCATGTGATTGATGGGATGCACCAATCAAGGAGTGTGTTGCTTTAATGGTTGGTGCTTTCTTCCATTTAATCCTGGGGGGGAAAAAACAGCCTCTTTTTTATCTCTAGTGACAGACTAGAATGTGGGTTGATGCACCTTTAGAGCCCAGGGACAACTGTGTACTTGTAGGTGTTTTCCTCCTGGAATATTCTAGATCATCTCAATAGAACTTGCATAGACAGGCAGACATGCTATGGGAAGGAGGAACCCAATGTCTCCTGGACCTTACCCAGAAACGATAGCAATTGCAACACATGCTTTAGCAAAAAAGACAAAGATAAGGGTCATGA
Organism: Microtus oregoni; assembly: GCF_018167655.1. Lineage (NCBI taxonomy): Eukaryota > Metazoa > Chordata > Mammalia > Rodentia > Cricetidae > Microtus > Microtus oregoni. Next base: position 24,396,046 of record NW_024543077.1, read on the forward strand.
GACAAGGGCAAAACAGTGGCCTCTGTCACAGGACCGTCTCTCTGAGGGTGAGCGAGAGGACCCTATTCTGTGATAACAACACATATCCTTGAACTAACGATGCTTTTCTGAACGTCCCTGTGAAGCTGCATTCCTTCACAGCACATCCCCCATATCAGCAGGAGAGAACTCAAACACCTTGTCCTGCTGGCACAGTCCGTCCACACTTACAACAAGTGTTTAGTATATGTTTCCAAAACTGTTCTCATTTACCACAGTGTGTATGGCCCACTTCCGTCCTGCGTATTCCTTTCTTCCCTTTTTAATTGCTGGAGGCAGCCCTAGCGGAAAACCCTTTTCTCTGTAGTATTACAATCTGCACAGGTTAAACTGCACACCACCAAACCTGACAGGAAGACAGGCAAGTGGGTAGGAGCTGCTTACTGCACACCTCTAGCAGGAGGGGCAGGGGACACGGTGTCACAGAATAAGACAAGTTTGTGATGGCTCCCACTGACTCTTCCATAACGCCAGAGTCATCTGTGCCTTAGTGTGCACCCTCTTCATCAGTACCTCGGGAGTGGCAGATACTTCTACTAATCTGGGACAAGGGAATAAATATGATTTGTAGACTCCTGGAATAATTATGCCATGTAATAGGGCTTTTATAAAATTATCTAATTATTGTCACAACCTCTTAATAAAAACATCTATAATAAAAATATTCTAGGTCATCTGGAGTCAGTGTAGAAGACACAAAAATTATCCTTGTGTGGTTACAGGGCTGGGTAGTTAAACCTAGGGCTTCATGCATGCCAGACAGAGGCAGTACCCCTGAGCTATATTCCCAGCACTATAAATTCCTTTTGTACTTGAATTTATGTGTCCCATTCCTAGGGTTGGAGAGAAGATTTCGTGTTAAGAGGATGCACATCTTTTGGAGAAGATCCAACTTTGGTTCCCAACACTCGTGTTAGGCTTCTTATGACCACCTATAACTCCAGCTCCAGGGAATTTGATGCCCCTTTCTCGCCTCCTTGAGTCCTGCATTCATGAGCTAACCTCCCAGCATATGTGTGTATGTATGTGCACGCACACACACACACACACACACACACACACACACACACATATAAAATTAAAAGTAAAATAAAATCTTAAAAAATCCCATAACAGCTATCAAATGTACTATGACATTGATTTTAATGTTCAAACATTTTCCAGACACAATAAGTCAGCACAAGTAATGAAGATGATAATTACATTTGCTGTGAGAGAAGCCAGAATATCAGAGAGTCATAGAATCATGACTTGTATCTACTTATTTACTATTCTATCTGATTGTGTATATGTGTGTGTGTGTGTGTGTGTGCATGTGTGTGTGTATACACGCACACATATATATGTAATAAGCATGTTTGGAGCGTTAATTTCAGCACTGTGATAGAATTGTGAGCTACACAGGTAAAACTGGTACACTCTCTGCTAAACCTTGAAGTATATTCCAAGGAAAATAAGTGCCAAAACATGAATGCTGATCATAAGAAGTTTCATATGTGAGCTGGAGGCAATAGAGGAACGCTGAAAAGTCTGCAGGAGTGGAGCAATGACCTTATAACCAGGATTAGATGGGAAAGTGCCTGGAGGTTCACCTGGAGGGAAGGTACCAACACCCGCAAGACATGATGCTTGGCAGGTCTCTGAACTAATATCAATGGAATCCAACAATGCTAAGGGGAGAAACACTGGGGAGGCATGCCGAGTCTCTAACGCAAAACTCTGAGCTGTAACAAGGGGGCATTATTATCAAGCCGTAATTCAGCTCCTGAATAGAAGGTGACAGACACCCTTCACAGATGTGGAACCCTGTAAGCATAAAGGTCTGATCCTTAGAAATGCTGAGATAAAGGGACATATACTGGAAATGTCCGTGGGGAAATCCCAGCATATTTGAGAGGTATCTATGAAGATACAAGGACTAATCCTGCAAAAAGCATAGGAGAGTATGGATATGTCTACCCTACACAGGTAAGTAAGAAGTAAGAAGGCAAAACAGGAACGAACATTAGGTTTCCGGTATCTGGAATCGACAAGAATTGAACTGTGGCAGAAAGGCAGGTGGCAGGCACTGGGCTGCTTCTTGCTCAGCACTGACAGGAGGGGCAGAGGACACTGCACTCCAAATGTCACTGAACGCCACGCTTTTGTAATGCCACCCGATGAACCACAAATAACACCAGAGCCATTTACGTCTTTCAACACACCGTCTCCATCATTAACTCCCAGCTGACAGTCTTTGGACAAGAAGACTGGAAAACATCCAGATAAGTTAGAGGAAAGGCCAGGGGTGGTGCAAAGATTAGGACATGGTTGACAGTGTCTGTCCATTTAGAATCCACTTAGGAAGATTTCCTGAAATGGGACTAAGGGCTTTTCTCAGATCTTGACCAAAGAATTGTCTATGAGAGCACATTACCCTGCATTGAGTAGCTACAGACGAGAAGGCAGGAAAATGCATAAGACATGGCTCCCAGGAAGCCTCCCTGCAAGACTGGGAAAAGTAAGGCAGAGGGGAAAAGGGAGGGCTGTGGATCTTTATTCTTGAAGATAGAAATGTTTTAATGTTATGAGAGAGAGAAAAAAAAGGAAAGGAAAATAATGGGATCTAAACTAAGTGGCAAGGTAAACTGATGAACAGCTGAGATGGAAAGACAGGAAGGGGAACACTGGGCTGTGGATAGAGCAAGGTAGGCAAGATAAAGGGTGAGCCACTGTATGGGTAGTATTTAGGATAAAGCTTCATGTTTCTGATTTTCTTCACAGTGAAGCCCATATCTTCTATTCTCTCAGCAAGACTGGAGTGTTATCTCATACTGGCATTATGTTAACCACACAGTGAAAGCCATGGTAAACTAAAAAGGTCCTTTCCTACAAGGAAGGGACTGTGTTGGGCTTATGATGGGAGGGACCATGCCATACCCCAGCCATCCAAGATCATCTGTGATAATCTTAGCAGCAACTCACAGTTTGCTATGGGTACAGAAGAGCTCTGTATGCTTCTGTGGTTCTTAGACATGAAGATCAATATAAAATAGCTTACCTTCCCTAATACAATTACAAAATGTTATCTCCCCGAGTGCTGCCCACGGTGTGGTTCCAATAGTTTCCAGACTAGGAAGGTGACTGGAATTCATTAGCCTTAGCAGTGAACTGCATTCTGACCTTGGTCTAATCAGGACAATTTTCTACTCTAGAGAGCATGATTAATTATCTGGTCCGTTTAGAGAGGCAAACCCAACAGAAAAGGCAAACAACAAACAAAACTGCATGCCGCGTCCCCTTTGTGATTAGGACTTTGGAGCATTTCTTGATAGAGTGTCTTCCCTTCAATAAACAACATGCAATCGAAAGAGGACGCCATTTGAGGAATGGTTAAAGAAACACACATGCAACACTCAGGTTATTTTATCAATGGAACTGAAATGATTTTCCTGTAAAAATCACATGTATTTTCAAATGTATTTACTACATTATATTTGGTGCTCGTTTCTCTCTATAGGAAGACACAAAAGTTTATGCTATATTGAAAATACTCTATCAAGGAAGTGATAAGCTTGCCTAAATACTGCAATTATGTCTGACATACTAACTACTTTTGTTGTACCATTTTAAATCGCACTGTTTACTACTGGAAAAATACTTCAACCCAAAGACACAGAGCACTCCTCTGGACATCACTAACAGAGATCTTAGAAGAAATCTGCCAATCAAAGTTGTATATGACGATGGGCCACAAAATGCACCACGTGCCTTGCTCTCCATGATCTCTGTCTGCATTTAAATATGATACTTTAAATACTTAAAATATGCATTTAAATATGATGCTTTATATGATGCCTAAGACTCTCAAGAGAAAGAATGAATGTGTTCACAAACAGCTAAGGGGGAGACAGTCTCATTTTTAGCAATACAGGTTCCTCTCCTGTGAGCAACATTCCCATTGGATTCAATACAGTTTTTGTTGAATTGATTCACCAAATGAAGCCCAATAGTAAATACTCTTGGAAGGATAGCAGTCATTGCCTAATTCTGCACAGTGTTGCCTGTTCGCATGGCAAAGGAGAGGACAGTCTTTCCCATCTCATCAAAACAGATGGGCATATTTACCAGCCAAAGCAAAGAGGGTCAGTGTTAATTTGGGGCATCCTCTCTGTGCCAAGGATACTGGCACATTTTTTTTTAAACCACTCAAGTAATAGCTTGCCCGGTGTATTTAAAATAAGCTTGGTGCTGTTCTCATGGCAAAGGTAACTGCAACACCCTGGCAATCTGGCTGTTCCTAACCCAGGTGCCCTTTTGTCCTGCCAAAAGCTGGAACGGGAACAGGTTGGGGAAGGAAGATGACTCTTGAAAACTCAATACACAAGGTCAAGAGTTACTTCAGGGAAGAGACAAAAACAGGAAACGATGAAGCAATTTCAGAATGTGCAAATATTATCTCATCCTTGAAACCGTACCATCTGAATCTAATAGCTGTTCTCTAGAATTCCCTTCCAGCTGACCATTTATTTACATTCATGGTCAAAGCACTTAGATGGCATTCTGAATGCCTAGGAAGATGGTGAGTATGTCACACAAATACACACATGTATGACTGTGATAGCACCAATCAGTACCAGTTAGCTTAATAAGACAACGACCAAGTCTTCAGATCTATCCCTCATCTGTCATTGTAGGATTTGGATATTGAGAAAAGCACAAAATACTTAGAACAAATGTTTCTTTCATAGAGTCAGATTAGATTGTTTCTTTCTAAGAGAATTTATTTGTAGCATAATTTCAGTTTGCTTAAAAATGAGTAGAAAATGTATTTTGATAATCTGATTGGTCATCACAATTTATTATCATTATCTTGCATAAATGGGGGCTATTTATTGTCACTAATGAGCTACTCTGATATTTTTAACTAAAGGTTAGAGTCTATGTGAAGGTTCATCGTTGTGTTGTACAGTTTTATTGACTTTGATTCTGGTAGGTGTATAGTGTTATATTTCCAACATTATATTATATTGATTTAATTTTCCTAAATATCAACTACATTCTATCTAATTGCCCTTCATCCTCCCTCACTGGACTCCTGGCAGCCACCAGATTTTCTTACTGAAACTTATATTTTGTTTTGTTACCTTTTCCAGAGTGCAATATACTTGGGATTACCCAATAACAACCTTTTTAGACTCAAATTCTTCCATTTACCAATAGGCGTATAATATTCTTCCATGTCTTTTGAGGCATAATTTTTCATTTCATTTTAGAGAGTAATAATACTGAACTGTGTTTATGTACCACAGTTTCTTTACCCATTCACTCATTGTAGAGAATCAGGATTGCTTCCAAGTTTTGCTAAATTTGAATAAGGCTGCGGTAAATACACATGGCCAATGTGTATGCAACTGACTTACATAATAACTTAGGAACTGACTACTGGAACATAATAGTCATATTTTAAAGAAATGATCAAAATATCTTCCAAGGTGATTATACCATTTTGCATTCTCACCAGCAACAAATGAGAATTTCTGTCATTCTATATATTGTTGGCCCTTGGCATTGTCTGTTTTTTGCATTTTAGTTGGTTTATAGTGGCATCTTGTTTTATTTCATGGTTCGCCAGTCTCTCTCTCTCTCTCTCTCTCTCTCTCTCTCTCTCTCTCTTTCTCTTTCACACACACACACACGATTATCTTTATAAATTACCTTGCTGTGTGTGTATCTTTTTTGTGGTAAGGTGAATGTTCACAATTCTCATTTTAAAAAATGCCAATTAGTTATTTTCTTATTGTAGAGAGTTTATATTTTGGTCCTAAATATGATATCAGATATATGTGGCTTGCATATATGTCTCTGTGTGTGTGTGTGTATGTGTGTGTGTGTGTGTGTGTGTGTATATATATGTATGTTTGTCTATATGTCATGTATGTCCTATGTCTAGCTTTTCTTTCCAATCTTAGAACTGTGTCTTTTGCAGATAAATTTTAATTAAAAGACTAAAATGCAAGATTTTCTTTTCATGGGCAACCGGTTTTTTGGAGATTATACCTACTAAAGCTGAGATCAATTAGACTTTTCTCTATGCTACTGCATATATGTTTTCTAGTTTTCAGATTAGAATGTTGGTTTGTTATTGATTTGAATTTAACTTTTTGTATTTTTATTTACTTTTGAGAATATATTTTTGTCATATTCTTTTCCTGACCATAGCTCTTATCAGGTCTTCTACCAACCTCCCTACTCATCTGATTTAGTGTTTTTCTCTCTCTTAAAAAAGAAAACCAAACCCCAAGTCAACTCCCATTACATATACCCCTAAAAAAATGAACCCCCCAAATATGAAGTCCATTTTTGGTTGGCCAACTATTCCTGATCATCAGGTCTCCCCTAAAGTGTAGCTAATGTACTCAATTCAAGAAAACTGATTTTTCTCACTCCCAGCAGCTGTTAATTGCAAAGAGCTTTTTTTTCCCCCCCGAGACAGGGTTTCTCTATAGCTTTGGAGCCTGTCCTGGCACTAGCTCTTGTAGACCAGGCTGGCCTCGAACTCACAGAGATCCACCTGCCTCTGCCTCCCGAGTGCTGGGATTAAAGGCGTGCACCACCACCGCCCAGCTGCAAAGAGCTTCTTAGTCAGGGATGGGACTTTATGCTCTGGACTCCAAATAAACATATTTCTATACCCATTGATCAGTGTATCATTCAACCTTCATCAGAGAAGCTTCTTCCTATAATAGAGGGGAACTAGCAATGATAGTTTGACACTCAGTAGCACTCAGTCCTAAATGGAATGTCTTTAATAGACCCTGCCTCTCAAGGCTCAAAGAAGAGATAGAGTTTAAGAGCCAGAGGCTGGGGACAACTCCAGGAAAAGTGTTTTCCAGACACAAAAGGATTAATGCACATATGTAACTACAGAGACAGTAACAACATGGGCAAGTCCTAGAAAAGCTGCAGCCAGCCAGAATCCCAGCACGGATTTTAATTTAAAATTATTAACGGTACAGAAAGCAGTCTAGAATTTTTCACGTTACCCAAATGTTCAAGCAGAATTTGTTAAAACATCTGTCTTTGCTCCGTTGAATTGTCTTTGCCTCTTTTGATAAAGGTCATTTGGTTTCATTTGCTTGAGTTTACTTCCGGCCTCTTTCCTTATTTGATTCTTTTTCTATTCTTTCAGTGTCCTGGTTAATTACGAGAGCTTTTAGTAAGCTTACTAATGATTATCAGGCACTAGTCTCTCTGCTGCTGTCCCTATCCCAGTCTGTATTGCATTGATTACTCTGGTATTTTGCTTTCTCTTATGAACTTCGGAATCACTTGGTAAATATTGATAGTATGACTTGCTTGGATGTTTTTACTGTCATGGTGCCAAATCTATTGATTGTATCCATAAGAAATGACATGTTAACTGCAGGAATTGATTCATCTAAATAACCCATTCTAGTCTGCAATTATCTAGATATTCTGTATTTTTAAAATCAGGGTTTATAATTTCCTTTATATGGATCATAAAAATGTATATATTATTTGTAGTCAAGTGTTTAAAATATTTTCAGGTAATATATATGATATATGAGTAGTAGTTTCAAATTCTATCTGTTTATTGATAAAATAGAGAAAAACTACTAACATTTTTACTTTAAACCCTGTTTTCTACAGCTTCAAGCTAAGTGCTGAGTGGACCCAGGTCTTCTTTTCCCAACTCTTTGAAGGTATTTTATGTAGGAAAACCCACATTTCTGAATACAGACTTAGTTTTTCTCACTTTACATATAAATTTAGTTTTAAGTTTTATATATTTATTTTCTTCTTGCATTATCTAGGACTTCCAGTACAGTGATAAATATTAGTGATACAAAGAGATGCTCTTGCTTTGTTTTCAATCTTAGTAGAGAAGTATCTAGTTTCTTACCATGAATCTAGTTTCTTACCATGAATCTAGTTTCTTACCATTAATCTGATGCTCTGCAGGCTATTTGCAATTCTTTAGCATGCTGAAATGACCTCTATGCCAAGTTTGACACTGTTGTATTTTTAAAAACACTCCTTTTAATTTCTTCATATGAAAGTGGATGGAAAACCACTGGCTGAGTGTTACATCTTGGCAGGACATTATCTATCATTGGTACCAGTAGCTGCAGTTGTTGAGATCAGTGTTTATTCATCGGCGATGTCAACACCTGCAGATTGTCTTTTCCTCTATGACAGTGACCATCAACCTCTCAGCCATGCGTTGAAACACCTATCCTCCTCCTTCTTCTTCTGCACTCACATCCCACAGTCTTTCATCACTAAACTTTGTTAAGTGCTAAATTACTAATAACAAATAACTCATTACCTCTGCCTCCTCCTTTCCTGGCTTCTCAGTCCAATGACTTTACTTTGCATTTACTGCAGTCTTTGGTAGTATTGATTTTCCTTCCACTGCATAATTTTATCCAATACATGGTTTTATTTTCTCTAACATATCAGACAATATTCAAATTCACATATTCCAAACTTCTCGCCAGTTTCTAAGAGAGTCAAGTTCTTACTTTTTATCATTATTCAAAATCTTAAGGAACATTGTGCTCAACATTACACAATATAACTCTCAGCTCTTAACTCTTTGCTCCTATTTCTTTTTCTTTTTAATAGACACTATTTATTGGGTTTTGGAGTATTGATGTTTATTTTATTTTCACTCATTTCTTCAAAAGCTCTATATGATAGACTATAGCCCCATTTGAACCTGACTTTACTTGATGCAGAACAATTTGGAAGTCTAGGCATGATAATATGGAAAATAAACAGGAACCAGACATATAGTAGTGGAAGCTCACATATAATGTCAAAAATATGAAGAAGTTATTGTTTCCTATGCTTGACTATAGTCAGATAGATGACATGCTAACAGAATAATAGAAGCCAGAAGTCAATGAAATAATAAACTTAAGAGGTTGTAAAATAAAACAACCATCTTATAACTGTATATTCTATAGATAACAAACCAGGATAAAGAACCTTTTCATATAAATAGAAATTAAAGACTCCGAATAGTATATGGTAGATTTTTTACAAGGATTTTTTAAACATATATTCTAGACTATATTTAACTGGCCCTTGTTAAAAACTAATGTGAGACTAATAGGATTCAGAAACATGGCACAGTAAAGAATACATCTGCACAAGCCTCTACTAAACAAAATCGTAACAGTGTTAAACTGAGCAATGTTAAAATGGAGAAGACCAACATGAACATAATAGAAAATTAGTACAAACATACACAAAAATAGAAATCAAAGGACTGATAAGCACACACTCAGGATACTGCTGCTGTCTTTTTAAACAGTGGCTCATATGACACGTAGTTCGCTCTTATTTTCTCATGTCTTACTGAGGTTTTGTTGATTGTAACTTTCATAATTAATATTTAAGAAATATAAATATACAATTTCTTATATCCACGATTATGAGACATGTTCACATCTAAGTAAAAGTTGTATTTCAGTAGATAGTAAGATTGGCTTAGTTTGCTCTTCTTCATATTTGTTTCCTCGAAGAAATAGTCCAAGAACAGATTCAGTTTTAACTTTTACATTTCACTGGGTTCTGATAGGAAAACGTATTTTTGAAGTTACGCATAATTACTTCAGTAAACCTCAAGGATTGTGCAGCAACAGTTAAAGTTCTCTAAGTAGAGGCATGCTTTGCTTCTGGAATCAACTCTCAATGCTAACGTCAGAAATACACATTTTTCAGAAGGTATAATCCCAGCATAATTGTTTTTCCGTCAAGCACGTTTGCGATATGAAACTCCATTATTCCCAGTTCACACCGAGGACAGAGAAACAACCCCTAGTTCCCTTTTTGTACTCAGTTCTCACAGAGCTAGCCAAGTGAGGAAAAGGTCTGTACTAAAGGATTCAATCGTCATAATTCAATTCTTAGCTATAACTTCATAATATCTTTATGTAAGTAGATGAATATATGATTTAATTTGAGTACAACTTGGCAAATTTTAGCAATAGTAATGGGATAGAACACACTAAATTATTGAACACAAAAAATCAGCCAGGTGGAATCTGTCCATGGTCCTGAAGATGGCTTCACTGGGGTTGGCTACATTATTTAGTCAATATATATGTAAATTACCATCACAATTACCTATCAGGGTTGTTTAATTGCTTATTTCTTATGAAACAGATTGGGTCCTGAAAGGAAGCATGCATTATATTCATAAATAGTAAAAGTATTCAGTTTACATCACGATTTGGACAAAATCTCAAATGTTTTCAAAACCTTTTCAAAAAATGTGTCTAAGGACATTTTAAATATAGCTTATATAAGAAATGAATTCCATATAATGAGGTATTTTATTATGAAGGTTTGCTACCTACTTTACATTATCCAGTTTCCAAAATTACTTTCCATAGTTACACATTCGGTCTAGGAGGTCATGGCAGCCAGTCTCTAGCAGGCACACTGCCAAACTAACTAGCTTCTACTTGACTGCCATTGGACCTGGGCTGCATCTTTAGGAAAGCAAGAGGTTATCAGGCAGGACAAACGGTAAACAGGAACACTTTCTCTCCTTTACTGCATTGACCAAAGCATCAGGAAACAGTTCAGTAGTTTAGAGACTCCAATTCTCACTGGGCAAACTATTTTGGGTGTTTCCAGTCCTTTCTGGGCTCATCCCCTTATTCATTGTTAAGGAAAGAAACACAATCCAACTATTACTATTTCTGGCTAGATTTAGGGGAGAAGGAAGAGAGGGGGGAGAAAGACAGAGATAAAGACAGAGATAGAAACCAAATTTTTAAAGTAGTTTTTTCATTTAGAATTTATTCAGTTAAACCATCTAAGTGTGCCCTATTTCTTGACAGGCCCATAAATGATACAGAAGGCACCCAAATTACAAACAACACATTCAACTATTAGACAAGAAGTGACTAAAATGTGTCCATAAGATATACAAACTAGTAAAAAAGAGGGGTATGTACTGTGGATAGAAATAGAAGGATGTTTGGTCACTGTTCAATCCCTACTATCTAGTCCCTATATGTAGCACAAATAAATAAAAATCTTTAGTTGTATATGTTAACACACTTGTTTTATTTGTTGACACTGTGTGCTAAAAATCAAAACAACTCTGAGATTCCATCTTACACTTGAAAGAATGGCCAAGATCAAAAACACTGATGACAACTTATGCTGGAGAAGATGTTGCGTAAAGGGAACACTCCTGCATTGCTGGTGGAAGTGCAAGCTGGTATATCCCCTTGGGATATCAGTACGACAATTTCTCAGAAAATTAGGAAACAACCTTTCTCAAGACCCAGTAATACCCCTTTTAAGAACACACCCAAAGGATACTCAATCATACCACAAGGACATGTGCTCAACTATGTTCATAGTACCATTGTTTGTCATAGCAAGAACCTGGGAACAACCTAAATACCCCTAGACCAAAGAATGGATGAGAAAAATGTGGTACATTTACACAATGGAGTACTACACAGCAGAAAAAAATGACATCTTGAAATTTGCAGGCAAATGGATGGATCAAGAAAACATCATATTGAGTGAGGTAACCCAGACACAGAAAGACAAATATCATATGTATTCACTTATATGTGGCTTTTAGACATAAAGCAAAGAAAATGAGCCTACAATTTACAATTCCAGGGAACCTAGACAACAGTGAGGACCCTAAGAGAGACATACATGGATCTACATGGGAAGTAGAGAAAGGCAAGATCTCCTGAGTAAATTGGTAGCATGGGGACCATTGGAGAGAGTAGAAGGAAGAGGAGAGGTTATGAGGGAAGCAGAGAAAAATGTATAGCTCAATAAAATCAATAAAAAATTAAAAAACAAAACAAAAAAGACTGTGCTCCAATTCATTTTAACAATTAACTTGACACAAATTATAATCACTTGGGAAGACAGTATGAATGTGGAATAACCTAGATGAAGTTGCACTGTGTGCATGTTGGTGGATGACTATCTCGATTGCTAATTGATCTAGGAAGACACTGCCTTTTAGGAGAAGCACCATTCCCTAGGCAGTGTATCCTTGAATGGTATATGGGATCAGAAAACTATATGAGATAAGAGAGCAAGAAGCAAGGAAGCAATGATGTGATTGTTTCCTCTTTGTTCTTGTCTGTAGATGTGATGAGATTAGCTGCTTAAGTTCCTTCCAGAAAACAATGGACTGTAACTTGGAACTGTAAGCCCTTTAAGGTCATATATTACTTTTCATCCGGTATTTGTCAAATCAGTAGAGATGGTAATAGAACACTACATAAATCAAATATTTATGAGTTCATAACTTAAAGGTTACTATGTAATTAGCCAATTGTTTTAGAATAAAACATCAGTAAAACCAAGAATTTTTTCATCACATTTAGACTCATTAATTTTGTAAAGAGGAAAAATGAGCACAAAATACGCAGCCTGTCCCACGAATTCTTGCCATTCACCTCAGAAATAGACATTTGTCAAAAGGTGCAACCTTATTGTAGATAAAAAAGTGACAGAACTTATGTGGTGTTATGTAGTTGTAAAAGTGTTTGCCATGTACATCTAAAGATCCAAGTTTGATCCGTGGGACCCATGATATAAATGGCTACTCTTGCTTGGCAGCTTGACTACTTTTGGAATCATTCACTAAAATCCAAAACTGAAGGCCACATCTGTGAGGGATTTTTACTTTATTTGAAGGAGATCTACTTCTAATTTGGATCTTTGCAGTATGAAGATATGGCTTTTATTTGGGCCACACATTTTGTTGGAAGCCTATATAAGGACATGGAAAAAAAAAAAGCTTTTCCTCTTTCTCTGCTTGTCCTCACCTCACTAGCAAGTCCATCCCTTCACTGGTATTCACTCCTATATATATGTGTGTGTGTGTGTGTGTGTGTGTGTGTGTGTGTATACATATACATACATGTTGGATACATACTATATACATAAATACATACTTATATGGGGAGCTCATTCTATAAGATCTGTCACCCTGACAAAGTAAGTCATGGTGAAATAAATTCCTGAAAGCCATCCTATGATCTCTACTGGAGAAAGAAGTCTTCAGAGAAAGTGGTAACATTGGAAAAAGTATTTCAACTTCTTTTTGGTAAGTTAGAGCTGATTCTCCTTTCTTCCTTTCCATAATTATTTCAATATAAATACATATTCAAAAGTTATGTTTTCCTTATATAACTGTATTAACTGAAAATTCAAAAACTGTTTTGAAAACCAAGATTTCTATTAGACCCCAAATGTCCCAATTTTCACCCCTGACTCAACTTGACAGAAACTCAATTTTATATAAAACCTATATGAAAAACCTCTCCAGGTAAAGATACATGGTGCTTCTTCTTTTGGTTTAGTTTTTGTCTGCTGTCATTGGAAGGTCAAACCATCATGACCTCTAACCCCTGGCAGAGGTTGCTATGGTTGCTTGGCAACTTGACTGAAGCTGTAATCAACAAATGCAAACTGCTCATAAGGCCTGTGAGGGACTTTCTCGATCATATTATGTGAAGAGAAAACAACGGCCTTCTACAGCACAGACCACAGGAGAGTGAAGAAGGAAATGTTTGGATTTGCTTGCCTGCCATTACTCTTGCTGGCAATTTAACCTAGCCTGTTACTGTAGCATTCCTTCGCTTGTACTAGAACCACCTTCTTCATGCTCCCAACATAGACGGAAGAGCAACACGTCTCTAGGAATGTGCCAGGTCTTCAATACCACATAGGGCGCGCAGAGACACCCAGACTCATGACCTGAACCTCGGAGTTCACCTCACTAGTGTAAGACAGCCTCTGTTGGATTATTGGGACCATATCACAAATGCCGATCTAATCAATTTCATATATACAATAATCTCACATGCAGTACATCTCATGTATATATATATATATAAAATATCTTTATGTATTCATTATATCAGATGATACTAACTGAAACAACAGTGTCCAATAAATACTAATAATGGTATCAAAACTGCATTAAAGTACTGGAGAGTTTCTCAGGTAGACTATTTATACAGTAAGAAATTACATTGGTAGTACTGACATTCAATTTTTAATTAGCCATGACACATATGCTTTAGAGCCAGCTGATGGAGTGCTCCTAGACTAGCAATTTTAATAAGCTCAGTTCAAGGCTGGTGATAGATAACCAAGCAAAAGCTTATGAGTCAATGCAGAGTAATATGTATTTCCAGTGTCCCTAAATATTCACCAACCTATCCAATTTCAACCAGAAATTCATTCATCCTCTTTTCATTCCATAAGGATTTTCATCGAAAAAAAATTCATGATTTTTAACTTTGATAGAAAGCTAGATCAGTGGGAAATATTTTGGGTAATGCAGTTATCAAAATAGCACTTCACCGAACTTTCTTTTAGAAAACACATATTCTTTTAGGAGAATAACAGGCAAACAGCTTTAGCAGCAGTCTGAAAACGAGAGTCATTATGTAAGAAGGAAAAAGTAGTTCTATTGCCTCTTCTCATCGAGTCCTTTAATTCTCATGGTAACTCAGCCAAATGCCGACATTCACCATGGCCTTTTACAGTTCATAAAGGTAAAACTAAACAAAAAATCCAGAAGTAACATAAAAGTGTGTTGCAGAGAATCAAGTGCATGCAGACCCTAACACTATTATTTTAGTGCTCCTCCTCACTCCTTCCCGTCCCCTCCCTACCTTATTTCTATAGAAGATTATATAAAATAAAGAATTTCAAAGCCCATTTTACCTCATTTGTGAATAATTCCCTGCCCAGGTCAGTGCTGGCTCCTTTGGTGGGAGGCTGTAGATAATTTCTGCCTCCTTTATAACATTTACACTGTGAAACCTGGCTTTAGCTCCATGCAAGCACATATTCTGTCCTTTGATGAAGCGTTTCATAAGATTATACAGCATGGCACATTCATCTTCTTCCCTCCTGGTGGCCACTACACTGTGGACGGTGCCTATCCATTAGCTTTATTAAACTGAATTTATAGAACATTTTTTTCTTTTCAAAAATGCCCAAATGGAATTTAGTCAGTATAGAAAACTAAGAGGCAAAAAGAAAAGTCAAGAAAAAGACAAGCAACTTGACTATCAAGATAACTCCTATTCCTTTTCCATGTAGACTATGAAAATTAAGTCTTGGAGTAGTGAAGCTAGCCAATGGTGTGGCTCAGCACCGGCACTTTCCTTAGTGTCTCCAACTGTTTAGCAGCAGAAGTAGAAAAAGAAAGCTTGGTGGGACAGGGACACAGCTCAGTGAAACTGGGCTTAACTAGCATGTAAAAGGTCTGACGGTGGGAAAGAGAGTAGGAGAGAGGCAGGGATAGTGAGAAGAAAGATGAGGAAGAAAAGGAGAAAAAAGAGGGAGGGAAGGAAGGACAAAGACACACAGAGACAGACAGACAGACAGACAGAGTCAGAGACACAGAGAGAAACACACAGAGAGAATATATGAGTTCTTGGATTTAATTTAGGGACAGAGCATGATGAGCCCTTGACAGACCAAAAAAAGGCTGTATACTTAATTTTAAAAAATGTGTAATTCAGAATTCCTGTTCTTTTTGAGAAAGGAGATAATAAGAGAGGAATAAATAAGAATGGCTTCTGATTAACTCAAAAAAGCCACATATATGATTGCCTGAGCAATGGTAAATCTCAAAGGATGCCAAGGCGAGCCTGTTGCTGGTTTAAGCTGCTGTGAAGGGACACATTACCACCCACGACAGTCGCCCGTGACAAGAGGAGGCAGATAAATGCAGCCTGAGAAATTTCCAAATGCGAAGAGGCAGGCGGTGGTGACCCATGGTGATGTGATCCCTAACAGCAGCAGGAATCTAGTATCACGTGCACCAAAGAGGGAGACTGTTTCTGCCTTCCCACGAAATAACAGCTGCTCTGCTTCTGAGGCTGTCATGCATGAAATGATGTAAGTCACTTTCTGCAGCTGCTGATAGTTAAATACTAGCGCCACGTTGAAATAATACATCCAATAATGTCTTCGCATGCAATGTCTTCTCTTACTCATCTGGATTCATCAAATTCCTTTACTACTCTGAGAACAGAAGGACGAATCAAAGTTCTGTGCACTAGCATGGACAACTGTCTTGCACATTTTAACATTGTTTTTCTGTCCTTTCATTTTTCTGCAGAGAAACATGGGGATCTCCTTGTCTACTGTTCAGTTAGTCACAACTATGAATTTTAGGATGTTTCCTGGGTCCAGATCTTGCATCAACCAAAGGTTGGAGTTAGGTAAGACATTAGAAGTTTCTTACCTAAGATTGAACATGAGGAATATATACTCCCTGCCTCAGGATTTTGTGGGGAGTCCACCAGGAGTGCACCAAAAGGAACTCCCCTTTGGACTGACACGCAGTAGAGTTAGACTTCACTAGAAGTTCGATAAGGAAGCACCCTAGGCACCTGAAGCTTTCTTTATTGGACATACAGTACAATGTATGCGATGGAGGGAATCGCGAGCAAATGGCAAGAATAAACACTGGACATGCACAGTAGAACCCTCTTCCTTGGTGTTCAGGAATTTGTTACCTTCAGAATCCCTGAAGCATAGGAGAGCCATTATTCTCAAACACAGGTCAAAGGGCTCCCCTAAGCCAGGAAGCATATCACCCCTCAGACCCTTGAAAGTTTCACATTTCGCATCTCTTCAATGAGTCACCTTCATGCTTCACACGTATGCTTAACTCTCACACTGAGCACTGGTATTTACCTTGGAAGCAATAGTTCCTATTACCCAAACCAAAGCAAAGCTATCTATGCATTTATCATTTTTGCTGAACTGTAAATGTCTGATACAGACATTCCTGCTAGTCTCTAGGACATTAAATAAAATTTCTCTTCATAAATTTCCCCACCATTACCATTAACAAACAAGCACAGAAGAGTTAACGTTTTATCTTTTCTTTGGCTTTCTTTTTACATTTTTTAATTTATTTTATTTTGTGTATGCATGGGGCATGTGTGCTACAGGGCGTATATAGAAGCCAGAAGAGAATTTACAGGAATTGATTCTCTCCGCTCAGCATGTGGCGCTTCGGGATCAAACTCAGGTCTTTGGGTTTAGCAGCAAATGTCTTTACCTACCATGCTTCCTTAAAGGCACATACTGAGCAGTTCAAAGTGATGCATTTAGTGGCATCATTTTTCATGGGAGACCAGCATTCATTTGTCATTTGAAATTACATAATTTGTGGCCCCCACGTCTCCTAGTCTAGGCAGAGTCACCGATGGCATGAGTCAAGAAGAAGCTGTCTCTATTGAAGTTCCCAGAGGATGCTGCTGAAGGCTATTAACTGTCTCTGTGTTAGTTTGGCGGAAGCCCTAATGAGGGAAATGCAATGGGGACTTCACTAACCTGAACTCACTTCACGAACAAGTGACATTTGAAGCTATCATCCTTGACTCTCATCCATGGGAAACAGATTTGTAGATCCTACATTGGAAGCTCATTAAACCTCTACTGAAATACATAGATTCATCTACTGTCTCCTTTGAAAACATCCGAGCAGCTCGGATTTCTCAGCCTTAGACAATGGCATGGTCTACTCTGTGGATTTGTTATAAATAACACTATAAATGCAAAGCATAACCATGCTCATCAGCACCGTACATTCAGTGCAGCCACATAGCCTTTCCAATTATTGGCAAGGAACTATGGCTTATATTACTTAACTTCCCATATTCTCAGAAGTGCGGTGCTGTATTCCAGTATGATGTGATGCTAAAGAGAAACTGGACACGCTGCAGATAAGCACTAGATGATTCTTGTCCTTCAGCATAAAGATGAAGTAATAGATAGAAATAAAGTGTTATATACAGAATATGTGTGATAAATGATCATTTCTCTACAATACCTACTTGTTTTAAAAACCTTGTTTGTAAAACCTCACATCTGGGGCAGGTAATGGAAAGCACTAAACCTGGCTTGGCTATAGCTCACGCACAGTGTTTTGCCCACAGTTTCTTCACCTACATGAGTAGGTAGGTAGGGAGACGGTAATAATGTTCTTTTGACGACTGTATGAAGTTACTGTAAATCAGGATGTTGTGCCGGTCGCTGTACACACCACAGGGCTCTCTCCTCATCCGCTACAGGACAGGACCCTCCTCTCATCATATTTCCCACTATCTGTGGAAACTCATCTGCTTCTTCCTACACAGCGCTCATCAGACTTCTTAGAACAAATGTCAACATCTTGTTTATAACTACAATTAAAGGGAGAGGCTGAAAGGATGGCTCATGGCTCAATAGATAAATCACTTGTGAAGCAAACATGAGGACCTGAGTTTGGGTCCCCCAAGCCCATATAGAAGCTTGTGTGATGGTGGATGTCAGTAACCACCATACTATGGGAGGGGTGGCAGAGATAGGAGGATCTTGGGGGTTGCTGGCCAGCTGTTCTAACTGAAATGGTGAGCCCCAGGTTTAGTGAGAGACTGCCTGATACCTAAAACTGGATACTTGACATCACCCTCTGGTGCCCACACATGCATACATGGGGAAACACAATCCCCTTCCGCATCTATCCAGCATGGGCACACAAACAAACATAAACCTCACCGAAGGTAGTGAAGAGTGACTGGCTCACTAAGTGTGCATATGCTTGGATGCTGTGTTGCAATATAAGTCGTGATGCGGATGTGTGTATCTAGATAAATGTCCCAATTAGGATCACTATTGGTTTGATGGAACAACATGACCAGGAGCAAGTTAAGGATTTATTCAACGTGTACTTGCACATTATAGTCTATCACTGAAGAAAGGCAGGATGGGAACTCAAGCAGGGCAGGAACCTGGGGGCAGGAGCTGACACAGAGGCCATGGAGGAGTGCTGCTTACTGAATTGCTTATTAAGGGTTGCTCAGCCTGCTTTTTTATAGACCAAAAACCACCAGCCCAAGGAAAGCACCATCCACAAGGGGCTGGGCCCTTCCCCATTAAGAAAATACCCTGTAGCTTGATCAAATGGAGGCATTTTCTCAAGTGAACTTCCCCCTTTCATGGTGCAGGAGAATTGTCTGTATTCTGTCAATCATGTATTTTAATAAAATGCTGATTGGCCAGGAAGAAAGTATAGGCGGGTCAACCAGACAGGAAGTAGAGGCGGGGCCATGAGAACAGGAGAATATTGGAAAGGAGGAAGCCCATTTCTCCCATCCCAGCCCAGAGCACCAAAGAGGCAACATTTGACCTGCTCGGCTGAGAAAAATATCGAGCTGTGTGGCTAGCATAGATAAGAATAATGGGTTAATCCCTCGTGGTCCCGACTTCTTTGCTCATGTTCTCCCTCCTTCTGCTCCTCATTGGGACCTTAGGAGCTCAATCCAGTGCTCCAGTGTGGGTCTCTGTCTCTATCTCCATCCATCACCAGATGAAGGTTCTATGATGATATGCAAGGTATTCGTCAGTATTGCTCTAGGATAGGGTCATTTCAGGTTCCCTATCCTCAACTGCCCAAGGAACTAACTGGGGACCTCAGCTTGGGCACCTGGGAGCCCCTCTAGGGTCAGCACCCACCCACTGAGACAGTGGAGCTGATCTATTGAGAGCTCACCAAGACCAGCTGGACTGTGACTGAAAAAGCATGGGATAAAACTGGACTCTCTGAACATGGCGAACAATGAGGGCTGATGAGACGCAAAGGACAGTGGCACGGGGGTTTGATCCTACGTAATGTGATGGCTTTGTGGGAGCCTAGCCAGTTTCGATGTTCACCTTCCTAGTTATGGACGGAGGTGGGAGGTCCTAGGTTTTACCACAGGGCAGAAAACCCTGACTGCTCTTTGGACTGGAGAGGGAGGGGGAAAGGAGTGGGGGGAGGGGGAGAAAGGTGGGAGGAGGGGGCGTAGGGTGGGAGGAGGGGGAGGGAAATGGGAGGCTGGGAGGAGGTGGAAACTTGTTTTTTTTGTTTTTTTTTCTCCTTTTCTCAATAAAAAAAAAGAAAAGAAAAACCAAAAAATAAAATAAGTAGGTAAATAAATAAATAAAACAAAACAAAAAAAAGAATAATGGGTTAATATAAGCTACAAGAGCTAATACAAAGACGGAGCTAATGGGCTAATCAGTGTTATAACTTATGGAGATCTCTAAGTGTTTTTCTTTAGGGCTTGCCAGCTGTGGGGTACTGGGCTGGACAGAAACTCCAAGCAGCAGGCCCCCATGTAACACTTTCAGACTATTCAAGCTCATGTCAAGGTGATATAAAACTAGCCAGAGCAATAAACATATGGAATGAATGAAAGCAGTGTCCACATCAAAGTGGTGACAGTAGCTAATTAGAGGACTATAATATCATGAAGTTATTTATAGTCACGACATTTTATACTGTGCACAATATAATTTGATGATATAAAATAAAACTACAATGGACACTGTTTTTTTAGTAGCCTCAGCTACTAAATTTCATATTTCTTCTGAAACTTTGGTAGATCTTTCTACTCACCTCTCACTATTTCCTATGGTAAAAGGGTGACATTTTAGTGGGTGACAGGAGAAAGAAGTGAAGTTTTCTTAGCCCAGCACCTGTCCCTTCTTTATTTTAGGCTTGCCTGAGAGTGATCAGGCCACATGCTGATCTACTTGCTGCCATTTGGTCATGGGTGTCCTGGGGGTGTGCAGAAGTTCACCAGCTGCACAGTTCCTGTGGCATTAAGAGGTGATATCTGACAAGCCCAGATGGCTACAATTTTAACGTCATTCTCCAGTCAGATTGCTGGTGCTGCAAACAGGTGACATTGTCATCTCTCCTCCCTCTCTCTTTCTGTCTCTCTCGTGTGTGTATGTGTGTGTGTGAGCGCATACACACACTTTTACAGTATGTATAGGTGTACATAACAACTCAGGAGATTTAGGGAGGAGCTGTTTATTACTGTTTCTTACCACACCCCAGCAGATATTTGTTTTCTCATTTTTGTTGATTGCCAATACTCATTTCCTTCTGAACAGGACACCTAGTGTT
The DNA here is from genome assembly GCF_018167655.1 of Microtus oregoni. Lineage (NCBI taxonomy): Eukaryota > Metazoa > Chordata > Mammalia > Rodentia > Cricetidae > Microtus > Microtus oregoni. The sequence goes on from NW_024543077.1 coordinate 24,417,071, forward strand.
TTGTGGGCTAGGGGCGGGGGTTCTTCTCCTTCAGCAGAGATAATCTTAGTGAGATTTTAGATGCTGAAAGCTCAGTAAGTCCCCGGAGGCTTCTTCTGATGAGAGAATATGATTTACATGGAACAACCATAGCCAACATGGATGGCTGGATTCAAAGGCCTTTCTCTCTTGGGTGGGGGGAACTACTTCAGCATCCAAGTACAGGTGTTCCCAAGCCAACAGCCTTGCTGTGTCCAGAGTTCTACCTTGTCCGAGATGTGTACTGGCTTAGTTTTCCCTCTCTTGCTGTGAAAAAAATCCAAGAAATGGTTTTCCACCTCACAGTCTATCACTGAGGGGAATAAGGCTAAGGACCCAAGCAGGAACCTAGAGGCCATGGAGGGGTGCTGCTTACTGGTTGCCTTCCTCCTAGCTTTCTCCATCTTCTTCTTACACACCCAGGATCAACTGCCCAGGAATGGCACTGCCTGGAGAGGGCTGGGCCCTTTCCCATCAACCTTCAATCAAGAGCATGTGCCAGAGGCTTGTCTACAGACTGATGGAGGTAATTTTCTCAACAGACATTTCCTCTTCTCAGATGACTCTAGTATGCGTCAATGACAAAAGACAACCAGGACAGACACTATGCAGCCTTTCTACAGACTTACTATTCTCAAGCTCATTCTAAAACAGTCCTTACCTGCATGTGCTACCTACAGTCAGTTTTTATTTGCAGCGGATCTTTACCAGTTGAGGAAGACAAAATGAAGCAACCAGTGCCCAAGTTACAAGTCAACTGAAATTCAACATGCAAATGGCTCCAAAGACAGCAGAACTAAGCTAAGTTATGGTGACATGAATCACTCTGCAATTATTTTATATCACCCATCATGCCTAAAACCAAATAAATTACTGTGACATATAAAGCTATAATGGAAATATTATGATGCAATCTTGTTATACACACAAAGTGAAGACTCATTTGGATATTTTACCTGTGAAAACAGTCTGCAGATGCCATATGTCGTGTGAAGCATTGCCATGACAGTATACCCCTCTCTGTGAAGGAATTCTGATTGTCTGGGTATGAGAGGGATGACTTTCTTCAAAGGACCATGAGTTACATGAGATAATATCTATGAAGTTTCTTAGGAGATCGCTGCTCCATTAGCTTGACCCAAGTGTAAGGTGGAGACGTTGCAAACTATTTCCTATTCAAACCAACAATCAATTTGAGGCCCTTTTAAAGTAACATTTAAAAGACTGAGATTTGAAGTCATTCAGATAATCAAAAGAATAAAACTAGCTTAGTAAGTTAATTTGACAACTTTCTGACAGTGTTTTGATAAAGAGCATTTGCTTTTAATTAAACAGAAGTGGGAAAGACGTTTTAGGGTTGAAATATCTTAAAATTATGCAAATAGACAGGCGAGGTTTTGAGAAATGTTACCTCTTTTTCTAGGACTAATTTGTAGTACACTGCCTTGAAAAGAATGGATTATATACTGAAGAGTTTCAGTGCATTAAAAAATAATAGGAATGGTAGAAAGTAATAGGGATTATGCATTTATAGTATCACTGTCGTTAGTTCTAATCAAATTATGCAATGGCTGTCTTTTCAGGCTACTGAAAGCAAGATGGCTGGATGCTAGAAATAGGTACGATTTTAAGTAAAGACCTTACAAGTGTAATCCTTAGTTCTTCTGCATCTAAATTGTATGGCATTACCTTATTGGATGACAATTCCTTGAGTATGAAAGAGTAGGAAGGAATGCCGTTGACAAACTTCTCTTATAATTTTCATGAATATAGCTCAAATGATTTCTGATTGACTTCATCACCGAGAAGATAGACGGCAACAAGAGACAATGTCATGCACTGCACAGTGCTGTGGCGTGTCACATTGTACATCGAATGGCAGGCATCTTTGAGGGCGAGACTCAATTCAGGTCATGACCAGGAAGCATCATTAAAATAGCAACTGAGAGAATGCATTGCGTTCACACAGGTCTTTACATTTTTGGGCAGATACATGATACACATGTGTGTACATATTTATGAAGAACGGTGTATTGTTTTTAGTCATGCATACCACAGGCAATGATACAGAGTAATTACGTGTTGGATAGTTGAAGTTTTTTTTTTTTTGTGGTTTTTCGAGACAGGGTTTCTCTGGATAGTTGCAGTTTTTAAGCACTCAGTTCTGTCAGTGTCAACAAGTATAAAATGCATCAAAGTCTATACTTGGGTCTACTTGCACCCTAAATGAATTATCATTTTGAAAAATCACACTGTTGTATTCCTTTTGAAGGACAGGCCTTTAAATCAAAGGAGATGAAGTAAAAAGAAAATCCTTCATTTGGAAGTGTTAGGTCACAAAGTACTGCAATCAGTTTCACCGGCTGAGACCTTCAGCTTGTCATATACAGTTTGTCCCACATGCTGTCGAAGATCCCTGGGAAATATTGCAAAAAGTCCTGTCCTCTTGTCTCTTCACATGTGGAGTGCCACAAACTGGCCAGCTGCTTTATGATACCTCACCAACTTGCTTGCTTAAACAATGCTGCAGCACACAGTACCAACAGACACACTGATACAGAACGAGGAGGTCTCAAAGGGTCCACTCACAAACAAAGGACTATAGAGAACTAAAGACAGCTGAGAGCTGGAGAAATACCCATCTCCAGTGATGAGTCCCCTAATAGGCTATCCAATATTAAGTGGTCACCCATGAAATCATATACGTGTAAAACAATAAAAGGACTGAACAGATTATGTTTATACTATATCTGTAGTTATACATTTAGGCTTATATACATGTATAATATATATCTCCATATCCATGCTCACATGCATCAGTAACAACTAAAGAAAAAAGTCATGATTTCAAGATATACTAAGAGAGATACGCAGGAAAAGTTGGGAAAAAAAAGGGGGAAGGGGAAAATTATGTAATTATAATTTAATTAAAACTTTTACTAAAAGCTAATTTTAAATCCAGTCTCATGTTATACAACCCTCCTTCCAGATGTGCATGGCCATGAATATTTTCAATCACACAGCCTAAAATAATAGAAAAGTGAGACCATTAGTTCCCTCAGTACAGGTCGCTGGGGTTGGTTCAACTCTGGAAACATAATCTTTAGTCAAGTGAAGCACACAGATCCTCAGAGGAGCCCAGCTGCATGTAGCATTTCCTCCTCATATCTTTTATCTTCCTTTTGCACACTCTGTTTATCTAAGTCTCTCTTTCATCTTCTTTGCCCTTCAGGCATATCGAATTTGCCCTCCATAGAGACATTTCCTCTCCTTGTGTTTCGCTCCTGCTGAAAATTCTCACCTAAGCATTCTGTCCTCAAATGTGAACCAGTTATCCAGCTGCTGTCTCTCAGTTGGCAAGGCCATCTTGGTAAATGTACTGTATGTTTTGGTCATACAGTATTTTTATGTTTTCTTCAGCAGATAATACGTGTAGTTTCCTTCGGTATAGTTTTCCTTACAGCCCTTACAATGTGTTTGTTTTATTCCATCTGGACTTAAGCAAAATCCTGTTGCCATCCTTTCCAATGTAAATTAGCCCTGACTGAAACAAATTTACCACCAAATAAAATGTAAGTGAAATAAACATATTATCTTAGACAAATCACGAATTGAAAAGAATATAGAATCCTAAATACATGTACATAATTAGAAAATATGTTCCTAAAAATCAATATTCCACTATTAAGAAATCTCATGAAATTTAAGATTTTTTTTGTAAAACAATACTTATAAAGCCAGAATGAAAACTTCAATAAAAAGAGACTAAGCTGATTCTCTACCTGTATGTGACTAAATATGAAAATATAACAAATAGAACAAAAACATGTGTCCTAACTTGAGTTACATAATAAGGCCTATATGATATTTCCAGTATTTAATTCAGAGAAATAGCTTTTTCTTAATGTAGACTGAGATGCTAACAACATTAGAATTTTGAAGGTGGATTATTAGAAATTGTGGAAGTTGTTTATTTCTTTGGGCCTGTTCATAAGCTCCATGTGGCTCACATGAAATCACATAATCTTAGACAATTTCATTTGGCTCAGTGATGAGACATATTAAGTGCAACACAAGAGGCAGATGCTCTTTGACCTCACCGTTGCTAGGTCTATCAGTCACCTCTTCTCCACTCTCCAAGCTCAGAAGGATGCGTATTAGAGGGGAGGATAGCAAAGGCCTTTCCATCTCTTCTCTTTAACTTGGGCAATTCATTCTAGGCATATTAAAAGCCAATGCAATGTGACCCAGACTCTGGCTACATCTTTATGCACTGCACAAAATTGGCTCTGTGGCTGGTTATTTCTTTCTGGGATTCAGTCATTTTGAAATTCAATAGAACCTTTCACAGAGTTCTGACACCTTCATGATTCTTAGCACATTGAAGGCCTTGGTTGGTCGCACAGTTTTTGAATCAGTAAGTCTGGGGCGAGACCCTAAATTCACATTTTTATGTCCTTTCATAATTTCTGTTATCATACAAAATAACGAATGTTATTCCACATTTTCTTTTTTTTAAATTTATTTTATATGTCTTTTGCATCATGTATCTTGATCCCATTCAATTCCCAATCACTTAGTATCCACCTTCTGCCCCTGCATACCTTTGCCTCCCAATAAAACAAAATTGAAGAGAATTTAAGCAAAAAAGAGAAAAAAGAAAAGAAAAAAAGGGGGGGGGTTAAAAAATCTTGTCACAGAAGTTGCAGCGTGTTATTGCACCATGCTGTGCACCTCTTTGTCCATCTATGCTTACTTGCAGGTGTTCATTGCAAGAGCTATGGGTCTGGTTTGAGGACTCTGGTTTCTACTACCCTATTGATGCTGGGACCTTACTAGGGCTCCTCCTAGATATCCTTTTGTTTCCCTGTGTTGTGGAGATCCTGCAGCTTTGGGTCAGCAGGTCAGGTCTCTTCACGTGTTCTAGAAGATCATAAAGGTGGATGATGGGACGGGGCCATGTCGTATCCTTGGGTCTGGGCCTGGTCTGCCAAATAGGAAATGAACACAACTCTTCCATGTTTACAACTTTGGGGCTAGCTCACTCACACCTATGCTAACAGGGTTGGTTCTATTGTGCTGTCCTGGAGAGGAGCACGGCCTGTTCTTCCAAGTGTTGCAGCTGGTGGAGCTTTGGGATAATTCTCCCACTCTTATGACCACGGGGCCAGCTCTCCCACCCGTCTCAGGCATTGATGGGTATGTGGCAATGCAGCATGACCCTGCCCATGCCACCACAAGAGAGGTAAGAATTGGGGAGAGCTCTCCCAAGCTCACAACTTTAGGGCTGCCTCACCTGCATCTGCCCTTACAGGATTGAAACTACATTTTCACGCATATTTTCCTACTTTTCCCGCTTTCTTTTCCATCCTCATCCCCATGCCGCTCTCTTTCTCACCCCCTTCTTCCCGAAGTCCTCTCTTTGATTTGATTACACATAACCTCTATTCCATAATCATCTCCTTCTCCTCCTCCTCCTTCTTTCTTCTTTCCCCTCATTATCTACTCCATTAAGACCAGTCCCCCAACACAGATCCATCAAAGACTCTTGTCCAGTTCCCTCTATACATACAAATATATACAGATTAATAACTTAGGCCCAGCAGTTGAGAGATGTGGCAATTAATTTTTGTCTCTCTTAATTCACTTGACAGTGATTTTAAGTATCACACGTTTTCCTAGAAATACCGTTGGTTTTATTTTTCTTCAGAGTTGAATAAAATTCCATTGTGCATATATATCCTATATAACTGTTATCTATTTATGTGGAAACCCAAAAATGTGAGCCTATTTCCACACTGACCAAAGGTCAGAGAGTTGGAACTTACCTCTATTCTGTTAAGACTTTTTGTTCCTACCTCAAACAAAGGTCCCACCTAGATTTATATCAGAGAGGTCTGCTCTCTCAAGGTTACTGTCAACAGATGTGGCTAATAGCCACTCTTTGTATTTCAGGAATAGAGAAGTAGATATGCTTCTATTTCAAACAAAAGTCTCAGGATCTGACTAAGGTTCAAGTTCCTTTAAGGAGATGATAACATTAGATTCCACGCAGGTAGTGGTTTGTCTGCAGAATGCCTTGGTCTAGGGTGTGAGCATGACTGGTGTTGTTCTAGAAACAGAATGTTTAACTGTGAACGGAGCCTGTGACCTTCAACTGTACTATTCATTTCCTTATATCATGTTAATGCATTTTTTTGTCTTAATTCTACCTTCTGCGGTCAGGGGTATTTTAAACAATTGGATATTAAATGGAGGTGATTTCAGTATTCACTGGAACTCCCTCCTAGTACTATTCTATATGTTTCTGTTTTATTATTTTTATTCACAACTTCATACCCCTTACTAATATTTCAAAACCCCACACCCCTACCCTGGCGAGTGGTGTGTGTGTGTGTGTGTGTGTATGTGTGTGTGTGTTTGTGTGTTTTGAGACTTGTCCCTGACACATTTATCTATTGATGCATATCTAGAAAGGGTCCATTTTTTGGCGTTTTATGAGTATCTGTGATATACTGATTGATGTTCCTTGAAATAAATACCTAGGGATGGTACACCTGAGCGTTATGGTAGTTCTATTTTTGATTGTACTTTTTTCTTCTTTGAGAAAGCAATATCCTGAATTGCATGGTGGCCACACCAGTTTATTGTCTCAACAGCAGTGAAAATGAATGGTTGGGAAGGAATTAGAAAAAAAAATACCACTAAATAAATTAAAAAATAAATAAAGGGAAACAAAAAGAAAAAAACAAACAAAAAACTATGTAGGAACTGTCCCAACTAAAGAGGTGGAAGAACCTTATAGTGAAGCTTAAAGAAATTGAATAGGATTTTAGAAAACAGGAAGACAATTACAGATTGGCAGAATCATTACTGTGAACACTACCAAATGTGATTTCTAGACTAAACACATCCCTTATTAAAATTCCAATGATATTCATCTGAGAACTAGAAACAATCCTAAAATTCAAATGGAAGCACAACGGTCCTGAACATCCAAAGCAACCCTATGTCAAAAGAACGAAGCACCTGATCTCAAATTATACACTGGGTCAACAATAACAAAAATAACAGGGTTCTGGCCCCCAAACAGACATGTAGATTAATGGTACAGAATCTCGATATAAACTTACAAAGATATAGCTATCTAATTTGATAAAGGTATCAAAAATACATTGGATAAAACTAGATATTCACATGTAGAAAATCAAAACTAGATCAATTTTCCAAATGTCCCTGAAAAAGGTCAATTGAGAATTATCAAATACCTTAATATAATATCTAAAACTGAAATATCTAAGGGGAAATTGGTAAAAAAAACACTTTTAAAATATATGTTTAGGCAAGGACTTTCTGAAAAGGACTCAAATTGCACAGGAAATAACCTCAGAAATGAACAAACAGCATTACACGAAAATGAGAAATTACATGTATAGGAAATGAAACAACCAGTTGACTTCAGAGAGGGCTGAGCATTGAGAACCACTTCCTGCTATACATCAGACAAGGATCTAGTTTCCAGAATGTATACAGACTGGCAAAAATTAAACGTTTATTCGCAGTTCTGGCGAGTTCCCAGGTGGTGCTGACGCGGTTAACTTGGAGGCATACTTGAGCCATGGCACCAAGGCATGAAACAGTCAGCGATTTTCAAAGGCTATTTTTCTTCTGCACTACCTTATGGTGATAGAAACGGACCGTAAATCCATAGATAAAATTAACATAAAACACACTGCATCAGCTCAGCACACAGTTCTTAGAAACAATGGTTCCATACAAAATGTAAATGCATGACAAATTATACACAGCCTGAGAAGAGATAAATCTTTGTTAAAAGAAAATGAAATAATTTAGCTTCAGTTTAAAGCAAATAAAAATGCAAAATTCAGTAGTACTGGCACTAAGATTTGTGATGCTACCAGCAAAAAATATGAGACTTACCCTCCTCTATTTTATTTTCTAAAATATTCATTTTGGGGACTGCCACTATATTACTACACATGAAATCCATGCATATTTTGGAATACTCTCTAGACAACAGTTTTGCTAGAATATTGACTAGCCAATGATATTCTCCTAGGAGTTCCTTCTTGACGTAACTGCTTTAAAATACATCTTAAAAATCCTTTTTATATAATGAATAAATGTTGCATAAATATATTGTGTAAAATTTGTTGGAGTATCTACATATTGTGGAATAGCAAAACCAAACTGTCATTTACATTATTTATCTAGTTTTACCTTTGTCATTATGTAAAATAGATACATTATGAGTCCTCTGTCCTAGAAACTATAAGATGACAGACAGCATAGCTGATAGCATTTCCTTTATCCTTATCAACTTCAGTATTATATGGTTCTGTGGGGTTTCTTTCAGGCAGAAAGTATTTTTCAATAACACTAAAATATACTCTAATTCTTGGTTTAGGAAAATTAGACCCTACTTCAATAGGTCATACAACTATTATCTATAGAATTCATTATCAACATTTATTTTCCTAAATGGACATAGTATCAAAGTGCCCTCTAAATTAGTATCTCCATACCCACAGATTAGTGTGACTCTCAGACCTCACTGAATACGTCCCTTTTTGTATTAGATGGTGGTTAACAGAGAAACTACAACTAGCCAAGGCATGGAGAGTGTCGGTGGAGTGCTCAGCCACAAATGGACATCTATATCATACCCAGCCCAGGTTCAGAGAACATCGTGCAAGAGGAATCAAAAATATGGTAGGTGGTGTAGAGTTTGGGGGATCCAGAGTGAAACAGTATCTTCTGGACATGAAGCAACCACAGCTGCTTTGAGTTTATTAGTACAGTGGTCCTGTACTAATATATAAGATCTACAGGAGATGAAGCCAATCAGCATTCTAGCTAACTACCCCAATCCTATCTGAGGATCTAATTAGAGTTAATGGCCTCTAAGGGAGGGACAGTCTTTCTTTAGAGGTGTGGCTTATAATAGGTTGACCATGATCCTGCAGATGTTCCATACACATGAGTATATGGGCAGGACAAATTGGACTCTGGGCTAATATTAAAAAGGGGTACATGAAGGCTAGAGGATGTTGTGTTAGGATGGGAGAATTTAGGGGAAAGGATAAGGAATATAGATGAAAAAATTTATTTTATTACATATACATATGTGTGTGTGTGTGCGTGTGTGTGTGTGTGTGTGTGTGTGTGTGTAAAATTTTCAAAGAACTATAAAAATATTTCCAGTGAGTTTTTAAAGAAAGGGAATCCCCAAACATCTTGTTACTATATGGGATGGGGGTAGGTTTGCCCTTATAAGTGGAAAATTAGAAAACAATTTTCTCCTTCAAAGAACAGTCATGATTTCCTTTGAGAAAAGGCAAACCAAAGTATTCTTTGCTTTATTCTCGTTCAAACACTGCTTTCAGAAACACTAAGACACTAGGCAAGATGAAAAGGGAAGGCCAGAAGATACCGATTCCAGGAATGAAGAACAAGATAAAGGCCAGAGGTGCAATGATTCAAATATGTCACAAGTCATCCTCCAATGGGACCGAAAGCACTAGAGTGGTAAGGACATGGCAGGAAGAAACAAGATAACGTTCAGCCAATACAACTTTAACACGCCCAAAAGCAGAGCTAAAGATTTGGCATGTTTTTGGGGATACACAACTCAAAGACTTTATGTTTTAACTTCTCCATCTGTAAAATGGATGTTAGTTCCTATCTCATAGAAATTGTCTGGTCCAATACCATGTGGGCATCTACGCATACCCTGAAACAGCAACATTATGGGATTGCCAAGGCACACAGAGGTATCTGACAAACCACAAACACTGGGTACTACAAGAGTCATGCCATTCTGATACTGACTGCCATATCCTGCCAAGATGCCACAATGCTTAGGAATCACAAGAAGAGAATTCATTCCAGTGGACAAGGTGTTTTCTTCAGTGATCCTGTCACATAAATGAGCAATATGGTTGAGAGCTTTCTCTCAAATCCACAATAGCATCAATATAATTGATTATCCAGCTTTTCCTGGATAGATGATTCTATACTATGGCTTAAAGGTAAGTGATAATCTTATTTTTGTATCATTGAAGTTGAGTTTTCAGCATCTTCAAGTTTTACTGCTAAACATTAGCCTGCTGATTTGTATAATTTCCCCATTTCCTTCCAGAAGTTACTACAGCAGATTATGTAGTATATATTTTAGAATAAGCATTGTTTTAGATGTGAGAAAATAATCAAAATTTAAGTCCCTATATTAGCAACAGGGGAAGTGGCGATGACAACAGAACAGATGATGTTGGCCATTTCTCTTGATTTCACACTATATAAAAATCATGTTCACATAGCCTTCAGTATCCCATAGACATTAAAAGGATAAATGATGTAGGATGAAATTATTCTTGGTTCACAGGCAACAGTGCATCTAAGCCATATGCAGCTCGAATTTATCTATCACCCAGTGAAATACAATGGGTCCTGGCAAGTACACCATGAGGATGTACTCTATTTTAAGAGAACTATTCTTATTACATAGCAGGTGTCTAGTAATACATTTATTTTCTGATAGTATGTAAAATTCAGCCAGCATTCCCTTCTCATTCTTCATATAAATACAGTACATTTAAATCATATAAAATTATATTACAAGTTAAAGATATCTAATACTACCAATTACATATTGTTCAACCTAGAATTCACCATAGTTGCTGAACACAATACTATGTTTAGCTAACCACTGCAATCACTCAAAACATTATCTCAGCATCAAAGGTGGTGTGAACTCATATACATGTTGAGAATTGGAGAGAACACTGCATTCCAGAAGAGAATGTGGCAATTATTAAATCTATAAAATCTCAATATTCCCATACTAATTATCCTTGATGTTCTGTCAGCTTGTGGATACCCACCTTGTGAATATATATTTCATGGAGTGTTAAAACTAAGCCTAAGAAAGACATATGCCCTGTTTCAGAAGTCTATGTTCTAACAAGAGTCTCTGGCATCTTTCTTTAGTGAAGTAAGGCATTTCACAGGAAGGAAAGCAAAGCTTGCTGCTTCTGCAGCCTTGCTGCTTCGTTTTTAATGCAATAAAACAAACATTTCAATATCTCCACAGCCTTAGCATAAGCAAGCCTAGTTTTCCTCGTAAGCAATAGGTCTAAATTATAGACTGAGCAGCCAGCGCCAGGACCCAGCAGCAAAGAAATCACCCAGAGTCCCCAAACAATTCAGTGACCTTACAGCAGGAAATCAGGAGCTATCACCAGAACCTGCTTGGGCAGCATCATGTTGCTAAAACTCATTCAGCTTCCCTTTAAGGAAGATTTGATTTTTGGTGCTATTTCAGGCAAGGCTAGGGAGGAGCATTTATATCATTGAAAGGCAAACATTTGTTATTAATGTACTCACACCAAAATGCTACCGAGAAGACTGAGACCTGTAGGCAGGGCTTTGGGTCATCACTGCCTCACGAACAAGCCCCCACTGCAGAACAGCATCACAGGTGGGGAGTCCTCATGACACTCAGCTCCCTGAGATTCAAGTGCTCCCACTGAAAATGCACAGTGACTTAGCACCGTTATTTGACTAGAAAAAACGCTCTCAGTAGGTCTTCATCTTATAACTGAAGATGTCTTCGTTACTATTGAAAGGTGGCGTCTGCTTTTGTTAGGTAGTATCTCAGGGGCATATGCCTTAAATTATGTAGAAAATACAGAATAAAAGAATTAGAAAGCATAATGACATATAATTAGGTTTATGGAATTCTTGGAACATATTAGAAAATATTTTAGTATCTTTAAATGACTAAAAATCTTTAAATAATTCTTTAAATCTCTGTTGGAGAAAATCATGGCAGTTGCCATTTTGAGCAGGCCAAGTAAATTTTATTTAGAATTTCTAGAACCAAGAAAATCTGATGATTTGAAATGATAAGAGATCACGTGATAAATGCAGTATTACATTTGTATTCATGTGGATAACTCCACAGAATATATTTTAATTTAAAGTAAATATTTCTCCTATTTCAAATCATTCCATCCTGTTACATAATAACTGGTCTCTATTACCAGTGTTCTGTTTTACAGTGTTTTGGTTTTTCTTCATTGAAATTTTTTCCCTTGTTTGTTTTAAAAGTGGGTCATATTTCTTAAGCATCCAGAGCTAGGGAAGGTTTTAATAAATGAAATGGTATGGTATCTACCTGGAACCTCACCATCAGTCTGCTCTAATTTCTGGGGTCAAAGGTTTCACAGATGACAAACCCGACGCTCTCACTGTTCAAGCCTGTTCATGGACAGAGGGGTCAGGAGGGGTCACTGTGTTTAAGCTCAGACTGAGGTCAGGATGCTTGCTTCCTGGGACTCCTTGCAATTCCAGCCTCTACCCCTAGGCATCTCCTTGCTTTGGGGGATGTTGGTCTTAAAGGGAATTACCTGGAATGGGAACCAGGATCCTGTCAGTGTATCACCGGATAAAGTAAAAGTGGCAGGGAAAACGGTGATGTCAGAGGCTCATCATAGACAAGGACGTGACAGTTCCTTTAAATTCACAGTGACATCTGTGAAACAATGTTACTTTGTTTCTCCCTTTAGGAGAGACTAGGGAGGGAGAGAAAAGGATCAATTCTTTCATTATAATATCGAATTTCAAAGTTGTGAAGGCCTACAAGATAGGATGATACTCTTATCCACGATGGCCCAGCACTCTGTGGGTCTCTACGAAGACTTGCTTATATTAAAATTTACGCCTTCATCGCAGGCATAGTGACAGTATTAGGAATTTAGGGGAATGAAAAGGATGATACAAAACTACCACAGGAGAAATGGGAACAGTGCCATAGTTTCCCTGTAACTTTCTGCAGGTCTGTGTTCAAGACTCACAGTGGGTGGCAATGCACACATATATTTACCCATACATATGGGCACATATATGGATATATGCACATACATATATGATGTTTTCCTCATTCATCCATACCTATAATAGAGTTGAATTTATATATTAGACATGGTAAGAGATTGAAAATAAGAGCTTACGATAAAATAGAACAAGTCTAATTATATACTGCAATAAAAGTTATACAAGTATTTATGTTTTCACACACTGTATAACTTCTGTTTCACAGATATAAACTGATCGCAGAGTTACTCATGTGCCTTGGAGCCATTGCTAAGTAAAATACAGGTTATTTACTCTACTGCGCAGGTAGCATATACAGTGTGGATATGCTGGACAGAGATACGAGCCTTTGGCTCAGAATTTCATCACAATGAAAAAAAGGGATAGAACTAAAATATTTGAATAATTTGTTTTTGAAACTTTCCATTTAATAATTTTGGAATGGTTGACTATGTGGAAGTTTGGGGAAGTGGGACTCCCTTAAGGAACAATAATAGTCTTATTAATTCTAATGTTTAATGCAAGCCATTACTATTTGTTTGGTAATGCAATGGGGATTTTCTCACACAATAAATCTGAGACACCTGCTAAATTAGGAATTATACTATTATTGATTGAAATGAACAGAGCTAAGAAATTTGACTCAGTTAACCTAGGTGCTAAGGAATGTAACCAGATTTAAAGCTTGCCAAAGCTTTCTTGGTTTTAAGAGGAACAGTAATGCTTTAACTCCTTGCATCTGTACTGTGAAAACTCTCCTTAGAAATGTTGTCCCATACATTTATTTACGGAAAGAGCTTAGGAGATAAAGATAATTCTCTCAAGAGGATTAGATTCTTTTCTGAGGTAAATAGTTGAGAATTGCTGACCTCTAACTGAAATTTCCACTCCTGTTCCTTCTTACCAATAAATGCTCCATTACACAAGAACTCAGTATATATTGAGATCTATCATCTAATATGCTAGTGATAAAAAAGCAAATCATCTTAATTTCTTGGAGTTTAACATGGGAGTTGGAGGGGGGACAGAAGGGAGAAAAGGAGTCAGTGATACTGGGAAAAGTGGGCTGAAATGGAACTGCTGGATACTGTGCATCTGGCCCATCCCTTGAAGCTGAAGCTACAAACTGGTTCTGCCTCTTCCAAAGCATATCTTGCATTTAACTCTTCACTAGCAAGTAGAGAAAATGAGGAAATAAACACCACTGTCTTTAAAACCCACAGGAAACTACCATCTTCACAGTGAAATGGAGGGCAGAAGGAGGAGCTGGGACCCTATTTTTAATTTCTTTGCAGTATTTGTGCCTTGTAGTCTAGTATGTTTTTTATTTCACTGGATAGGGGTTTGTTTTATCCCAAACTCAAACTTTTTTGACTTGTCTACGATCTCCCAGCAAATCTGGTTTGCAAATGGCTCTGTCTGTTACATCATTTTTCTATAGAGTGTGTGAAATCTGCTGAATAATTCAAGAGAAGAGTTGAGACATTGAGATAACCTTAACATGAATGAAGGAGAGGAAAAATACAACGGGGGCTACACTGAACTTCAGTCTTGTCTATCGGGTTCCTAGCTTATCAAAGCCACCTGGATGTCTAACTAAAATTTTCAAGCTTATATATGTTCCCTCATGTTGTCCCCTTTGCCATTTGTCCTCAACACGGTGATGCAACACTTTGAAAGTCATCTAAGCTACGCCACACTCTTCATTAAAAGTCTTAAGGGGACTCCTTTTTACACAATAAGCCAAACTCACCACAGTATCTTCATAGTGAGGTAGCCCTTTGCTTCATGCATGCCCGTGAGTCCTGCTGCCTCACTACACTGGGTTACTATGTGTGTGCCATCTCAGTCTGCATATGTCCATATCCAGAGACTGTTGTGCACTTAAGATTCAGCTATGTAGAAGTGCCCTGCTCAGTGCGGTACAGTATCCTTCTCCCATCTATGGAAATCCTAACCCACTCCACTCACCCTCCGCTGCTTGAATTCTTTCTGCTCCACTTCAAACCATAGAGTATACATGTGCACATGTACTAACATCTCACTTTTCACTATATATTCTCTCTAGAAGAGTAAATGGATGAAGATGAGCTTTAGTCTGATTCGTTCATAAGACACTTCCAAAGCAGAGGACACTGTCTGGCACACAGTAAGAGTCCAGTGTAGATTTCTGAAGGAGTGACTAATGATTGAAATTATGTCCTGGAAAACAAAGAAAAAGAATTCTGGATGTGCAGACTAAATGCATACCTAGCTAGCTGGAGATAAGAAAGAGTGTATCAAATTATTTTTAAATATTTATTTATTTATTATGTATATAATATTCTGTCTGTGTGTATGCCTGCAGGCCAGAAGAGAGCACCAGACCCCAATACAGATGGTTGTGAGCCACCATGTGGTTGCTGGGAATTGAACTCAGGACCTTTGGAAGGGCAGGCAATGCTCTTAACCAGAGAGCCATCTCTCCAGCTCCGAGTGTATCAAATTAATGGCTTGCCTTGATTGAATATTCTGGCAAAAAAAAAAAATCGAGAACAAGTGAGTACTGCCTAGCATATGAGATATGTCTAGCCATAGCGGCAGGCGTCATTTCTATGGGGTTAGTCCAGTAGGGTTTCAGTGATGGCAGATGGCAGGTTTGTTTGTCTCAGCTTCTCCCTATCAGCATGCTGTCAAGGACCACGTCCTCGCCTGTTCTTCTGTGCCATTACTCACATCTAACCGTCTGCAATCTTACGTACTCTAGCCACATATTCAGACTGGCTACTTCCCATCCCCGTGCCTCTCTAGAGAGCAGACCCTACATGGCTCGAAGCAACTCATACTTGTAAGCCTAGCAGATGCTGCTCCGGGCTGGCTCTGCAGGTACCCAGGGATGCTTTCTCCCTTATCTCTGGACCTTCTTTGCCCTTGGCTAACAGCAGTTATATAAGAGAAAGCAGACTAACCTTGGTGTTGGTAATTTGTGCTGATTGTACTTCTGCTTTTGGTACCCTACAGCTATCACCTCCTTGAGCAGTTAAAAGATCAGAAGATGCTCACTGGCTGCCAGGTCACCATTCTATGTACCTGAGAAAGTCCAGATTCTAGTAAAGTGGACAGACACAGCTAATGACTGTTCTAGGTTTTATGTATCATGTTTCATTCATTTCGAAAGACTATTTTTCTTCCACTTTGCGAACCTTCTCATGCCTGTTATCCTTGTTCTTAAGCAGAAGTTTTACTGAAAATGACTTCAAATGAGGAGAAAAGCTGTCTGGCTATCAATTCTATGTAATTTCCCAGCGTGAAGTGGAGTGAAAATATGCCCGTCATGTCCAACAGATTCTGACAGGTAAAGCTGGCCTATAAAACAAGACGACTACAAAGTGAAAGTCAACTTGCATAAATTACTTGCTGAAATTTCTGCTCATTCCCATGATGCAGAAAAAGTTAAACCTTATGGTCTGAAAAGATTACGACCATATAGCCTGAGTCAGCAACTGTGAACAATATATTAAATCTGAAATATATGTGTGAACACACACACAAATACACACACACACACACACACACACACACACACACACGTGGAAAATGGGCAGAATCCTCCACAGTGGTGGAAGAAGAATAAAACCATGAGAACTTGCCAGTGTGAAATCTACATGGGCACAGGAGACAGTTAACTGTCACAGAAACGCAGAAGTGAAAGGGTCTTTAAGTCCTCACAGGTTCCAGGAAAAGATGAGACAGACAGAAAGACAGACAGAGGCTATCTCTGTCTTTTAAAATCTTTATATATACATCTTTTAAATTACCTGCTTTTGTCTTACAGAATTCTCCAGATGCGGTTTACGTAACTTTTCAAGCCAGGGTATCTGTCATGTTTTCTTAGTTTCAGAGAAGGATGCTATGCCCAGAGGAGGTACGCTGAGCAATTAGAGCTTGGCCACTCCAGCGCTAACCTCCAGCCTAGAGCCATCTCTAGTAACCAGTGTCAGGCACAAGTGACTTGTTTACAGACTCCACAGAAAGTCCTAGAAGTTGCCAAGAGTTAACAAAGTTTCTAAGAACTTACGGTCTCACTCACTCTCAATGAGAGCTCAGCCTCCTTAAAATCCAGTGAAAACAAAGAACGCCAGTTTTTATTTTTAAGACAAAATGAGATTTAAAAAAAAAAAACCATGATGCCACCAGCACATAGCTAAATTTCCAGCACTTGGTGGATAAAATGTAGGCAGGAATATAGGGAGATCAAGATGATCTCAGACACATATGAGTTCAAGGCCAATGTCAGTTGCATGATCTACTACATAATCTACTCCCAAATCATTCATTATTTCTGTGGTTTTGGAAGGGCTGGTGGGGCCATCATTTATGTACTGTCCCAGGCTCAAAGTCTTCCCTCATCTGCTTCTCTATGAGTTCTCAGAATCACCTAGAAGCAAAAAGATTGCATCCTGAAACAAGACTCTCCATGTCAACTCAAGCAATGAGTAGCCTTCAGGGAGGGGGACAGCTACTTGTGTCCCTACGGAAGCATCACTTCTACCAAGGACTTCTCTGAGAGCCCCGGAAACTTCCCACAGGGAGGAAGGTATCTGTGGAGCTTCGAAGCCCTCTCTGCTCCGTTCTGTCTGACTTTTGTCACTCTGAGATTGTTGAGTGTGCAAACAGACTCTTTACTTCAACTTCTGTATGGAAAAGCCTGGCATTAGAGTGAAATTAAATGAAATAAACAATTAAATTAAATTAAACTCCTCCCGGTACTGATGCAGGGAGCGGAGAAAAGGTGTGGGAGGTTAAGGTTCCTACATTTACACTGAAGCAAGCCAGGAGGGAAAGTCAACACAAGACCACTCACTCACCTCTCCGATGGCAGTCGGAATTTCAAACTTTTGTGACTGTCCTTTTAAACAAACATTCGAGAGATGCAAAGCAGGATATTCAAAACAAACAGCACAGTGAGCTTTCCCTTCCATTTAAAAAAAATAGATTTTTGCCGAATTCAAATGCAGCCATTGAAGATAAAACATTTACTGAAGACGAGACAAGGGAACATTGCCCAAGATCTCCGTGCCATTTACTGCCTCAGAGCTGAATGTGGGGACTGAATTCACAGATCCTACTGGCACAAGCCAACTTTTTATTTTTTTCTTAAACAGAACCACATTTTTCTGATTTTCAAGAAAATTGGAAGCAGAATGGTTTCAAGGCATGCAGAGACTGATCTTTTTACTCAAAGTAGCATGGCCTAATGTTGTTGGCTGGTATCTGAAATTCCTGGGGGAGGATAAATGCAGGCTACTGATGCAGCATAAAGTGGATGAAGCTAGTATGCTCACCAACTTGTCTTCTCTTGAGTAAATATCAAAGGAGCACTCAATTCTTAGGAAAGTCATGAAGGGGAAAAAAACCCAAGAGACACTAGCGCATCCTGAGGTAGGATTCTGTGGCTAATCACCTTTATCAATTTCATTTCCGTTACTATTTCACAGGATGATCATCTGTGTACTGAGACAACTCAGATACATAAAACAGCCATTAAAAAGCATTGCTTTTAAACATATGCTGTATGCTTAAGGCTATGATGGTTATAGTCAACACGCACACATTATTTTCTTGCCATAATTCCCTAAATAATATAGCCTAACCATTACTTGCCTACCATTTACATTGTGTGAGGCGCTATGCAAGGTGATAATAAATGCATGTATATGATGTACCCAAAGACAAATTTCAGTGAGAAGTGGAAAATAATATTGGAAAATATTCTAACATAGTAAATGATACATCCTGTTTTCAGAACTCCTACTGAAGAACACACCCGTTTCCAAAATACTAATAACTTTGGGGCAGAATGAACATAAGCAATTGTTCAACTCCCAAAAGGTTTTGTCAAGAGAAGTCTAAATTATTTGGGGATTCAACCAAATTTCTATTTCTGCCATTTATGCTCGTCCTCTGCATGTTTCTTCGACTGTTTTGACTTTCTGTTATTAGTGCATGTCTAAATCCAGGGGACACCTTCCTCTTTCAAGTTTTCTGAAATCTGTATGCTTTAGAGAACATAAAACCCAGCAGTTGTAGATACTGCCCTGAATTCCTTTCTTCCTATCCCTTCTGCATACTCTGTGGTACACAATCATTTTGGACATGAGCACAGTTTTCCCATCGTGTATCGAGGGAAGCAGGACAGGGATGGAGATGAAGAGGACACTGCGTTTCCCAAGAAGTTTTCTTCTCATGATCTAAACCAGGAATCCTGATTCTTAGGCAAAGTTGCTTTCTCCACAAGCCCCAACATAGGTGCCCTATATTGGATGTAAAGATGTACGTGGGTTGTGGACTCAGTTACCTGAAGAAATGGAAACTGACATTCTGGGCTATGAGAAACAGAACAAGTGATTCAAGCTGCCCCACATATAATGTCATTCACAACCAGTGAAGATGCATGGCCATCCAGTTTGTAAGAAGAAAACTGACAGCCAAAAATTTTAGTTCTGAGACTTTTAGCAGTTGGTATGTGGGTCAAGTCTAGTATTGATATTTACCACGCTCAATCAGGATTTACCCAATACATTACTCTTACCACAAAGAATCTGTCCTGTATTTGAGAACACTATCCAAACGAATGCTTCTAACCACAGTCTTCTATAATATCTTCAAGACAATGAAATCATGGTTTGAGAGCAGGAAGTAGAAGAGTATAGAAAGTTTCACATAATGTTTCACCTGTTGGTCTGTCCAAGTGTAGGAAAATTTAGAGAAAGCTGGGATGAAGATTTGTGTCCCATTTTAACTCCATATCTACAGTGCACAATACCTGCTCTGTACTCTGTGGAGTGGGATTCAGAAAAAAACATAGGCTAGAAAAAAGTACAGTGGAAGCCAAAGAATTGCAGAGCAGACGAGTAAGGACACCAATCAGACCAAAGCAGAGAGGAGATTCTGGGGCGGAGTGCAGCTTAGTTAGAGTTAAGCATGTGAGACCAAAACTTAGCACTGGCATTTAGACTTGACACATTGTAGAGCAGGGTGCGTGCGCAGGCTCCTCTTTCCTCCTTTATGATTGCCAGCAGCATTTGTGAAGAGGGAATAGGAACAAGGCAGCAAATACATGAGCACAGCACTTGTTCCCGTTTGTCTCCAGCCTCAGAATTTTGAGCTCTTAATGCACGCTTTTGCTCAATGGAACAATGGCGTCCGTCACAGGGGAAAGTGTGTCATCTTTCAGCTTTTACCCACCACAGCAATGTGTACATGAGTATGTGTGAACATGTGTATATTTGTGTCTCTGTGTGTAACTATATAATGTCTTCGTACTATTGTTTTATATCTCCTAAAGCTGAGGCATTTCTTATTAAGTCATATTTTCTATCTTCCAAGACTAAAACAATTGAATAAATTATTATTTAAACCACTAATGAAGTAATATAAAATATTTCTCCAAATACACAAACAATAAACTTTATTTTTACTATTGCAAAAATTGCAAACAATTAAGTTAAATGTAAAACATGTGAGACTTCTTAAAGTGGAAGTTTCAATTAATTCTAAGGAAATAAGAAAATTTTCAGGAAAACAGGTGCATCTAAAAAGATTATATTAATGACGTAATAGAGACAAAGTCTCTCATCTGTCGTTCCACGCACCACACAATCAGATGTGAGCCTACAACACAGAGCAGCAACAGAAACCAAGAAAGTATAAAGGGATCAGACATGTGCCTACATGTACGGGGCGAAAGGTACTTCAGAAGGAATAGCAGGATGCAGGTGAGATTTCAACTTCAGTCATGGTTTACTTTCCTCAGCAAGAGAATGAAACATTAGCTGTTTGCTGATTATGTGCAAGGAAAAGAAGTGCAGGAAGCTCGGATTCTGACATCTCGTGGCCCCACAACAGGGAGATGCTAACCCAAGCTGAACTGCTGACTCTCTGCATTACCACACACAAATCATCTGATGGACGGCTCTCCTGGCCAGCCCTGTGGCAACAACCAATCACAAGCTCGATTGGTGAGGAAAAGCGTACGTTTACGGCAATCCTGCTTCACCTGAATCTGTTTTACTTCGTTAAACTTGTAACATCTACTTAGACATGCTCACTTTTCTTTAGGAGAAAATATATACACATATTAAATTTTCTTCAATTTCAACTCTTGAGAGGGCAAACCCATGTATATGGGGACATACACAGTCACACACATTTTCCATATCTTTTTTGTTCTACCTTTATTGAGTGAACCAACTTTAGGTAAGAAATACCGGTAAAAGGTTAGGGAGATAGCCCAGTTGTTACAGCACTTGCTATATACGCATGAGGGTGGAAATTCAGATCTCCAGAACCCACACAAATTGCCAGGGCAGTATGGTGCTACCTGAAAGTCCAGTCTTGTGAGACACAGGCAGAACCAGAAATTACACATTATTGAGAGCTCTAGTGTGTGTTGCCCCTCCAAGAGAAAGACTCCTACAGAAAGCAGAAAGGTGAGCTCTGTTCAGACTTTTCATAACTATTACAAATCTTTAGAGCAAGCAGGACTCTGGACCACTGGAATAGGCAAAAGACTTTCATAAATTACAGTAAGGAAATTATTAATATTAAACAAATTTTAAAATTAATCTTAATTCATAAAATATTAATAATAAATAAATATTAAGTGAATTCCTGAGGGGTGTGTACATGCCTAAAGCACCCATGTGTGGTAGGTTAGGCCACTGACTTGGGATGCCAGAGGTTCTTAGTTGAGCCCTGAGGTTAAGTTCTTAAACCTACAATGTGGGAATGACCATACATCTCAGTGTGCATACTACCTTATGGCCAAATAGAAATAGCTCAATTTCTACAACTGCTACAATGATAGAATTGTAATAACAACAACAAAAAAAAACTTGTTTTAAAACATGGTCTTTGAGGGGATTTTCCAGGTATTGATCTATGTGTCAGTCAGCTCTCTCTCCCTATAAATTCAAGAATTTGCTTACAGAAGGAAGCTATTCTGACCACTTTTACATTCCTTACAACTCCTGGGGTATATCTAGAATGTTGTTTGGCAAGCACAAAGGTTGTATGTGACTTTAAAATAAACCACTGGATATACTGAGGTGCAGGAGAAAAGGGCTGATCAACATTAACTCAGTTCGTCACCCTTCTTCCTGGTAAATGGTGATAGAAGGCAGACCCGAATTTATATATCCTGTGGTTGTATTTGAAGAGGAGGAATGTGAACGTTAGAAAGTAAACAATGCCTTAAGCATTTAAATAACCTCTTGAGATTCCCCGCGCTGGGCTCTAACCTGTATGTCATGAGATGGTGTAACAGTTCACACTCAGCAGCAAGGGGAGGGGATTTGGGTAGACAGAACAAAGAACAACAAGACAGAACAAGAACAATAGCAGAAAATCCTCCTTGGAGAGAAGACAAACGCATTGTTGAAACAGGAAATAGAAAAAAGCTGTTCAACAGATCCAGCTCTCCCCCAGGGGAAAAAAAAAAAAAAGACTGTGCATTAAATCCTCGTTACTTTTCTGTCTCTTTCTCTCTCTCCCTCTCCCTTCTTCCCTTTCTTCCTTTCAAGTCTCGTGTCCAATAACTTCCTTTATTAGGAGTTGTTTTAATATAATAAAATACTAAAAATGATCTTCGCTTGGAAGTCAGGGAACTAGTATATTTCGTTTCACCATCATGGAAATTAAAATCAAGGAGCTTTTATTTTGTGGTTGATTGCACGAAATAACGTTACTAGCTTTGCCTAAAATAACATTATCATCTTTAATTGCATGGGGCTAAGATTATGTTATGTGTTCAAGGTAAACTGAAAACAAACTTAAACATAAAGAATTTATTTGCACAAACATGGATTAGAGCTACACTTAGGAATCACAAAAAGGTCTTTTTTTATTAAATATAATCAAAACCAAAAAGGCATATGATTGGTTACAATTCCATGATTACCTTGCTTTGTTCTTCCTTATAAAAATTTCCTACTTGTATAATGTATGTTGGTTAATACCTCCAGTTGGGTATCCTTGTTTAATTTTTCTTTAATAAAACTTTGATAATAATTGCCTATATTTACTATTATTTTCTTATAAAACATGTAGAGCAAAGGTCATCTACGAGAGCTAAATAGTTTCATGTGCTCAAGAATGGTACAGACCCCGGTTCTTTACATTATACAACCACAGTACAGTACAAGCCATCGTGTGTGTGTGTGTGTGTGTGTGTGTGTGTGTGTGTGTGTGTGTTTCTCTTCTGGGAGTGCCCTTCACTCTGTTTTAAACATTTATCAGATAATTTCTCCTCATCTTTAATACTAGCTCAAAATTATGTACTCAAGAAAATATTCCTTAAACCTTTCTTTTATTTTCACCATTCTTTTGCATGCAAAGTCATTTTCTTCTGCCCACATTTTATAGAATATAGTGTGTAGGATGATTACTAAAAACCTAGAGAGAGAAATTGGGGTTTAACCTGAGGGTCAGAAAAGCAAGACAGTCAGTCACTGGCTCTTATCTCTCTACCTCAGTCTGAAATGGCGGTCCTGATTCGAGGAATCTCAGAATGAGACTGTGTTTGAGAGCTGTTTCCCTCTGTCTTCTTTTCTTCCCTAGGGCTGGGATTAAAGATGTGTACCACAGAGACTGAAGGCATGCACCACTACCACCCAGTTTCTATGGCAAACTAGTGTGGCTACTGGGATTAAAGGTGTGTGTCACCACTGCCTGGTCTGTAAAGCTGATCAGTGAGGCTGTTTTACTCTCTTAACTTCAGGCAAGCTTTATTTTCTAAAATACAAATGAAATAACACTACCACAGTAATTTAAATGATACATCTCTATCTTCTGTTATAGGTAAATTGGTGAGCCAAGGTTCTGTCTAGCCCAGTGGCTATGAATAGACATTTACTCAGACTAGAATATGTATGTTTCTAAATGCACACCTAGGTGAACAGTAAGTCACAGAGCTCCACTAAGCACCAGGAAGTGAATCACAACAAACTAAGACATCTAATGCCCGAAGAGTGAGAAGTAAGCAGAGAGACAGAAAACAAACTTAAAACTTTATCTGCTGGAACAGGGACCCTAGCAGAACTGAAGGACAGAATCATGCAATCCTTTCAATAAATATGAAGAGATTCAGTGAAGTTCAGCATTCCTTCATGATGAACCTGAAGAAATTAGAAATCGAAGGGGAGAAATCCAACAGAATAGAGGCATGTAGAACAAACCTGTAGCCAACATTCACCTAAAGGGGAAAACGACCATATTCCCTAGATCTGATATGAGACAAAGGTGCCCACAACTTTTACTCTTCTCCAATATAGTATGTGAAGTCTTAGCTACAAGAATAAGGCAAGATAAATTTATGAAAGGGATACAAATAAGAAAGGAAGAAGCAAAATTATACCTATTTAGGAGCAACATGGCCTTATTTATGCTTAAAAGACCTTAATGTTTCCATCAAGAAATCCTTATTACTTATAAATACTTTTATCTAAGTAGCAGAATAAAAACTAATGTTTAAAAAGTACTTTCCTCTCCAAAGCCACAGAGAAACCCTGTCTCGAAAAACCAAAAAAAAAAAAAAAAAAAAAAAAAAAAAAAGAAGGAGATGAAGTGTCTCTACAATGGAAGTTAGAGGCACTGAAGAGAGCAGTGGGAGGGAACATCTGAGGGTGGTCAGCATCCTCGCTCCCCTGGGTGAATACTATGGATATAAGGCAAACTCATCAAAATTTCAATGACATTTCCAACAGAACTATACAAACAATTAAAAAATCCATATGGAAACACACAAAAAAATAGCCTACACAACCAAAAATAGAAAGGTTAATGTGAGGATGCAAAACCACCTGATCTCAAACTATACTGCAGGGCAATGTTTAAGGGAAAACCTTAGGACTGGGGTAAAAACATACATGCAGACTAACGGAAGGTAGCCAGACATAAAGTTCCATAGTTACAGCCAAGAAAACTGATGATCCACCTGTAGAAGAATAGAACTTGATACCTTGCATAAAAACTATTCAGAAGGAATAAGACCTTTCAAATAAGACCTTGATCTCAAAGCTGCTCCAAGCAGCCAAGGCAAACCACTTCACAATGCAGGAACAGGGAAGGTGATCCTGAGAATGACCTCAAAGAGACAGGAAACGATGTAAAGTATTGACAAGCAGGCTTACACAAAGCAAAATGGCTTCTGCATAGCAGGGGAAAATATCACCACATACACAGACAGCCTAGAAAACAAGGGAAAACCCTTTGCTAGCGACACATTGGAGAGGGGATTCCTATCTGGAATACAAAAAGAACCAGAGAAACTAAACCTCAGAAGAATCCATCTGATCATAACTGGGCAAGTGCAGTGAGTAAACATGGTCAAAGAAGACAAATGGAAAACAAAATACTTGAGAAGCTGTTTGTCATCCTTGGCCAGCAGGAAAATGCAACTGAAAGCTGCCTGAGATTTCATCTCCATGCATTTAGAAAGAGGACCTTCAGGAAAACAGAAAGCGTATGTGGTAAGGAGGTGGGGAAAGAGTTCTCTTACACAGCCGGTGGGAGTGCACATTGGTACAGCCACTGTAGAAACACTTAAAACAGGATTTCCCCATGTCCCAGCATCGTATCTTTGTGTACATACAGAAACCCACTGAGTCAACACTCCACACAGATACTCACACATCCATGTTTATTGCTTCACTGTTCATCACGGCCAGGGAACAGCTCCCACCTAGAGGTTCACCATGATGTGCTACCATACATACAGCAGGATCTTAGGCAGTCCCTGGCAAAAAAAAATTTTCTAAGTGGAAATTCAGGAAATTTTATACTGGAATGACATTTTTTAAAGGAAAATTGATAGATCTGGAACTGATGAAGTTAAGCATAATAGAACAATAGACCAAACTCAGACAAATATCGTCTTATTTTTCTCATGTGGAGCCTAGATTTAAAACTACATATATGCAATTGCATATATGTGTGCTATCTTCTCTCTCTCTCTGTGTGTGTGTGTGTGTGTGTGTGTGTGTAGGCATGATGAAACTAGAAAGAGGATCATGAAAGGAGAGAATGTGATCTCAGGCGGGGAATGAGAACATGAAGGAAAACATGATATAAAGAAGAAGGGGGAACAATTTGAGTAGAGGGAATGAACCATCCAAAGGGGATGGCAGAGATGGGAGGGAAGGCAGTGGAGTTCTGGAATTCGTTAGAAAAATGTGTGATCATTCAAGAAAATGCCACAGTGAAACCCACTGTTTTGTATGCTGCCTTAAGTAAAATAATAATAAAAGAAGAATGGCAGAGGTGGAGGGGGGGGGGGGCTGGGGCAGGGGAGAAGAAAGCCAAAGTCAGCAGGTTGACTCACGGTCATGAAAAGTACCAGAAGAAGAAGGACAGAACGCCGCCATGACTGGGAGCCACATTAACACATCTCTACACATTTCCCCAAGACCTACATTCTGCCAGCTTCCTCTTTGCCTGGTACGAAACAAGAAACTCATTCCCTTCTTTAAATAACACCATGCTGTGTTGGAGAATATTATTTTAAAGTGTGTTACTTTTGTTTCTGCTGTGGAATATTTGTTTAATGATTTTGTTTAGGTTGCATTTGATTCTTTACCTGTCTAAAACACCTGATGGCCTAATAAAGAGCTGAACGGCCAACAGTGAGGCATGAGAAAGGATAGGCAGGGCTGGCAGGCAGAGAGAATCTGGGAAAAAGAATTCTGGGAAGAGGAAGGAAGGAGCAAAAGAGAACAAGGAATGGACTTCAGGAGCTAACCACCCAGCAAGTCATGGAGTAAAAGTGAAAGGAAGATATATAGAAGTAAGAAAAGCAAAAAAGCCCAGAAGCAAAAGCTAGTCAGTACAATTTAGGTTAAGAAAAGCTGGCAAGAAACAAGCCAAGCTAAGGCTTTATTGTATGAGGTTAATTTCTTCTGTTCTCTAATTTTTATGATTGTGATCTCTCCTTCTTCTCCCCTCTCCCTGATTCCTTCCCTTCTTGCCTCTCCTCCCCACCCTCATTGGTTATATGGATAGTAAAAGAGTCATCTCTGAAAAAAAAAAAAGAAAGAGTAAGACTCCAAATATGATTTATTTAAGAGACGGGTAGCAAGCTCCCGAAAGAGTAAAGAGTAAAAAAACAACCAGCTATAATTCTGTGACACAAAACTCTCGATTCAGAGGATGAGGATATAGTCAGAAGACAGACTACAAAAGTGAACTAGTATTTTTCATTTATTCCATGTAATCCCTAAGTTAAAGAACAGTTTGCCCCAAGCTGGTCCCCCTGCTGTCATGTATACACTGGAGTGTGTACAAAAGCAGGCAATCTGTATGTCCACCCAAGTGGCTCACATTGTCAGCCACCTCGAAGGAGAAAGTATTGAAACTTGCAATACATTATTGCATGATCTCGAAGCCAGCAGAAACACTGTAGAACAGATGAGTGAGGTAAATGTCATGTATACTCATGCCATTTGAGTAACAACTTGCAAGAAGATCAGAATAAAAGTGACTGTTCTTTAAATGTACTGTTCCTCCAAGCGACAAAGGCAATGTGTTTCAATGTCCTCAAAGGCACATCAGTCTACCGTCCCTGTCATTCTCCATTCCACGACTCCAGTAGGTGTCTGCAGCTCTACATAGCAGTGATCGCTCTACACTTCATTTTTTTCACCTATGATTCATAAAGAAAGTACAGGAAGAAATGATTAAAAATTGTAAAACAGACAGAACAATTAAGCAATGAGTTGGTATGACCATCCTTTGCACTCAAAGTACAATGGAACAGTTTACTGAAGAGAACTGGAAACAAGTCAGTTGGATTGTGTGCTCATTTCATGCTTAAGTAGAACATTTTTAGCAGAAACACCAAAAAAAAATAGTGTTTCTAAAGGTTGCTACATTCTAATGCTCCCAAATCTGCAAATATGCTAGGCTCCTGGCAATGAAGAATTTGATTTGTAGACCTAGTGATGGTTCCTAGAAAATGACCTTGAAATAGGTGAATTATCCTAGAACATCTAGGTTGAACCCTTGTAATAACAGGAGCCTATACAAGTGAAATGAGGGGGCAGAGGGAAATCAGAGAGATGGCAATGTCAAGATTAACGGTTTGAAGGATGCGATGAGCCAAGAAATGAAGGAGGCCTCTACACACTGGCATAGGCTCCCATGTAGGCTCTACGGTGTTCTACAGGACCGTGTGCAGCATGGCAGACTTCTGACCTCTTAAGTGTAAGGTAGTATACTGAGCTGTACTGCACGGCTACGTTTGCCCTAGTTTCTTACAGCAGTAACAGAAAACAACCAGTTCCCAATTAAGGTGATGTGAATGAAAATGGCCTCCATGGGCTCAGACATTTAAATGCTCGGCCATCAACAGGTAGAACTATTTGGAAAAGGATTAGGAGGTGTGGCCTCGTTAGAGGAAGTATGTCACTGGGGTTCCAAAAGCCATGCCATTCCAGTTCACTCTTTGTCTGTTTTCAACCTGGGGATCTGATGTAAGCGCCCGGCTACCACACCAGTGGCATGCCTGCCTGTTTGCTGTCATGCTCCCTGTGTGATGGCCATGAACTAGCATTCTGAAACTGTAACCACACCATAAACCCTTTCCTCTATGAGCTGCCTTGCTCATGGAGTATCTTTGTAGCAATAAAAAGAAAACTAAGACCCCCATTCCTCCACATTGCTTTTAATCACTGAAAACACAATTATGCCTACATAAGAGATTTAATAAATTGTTCAATCATCTTAAATAAAGTTGATCTGTTTTTGCTTTGAGAGAAGATGTGTTAGCCGAGTCTATGCTGGAACTCTGTATGTAACCCAGGCTAGCCATAAGCTATCAATCTTCCTTTATTAGCTTCCTAAGTGCTGACAATACAGGCATGCACCACCGTGCTGGATTCTCTAATCATTTTGAAGTAAAAGTAGATTTTAGATAAGAAATAAACAAAACATTTTATAAACAATTCTAAAAGTTCATAACATTAGAAACAGATGGCCAATAAAGGCAAAGATTCCCACGGAGATTTCCCGTTCTTCCTACAGGAATGTGAGTTCCATAGAACAGAGATGATTATGCTTCTGTGCATTTTAAGTCAGCGTCTAGAAGCTAAACATTTACACATTAACTAAATGAATAAATGAGTCACTCTTGGCCCTGGTGCATTTAGTACGGGTATAGAAAGGAGGTAAGAAGGTTCTGTTTCACGTCATCTTTTTACTTTTTCATGTTTTGCATAGATTACCATTCAGAATATTAAAGCACTTGAACAAGTGACACAGTTTAGAAAATGCTTCCCCTGAAAACAAACACTCCTTGACCAGTAAAGATGGTTTATATCGATTACTATCAAGTCTATAATTATAATGAATATAAATGGTTTTTATAAATCAGATTTTGTACACATAATACATGAACATATTTTCTCATTAATTCCTGTAGTTATAAGTAGCTATGTAAATAGGCGATGTGTGCTTTGTTAAGTTATATTCTGGGAACAGGATTATGCTAGACAAAAATCAATCATGGATCGGAAAGCCCCAGTTTCTAGCTGCGAGTCCCCGGAGTCTGGGGAATCCTCGTGTGTGTGAACTAATACAGCAGAGGTGCAAAGTGACTCCCACACTGAAATCACTCCAACGAGCAGCTTGCTGTCCAGTCCACACACTAGGGAATCCCCTCCTGCCAGGCCACCAGATGTGTGAGCCAGGCTCAGCTCCCATGCTGAGGTCCTATTCTGAGAGTCAATCTGGTCAGAGGAAAGAGGCCCCACACTGTTCTCCTATCAGTAATGTGTGAGACGTGCTGGGGTCCTGACCTCACTCTGAGCTGCTGGATAACCAGCCCCGAACCTGCAAGTGGCTCATAAAACTGATTCCATGCCTGCAACTCTATTTCCTCTGCCTCATTTTGCAATCTGGACACTGCCCCATTCAGAGCTGCTCTGAATCACTTAGGACTTCAGAGAATCTGTTCAATTTACAGCTTCCCCTTCCAACAGCAGGGACTGGATTTACACAGGGGAGTTTAGGCTAATCAGCTAGGTTTAGAGGAATGGACTGGTCCCAGGGGACCTTGAGCTGAATTAAAACAAACAAACAAACAAAAACAAAAACTGAGCTTTTAAGACCTTTCAGACTGTTCTAGAAACAGGAGTCCACCAGAAGCAAACTGGAGGCTGCTCAAGGGCACTGGCTTGACCCTTCCTCCACGAGTACCAAAGCTACCATGCCTTCAGGCAAAACCACAGGGAAGGCAGGGAGAAGGCTTTCTCTTCAGTTCAAGCTTACACTTTCTTTTGTGTTCTCACTGCTTCTGTCCTTGCTGTGCCAGAGGAAAAGCACCGCTTGCTTCTCTCAGCTGTTTCTTTTCTGTGGTGCAGCCACCAAAATCTCTCAAAGGATGAGGTTTCTGGGAATTCTTTTTTAACAAACATTTTTATTAACTCTTTGAGAATTTTATTCAATGTATTTTGAACATTTCTGGGAACTATTCATTAGATTAGAACAACCAAGATTAAATTGTTCAGTAGGTAAACTCGCCTAATACGCTTTTTACCCCTAGTGATGTCACAGAATCTGCGATCTGTAGATACATAAAAACAAATTCTGATGTGAGGGTTATTTTTATTTTAGCAGATTTGGCAAAATGGATTATAAAAAAAGTTGCAGCATTAGAAGCAGGAGATGTAATTCATGGTACAGCCCTTGCCTACAATTCTTTAGGCTTGTTTCTCCACACTATGAACAACAGCAACAATAACTCAACAAATAAAAAAGAAAAACAATCAAGACAACTTCCAGGAAAGACTAGGCTAAAAGCTAGCTCCATGTGAGCCTGCTAAGAAAAGTCAGAATAATAAAACAACAAAAGCAAACAATTCTATCCCAAAGAGAGGAAGACCAACAGAAAACGTAGAAAATGTAAAAATCAGGTAAAGAAGCCTTGTGGATCCGTTATTTGCGGGGGGGGGGGGGGGCAGTGAAGCTTAAGACTCCATCAAAAGGTAATGCAGACAACAACTGACTGCTGGGAGCAGGAGAATTACCTCACCTAGGGATGAGGCACCTAACTGGCTGTACAATGCAGCGCCCTGAAACCATACAAACAAACAACAAAACAGGTTCCCAGAGGAGTCCATACTGTAGAACAGTTGTTTTCCTATTGGGTGATTCATGCCAATGATGGAGACTGACCAAGGCAGATGTACAGTATCTTTCACCATCTAGTCCCAGAAGTGCAGCTCTACTGGTATCAAAAGATCAGTCACATGTGAATGATGGTGTGTTCCAACAGTGGAACACACACACAAATAAAGTTTCCCCAAGACTATGATTAATGATGCTGAGAAACTCCCACTGCCAGTGATGTAGACTTTAGAGTGCTGGTAGTGCCGGGAGCAATGTATCACTCATGATTTCTTGGCTATACCACCGTGAGACGTCTACTACAAAGCCAGTCAGAAGAAAGCAAATGACTTTTACTGGCCTAGGCACTTATGGTAATGTTTACTACCAGTTCTAAGAGTACCTTCTATGCATAAAACTGTGCGTCACGAAACAGCGTGCTGTGCCATGCTGGCAGCACTCGCACATGCTCCCATTACTGTGTTTCTTCACCACATCAGGGGGCAATGTTATGACTGACCTACATCGTCTAGGTGAAATAAGAATTCTCTATATACTCACCATGACAAAAGGACCTAACACACTTCTAAGAACACACACTGCTGTTAAACGACACGTGATTATACCAAGAAATGGCACAGGGATACACAGACATGAATATCAGAAAGGTTGGCCATTGAAGACCCTACTTAAAGGTTATCTCACATGGAAGGCTGCCCATCGTGTCTCTTTATAATTAGCCCCACATTCATTACCTTCATAAGTGTGGAGGAGACATGAAGAAATGAAATTCACTTGATGATATATATATATATATATATATATATATATATATACACACACACACACACACACACACACACACATATATATATATATGGGGGTGTTTATGTTTGTAACTGTTGAAATATGAAAGTTTCAACTTGAATGATAGTTTTACAACTTTTAACAAACTGAGCGCTTTCAAATACTATGTAACAGTATGTGCAGGTTGAAAGCACACCAGCAGAAAGGATGAGTGAAGAAGAAAGCGAGCCACGAACACTGATAGAAACAAATGCTTGTTTAAAGCTGATGCAGATATTAGGATAGTCTTTTACCCCCTTGTTCTCACTGCACCAGGCCTAACTCGATCCCCTCCCTTCTCCCCAGGCTACCAGGTTAGCTTTCTGCCTTCCAGTTTTAGAAGTAAAAGGTGTGAGAGATCTCTAGTCACAGTCTTGTGATGACAATTGAGTTAGAACCAAAACATGGCAGCACTGTTCAGTTGCTACAAGAATGTTTGACACTAAAACTTAAAACCATTTCTTTGAGAAGGAATGATTACTAAAACTTGGAATATTCCATAAGCAGCAATTCTTTAAAAGATAACACATTTCACGTGTCTGCTGCATGCCATCAAAAAAAAGCACAATCAAAGTATTTAATATATTTCAAGATCATGGCAGGGTCCATTTGAAGAAGAGAGAGATGACAGAGAGAATGTACAGTGTGAATAATACTGACATTTAACGTGTTCTTGAATTCAGTGTTGTGTTGATGTTATGAGATCTGGATTGAACACGCTCTCCCGAAGGCCAAAGGTCTGGTCACCAGTCTGCGGCACGACTAGGAGGCAGTGTGTGGAAGGAAACTGGATCACTGGGAGCGTGCTCTTGCTGAAAATATGAAATCTCAGTGCTACCCCTCTGCCCCATTTCCCACATGACAAGTGGTGAACAACTCTCTTGCTGGTGCCATCACTCTAAATTGGGGTGCCACATGTCCAAAGCAGCATGGCCAAGGGACAACGGATGAAAGACCTTGAAAGTACGAGTCCTACCCACCTTGTCACTGTGTCACAATGTGAAAACGCAGGCTAACACAACTAGTCTCTTACTTTGGACTAGAAATTCTTTGGAGCTGTTTTAACAAGCTGTTTATTGATGCCAAAACAAGAGACCAGACTGACAGATTATTAAAAATTGGTAAGTGTCTTACAGTATTAGGACATCCGTTCAGAGACAAGTAGGCCTGCTGCTATTTGCTGTATTTCTGCCTCGTTGCAGTAGAATATCACAGGCAGGGTATCCAGCCTTGGCCGTCCACATGTCCTCGTCCTCTTCCTATCTGCTTAATGTTGATGAAAATGTTGGATCCTTCAATGTAGAAATAAAATCTGTTTGGGAGACAAAGTAACAACTCCATTCTAATTCTAATGGCATTTTCACCAAAAAGCAAAGCCATTTGAAAGCTACATTAACATAATTTGTGGATCTCATTACTAGTGTGAGGTTAACAATGGAAAATGAGTCAAGGTAAGGGGCAGCCTAGACACTCAGCAAATGTGACCACATATATAGAAGGTGCTAGGTTGTAATATGGAGGAGCAGGCCATGTCCTGCCGCCCAGCTACCTTACACCCTTAATAACCACACAGAAATTGTAATAATTAAATCACTGCCTGGCCCATTATCTCTAGCCTCTTATTGGCTAACTCTCACATCTTGATTTAACCCATTTCTAATATCTGTATCGCCACTTGACTGTGGCTTACCGGCATGAGTCTAACCAGTGTCTGTCTCAGGCAGGAGAACCATGGTATCTCCCTGACTCTGCTCTTCTTCCCAGAATTCTGTTCTGTCTTCCCCGCCTACCTGAGTTCCACCCTATCAACTAGGACAAGGCAGTTTCTTTTTTTTTACTGAAAAAATTTCTGCCTCCTCCCCGCCTCCCATTTTCCTCCCCCTCCTCCCACTCCTCTCTCCCATCCCCCACTCCTTTTCCCCTCCCTTTCTGGTCTGAAGAGCAGTCAGGGTTCCCTGCCCTGTGGGAAGTCCAAGGTCCTCCCCCCTCCATCAAGGTCCAGGAATGTGAACATCCAAACAGGCTAGGCTCCCACAAAGCCAGTTCACGCAGTAGGATCAAAACCAATTGCTATTGTCCTTGGCTTCTCATCAGCCCTCATTGTCCACCATGTTCAGAGAGTCCGGTTTTATCCCATGCTTTTTCAGTCACAGTCCAGCTGGCCTTGGTGAGCTCCCAATAGATCAGCCCACTGTCACAGTGGCTGGGTGCACCCCTCACGGTCCTGACTTCCTTGCTCATATTCTCCCTCCTTCTGCTCCTCATTTGGACCTTGGGAGCTCAGTCCGGTGCTCCAACGTGGGTCTCTGTCTCTATCTCCATCCATTGCCAGATGAAGGTTCTATGGTGATACACAAGATATTCATCAGTATGGCTATAGGATAGGGCCATTTCAGGTTCCCTCTCCTCAGTACAAGGCAGTTTCTTTAATGACTGATGAAAACAACACAGATACAGAAGGACCTCCTACACCACTAGGTCTAACAACAAATGCTGCACGGAAAGCTTTGAATGTCACTTCCTGATCTTATTCCTCCCCCTTAGTCTTTTAAATACCTTCTCTCCACAGCTGCTTCATTCATGACTCTAAGGATTCATGTGGAAATCCATGTCCTCTGGAGTAGGATCCTTATGACTTCATACTAAAGCAAACTTAATCATTCTAAGACCCAGGATCAGGGCTGTTCAGCTCACATGAAGGGTACTTGGCCTGCGATACCAAGTGTGATCCTCAGGACCTATGTAAATGTAGAAGGAATGCACCAACTCTCCAAGGCTGCCTCTGAGCTCCAGGAGAACACTGCACCACACATTGCCATCAGGCACTCACGGGTACATAATAATGGCTGTCTTTTAAAATGCTCACTGTTAAAACCCAGTTTCAGAAAAGCAACATGGGGCTGGGGCGATGGCTAATCAGTAAAGAGCACTTGTTTCTTTTCTGGAGGACCCGGGTTCAATTCCAAGCACCCACACGACAGCTCACAACTGTCTGTAACTCCAGTTCCAGGGGATCTGACACCTTCACATCAATGCCCATGAAATAAAAATTTTCTAAATTATTTTTTTTTTAAATCTGTCAGAGTTTCTTTCCATGAAGTAACAGTACTCCACATTTGGGAAACTTCATTTCAAGGAACTAACAGAACACATTTATTATTATCATTATTTAATGTTGGGGTCATGAGAGTTACAGTAAGGTGACAACAAGTGTTCAAATGTCTACCCACCAGAGGAGTGACTCTGATGGAAGTTAATCCTGTCCAAGCAAGACCTTCAGGACCATCGACTCTGTTGTTCACTTATGATAAAGCAGCTTGGTGTCTCCCCAATTAGCCTACAATTATAGTGTATAATCTCATGTAATGTGTATATAGAATCTCATAACTACATCTCAGTCTTATAGACACTGTGGATCTTATAGATCTGTGGATGGTAAGGAAGATGACTTTTCATTTAGCTATATAGTTTTTATATATAGAACATATATTGAGCCATGGTTCATGGTTCATAACTGGATCTATTTGTCCTACAAGGCTTGTGGACACATAAAAGACTGCTTTATTCATTTGCTTATTGGGTGACTTACTCCCACTCTGTGGAACCCCCGATGAGAAAAACTGAGTCACACAGTCAAACCCTTAGGTTACCACAGTCAAATCTCTGCTAATTCCATGAGATAAAACTTAGATGCCAGCTCCCTGCAATAATTACCTTTTATTTGGCAGTGTATTTAGTCAGGAAAGGAATCTTTCAAATAGATCACATTCAGGACCTTCAAAGTCAGGGGTATGATGTAGGATCTTCAAAGATAGGGGTATGGCACGTCCAAGTTTGTTTGAATCTTAGTCTATCCTGATAAAGAGATTGGGTATCCCAATTTCTCTCGAAGCTGACTTGGGAAAGTGCTAACCTCATTTGACCCCCAGCTCTCACCCTAAAAAAGATATTAATTCCTACACCTAGTCTCACCTCGGTTTATTCATACAGAATTTTAACCTAGGAATGCAGCATCATGCAAAACTCCCCTTCTCCATTCTAAGGATTTAAAGCTTCTTTATTACTTCTTAATGCTGTCCGGTATCTATCTAGCCAAGCCTCCCTGGGGCCATGAAGATGCTGGCAGGTCACACAGGACAGCTCTTATCTGCATAATGACCCCGAGAAA
Organism: Microtus oregoni; assembly: GCF_018167655.1. NCBI lineage: Eukaryota > Metazoa > Chordata > Mammalia > Rodentia > Cricetidae > Microtus > Microtus oregoni. The sequence continues at coordinate 24,453,138 of NW_024543077.1, forward strand.
TTCTAGCTCTGTAACTTTGTAACTACTAGAGAACTGCCTTTGTTTGTGGGAGTGTATATAAACTGGAAACTTTACAATGCAGCAGAACAATAAAGAAACTGGTATGAAGAAGTACAGAGTAAGAGAGATTGTTCATTCACCCTCAGATAGCCAGAGGGGGGGAAAAGTCCTTTTCGCTTCTAGTAGCTTCTAATCTGAACCCTGAGAGGGCATTAAGGCTGGCCCTCAATAGACCTTATTAAATTACTATTGATTTCTTGAGACAGGTTTTCTCTGTGTAGCCCTGGCTGTTTTAGAACGTGTTCTGTAGACCAGGCTGGCCTTGACCTCATGAGATCTCCCTAGCTCTGTCTCTCAATGCTACGATTAAAGGCCTGCGCCACCACCACCCAGTATAAAAGCACCATTGTCTGAACAACATTACTTAACACCAAACACAGGCAACCTCATGAACTCAGGGGTCCTCCTGACCCCACCTCCATCAATTATGCTATTTCTTTTTGTCTTCCTTGCAACTATAACGATTTAAAGCAAAATGAGAAGCTTTGCTCTTACTCCAGAGACATTGTTCTTAGAAAGAAACTTTTACTTATCCCATCAGACTTGTCCCCAAATCTCAAATGTGACCACTATGGAGGCATCTAAAATAGGTGGTGCAGAACAAATGATCTATCAATTCGAAACTCAAGGTAAAAGCTTTGAGGTCTGCTGATGAATTAATATTCCACCAGAATATTGTTGCCTGTTTCAACACGCAACAGTCCTAACTTAAGCTGTTGAATGTATTTTTAATTAAGGGATGCTATTACTGACAACAAAGAACATACCTGGAGGTCTCCAGTGCCCCCAACCCAGAGCTCGGGGAGCCCTGTAGAGGAGGGAGTAGTAATATCTTAGGAGTCAGGGGATGGAGGATCCCTGGGGAAACACTGCTCACCGAATCAACTAAACAGGGCGCCTAAAGCTTCACAGAGACAGAGACTGCCATCAGAGTCAGGAGTAGGTCCTCTGCATACATGTTATGGCTTTGTGTTTGGCATTTTTGTGGGACTCCTAACAGCGGGAGAGGGTATATCTATGACTCTTTTGCTGGCTCTTTGGATTCTTTTCCTCCTATTGGTTTGCTTTGTTCAGCCTTTATATGAGGGCCTTTGCCTTGTCTTACTGTGTCTTGTTGTCTTGTCTTGTTCTGTTTGGTTCTTGTCTCTTGGAAGCCTCTTCTTTTCTGAAGATGGGGGATGGGTGGGCCTAGGGGAGAGGGGAGGTAAGGGAGAACTGGGAGAAGTGGGGGGAGGGGAAACTGTGGTTGGGATGCATTACATAAGTGAAGAATCTATTTTCAGTAAAAAAAATGAAAAAGAAAATAAAAAGTACTTAAAATCCTATATAAGAGAGGGAGAATTAATAATTTTTCTTTTTAATGAAAGCAATATTATTATTTACTAAATTGGAAAACTCAAGACACCAAACTCTCTGCCTACACCTTCCCAAATTAAGCTTCCGAAATCGTCTGACAGACGTTTCATGCATATTTCCATCAGAATAAATTTTAATTCAGTAATCAGAAGCTTTTCATAAGCTCAGTTTTCAAATGTTAAGTTCCCAGAACGCTTTTCAATAGAACGACAGCTACGCGTCCTGTGTGGGCGCATCTCTGCTGCTGTTCACAGATGTTGACATACACCATGGATGCATGGCCTGCACAGTGAGCTATTCCTGCTAGCCACGGCATTTTCTTGCTTCTTCCTGTCACTCCTACAGCTTTGAGCAGTAGTTTTCACAGGGGAATTTTCCACTCCCTGTGGATGAGTCTGAGACACAGGACTTTACAGGCAGCCTTTCCTCTTGTCCATTGACTCAAAAATGTTATTCTTGTTTAAAACATGGAGAGTGTGGTTCAAAATCGTCAGGGGAATTCTACTCTGCCTTCTTCCTCACTTCCTCCCTCTTTCTTCCCCCCTCCCTCCCTAAGTCCATCTCTCCCTTCTTCCCTCCTTCCCTCATTTTTTATTTATTGTCAACTTCTACAAGCATCTTCTACATTAGAATCTTTTGGGAAAATTTACAAACATTCAAGCTCAGAACCAAGTCAAAGTCAATCCCTATAAATTGCCATTCTACTGTCTGGACAGTGTCCTAGGGACCACTGTGAAGCCCTGATCAGAAACCTCTTCTTAAGAAATTTACAATGAACTTTCCATGGAGATCTTAATTTTTATAATGCTACATAATTTCCCATATATGGACTGGCAAATAGGACAACTTTAGAGGGCACGTCATCTTTACAACGAATTTGAGAATTATTGTTATGAATGGAAGAATGCTCCAGATCATAGAGACTTAATTTATCAATGGCTAGTTATTAATATTTAAGCAAGCCTTCCTAGTAAACATTACATATATTTGTGTCATGACAAAAATACAGTAGTATTTCGTATCATTGGGGGACATATGCTAGGACTTCCATGGGTTCTAAAACCCATGGATACTCAACTCATTTTATAAAATGGAATGTAACTTGCGCACGCCCTCCTCTGCACATTAAATAATCTCTACATCATTCCCAGTACCCAAAACAGTATGAGTACACAATAAACAATTGTTGTATTATTTAGGAGTACTGATAAGGGGAAATATCTGAATGTGTTTTTTGGTATATTAATTCAGTTTGTGGTTGGTGGTGGGTGTAAAGGAGTAACTATCGAGTAAGCATGATTGAACCTTGGTGTTTTCACCGTATGATCATTGTCAAGGTCTCTGAGCACATTACCCCGTCTCTGTAATATTTTAGGCACATTCACTATACAATGTGAGAGTTCTCAAGGTTTTAGGAGGTAGTGACACTTAATGTCCTGACTCCATGATAATTTCTTACTGCTTTAAATGACTTCATCCACTTATTTTCCTTTGCCTTTGTCCTTCCTACCTCTACCACAGTGATGTCAGTATTGATTATGCAGAAATGACTTAGTCAAACTTGGGAAGATCTTGGAGACTGAAGAAACAGGTAATAATGCATAATAAGTAAAGCACCGCCAAAGCTGCATATACTTCTGCAGGTTCTCTGTGAAAACAGACGTCTGTCCTATAGGACAATGAACACAGATATTGTCAATTTTCCTTTCCTTCATGGATGTATTAAGACAACATAAGTTGGCAGATTTTATTGCTAGGTAAGTAGGATATTCATATATTGAAAACCTACACTACTTAGAAAATCAGCTGGAAGAAGAGATTGTTAGACTGTCTACATAGTGAGAAGATGCTTATGTGCCTTACTCCATGAATATGTGGTCACCCTCTGTGAGTCTCTGCATGACAGAGAGGCCCGGGGGCCTGGAGTTCACAATTCAAATGCAGGATCCACATGTGAGCAGCAGCTAGAAGTGAGCCAACAGAGACTAGGCACGCTCCAGACATGGTACTCATAAATGGCAGGACTTCACAATGTTTCCCACTAGAGGTGCCAGAGGTGGTGAGAAAAGTAATAGCAGATACAAATGTGGCATCAATACCTTGTTTGCCCAGGAATGTCATGACAATATCTAGACATTATAATGTTTAGCTGTGAATGGACATCAAGACAGGACGTCTAATTTTTAGCACAGAACACTCACAAATAAAATACTTTCCCCATCTCTAACTCCTAAACAGTAAGGAAATGAACAATCTAGAGTAAGTCAAAGCACCCCAAGGCAAAGAAAATATGTGTAACTGTATTGAAAATACAGTGTTCTTTCTTGATTTTTCCTTGGGGCCTCATGAGCTGTATAAAATGTATTTCAATTTTATGATAGAAGGCCAATACATAATAACACTACATCATTAATATAGTGTTAATGGTAATAAATGGTATTTATACTATTAAAAATATTATACAAAATATATATCCATGTCATTTTAAAGGCATAACTACTGCCTATTTAGAGTGAGTATAAGTGTTTCTGAAGATATCTCGCCCATAAATTGCCACAAGAGAACCCCATTCATAATACTGAGAAGAACACATAAAAAAAGCCATAAGGAGGATAGGGAATAGGCTCAGTCCATAAATTTGTTTAACTTGAAGGCATGAGGACTGAGTTCGATACCAAGTAGACACTAAATATCTAATTGTGGTTTTAATCTGCATTTCCCTGATAACTAATGATAATGACTATCTTGTTTTAGGTTTGTAAGCCACTTGTTAACTTGCCTGAGAGAAATAACTTCTCCAATTTTTAGGTTTTATTATAAAATTGTAAGCATTTTTTTTCATAATTTAGATGCAAACCATTAACAAGACATAAAATTTTACAAATCACCTTGTATGTTTTTCATTTGGTTTTACAGTTAATTGATGGAGTCCGTGAGGTACATTTTTTTTATTTTTATTAAAATCTAATTAAATATTGTTTGGGAAGAGCTACTATTTGGGGCCATGTGCAAAATCACTTGCAAGGTTCAGTGTCACAGGTTTGCCACGATGATAAAAGTTTCGTTGCTATACTTTCAAAAAATCTTTTTAAAACAATCTAATTTTATTAATATATTCTTTTTTCATACAATATATCCTGATTGCAATTCCCCCCTCCTCTACTCCTCCCTAGTGCCTCCCCACCTCCCCTCCCCTCTGGATCCACTCTTTTTCTATCTCTTATTAGAAAAGAACAGTCTTCTAAACGATAACAATAAACATCTTATATCAATAAGGGAAGACTTCGACTTCACAAGTTTTGTTGGTGTTCGGCTCATATTCCTGCCACACAACAGTTAGGCTTTCTGTAATCGATCCATAACGTCTGCACTTTCATTTCTAATTTCAGAAATTTGAGAGTCGTTCTTTTTCTTAATAAAGACAAGGTTTAGCAATTTTTCTGACCTTACTCATCAACCTTATTTTTGTTCTCTATTTCACTAATTTATATGAAAAATTTTTATTCAGTTCTTCTCCTTCTTTTAGATTTACCTAAGCTTCCCCGAGCATCATTACCTCAGGGCACATGAGGAAACTGTTGATTTCACCTTTTCCTCTTGTTAAGTATAGGACTTTAGCCCTTCGTTCCTATCTATGAGATAGTTCTGCATTTTATGTTTCTCTGTGTCCTCTTCACTTTTATCCCATTCAGTGTATTTTTGGATTTCCCTTTTGACTTATTTATTAAGTCATTAAATATTTATAATATCTGATTTAATTTCCATGTATTGTGAATTACCCAGTGTTATTTCACATTTATTTCTATTTTGGGGCCACACATGGGGAGCACAGAACACTATCTGTACTATTTCTCTTTAAAGTTCCAGAGATCTGCTTTGTGGAAAAGTACACAGTTGATTCTAGAAGAGTTCTATTACCTGTCATGCCTGGGAAACCGTCAACCACCATTGACTATCTGAACACAGCTCTCAGTGTTTACTTGACCATTAGAAGCATTAACCTAACAGAATAGCTTCATTAGTAATATACAACTAGACAACACACCATCTAGAAAATATTACAGGTTCTTTATTGTTTCTACTACAGAGCAAAAACCTTCTCCTGATCACTTAAAACCATCAAAATGATACAGGGAAACTAAACAATGTCTTGAAATTTAATACAAAATTTTGCAAAGATTTGCCATCGATATAAAAAGTATCTAATTCTTAAAAGTGCAAATTAATCTTGTAATTGATTATAATCAATCTCTATGTGCTAGACTTTAATGTTTATAAATGTAAGCTAATACTGATAGCATTAACACATATTTACAGATATTAGATGTTTCGTTATTTTCATTGTCGATACCTGTTGTTCCTGTATGTCTCTAGTGCCAGTGTGTCTACTCTACCTGAGTCACAGTAACAATGTTCCCAGTTCTGCTCAGGGTTTCCCACTTCCAGGAGCACTCTTGCCAAGGACATCCATAGGAAGAATTCTCTCCCTTTCTCTAACCTTTTGGCCAAATGTAGTCTCTACTATAAAAACTGACTCTGCATTTCTCCCTATTCCTAATACTTTGTATCCTGTCACCAAAGTAATAGGAGGATTTTCCCTTTCAGTGTGGTAGTTTGATTGCTTTCTATGGAGCCAACACAGAAGACTGCGAAACATGGGTACATTCTGACTGGGGTCAGGGTACAGTGCAGGCCTTCATGGCTTAGCAATGCAGAAATCTCTACAGGAAAGACATGGAATTGTCTAGGCTCTCCATACAGAGTTCTTACATTTTTATTTTTAACTAAATTTTGAAAATAGAAAATAATCTCCCCCTCCCGTGTGTGTGTGTGTGTGTGTGTGTGTGTGTGTGTGTGTGTGTGTGTGTGTAAGTCTCGACGCATCAACTGGCTATGTTCCTTTCCTGATCAATTTTTGGATGTCAGGGTTACTCTGAACTCAAGGTGTGTTAGTACATTTTCTAAAATGTAAGAATAGTTTGTGTAGGCTTTATGTGTGGGAAGATATATGTCATATGTTCAATAAAAGATGTCTAATGGATTAATATTTGAGCCATGAAGTATTTCTTTTCTACTTTGAAGGGAACTTTCCTGGAAATAAAAAAAAAAGTAACTAGGCTTGCTACATTTATTCTCTTTGGGCTATTTTGAAGGAGTTATCACTTATTATTTTAACCTATAATTTCCAAATATATTAAAGTGACAGACTCAATGAGGAGGAGACAAACTCTTCTTGCTTTATGCATTTGCTTGTGTGACTTCTAGTTGCTCACCCAACAGTCATTAAGTTCTTTTCTTCATAGTTTTGGCCTTAGAAATAGACTATCTGCTGATACTCTGCTCTGCTGGGCTCAGAAACAACTCCCCTTTGACCTAAAGAAGCATCTTCAAGGTTTCTCGGACTCCCCTAAGCCACTTTTCCCATACTTTGTCTTCCCAAATTTAAGATGGGGATTTCTCTCAAAATCCCTTATCTAAGTCTGGCTGCCCCACATGGAACTCATTTGATCCCTATGATCTCATTAGACACTAAAGGTCAACTCAACCCTGGAGGTGAACCTACATCCAATGCACAGATGAACTTATCCTTGGGCCCCGTTTATTTCCCCTAAACCTCCTTTGCTCTTCCTTAAACTTGCTCCCTTTCTCCAGGTCCCCCTCTGTGGGAATGGCAGGCACATTTAAACTTTCAGTCCATTGACTCATGAGGCACTCCCTCTCTCCATATGATACCTCCATGAGGGTGAGGAACATGCCTGTCCTTCCCCCATAGCCCACCTGTTGTCAATTTGCTTGAGTAGATCAGTTGCTGAACCAACAGAGGGTGATGGGACATTCCCCTTTCTACAGCTCTTGCAAAAAAGTCTTTCCCAGCTTCTCTTCCTCTAAGTGCTAAAGAGGTTTGCTTAGGGAGCTGATGACTGGGCAAAACTTGTTCAGACTCCCTTAGGAGAGGAAACAGACTTTCCTGGCACTTTGACATTCCCTTTCGGCTACAGTGATTTAGGTAACAGCATTCTCTTTTTGAATGCCAGGTGTAGTTAGATGTGGTGCTGAATGCTGAGGCAGGAGAATCCTAAATTTAAGACCAGGATTAAATACGTGCAAGAGAAGGCTCTTTTCCCACCAGCACAATGCTTCTTTTCTCAAGGGGTTGTGTTTAAGAAGTGTATTAATAATACTTGTAAGCAAAAGAAAAACACCTTTGTCTGTTCCTCACTAAACGAAAGTATTCCATAAACTAAGTGTTAGGCCATAAGCTGGAATACAGCAGGGAGCAGCCATTTGCAGCAATGGAGAAGGAGAGCAAGGGGAATCTGAGGAAGCAGCTTCATAGTAGGTAATGCAGATCTTTCCTTAGTGTATTTTAGTAGCTATGCAAGCATTGAAACTCACTGAAAGCTTCTTCCATGAAACGGAGAGCTTGTTATTGAGCTGATGACATATACGAGAATGCATCATAAAATGGAGTTATTTATATATTCATGCATCTTTATTTTTACCACATTCAGTGAAAAAAAAATGAGAAAAAAAGCAACACTGGCCAACACCCTGGCTTTAGGGACTGAAGATACATCAAGTAACTCATGTATTACCACTTCCAAGACACTTGAGTATTTAGATGAAGTAAGTCTTACTTTTTTGATGTGGGAAATGCTTCTGTACATGTGTTGCTTTTATTGGTTAATAAATAAAGCTGTTTCGGCCAAAGAGTAAAGACAGGCAGGAAATCTGAACAGGGAGATGCCATATAGCTGCCGAAGAAGACAGACACTAGACCCTTACCAGTAAGTCACAACCTCATGCCAATAAACAGATTAATAGAAGTGGGTTAATTTAACATATAAGAGTTAGCTAATAAGAACCCTGAGGTAATAGGCCAAGCAATATCGTAATTAATATAGTTTCTGTTTGTCTATTTGGGTCTGGGCAGCCGGAAACAAAGGAGCAGACTCCTTCAACACTTTTTCCAGTGACAAAGACTATGTGGGTTTTATAAAAAAAAAAAAAAAAAAAAAAAGTTGATTCAAATTGACTCTAGTGAAAAAAATGTGTGAGTAAAGTTCAGACATAATGATAAATAGAACAAATTATTTTTTCTGTCTGTATTTCTCAACAAGCCTGTGAGTTCAGATATATTATTTACCTGTAACAATGACTTAAATGTGTTGAATAATTTAAGTAATGCTAAGAGAATGTTTAATTTGCTAATGTTTAATCAGATTTACCAATTTAACAATGATTTAAAGATTCATAGAATTCAAATACATCAACCCACTGTCTTCAGTTTCATTAATCTTATCTATTTTATCATTCATCCATATAATTTGGCTGATATTGTTTCACCTTGAAAGTATGAGTTCCATATGACTGTTTTATAAACAAAACCCTCATTTATTTAATCAAAAGTCTTGATGTTCTGAGTTTCTTTACAGTTATAAAAGGAAGCAGTTGCAGTTTTAAGATTTCAGTTTTTATGATATTACTAAAATTCTTCAGGCATTTATAATTTTTAATTATTCTTTGAAATGTGGCATATTAGTTGTTGGTGACCATTTAACTTAATGCATATATTACATTTGTAATGATGGAAAACATCTTAATATCGTATAAGCATATTTTAAGATTAAAACATGCATTAGTTTTGCCAAGCTTTCAAAACACCAATTAATAAAGATATGATGTATCAATCAGGGTCTCAAGTGACAATTATTTATTCATTCAGGCAACAAGATTTTACTGAGCACAATTCCAGCACTGCTTCTAGTGTTTCAAAGGCATCAAGGAATCAAGGATTCTCTTATGTGAGCAACAGCAGAGGACTCATGGGGGTAAAAAAAAGAAGAGAACCAGAAAGCATGTTCTCCTGCTTCTCGGCAGCACACCTCTGGCCTGGAGCTCATTCTTAAAAGTACGAATTTGACAAAAGCAGTTAAGGCCAGGAAATAAGTCATTCTTTACCAAACTCCATAATGAGCGGTCTGGATGGACTTGTCTCAATTCTGTCATTGGGCAGCAATTTAGATTCAAAATCAGCGGTCTGTTCAACATGTCAACTTCAGCCACATGGGACCTGGGAAGTTTGTTCTGACATATGTCACATGAAAACAGGACACAGCGAATGTGACAAGCTATAAGGAGTATGATGTGGACTTGACATGGGTTTACTGTTTGCACAGGGTCAAGGGATTAATGAAATATTAGATGCAGAAATGATGGTGTGAACACAAACAAGAACAATATTCCCTCAGTCCTCTGTGTAACTTACACTCTGTTGTTTACATGTGGTGATTTCTGAGCAATTTTCAAACAAACATTGATAAGTCAAAATATTTTTAAAGGAAAATAAATGCTCCTGAAAGCTTGTGTTATGAGAGATGAAAATAGAAAAAGTCACCATATGAAATGGGAGATTTCGGGATTATGCGACTTTATATATTTTAAAAGATTTTATGTAACAGACTAAACTTACTTTGACACCTTGAACTAGCATTAACATGAGAGTTGATGAGTGACCACAAAAGAATATTAGAATATAGAAAGCAAAGATGAAATAAAAAGTACCAAGAAATGATAATATCAGTGGAAATAATTTCCTTAACTATTTCTATGTGGTCTTTTCTCAAAGACAACTGAAGGACAGATTTAAGTCAGAGGGGAAAAAATCACGTTCATCTTGAGAGTTTGTGATGTAAGTTTGAAGAGGAAAAACAGTTCTGGGTAAAGAATCTTCTCACACAAAACACACATGATTGTGAATATATAACACATAAACAGACTTTCCAAGATGTCATCCAGGTACTTGCAGGAAATTTAACTTAATGAACTCAATAGGAAAACATGCTATCTTTAATAAAACTGATCACAAATTTCACTTCCAACAACGTGGTTATATCCTAACTGCTGAGTAAATAAATATGCTCGTCTGACGAGAGAAACATGGGTCCTGATTGACACATTAAGGGAATTTTAAGGAGGACAAGGGATGTACAAAGGAATGTTAAAGGAGCATACAAAGGGCCCAAATGTGGTGTTCCAAGGCACTACTGAGAGGTCACTTGCAACAGAAGATCAAGTGCAGTCATCTGTACAGAGAGAAGCCTTTGAGAAGCACAGGCAAAATTCCCTCCTCTGTCTAGGGCCTGAGTGCAAGCCAGGCTAGAAGAGGTTAGGACAGAAGGCACACAGGAAACAAAGCGTAAAAATCAGAGGGGGAATCAGGTGATTAGTGAGGCGTCTCCATGTGACATATACTTATCAGTGTGAAGACCTTGACTTTGGGCATAGAAGTTATAATGTAGTGTCTATGAACCTGAAGGGGAGGTGGTGCATCTTTATTTTCTAGGAAGAGGTCTCATGGGGTTCAATGTAGCCTTTCAGATGTGGTAGCAACAGGATTCATGCACGCAATATCAAAGTTTGTATTCTTAAGTTTTGTAAGTGGACTACCAGGAATAGTTCTGATACCCACCTGGCCAACTTGAGAAATTCATCACCTACAATGAGGAGATGGATTCTGATCACAGGGCTGGCCCAGTCACAGCCTCATGGGTGCCAGGCTGACTCTGGGTGTTCATGTCTTAAGTCCTGATCATGGTAATCTGTGGCCTAGATCACTGGAGGAGAAATTACTACTAAAGTAAGCGAAAGGAAGGGAATCGTAGGTGTAAAGCTAGCCATGCGAGAACTAGGCGGGACAAAAAGCAGGCCTGCTCGCCTTATCACTACAAATAGCTGTTCCTTCCACAAGCATTAAAACAAACAAACAAAAGTAAGGCAACGTCCCTTAAATGATGAGCTCTCCTCTGCTCCATATTGGTAGCTGATAGGTGGGCGACTGTGCATCAATTCTGTGTATATGAATCGTGGGATAACTGCTCTAGGTCGTGGGGTGGGGTCTGTGCTTTTAAAGGTTTGCAGATGGTCCAGTAATGTAGTCATGTCCTGTATTCCATGGCTCTTGTAACAAACAAAGTGAAGGAGGGATGCACACATGGTGAAGTGATTTAAATACAGAATGAAATAACATCTTCACGTCTATGCACTTGATGTTCAATTCACCAGCTGCGCCAGAGTGAGCAGGGAAGAGAGGTGAGGTCCTAGCCATCAATAGTGCTAGAATGTAAGTCATACAACAGATTTCACTTTTAACTTAAATTTCTATAGGGGGATTAATTAATGACCCAGGGAGACCCACTCAGGTCTTCTGTCGCTGCTGCTGTGTGTTCCTCCTTTCACAGGAGACTCTCTTGTCTTACTCTACTACATTAGGAGTCTGGGTTTAATCTAACAGCATGGAATAAGCTAAATTGCGATGTGGCATGTTCTTAAGAACACTAAAATACAGCTCTATTCTGACCCGCTTCCGTCTTCTGAGGGCAAGCTGTTCACAGTGGGGAACACTAAGGACTTGGCCAAATTTCACAGAGGTAGGTGTTCTCTAAGCGGAATTGCCCGTGCGTGTGTGGGTGAGTGTGCATGTGTGTTGGGAGAGGAGTACTTCAGTCGTGCAAAGATGAACAATTAATTGTCTGTGCAGCTAGTAGACCCCAGCAAACCCAGGAACATAAATAGAAGAATATATATGAAATGGAAAGGTTGTGACCAGAGATCACCAAGGTCTAGTTTCTGAATAATGCTAGCTGTCTGAAATCAGGGAACCAACTCTAGTGGTTGAGTACTGGTCTAGTATGTATTGAGGTGCTGAGTTCAAGTCACAGAACTGCAGTGTGTGTGTGTGTGTGTGTGTGTGTGTGTGTGTGTGTCTATGTGTGCATGTAGGAGTGTGCATGATGAAAGTACTGGTGGTAATACGGAATAAATATGACCCAAGTTGCACAAATTTGGTCACTGTGCTGATTCTACTCATAACCTATGTGAAATCCCAGAGGTCAAACTCGATTCCTCCGCTGTTGAAATCTCTATGAACCTGCAAGATTACCAGTGAACCGAGGTGTAGGAGTGTGGCTATTTCTTTCAGTAGACTGGAGTAGTGAAACTGACTTTTATGGGGGTTCTGTTAAAAGGGGGAGGGAGCTGGAGAGACAGCTTCACAGTTATGAGCACTGGCTGCTCTTCCATTGGACCTAGGTTCAGTCCCCAGTACCCCCATGGTAGTTCACAACCATCTGTAGCTCCAGTTTCCAAGGAATTCAACAGCCTTTTCTAGCCTCCATTAGCACCGGGCACACATATGCTGCACACACATACATCCAGGTAAACCACTCATACACATAAAAATAAAATAAATGAAGCTACAACAATCAAGAGAGGGAGATGACTGAACCTAAGTTTAAAGCCCAATTAAGAAACAAGAAATCTGTCCTAGAATTAAGAGTTTAAATTCCTTACAGTCAATGTGCACACAAGAATATACTGATTTTCTAACCTAGATTTTATATCATTACCAGTTATAACTAACCTGTGTAGCCAAACAAAACATTCATGTAGTAAGAGAAATTTTCCATTTTCTTTCCAGATTCATTTCTAAGACTCTTTATCTTTTGATATATAATCTACTCACCTAGGCTTATTCGTAGGTGACATTGTCTGAAAAAGGAAAGTAATATCGGAAGTTACTTTTGGCAAATCACATGTACCTTGTAACTTTTCCCTTTTCATTCTACTGCAAAATCAGACCTTTGTTTGATTAAATTATTTTTCTTTCAATATATTCTGACCTCACTTTTTCTACCCCAACTCATTCCACATCCTCCCATGTTCCCATCCAGCCAACTATGTGCTCTTTATATCTCTATCTACTTAAAAAATAAAAAGAGGCACACACACATGTACACACACAGAGAGACCTATAATACAAGAAATTTACACATAAGGAAACACCCACAAAAACAGTGACTCGGAAACCATAATATACAAACAAAAGACTTATAAAAGAGAAAAAAAATGTTCAAACAATTCAGTATGGAACAAAATGTCTACAAGAATAGCATTCAGTTGGTTTTCTGTTAGTGATCTCCTACTGATGGGGCCTAACCTTCAGCGCTCTTACTACCTGCTCTCTCTACTCTTGTTACCAGAAAACGTGAGTGATGGCCTCTTCAAATCTTGATATTTTTACTAGATAATATTTGTAGGAATTTTTCCAGGTATCTTCAGCTGTCAACTTGACAAAATTGAAGAGTCTTTGGGGGGTGGGGAACCTAAGCTGAGGAGTTGTCTAAATAAGATTGGCCTATGGGCCAGTCTCTGGGGCACTGTCTTGATTGATGAGGGAAGGGCTGGCCCACGGTGGGCAGCATTAGTCCAGGCAGGTTGGCTTGGGCTGAATAAGAAAGCTAAGAGAGCACAGATGTAGGAGTGGGCTAGTGAGCCACGTTCCTTTGTGGTTTCCTCTTTAGTTCCTGTCTTGAGCTCCTACCCTGAGTTCTCTCAATGAGGGACTGTGATCTGGAAGTATAAGCCAAATAAACCCTTTCCTCCCCAGGTTGTTTTTGGTAATGGTGTTTATCACAATAGAAAAGAAATTAGAACCAGTGCCAAATACACACTTCCTGAAAATCAATGGATAAATAAGGTATTTGGAGAATCACTTGTTGTTAAAAATCACTCCTAGGGAAATATATTCCATAGGTACCACGTAAAGAATATGAGCATGGAGCCGAGCGATGGTGGCGCACGCCTTTAATCCCAGCACTCGGGAGGCAGAGGCAGGCGGTTCGAGACCAGCCTCTACAGAGCTAGTTCCAGGACAGCTTCCAAAGCCACAAAGAAACCCTGTCTCAAAAAAAAAAAAAAAAAAAAAAAAAAAAAAAAAAAAAAAAAGAATATGAGCATGGGAGCTGAACATTTTGTGAAAATGATTTTAGCTGAGCTAATCTATAAACCAAATTTCCAGCCCTCTTTTCTAGGCTAGCAGGAGACAATGGCTGGGTCTGTTTTGTGCAGACGGAATAGCAGACAACGTGACAGAGAAGGCTGGCAGCCTCTTTTCGGGCTTCATGCTCACTGCAGGGCAGAAGTTCAGTCCGCCATGCCCGTCGTTTATAATTCATGAAGGACTGCAGAGTTGGAATGCTGCTGAGGATCCCAAGGGTGACAAATTAAAATTCAAGAAAACCAAAACAAAGGGGAGCAGGTCACACGTCTGAGCTGTCAATCAACAATCACCAGGTGCTCAGGGGTACAGCTCACCAGTGATGCTTTGGTTTCATATCAAATCATGAGTGTCACCGAGCAACGGCAGAGATTTCCTATAATATAAACAGGAAAAGGAAAGACATGCACGGATTCTACTTTACAAACTCTTTCAATCTTTAATAAACTTCTTAGAAGCACAGAGGAAATTGTCCTTTAGGGAGTGATCAGAATGTTTTGTGTTTCTGTGGAGAGGAGAATGAATGCTTGACAATAGAAGCTGAGATGCAGATTTATATTGCTAAATTTTTGAAGTCAAAAGCTCAGTAAAAAGAGGAACTGACAAACGCGGGATTCTGGATTTCACTTCACAGCAACTGTTGCCTGTGAAGCTAAGATACTGGACACTGAAAATAAAAGGATTGTGACAGAAGCATTCGTGGCATTGTATGTATGATGTATGATGTATGATGTATGATGTATGCATGCATGTATGTATGTATGCGTGTATGTATGTATGAGCATGCATGATGGCATTGGTAGCCGTAAAGCATGTGGGCTGTTGCTCACAATCCTCTGGAAGATAATATAAACAGAAACAAAGTTCTCATGGATTAGACATGAGATTCATCGTACATTACGATGGGAGAAAAGGTCTCTACACAAATCAGAACACAGCACAGGCACCGACGTAGCTTTGTTATGGGAGGAGTAACCTTGTAAAGTGCTGGGTTTTCTTGCTTGGTATCGTGTATACAGTGTGATTTTGTGTAATTTTGAAAGACTAACATTTTCTTGATTTGACAGTCACCAAAGAACACTATTTGGTTTTCCCCACAAGATAGTTCAATGGCCTGAAAATCAGTTTTCCAAATTCCAGTTCTCACCAGGTATAATATGCGTGTGCACTTGCCCGTGTTTTTGCATCCCAAACGTACATATGCTCACTTTTAATGCGAAAGGGGTCTCGGTTTTTAGTCAGAGTAGTGATATTTGAAGTTACCAAGAGAAATATGACAGGATGTAAAAAAGGAGTCAGAATAGCCACAAATGAATCAAGTATCCACCCACTCTAAGGCTCGGGGAATGCAGAAGAAGAAGGTTGGGCACACATAAGGACTGGGCGACAGGTTAAAGTATACCACCCACTTTAAGGCCCAAGGAATGCTGAGGAACCAGGGGTGGGCACACATAAGGACTGGGCGAGAAGTTAAAGTATACCACGCACTCTAAGGCTCGGGGAATGCTGAGGAAGCAGGGGTGGGCACACACAAGAACTGGGCGACAGGTTAAAGGATTGTGAAAAGACATTGCCTACCTTGCCAGAACTATTGTGATAAGCAAGCTCTCACAGCAGCCAACTCCACGCTCACACAATGCCAAACTCATCAACAAGAGTCCACAAAGGGTTATCAACAGACTGGGGAGAAGACAGGAACCACTCTCCTTATTTATACATCTTGTGCTGAGCTCCACAGGCTCCAATGGACAGGTTCAGACACAGATGACCCTGTTAATCTTCATGGGACGCAGAACAGAATGAATAGACACAGTGCAAGGGAGCTATTCAAGGTGAAGGAAGAGGGTGGGCACGGAGACAACAAGGTGGCATGCAGCAGTCGCCTGCATGCAAAGCAAACATGTGGAATAGTTAAAAATAATAACAAAAATGTAAAAAGCACAACTAGTTTGCTTTCATGAAAAACCACTGTAAATGGTCCCAACCTACTTTCTGCCTATGAGTGAATTCAATATTCGAATTACAGCTACGTGAGTAATCTAGCAGAAATACCAACTATCAAAAAATAGTCTGGAATTTTTCGAAATGGATACTCTGAAAACTTTCCTCTTTGAATTTGTTAGTATTTTCATTGTATACTGTTTTTGAAAAAATAAAGAGTAATACAAGGCAAAAATTGCCCGTTATGAAGCTGTTCATTAATTGCCATTATTCCATTTTCCTTTTTTAATCTTTAAACAGACCTTCGCATTTGTGTGTGTGTGTATGTAAATAAGATCAAGCTTCTTAATGTAGTAAGATTACAAGCATTTTCTTCTTAAAACACTGCATTACACAGTTCATTGTTGTCCATATTATAATATGTGTTACTAATTTCTTCTTAATTAAAATTAGAGGAAAAAGATATATTACAAATATTGCTTCTTGATGGCATCTTTAGGGTAAAATGTCCTTACAATTTATGAATTAATATATTTTAAAGAATGCGGCATGGAGTTTAAACACACGCAAACATACATGCTTCCTTAATAGTAAAATTAGGTCAGGTACATTTTAATTTCAAGGACAGTGTTTCCCTGTTGCTCAAAAACAGAAACCACAGAGGGGAGCAAAGTGTTAGAAAGCTGGTCAAGAATGGCACAGGATATGAACAAACATGGCATGGAAGAGACTCAGAGTTCCAGGTGGCAGCACCGGGTCTCTTACCAGCGTAAGTGGGTTGACGTGGCCCCCTGAAGCCCACTCAAAGATTTCTCTGTAGGTTATAGCCCTGGAATTAACTCATGCATTTGTTTATTTAACTTCAGTGTAGGAAACCCAACTGAGGGCCTTCAGCATACTAGTCTAGCGTACCACCACTGAACTGAATGGGTCCATACTTTCTGCTCTGAGTAGCTGTGGATACAGCATGCAGGGCATTTCAAAGACCAGAGAGAAGGAAAGGTCCAGATCAGGTGTTTCTTGAGAACAAAGATCGTGATGAATCTATGGTCTAGAGGTCACCTAAGATCTTCCTGTGTTCTCTGCACACAGCAAACGGGTAAAAAACCCAGTGAGCTGAGGCAGGGTCACCTTCCAAGAATGAAGGATGTGGTAATTCCATGTATATGACTTAGCAACACTGGAAAGATTGGTTGTCACATCTGAGGCAAACAGTCAGTTTAATCTCTGCAATAAAGTCTCCCACTTCTTGAGGGGGGAGGGACAGATAAAAATCAGTTGATGTGATGCATTCAATTAATCACAACAAAATAAGAACTTCCTTCTGTAAAAATATCATTTATTTCAAAATACAGCCGACTACCTGCTTCCAGCAAACAAAATCCAAGACTGACAGCAGGTAACATCTATGAGATTCCCGGTTTTCTGTAGCCTCCCTCTCTCACATTCCAATCAAAGGATCCAGAGAACACATTTATTTGTGACCTTCCTACAAAGGGTCATGAATCCACTGCCACATTGGGACAACTTTACTTTGTAGTCCTGGGCCAAGGGTCTTTCATACTCGGCTCAGAAAAAGCTTTCTCTTAGTCCCTTTGGGGTGAGATGTGGATTCTGCATTGACAAAGGTCATGTTTATGATATATGTTTCCATGCATATAAGTTCAATCTCTTTATGATAAAAAGCTTTAGCTGAGAAAGAATCTTAATCACTGTAATGAATAAAGAGGCATTTTCATGGCTCTTTGCAGCCGATTTCCAACACAGCCTTACTCTCCCAATGCTTCTCCTTTACCCCACCAGTCCCCGACCAAAGAGGGAATTCAAGCCCTTAAGAACAACAAAAAATGTTCTGAAATAACATACCCCTACTCCATTTACTTAATTGACTTTGAGGCTAGGAGATTTCCTGCACTCCCAGAAAAGAGCAGCTGAAAAGTTTATGGAGAAAACCTTATGCTCGATCACAGTGGATATACCAGTAAACTAACAGCCCATCTTCAGGGACAAATCCAGCCCAGGCTTACGGGAAAGCGCACGTTCTTAAACTGGATGCCATTAGAATGATCTTTTCCCATCCTGTTTCTCTCATCTCAAGCTATAAGAAAACCTGAGCCATATAAATCCCACGGGTTTAAAAGGAGCAGCACACTGAAGCTTTTCTTGGTCTCCCTCCTTTTATTTCCATTTGGGACATAACCTATCTCCATCATTCATCTGTGCATCCAGAACTGACTTTGACATGACATTCACAGATTTTTTTCAATCTATTCTAAACAGCTTTCCATGGCTTACTTCCTTTCCGCTCTTCTGAAAATATCCACTAATCAAGCCAAACTGTAGACGTTCTTCCCAGATCTGACGACATCTCAGTGTCACATGCCCGTGTAAAATGTCTCGAACACTTGCAATGAGAATGCCTCGTGCATTGTGACACCATTTGCTGGGCAAAGTCAGGGTTGGGTGGGGAGTCATAAGGTCTCATTGAGAGAGACACTCAGTGGTGAGGTGTCAAAAACACATGAATCCTTTACTCTCCCTGTCCCTAGGGCTCCAAAACATGGCTCCAAAGAGGGCAACACTGAGTCCTAGCAGACACCACATTGGAGTTGCTTTTTTGTTTTAATATGTGTGATTCCCAGTGGAGTAATGGTGGCCTTGGGCCTTGTCTTAAAGTGGTCTCAATAAAAATTGACAACGTTGAATTGAATTGCGCTCTGACATTTGCAATCATGCTTTGGTTCTCCATTAGAGTGGTGAATGAATAGATCAGGAATGAGACCATGAAAGATATAGCAGTGTATAGGTGTAGGAACAGAACGGTAACAAAGTCAAATGAACGGATGAAAAGGGAATGAGAGTTAAGGGTCGCCAATACTAAGTGAGCTAGCGCTCTGCTGTATAGAAGCTTCCTTGGAGACTAAAGCCTTCTATTTTTGGAAAGAAGCTCATTAAGACACTGGATGTTAGAGGTGAGGTAAAACAACAGGCTGCTGGAAGGGGAAGTTAAACATTTCCTCCTACTGGGGAAGCTTGTTAAGTTCAGAAAGTAAGTAATTCAAAGATCCCAGGACGTCCCTGAAACTGACCAGATACACTAGGCCCCACCTTTCCAAAGCATATATACACAAAAGGACGCTAAAAGACACTTAGACAAAGCGATATGCCTGGAAGAGGCAAAGACCCATCTAGCTGCCGGGAAGAGGCCCAGAGCAACTGAGACACCTGCAAAGGACATTGTATGACCTGTTGAGCTGCCTGTGGGTTGGTTGCTACACTCCAGGAGTTTAGCTTTTGTGAGCTGTATCCCATCCTGGGGTGGCCTTTGATCTTTGTTTACTCCTATAAGTAATCCCTCATCTATGGTCCTGTAACCAATTCTAATACAACTCACTGATTCCCCGGGATGGACTCCGGGGCATCTGCTCTTTGCTCTGTCATCAGTTCCCTGTCTGGGTGAGTGGATATTGGTTCCTACATCCCTAGGAGCCATGTCATACAACACGCTCTTTCATGTGGTTCTACAACTGTCTATCTCTATGGCCCTAGACAAATTATATAATTTCCAGTCTTCCAATTAGCTGTCTGCAAACTGGGCACATAAACAAGCTCTTATCAGGGTTCATAAAATCAAGTAAAGTAAGGAGCGTGTTCAATGAAGTGTAAACCACAAGTATATCCCCAATAAATATCATCTTACCAGTAATAGATGCCGTGCTGTGCTTCTTAGGAAAGGCTCTTATTGGTTGTATGCATATACTAATTATTTAAATAATGGGTCAATAGCCAATATCCTATAAGCTAGCCTTCCTTCACTGTACTACAAAATTTTAACAAGAGGGAAACAGACTGCTGGGAGAATAATAGCCTCACGATCAGTAAGGAGAAAGTAACATCCATTAGTATCCCTTCATGATCTGGTCTCTTAGCAAACACACAACACTCCAAGGACCATCTATGATGACAGCCACATGTTCTGGCCTAGTCTCCCTGTGTTTCGATTTTGCTGAAATTCTATCTTCCTACTAACTGTAAATCCTCAAAAACAGACTATCTCTCACCTTCATATAATTCAGAGCCCGAACTTTGTCCACACATGCACACACACGGTGGGGGGGGGGGGGAGAAAGAGAGAAAAAGAGAGAGAACAGAGGGTAATGATCTAGCTCAACTGAGAAAGAATATGATTTTTTTTTTTAAAAATGCAAGCCTACAGCTGAGCAGATAAACTGAACCATCCAA
Organism: Microtus oregoni; assembly: GCF_018167655.1. Taxonomy (NCBI): domain Eukaryota; kingdom Metazoa; phylum Chordata; class Mammalia; order Rodentia; family Cricetidae; genus Microtus; species Microtus oregoni. Next base: position 24,473,575 of record NW_024543077.1, read on the forward strand.
GCAGGCCATATGCTTCAATAACAGAATTGCAATACCTCAGCCACAATTTGTTGACTTTTTAAAATCTGCAGTTCAGTTGAGGTTGTTGTCCTACAACTGTGAGTCATCCTACAGTCAGATCCAAGTTCTGTTGTCTTCCAAACCCTGTCATTAAAGTCACTTTCAGCTTGACTGCCTTGATTAATAGCGCTGTGATGTCTACATTCTCTGTTGGATAGAACATTTTGTGTTCCAAAGTCGTTCTTTACCTTTTGATCTTGACAACTTCAGTCAGCATCAACAGAATAAATAACCACTTGGAAGCAAATTCCTGAGGCCAGGAACTCTCCATAGGAAACCATATTTTCATTTCTTTCCCCCTCGTTTGTGAACTGAGTTGGCAGAGCAGGTGGCCTCTGATCAAGGAGCTCCCCCATGCCTGGCAGAGGCCACTTCCTGTATAGACCTGGAATGGATTTTAACCTCCAGCATCTTTAATGAACCAACTGCATTTCCTGATAGGGTCATATGATCTAAATTTACTTTTCAGGAATTGAACAACTATCCCAAGGTGAACCTGCTGTGTAGTTCATCTAATCTGGGTGGTTCATGAATTTTTGCATTACTCTAGATTTATAAAGACAATACCACCAGTCTTGTAATAACGTCAATTAGTATCATTTCTGAACATCTCAAATATAAGAGATGCACTAGGAAAAGTTCTGTTGCAATAACATTTGGAAGGTATTTTATTTTGCCAATCAGGCAACCGAGATTTAGATAAGTCAGGGTTATCTATAACATGAAATGCTAAAATGTGGCAGAGAAGGGATCCCTATTAGTTGACTTTGAAGATCCCTTCTTTTTTCCCAACTTGTACCATGACCTAAAGAAAGTACATTAGTGCCCAACAATACCTAATGCAATACTATCTCCATGTATGCCAAACATGTTGAAGTATAATCTCCCCCTGAGAAAATGATCAAAAGTTCATCGTTAAAACTCAACAAGTGAAAAAGATAATTAATTCAAACAAAACAATTGGTATTTTGACATGCCCATATTAACAGTTGGGGAAAAAAATAAATTATCACTGGCTATTTTTAAGCTCATCAAGGTGGAGATTGGGAAAGATTGCAGTCAAAGTCCTCTCCTCCCTGTTCTCTGAAGAGGATACACCCCTCTCTTTTTCTGTATCTTTCCAGGTTTCTCTTTTTGCTTCCTTTTGATTTTCTTGTTCCAACAAGGGGGTTTGTCCATCCGTATATGTGTTTGAAACTATGTCCAACTAATCTGTTTGAGGCATAACCTGAGAACCTTCTAAATTTCAAAATTAACACTGAACGTTCTCCATGTGTGTTCCTGCACTGGCAACAGAGTTTCACCTGACACCTTGCTAGAGAATCAGAGTTTTCAGGCAGATCTGATGAGGCTTAAAGTCAACCAGAGGGCCAACAGTCAATGCTTTAGTAAACCATCCAATTAATTCTGCTGTGCACGGAAACATATGAATCAATGCCATGACTTACTTTCACAGAATTCTAGAAATACTTTTCCATGGACAGTACCCTGTTGGCACAGATTCATTTAGAAATAAAACTCAGTGGATCTTTCTCTAAATGATTTTCTAGTTCTGGGAAAACACCATTTCCAAGTGTTGGAGATTCTTCTTCAAACATTTCCTAATATAGTATAAATTCTACATTCATGGTCAAGATTCAGTATGACTCTCAGAGTTTACTCAATGCCAAGTACTTACTAATTATTGCAAGTAAAAATAGTAACTGGTGTTGTGCATCTAGGAAGATAAAAAGTCCACTGTGTCATGTGGTATGGTCAACTAACTTGAAATATATCTTCTTTGAAAAATATGTAGTTGGCAATTCTCATATAAAGATGATTGTGAGTGTATGGGAATGGGTGGTACCAGTGTCTTATAGCACCAACCCTGGAATGAGAGGACAACTCTCAGGAGTCCATATTCCCAGGTTGTCAGTTTTGCGTGCAAATTGATTTTACCGACTAAGCCATCTTACCAGTCCTAATTATCATTCTTTTATGAATTGGGTTTTTTTGTGCTTCTTCATCAAAAAATTATACAGCACTTATGTAAATAGTGAAAATAAGAAGAACTACTTAAGATCTATCCTGTGTTCATCTGTGTAACATGTCACAAAATAGCAAGTAAAGAAAAAACAAACCAAACTGAGTTTGGAAGATTGTGGCTAGCTGGTGGCTTCCTTTCACTGTTACGATTAGGTACCCCACCCCCTTCATACTGCTGAAGTTTGTATGAGGAAATCTATTCCAATGTTACTGCCATTGTCTTTTCCCAGTAAGTAACTAACGTAAGTGTGGTCACTTGAGTGCCGCCAACATAATTTCAACATATCCCTTGCATTGCAGACTGCTCTCTTCACCTACCCCAAAAGCTCATGATATGAGTATTCATAAATGAATGAGTTAGTGATGGAGAAGGAAGAGAGACAAGCCAGGGATAAGATTGAACATTAACAGCAACAAGAAAATCATTGGTCACACTGAGACCCTGAAGTTACAAGCTTCATATGTATAGAACCCATGTGCCCCGTCTCAGCAATTTTCTGAGTGAATTCTGCTGTTCTATACAATCAACCATCAAGTCATGCTCAGAGACCATCAATAACATTCTCTACCACAGAGATACTTTTTACTTTTCTTTTTGACTTAGAAGCCTATGGTTTAAATATATTACCTATCAGATGCAATGGTTAAAAAAAGTCAACAAAATAAAAACATCGTAGTAAACAATGCAAACTGCAAATAAATATCATGAGAGAGTAGAGGGGAATTTAGCAAAAGAATCTTTCTTAAGTTCTAGGAATTTTAAGTTAGACTTTGGGGCAGGCTTCTAAGTACACTAACACCAATGTCATTAGTGGAGGCCACTCCTGGAAAGTCAACCCTACCAGAGAAAAGTGAGGCCCCGTATAAATCATACAAATTGTAGATTCAAAAACAAATATTAAATTTATAATTTGCCTCCAAAGCCACTTTGGGGTGTTTGGTATGTTCGATTCAAATTATACTTGTCACCTAAAACCAGAATATGAATTATCTACTTAAAGGCAATTTAAGTAATGTTCTTGAGAATGTTTCAGGTTTGTTAACTTTGTTTATTCCAGACAAGATGATTGCTTATATTTTTAAGTTATAAAAAATGGTATAAAGTATTAATAGACCTTTGCATTTTCTTTCTCAAAAACATGCTAATTTGAACTTTAAAAAAATCATTTAATCTAATGCCAGAGTAGACTCTCAAAAATGCAAATATTGGTGATCAAAAGTTTAATGTCAAGTAAAAGAAGTCATCCCTGCCTTGGTCATGTAAATATATGCCAGGAGCCTTTTGGGGGCACCAAGTCCTTGAGAAGGGGTTATGTGTTCAGAAGAGACCCTATACCTGGGTTCTCCTGCAAAGATTCCATGGGTAAGCACAAATATCAACCAATAAATTTGAGAAATGCTGAGACATTCCAGAAGGCTTCATTGTCCCTTTACCTACTGCCAGGCAGGAAATTTCTACCCTTCCTTACATGACCGCAACTGAACAGTTTTATTCTGGAAGAGCCCCTCAAATCTGGCCTCTGACCTTCTACCGTTAATATGCTTCAGTCTGTTCATTAACAAAATAACAATAATATTTTTTTTCCTCACCTATAGTCTCAGGAAGCCACTATTTTTAAGGCTTACTAAATTTAATGTATTTTGTCAATTTAGCATGCCATACAACATCCTAGTTATATACTGTCTCATTTACATAGAGAATGCCACTCTACTACAGGTGGGGTTTTTTTTTGTTGTTGTTGTTTTTGTTTTTTTTTTTTTTGTTCTTTTTGTGTGTTTCTCTCTTTAAGACCCAAGGAAATATTCTAATAGAAAGAAGTAGAAAATAGAAAAGTCATGTTCCAGACCTGCTATCTCACTGTAGCCATAGCTTTCTGCCCAGTGGTTTCCACACTGTTGAAGGGTCACATTTGCTACTTGTAGTCACCTCTGAATTTTAGCACAAGCTGACTAGCAAGGTCCTTATTCTCACACAAGTCTAAGGATACTAAATAAAGAAAAAAAACTTGAAGAACACACACCTGACAAGCAGTGAAGTGGTCATGTGATCAGGAACTCTTCTGCCCAAAAGTCTGCAAGAGCCCCTGACCCTGTGCTCTGAACTTCTGCTCTGCATTTGAATCTGCATAACAACCAAACATCTGCAGCTGCCTACAGCTTCTCTGCTGTCTAATCCCACCTAAGCACCTGATAGGTGTGTGATCAGAGCTGCACAGAAAGCAGCTGCAAGCCAGGCATACAGAAAGGTGACCAGAACACATTTAAAGCAACGGTCTTCATAACCAGCGGCATTTTAAATTCTATGAATGATAAAGTGAACGAGAAGGCTGTGCGCATCCAATCAGTGTTCTATTTTTGCACCGTCCTTGTACTTTATCTTATTATATCAGGGCACAGAAAAACCCTAAAAGCTCTCTCCAGGCTGTCAATAAAAACAAAGAGCCAAACCAACCTTGTTATACCTGAAAACTGACTCTCAAAACAATTAAATTGTTTGAATTTGTGCAAATAGTAAGAGATCAGAACTAAAACTTAAGCAAAAAGAAAATGTGTGGGGAGGGGGGACCCCATAAGAAATGGCATCAATGTCTATATGAAGACTCTATACCATGCCTTAATTTGCCTCAGACAAAGGAACCTTGATCAAACACATTTTGTGACAAACAAGCAAACTCTTCTTCAAAATGTCAACCAGATAAAATAAGTTACTGAACAGAGAAACATGTGAATCCCCAACTTCTTACTGACACAAGAGCATGATGGAATAATTGCTTCATTCAGAACAAGTGAGTTGAAAGGAGATTGCCAACTGCTCATTATAGCACTTAGGTCGGAGAAGTGAATTTGGTGCAGTACAGAATAAAATAATATATTCAGAAGCCTTCCAAGATTGTGAAGCCAACACATTAGTTGCCAGTACCCAGTGTATGACAATAGGCATGGCTTCATGTTAAATTCAGAACTCAGTTACCAATATATGTTTTCATTAATAGCGCTGGTTGTGAATGCTCATGCTGTCAAACCACACTGGACTCTGGGTCCAAAGGAGAAAGTTATACCACAGCTCACATATGCTGATGGCCTAAAAACTATTTCTGGAAACATTAAATGGCTGGGGAAAGGGCCTAATCAATAAACAAGCACGTAGACCTGAGTTAAGATCTCAGTACACTTGCAAAAGGCTGAGTGTGGTCATAGGCAGCTACAACACTAGCTGTGTAGGGGACAGAAACAGGAGGATACCTAGGGGTCACTGGCCTACTGGTCTTGCTAAATCAGTCGGCTCCAAGTTCACTGAGTTCTTGTCTCATAAAATAAGGTGCAGGGCCAAAGAGGAAAGCACGTGACATGAAGCTCTGACTTTCGTGTGTGTACACATTCATGTCTGCACATATCCCTACAGACAAGTGGATACACACAAAATATGTATGTACAGCACACATAACCACACACACGTGAGAGAGACTGAGAGATGAGAGACGGGGACAGGGAGAGAGACAGACATACACGGAGAATACTTCCATGATGAACTATGCCCGATGCTGATTATTGGGGACCAGGCAAGAAAAGCTTGGAAGTGCTGAAACATGTCTAACAGCAAAAGAGCGCAGAATCTGCATCGAGTTCTGCTGACCAGATGGGATTTGAGTATAAAACACGGAAAGATAAGGGACAGGAAGACAAAGGTCAACTCGGTAAAGTTAAAACTTATTTCAGCACTTCCTTCCAAAAGCCACCTTCCTCCCTTTGCCCAAACTTACTAGCAGGAACGATACAAAGAAGGATCATTTTACGTTAGCCCAATGCTTTCAAGGTTAGTGGTTGGACAAGATTTAACTGCGGAAGCCACAGGAACAAGACAACTGCCAGAAAACACTATTTCAGATTCGCAGGAACGAAGTCAAGTTTCTATCTGAGAAGTTTCCCGCTCTCAGCCTTAGGACAAGTGACCTCATTCAACACCTGGAAGACACGTTACTACAGAGATTGAAATCAAGTCTAAAAATACCATTATATATATTTCTTATAGACATTAAATAAGGATTAAATTTTTTGAGGTTTATTCATAATTCTGAAATCTAAATCGTGTTAGAATAAACATTTCATTGAAATTACATACAACAGTTTAAGTAAAGGTAATAAAAATTCATAGGAAGCAAAAGTCAAGGCCAGATATCAAATATTCTTTTTCAGCGGGTTCTATGAGTTCTCTTGGTTCAGGAATCATCTTTCCCTATTTGCATCCTTGGTTCATTGCTTCACGTATGATGCACAAGCTACTTCTCTGGAAACAGCAGAAATGTCATTCTGCCCTCACATTTAGAGCATAAACACTTTCCTGTACCTCCAAATAACTCATTCATTCTTGTTGCCATGAGTCTCCAGATCACTCTCAAATGGGACAGACTTCCTGTCCTGGTTCTTGATGTCATCTAAACAATTCTCCAACTTTGAGATGTCTTGAAGAACCCACTAGTGCTTCCTTCTATTGGACTGGATGTTCTCACATTCCAGGCTTAGCCCACGAAGTGAACATTTATGGTTGCATGTGAACAATACTGACTCCTTGATCCCTTTAGGGTCCTGATACAAAGGCAAAAACAACTCTAAAAATTCCACCACACCGACTTAAGGAAACACAGGTGTGACTCAACACACAATCCCACAAAGTAGACCCACACACAATCCTTGAGACGGATGTGTTTTCCCTCAGGCAAAGGCATCTGTGGCTGATGCTACTGTGTACAAACTGGAGCTTAACTACTCAGCACTTTACCTCACTCAGCTAAATTTTGACAAAGCCGAAATCCTTTTAGCCTTTGATTCATAAAACCTCCTAATTTATACACCAAACTTCACTGTTTTTGGAGTGCCCACGGGGATAATTACAGCAGCTGTCTCACTCATGTCTGCTTTATTTAGATAATAGGCCTAAAAGGCCAGGGGTGTCTTTGCAGTTTCTATCTATAGCACTGACTACAAGGCATTGAGAATTTGTGAAACAGTAATAGTAGGTTTGCATCTTTCTACAGCATCTTTTGGAAGAGTCCAGGGGCTATATTAGAGTCAAGTTCTGTTTACTTTTGCTTGGGATTTCAATATTGATTCCAGCTCTAGAAATTATAGGGCATTCGTATATTATACAAGATTTTCTTTTCTTAAACAACGTTAGCAATGCCTTTCTGGTATTTAATTGAACATCTGGATCTAGACATGCGTTTCTCTACATCTAATGCCCATCCTCTCATTAAAAGGCTCTCAAAGGGATTACTGGGCAAAAGAATTTACAAGAGGGTGTTCATGGCTTATAATAAAAACTGAAATACTTTAGGATTTTATTCACTATTTCAGAGATGAGAAGATGCAGCATCTACCTTGTGCACAGGTCTAGGATTTAAACACATTTTATTCAGCATTCTACACAAAGACTATGTAGTTAGGAAATAATTCTGGACCAAAATACTAGGTGAAGATCAATAAATGTATAAAAATGTTCTTTCATTGGAAAAACTGCAAAGGGAGGGTGGGGAGAGAGAGATGGTGGGACTGGACTTACAAAGAGACGCTGACCTTTCAGTGTTCCTAAGACTAGAAAGGCTCAGCAGTTCATCTTCTACACAAAAGGAGGGACATGGACTTCTAAAAAGTGAGTAGCAGACACTGTTAAAGGGAGCCATTAGCTACTCAATACATTGGAGAAGAAAAGTCAAGAAGGGAGCCTTGACCAGAGCCCACACTTGAAGACGCCTAGTGAGCAAGGGGAGGGTGCACTGAAAACAGAAACTGCCTAGTGAGGAAAACCGGTCCAAGTCTCTGCTCTGCAGAGCCCGAGGACAGACAAAGCTAGGGACCCTGGGGAAAAAATGAGATTAGTGAAGGAAAGTCAGAGGTCAGAAGAGATCTTACCCCTCAGTAGGGTTCAAGGAAAACCCAACAACTCCAGAAGTCAGGCAGAGAACTTGAGGAGACATTCTGAAGAGCCAGGAAGAGAAAAGAGAGAGCGGTGATTGTGAGCAAGGCAGACACTCTTCCTAAGACAAGACTTGGGGATTTTCAAAGAGAAGGAAAATGTGGAACCTGGTTTTCAAATGTCTCATTCATATTTACATTCAGAACAGCTTTGTATCAAATTAATCCAGAGAAAGGTAAGTAAGGCCTTGAAGCTGGAAAGCGGTGAGTGCGAAACCAGCATCCAGTTTACTACTGTTTAAGACCTGAGAAAGAACATTTAGAACCCAGTGATTATCCCTCTGCAAAGATGAAATGATTTCATGAGCCTCTGCAATCTCCATAGTTGTAAATGCTACTTTTGTTCATATTTATTCCTCGACTTTAATATCTCATTATTAAAAGATGCCTTCTATGTATAAATCAGCCTGACTTTAGAGCTTCAGAGAACTTCAGCCACAATAATTAAATAAGGAAATGGCTGTTAGTAACATAATGTATTTTTTTTCAAAATACAGCTCTTTATGAAAGAGAAGAGTGAAATTTGTTGTCCCTAGCACCAGACCACAGCCCAGTGCCTGCACAGATGAGGCTTATAATACACATTCCCAAATTAATCAATGAGAACATCCAGGAGACAGTTTCAGAAGGATTATGGCACCAAACGTGTCCTCTTATTTAGTGCAACACTGCACACGAACGTTGTAAAGTCGGAAAAAGAAGCAGCAAGGAGCCGAGAAGGCAGTTTATGGATGGGCAGGTTGGATACAGCACCATACCCTGTTTGCTGGAGACAGTCCGATGAATCTCAATGGGTGTTCTTTGCTACACACATGCATCTATGACAAAGTTTAATTTATGTAATAGACACAGAAAGAAATGAAGAATGAATAAAAAAACAAGCAACTGTAACAATATACTTATTGTTATAACAATATAAGTATTAGCCGGGCGGTGGTGGCGCATGCCTTTAATCCCAGCACTCGGGAGGCAGAGGCAGGCGGATCTCTGTGAGTTCGAGGCCAGCCTGGTCTACAAGAGCTAGTTCCAGGACAGGCACCAAAAAGCTACAGAGAAACCCTGTCTTGAAAATTCAAAAAAAAAAAAAACAATATAAGTATTAAACTTATACAAAAGTTGCTTCTCTGTTTCTCCTTAAAAATACTGTACTTTTTCCTTTTTGCCTAAAAGAAGCACATTTTGCATCTTCTTAGCAAGATATATGATCAACTAGCATCACTTACTTTGTGATTTGGGACCATGGTGAAGTAAGCTTAACTTAGCCACAAATATTTTAAGCCCAGGACAAACAATATGGTAAAAATGATGGTTTTTATATAAATAGTGGATATATAGTGGATATGGTATTGATATGCTCCACTAAGGTATGTTTTATGTCCTTGGGAGGACAATAAATGGCTCTAGATTTTAATACATTACTAAAAATAACATGCAATATAAAGCTTATAGTTGTTTACTTTGGAAATAGTCTAAGATAAGCAACTATTTAATCGGAATTTGGACCCACTCAGCAAGAGTGGGTTTCCAGTCCCAGGCTTAGTATTGTGCTTGGAACTGGAAATGTAGCTAACTACTCAATGATCATGAAGTCCCAGTTATTGGAGGAAAATCTATGACTAATTTACTAAAACATCATAATCTCTAAAAATCATCTATAAACCATTTGTTATTATACCCACAAATAACAGTAGTCTTCACCCATCTACAAGAAAACTTCTCTTTGCAATAGAAGAAAAACAAAACAAACAAAAAACCAAAATCAACCAAACAAAAGAAACCCAAACCAAAATCAACCAAACAAAAGAAACCCACAATCTATCTAAAGGCAGAGATGCAGAGTCCAGTTCTAATGGATGCATTTACAAAAACACTCTTGCACCTAGGGCTTGGAGGTCACTGCAGAAGAAAGGGTGGAAGTTTCTAAGGGCCAGAGGGTTAAGTTCATGTGAGACTGTGTCTCCCAGTAATATCCTACGCTACATCCATAAAGTCTCACCAATGTGACTGTCCAAACATGAGCTGAACGGAATGACACCAATGAGCATGGTAACCGGCTGGGGGAAAGTTCATGAGACTGCCACTGTGCACAAAAACTACAGGCAACTGAGGAAAGCTGGGAGCAGGAGAGGTGGTCTTTAAGGAAGTGCATACCAATTGGCTGTCCAGTGCTCAGTCCTGTCCAGTGGTCAGCCCTGAAACCATACATTCAAGTAATATCATAGAGACTGCAAAGACTATATTTAGGAATACGTATGTGTATACAAATATGCATATGAATGCAATAACAATTAATTTTAAAAAACTAACCAAGAATTGGAAAAAGAGCAGAGAGGGGTAGTTGGGAGGGTTCCGAGGAAGAAAACGAAAGGGATTAATGATATAGCTATATTGTTATAATCTCAAAAATTGAAAAAAAGATATTCAGCTTATTGTTGTCCATAGGGAAAAGAAACTGTAAAGGGCAAACCACTGTCTATGTAGAAACACTAATCTCAAAGTCTAAAGATATGAGGATGATGTGGGATTTCACTCTGTATGTTATGAATATGGTTTATTACCATTTGTTAATAAAGAAACTGTTTCTGGCTATAGCAGGGCAGAATATAGCCAGGCTGGAAGAGATATATAGAGAGCATAGGCAAAGTCAAAGAGAAGCCATGTAGCTGTTGAAGGAAATGAACATGCCGGAACCTTACCACTACACAGCCTCATGGCAACACATAGGTGAAAAAGAAAAGTGTTAATTTAAAATGCAAGAGCTAGCAAATAATAAGCCTGAGCTAATAGGCCAAGCAATGTTGTAATTAATACAGTTTCTGTGTGATTATTTGGGTCTGGGCAGCTGGGAAACAAAAGAGCAGTCTCCTTCTACATGAGGACGATCTATTATTTTCAAATGCCTAAAAGTTTCTTGCATTTACAGTAAAATCGTACTAGAAATGGCCATCTGAAAATCAGTAGTTCTATTTTTCCCAATATGGACCAACATGAATTATTAAAATTTGTTACCCATTGCACTAAAACATAATTCACATGTAGGCATTAAGTTAATAATGTGAACTAATATTTGTGAAGATGGGGTGCTGGGGTCAAACTTCTGGAATGGGACCCTGTTCTCAAGCTGGAGAGGTGACTTCAACTCAGCTTTTCAATCGACAAGACTGTGACAGTGACAGCACAATGAGCCTTTGAGATGTGAGAATATAATTAAATCATAGAGGTACAGTTGCTGGTAGACAGTGATAGGCTAACTACACTTGTCCTTAGTATCTAGGTGATTCTAATTAACAATAGATATGAGGCCGACGTCCATGGCACAAGCTTAGACATTTCTAAGTGGATTAAATTCTGAGTTGCCATAAAAATATTCCTTGGGACTGGTCAATTATCTCTGCCTGTTAATTAGCTTTTGATAAGTCTGTGATTGCTCTAATTATTTTGATCAGATCTATTTTAAAACTATAAAGTACTTCAAAGGCTTTATACAAATAGTTAAGTAAGGTATAGGCTTTTAGTTATTATGCATAGAATGATAATTATCCATGCTTATAATCACCAAATTTACTCCAATTAAACATCTCATATTTATCGGAAGATCAACTATTATTAAAATGAAATGACTTTTAAACTTAAACTAATAAAAGTTAATTTAGGTTCTAGATGTTCATACAGTAAAAAAAAACAACATTATGTAAACCCTTGAAATAAACTTAATATGCATTCAAATTCTTCATCTCTAACATTTTCCTGATAAGCCCAAGTGACTTTCGACTCTGACGAATGAGTTGAGAAGTACAAATTTTAGATACTGTAAGTATTCAATAAAATTGATTAGTTAATAAGATTAATGAATTCAGTGACCAATGATATTTCTCAGGTAATGTGATGATCTAAGCAGCTCTTGGAAAGACTGGGGTTCATCACTATTAAATATACTAACAGGAATTATGTTCATATATCTAATATAACCACAGACAGAATTGAGGCAGGCCTATAAAATGCACTGATAAAATGTTAAAAAGTATTCTTCCGTTGCTATGTTCTATGATTTCTCTGCTGCCAGTTGAAAATACGGCAGATGGAAGGAAGACGAGAGTACAGTTCCTATGCTCACCTGGACCTGCCGTACTGATCGTCCCATCTGCATAGTTTTCATTAGCTTTGGACCACTAATTTTAACTGTCCATGTTATTATACAGCATCGTGCTCTCGGAGGGTAAAAACACAAACCTCACAGGGGCAGCATATGAAATAATTATGTGCTTGTAAAGTTTACGTTGGATGTGAAAAACATCTCATTTCTATTTACTATACACGGGTGTACGATACAGAAAAAGGGGCTCTTATCTCCCTCCCTGTGGTGTGGGAACTTACTGGTACAGGTTCGATGGGAACAAGGTGGCACAGTGATAATCCGCAACCCCGCCTAAGCACAACACTTGACAGTCAGATATACTCAGAGCTGGCCTGGAATACCTCAGTTGGCTGTCCCTGCTAAGAGCTCTGAAGGGCCTTGCTGCACAGAAGGGACCCCAAGGACAGAAGATGGCAATGGCAATACCAAGACCACTGCCAAGTCTCTCTCCATAGTGACTGCCACAGCAAACCTGCAGAGTCAAGACTGCTAAAAACTCAGACCTGGCATCCATTGTTGTTCCCCCTCCAGGCCTTAATTGTTACAAAGTTTTCAGGCTTTTGTTACCACAATTTCATCACCAGATCCACGAATTTCCACACTCCATGTCTATATCGCGGCTGAGGCCCCAGAGAAGCTTCCAATAGGAACATCAATTCCTAATTACTGACCCTCTCGAGAAATCAAAGGATGTCACCATCTTTCCAATCAGAAATCCATCTCCCATATCTACCATCCTGTCTTTATGACCTACACCCAAACCGACCAGCAAGGTCACAATGGAGACCTAGATACGAGACACTGGAGAGAAATGTCTCATGTCTGTTTAATATTAGACCAAGTTTTGGCTTCCACATCAAAGCTGAAAGACGTTTGGAGTAAAAGCTAATTCTGCGAGCTCTCCTATTTGCTCCATGAGCTCCTTCCCTTAGCAGTGACCTTGAGTGCCTTGCCCTGCTCTCCCACCTGCTGAGAGACCTACTCATTACTGTCAGAACTGTTACAGACATGCCCTGTTGCTAATATGATTCCTCATCTGCTACCATCTTTCCCAACTGCTCACGGAGCTGGACTTGTTAATGTTTTGCTCTTATCTAATAACACCTGACAGGCCAAGACTAATTACGTCATGGCATAAACAAGTAATTCTGTGACAATTTTTAGGGCATTATAGCATGAGTTACCTTCCAGGCTTTGCTCAGTGAGCTTTACTGGTCATTATGACAATAGAGGTAGCTATCTATTTCTTGTTCTCTTTTCTGTTCCTAACATTGGGTATAAAAAAAAATTAAAAGATAAAAATACTTTCCAGTTTTCCATAGCGTCCTGTTCATGAACTAAAAATCTTGGAAAGCTGAGAACCTTGCTTAAATGTTGTTTCTACCTGTGCCATGCTTCTTCTCCAAGATCTTAAGCAGAATCTAGGCTAGGGAGAACTATGAGGGACAGGCATAGTGTTAGAATTCCTTGCCCAAGGTGGCCACATGTAACTTTAATAGCTCCTGTGATGCAGAAGGTGCAGGACAAGAAGAAAAGGATATAAAAAAGGCCTGGAAGTTGTCTATTAAAATTCCAACAGAACATACACTGAGAAAAACAATTAATAAATGAGACCGCCTGAAAAGGAAAAGCTTCTGTAAAGCAAAAGACATGGTCAACCAGACAAAACGACAGCCTACAGAAAGGAAAAAGATCTTCATTAACCCCACATCAGACAAAGGTCTGATCTCCAAAATATACAAAGAACTCAAGAAATTGGTAATCAAAAGAACAAATAATCCAATGAAAAATGGAGTGTAGACCTAAACAGAGAACTCTCAAACAGAGGAATCTAAAATGCCTGAAAGACACATAAGGAAAGGTTCAACATCTTTAGTCATCAGAGAAATGCAAATCAAAACAACTCTGAGATTCCATCTTACACCTGAAAGAATGGCTAAAATCAAAAACACTGATGACAACGTATGCTGGAGAGGTTGTGGGGTAAAGGGCACACTTCTGCACTGCTGGTGGGAATGCAAGCTGGTACAGCTCCATAGCGATTTTTCAGAAAATTAGGAAACAACCTTCCTTAAGACCCAGTAATACCACTTTGGGGTATATATCCACAGGATGCTCAATCGTGCCACAAGGACATGTGCTCAACTCTGTTCATAGCAGCTTTGTTTGTCACAGCCAGAACCTAGAAACAACCTAAATGCCCCTCAACCAAAGAATGGATAAGGAAAATGTGGCACATTTACACAATGGAGTACTATACAACAGAAAAAAAGAACATCTTGAATTTTGCAGGAAAATGGATGGAGCTAGAAAACATCATTTTGAGTGAGGTAACCCAGACCCAGAAAGACAATTATCACATGTACTCACTCATAAGTGGTTTTAAAACATAAAGCAAAGAAAACCTGCCCACAAATCACATTCCCAGAAAACCTAGACAAAAATGAGGACCCTAAGAGAGACTTACATAGATCTAATCTATATGTGTAATAGAAAAAGACAAGATCTCCTGAGTAAATTGGGAACATAGGGGCCCTGGGAGAGGGTTGAAGGCGAGGGGAGAGGCAGGGAGGGGAGCAGAGAAAAATGTAAAGCTCAGTGAAAGTCAATTTAGAAAAAGTCTTACTTCTCTACCATGAGAAAGTGATATTAACAAATGAAGATCTCCCATAATGCCCAGATATGGTTCTTGATTCAAACCCTATCAAGGATTCCTTGAATTTCAGGAAAAATACAAAAACTAAAATGTTCCTCTGTTCCACTGTAGCTTGACAACTTTAATTTGAAGGAAAAATCAGGGATACTGCTGGATATAGTATTATTAGTATTATTAATAAGCTTTACACAGTATAAGAATTATTAAGATGTGAACTGTTGAACCATTAAAATGCATGGCATGAGAGACAGGTAGAAAATCTGAAAGCTATAATATGATATTAAAATCAAAGCCCAATCAAATTGAATGCAATATTAAGCCAATTCTCAATTCAAGTCTCCACTTGCATAGCATCACCCTGCTTCCTGTTCTCAGGAGGGGCGTCTGGAAAGAGCAACAGCAAAGACGACAAAGATTTCTCCGGAGATAAGGACATCCCACCGTAAGGTAAAGAAAGCTGGGCAGAACAGTCCTCCTTTACTTTCAAAAACGTCATTTTGGGGTTGGTGAGATGACTCAAGGCAACTTGCCTCCAAAAATATGACCTGAGTTAGATGCACTAGATCATATGAAGGAAGGAGAAAACCAACTTGCTCAAGTTGTTCCCGGCATCCACACGGGCGTCCACACCCACACAAGAGCACTTGAACACACTGTCACTCACACTCATATACACACTCACAAACACTCACGCATACACACATGCACAATTAATTCATTCATTTTTAAATACCATTTCAATTTCCACCTTCATTCGAACAGAAGTCTTAAAAAAAAAAGGATGACATTCTCAAGACACTATATTTTAACTTTTACAAAATTTCAGTGGGCTTACATACTTAAGTTATTTTATGAAAAAAATCAACTTTTATGATTTAATTCGTAAAGTCTCATATGTTATTGGCTACTACTATCCGAACCATTTCCCAGGGTTTCTGACTGAGATAATGAAGACAGCAGAGATTACTGTAGAGAAGTAGAGTTCTGGAGACCTGTCACCACATATCATGGGGAATACGGTTAGTGCAACATGTATGTGTTACTAACAAATTAAAAATGTATCCCCGTTTAAACTTTAGTGGGTGCCTAATCCTGCAGAAAGAATTGAAACCAAGGGGCAAATCAGTCCATATTGTATACTGGGCGATCAAACAGATTAAATTAACACATGATACAAGGTCTATTAGTGACATATTAATCACCAATAGTGAGTTCCTGGTAGAAGATAACAAATTTAAAACTTGTAGGGATTATCATAACACTACGGAAAGTTGGAAGCACTTCACTGAGTCCTGATAATTTTGATAAAAATCTGACAGAGCTCAGGCAGAGAATGGAATCCTTGAGCAGGTTCAAGCACATTGGTTGTGGTCTGGACTCCACTTCACAGGACAACATTAAAGTGTGAATGAGGGACACTGTGGGGATGGCACTAATTGGCCATCTGCTGTTAAGCCCCACGAGGCCTTCCACTGAATATTTCCAAACAGCAAAATAACACCATGCCTTTATGAAAGCAATTCAGCAGCATGTAGAGGACTCTCCCCTGCTCCTCTGTGTACACACTGGCCTTTCTTTCACTCTATTCTGAGGATGTTCGACTTTCAGTTCGTATCCCTGAGGCCCAGAGAGGACTCCGCAGTCCTTCTCTCTCAAAACTACCCTCGTCTTGTCTTTACTAGTAACATAATTTTTACTAAAATTAGATATTAAATTCTCATTAAATACCAGAAGAATCATTTCAAAAATATATGAACACCACAGAAGGCTCAAGGGACCTGCTTTGAAATGGGGTAGTCACGAGAAATCAGTCTTGTACCGTGTAACCGCTAGTGTTACCACCCACCTTACTTTCATTAGTTTGACAGCTGCTGACTCATTTCGGCTACTGGGTGTAGGCGAGTGACCAGGACAAGATGCACAAGGTACCTGGTGTCCTGTCTTCCCTTTTCTCTGTAGATGCTTCAAACTGACTAAGGCAAATATAAAGACTTTTTAATAACTTTGTTTTTGAATAAAATGGATGTGTTTATTATGGTTCAAACAAATGATGCTTTCACCATTGTCTCGTGAGTTATGACTCTCTTGGTCTTTTGAACACATCCCATATTATACAATGAATGTCTCTTCAGTGAAGTCAGAATCCAGAAAGTCAGTTGAAGATAAGTCAAACGGGGAACCACCTCATCAATATCTGAGCCCTTCCCACATCTACTCTCTCATAAACCAAAGCAGAAGCACTCATTTTATCCACCCTTGTCCTTGTGGGTAATGATGTAAAGTTGCCCATCTCAAGCTTTAAGAGCATCTGTGGTAAAAACACTAGTTATGATTTCATCTACCTACACAATAATATAACTGCAGAAAGAAAACTCAACAATGAGAACAAATTACTTGTGATTTCTTGATGTCTACAGGAAGTGAAAATTCAAGAAAGACCAGAGTTACCCTGAAAACTTCTGGAATTGGGAAATTCAACACAGCCTTGTTAGATGCTAATCTTTGAACTACAAGATGCTCTGAATTCCAGAATTTCAGGACTCAAAGCAGTCGCTTTCTACGATATGGCAGCATGTATAATTGAAAAGCATACTTATTAAATTTCCCACCAATGATAAAAAGAAACTATTCTTCCAGGCATTGTCATCTGCCAGTCACCTTTCTCTCATTGCTTCATCTGGGGATGACGCAGTCAAGTATGGATGATAAAAACATCACTTTCCATTCGCAGGATCAAGATGAGAGGTCCTTTAATTTTGTCAACGCTTAACATTCAGTACAAATTTATAAATACCTGAGTTTAATATTAACAGGGAGTAAGCTGGTGGGGATAATTTACAGAGGCCCAACCTTTGCTAGTCACTGTGAGGCACCGCTGTTATCATTTTGCCACATTTACGGGCTTCCTGCTCATGGTTGACAGCTCTCAGTGATTGATGAGGAGATGTAAATACAGACAATTATTCAGTAACTTCATCTCTATGGATAGAGGCATTCTGTCATTTATTCTTTACTGCAAAAATGGCAAAGCGGCTCCTTGCAGAACTGGAGAGCTTACCTACAGTCCCTTCAATATAAAGTAACCCGGCTCTTCCCAATACCACATCTACTTTAACATTAAATTTAATAGAATCCATAGAGACATAAGGCTTTCAAGCACTCTCAGAAACCAAACCAATAGAGCATCCAGAATATACACTGATGCAGTTCAATATGGGAAAACAGGAAGAAGGCAGAAAACATTATAAGAATGTCCCATATTGTATCACTTAGACCATGGCTTTTGCTTACGTACTGTCTGATAAGATGAGGAGGTGACAGTGAAGGCAAATGCATGAAGCCCAATGTCATCTAGAACAAAATGAATAATCCCGGAGATACCATATGACCTAATTTCAAACGACAGTGCAAAGATCCATCATCTGAATGGCTTGGTACTGGTATTAGAATAGACATGTTGTCTAATGAAGGAAAAAACTGAGGCCAGAACGGAACCACATTTCTTGTCAACTCCATTTCAATGCAGTCATCAAGAACACACAACATGCAAAACACAGGGGCTTTAATAACTCACATCAGGGAAATTGGGTATCTATTTGCATAAGGATGATCTGGTTCCTGTCTTCTGCTTTTTCTTTTCATTAACTTAAAAATATCTCATACAATATATATTTTGAGCATATTCAATTGCACACACCACACCTAAAATTTTCTGCTCCCTTAGTTCCCTTTCCTTACCCTAATCAGATTCTTGTCTAACTTTATGTCATATATGCATATATTACTTTATGAATCTATGTAAAAATCTAAGAACAACAAAGGTAGAAAAAGAAACGTACAAAATTTGTTTTCCAAAGATGAAAATAATTTACTTAATTTTATAATATTCAGTTGCATCTATTTTTCTGTAAATAGCATACTTTGCAAAAAAGCATACTTAAGGAACATTGTTCTTGGCTGAAAAAGTTTAATGCTATAAATGTAATCACAAACATACTTCTATCTCATATTTTCTTTTCCCACTCCTCACTTGTAAGACATCTCAATTAATTAAAAAAACAACCAATATTAGTATTGCTGCAGTTGATAAATTAGGTCAGTATGCTAAATAACCAGGCCAACTGAAGAATAACAATTATATTTTAATGGTTATAAGGGGAAACTCATGCTACAAGAGTGGGAGGTCTGACTTCCTATCTGTCCAGCAGGCGGGGAGAGACAGAGAGAGAGAGAGACAGAGAGAAAGAGACAGACAGAGAGAGACAGACAGAGAGAGAGCGAGACAGACAGAGAGACAGAGAAAGAGAGACAGAGAGAGAGAGACAGAGAGAGACAGAGAGAGACAGAAAGAGAGAGACAGAGAGAGACAGAGACAGAGAGAGACAGAGACAGAGAGACAGAGAGAGAGAGAGAGACAGAGAGACAGAGACAGAGACAGAGACAGAGAGAGACAAAGAGAGACAGAGAAAGAGAGAGACAGAGAGAGACAGAGACAGAGAGAGAGAGAGAGAGAGAGAGACACAGAGAGAGTGAGGATTTGGGGACTCCCAGTTTTTCTTCCTGGGCTCCAGGTAGCCACGCCTTAACTAGATGTGATTGGTTGACAGAGCTTCCCCATCAGTTGACAGTGATGAATAATTATCTCTGCAATATATCGACTTAAAGTCCTTTGGGTAAATATTTAAGAGTGGTATAGTTAAGTTACATGGCAGAGTTATTGTTAATTTTTTTGAGAAACCTCCATACTGATTTCCACAGTGGTTTGACTACTTTACAGTTCTCAATGTTTGTGTATCAGGGTTGATTTTTGCCACATTTTCAGTTTTTGCTGTCATTTGTTCTCTTAGTGATTAATACTGCAAGTGTGGTGGGATGGAGTCTAGGCACAATTTTGATGTCTTTTCTTTTTTTTTTTTTGGTTTGATGTCATATAAACTGTACCCTGGACAGGCTCAGGAAGCATTCAGTGTGCTATCCCCAGGCTGATTTGCAATATCTTGATAGCTAGTAGAGTTAAACATTTTCTCATATGTTTATTGAAAATTTTCATTTCATCTTTTGAAAACTGTCTGCTTATTCCATTCACCTTAAGTTGTTTGCTTTTTTTTTTTGTTGTTTAGTTCTCTGATTTTGGGGGGCAAAGCTTTTCATATAAAATACACCTCCAAAAGTATTAAAGATTTAAATGTAAGAACTGAGATTGTAAAACAACTAAAAAACACAGGACTTCTTGAAGGCACTGCTCTAGGCGGATTTTTGTTTGTATGTCTCCCCCAGACACAACTAACAAGAGTGAAAAATTGCCAACTGGATAAAATGACAGCCTTTGAACAGCTAAAGACCTAATAAAGAAACAACCTACAGACTCAAAAAATATGTTCACATGACAAATACATGGCTAAACAAAAACATATAAGAAATTCAACTCATAGGAAAAATACAGATTAGTTAAAAATTAGACAAACAACTTCAAAAGAAATTTCAGAATAAATCATTTAAATGGCCAACAGATTTATGAAAAAATGGTAATCAATACCTACCAGGAAAATACAACGATAAACAACACGAAACACCACTTCTCGCTTGTTTGACTAGTTGTTGCCAAACTCCAAAGTTCCATGTTGATGAAGATACGTAGATAAAAGAACCCTTGAGAGATGCTGGAGGAAATGTTAATTGTTGTAGTATGATTTGTGTTGCTGTAATAAAGCCAGTGACTGAAAGCAGCTCTTGGAGGAAAAGGTACATTTTGCTTACAATTCCAGGTCACAGGTTATCACTGATGGAAGTCAGGCTAAGAACCGTGGAGGAATACTGCTTGCTGGATTACCCATGACACGGGCTCTTGCTCAACTAGATTTCTTCTACAGCCCACTTCCATCTGCCTAAGGATGTTGTCACCTACAATGCATCAGGCCCTCCAAATCAGCATGAAATCAAGGCAATCCTTCCTAGATATAGTCATGGGCAATTTGATCTGGGAAATCACTCAATTGAGACTCTCTCCTCAGTTGACTCCAGTTGACAGCTGAAGCTAACTGGGCCATATACTAAGTTATTATAGATAACAATAGAAGCTATGTTTTAAAGCAAAACCAGAATTGCAATAAGATCCAGTAAATATACTATTGGATACATAGCTTAAGGAATCAAAAAATTAGTCAGTTGAAAACAAGTGTTCACTTCCACATTCTTCACAGTGGGGTTGATTAATTTCAAAATGTGGAATTAATCTAAGTATTAAATAAGTAATGAATGAACAAAGAAAATGTAGCATGTGTGCATGATGAAAGAGGAGTGACATTAAAAATAAAGGGAATTCTGTAAAGCAACACAAAGACCATAAAGTGACAGCGACTGAAGGACGTTTCTCTAAGAGCAATGTGCCAACCTGCAGGTGTCTGTATTTATTATTGACTTTCCAGAAAATGGGTTCTCCATCCACAAATCTGCTGATAGTCATTCTTCTATTGCTGCTGTTTTGTGACAAAAGCATCATCAGGAAAGAAGGCTGTATTTGAGAGCACAGCAGGGCAACCAAGGAAGTGAGCTGGAAGCACCTGCCATGCTACATCTGCAGTGGGAGCAGAGAACTATAGACGCCTACAGCTGCTCAGCTTTGTCCCCTGATCCAGTCCAGGATCCAAGTCAGGGAGTGGGGTTCCAATGGTGGGTTTTCGCATACCAATTTAAGTTACACATAAAACCCTGACAAGAACCTCAGGGGATCATCTCCCAGATGATTCTAGATTTTGTTAAGTTGACAATGAACGAAAATCAACACACCAACCAACTATATATCTACTCTATTTAGAAAACGAAATGGTGCTATGAATTTTCTTATAGCCCCGGTGGGTCAAACATGCACCAGTGGATGACCACACACTTGAGAGTACATAGGCAACATTAATGGGGTTCAGTGGGCGGAAAATGTGAGTGTACAAGGTTAGATGGGTGTGGAATGAGGCAGCTCTTGGAGGAGATGTGAAAGTCAGGTAAAATGCTCAAAAGACAATGTCTGAAATTATCAAAGAATTAATAAAACTATAAAAAGAAATACAGATTTTCTTGTCATTGTTCCCTAAACAACCCACTGCAACAACTACTGATACTGTATTCTACATTATAAGTAATCTAGAGATGACCATGAATACCTCCCTGCAAGGTTTGAGTAGGTTGTATGCAAACACTGTACTGTTTTCTATTAAAAAAAACAAAACAAAACAAAACCCTCATCCAAAGATCTGGAGATTGAAAGGGTGTCAGAACCAGAACCAGGGTACTAAAGGAAGACAGTATACCAAACTTGAGAATTTAAAAACCAGAAATCAAAATTATCATTTTCTATTTTGAGTTCTCAAAACCCAAATATTCTGAAATGTTTGGCGCAAAGTGTACTTTAAAAGAAGAAATTAGCAATTGAAATGCTATGGTGTTTTGAAATATGTAAATGTCCTCGGGCTTCTGAATTAAAATTCTGTCAGTGTCTTATCACATACAGGTATTTAAAGTGGGCATATGCCGTGAATCACTTGTGATATATGTTAATAATTCAGAACTATAACTATTGGTTGGTTTCTCCTTCCATTTGGGAAAAAAAAACTTATGTATCAAGAGATAAGCTTTAAACCTCTCCCATAAAAGTCACCAATGAAAACCATACAGGCCATTACTATGGTCATCCCAGTATGTTGAAGAGTGGGTGCTGGTAAGAACATCCCACTTCACGCCTCCCGTGAGGCACTTTGGCCACATATTTGCATTAAAATGAGTTGATGAATGTTTCACAAAGCACATTGTTCTCACTACTGCTTAGTGATCTGTGTACAAACTGATTCCAGGGAAAACAAGCAGATTTTTTCAGGATTCTACTACAGTCCAAGGAGAGCCTGGGTTAGCTCTTCTGATGATAAATTATCAACTTGATAGGACCTGGGATCACCTAGAAGACAAACATCTGTGCACATCTGTGATCCAGTTTCTAGACTGGGTTAGTTGACATTGGGTGACTCACTCTAAATATGGGTGGCACTACTCCCAAGATTTGGGGTCTTGGCCTGAATAAAAAGTAAAAAGAAGAAAGTGAGCTTAAAATAAAGATCCATGGTACTTCCTGAGGATACAATGTGATCAGCTGCCATCTTACTTTCCCACCGTAATCAATCCATTTATAATCCAATAAATCCACCTTTGCTTAAATTCCTTTTATGTGTCTTGTTTATTTTGATGGAAATGAGGAAAGCAATTAATGTATCTCTGGATGGGCAATTTGAAAAGTCTACAGCAATTATACTTTCGCAGCCCTTGAGCTGCAAATGTTGGGTAGAAAGATGAAGAAGAGAGAAATTAACACAAAATCAAAGAGACAGCATGTGGACCACAGAGATGTTTAGTCAATGAGACTATGGGCTGGTAAATATCTTATATAAAGATTCTTCAATTGTCATACCAAGGGGACTATGCTGCTCCTAAGAAAATGATCTTACAATACCAAATATTCTTTTGCAGTAGAGCAGAGTCAATGGATAATCTAAACCTAATAGCTCTTTTCCTTTGTTTTATATTGCATAGTAATACCAGCAGTTGATCTGAACAAAGCAGCTTAAAGGAACAATCACAGTGATTTCTTTTACTTTTTACTCTCAGATCAGAAACATCTTCAGGTTAATATATAATCTAAAACACATTACCATCATGGTATGTACAAAGACAGAAAGTGATAGCTTGGTATATGACAAACTGAGAGGCCAACTGCTACCTACATTGTAGTTCATAGAATTGAAAACTATTGCAAAGGCAATGATAAGGATCATTGATTATTGATTGCACTGGGTGGTAGGTTTTCTAATTAGTCATGATTGACGTTTAGTTTCTAAACAGTTTGTTAGAATGAATGATTCTTAGAGTGGCAGAGTTTAAATTTTTTTTATTTAATTTTTTTTCCATTTTTATATACCAACCCCAGTTCTTCCTCCTGCCTCTCCTTCTGTACCACCTACTCCTCAGAGGGTGTAATACCCCTCTTAGGGATCAACAAAGTCTGACATAGTAACTGGGAGGGGGACACAAGACAGAAGATAGGAGAAGAGTTTAAATATTACCCTAGGAAATGCATACTTTTTATTGTCTTTGCAATATTTTTCAATTCTATGAGCTATAATAGTTGAAAGTTAACAGATGTAGACCTAAGACATAGTTAGGAAAACCTGAAATGTTTGAGTGAAATTGTCCGCTGTTCTTACACTGCAGCATCTCGTCTACTTTCCAGATGGGATGGAAAGCAATCCCCGTGCTGTACTTTGTGCCATTCTTCCTCTGGTATCTTTGACCAGTGGTCATATTGATGTCTATCCTGTCAAACTTTCTCTTTGTTTTTACACAGTCCTTAAAATTATGTGTGTTCGAAAACCAATATATTTAAAAATAGTTGAAAACTTCATAGTTTTTGTCATTCTATTGAACTTAAGATAACAGACAGTGACCAGGAAAAAAAATCAATTTCTTCACTGTGTTTAGCAGCTATTGTAAAGTCCAACAGTCTCAATGTATCCTCATTACATGAGAGTAACAATCACAGAATTATCTGGATTTGAAATGTAAAACATTGCCTGTGAGTATTTATTACAACAGTAGCTCGCTAAGTGAACCTTGAATGTGCATCAGATGATACTTATCCATAGCCCACTCAAAGTCTTATTTATTTTTTTTTTTTTTTTTTTTTTTTTTTTTTTTTTTTTTTTTTGGTTTTTCGAGACAGGGTTTCTCTGTGGTTTTGGAGCCTGTCCTGGAACTAGCTCTTGTAGACCAGGCTGGTCTCGAACTCACAGAAATCCGCCTGCCTCTGCCTCCCGAGTGCTGGGATTAAAGGCGTGCGCCACCACCGCCCGGCTTCAAAGTCTTATTTATTGAGTGCCTATTATTCCCAAGCACTGCTGCTGGTACCAAAAATACCAAGATAGCAGATCACAGAGGGTCTCTCTGGAAATTCACAAGAAAACTGTAAACTAATGTTTGCATCATTTAAAATGACAGTATGATAGACAGGACAGAAGTTAAATGAATAAGATGTTAAATAATTCTAGATCAAGTAGATCAATACTTTTTAATACAAGGAAAGAGAATAATTTTATAGATTATTATGCAAATGTACTATTTCCCAGATAGTCCCTCTTGCCTCATATTATACGTCACTAAGGCACTGATTAAGACATTTATTGTATATAAATAGCCTCAAGTGGAAAGCACTTTGAAAATATCTTACCTACTTGCATATTTAAAATTTCTGTGGCAATAACCCATAACACATGCTCACCATGCACTTGTTCAACACATGCATACTGAGTGTCCAACTCATAAAGACAGAGCATGCATTTAACTAATGGAGATTAACAACTGTTATCTACTCTGATGAGAAACTGCTAGGATATTAGTAAGGTATTGTCCGAGGGTCATCTAGGGTGAGTGGGGATCTAATCTAATGAATGGACTTATCCTCTAATGAATGAGAGATAACTGGAAAGTGCAAGACAGGTCTAAGTTTAAGGAAGTAGAACACTGAGATGTGTTATTGAAAGACCTGTCTTGACCTCACCTGTTCCTGTAGTTCCCTTCTTCTCTGTTTCTACGGTCCTCTGCCACATTCTTTTGGCCATGTTCGACTATGAAACTGTGTGCCAAGCAAATATTTCTCAAGTAAGTTGCTTTGCTCAAGTGACACAAAACACTGACTAATTTAGATTTATCTAATGAGGAACATAACAATGTGTTGTACTGATTTGGGACAATGCTCTTGTACACTGTAAAGATTTGCCATTTGTATTAGTTTAATAAAATGCTGAGAGTCCAGTATCCAGGCAGGAAGTATACATGGAGCCACCAGACTAGGATTGTGAGAAGAGGAAAGCCAGAGACACAGTTGCAAGCCAGAAACAGAGGAAGCAAGCCGAGAATGTTTCGTTGAGAAAAGGTACCAAGACATGTGGCTAAATATAGATAAGAATTATGGGTTAATTTAGGTTGTAAGAGCTAGTCAGTAATAAGTCTGAGCAATAGGCCAAACAGTTTATAATTAATATAAGCCTCTGTATGTTTATCTGGAACTGAATGGCTGTAGGACTGGGAAAGACAAAAACTTCCATCTATAGAAAAGCCCGAATTTAGGCTCAAATAAGACTGGGTTTTGACCATAGCCCATAAATTACCATCTACTTAATTGGCCTTAATAATTCAGGAACAAGTTTTCATTTATATTTAAATATTCCCTTCTGGCAATAAAATAATATCATTCATGCAGAAAAACTAGTAGCTCATCAATTCTGTATAACTTTGGTTTTGGTTTTTGTCATAGAAATCATTATTTATGTCATTCCACCATGTAGCAGGAGGGGAAGAAGAACTGGGAGGTCAGTGTACACAAGGCTTATTGCAAGATACTCTGTTGTCCTGGAATAGGAAAAAGGGTCCTATAGTCATTGTTTAGATATTGATCCCTGTCTGCTAATTACTATGATAAAGCAAGATGTGTTGAGAACTTAGGGGCTCAGGTAAAGATCGTTGGCCTCCTGGAAGAAAAGGTGTTCTCCCCATTTGCCATAGAGCTATCTAAACATGCATGTGATGAAGAACCATTGAAGACTAAAATGCCACCAAGACATTTCTACTCAGTGGGCCTCAGTGAACACAACAGTTCCAGTAAAAGAAATCTTCCCACAGTGGTCTTCAGAATTTTAGGGGCACTGTAGCAAAATTCCTTGCCTTGCTGGTACCTGACAATTAACAATCCTTACTCTGGGTGGGAGTCTAGACCTGACTATAGTTCTAGAAACTTCAAGATCACTTACCATAATTAAATACATTGCTATTTCCTAATATAACACAAAATATATTTATCAGATTTACTAAAATCACAGACTTTAACAAAATTATTTTTGTTTAAAATTCCACTGACACAAGCCAGGCATAGTGGCACACATCTGTAATCATAGGACTTTGAAGGCATAAGTAGTTGGACCTCTCTGAGTTCAAAGTCAGCCTGTGTACACAGTGAGTCTAGGGTCAGCCACAGATTCATAAAACAAAAACAACAAAACAAAAACAAAAAAAAAAACATTTCCCACTCCCAGCCCCATCCTACAAAACTTCACAGGTACCAAAGTCATGGTTCTAAAGCTTCAAGACTCAGCAATTCAACATGGACTTAATATTTAGCATTAAAATATTGAAAGTCAAAACTAAGATTCACTCTGATGAAACAAGTTATGTAATGAGGCCAAACCATTGACCACCAGACAGAAGAGGCATGCAGCCTCGAAAAGAAACAATAACTCTGTATGACGTAGAATCCACAGAAAATACTTCTCCTTGGAATTCTGTAAAATGTTTGATAGCTCTTCATACTTGTACCTTTAATAAGAATCCCCATGCAGTACTGATAATAGCAACATGCACATGGATTATTCTGACAGAATCTTAAAATTCAAAAAGATGTTGCCAGACTAAATCATTTTATTCAATAAGGTATTGTAGCGATTTTAAGGAGAAAATGATTCTAATGTTCAGACATGGTTAGAAAGTGAATTCATTGGGGCTTGGGGGAAGTTTAGTGTTAGGGCTTTCGCTCTGTGCAACATTTTTGGAAAATGACTATTTTTTCTTAATGAGGGGTGAGGACTACACTTATTTTTGGGTTTAAGGACTCATATTTAGAATGCAATTATGGATTCTAGTTATGATTTAGTAAAGTGGCCGCTGTAGGCTCTCTACCGTGATCCCTGACTTCACTAGCCATGGGTGGTTGGCTAGTTGTCTACTACCAGGTACAGTTCTCCTCTTCTTGATCAGGTCTTAAATCATAAACCAAATCAGAGTTGACATTAAGGGTAGAATAGAGAGCCAGATTCTAAAAGTACAAAACCACATAGACAAAACTGAGTGCCAAGTTAGACCAATAGAGGATGGGCGGTGGACTGCGGTGGATCATGCCTACTGAATGCTTGTCTTATGACCTTGAAGGTGGAGTCAGTGTCTGGAAATGCTAAATAAAAAAAAGGGCTGGAAAAAATCTGCTGTTAAGAATCAAAGTATAAAGGTGACTTTTAGAAAAAAAATCAATGTTTTATAATTTCCCTTGGAAGTGATAACATTTGGAAAGCTTATAAGTAGTTTTCCATGGAGATGATTTAGCAGCATCACAGATGAGATTTTTGCTTAAACACCCTGCACTCAGGGTCTAAATGATGATGTTTCCAAAGCTAAATTAAAAACATTTTGAGACGCTTGTTTTCAGTTTGACAAATTAAAGGCCAGCAGCACGTGCTGGGCAATGGTGGCACCCCGAAATGTGAGACACCATCTGCATGAGAGTCTCCTGAACCAGAACCAAGTAGACCAAGCACATCGGCAACCACAGCAAAGGCAGGTGAGCATGTATTAAAGCATAATTATGATCATGATGACAGCAATATTCACGGTTCCTATCCTGCATTTAACAACACTGCGGCATGCCCTGTAGATTGTAGCATTTATTGTTGATCATAATTGGGGAAAATATTCTATTGTTCTTATTTCAAAGACAAGGGCATTTAGAAAAGTCAGATACTCTGCTCAAAAAATCAAGAGGGTAGAAGTGACAAAATGACGATAAACTTGAAACTACAGTAATCTTCAGACACATCTTCATCAGATTTAAAATTTCAGATTTACCCTTGAGAACTCTAGCAATGTGTTCCAACCAAGAGGGCTGTGTGAGAGTAAGGAAAACGCAACATAAGAAAGCTTTCAGATGAGAAACTTAAGTCCTCACAGAAAAAAAATTGCATTGAGATCAAGATCAGTTAGCCTAAAAACATCATTTCAAATATTTATACATTGGCTTAGTAAAATAATGCCTACTTATTGAACACTCATTGAGTAACAGACCTAGTATGAGACTCTATTTATGAATTTGATCTTCAATTTTCAAAATTACCTAGAAGTCATGCCTAGAAGGTACTAAGGTCATAAATCAAATTATAATCTTTGATCTGTCTCTAGACTATTCTCAGTCACTGTATTTTGAATGATGACATTTACACACCTTCAACCTCCAAGATCCTAGGCCTTTCTTACTCACCATGTAAAGTTTACCTCAAGTAAACTTTGAGGAAATAAGTTCCTTGCTATCATCAAAAATACAGAAAAAGTTGCTAGACCCCGTAGGTGAATGTGGACCTCAGGAGATTGTCTCCATCCACACGGTCAGTTGCTTCCTGTTTTATGTCTCTGAGGCACTGATTTAGATCCAAAGTCTCAGATATGAGAGGTGAAGAATAACCTGTGTGCTTGAGAAGGGACGCCTTTGGGTGGCTTCCATGTCCCAAGGTCTGTCTACCCACTGGTTTCCTGCTGTGAGCCATCAATGGGTTTCATCCCCAGGCTTCTGTTCTCAGGAGGCCGCTAGGCGTCTAGAAGATGGAGAGCCATCTTTATTCAGCTTCATCTTCTCTTCAGGAATCCCGCAGGAACGACTCCTGCTCTACCATCTGATTCCAACTCAGTCTTTTCCCAGCCCCACCTCACTTATACTTAGCCCTGATAGGAATATCTGGCAATTTTATGTATTATAACACAGCATGCCAAAGCTGAAGAAAGAGGCTTGAGAATGAATTACAGATACGAGCAATACAATGAGGAAAACCCAGGTAGGAAACAATTTGCATAGAGGTAATTACAACACACACATTTTCATCATAGCCAATTTTAAAGAAATTGCTTCCTCATTTTACAGCTATTAGTTTTACAGAGGTAAAACCAACATAGTCCATGACAATTATAGGTTTCATAAAACTGAAACACATTTTTACAAGGAAGAACGCCTGATAAGAAGCTCTACCAACAATAAATGTTAGCTCTGTTACTTTATGCACAACAACACTTTCAAATAGATGAGCATCTGCTTGACTACTGATGAAGATATCAATCAAGGCATCAATGATTTCTATCTGATGGATCTTTCCAATTAGCAAAAAAAAAGCAGAAATCTTACAGAACATACCATGTCATTAAATAGCAAAGGTATTTTTACACTCTTACCAGTCTTGGTTAGACTGAAGATGTCCACTCTAGAAGAACCGTGTTAGTTTGGGAGAATAGCCGAGCAAACTGGATGTGTGCTGGTCTTCTGAAGAAAGTGTCCCAGGAAAAGGTATGAACTGTTGTCACTAGAAGTGGTCCAGCAGTACCACTCACTGTTTCTGAAAGAGAGAAGGTGGTAAAGAAAAGAAAGAATGAGAATCTGCTCACAGAGTCCCATAGCTATTCTTTCAACATAATCTGTACACATTTATTCACACACTGGCAGCTCATGTTTTTTTGCACATCTTACGGTTGTTATTCTTTACACTATTTCTTTAATTTTTGAGATTATAATATAATCACATCATTTACGTTTTCTGTTTCCTCACTCCAAACTCTCCCCTATATTCTTCCTTGCTCTGCTTCAAATTGATGGCTTCTTTTTTCTTTAACTGTTGTCAGATGCGCATATGCATTTTTGTATATATTCCTAAATATAACTTGCTCATTCTGTACACTGTTATTCACAAATTGATCAAACTGCAGAGTTGCAGAGCCTAGTCCTAATAAATATATCTATGAAACAGCTCCTGTTTCTTATCTTTTAACTAACAGGCCAGGTCAGCCAACATTGTTGTGTGTTTTACATGCTAATTAAAAATAAAGTATCAGTAATGTCAAAGGCTGTGGAATAATCTTATACACTGAGAATTATTTGTCACTGTATGGTTTAGTGAAGAAACTGACTGCCCAATAGCTGAACAGGATAAAGCTAGGTGGGAAAGACAAACTGAGAATGCTGGATAGGAGAAGGAAAACGTCTGGAGAGCCAGCCAGCCACTCAGCAAGCAGAATGTGTAGGAATGAAACAACACGGCCCAAGCCATGTGAAAACACACAGATTAATAGAAATGGGCTAAGTGTGTTAGCCAATGGCAAGCCTGAGCTACCAGCCAACCATTTATAATTCATATCCAGACTCTGAGTCTGTTTTGAATAAAAAGTGCAATTATCACTAAGAGGAGAATAATGTGTATTGTAAGTAAAGAGTGGGATCTTTGAGTCACGGTCAGGGTTCCTATCACTTTGTGACAATCAATCCACATATTTGACCTCTTTGGGAAAACTCTATATTCTATGGAGACACCTGTGGAACAACAAAATTAAGTTTCCCTAAGTCAAGCTCTTTAAAGTATTCAATGAATACCTATTATACTTTCTGTCTCTCTGTATGTGTGTGTGTGTCTTTCCCTTTCTCTGTATCTCTTTCTCTCTGTCGCATCTCTGTCTCTGTCTGTCTCTCTCTCTCTCCTGTTGTTGCTTAAAACTTACAATGAAGAAAGAGAGGTGGTGTGATGCACTGATTATACAATATGAAGCCTTTGCCTAGTGATTGTTAGAAATCATCTCAGTACTCATAAGAGATGAGATGTCTTCATTTCTGATTTACAAATAAAGAAACTATGAATCAGCAAGTTTAGAATGTGCCAAAGTCAGATGACAAGAAAACAGTGGATCTGGGACTTCAGCCATGGCTGTTGGACTTTCAAGGTCCATGCTATATCTGGCCTCTTTCTTGTTTTTTTTTTTTTTTTTTTTTTTTAGTTTTTCGAGACAGGGTATCCCTGTAGCTTTGGTGCCTGTCCCGGAACTAGCTCTTGTAGACCAGGCTGGCCTCGAACTCCCAGAGATCCGCCTGCATCTGCCTCCCGAGTGCTGGGATTAAAGGATCAAAGGCGTGTGCCACCACCGCCCGGCCGGCTCCTTTTGTCCATAGTCCCTGATTTTTAAATTATTTCTTGTTTGGTTGGTTGGGTTTTGTTGCTATTGTTGTTTGTTTGTTGTTCTTTTGGTTTGGTTTAGTTTAGTTTTATTTTGTTTAGAGACAGGGTTTGACTTTTGAACTGGTAACTGCCCATCCCCCACCTCCAGAGGTGGGATTACAGGTGTTTTCCACAGTTCCTGGCTATGGATTCTTCCACACTTGCGAGAAATACAGTAAAATTTTTAAAAGGTAAGCTAATTTCCACAAAAAATGGCTTGATCCAAACTTATTGCCTTATTTCTATCAATAAATAAGGTGAATGAAATGTCTAAAGTAAAAATTGAATTTCCAGCTAAATATAAAAAAGAATGCATACAGGAAGAAATATTGAAGACAAAGATAGAAAATAACAAAATTAAATCAGAAAAACGGAACTCAAAAGTCAATACTCTAGTTGTTTAAAAAGTAACTGTATCAAAATAAGGAAGACATAAAACGGACCAGGAAAAATAAAAAGGGCAAAGTTATATAAAAATGAGAAATTACAAAGGAACTAAGTACTGAAAAATGAAATGAAATAAAATAAAATTATGAGAGACAACTCTAGAGGCATACAATCACACATGTTTGAAAACCTAAATAAAATGAACAATTTTCAAGTGAAATGCAGACAAATTGAATTGGTAAGCAAATGATAGATATCTCTACATATGGCTGACATAAATCAGAAAACAACAATATGACTTCAAATATTAAAATAATCAATACAATAACACATAACATTAAGTTCAGAAATTCACAAATAATATGAGCCTTGCATTATAACTAGTCACACTTAGAAATCTATGAACGGAGCTAAACTAAGTAATTTTCAGAAACATTACTGTGATCACATAGATTTAATGATGAGAAATGTTCATACATACTGTACTCCAGCTAAATATTTTCATAGTGGTATGAAATTTTAAGTATGAGGGATTCTTTGGGCAGCATTTGAGGGCTGTGCGATTGATTAAATATATTGATGACAAAGGAGAGAAGTTTCTCAGTCTGAACAAAGTAGTTATGAAAAGGGATCAAACACTTTGATGTAAGACATACCCATTTGAACGTGCTCCAGGAAAATGCCAAAGACTTCTGGAATAAATGCAAAACACTTTACAATAGAGGGATAGGGAAAGAATTCTGAAACGAACACCAGTAGGCCAAAAATAATAAAAAGAATTACCAAATGGAATTGCCCGGGAAACAACTGGGAGAGTGAAAAGACCACCTACAGAATGCGAGCAGCTTTGTGGCCACCAGACATTTGATACTGAATTAATATTTAGAATCTATAGCTCCTTTAGTACTCAAGTACCCGAACCCCCAAACACCCAACCAACAAATTGGCAAATCAACTGGATAGTTCTTAAAAAGAAGTACATATGACCAGTATGTATATTTAAAAAAAAAATGCTCAACACATTTAACCACCCTGAAAACTCAAGTCAAAAGTACATTGACATTCTACCTTGCCCTGTCAGAATTACTATCATCAAGAACAAAGAATAAATGCCGGTAAATATATGGGGGGAAGAAACTTTATACATTGCCATAGGAATGTTAGTATAGCCATTGTAAAAAGTCAGTAAGAAATATCCTCCAAAATTTAAAAAAATAAAAGAATTAAAAAAACTACTGTATGATACAACTACTCCACTATTTGATGTGGGATTCCCCTCATTATGCTGTGAATTCCATTGGTTAATAAAGAAGCTGCTTTAAGCCTATGCCAGGCAGAATAGAGCTAGGCAGGATAAACTAAGCTGAATGCTGGAAGAAAGAAGGCAGAGTCAAAGAGAAGCCACCTAGCCCCACTGGAGATAGACACTGGAAGGCAGATGGAACTTTACCCTGGAAGCCACAGTCACATAATGATACACAGATTAATGGAGATGGGTTAATTTGGGATATAAGAGCTACCTAAAAATATGGTCAAGATATTGGCCAAACAGTATTGCAATTAATATAGTTTCTGTGTGATTATTTTGAGTCAGGGTGGTTGGGAAATGAACAAGCAGCCTCCAACAACAACGAATGGGCATACAGTTAGAGGAATCTAAGTCACCATACCTCAAGGATATATGCACTCCAACATTTAGCAATGCTAAAAATCATGAAGTTATAGTATCATCTGCAATGTATATCAGTGGATGAAACTATAAGATCATCTATTTATCTAGCATTTATCATCTATCATCTATCTATCTATCTATCTATCTATCTATCTATCTATCTATCATCTTCCTCTCTCCCTTCCTCCCTAATGGGGTTTTATTTAGTCATAAAGATGAAGACATTATGTCATTTGGAAAAAAAAGTCGATGGACCTGGTAACCATCAAACTAATCAAATAAGCCAGAATGGCAACTATGCATCTGTAAACCAATAACCATTTATATGAAAGTGAAGGTTAGTATTTGGAAAGAGACAGACAACCATCAGCAGTCAGGAGAGGTAACAAGAGAGAAGCTAAATGAGAGATGAAAATGGGCAAAGAAATGACATATGAAAATGTCATAATGTAACATAATTTTGTACAATAAGTATATTCTAGTGATATTTTTTAAGCAGTTTCATGTAATAAAAGGTAACAGTTTAGAGAAAGGAGGCATCAGTAAGACTAATTTGCATTAGTCTTTGTGTGAGTAGAGAGATATGAAATAGGTACAGCTGTGTGTTGCTGAGTGCGTGTCTAGGATTACACATTTCCTCTTCAAGTCAATGGCAACAAAGCAATAAGCACACTAAACAATCCAGACCTTGGTTTCCACTCATCTGTCCAGGGTCTCAGAGGAAACAGCTGATGTGAAGAATGGGATGGAGATGAACAAGAAGAGAAAAAGCAACAAGATGAGAGGATACAAGGTCCTGTGGTGCTGAGCGTGTGCAAAAACTCAAGTGCCAATAGATAGAAACATTATCAATTGTTTTGAAGGCAAGAATCAGTTCTGAGTGTTAAAAGTAGTGAGGAAAAAAAAACATGAAAAAGTGGAAAAATAGGATATTAGATAATCCCAGGCAGCCTTTCCACAAGACACTTAGTAGCTAATAGAGTATGATGATGAAAATGACATACAACACAGCAACCAAGTGATAACTGCACATCACAAGCCTCAGCCTCCTGGGTGAGCTCATACCTCCTGGGATTTCAGACTCAGAATGAACAGCTTGCATTTAATCAGAAAGGAAAACTTTACAAAGCAATTGAGGGACAGTCTCCAAAGCAACTGGCTATCATTCTTATAAAGCATCGACGTTACGAAGGCAAAGGGCTGGGGGGAATTCTCTAAGTCAAAACAATGATGGAGCCACGAGAATGAATGAAAACCATGAGCCAGCCAAGAAACACAAGTATATCATGGTTGCAGCATTTGAAGCAGGTTATAAATAACATCAATATTCATGATTTTATAATATCAGCATTACGTAAGGGGTTGACATTTGGTGAAGGTGCTAAGTTTGTGGAAATTGTGTCATTTTAAAAGTTACTTTATGGATCTTAAAAGTAAATGCAATCACATTTCTATTGCATAATTATAAAATGTCAAAATTTTCTGAGGATATCTAATCCAATTACCAATCAGTTAGTTTGAAGTCTCTTAAATGAAACTCATTCTAAAATTTTTCTGTAGAGTCCCACTTTTCTGTGGATCACATTCAGTCCCCTTGGGGACTGC
The DNA here is from genome assembly GCF_018167655.1 of Microtus oregoni. NCBI lineage: Eukaryota > Metazoa > Chordata > Mammalia > Rodentia > Cricetidae > Microtus > Microtus oregoni. The sequence goes on from NW_024543077.1 coordinate 24,508,959, forward strand.
ACAGTGTACTGTGGAAAATGTCAATCAATCACTGAAGAATTAATGTAGGCCCAGTACCACTTTCAACCAACAGAATGTAGAGTGTTCAGAGTTCTTGTGACTCTCTTTCTCCCCCAAAGGACATGTAAGACAGTATCTAAACATGGAAAATATCAACCCATGAATTCTTTAGTTTTGAAAGGTAGGACCACGTCTAGGGCAAGAAGGAAACAAAAATCTGCAATAATTTTCATGGGAATTCATACTTAAAAATTGCAATTTGATGGTTCAAATGTGTTGCAGTTGGCTACAATGTCTACTTATTTATTACTGTGCACACACAGAGTCGATTAAAGATCACAGAACCAAACAAAGGTGTCGCAGCGTGACTGCACAAGCACATTGCCCTCCAACATCAGCAGCATTGGGTGACACACATGCATATTTGACCACGTCACCGCAGAGAATTCTCCTCTGAACTAGAGCCTACCCATGCAATAAATAAAGTTTGTAGTTCCACTGACTTTAACTACTGTCATTACAAATTCTTCAAATGATAGGTTCAAACGAATTACTGCATCATTAGAATACAGGGAGCAGTGAGCCATTATTTCACTAGTTAACATTCTTCAGGAGACATTGAAACGAATGTAGGCCACCCTGTAGAAATATTGACGACTGAAATCACAGCCTTCACACACGCTGAAGGCAGCGCAATCAAATGTGCTCCATTATTTTAGGCATTTAGCAAGACTGCAGAGGTTACTGCAAGCCTTCCGTAGAGCAGAGGGCAGGAAGACTGTATCGGGTCATGGGAAGAAAGAGCTAACGTCTCAGGCATTCACCAGCTCAGCTCTGAGGACTCTATGGCGGTGATGTAATCGCCAGGGAGGAATATTAGCAAGAATTACATAAACCTCTCTTCACCAATTGTCAGCTTGTATACTGTAGATTAAGCTCTGCCACAGGCTTCTAGTGGTTGGCAACTCATGCTGTGGAAAATGTCACAGGGCCTTGCAAGCCCACTAGCTGTGCTCCATAGAGCAGAAAATTAAGCCTGGCATATTTGGGGGAGGAGTCTTCTGGTTTATAAGAATTTATAAAAATAGCCATATGGAAAGAACCCAGGGTCACATTCCTAAGTTTTTAATAGTTTCGCCATAAATAATTTTGTCACACATGTTAAAATCTTACCTCATTCTGTCTCAAAGCCTAGATAATGTTTACTTGTGAGAATTCATTTCCTCTTCTAATTATGAAGATATATAAAGAGGACAATAAAATACTTTTACATTTATGGCACATCAAAATATGCTGAAGAAAGTCAACATCAGCAACTGCATTCTGCCCTCAGTTACTCGGTTATTTTGCTTCCTCCTGAGTAAGTCTGAACCGATAATCATTTATCAAAGTATTAGAGTTTCATCATGAATTAATTAGATTCATTGCACAAAGGCAACACTAAAAATGAAATCATGAATCTAAGTAACACCAGACTGAAGTTTATTGCTTATTTTATGTGTTTAGTTTGAATTATGCTTAGCCTTCAAACAAATACTTTCTGTAGTAACACATTTGCTTAGGCATTTTTGAAACATTTAAATGCATTTTTTCTCCCATTACTGCAACATACAGCTTTGTCAGAAGGGCTACACCTTATTTGTGAACATGGACTAGAACCGTGGTGTTGAAATGTTCGACAGAAGGGGTCCATTAGAGCAAACGGCACATTGTTGTTCCTAGAAATGATCACACAGCTTAGGGAACAGCACCAAGCTATTTATTTTGAGTCAGTGATTTCATCAAAATAAGGTTATGTCTCCCTATCCCATTCCTCTTTTCTCACTTTACTTTGGCTGCTGTTCGGTGAACCTTAGGGTCCAGAGTAGAATGAGGTAGCTAGAGTCTGTCAGGGTAGGTGAGAAGTTAGGCAAACAGAGAGTAAACAGGTTCTCAGAAGGGGAGCTCAAAACGTTCACAAGCTAACAGTTCCTGAGTCCCCTCAACAGCCAGTCACCGCTCCACTATAAAGGAAGGAGAGGGTCAGCTTAGGGCTGGCAGGTCAAAGATGAACCGATAATGGCTTCAAACTGGCTGCAAAACCAGAGTAAACTGATTACATTAACACAATGCTTTCTGGGATTAAAGTTAACGAAACCAAAGGGGTAAATCCCTAGCAATCGAGACTGTTGTTGCTCTTTTCAAATCCAAAGCTAACAAGACTGAAGGGTAAAGTCATATTAGTGAATCCAGTCAGTTATCTCTTTAATACTAATGAGCTTTTGGCCACACAGAATACACTGACTACAAAGTTAAAGTGTATAGTAATAGACTCTGACTAATAATTTTTCCTTGTTAGCTCAAGCAGGCAGAGGACGGTTGTCACTCCAGAGGCTCCCATTATTCTGGGTAGAATACATTTTTTTTTTAAATGATCAACTCAATAAAAGGCTCAACGGATAAAGGCCTGAGGCAAATGGTTCTCTCTCCTGGCTTTTCCCTTTGTCCTTTCTTGCAAGGCACAGACAGTACCCTTGCTCTGAACTCTGCTTTCATTAAAAAATTCCCTTAACCTTTTCACTGTTTCCCATTTGGCTCTTTGTCTAGGAAGATGCTTCAGGAAAGGTCTTTCTAAACTTAGGCTGAGTCCTCAGCCCAAGAACGGAGGTGATTTCCTGTGACAGTTCTATTAGCAATGTAGAAAGGCCCACTTTAATACCTGTGCAAAGAATTCCTGACTTCAGAGAACCCCCCCCCCCCACACGCACACACAAACACACACCTTCCCTTACCACCCTACCCGTCTCGCGCTGCTGAAAACTCAACCCTGATGCTCCTCACCATGATCTGAAGGGGCAACCTCTGCCTCCCCAAAGTCCTATTCTCCTTACCATGATCTGAAGGGGCAACCTTTGCCTCCCCAAAGTCCTATTCTCCTCACCATGATCTGAAGGGGCAACCTTTGCCTCCCCAAAGTCCTATTCTCCTCACCATGATCTGAAGGGGCAACCTCTGCCTCCCCAAAGTCCTATTCTCCTCACCATGCTCTGAAGGGGCAACCTCTGCCTCCCCAAAGTCCTATTTTCCTCACCATGATCTGAAGGGGCAACCTTTGCCTCCCCAAAGTCCTATTGATTACGCTTATAGCCTTTGCTTAGTACCTGCTTTGTGAATGTCACTGCTTTGTTTGCAGTGAGGAAGCCCCAAGCTCCGTGACTGTCTTATCCAATAGCCGCTGTTCTATGACATTTCCTCCTCTTAGTCATCTCACTGCTCCCGACATCTTGTCTATTCCATAAGCTGTTCCATTTAAAGGAGGAAAAGCTGGCCTCCCATTACCCCAAGTGTTCCCACACACAGCTCTGACCTCACTGTTCCCTGAGTGGCTTAGAACACTTACTCTCAAACAGTGTTTCATGGAAAGTGCTTGGACTTCATTCCTGTCTGTTTTTCTGCCGATGAGTTTTCTGTTTGTGACTGGGCATTACTCTTGTCCATGCAGGTGAAAATTCCTTGGGGCACAGGTCGCTTATGAGATCCTGAACATTCTACAGTTAAGCTCTAACACCCAATGAGGGCATGACGAGCATGCAACCAGATTGTCGGTGCACCTCATGTTCTTTCAAAAAGTTTGTTGGACAGAACTGAGTGTCAGAAGTACATAAGCATGCCAGTCACTTCATGCAAGACAGCAGTCCCTGGAGCTAGCGTTCTTACTATCTGCAATGTCTCTGCTTTAACCGATCCCACAGACTGGGAGTTGAAAGAATAGAAGATGCATGTTTCTACCCACCGAACACACAGCGGCTTACATCACACTTTACTGTCTTATTCTCCCTTTCTCTAAAGGTCCCACAAGAGAAGCTGGCTCTGAATAAAGGCTTCTCACTGATTAGGTCAGCCAGCCAGCCAGCCACAGATCCTTAAGGACCACTCTGCTCAAGTTGACCTGTATAAAACTGCAATCGCCTCTAAGGCTGAGCCCTGCAGTAAGCAAAACAAACTGTAGCTAAGGCACCTCCTGGCTCCCAAGAGGAGGCAACTCCATGTGGCCAGCAGTTTCTTTGGTTTTCTCCAGTGTAGGTTAAGTACTGATTCCTTGTATAAAACCCTCTGTGGCCTTCTGTATCTGGGTTACATTTTTTTCTTATTAAAAAAAAAACTGGCTTACAAAAACAAAATGTGTTTTCTGAAAAAGAATTTTTATTCTAAAAATGTTGAAAGACTACAAGGAATATTATATATATATATATATATATATATATATATATATATATATATAGTGTGTGTGTGTGTGTGTGTGTGTGTGTGTACTGCTTTGATACAGTAATATCTTAGATGTTTCCCAAGAGCATTATGGTTGGACAATGGTTAGATTGCAAAGACAACATAGCATGTGTATCTCCATCTGCAATGCTCCTAAATCTAAAATTGTGAATGGCCAGGCATCGCCACTCACACCTTATTGCCATACCCAACAGGTGGAGGCAGGCAGATTTCCCTGTGCTTAAGACTAGCAGGGACTATAGTGAGGCCTTGTCAAAAACCATGGAGTTAGAGAACACACTAGAAGTTGCCAGACATTAGGGATGAAAGGTACATGGTTTTAAAAAGACAGCACAGAGAACTGTATAATTACGGGAAAGGTACAGATCTTGATTGTGTAGACAGTCACACAAATCTATACTTGTGGTGAAGCAGAACACACAAACACACACACAAGCATATGTGTGTCAGGGAATTATCACAACCCCTGTGAATGCCAATGCTTGCTTCCTGTTTGACATTTTGCTACTGAGATACATGGGAACTCCATATACATTGTGTATTATGCATATATTTGCAACTTCCTATGAGCCTAAAATATCAAAGAAAAAAAGCTACAAAATCAAGGTGTCTTCCCTTGATTCCCCAAGCCTAATAGGTTCTGTGTGAAGTTTTTATACACACTTCTCACAGCGATCCCCAAAGTTCTACATGCTGCATCCCACTCACGCTGTTGGTCCTGCCTAAAATCCGCTGCAGTCACCTTCTGCCCCACCCACCAGTTCCAATGTGACTATGTCACATCTTAAGTTCAGGGTCCATCTGCCAGGACCACCTTTGACAGAAGCAATCACACACTAGTTTGTGGGGCTCTTTTCACCTAATGGACCATCATGGGCATTTTAATTTCCATTATGAGGTTCTTCTGTCTCACTTTGAGGTTCTTCTTAATTTGACAAGGTCAATCATTTTCCTAAGGTTAAATACTATGCCCCCAAACTTCCAAACGTGTCCCTAGTCCAAACAGCTATTTTTGAACTTTAGAATTGTACTTAATATGTATGCAACTGTATATGATAAATAGGCCAGGAAAGGGCTTATTTCATTTTACACTTCCAGGTAACAGTCTGTCACGATGGGAAATCAGGATGCTGATTGTCCTGCCCTCTCTCTGGCTCATGCTTAACTGGTTTCTTATACAATACGGGGTAACTTGCACAGAGGTGACACCACCCACAGTGCTCGGGGCCCTCCCACAGCAATCAGTCATCAAGAAAATTCTTTGCAGCCATGGCCACATGCTATTCTAATCTCGGAAACACCTCCATTGAGACTCGCTCCTCAAGTCCCTCCAGGTTGTATCCAGTTGACAGCAGAAGCTAACTAGGACCAACAGGCTCCATGTAGCTAATTAAATTAGTTTTCACTTAATATGTCCCAACTAAAATCTCAACAGCACATAAAACATGTTGTTTCCAGGAATCTATCTATGTCAATATTGAAACAACTTTGTAGTTCTAATAAAGCAAGTCAAAATATTGGTATCATTTTCTCCTATCACATTCAATCTATTCTGTTGGCTCCCTCAAAAGTAATCCCGAATTTAAGCATATCCCACTACTTCGATTTTCATCACCCCATTTTGTCCATTAAGGTTTCTAGTCTGAGTTCTTGAAACAGGTTTGAATGTCTCTCCCCTGTCCTCACTATTGTGTGGAAGATCAGCACTCACAGATCCCTTATAAGTGACAAGCTACAGTATCAGGTGACACATTTCCTCCCAAACAAACCTGTCTGCTTGTTCTTTTGTTATCTTCACTGCTTCACCCGTTAGTTCTAACCCCATTTGGTCTATTCTAATCTCCGTGTGCTCCTTCTAGAACATGCACAGACCTCTGTGCTTCTTATCTTCCAACGTGAAGATCTGAAAGGACAGCTTTCCTGTCTTGTTAAGCAGCTGCTCAAGGGACAGCATCATAGATGCTACATTATCACTCCATGCGCTGTCTCTACAGCACTTAACTTAAGAGAGAAGGGAAGCTCAAGGGACATTGGAAATAAACCTCACACGTCCAGGAAAGCAGGAGCTTACAAGATCACACACACATACACATAGCACATACACGACACATTCTCTCTCTCTCTTGCACACACACACAACCATAGTTACTCTCTCTCTCTCTCTCACTCCCTCTCACTCTCTCTCACTCTCTCTCACTCATACACACACTCTCTCATTCTCTCTCTCTCTTTCTCTCTCACTCACTGCCTCTCACTCTCTCATTCAACTCTCTCTCACACACTCTCTTACCCACTCACTCTCAGTCTCTCTCTCTCTAACTCTCATTCACTCACTCACTCACTCACTCACTCACGTGTTCCATAGCAGTAACTAATTTTGAGGAAGCGGAGACTTTGGAGAGGAGGCCTTAGACCTGTCACTGTCCAGTTCTGCAGTGCCATCCAGGGATGCAGCTTGTCCATTCTGAGGTGACCTTGTCCTGCTACAGCTGCTTCTGTGTCACCGAAGACCTCTAAATAGTCACTGCCCCATACTTCAGTTATCCACAAAAACACCAAGTAGGATGCGGTGAATTCATTACTTTCATCAGTTGCTCTATGGAAGTCTCATACAATTCCTTACCATTGTCCACGGGACTCACAAACCATAGCTGGTACAGACAAACAGGTGATATATGATATATGATATGATAGAAACGATTAAAAAGTAAGTAGGTGGATACTAAAAAGACATTAAAATAGAAGAAAGATCAGTGGGTAGATATAGGATAGACAGATCTAGATATCATCTGAAGACTACTCAACATGTAAATCATGGCTGAAGGCTTGGTCCCCAGTGTGACTCTGCTGTGTGTAGCAGAACTCTGGGATTATGCTATAGGCATCTAGTACTAAGCTTCTTGCTCCCCATAGTTTGCTCAGCTTACTTTCTTATACACCCTAGGGGGTGACACACAGTGAGCTGGGTCCTCTCCCATCAGTCATTAATCAAGAAAATGCTCCATAGACTTATCCACAGGTCAGTCAGATGGAGTCATTTTCTTAATTTTCTCTTCTCCTAGACAACCCAAGCTCATATCAAGCTGACATGACTCACCAGCTCAGAGCTCAAATAAAGACACCAATGATAGACTTCAAAGTCTTGATATAATGCAAGTCAAACCCAAAGCATAGGCAGAAGAAAAAAATACAGGTTGTGGCAATTTAATGCACTGCTCACTAAAAGAATGATGTATAAAGTCCGTCAATTCAATAAAACATTGAGTTTTATAAAATTTTATATAAAAATTGGCTCATTAGAATTAAAGCATATTTGATAAAAATCCAAGCAAACGTAGCCAAAACAGGGAGAGGCTCCAGATTAAAAATTAGAGGCAAATAATGTGTAGGCTATTCAAGATTACAATGATCTGGGGGTAATAAGGAATGCTTCGAAAACTTTTATTTTGCAACATCAAAAAATATAAAAGAAGCTGACAAATTCAAAGGCTCTCATAATTTATCAATGTAAGATCAAGGAGATAAAAATAACTTACATAGATTCATAATAAGCAATAATAATCCCTTCTCACAAAGAAAAGCTGAAGTCAGAATGGATACACTTTCCAGTTCTAGAAAGGTTATAAAGAAGCACTTACACCAACATTCTTTAAACTAATATATAAAATAGACATAGCTAAAACACTACCAAAGTCATTTCAAAGGCATCATTACCCTCCAACCAAAGTCAAGTAAGGACACAAGGAGAAAGAAAGCTATAGCTCAATTTCCATGACCATAAACAAATATTCCCACTATAGGCTAATTTCTTTCATTAACATAGATGCAAGAATTCTTAATGCTTGCAAACCAAATTTAAGAATACATTAAGAAGATAACACACCATGACAAAGTTAATTTTATCCCAAGGATACAAGACTGGTTCAACACTTATAAATCAATAAATGTAACAGACTACATAAGTAGATTTAAGAACAAGTATCACATGATCCCCTCGGTAGAAACAGCATTCAATTGCCCCTCATGACCAAATCCTTGGAGACACTAGGGATGGAAACTGTGAATCTCAGCATTGCAAAGGCTATTCATAACAAATCTACTATCAATTGCATTAAGTGGAGACAAATTTTCCATTATTTCTTTTGAAATAGAGAATGAGACAAAGGTGTCCACCCTCTGCTTTCACTTGGGACAGTATTTGGAAATTTGGAGTAGTGAAATAAAATACATACTGGAGATAGAAATAGCAAAGTAAGAGTAAAGATGACTCTATCTGTAGATGATATGATCTGATACTTTAGAAGACTTTCAACTCCCTTAAACAATCCTGAGACTCACAGACTACTTTCCCCAAAGCAGAAAGATAAAAACCACATACATCTTTCACAATGATCTGGCTTGAAACAGAATTTGGAGAAACAGATTGACAGTGCCTTCTAAAATGCCTAGAAGTAAAATAAATAAGAAAGCAAGACCTCTGCAATGAAAACTTTAAAACGCTGAATAAGACATTAAAAGGTAGAAAGACCTCCCAGCCTGGATATTATGAAAGTGACGATATTATTGGAGACCTACAGACTGAGTGTGGTACCCACCAAAATGCCCACAATAGTCTACACAGAACTAGGAAAACAGTTCTAAAATTCCTTTAGAAACAAACAAACAAAAAAAGACAAAAAATCCAGAGCAAGTCTAAGCACAAAGAGTAAAACAGATGGCATCCTAGTATTTGATCTCAAACTATAGTTCAGAGAAACAGCAATGAAAAAGTAATGCTTCTGCCCTAAGATAGATGTGTAGTTCACTGGAACAGAAGAGAGAACAAAGAATTAAAATTAGGGCACAGATACCTAGATTTGGACAGAGCTGTCAAGGCATATATTTGAAAAAGAACAGTCTCAGGGGCCCTAATGTTAGACCTGAAACCTTGAAAATACATGAGAAAAACATTTTAATACATAGGCACAGGCAAACTCTGTCTAAAGAAAATAGGTATAGTATAGGAAATAATCCCAATAATTAAAAAAAATGGTATTATATGACATAAGAAAACCAGCTGCCCAACAAAACAGTAAACACATACACACATGAGCAATGCTACATGGAGTCAACAGATCTTGTATACATGTGTGTATGTGTAAAAGTAATTACTAAGGAAAAAGAAATAGACAAGACAGCCAACGTGAGAAAAAATGGATCTGACATTCAAACTATGTAAGTTAAATGCACCAGTGAACTGGAGACAGTTTTCAAGAAATGCAAATGGCCAAAAAACCCCTGAAAACCTAGTCAATATCCTAAACCATTGGGGAAAGTGAATTAAAGCAACTCTGGAGTTCCATCTCACCCTAGTCAGGGTGTTTTCATAAAGAGAACAAATGCAAACATCTGGAGAGGTGGGGAAAGAGGGACTTTTACTGCTGATGTGAATATAAACTGATCTAGGCAGTTCTCAACAAAGAACTCCTGAAAACAGGACTGATTTATGACTGGCCTCATCAGTCCTGGGTATAAACCCACAGACCTATCACCCTCTTTTGGCCTCTGCAGGAACCTGAGCATACATGCCATATACACACTGACAAACACATATACAAATAAGTAAAAATAAGTTGGAGAATAATAAAAGATATTCACAGGTAATAGCTGGGTACAGTAGCACGCACTTTTAAGCTCAGCACACGAATGCAGAGGCAGTAAGATCACTGTGAGTTTGAGTCCAATCTGCTCTACATAATGGGTGCCAGGCTATCCCAAACTCCGTAGCGAGACTTGTCTAGAAGGAATAAGAACAAGCGGCACACTGAAGCGACAGAAAAAGATGCTTACAGGTAAAATGTACTGAGATAATTCATCCCCAACAGGCCCATCCTCATAGAATTACTGACAGAAGTTATTTGAGCTGAAAGAATATAGTAGCAGATATTAGTCCAAATGAATAAAAGGAAACTACAAAAACTTCACAAGGAGGTTTATTAATATATCATTATCCTAACCATTTCAAAAACCTTTGCATAAAATAAGAACTGAAGAGCTCTGCTGCTGGCTGAATGGCAGATGAAGTTGTCAGAGTAAGGCAGTCACGGCCAGGCAGTGGTGGGAGGCAGAGGCAGGCAGCTCTCTGAGTTCGAGGTCAGCCTGTTCTACAAACAGAGTTCCAGAAAGGCAGGTCTACACAGAGTAATCCTTTCTGGGGGAAAAAAAAAGTACGGCAATCATAATACAAAGAGAAATAAATGTAGCTATATACTACAAGAGTTTTATTTTTCTATTTTGTTGGAATTAAATGAATATTAATGTAGACTGGTAAATTATGATGTATATGGTAAGTTGCTAAAATAAGAGTATAATTAAGTTGTAAAAAATATGAACATGTTACACTGGAAAACATTTAGTGACAAGAAATAATAATAAAAAGAAGCCTAAAAGGAAAAAAACAAAAAGAGTAAAGAAGTAGGAAAATGAGGAAGACAAATGAGATAGTCTGAAGGAGAATGTCCCCCATAGGCTCAGATATTTGAATTCTTCATCCCCAGTTGGTCGAGGTTAGGAAGTTTGGGGGAGATTAGGACATATGGCCTTGTTGAAGGAGGTAAGTCACTGGGGTTTGAGGGTTTCAAAAATGCAAGTCATTACCAGTTAGCTCTCTCTACTTCCTGTTTGTGGATCAGATGTGAGCTCACAGCTGCTGTTCCTGTGGCATGCCATGCCTGCCTGCCTGCCACCTTCCACCATGTTCCCTACCCTGAAGATCAGGGTTCTAAGCCTCTGGAACAGTGAGTCCCTGGATTAATGCTTTCTTTTTTCAGTTGCTGTGGACATGATGTTTTGTCAAAGCAATAGAAAAGGAAGTTAAAATAACAATTCAAGTACATAATAATTACATGGAACTACTTATTAAAAACAAATCAATTTAATAGTTAAAATGTGATCACAAGGCCTATGATTTTGATGCATTCTGAGCCTGGTATTAATGTAGAACTTGAGAAAACACATTAGAAAGGACTCGACTAAAGGGCAGTGGCTTTGCATTTAAAGCACAAAGAGGACTGAAGTGAAAGAGGATGAACTCCCACCCAAATTGTAGCCATGAAACAGCTGGAGCGGGTAAGCCAAGAAATATCAGACCCCTTGGGCCAGCAGGACGGCTCAGCTGACAAATGAGCCGGTTGCCAAGCTTGATGTCCTTAGTTTGTTCCACCGGACCAGCGCTGTGAAAGCTGTCCTCTGACCTCCACACAGATATTCTGGGATATGTATGTGTGTAAGCACAAACACACACATGCAAGAGAGAGCGAGCGACAGAGATAGAGGGGGAGAAATTAAAAACAAAAAAAAATTTTTTACTGGAGACAAAAAGGAATATTTCATTATGGTAAAAGAATTAATTCAAAAAATACATAAAGAAATAAAACATACACTACTACCAGCACATCTTCAAAATACATGCATCAAATGTACCAGAAGCAAGGTGAGGAACGTCCCTCAACAGCAGCAGTAGGAAACCTCAGTGCATCGCTCTTGGTTACTGGTGGAACTAGACCACAATGAAGCCTGGAGAAGAGCTGAGTGAGAATGCCTACTGACTGGATTAACTCGCATTCACAGAACCAGGCAACATATATGTCAAAATATGCCAAGCCCTACATGAACCACGATAAATTTAGGAGCATAAAAATCATACTACATGAGCACTGTGAGTGAATACAATGCAATAAAATTGGGAATCTGCATCATAAAAATTTTGAATAATCAATAAATATTTGGTAATTAATACACCTCCAAAGCAACTGATTCAAAGGAAACATATCAGAACTATCAGAGGGTATAGCTATCCATAGCCTGATGATGAAGATAAACTCCAAGAAACACATCATTTGATAATTTCAGCATTGTACAAGTACTACTGCTTGTATTTATACAAACCAAGACAATCGCCTGCCTTCTAGGATGAACAGAGTAGCCACCGCTGTGCATGTGAGTTCACAGGAAAATGATGCAAACAGTATCAGGTTATATTAGACACAGCAAAAGCGTTCGTAAGAAGGAAGATGTATCTTTACTGACTGATGTTGGGAAAGAATGATAGCATAGGATTAGCAGCCAAAGATTCCACCCAAAACACCAGGAGGATTAACTCAACCAGAGCTGGCAGATTCCATTGCTATAAAAAGGTAACAGAAAAGGAACCTACAGAGACAAAGAAAAGACTAATGATCTCCTAAGGGTCGGCATGGGGTGGAGGGGTTACTGCAAACAGAACTTTCTAAATGTGGCTTACAAGGGCACATGTACTTAAATGTACTTAAAACCATTGAGTTATACAACTAAAATGAATAGATTTAACTGTATGCAATTTACACCTCAAAGAGGCCATTGAAACATAATGACTTAATTGGCAATGAAAAACATTCACATATGTATCACAAATAAGTGAAATTCAATGTTACTAAAGTTAACTATCCCAGGGCTAAGCACAAGCGTGGTTTTAAAACCTTGAAGTATTTATTCCTGATCCTTAACTTTTTAGAATCAATAAATATTTCTCTGAAGTCTCTATATTAAAAATAGAATGTTCACGTTAATCAATCAGATGCTGGCTTAGTTTTTAAAATTACCTAACTTTATACACGATATTTGCCACCAAGATACTAAGTCAGCACCTAGCTCTCCATCCCTATAGCGATATGGAAACCATGGAAATGGTGTATTTCCTAATCATAGGACATGCCTCATCTCATTAACAAGAGTCCATTATCCATAACTATATACAGGCAAATTTAATCTAAGCCAACCGAAAACTGACCTTTTCACCTCTGCTCTTCCAATATGTAAAAGCCATGTGAGAATCTGTCCCACTGTTGCTGATGGGGGAAGGAGGTCGGGCTTGTTTTCTTTCTCAGCAGCTGCCTACGAAAAAAACAGCGCAAAGTGTACTAATATAGCGCGCTGGCATTTTCTGTGCTGACCTAAATTATAAAGGACTGTTTTCAAGACCATCAGGCAAACTAAATTTAAACACTGATTACATCTCCACACCTAATATGGCACGCGGCTCTGAAGCAGCCGTGCAGATGTGTTACAGGAACTGGCACCATGTAATTTCAGAAGGATTAGTGGGCACGTGGTTTTCAGCAATACTGAAACAGCGGCAGAAATATTGAAACAGTCGCTATCAAATCGTAGCCGGATTTGATTCGTTGTTTTAACTTCTCAAATGCATCCATCACGACCATCGATTTCATCCTATCTTACCTAGTCAGCTCTCTCCCACTGTGAAAAAATTGCAAAGCTTCCTACATCCAATACCTGAACTACCGAGTAATCAAGTTATTCCATTAAAAGACAGCAGTTCTCTTAGATCTTTCAGCCCAAAATGATGTGATTAGAAGGAATATAAAAATAAAAAATTTCCTCCTTCAAGAATTTAGGCAGTTTTTGAAAAAGGTATTCTGCTTTAGTATCCAGCTACATATTTTATACAAAACAAAATTGTTAGTAGAAGAACTGAATGACTCTTGTTTTACTGGCATCTGTAAGACACACACAAACACACACAAGTGTTATATACATAGTAATGTATATAACGAAGATCAACACAAACGGCGGTACAGGGTGAATGCTTTCTAAATGTGATATCTGAAGTCGTATATTAACAGCATTTGGAGGGAGCTGCAGAGAGTTAATGAGGGTTAGATGAGGTCATGAAGACAGGGTCCATGACAGCTGTGTGGGAGAGGGACACTCAAGCTAGCACTCTGTCACGTGACGAAGCCAAGGAGACCCTGAGTAAATGCTAAGCACATGGCAGACTCCTGATCATGAGTCAGACAAGCCCATTCTTTATTATCCAATTTTGGGGTGCTTAACAACCATACTATGCCCCGATGCATGTATTATCGTGCAATTTCACTATGTACAAATATCACAGAGTTTAAATACATAAATGTCAATGTTCCCTTTTACTGTATACCTTATTCTACACAATATCACCTAACTGTATATTCATTTTTCACATTTAAAAATATTTTAATTCCTTGAGAATTTCACAAGATGTATTATTATCATATCCACCTTGCTGTAGGAATACCTACAGCCAGTAGCCTTTAAGTTACCTGCCCAATTGGGCGTGGCCTCTTATACCATATGTGCTCATATAAAGCGCGTGTCCAGCCTCTCTTCCGATAGTCTGATTCGGTTCCTGTTCCCTGTTCATGCAGAGGATTGTGATCTGTGAGTCTACCCCTACATAAATAACCCTTTATTATACTCAATTCTGAGCTAGTGTGGGACGTCCTTCTTCATCCACCTTTAGCCCTCCTCTTCCCATTTCACAACATATAACCCTCATCTCTTCCTTTCTCTCTCTTTCTCTCCTCTCTGTGTTACCCTCCTTTCCTCCTTCCCTCCCTCCCTCCCTCTCCTTCTTTTTCCCTGTACATATACATACAACTCTTTCCATTTTAAAGGTCATATTATATCACTAAAGCTTTAAATTAAACAGTGACTATGATCAATAAAATTTTATTATAAAATAAAAATGCTATTAAGTTTCATAGATGATACATGAACAGATGAATTCATGCATGGCTAGATGGATGATGGATTGATGCATGGATAGATAGGCAGATAAGATAAATAAATAGAATATTAGATAGACAGACAGACAGACAGATAAATAAATAAATATGTGTCTTTCAAAGGCAGCTCTACCAGCTGGTTAGCAGCTGACACTGGTCAGTGATATGCAGCTGATTGTTTTCCATAGTGGAAAACAGATTCACATAAGGAAAGATACATCTTTAAAATCACAGTAATCTCTGAGGGAAGAGGCAGGAACATAACTGCCTCTCCCTGAAGCCAGGATGCACTGCTCAGGTGAAATGACTCCTCCTTTCTTGCTACCTAATTGCAACACGTGTAAATGCAAACATATAAACATAACTGAAAACACACATCTTAACATTCACATACAGGCATGTTTCATAAGAAGTCACATAACTAGCAAACATTCAAGCTGGTATTCTGCCATGTGTGGGGCCACATGCCTGTAATTCCTTAGTAGGTAGGGACATGGGGAAAGACGGATCTTAAGTTAGAAGCCAGACTAGGCAATATACAAAAACCGTGCACTCAAATGTCAAACTTAAACAAAAATTATGCTATAATACTTTGTCTTCTATTTTGTTTCTAGCTAACAAAACTCAGGCTTCAAGCCTCAAACAAGAGCTAGAAACCATCATGTAGTCCCACGTACTCAAGAGGTGAGGCAGGAGGACTACATAAACTAATTCAAGGTCAGTCTGGGCAACACAGTAGACTCTCATCTCAAAAAAAGAAGGGAAGGGTGGATCTTTAGATAATTTCCTGATTAGCCACAATATATTTCATTCTTTCATTAACGGAAATAAACTATTACTCGTTGACCTTGAGTCCCACTGCCAATCTAAAAACCCTGCTCTGCTACTTAACACCTAAATTCACACACTGCAGTGTAAAAGCCACACTGGCACCACCATATCCGGTAGACATGTGGTTCTAAACTCTGGGCCAGAGGACAAGGATTCTCTCAGAATGGGAAGAATCAGGACTGTGTAGAGGAGGCTGGAGGGACCACAGTTGGCATAACTGTTGGCGACAACTATTAGGAAGACTTTCTAGGGTAGCCAAAACCTGCTGCAGATGCTGAAGTTTGGAAGGAGAAAACCTTGGGATGAGAAGGGAGGATGATGCTGGGGCAATGTAGCTAGAGCAAGGCTGGCCTATGGGCACAAAGGGACAGGAGAGTGATGCAGCCCTGAAGGAAGCATGAACTTCCTGTGACTGAATTGCTCTTCCAGAGGTGGAAGCAAAGGAGTGTGAGCAAAGGCCAGAAACACTAAGTATGAGGCCACAGTTAGACCTGGAGCAACAAAGCAAGGATTTGAAAACTACAGGTACAATAAGTCATTTCCCTGTAATCACATCATCCAAAATTCCAGTGGGTGTCAAGGGACACAGGTGGTACCAAAACCTTTGTATGATGTTTGTTATATATACTATAGCCAATTTATAAATTAGGTATGTCAAAAAATTAGACACAGTAGATGTATCTATCTATCTACCTACCTATTTATCAACTATGTAATTATCTATCTCTGTTTATATGCATGTATTATCCATGTGTATATATGCATATATATATGTATGTAATATCAATCATCTATCGCCTGTCATCCATTTATATGTATTTATCTATGTATATACGTATCTATCTATCAATATATATCTATATATACATATACATATCTAGATACCATCTATTTATCTATATGTATATACGTCTGTGTGTTTATGTACATATGCATATGTGCATGTGTGTTTCTATCATTGATCATTGTATTTATCTATGTATATATGCATACATGTATGTACTTATCAATATATTCACATATACATAAATATGTACATATGCATATATATTTAAGTATCTATCATTTATTTATCTATCCATGTATATATGTGTGTATGTTTATGTATATATGGGTATGTATGTATCCATCATCAATTTAACTATCCATGCATATTTTGTGTATGTATGTATATGTGTGTATGTACCTATCATCTATTTATCTATCCATGTATATATGTGTGTTTATGTGCATGTTTACGTATACATATGTATCTATTATCTATCTATCTTTCTAACCATGTATGTACATGTGCATGTTTATGTTTATGTGTATCTATGTATCTACATATCACCCGTCTTACTTTAATCTGTATATAGGGTTTCACACTATCCACATTGACTCTAGGTAACAAAACCTTGGATGAGATGACATTATATTGAGACTGTTAGGATGAGTTGATTAGAGAAACAACTTACAAGCTACACTTAGAGCTCGAGGAAAGATGGACAGGAGCAGAGAAGCAGCCATAGTTTCTGCTAAAGAGTAAAAACAGATCCAGTGGGGAGGGACAGTGGGAGAGAGAGAAAGCATCATCATTATGAGCTAAGCGGGACATCCAGATACAGACTCTCTTTCATCGAAAGAATGCCTTAGTCTGGAGTTTACGGAGGAAGTGAGAATGAAGATGGAGACTTCGTCATCAGCACAAGTTCTCAGAACCATTGTCTTGGGAAGCAATAATACAATTTTTAAAGTGAAGGAAACTCTCATTGATTTTCCCTCTTGTCCAAATATTTTATCAACACCATCCGCCTAATTGTGCTTTAGGATCAAACATTACTAATAGCTAATTACAGTCTCATCTCCCCCAAAGAGGAACGTGAAGCCAGCTTGACACCTCACCTTATCTAGGGGAATGTGGGTGTAGATGGGAAATGAAAGTTGCCTTGGAGCAAAGACTTTTTATTCCTCACCCCACTCATTCCCTGTTCTCTGAGTTTGTTGAAAATATATGTATCCATGTGCATTTTTCTGCTTTTCAGAATTAACACAGACCTACGCTATCCATCCAAAGCCATGAAACAGTAAAGAAAACAGAAAGTAAAGGAGGCATATGCCTACAAGGTCAGCATTCAGAAGGCTGAAGCAGGAAGATTGTAAATCTGAGATCATTGTGGCCTATATAGTAAGTTCAAGGCTAGCCTAGAGTGTATAACAAGAACCTGTCTCACTAAGTTAATTAATTAACTAATTGTTCAATATTCCCATGCTATAACTAAGGTTAAAGACCGATTATATTTGCAGTAACAGTCTAATTCCAAAGAAAGGTCTTACTTTGGCAATGTAACAAGGTGGCAGATACAGTGAGACAAGTCAACTGAAAGAAAAGAAGACTCAGAACATGGCAGGAACGTTGGCAAAGACCGCTGGAGAGCAACTGTCTCGGGCCTTCAGTAGACAGTCAGTTCCTTGGCCACACTGCCGTCCCTATCAGTTCCCTAGCCGAGCAGCAGTCAAGCAGCAGGAAATAAATAAGAAGTTGTTACAATGTCCAGTATGGTTGATCTAAGGCAAGGCTCAGAGGAGCAACAGGAGAGAACAAATCACAGGGAAACTAGGACCTCTACCAGGCAAGAGCACCACACGGGGAGCCCTGGTCCTTAAGAATCTTGGTTTTAAGATTTGCATGCGTTTGCCAATCCATAAAATATTAACTAGATCACAGCACACGTCTCTTGATGTAAACAGACAACTCTCCCAAGTTACAATGGCTGATGCGGAAGACTCAACACTTACCTTCAAAGGTTATTTGCGCTGCTGCCTTGATCTAAGCTTTTAAAGTTACCGTTGTCACTTCTAGTCTGCGTCTTTCTTTCAATGTGATTACAGTAGCTAGCACTAAAATTGTTCCTTGTTTTGCTTTTTGCCCAAGTAGACATAAATTACTGTCTTAGACTAAAATATCAGTCTTTTGTATTTCATTACCACAAAATTCAGTATTTATATTAAAAATAAATCTGAGTCTTGAATCACTGACTGTTAAAGTAGAACTTTATGCATCATTGCTGTTAGGAATAAAGTTGAAGGAACGCTACAGATGCACGAAGCCTTTACCAGAGAGTAAACATATGGTATCTGGGATTAAAGGGAGTTTAAATGGTGAACAGGGAAATTCTATTTTCTGAATTAACATCTCCCTCTTCTGTACAAAACCAGCAACTTTTGGAGTAATTGGATTAAGTACTTAATACAACCCAGCACCATCATGGTCTTACTCATACCCAGGTGCTGCTATGACAACTTCCTCTCAGAGAGGTTGATGCCTAACTTGAAAATGATGCATCTCTCTAAAGACAGCATATTAAGACACGGTTGAGTCTCGGTTTCAGAAAACAGCCTCTCGTTTTAAATCACACTACAGCACATTTGTATGTCAACAGTTAAGCTGAACCCAAACATATATTTGAAATCCATGTAATACCATTGCACCCAGAAAACAGGGACTTGTGAGGTTAGGCGGGTGTAGTTCAAGAAAAATATAATCGCATGGCTTAGTTCCTGGGGGGCTTATGGTTGCAGAACGCAGGCATATTTACGGTGTGATGTGAAGTGGCTCAAAGTGAACTGCAGCTTGCACATACCTCTTAGGAAAATCATTACAACAAAGGAGTGTTTAACTTCAGTTTTTTTCCCCCCAGAATTTGGAATACCTGCATATAGATGATGAGATTTCATGGGGATGGGACCCACGTCAAAGTACACCATCCACTTAAGTCTCACAAACACCTTAAATATATAGACAGAGATAGGCTGAGAGAAATTTTACACAATATTTTTTTAAACAATTTTATTAACAAAATAAAGTCTTCATGGTGAGGGATTTTCCATGTGTGGTACCATATCATTGGTCAGAGGTACCCATTTCAGAGTAATTCATATTTTAGATTTTTAGGCTAAAAATATATGTCCACCCAGAAATAAATTTAGGTGGGAAGGCAGTAGATTTGTTCTAATAGAGTCTCTGGAAGAAAGAGAGTAGTCTGAAGGTTTTAAACAACATAAATACCAGGGAATTTTAAAAACAGCAAAAACAATAGTCATTTTTATAGTTTTAAATAAATGGACACATTTTCCCCCCAAAAAACGGGTCACAAAATGGCCCAAACTGAGACATAACCCTGACATCGGTATTCAACTATAAAATAAGGAGTTTGGGAAAACAGGTAAGAATACATAGCTGTAACTATAAAGCATGACTGGCTGGACACTCAACACATCACGGCGCACAAGGCAATGAAATAGCACTTGCAGGATTCATTTTCAAGTATGAAAAACAGAATATAAAGGTTATACTCTGCCAATATGCCGTGAAGATTAAAAAACAAAGTGCCAACTTTTATTATTTTGCAGAAACACTTAAATGATATTCCCCGTGGGCATTTATTACTGAAGCATCTAGAATTATCCAAAAGAGAAACGTAAAACCTGGAGGTAGAAATGGCATTGGATTCATTTCATAGTAGTGAAGCGAGATTGAGAAAATGCACTTATTTAAACATGGATCATACCAAGAAATTATATTTTCTAATGATCTATAACTAATAGCAATGTTTAAAGTTAGTTTAACTAAAAATACTTGTTTAGAAATGAAAGGAATGAACAGCTTCTAATTTCTATTAATAAAGAATTGAGTAGAAAAGTTATTGTTCCTTTCTCTTTTAGTTATTTTGAAGACTGATTGTTTTTCAAATGAATAGCAATTTATAAATAATTCACAACAAAGCGAGTCGATTCACATCATTTGGCGATAAAATCCATAAACTAAGGTGTATCAGGGCTCTTGAGGTGGTGAGCTCTCCTCTCCTTATTAGATGTAATTTTCAGTAATTTGATAGCTTTTATCTGGGTCTTCCAAAGATCTTTTACTGAAATATTAATAAATGTATGCACACGAGGAACCAGAAGACAATCAGACCTCATCTGAAATCCACACCGTGGTGTTTGGATTAAGTGGATGAAAGTAACCCAAACTTCCAATTTTATTGATTCATTTCACCCACTTAAAGCTCAACAGGAATAGGAAAGTCTGATGCTAGCATTCAGTCACGAGTTAACCGAACATTAACACACATTCCCCATTTGCTCATATCCTGACGCACTGGAGTGCGGATGACCCCGAAGTCAGTTGTTTCCTTTGCAATAGCGTTTCTAAACTGAGAATGACCAAGCTGACAGAGAAGTTGTGTTATGAGAAATCCATGTATGTGTGTTTAAGGGGTATCAAGGATTTATTAAGATATGTGAAAGAGGGAATATACAAGATACGGTAAATCCAGCAGCAACGTCCTTGGAAATCAGGGGATGGAGCAATCACACACTGTTTAATGCTGCCTCACCCCATCTCCACCACCCAGAAGAGTGCAGTCACCATCCCTCATTATAAGAGGTCATGTAGGGAGACAAGCAGTGCACCTCTATCAAGCCAAATAGCCCAAGATCGTGGGTGGAGCAAACACCCACTACAGCTGTGTTCTCCTTCCTGGTGGCATTCTAAGCACTGCTTGACCCTGAGAGTTTCAATGACCAATTGGATTTCAACATCACCATAAAAGAGCGGTGTTGCCACTCCACTACAAAGCCTTAACTTGATGCTGGCTGGCACACATTGATGCCCAGACTCAGTCTAGTGTCCCATACAACATGTGGGATCCCAAGATCTACCTGCAGAAAGCCCAGAATGAGTAAGAAGTCAAAGAATGAATTGTTCTCAAGTACATTGTGATTTGAGAGTTAAATGTTACCACTGTAAAGGAAATCCTTATTTGTAGTTACTATTTAAGATGATAGTGAAGTCCATTGCTTATAGATATAGATGACTTTTTCTCTTTAGCTAAAACTCACAGTTTATAAATGTTCTTGTAAGAGGACTTAGAAAATACAGCTGGTTCTAACTTAAAATAATTTTTCACTTTGACACATAAATGAAAATGGCAAGCCTGCAGGTTCTTTTATCAAAAGATCGGAAAGCAAACTGAAAACACCGAATTATATTTAATCATGGAAAGTACCAAATAGCTACCAAAAGGCGCCATAAGCATAAATGATGCTTGGCATATGGAATGGCAATATTTCAAATACAGTATGAGGGCCAAGGCAATAACCAGCTGTTCATGTCACTGTGTTCTCCTACGCAACTTACTAAAATTGTTGTGCAGTATACCCAGCAATTATGGTTGGCACATATTCAAGTTCCATAGCTGGTATCTTCAATCTGAAGAGCTTTCAATCTGATTACATTTCCCATGGTGTAAAATCAGAGCTCCTTGAGTGGAATCTATGTAGAAATAGCCAACCCACCTGCCCTCCTTCTCTTGATTTACCCTGTACACTCTGACGCCGGTACAAATGACATTTGAATTATAGTGGATGCTCCTTGAAAGAGATGCATCGTTACTGTCACAATACCATCCCCTGCCCCGTACTCATCTCAGGACTGTCATCTTTGTTGCTTCATTTTAACACATACTCATTGATTTAAGAAATATTACTTCTAGCTAAAGTATCACTGTGCCAACTGGAAAATATCTAAGTCAGAAGAAAATAAAAGAAGGTCATTCATCTTGAAAAGGCAATCTGACAAGAAAGTTGGGGCACCTGAAGCATGGTTTTAAAACACTGGGTCAGAAATTCGTTTTATTGGCTGCATCCCTCCACTGAATCCTTGGCAGATGTGAAACATGCATTATCAGGCTCCTTAAGTGTTTATTAATACACACACAGCAAAGTGTCTTGCACCTAATACTATTAATCAGAGAACAAGGAACTTTAATCAAAAATTTTCCAGAGCAAAGTAAAATAAGGCTTCCTTGACAATTTTATCTAGATTATGTGTATGATAGATTATCTGGAGCAAGTGAACTAAATTCTGACATGAGACAGTGACAAATCAGGACAAACACTTGATTATATATAGTTCACATATAGAACCTTTACGGCTCTGTGGCTCTGCTACTCAACCCAGAAACTTTCAGTAGATTAGACGAATACCCCAAATCTCTGCTACACAATACAGAGTCTTGCAAACGCAAATAGACACACACATTAACACACACAATCGTAAGCTTGAAGACACACACTCCAATGAACACATGAATGCATATGTACATGAACATACACATGGACACACATACACAAAAATACACAGAATTCAGGAACAGATATTTGTGGGTGGGGCTCCCTCAAGACCTAGATGAAAAAGAGGAAAAGGAGGGACCAATGGTTCATTCATCTTTCATAAATCGGAAGGAATATTTGCTACTTTTTTAATCAGTGAAGGAGGATGATTATGTTCAAAATAGCAAAGAGCTTAAATATTGCCCCAAGTTTACTAATTTTGACTCTAAGTTACTGCTTCCAGGTGTGAAGTATTTACAAAAGCTCAAACACTTTCAGTTGTTGGCCATAATTTTCTAGGAAATAAGAAGTTTGAATTTCATGGGTCCAGGTAACGACCACTTCCTTTTGGAGGATAGAGTTCTGTGGAAGAGGTCACTCTTTGGAGTTTAAATGCCCTTAATCTTTAATCACTCGTAGAAAAGTATTCTACATCATTTTTATATGGTGGCATGTAAATTATTACTTTCTTATGAATATATAATCTACTCATTGAGTTAATAAAATGCTTTCAAAAGATGTCAGGAAAAAAGAACTGGTGAAGGAATAGAAAACAGGCAATCTCTCTACTGCAGATGGTGGTGCACACTGCCACTGCATTTTAGTAAGGCTACTTTGTTGTATTAAATAAAATCCATGAAGCATTTGATCCCCAAATTCTGTAATTCTAATTCTATTAGAGTCCTTCATGTATAAACATAATCATGTATCCATGCTTAACATTACATTATTAAAGAAAAATCTCTTTAACTCTTATTGAGCATGTACTTATGAGAGTGGCTACATTAAATACACATTACAGTATGATATGAACTATATTTACATACAGCTTGGTAGGCATTGGGTTCAATTTCTAGATTCTGTAAAAATTTACAATCATCAAATATTAGGGTTCTTTGTATAAAATAGGAGGTAAGTGCATGTATAACTAACACAGTTCCTTCTGTCTAGGTTAAATGACACAAGATGATTTCTGATATCTACCACAATATAAATACAATATAAGTAGCTTGTATGATCCAATATTTATGGAGCAAGGATGAGAAAAATTAACTCTGTATACATTCAGTACTGACCAACTTTTTTCTTAAAACTATCTGAACTGTGCTGAACCCACAGGTACACTTTTCTTATTGTGGGACTAGCTGATGCATGTGCATGCACGAGTGTATGTGCATGTGCGTGTGTGTGCGTGCATGTGTGTGTATGCATGTGCGTGTGCGTGCGTGCGTGAGTGTGTGTGTGTTAGCAGAGTCTATAAGAACATGATGAACTACAATCATCTATAGGGAAGACTATATGGAGCATGGTATGATAAGATCAAGCAGGAAATGAAGAACAGAGTCTTTTGTGTTACATACATTATGTTTACATCTGGCTTGGCTGTTTGAATGCTTTATGATGACCTTGAATAAGAGACAATCACTGTTCAACTAACAGCTTTAAAGCTAGGTAGGCTGAAGAAGCAACATAGTAAACTTTTAAACTTTCAATGATGAAATCATGAACAATAACTAAAATCAAACAGCTAACAAGAGCATACTTGAACTGGAATGGGCTTGATAGTTCCACATCACTGATAAACTGTTTGATACTTTGAAAGGAAATGAGATCCTTTTCTAGGACTATTAGGAAAGAGAAAGTGGGAGGGGAAAAGAGGAACAGGATAGAATTGAAAGGAGGCTCAAGAATGTAAGAGTGACATATGCAATTGTCACGGTGAAGCCTTGTGAAATTACTGAATGGTAATATAATATAGAGTTAGCCTTTTATAAATAAACAACCTGAATTATAATGAAAAATAAAATCCAGCACCTGGCAGGCTTATAGCCTGAGTAGGAGGGAAGAAAGCACCCTATTTCGTGTAGAAGTGCCTAAGAAGCTTAAGGCATGGCATGTATATAGTACGGACTCTACAAAATATTCTGCCCTCCTGTAGTTCAATTTACTAATCTGAAACCATTTGAAGATGGCATCAGAGATCTTGCCCTGTAAGCCCTTGGCTGTCTCAAATCTCCATAAACCTCAATCTAGTAACACAGTCATAGTTGCTGTTTATATTTATTAATTAACTTCATGTCCATATCAGACAACACCCTCGATATTGAGAACTCATTGACAGCTACAAACCCAACCCACAAGCCCGGCGGTGGCAGCGCACGCCTTTAATCCCAGCACTCGGGAGGCAGAGGCAGGCGAATCTCTGTGAGTTCGAGGCCAGCCTGGTCTACAAAAGCTAGTTCCAGGACAGGAACCAAAAGCTACAGAGAAACCCTGTCTCGAAAAATCAAAAAAAAAAAAAAAAAAAAAAGAACCCACAGAAAGAATAACCTCTCCCTTTCTACGTTCATAAGATGAGGTCTCCCATCCTGTTATCTTATCTGAGTGCCCCAACTCAAGACTCAACCTCTTATTGATAGGTGTAGCAGGTCAAATTGCCTAAGACTTTAACCAAATACCCACAGGCCCTAAGACTGAATCAATTGCCACTGTTCCGTAGAGCTGGAAAATCATACAAAAGAAAAAAAAATTGGTCCAGGTACTATATGTACTGTGTATATGTGTATATGATAAATATATTAGTGGGTGGTAAGAGGATGATAGGTCTTAGGTAGGTAGATGATGGACGACAGAGAGGAGATAAATTTTTAAGGATGGGTATCTAATTCAGAAGCAGAGTGCTGTCACAGCGTGTGCAAGGCTCTTGGTCTGAGCCCTACCGCTACAAAACCAAACACATGAAGAAATAAAGACAACTCCCTGTGAATTACACAATCACTCAGGAAGCCTACAGGCTTTGGCCATCAGGGCACTACATGCCTATAAGTCTACTAACGGGGAGGCTGAGTGGGGAAGAGCAGGATTTGAACCAACTCTGAGTTCTATATACGGAGACCACATCCAAATAATGAAATAAAGAACCATCTGAGGCTTAGCGGAACATTTAAAGTCCAAAATAGAATCGTATGATGCTCGGTACTCTGAAACTACGGGAACATAATTTAAAAATGACAGTCCATAGACAATATTTCAAATACCTGATAAATCTAAAACTTTCAAAAATAATCTCCCATACAGAAACGTCAAGTCACTGGATTAGCTGTGATAATTGTGTCTTTCTGTTGTTTCATACGTACAATCTCTCACGGTCTTTGGCACTTTGTAATAATCCACTTATTCTTCCATGTTCTAATAGGAGGTAGAACTTAAGGTAGTAAAAGTTTTTTGTTTCCTAATCCATTAGCATTTAGCTTTCCATACTCACTACTAATGTGCAAGTTCAATAAAGCACAACCAACATCACATCTTTTGTAAAGTCTGAGGAGTTTCTTCCTACTCAATGTGTCTGGACACCTTTCTTTCTATGTCCTTCTAAACCCCTTCTAGTTTTAGTCTCTTCTCAGCAGTGGAGAAGAGATCCCAAGCTCAGCCATACGCTTGCCAGCACACCTCATTGAACTTCA
Organism: Microtus oregoni; assembly: GCF_018167655.1. Lineage (NCBI taxonomy): Eukaryota > Metazoa > Chordata > Mammalia > Rodentia > Cricetidae > Microtus > Microtus oregoni. The sequence goes on from NW_024543077.1 coordinate 24,535,255, forward strand.
ATTTCCTAGTGGATACGCTGAATGTTAAGTGTAGGGGTTACCTCTTATGCTTACAATACTTTCAAATATAAAGTTATCTATAAAGGCTAGCAATTATCCTATTATATTTTTATTTTCTATTTCTATTTGACTTTTTCCTTAAAGGAAAACTGATGAAAGTGACTATGAACAAAATATTCAGCATGTTGCTAGTAAAGCCATAGCATGGTGTTACTTTCAAAGTATTACTTAGTGATAAATGGTTTTTTTTGTGATAAATGTTTTTAAAAGTTCTTGAATGAAGGATTAATAGGACCACAGGAACCAATTCGGATGAGACAGCTGTAGGCAAGCATCACCACGTAACAATGAGAAATGTGTTGTTAGGCTGTTTAGCAATGTGAACATCAGAGGGTACTTACACAAGCTGAGTGGGCTATAGCGTCACTGGGTGATGTAATTTCTTGCAACCACAGTTGTACACATGGTATGCAGTCCACTGAGATACCACTTCCTACACTATCTACAACACAATTTAAGAGAAGTTCTCTCTTTTGTAGATTTCCAGGCTTTAGTTCATGGATTTAAATAAAATAGTTAGTTGATAGTCATCAAGAATATGAATGCCAATTCATATTTGGAAAATATAAAATTATTTTTCAATAAAAATCACTATTATTTTGCACATGCTCCCTTATGAGTCTACAACTCTGATTTCATACAGCACCTGAGACATAATGGAAATTGATTAAAGATTCCCTGAATGCATCTCTCTTCAAGCAATTTAAACCAAACAAAACTAACTCCACCCTCAGGGATTATTTCAAAACTAAAGCAACTAACTATTTACCTTGAAAACCAAGGAACATGCATAGGGGACATCAGTGCTATAGAAACTCTGATTAGAATTCATGGAGGATTCCTACCCATTTCTTTCCACCATGTTACCTTGTCTAATAAGAGTTCAAGTGGCAAATCTGCTGCTAACCACGTCTAACAAAGAAATCTAAAGTTAATTAGCTCATTTCTTATTCTTACACAGGCTGAACGTCCTACGAATTACTGAATCATCTTCGAGACAGAACAAAAGCACAAACAAAAAATTAAACTATTACCCAGGGAATAATGTTCCTCTATTCATCTAATGGAAAAGGTCATTATTGCCACAATTATAACTTTTAAAATTCAACTGACTTCAAGCCTGCTTACTAATGAGTCAAATATTATTCACTTGATCTCAAAATATTCAATGTATTTATGGTTTTCATTACTGTTCATTTTCATTTTCTTTTAAATTAAATTTTGGTAATAGAATCCTAATGACACAGCGATGTCAGGTACCTTGTTTAATGTCAAGAGAATTTACTAGAGTTGGAGACCTGGGTTCTGAATCTATTAGTCCTTAAACAAACTGTGTAGGCATAGTATAAACTTCAACACTTCTATTCATAAAATACAATGATATTCCAAAGAAATATTTACTTATGAAGGCTGAGTGGAACTGTTTTTGGACTATGGTATGTAGAATAAATAAAGCTCAAATATCATAAATCATTTTACTTTCTTTTCTATCCATCCACATAACATGACATTTTTATGACGTGATTTTTATGTCCTTCTTGCCATCCAAATGGAGCAAACCTCTACACTGTGACTTTGGCAGAGAGAAGCTGTTAATTCATTTCCTCTCAAACCTGCTTTATGGGCACACTAAACCCATGAGTTTGAGGAAAGAGATAAGCACAAGCACTTCATTTGCTTCCATAGAGTAAATAAAGCAACTCTGGACCCCCCCCCCCTGAGCTCAGTGAAAAGGAAATGGACACAAAACATGGTTCATTCCTATAAAACAATACTTAAAAGTCAAAACATATCCACACACCACAGTATGCCACCAAATGGCAACTGTACTTGCAGTCACAGGCAACATGCAGCTTTGGTCAACAGTTTAGGAAGTCCTACAAGGTACAGCTCTAATGGCAGAGTGAAGTTTGTCCTACAGTGTCAATTTACACTAATAACAGAGTCAAATGTGTCCTACAGTGTCAGTTCACACTAATAACAAAGTCAAATGTGTCCTACAGTGTCAGTTCACACTAATAACAAAGTCAAATGTGTCCTACAGTGTCAGTTTACACTAATAGCAGAGTCAAATGTGTCCTACAGTGTCAGTTCACACTAATAACAAAGTCAAATGTGTCCTACAGTGTCAGTTCACACTAATGACAGTCAAATGTGTTCTGCAGAGTCAGTTCACACCAATGACAGAGTCAAATATGTTCTGCAGTGTCAGTTCACACTAGTGACAGTCAAATGTGTCCTACAATGTCAATTCACACAAATGACAGTCAAATATGTTCTGCGGTGTCAGTTCACACTAATGTCAGTCAAATATGTCTTACAGTGTCAGTTCACACAAATGACAGTCAAATGTGTTCTGCGGTGTCAGTTCACACTAATAACAAAGTCAAATGTGTCCTACAGTGTCAGTTCACACAAATGACAGTCAAATGTGTTCTAGAGTGTTAGTTCATCCTAATGACAGAGTCAATTGTGTCCTGTGTCAGTTCACACTAATGACAGTCAAATGTGTTCTGCAGAGTTGGTTCACACCAATAACAGAGTCAAATGTTTCCTGCAGTGTCAGTTTACACTAATGACAGTCAAATGTGCCTCATGGTGTCAGTTCACACTAATGACAGAGTCAAATATGTTCTGAAGAGTCAGTTCACACCAACAACAGAGTCAAATGTGTCCTACAGTGTCAGATCACACCAATGAGAGAGTCAAATGTGTTCGGCAGAGTCAGTTCACACCAATGACAGAGTCAAGTGTGTTCTACAGAGTCAGTTCACACCAATGACAGAGTCAAGTGTGTTCTACAGAGTCAGTTCATATGAACAATGTAAGACACGAGAAGTCTGCCCTACTTGAATTTATCATTTAAGATTTTTCCCTGTTTTGTGGTGAAGAGAAGACATTTCAAAGGTCAAATGTTCATGATACATGTTGTCTATAAAGTCAAAACATCCCTTTCTTGCCAGAAAAGCTACAATCTGAAATTAACACACTGAAATAAGATCAGTGCCTACAATAAAATCTTATTATTGTGATTACCTACCTGTTAACTATTTTTATTTTCTTTGGAATCACCACAGCCCACTTGAATAATATAAAGCAGAAGCAACAACTAACAGAGATAGTCAAATCCAAGTCTTTGCCATCAAAAGACATTTATTCTTTCCTCTCTGAAAAACAGTGTGCAATCTGTTTGGGTTTAATTTGAACCTAGGGCGACCTCCACATCTGGTACTCGATGCATTTCCTTATACTGACATAATTATTCCTCCCACCTTTAAACAGCTGTCACTGAGGGTTAAAGATGGCAGACCAGGACTGTGTAAAAATGACTTCACAAGTGTAGCCTTTTTGGTTTGTGCTATAAGAAAAAAACATAATCCTGGCTATTTTATTCACTGAGCCTGTAAACCTGAAGAAAGCAAACTTTCCCAGTAATGATCTAAGAAATGCGAAGATATCCACTGATCTCTTGGCTCATCTTATATTTTTACTTTCAAGTTCTTATGGTCCCTACCCCTGTTTGCTCCATCTTCTTTATCTTCTTTGCTGATTTCCAACCCCACTGTGCCTGTTATCCATCCCTGATGCTTGGAATAGTGCCTCGTTGCCATGGAAATAATCACTTTAAAAAACAATACAGCGCAATAAAATAAGTAATAATGAAAGCTTAGGCAGCCTGTACTGCAGCCAAGAAGGGGAGACAGAGCCAGAAATAGAACTTAGACTTGCTAACATTAACTAGACCAATAGACTTCACTGTTTTATTGCTTTCACTTTCAGGTATGTCCTCACAGATGACAGTGGGCAGCAGACAGAGGATGTTGAAGTAATAGTGGACAATGAAACACTTCTATGGCAATGTTGAGACTATATGGTATATGCTGGCATATTCAAGAAAGTTTGTTCTGAAAATGCCATCCTCAGCTTCCTTAAAATCTAGGTTCATCTGAAACTGACATCACAGTGGGTGCTAATTTCTCATTCAATGCCAGTTACATTGTTGAAACACAGCCACTCTGTCCACTTTATAAGTGATCCATATCCAGCGATGGATACGTCCTCTCTGCCTTTCTTTTGTTCATCACATCTGGTTTATAGATATACAGAATGGCTGGCTATGACAAGGACGGATGCACCATACGATAAACATTAATTCAATATAATTATAAAAAAAATGAGCTAATTAAGAGCTACTAGAATGGGCAATACAGATCTTACACAACCACAAGGCGGGATGGTTTAGTAACACAACAAATATGCTAAAGGTTTTCATCATCTATAAACTTAGGACAATATGCATTAAAATGCACATAAATATAACAGTAAGTCAATTTAGACTTCACATTTTATTTTTATAACATTAGTGGTGAATAACCCCATATTAACTTTAGAGCAATGTAGAAAAGAGTTCAGATGAATAGTTCCCGGACTGACACTGATATTATACTGCTGTTCAAATGTTTTCTCCTTTTGGCAGAGGTAGGAACTTCTTAGTCTAAGGAAGAAATCCTATGAAAGCTTTCGAAGCACAGAGAAGCAAGAGGTGATCCACAGGATGAGGGGCAGGATGTTATAACCGCCTCAAGGACGGGAAGACAACAGTGCTGTGGCTAGATGAAGTGTCTTTAAAGCTAAGGGTCATTTCCTCAAAAGTATTTAAGTGCATTTGTGACCAGATAAGTGGCCAGAGGTGACTTCAATGATGGATATGACCTCTCTGGGACTTAAAAACCCCTTGAGGAGGTACATAGTCCACTGGACACAGCAAATTACTAAATAGAGCTGCAGTTCATCATAGTTAATGTTACATTAGCAATATGTGGGGGAAAAAGAGGTGACAGTGATTGAGCATTTTTACATCAGTTCCAGGATAAGGTAATGAATATCCCAAGGTCAAAGATCTAGCTAAGAGTCAATGTGGGTGGGAAAAGGACAACCTGCGTAGGAACATTCCCAGGACCTCAGAACAAAAGGAACAACGTAAGAGCACAGCACTGATAAAGAATGGGACATGGGCAGTCACTAGGAACCATCAGATGATGACTGTCTGGGAGAAAAATTCTCTGGCAGGCCTAGGAACCAATGAATGAATATTCCAAGGAAGTATGCTGGATAGAGGAGATGCCAGTTAAGACAGAAGAAATTAGGCACAGAGAGAAACGGTGAAGTATCAAAGTAGCATAATAAGAATAATTAGGATATAAAAATCTGTAGGGCAAGTGTTTGGAGTGAGGGAGAGCTGCTTCCTTAATAATACTCATGGATTAATAAAACTAAACTACCTTCCTAGCATGCCTGGAAATGAGACTAGATCTTCCTTGGCATGGGAAATATGTGGTTCCTCTTTAATATTTATTGAACACCCACTGTGTTCTAAGTACATAAGAGCTCATTGGAATGGCAATAAAAGTAGGAACAGATGATAAGATCAGAGAAGAGAAATGATGGGGCAAGGCTGAGTGGAAAGCCAGGTGATGTAATCAGTCAGGGGATACTTACAAATATGTGTCCACAAGGCATTTAGTTAGCTTATTTGGGGTGAGACAATTATTTTCATTGTGCAATGGGGAAGTAAGAGGTATTTGCGTGAAAATAAAACAAACATGGGCACATATAAATAATTTATCTGCTGTTAAAGGTTAAAAGGTGGCCAGATTATTGGTCAGATGATGATTCTGAAGTGTCACTGAAAGCAAATATGATGGAAGTTTATGTAGTTAGTGAAAACAACTATGAGATTATAATTACCAAAGTGTTGATCAATGATGACCTGTGTGTATGAAAGTGGCTCCCTAAGGATGCATAGCCCAGTGACATCGTAGTCATCACGATCTGTAGAAGGGTATGCCATGGTGTTTACCCAAAGCCAGTGTAAGGTACAATGGTACAGTTGTTGGAGCCTATGTCTACATATAAGGAAAGGCATGACTGTAAGTGATCAGGTGGTGATGCGTGCCACGTGTTACGCTCAGGCAGCTGGACCATTTTCCAACTGAGCATCTGAGGAGAGAAACCAGATCAGCAATGATGGATACCAAAGCAGATGAGAACATTAAGTTGAGGGGAGAGGGCTCTAAAATGAGAAGGTGTCCTGACACAGGGACAAAGTAATGCTGTGTCCATGAGCAAGAGGTCTAGATGTGGCAAGGCAAAGGAATGAAATCAATGGAAAACATGGAGATGGAAAATTTAGAAGGAATCACAAATTTCTAATCAGAGAACAATGAGACTAATGTTTAAGAAGGAAGGGGCTTTGGTCTTGTTTCTGGGCAGGTATTCATGGGGCACTGAGTTGAAAATGTGTACAAGGTACTCTAAGGACAGTCCTAACCCTGGCACACACAGCTGTGAGATCTTGGTGAAAAATCAGTGCCTGGAGTCATGTGAGAAGATGAGCTTTTCTAGTGAGAACCAGAAGTTCAGAAATAAAACCTTGGGGTTAAGATCATTTAAATAGCATAAAAATGGCAGAACAGTAGCTAGAGGAAAAGGGAGAAGTATGATATGGTAATTACTCACAGATAATTCTGCCTAAATTTCCTTAGACAAAGTTCTTACTAACATCAAACAACCCATTAACAGGGAAAGATTACCTCACATCACGATAGGCTGTTAATCGTCTTAATCAATAACAGACTAAACAAAATTTGTTAGACTATCATCTGATAATATACATATGTGTGTGTCAAAAAAACAGCTGAATTTGAATGTATGGTCCCAGTCGGTGGAACTGTTTGGGCTGGATTTGGAGGTGTGGCTTTGTTGGAGGAGGTGTACTAAGGGTGGACTTGAGGTGCAAAAAAACCTGGGGCATTCCCATTTCTCTTCCTCTGCTTCCTACCTGCAGATTCAGATGTGAGCATGTAGCTGTTCTTGCCACCGTAACTCTGCTCTATCAACTTGGACTCTGACCCTCTGAAACCATAAGTTCAATTAAACACTTTCTTTTATAAATTGCCTTGGTGATAATATTTTGTCAGTAGGGTATAAAAGTAGCTAAAACAACAGAAGCAGCAACAACAACAAACCAAACAACCACCTGCTAATAACTAATTCACACCTATTTAAATCATATTTAGATTATTCAAAGTGCCAACTATAGTGAAAATGTTTTGCAAATAGCTGTATGAAGCCCCAATGGCAAGACATAACATTTATATATTCAGTTTATTCACTTTGTATCCAAGTATTTTTATCCAAAGTTGGTTGACTCCATGGTCATGTAATGTACAGAGGCGGCGAGCTAATGACTTTCATTCTTGACAAACCATTTAGAGTTATTAAATTCTCCACACAGTAACACTTTAGATTTCTGATTTATTAGGACTATGTACTTAGAAGCCACAAATTGTATCAAATTACTAGTTAAGTCTCTGTGCTCCCTTTATTTGAAGGAACACTGACTTTAAATTATTCACAGGGATATTTTATATTATCCCAGAGTAATCTGAGCCCACAACCACACTGTCTTGGATCTATCCTTCGCCTTGAGTTGCACACAGAGAGAGCCATATAATAAATATAAGCCACAGGCTAATAGGGCTCAATGCCATGAAGCCGAAATTATTAGAACTAAAATTAATAACTTCATTTATGCTAGATGATGGTGGCACAGACCTTTAATCTCAACACTCAGAAAGAAGAGGCTGGCAGATCTCTGTGCGTTCAAGACCAGCCTGATCTATAAAGTGATTTCAAGGATAGCCAGAGCTGGCTGTTACACAGAGAAAACCTGTCTCTAAAAACAAAACAAACAAAAAAAACTTTATTTACATTTCTACTAGACTAAATATTAAGACACAAAAGAATAAGTGGCAATTTATTTTACAGCCCAGTTTATTATATTTTAGGAGCCTGTAGCACTTTTAATTTAATTAATCAGCTAGAGATAAAGCTGCCTAAATTTATTTTCTAGATCTTTTGGGGGGTATCAATCAGATTTTAGAGTAAAATAGGCTTTTAATAGATCATTCACCAATATTTTAATTTACTGCGTAGTTTTGTTTTCGAAATTTAATGACTTAAGATATAAATTTTAAGTAGAGCCTGGAGCAGAATATATGAACTAGGCAAGTTTTGGAAGTATGAATACATATAAATATTACTTTAACGTCAACAGTATTTGTAAACTCTTATCAAACATATTTATGGGGAGAAAGGCATGCATGCATAAAGCATGGAATAAACAAAGACACTGTCTATGTAAACCACAAGATGCTCAATGACCTGTACCTGCTGTTTTCCATCAGGTAAACAGAAACAAAGACTTCAATAACGCATTTTGGTATCACTGGAACTTTTACTTCCCGCTTTCCCTAAGAAAGAAGTTAGTAAACTATGGCAAAGTTGGGAAACGCATCTGTGCTTAGCAGCGTCACTGCAACTAGAGGAATCTGAAAGCACACACACCTGCTCCGCCCTACTTTGCATGAACGGTTCACGACCTTTGCGTGTGGCAAGCTAGTGATGCCTCATAACTTAGCAGTCAAACTGCGGGAAGACATTCGCAGCACGCGACTTGAAAGGATTATCATAAACGCACGGACCACCCCACAAACACTGCAGTTGGCATAATGGAAAGAAAACGACATCCTTCTGCTTTCACCTGTGTTATGTCTGTTTTCTGTGTGTCCATGGGGCCAAGGCCAAGGCACTAAATCTCAAGACAGGAGAATCTTTGGGTCTAGCCATCTAAGACACCCAGTCTACACCAGCTCAAATGGGGCCTATTTAAAGATGACTAGAAAGGGTCATTTCAAATCATTTGACAGCTCAAATGTCAAACTGCAAAATTTCATTATTAGTTAAAAAATTACACTAAAATGAATTATTATGTCCACATTGCACATGAGTTTAACACTCTATAATGAACATAAATTCCTAAAATAACATAAATAATAAATTATATCCACTGGTTGTTTTGATTTTTATTTTGTGCTTTTAGTTTATGTCAATTATATTTAACAAAAAAAGCACCCATCAAAACAAGTATTATCATTTAATTTTACAGTGATAAAATTAAAGGCCAGAAAGAAAATCTGTTCATTGTTAATCTGGTAACAAATAGAGATACAAAAGCATACATATATATGTGTGTATGTATGTATGTATGTATACACACACACATACACACACACATGCACATATTTGGTTTTTGTTGTTGTTGTTTCGTTTGTTCTGGTTCTTGCCATTTGAGATGATGTCGCCCCGTGCTTGCCCACATTGCCCTCCTGGCTCCTAAGATCAAGCCATAATTCTGCTTCAGCGCTGTGAGCAATGGGGCTGGCTTTTAAGGGTTTAAATTTTGACAGTTTTATAATGCCCTAGGAAACCATTATTCCCCAATTCTCACAGAAATCTTTTGTTGAAACTGTTAGAAATAAAGCCAGGAATCTGCCTCAGTACAATTAATCCTAAAGTATATGATGCTGAATATTTTTCTTTTAAATTATAGGTATAGAGGCAAGCTTTCTTAAGTGAGGCGGGTAGAAAGCAGGTAGGCATGGAGAGGGACAGCCATTAGAAGAGGAAGAGAAGAAAACCTCTCCAGTTATTCCATAAGTACCTCGTGTTTTGCAAGACATGCTTTTTTCCTTTGCTGCCTAACAATATGTGTGAGTACCACCTAATCACCATGTAAGCAAGCTAAGTGACAGCCTGGCTTAGGTAAGAGGCTGGATCCATCAAGTTCAGAGTGGTCCTGAAAGCAGTCCTTAGCAAAGCCTTGGATGGAGAAAGGCAACGAGGATGCCAGCAAGGGGGGATCAGAAAAGAGGCCTGCCCCACGTCCACAGGCAGTGAAGCCCCATGTCCTTTTCATTTAGAGATAAAAGGGATATATTGCAAAAAATAAATGCTGGTTTTAGCTAGGGAGAAGCTGCCCTGAATTGCTCTATAAAAATATTGCAAATTTACCTCTATGGAACATAAAGGGCAATTCTTTTCTTACTATTATTACAGAAAGGGGGCAGAACAAGTTATTCGACTTGCTGCTACCACATCTGTTAACGGGCAGACGTTGTCTGGGAGCTTCTCGGAAGGTCTGTGTCTTAGACAAGCTGATCTGAATCCAGAGAATCGAAGTGTCCGGTTGGTTACCACCGTGCCCTTGGCATACTTTCATGCACATACACTACTAAATTTAAGGGACTTGAGGCAAGTTCAAGAGACATACACAGAATATAGTCTAGGGAAGGGAATGCCTGCTGAACACAGGCCATGATTTTCCATACACATAACTGAGGCTCCCCCAACATGATTCGTGTGAACACCAGGGAAGACACTTCAGAAAGTAAGAAGTCAAAAGAATGAACTCAAGGGTCAGGGGCTGCGTTGAAAGCTAGTCATGGCATAATGAAGTGGAACTCTAAACAGAAATCAGGGGCTGGAGAGACGACGGAGCGGGTGAAGGCATCTGTTGCCGAGACTGATAACCTGAGTTTGGTCCCCAGAGTCCCACCAAGTGAGGGAAGAGAGCCAATGCCCAAAAGTTGTCCCCTGTCCTCTACAGCCACATGACGGAACAGACACACTAAATAAATACAATAAATGAAATGAAGCCAGTGGCATGGGCTAGGACAAGTAGGACGATCAAGAGACAGAACAGGTTTAGGAGGAAAATACAATGACATTCAGCTTTTAAGGGTGAGGAATCAGGCTTGAACACATTTTCCAGTGTGAGAAATCGAATATGGAGGCTTCACCTGAGGTCTCAACAAAACCATAGGATTGGATAGCTTTATTGTTCCTGGCAATGGAGGTTGCGGAGGACTACATCTGAAAACTCAGAAACCACCCCAGAGGAGAAGTGAAACCTCAGCACACCTACATCAGGGAGATGTCTCAGTACAGCAGATCACTAGCCTCGCCTCATAGGTTCCAACTCTGTCATTAGGAGGTGACATAGACTCCACATTTTTAACAAGTCCCTCTGTGTGACTACCTGAAACACATCTGGTCCCCAGCATCTCTGGACACAGTCAGCCGGTGTCCACTGTTTCTCTACTCATGAGATGTTATTATATACAAGTTATTTAACATTTCTGTTCAGTTTCCTCAGTGACGTCATGCTGAGAGAATGACCTCATGAATTATGTGGAAGATTAAATAGGAAGATATATACCCAAATGACAGGCTTATTAATTGACTCATGTCGGTTAATGCTCGGGGGAAAAATCCTAAAGAAATATTCTTGAGGAACAGTTGATACTGTCTTCAAATGTTCAAACAGCTTTGCTGTCAGCCCCCAGCTCACAAACAACAACAGAGACTTCTTATTTATTCTGAAAGTTTGGCCTTAGCTCAGGCTGTCCTACTAGCTCTGATAACAACAAATCCATTTATATTACTTCCTGTTGGGCCTCATGGCTTGTTACCTTTCTTTCACTCTGCATGTCTGACTCCCTCCATGTCTCCTCGGCATCTGATGCATGCCTAGATTCCTCTCCTACTTCCTCTCTCTGCCTACAAGACTCACCTACACCTCCTGCCTAGCTATTGGCCTTCAGTTGTTTCATATACCAATCACAGCAACACATCTTCCTACAGTGTCCAAATATCTCACAACAATTTGCCTTCCTTTATCTCAGTCTGCACATGCCTGCAAAGCTTACTAGATGAAGTCAGCTAAGGTCCATGTCTACAAGTCCAAACACAAATGAGTTCTTTTTTTTCCTTTTATATTTTTTATTGCTTTTATTGAGGTACGCATTTTCTCTATTCCCCTCTCTTCATCCCCTCTCCCCTTCTATCCTTCCTCATGACCCCCACACTCCCAATTCACTAAGGAGATCTTGTCTTTTTCACCTTCCTGAGTAGATCCATGTATGTCTCTCTTAGCGTACTCTTTGTTGTCTAGTTTTTCTGGGGTTGTGGCCTATAGGCTGATTTTTCTTTATGTCTAAAAGCCACTTATGAGTGAATATATAAATCTAGAAAAAAAACATGTTGAGTAAGGTAACTCAGACCCAGAAACACAAATGAGTTATATTACGTCCTTAAAATAAGGCAAAATCTTACCAATGATCCCAGAGTATAGGGATCATTAGACACAAAGTAAAAATCAACTCCTATACACACCATCACTGACATCAACGACCATGTCCACGTGGCCAAGAATCACAGTTCCCAAGCTCTAGTTCATCTGTAGGTTGAGTTAAACCAATGTTTGTCATAGTCCATAACACCTACCTATTCAGTCAAAAAAAGGGCTCAATAATACCCAAGCTGATATGTGCAAACTGATTGGGTTATAAGAGAAGTGTGTATCTTTAAATCTCATTTTTGCCTTTATTTCATTAACTTTTTTCTTCTTTCTTTCTGTAAAAGAAAAAATATATTTTTGGATACAACAAAAAAGTTAGCTATGACTAGGGATCCAAGAAATCTTTGAGTGAATGTGTATTCTTGATAAGGTCACAGCAATGTCAAAGACCAAGGCCTCAGGCCAATGGGAAGTCAGCAAAGCCTTCCCCATGAAAGTCAGACTCAGAATTGGTAAAACTTTCTCTGGTCCCATTGTGAACACTGGCAGTGTGTGCAAATGGTAGCAACCACTGCTGCTTGAAGCAGGTGAGTGCTCACGGACAGCAAACCTCCTCCTGAGACTAGCTGACACTGTGCCTTATTTGCTGTACATAATAAACCCCTGAGGCTCCTGTTGTTGCTCACTGTAGTTGGAGCCACTCCCTCAGAGTACATATATCCCACTTTACCCAGCTTTTCTGTATGTGTGTGACCAAGTCCGGTCAAGGTACCAAGCAACACTAGACATGGTATATGACTATCAGTTAAAACCAAAATCCAAAGCAAAGTACCAGATACAAGAGAACTTGGTAACACCTTACCATGAATATGCATCTGCACAGCAGGTGGAAGCTATCTTACCTGCAATCATCACACCACACAGGCAGCAAGGGCCTGGGAGTCAGGACTGAAATAAACTAGACAAAGATGGTGGAAAGCTCAGGGCTTCTTGGAATAAAAAGAAACCTCAGAGATGAATAGGTAACTCCATTGGCAAAGGGTTTCTGTGCAAGTGTAAAGACAAAACTTGATTCATGGGACCCACATAAAAAGCCATGCCTAGTGGTATACTCTTTTTTTTTTTTAAAAAAAAAAAAGCACTTGGGAGGCAGAAATAAAGCAAAATCCCAAACTCACTGGCTAGTTAGCCTAGCCAAATCTGTGAGTTCCAGGACAATGAGAGACAATCTCAAAGAACAAGGTAGATAATACCTGATAAACTGCACCCAAGGTTGATCTCTGGGGTCTGCATGCACAAAAGTATGTGCACACATGTGTGTGCACATCCCCTCACCCCCCACACACACATAGGTACACCCTACAATGTGCTGCCCTATACACACAAAAGAAAGAAATGTTAGCACTCAATATCTAATAACAAAGGCCCCTGATTATAGCTCTGAAGGTTCTTTGTAGCAATGGCTAAATTAGGTTACTATTTGATCCAAAAAGCACTAATGCAGCATTCGATAACTATGCAAATCTAGCTGTGATATTATTATTTAATATTTCTACAGTTATTAAAATGTTTAAAAGGTCATAGTTTAATTCACATTTTGGTATGTCTTATGAAATTTACTATATATGAGGAAATTATTTTGAATCACGGAACAAAATACTCCTCTTGGAAACAGATATCTCTCTTTCTAGTATTATTGCTAGAATCTAAATTAACAAAATTCTTTTTACTCATTTAACAAAGTCATTTGTCAAAATAAATTGCACTTGTTGATATATTTGCTCTCAAAAAAAAAAAAACTATGGGAGGCAGACAGAGAAGCGCTGGTTAATTTTGTTTCACAGATAGGAGACAAAGTAGAACAATATTTCCAAATCGAATGAGTCATGACCATCAGATTCAGATTTCAAACCCACATGTTCTGGGGGACTGAAGGTAGGAGGAAAAAAATGGTTTATTAGACTTTCAGATTATATTCCATAATCAGGGGAAGGCAAATTAAGATAGGCAGGAACTAGCCGGGCGGTGGTGGCACACGCCTTTAATCCCAGCACTCGGGAGGCAGAGGCAGGCGGATCTCTGTGAGTTCGAGACCAGCCTGGTCTACAAGAGCTAGTTCCAGGACAGGCTCCAAAACCACAGAGAAAACCCTGTCTCGAAAAACCAAAAAAAAAAAAAAAAAAAAAAAGATAGGCAGGAACTAAAGCAGAGATCATTGAGGAAGGCTGCTTACTGGCTGGTCCCTACCGTTTGCTCCGTCTCCTTTCTTATATACCCAGGGACACCTCCTGGAGGGGAGACACAACTCCCAGTGGGACTGGCTGGCCCACATCAACTGTCAATCAAGAAAATAATCCCCACAGACTTGCCCATAGATGTGTTGTTGGAAACTCTGTCTCATCAAACACAATTTGTTTATGGAGAATAAGAATTTGCTGTTGCAAAGTGCTGTTTTCTAAAGCTGTTATCCAAAACCCCTGAATTAATTTAAATCATTTTGTACAATGACAAATCAGAGAATGTCAAAGGAAAGTTGCTTTAAAATGACTGATATGACCTGAAATAAGATGACTTGAAAATTCTGTAGCCATCTGTAGATTGAGTCTAGCTTATTTCCCCATCATGTCTCACACCCAAATCTCTGTCTCCAAAAGTCATCATTTAGAATATTTACAGGGAAGGACAGCCTTGATAGGGATTACACAGATTTATAGGTGTGCTTATCGCCAGCAGAACCACAGACTTGGACATTTTCACTTAAGATTATATTGCAAGATAGTGGCTAAATATGTCAGATATAGGAAATATTTACTACTATAGCTTGGCAATGGATAGTATCAAATTGTTTATTTGCAATATTGGAAATTAAACATACATCCTTGTACATTCTGGTCACATGTTTTACCACTGAGCCATGTTCCCAGTCTTCATTTTACATTTTTACTTTGAGACAGGATCTTACCCAGTTGAATTTGATAGTTTGTCACCTCAGTGTCCAGCGAAGCAAGAACAGGCCGGCACCACAAGAATCAACATAGCAGCAGACTTAAAGGGATCCCACCATTTCTTTTTCTCCTATAAAGTATTACACATTGAAGATTTATTGCCAAAATTAACCAACACCGGGTACTATTCGTGCTGATTTAGAAACACTGACCAGTTTTAATGTTGCAATACAACAATGTATTTTTTAGTCTGAGTTCCATTAACACATCTCACTCATAGGTGAAGAACTACAGATGCTCAATGCCGGCTGAAAAATGGAGACTCAATCTCCTCCAGGGATGAGTTCCAAAAGAGTTGTCCAAACCCAGGTATATATAAATGTATGCATATCTATACACACATATGCATATATGTATAATAACAATACTTAAGGAAGAGATTACAAATTTGGGAGGTGGCGTGTAGGGTAAGAGGAATTACAGGGGAAAGAGAAGGTGGAAGATATGTAGAGGCTGTGCTCACATATGAAGATCTCAATAAAAACAAAACAAAAATATGTCCTTTAATATATGAACTCATTAATGTGGACTCAGAAAGTGCAATAGCTCTGTAACCTGTGAACAACATGCTGAAGTTCAACCAAAAAGGTCCTGCTGCGTGATTAGCTACCTATTAAGACTTGTGACATACAGGTTCAGAGATGTGTGATGTGACCATGATAACAGCAATTCTCTCTGAGGTCAAACAATTATTTTATTTTGCAAACTCAGTTTCCCAACGATGTTTAGTGTAACCCACTGTTAGAAGAAAGCATGCCAGTTATGTAGGTAACCAAACACTCTCTAAGGAAGCAACGCGGACAGAGCCAGCAACCTCCTATCACACCTGCTCTCAAACAATTCAGAGGATGACGCTTCCTTCCCGTGCCATGTTTATACTTCTGACAAATTCTGAATTTTGTTTGGTAGAATGTTTCAATTATTTAAAGAAATTTTTTCCATTTTTAAGTGGTGAGCTTTGTCCTAACCTCCACATATGTCTCTTCAATGTTACGTCTTTCTAAAGGAAATAACCTGTCCTGTTCCCCCACCCACCTAGCTTCTCTCTTTCGTCTCCATTTCTCTGTTCCCTGGCCAAACACTACTAGTAGAAAAGCCACAGATTACTTTCAGGACCAATACGAAACTCTAGAGAAACTATATAGATGCAAATTAGACTTCACATTACTAAAGATAACTGGGTGTCATTTCTCCTCCCTGATCCATTGTTCACTTTGAACTTGGCGCACCCACACACACACACTTTCCCTTAATTCAGTTGTTGCTCATTTGTTTTCTGGTCATCAGCCTGTTGATCTCCCCAGTCCCAGGTAAACTCCCTCCACTGCCCTGCATTCATGATTGGGACCTGGAGAACTCAGCCTGCCGATCTCCCCAGTCATAGAAAACCCCCTCCCTGCCCTGCACTCACGCCTGGGACCTGGAGAGTAGCAGATGGCCAGTTTGGGGTGAGAAGAATCTGTGACAAACACTAAAGTCACAGAGCACTTGAAGGAGAGAAGACAGGGAGCTTCAGATTGGGAACAGGATTTTTGATGGCCAATAGTCACCATTCCCCTTCATTTCTCTCAGAAAAAAAAAATAGGGGATATTTTCATTAATGAGTGGACATACACAAAATACCATTTAATATCATTAAATAATTAAAGGTATAGTTGCGCTATATTTCAAACAAACTTAGGGTTTCTTCCTATGAAACCGTTTTTTCCTAATAAGCATTTCATTAACAAAGATAGAACATTGCATGCACACATGAGCTATTGTAGACACACAATAAGAAAACATAAGATGAAAGCAGAAAGCTAGAAAAAACTATACACAGGCAGAAATTCTCTAACTGAAAAACCGAAATGCAAAACTGTTCAAAATTAGGAGTTTTTGGATGCCAACATTTTGGTACAAGTGAAGATTTCAAGTCATGAAATTAATCTTTATCTGCAGAATTACGTAAAATAGTCTACAAAGCTACCCTGAGGCTGAAAGGTATGGAAGCAACGCAAGTCAGTTCCACCTGTCAACATGGTTCCCAACTTTAAGGAAAATCATCACTGTTGACATGAAAATACATCAAAATTGGAATATTTTTAAAATAAAAACATCTGGTCACTGATATTTCAATAAAGGATATGTGTGTAATATCCAAGATAGAACATCGAAGTCATGAGCTGACTGCAACAAACAAATATTACACAGACCTGGGCAAAAGTCTGCCTGTGCATCCCCTGCTGTGGGGTGCTGCTTTCATATTCAGACAGATCTACTGAGCTACAGCAGACCGTGTATGGATCTCTATTCCACATACCTTTTTCATGGTCTTGCTTGAAGTTATTTATATTAGCTAGTTTATCAATTTTAAAATATTAGGAACCTTTCACATGCTTTAAAATACTGGAGGCAAAAATACTCCACCATATAACCTACATTCCATGAGCGGTCAAATTATTCAAAGAAAAAATCAGAGGAAATTTTCAAAAACTGAAATCAAAGGAAGCACATTACATGGAAACTACAGGAAGTGCTGGAAAATGTAGCAAAGACACTGAAAATTCTTGCAAGAAAAAATGCCCCCCAGCTCTTTACACACACACATCATACAGAGGCCAATCATGTAAGGAATCCTCTACCTTGTGAATAAAGAAAAAAATAAACATGACTTTTTTCTATGCCATCCAATGCTCTCAAAAGAACAACAGAAATACCAATTACCCAGCCCTGGAATCATAATCATATCCATGCAGGTACATTACATGGAATGAGCAGGTTGTATTTATATATCTAGGAACACACACACACACATGCACACACACTCATGCATGTACATGTGCAAGCACACACAATTAAAGAACAAGAGATCAGATGTGATTATATTTGTGAAGAAATGGGAACATGGGAAAGGGCCAGGGCAAGGAAGGGGTGGAATGGAGGAAAGGGAAAGAGGAAAATGATGTAATTATATTTGAAATTAAAAAACTAAAAATAGAAATAACTGTATCCTACCAGTTCTTTGAGCAAATAAGAAAGAGAATAACCTTGCTGAAGAACAGTTCCTTCATTATACAATAAAAGAGCCAAGAATAATAGAGTTCTGCTTAAGATTAAGTGCATTCAATTACACACAGTTGGAAAAACATTAACAATTGCTGGTGAGGCTTCCGCACTTGGATCAGTGAGTGGCTGAAAAGGGAAAAGGACATTTCTATATTAATCATAAACCACCATTCAAACCACACTGACATCAGCACCTTGGACAGGGAAGAGCCAATCCTGGTCCTGGTGCCCCAATCTCTTTCCCTCTGTTAGAAAACAATTTTTTTTTTTTTTTTTTTTTTTTTTTTTTTTTTTTTGTCTAGGACAAGTAAGACTTATAACACATGATACCTTCCCTGAAATGTTGCTTTCATCTGGTCGATTCTCATAAACAGTCACCATGAAGCATTAGGGTAAGGCCTCCTGAAGAGCCCACACAGTTCCTTAATCTTAGTGCTGTGTCGTGTGCAACTTTCTCAAGAGTTCACTCTTAATTTTTATGTCTATTGGTTCTGTCATTATTTGTGTCTTGTGTAGGCAGTCATACTGTGTCAATTACTATTACTCTGAAATCAAAGATATAAGCCACACTAAAGAGACCCAGCAGGTTGGATTTATGCATATATATGTATATACATGGTGTATGTCACAATAATAACCAAAGAAAAAGAGGCCATGAATTTGAGAGGGAGTAAAGGGGGCCAGAGCAAAGTTTGGAGGGAATAGATAAATGATGTAAGTATATGTCAATTAAAATTTTAAAAAAGAAAAAATATTAAACATTCAATATTTCTTAGCGAATATGCAGACTTCGGAGAGCACACACACAGGGAGGGGTCGACAGACAATAGAAAGTAGACAGACAGATGATAGATGATAGATAGATAGATAGATAGATAGATAGATAGATGTAGATAGATGATAGATTGACAGACAGAGAGACAGACACAGAGAAAAAGAGATGGATAGATAGATAGATAGATAGACAGACAGACAGACAGACAGACAGACAGACAGACAGACGGTGAATAGATAGATAGGTGACAGATATTAGACAGGATAAACTGATGAAAGTAGATGTGAGGAGGACACAATAGCTCACATCTGAACTATCACACTGCCATATGTAATACAACGTGGCTTTCATTGTTCTTCATCTAACTGGCTGATCTTGAAGACTATTTTGGGACAGAGACGGATCCCATGAATTGGTTTCAAATACTAGATTAATGATATCACTAACAGGGAATCCAAGCTAGGCTAAAAAATTTACTAACCATAAGGGAAAGCCTGAAAACTGAGAAGATAGCAACCACAACCTAAGGTTTTCCCATTAAGATGCACAACTAAAACACATCAATTTAAAAGTTTACCCAAGCTCATGGAACCTCACAGACTCTAGACCAACAGCTAGGGATCCTGCATTGAACCGAACTCAGCCCTCTACATTTGGGCAACAATTGTGTAGCTTGGTCCTCTTGTAGAACCCCTGGCAGTGGGATCAGAATCTACCCTTGGTGCATGAGCTGGCTTTTTGGAGCCTACTCCCTGTGGTGGGATGCCTTGCTCAGCAATGATGCAGTGGGAGGGGCTTGGTCCTGCCTTAACTTAACGTGCCAAGCTTTGTTGACTTCCCATGGGAGGCCTTACCCTTTCTGAAAAGTGGATGGTGGTGGGCTGGGGCAGAGGTGGGGGAAGTAGGAGGAGGGACAAGAGGGGGAATATGGTTGGAATATAAAATAAATAAAAATGAAAAACATGAATAGAAAAAAGTTTAAATAGAAAAATAAACTATTTATTCCTGATCCCAATGAAGCATCAACTAGAATAGACAGAATCAACCAACATCACAGGAATGAAACAGAGACCCAGACTTCAGGTGCTCAATTCAGAGAGCCAAAGCTTAAACGAGGAGACTTGTAGATTTGCAAGTGTGACGTCAAGCCTTCAGGAAACAATCTTGGGATAAGATCAGACATTCCCTTTGATAGTTCTTTAGATCAAAATCAGAGCTAGTGATATATTTGACCATTTGTTATGAAGCCTTCTGTAGTTGTAAGACAGCTTTGATCTGTAAAACAGATCTGTGTAGTTGAGGGGTACACCATCCTTTATAGCTGGGAACACTGAGGTCAGGAGAGGGGTGTAATGGAGACTGCTCGCTCATTTACCAGTTGCCCTGACCCAAATAATCACACAGAAACTATATTAATTACAATACTGCTTGGCCAGTGGCTTAGACATATTCCTGGCTAACTCTTTTTTTTTGTTTGTTTGTTTTTGTTTTTTGAGACAGGATTTCTCTGTGGTTTTGGAGCCTGTCCTGGAACTAGCTCTTGTAGACCTGGCTGGTCTCGAACTCACAAAGATCCGCCTGCCTCTGCCTCCCGAGTGCTGGGACTAAAGGTGTGCGCCACCACCGCCCGGCTTCTGGCTAACTCTTATATCTTACATTAACTCATTTCTATTAATTTGTGTACTGCCACAAGGTTGTGGCCTATCAGTAAAGGTTCTGCTCGCCCCCCCCCCCCACACACACAAACTGTTCTGATTTCCTGCTGGCTTTACTCTGCTAAGTCACTGGCCCAAACGGCTTTATTCACCAACCAATAAAACAATACATATACAGAAGGACATCCCATATCAGAGGGGCTGTTCAGCCAGAAAAAGATGAGCATCTTGCCACCAGGTGAGAAGAGAAGCTGTTGGTTAGCAGATGTCCTTTATCAGTCTCTATTATAAATTTAAGGCAGAATACTAGAGATGGTTGTGCTACAGGCTCAGGAGCGAGCTACCAGTCCATTTATCATAGGCCTGTAGTAGTTCAAGTACAAACCAAATAAGCAACAGATACAAGGTACAAGGGGACCACCTGGTATTGAGATCAGAATAAACCTTGCATGGTCAAAACTAAGAAGATATAAAATAGTAACTTTATGAAATGATATAAAGATACTTTGGCTAAAAGATGGAGAGACATGCTTTGGTTTGGTTGTTGGATGCCCCCAAAGACTCATATGCTGAAGAGTTCATCCATAAGCTGGTGCCAAGGAGAGGTAGGGCCTGACAGGAAGTTGCTGAGTCATCGAGTGTATTACCCAAAGGGAATATACTCATTGTCAATGAGATAATGGCTCCTGCTCCATCCCACACTTCCTCCTAACAAGCCCAAAGCTGTGAGGCTAATCATGCACTGACCCAAAGCTCTAAGTCTCTTCATAAAATGATTTTCTCCAGTGTTCATAATAAGCACAGAACACTGACAAACACAAGAGAGTTCTGCCATCTGATCTTACCTGGATAGTTTGGACAAAATGCAAGTTTTGTGGTTTCTTACCAAAAAAGTCCATGAGTTGACAGTCATCAGAATCTTTGCTTTAAAACTGTAACATCCCACCACACCAAGTTAATCTGCATGCTAGAACCATAGGCCTACTTGTTTTGTGTAAGAAGGTGGCTTACTCTATATAATTCTAGCTCTTGAAGAGTAACAGTTAAATTTCTTGCTGTGTTAAGCAATTCAAATTGTACCAACCAGGAAAAAAAGGGACAAAACATAATTTAGTTAAAAAGTGAAATATGCAATGTTTTTACCAAGATGGAAATTTTAGTTCTAATTCTATGAGGATCTATGAGTATTTCCTGAAAATGTAAAATAATGCTATTTTTATGCAACTAAGTTAAATAACTTCTATCTAGATGAACACCAGATAAAATTATACGGGAGTTTGGGTCTGAAATTTGTAGACTGAGTTGCTACACAGACTCTCTGTTACTAGTGTTCATTACCTCATAAATAAAACAGTAATGACATGATTCAACCCAAAGAGCAAAGCATTGTGATTAGGATCAGTTGTATTTTCAGTTCCCTTGACAAATAACTTCACCCATTCACGAAACTAAAATAATCCCAACAGATGTGCACAAACATCTGTTGTGCAATTGTCTCAAAGCAGGTGTTTTAATGGCTTCTAGAATCATGGGGATAATTTTTTTTTCATTTCCTCCCATTTCCCTCCCGCTCCCCCATCCCCCTTCCCCTCCCTCTCCAGTCCAAAGAGCAGTCAGGGTTCCCTGCCCTGTGGCAAGTCCAAGGTCCTCCACTCTCCATCCAGGTCTAGGAAGGTGAGCATCCAAACAGACTAGGCTCCCACAAAGTTATTACATTAAGTAGGATCAAAACCCAGTGCCATTGTCCTTGGCTTCTCAGTCAGCCCTCCTTGCCAGCCACATTCAGGGAGTCTGGTTTCATCACATGCTCTATCATCCAGCTGGCCTTGGTGAGCTCCCATTAGATCAGCCCCACCATCTCAGTGGGTGGGCGCACCCCTCGCGGTCCTAACTTCCTTGCTCATGTTCTCCCTTCTTCTGCTCTTCATTTGGACCTTAGGAGCTCAGTCCAGTGTTCCAATGTGGGTCTCTGTCTAGCAGGGTGGATATGGGAGAAGGGAAGTATATATCTTAATTAAGGGAGCCACTTTAGCGTTGGCGAGAGACTTGACTCTAGAGGTATTCCCAGGTGTCCATGGAGATGTCCCCAGCTAGATCCTTGGGCAGCTGAGGAGAGGGAACCTGAAATGGCCCTATCCTATAGCCACACTGAAGAATATCTTGCATATCACCATAGCATGGGGATAAATATAAGACAAGCTTTGGCCAAGAACTAAGAGTTCAGTGAAATCATGTAATTCTATAGTCACGTTGTGGTTCTTATATTGATGATATTAAGCTAGGTAACTAACCGCAGTAGTGGATGTAAAGATGTGTAGCATAAAATAAATTAAACACGTGAAATAATGACCATTTCATCCCTTATACATAATGGGCTGGCTGATCTTAGCTACACGGCTTTTCTTTTCCATGTCATCCTGGATGGAGTCATCTGAGGATTTCCTGGTATGAAATATCCACAGTGTGGCCCTTCATATGACTAGCATTGGATTTTGGATACTCATGCAGAACTGCACTCAATTATTGGTTGTGTGTCCTCTCCATGTGGCTTAGGCTCTGAATGACAGGGTGACTGAGTGCCAAGAGGAGAAGGAAGCGACCTACCCCAAGACCCAGCAATACCACTTTTGGGTATATAGCCAAAGGATGCTCAATTGTACCACAAGGACATGTGCTCAACTATGTTCATAGCAGCATTGTTGGTCATAGTCAGGAACTGGAAACAATCTCAATGCCCCTTGACCTAAAAATGGATAAGGAAAATGTGGTATATTTACACAATGGAGTACTACACAGTGGGAAGAAATTATGACATCTTGAAATTGGTGGGAAAATGATTGGATCTAGAAAATATCATATTGAGTGAGGTAACCCAGACCCAGAAAGACAAATATCGTAAATGGCTTTTAGACATAAAGCAAAGAAAAACCAACATACAATTTATAATCCCAAAGAACTTAGACAACAAAGAAGACCCTAAGAGAGACACATATGGATCTAATCTACATGGAAAGTAGAAAAAGACACGATCTCCTGAGTAAATTGGGAGCATGGGGATCATGGGAGGAGTAGAAGGGGAGGTAGGAAGAAGATAGGGGAGCAGAGGGAGAGAGTAGAAGGGGAGGTAGGAAGATAGGGGAGCAGAGAAAAACATATAGCTCAGTAAAAAACAATTAAAAAAAATAAAGTTTCTAGTTCTCTAATGGGTTCAAGAGTGAGAGACCAAAACTACCACTCTTGCCACAATTAGACATGGCGACATCCATGACTCCACACGGCCAGACTCAAGGGAAACAGATACTGTCTATTTTCCAGTTTTTTCTTCCTCTCTAAAAATCCACCCCTATCTCTCTGTGTGTGTGTGTGTGTGTGTGTGTGTGTGTATGCATGCGTGCCTGTCTGTTTGTATGTATGTATGTATGCCTCATACACCACAAAAGAGCAAATAAAAACAAAATGGTAAGGTGAAATATTGCTAAAAACAAAATGTACCAAAAGTCCACAAAACAACAACAAACAAACAAACATGGAGTTTGTTTCAAGTTGGCCAACCACTCCTGGGCATGGGGTCTGTCCAGCAATATGGTAGACATACCTAGCGACACTCTCCTATCAAAAACTGATTTTTCCCTTTTTCAGCAGATATCAATTGTATAACTAATAGCTTCGTGGTTAGGATTACGACCCTTTCTTCCCCTCTCAATACGGGGACCCCATCTGGCTTGAACCTGTGCAAGTCTTGTGAATACTGCCACAGTCTCTGAGAATTCATATGAACATCCATCTGGTTATGCCTGGAACACGCTGTTTCCTTGGAGACATCCATCTCCTCTGGCTTTTACAATCTTCAAACCCTCGCTTGCAACTGTTCCTCAAGGAAAGCAATGAAACACTTGGCAAGCTGAAATGCAGTGGATGCTCTCCGCTATGGAACAGGTGGGATCCCTCCCAATGGAAACTGACTCACAGTTTATGAGTCATGCTCATATACAACTGCATGTGCCATGCAAGGATCTCCAGCAACACCACCGCCATGGAGTCACAAAGTGTGTGCTCCACCAGCACAGGGCTCACTACATGACTCTCTTGTCTTTAGGGAGGAACGAGGAATTGATGTTGAAAATAAGTTTAAGAGATAAATAATTTATAGTAGCTGGAATGAAAAGCAACAACAGGAACTTAGAGTCATCCATCATGTGACAAATACATTTTCTCACGGTATGCTATAGCAAATCATTTGCCAAAAATCTTCTATACTAAGTCAACCAGTGACTGGTTCTTATTTCTGAAATCCCCCAAAACGCACACAAACACATGCACAGAATATGCCAAATGAGTTGCTTACTTTCTCATGATCATGTTTTTTATATCATTTTATCCATAAAATGGCACGGTGACAGAAATAGCACAGTGACTTCAGTGCCCAATAAATATTGGCATGTATTTTGTATGAGTATGTGCTTACACGTCAGAGTCTACAAGACATGAACTCTTACTTCTCCCATCACTTTACTCCAGAACACAAAAGCACTGCATTAATATACAGAAACCCCTTATTAAACCAAGATAACATGGAGGAATAAATAAAGCAAAAGTGGAAGGCAGGAGGTGGTGTATCTCTGTGGCAGAGCTCTCTTGTGGCATCTGCAAGATCATAGTGAGGGATGGGTTATTTTTCAGATGCCAAGTGAATATCACCTTTCTTAATTCTGTATGTCTATACATGATTACATTATCAGTGAATTCGAGAATGAAGGGTAATTTTTAACTCTATACTATAAAGTCCACCACCATATAAAGGGTGTGTGTGTGTGTGTGTGTGTGTGTGTGTGTACCAGAGACCCACAGCAGAGCACTGGGCTGAGCTTCCAAAGTCCAGCCAAAGAGTGGGAAGAGTGAAAATATAAGCAAAGAGGTCAAGACCATGATGGGTTCGCCCACTAAAACAGCTTACCTGAGCTAATGGGAGCTCACCAACTCCATTCCGACTGGCAAGAATCCAGCATAGGCCCAAACTAGACCCTCTGAATGTGGTTGACAGTTGTATGGCTGGGGCACACTGTGGGTCCACTAACAGTGGCACCAAGATTTATCCCTACTGCTTGTACTGGCTTTTTAGAACCCATTCTCTTTGGATGGATACCTTGCTCAGCCTAGATATAGTAGGGAGAGCCTTGGACTCTCTCTAAAGCAATGTGACATACCCTCTCTGAGGAGTGAACAGGGAGGTGGAGGGGGAATGCAGGGAATGGGAGTGGGGGGGGGAGTAGGAACTGGGATTGGTATGTAAAATGACAAAAGACAGTTTGTTTTCTTTTAAAAAAATAAAATAAAACAAAAATTTTATCTTTAGATTATAAAGTAATTATGTTATTTCCTCCTTCACTTTCCTCCCTTCAGACCCTCCCATATACTCCTTGTTCTTTTTCAAATTCATGGCCACTTCTTTATTAACTGTTGTTACATGGATATATATATATATACACACATATATATTTCTAAATGCATAAATACTGCTTGCTCAGTTTGCTTACCACATATATATGTTTTCCAAGCTGACTATTTGGTACTGGATAAGCAACAGGTGTCCTCTTCCCTAGCGAAGGCTGTTTCTCCTGCTCTTAGCATTCCCTAGTTGCCTCTATTTCTTTGTGTGCACCCAAAGCATCCTGTGCTTTCCTCCATCCACATTAGCATGTCTATTGCTATTGTCCTTGGCTCATTTTAGGCAGTAATCTTGATGAAACTATATCAATACAGTGTTTGACATTTCTAGCAGACACAATCTCAGAGAAAATCCCCTCTTACAATCCTTCTGTCCCCTCTTCTACAGTTGATAAAGCCACTGGGACTTGGCTCCATACTCTAAATTTTGGTTGGTTGTTGTTTTCTATAATGGTCTCCATTTTTTTTTGCGAAGATAAGTTTCTTTAGTGAGGAGTTAGGACTCCACTTCTCTGTGGGTGTACGGACAACTACTGAGAATGTATTTAGGAATAATGCTGCTTTAGTAAAATGGTGGTTGTCAGTTCACTTTGAAGACTCATGACTTTACTATTCCTGTGTAGTTGGCTTAGTTTTTCAGTGCTAGACATGGTTTCTCTCTTATTGGGCAATCTTCAGTCCAATTAGAGACACATTAGTTACCACCAAGGTATGCATGCCACAGCTACAGTGTTGGGGCATACTATTTTAAGGTGTGTTACTTTTGTTTATGCTGCATGTGTTTAAATCTGAGAAGCTGTGTTACTGTGCGTGTCTAAAACACTTGATTGTCTAATAAAGAGCTAAACGGCCAATAGCGAAGCAGGACAGAGAAATAGGTGGGGCTGGCAGTCAGAGAGGATAAATATGAGGAGAAATCTGGGGGAGAAAAGATTTGGGAACAAGAGGAAGGAGTTCAGGGGCCAGCTCCCAAGCCACCCAGTCACCCAGCTACACAGCCAGACACAGAATAAGAAAGAAAGAAAAGGTATGCAGGAATAGAGAAAAATAAAAGTCCCGAGGCCAAAGATCGAAGGGATAATTTAAGTTAAGAAAAGCTGGCAGGAAACAAGCCAAATTAAGACTCCACAATAGTAACTAAGAATAAGCCTGTGTGTGTTCTATTTAGAAGCTCAGTGCTAGGGCCCCCCCCAAAGTCAAAAGACTAAGAGTCAAAAGAGCACAAAACAAACAACACTACAACCTTAGGGTTATCATTCCATGCTGGGCGTTGTTGGGATTCTTAAGAGTCCCAGTGGGTAGGACTGATGGTTATCTATCTACCTCCTTTGAAAGCTTGCATGGTGCCACCTGGTATCATAAAAGCCGGTCCTCAGGAAGGAGGATTTCAGGTCATTTCCCTCTCAGGGACCTGTGGGCCGTGCAACACATTATTTTTGACTAGGACACTGCCTTCATCCAAAGATTTATGGGATAGAGTATAAGACTATATGGAGCCGTGGGTCCTATCCCATCACCAATTGAAATATGCTAGTCTGACCAAGAGAATGATTGAAGTTTAAAAGTTACAATGAAGTACAAAATACTTCATCACCATAGGGTTCCTGCTGACCAAGCAGGTGAGCTACAGGGGGATAAATTCGAGGCCCTGATTTCCCCTTCAACACTGAAATGGGCAGTATCTGCCTCTCTTATCCACATGGACTACAGAACGCTAGAATTCTAAATAGGATCGTAAGAGGCCTTTGGAACAGCTACATCCCAATTCAACTTTTTCTGACAATGAAACTACTTCTCCTCACCCCCTCAACATGGGACAGCATCAAAAGAGTTTCCCAGTAGCCTTCCTGGGTGTCATCCACCGCTGAGGTATCAGCTCTAACGAAACTGACCTGAATCAAACAGAAGAATATATAGTCTCTTTGCCATTAAAGTGTGAATGCAGACAAAAATAAAATATATGTTAGCTATAAGGGCAGCTTTCCTTTTTAAGAAGATAGTTGATTGGCTGGGAGGATAAGAAGGCTTTTTGAGAAATGATACTGTATTTTTTATCTGGATGCAACTGACAGAGATGCAGTCACCTAGAAATCCATCCAACTGGGTGCTTGCAATTATGGTGTTACTGAATTTATTTATTATATGGGACAGTTTCATATCTCATAATCTTGTCTATGATTCAGAGGTGACTTCACTTCCAAGGTGACACGGCTCGTGGATATGAATATGAGTTACCACCCTCGATTCCTGAGCCCTGATCCCAGGCTGTGTTTAGAGCTGGACTCAGGTACTGATCCCTGCATGAATCTTATCAAATTCAACTATTTCCTTAGGGTTTGTTTTTTGTTGTTGTCTGTGTCTAATGTGAATGAAAAGAGTACTACATGCAAATGTTGGGGTTAATTTTAAAAATGCTTTTAAAGAACACAGAGTGATCTTTGGATAGAATATAAAATCATTCATAATACATTAATTATGAAAATGAGATGTTGAAATTATGTATAGGACCTATCCTTGAAACTACTTTTAAATTTTATATGAAATTAGTTGTTTTATTTTATTCACAAAAATAAATGTCACCTAGTTCATGAGGCTTCTTTGCCTGATGTGTATAGCTTTGTCAAAGAAGCTTCGCTTTGCAGCATATAGAGACCATCACAGAAGTCCACAACTGGTCAAAATACAGAGAACAGTTCTCATCATGCAGTGTCCAGTCCCAGCACCTAAGGCTCAGGGGACCATCATGAGGGACTGATCAGAAAGAGTGTAAGAGTCAGAGGACCTAGACATCTGGTATGAGTGTGTCTCCTAGCTACACAGGGAGGCTACACGCCTGAAACCTCAAAAGCCTGACTGCCTAAACAGGACTGAACAATGCAAACCAAGAGACATGTGAATGTGGAAGGGGAACTCTGCACAAGGCCCGACCCCTACACAAAAACCACAGGCAACTGGCCTGCGTGGGCAGCAGATTAGCCTGCCACGGATGAAGCCCCTAATTAGTATCCAACACAAAATGCCAAGTCAGCAGATCATGTGCATACAAGCAACACTAAATGATCTCAGTATGTGGTATTTATATATTATATATTTAATCGTGTGTGTGTGTGTGTGTGTGCATGTGTGCAATAATAAAGAAAAAGAGAACATGGGTTTAAGATGGAGTAAGGGAGGAATAGGAGGTGGTCTGGAAGTAGAGGACACAGGAGATACTGGAGAGAGAAAAAAGGGAGGAAATGATGTAACTATATTTTAATTCAAATGATATAAACATCACTGTTATTTTGATAGGAGTATACAGAAGTATATATTTGGCATATAACATTATACTATACACAAATACAACTGTTGTGACAAATACTGACTCTCTGTGTCAAGAACACTGATAAGTAAATACTAAGTTTTCTTCCAGAAATATGTAGTTTCATAGTGTCAAATAAACACAGGCTATTAAATACTGACACTTTCATATATGAATTTTGAGTAAGAAGCGTCAGTTGATCCAAACTGCTTTTCATTTGAATTTGTATGTCTTCATTTCTACAGTAAGAGAGATGATACTTACTTTAATGGGGTTCTTGTGATGCTACAGAAAAAAAAATTATGTTTACAATATCAAGTCAATCCAAATACACACTTGCCCTGCCTCCTCTTCCTTCTGGCCAGGCACAAATGTTTACACATGGTTTCTGAGATTAGAAGAATAACCCACAGCCAATGAAGAGTCTTCAAAGGCATCTTAACTCAAGTGCCAAGTGTCAGAAAACCTTATTGCTCAGCACAGGTATGTGGAGAATACATTATTCCGCTTTGGTAGATGAGATACAGATAGCATGGGAACAGGAAGTATGACTAAGGTCAGAGTGCCATTTTTTGGGAAGCCTTGCTAATTAGCATTTATAACTGAAGGGAGTCATAGTGATGTGGCAAATATAATGATACGCAATGTTTTATAAAATATAAGCTATAAAATATTACACTATTTGTAATAGTGAAAGCTATTTTATTGCCTGCCTCATAAAATAAGCATTCAAAAATGAAAATTTTTACAAGAATGTTTGCATGCCATAAATCAGGCAGAAGATTTACAAAGCTAATCAGGATATAATTCAGCATACTGAATTGCCTTTTAGCAACAAATTTAGCTCAAGTTTCCAGGAACGAAAATTTTAAAGCATTTCTGGTTCAATCATTTTCTACCTCTGCAAAAATCAGCCTGGCAGAATGTAAATGGGATACACTCTGCATTTTGTCTGATATAGGCTCAGAAAATAAGCTGTCATTTAATAACTCTGTGACATGGAAGCAGAAGGGGAGACAGGGAGAGAAAGGGACCAGAGAAAGAAAGAAGGGGGGTGGAGATAAAAGAGGAGGTTTGAGGCAAATATGACCAAGGTACATTATATACTTGCAGTAGTGTTTATGAAACCATCACTATGTACAATTAATATATGTTGATAATTAATCATTATCATTTAATATCCTTGTATCCTGAACTAAACCTGGGTCTTCTGCAGAAGCAGAAGGTGTTTGAGGCTACATAACCATCGCTCTAGCCCCTGGACCTTTGTTTTTGTAATATCTATGAACCTCGGTGTTTTCTTCTGTCCAATGGGCATATCAATTACTTCATATTAAAACTTTGAATAATAGCCAATATTAGGGAAAACAGAGAACAAACTGAAATACAGAAGAAATTCAATAAAGGGGTATTGACACACTACAATATATCACTGGATTCCTAAGAAGCGACTTAGTTTCAATTTTTATAAAACTTGTCTGTTCTTTTTCTTTCTCTTTCTCATTTAACCACTTTACACACTCTCTGCAAAATATAAACATGGAGCCCTACCCATTAGATTTATAAAGTTCAGCAAGCACATTACAATATTTAAGCCTTGGCCCTTATGCCTTGCCACTCATTCTGGCTAGAGGATATTTTCTGCTTCAGCACCTAAATGTGTAATGACAGATTAATATATCATGAAATTCCACCAAGGTGCAATGGCCTTTGGGGAGGAATAAAGATTACATGTGTAGCACATCATTCAACACCGTCTGTACTATCATTATCTATGGCCCGATTTCATGGCGTTGTGCCCTTTGTAGATAGATTATAGTGACTCCACATTCCACAGAAGAGCTTATGGCAAGGTAAGACAGTAAGGGGTCATTTAAATGAATTAAGCAACATTAGAAGAGAAGACCAAAATGGTCCAGTTTTACTAATAATAGATTTTAAACTTTGAATCCCTCTTCACTTATTTATAATTCCTTATTGAAAAATTTAAAAATACACATTGATATCAATAACCTTTTATTTCAAGTAAAAACTTGACTGGAAGACATTTATAGACACACTGTTCAATTTAAGAAGCACGCAACAGGCTTGGTTAATCAATGTCTTTGAAACTCTAAGAAGTATATATAACAAAACTGTATAGGTATAGTAACAATATATCTTTATTTTGAATGCCAAAGGTAGTCATGAATTAACTTTGTAGGCAATGTGTCTTAGTTTTATATTGCTGTGCTAAAATATCATGACTGAAAACAACTTTGAGGGCAAAGGGTATATTTCATGTTACCTTATATGTCTATCATATGGAAGCCAGGGCAGGAACTCAAGGCAGGGACCTGGAGGTAGGTAGCAAAGCAGAAGCCATAGAGAGATACTACTTACTGGCTTGTTCCCCACAGTTTGTTTAAGCTTACTTTCTTTGACTATCTAGGACTACTTGCCCAGGGGTGGCACTATCCCTAACTCTGTACCCTGAGCCTTCACACATGAATCACTAACTTAAAAATGTATACAGCCATTCCTATACAAAATCTTCTCATTTGAAGATTTTTCTCAATTGAGAGTTCCTCTTCCCAAATGCTCTAGCTTGTGGTGAGTTGACATAAAACTAGCCAGCACACATTCCAATATTCTAAACATCCTTGCAGCGATCAATGCTACATATACTACATGCTCAGGAAAGGTGCTTGTGCCTCACCTAGCTTCTGGCCTGCCAAGGACAGAATGTCTTGAACCAAGTACCAGGACTTGCATGGTCAGGCAGACCTAGATTAAAATGCTGATTCACCCATTTAACTAGATCCATGTTTCCTGTTGTTTTTCTCATTCCTGCAGAACTCATCCCTGAGATCACGGTGAGCACTATTCTCCTCTAGACTTTCACAACTAGACACCACTAAGAACAGGTCAGCCAGCATGAAGGCCAACGGTGAGATGGCATGGGTGAACTTCCTAGGGATCCAAGACACTGGAGGACTCCACATCTCTTAGATGGTGCTTTCAGCTGTTCTTACCAGAAGCTAGCAGAAGTGAGGAAGAAGAGTTCAAGTGCCACACAGGGTGCCAATCGGTGAGAACAAAGCAAACGCTACTCCAGAGGCAGAGAATCCTGCCAGGAAGTTGCTCCAGAAGGAAAAGTGGGTAGAAGAGCAGCCAACAGCACTGGGGAGCCAGAGAAACACTCTGTAGTTGAGAGAGTAGGTAAACTAAACAGCAAGCAAAAACCCTCTGGATGAAGGCGGGGAGACCACCTGAGCCTGGAAATAAGAAAAGGAGGCAGACTTAGGAACAAGACGTCGTATCCCCAAATCTTTTAACACACTGTCGGTCTAATCATGCAGATACTTAGCACAGAACATTTGACCTCTATCACTTCAGGTTGCCATGCGGACATCTTTCCATCGGAAAGGACTGTGAAATACTGTATGTTGGAGAAATCTAATGTTCAAGGCAAATGAAATACTACATGTTGAGAAGAGAACAGACATTTAAAATAATCTATAATCTAGACCAACCCTAAACACAAAGGATCTCAAGAATATCTTGAGGTCTATGTGAGACTAACGGCAGTCACAGCAACTGAAAAATAATATCCATAAATTGCACCTAACCCGACTTTAACCACATATATACTGGAAACCCTACAGCAAATGCTTAAGGGGAGGCATGATTACTCCTAGGTCTTAAAACTCTTTATCGCAATCTCTTACTGGATTATATTGTGTGTCTAATATTTGATAGCATAAAAATCATAAGGCTTAATGAGATCAAAAAGAACATCAAACAATGGAAAGACAACACCCACAAAAGATACTCTCAGTAGACCAAAACCAATCCACAGAAGCAGACTCGATTGTGACGCTGACGTTGGAGCTAACTCACAGAAAATTTAAAATAACTAATAATTAGTATACTGAAGGATCAGGAAGGAAAAGTGAAAGCTTGCAAAACCAGATTGGGAAGTGCAGAAGGAAGGAACAAGCAGGTAAGGATCAAATGAAAATTCTACAATTTTTATGAAAAAAATTAAAAAGGATCAAGGATTCTTTAATATGTTCATTTGCAGACTCAACACTGAGAAAGAAAGACACACTAGCAGAAACAAATGATAAAAATAAGGAAGGAAAAGTGTGGAGTGAGGACACCAGAGGGCATCCAAGACTACTGGGGAAAAGACCCAATCATTTCCCACTGCAACTGAAATCCCTAGAGGAGACCAGGTTAAAGGACAGAACACAGATTTGAAAAATAGCTAAGGTCTTCCCAAAATTAAAGACACACACTAAACATCATGTTCAAAGGACTCAGGGACAGCCTTGTAGAATAAAATGCAAACAGAAGATGCTCTCACAGCAGCTGTCCTGGTCTTCGGGCTCTTAAGAGTCTTTCCACTCTTTCTTCCATGTTTCCTGAACCTTAGGTGTAGGGGTTTGTTGCAGAAGCATCATCTGGCTTGTGTTGCATTGGCATCATTTGGGTTGTGTTGTGGATGCAATATCTGGGTTGTACTGTAGATGCACATCTGTGACATGTTGTAGATGCATCAACTGTGACATGTTTGTAGATGCATCATCTGTGACATGTTGTAGATGCATCAACTGTGACATGTTTGTAGATGCATCATCTGTGACATGTTATAGATGTACCATCATCTGGGTTGTGCATTTGTGACATGTTGTAGATGCATCATCTGTGACATGTTGGAGATGCATCATCTGTGACATGTTGTAGATGCATCAACTGTGACATGTTTGTAGATGTACCATCATCTGTGACGTGTTGTAGATGCATCATCTGTGACATGTTGTAGATGCATCATCTGTGACATGTTGTAGATGCATCAACTGTGACATGTTTGTAGATGTACCATCATCTGTGACGTGTTGTAGATGCATCATCTGTGACATGTTGTAGATGCATCATCTGTGACATGTTGTAGATGCATCATCTGTGACATGTTGTAGATGCATCAACTGTGACATGTTTGTAGATGCATCATCTGTGACATGTTGTAGATGCATCATCTGTGATAAGTTGTAGATGTACCATCATCTGGGTTGTGCTGTAGATGTACATCTGTGACATGTTGTAGATGCATCATCTGGGTTGTGCTGTAGATGCACATCTGTGACATGTTGTAGATGCAACATCTGGGTTGTATTATAGATGCATCATCTGGGTTGTATTATAGATGCATCATCTGGGTTGTGCTGTAGATGCATTATCTGGGTTGTATTATAGATGTATCAACTGGGTCGTGTTGTAGATGTTTCATTTGGCTTGTGTTGTAGATGCATCATTTACTACAATTTATGGTCAGTTGTAGTAAAGAGAAAAAAAGAAATTTCACAAATAAAATCCAGTTGAGTGTACTATATTCAACTGCTGAAAATACAAGGCAAAGAGAGAACCATGAAGGCACTTATAGAAAAAGATAACGTACATGCACAAGGATAAGGGACAATTGCACCAGACTTATAGACATGAGACAATGGAGAAGTGGAAAATTATAAGCCAGAAGTCTATATCTGGTGAAAATGTCTTCTGAAAATTCAAAAATAAGTATTTCTCAATAAAAAATTTAGAGAGCCCACTGACATCAAAAAATAATAAGGGAATTTTTCAGGGAGAAAAAACATGACAAAACACGGAACTTGAACCTATGCAAAAAAATAAATGATGAGAAAATGGAATCCATGAAGGTCCTGCTTGGTTTATCTATCAACAAGCTCGAGTTATCTGGGAAAAGAAACTCCAATTGAGAAAATGCCTTCGTCAAACGGCCTGTCGATAAACTTGTGGCACATTTTCTTGATTGCTTATTAATGTCAGAGTGTCCAGCTCACCAGGAGCAGTGCTATTTTTGTGTATGTGGTCCTGGATTCTTTAAGAAAGCAAGCTGAGCAAACCTTGGGGACAAGCCAGTAAGCAGGGTTCCTTCATGGCCTTGGTACCAGCAGTTCCTGCATCTAGGTTCCTGTCTTAAATTCCTAGCCTGGCTTCCCTCAGGGACAGGAGTGTGACCTGAGAGTTGTAAGATCAAAGAAAGCCTTTCCATTCAGTTACTTTGATCATGAGTTTAATCATGGCAACAAAATCCTACGGCAATAAAAATAATGATCTTGCAAAGCCAAACAAAAGGCTAAAATTGTGTTTATGACCTTAAACACTTCAGACACAACTCTAGCATTATATCTCAAGCAAGACTTGATTAATACATGAATGTGTGGACATGTCCCTCACTCTTTTTATGTTTGTTAAGAAAATAAATATCAAATCAAAAGGGCTTATAATACATGTTGAAATAGTTCTGAAATGACACACACTCCTCAGGGATATAAATCCAATTTGGCAATGTAATTTCATGTTTATCATCCTATAAAATGATTCATAATACCATTAAAATAAAGGTTATAAAATGATGCAATGCTATGATCATGTTTAAGGGGGAAATGTACTTTTTCTAAAATAATCCGGGAAACTGGCTTAAAGTCTAATATCTGTAGGATCACCGAAGCTTGATTTTGTCCTTGTTTGAATTTTTCTTCAGTGACCTTATTTATGATGCTCTTATGAACGCAAAACCTACATTTATTTGTCAAACACAGTAATTTTTCCGTCAATAGATTCACAATCCTTAAAATTTTATGGTTGGTTCTAAGTTATGAGTCAATTCTTTTCTGTTGAGATAAAGAGGAAAACTGTATGGAAATACACAAAATGAGAATGAAAAAAGATCAAACATTTGTGACGTAAATATTACAAAGTCCAGATACAAATCAATATAAAGCACTTATGCAGAAATACTAATGCTAGCATTAATTATTTGCATATTGGCAAGTAAGTAAAATATCCTTTCACCACCAGGTAGAACAAACACTCATTGTTTAAGGAAAAGCTAGTCTATAACTGTAAACACAGTCTGGAAGCCGCTAAAAAGTAAATGATGTGTACCTGATAAATAGGAGTATGGATGAGCCACATCTACAGAGTTAAATATATGCATATATTATGAAATCTAATTGTTTCTGGAAGAGATCTAATCTTATTAAGCACTACAATTAGTGCTGTTCTCTTCACGAAATGAGTGTTAATTTGATTTATATTTTAGTCATAAAAGAATGGTGTTTCATATTCTACCAATATACAGTACATTTTATAGCTCAAACCTAAAAAAAATTCATGAAATTGAGTTTTGCTACCATCAAATGCGATCCACTAGTTCTGCTGAAAGCAATAAATATTTACTTCCAGTGCTATTTGCTCCCTCACCTGGAAAATGGATTAATCAAAGGATGTCCTTCTAAAGCTTCACAGAGAACTGCATGTGGCTCATCAGAAAATAAATAATGAAAACTTGAGAAGCAAAAACTCTGTAGTCATACTAAGGTGACAAACAATGCTCAATTAATCTACCGAGTATGAAATTCATCTGTTGTTAAATTTTTGTTACATTACTCTGAGAAAACTTGCCAACTAACTGCAAGGAATTTTGCAGCAAATTAAATTAATGATCCCCGAAATATTGTTGATTATAATTTTCAACTTTTTACAACCATTATAAATTATCAGACAAAAATTTTCAAATTTATGTTGATAAAAATTTCATAAATCTATTTCAATATATTTTTTAATTCATATATATTTATTCCAACTTTTGTCATTCAGAGAGTGAGTCCACAGAAGGACTCTCTTCTAATGTAGTATATAACCATGAGACAACGGTTTCAATTTCATTCCTTCTTAGAGTCTTAAAGGTTCCAATCCAAAGATATACCCAAGAAGGTGGTACATGAACAGGATCCTGACGGTATGAGAAGAATGGGTCAGATGTGGTCAGGCTCAACACCGTACTACTGTCTAGGAGTGTGGAAGCTGACTTTACTGGGTGTTTGATGGATCTAAAGCAATGTGGTAGGATCTTTGTCGGTCAAACATTTAAACAGCCTTCATCTGCTGTCTGACTGTTCTTGATGTAATAAGCAACCGTCTGACTGTTCTTGATGTAATAACAACCATGCTGACAATGTGCTAGGGGCCCAAATCCTAGGATCCTAAATTTCTTACCCAAGTTTGGACAAAGCTTGAATATCAAAAGATCTTTTCCAAAATTAATATCTTCTGTTATGACTGTGATGCCATTTTTTGGTTCAAGAATGAAAAAAAATATGTTAATGTATGTTTGTAAAATGTCCCTCCAATGAGAAGATAGAAGATGACCACTGAGACTAAAGGAATGTAGTGATATTCCATTTGTATTTTAATAAATAAAGCTTGCCTGAAGGTCAGAGAGTACAACAGCTGCCCTGGTCAGCCTTACAGATCAGGCAGTGGTGGTGCACACCTTTAATCCCAGCACTAGAGAGGAATATAAAACGGGAGTAGACAGCTCTCACTCACAGTCTCATTCTGAGATTCCTGGAAGCAGAATCGCCATTTCAGACTGAGGTGGAGGTAAGAGCCAGTGACTGGCTGCTTTGTTTTTCTGACCTTCAGGTTGAACCCCAATACTGTCTCTGGGTTTCTATTAATCGTGCTACAAAGAAATGTTAATATTCTGAAGGTTAAAAATGGTCATTTATATTGCCTTCTCTTCAAATAGAGTTTTGTTGTTCAAACCATCTGGGGATGCCTTCCAACTGTGACCACATACTCAGCCAACTTTTCCCAGTGGGAATCTTATTTACTTCACTGCATATCAGAAAATGTGGAGTTATCATAAATTACAATAGAAAAAAAAGAATGGTTTGCTTAAATATTTTTAAATATTAAGAATGGTATTTTCTTTTTAATGTTTGCAGAAAGGAGGAAGGTACAAACATTGATGATGGTGAAACTCATTAAGTTTGCATCTCGTTACTCATTGACTTACACAAAACCAATGCATTGCTAGATTCCTTGAGCTACGTGCACAGAGTGTTCACTACTGTGTTTGTTCTATTGGCAGAGACTGCCTTTAAATCTAAAACATAGTTGCTATCATTTTTTTTTACTTCAAAGCATCTCTAATATCCAGTATATATCAGACTCTGTACAAAATCCCAGAGAAATCAAACGGCTATGAACGTTACAGCGGGCTGAAGTTTGACGGGTACTCTTTAACGGGTTCACTGTTATCTCTGCGAGTTCAAAGTCGACAAAAAAGTACTTGAAAACCATCAAAATACTAAGTTTTTGGAAAATGTTCCACAAATGATCACCAGAAGAGCTTAGCTGACTCATAGACTGAAATAACACACTGCAGATTAGCTTTTGAAATCCAATTATAACACTGTTTATTCTGGCCGCCCCACACTGAAGTTGGACGCAAGTGACTAACTGGTGCTGAGCTGCAGCAAGGTGTCAGATCCACTTCCCAGGGTCTGGCTTCACTGTCCAATGTGACAGGGCGCACTGAATACAGCCTCACTAACGGAATGCAGCCTCTCCAGAGATACTAGTTGGCCTGTTCAGAGACAGACAGACAGACATACTGCATTGCTTTCAAAAATGACAAAAAAAATTGATTTCATTTTCATCAGACTGCTTTTCTTAAATTTAACATACAATAATTGTAGAAATGTACGGTGTGAAATGTAGTGCTGACTCAAGTCAGGGGAATTACCGTATCTACAGGGGCTGCAAGGACTTAACATTTCCTTGTGGTAAAATACGCCAAATCCTCTCCCTGTACGCTTTGCAAATCACAGGTCACTGATATCTGCATTACCCTCCTGCGCTATTCGCCACCAACACTTCCTTCCTCTGTGTGTAGCTTTGCAGCCGATGCCCAACCTCCCATCACCACCGTGACTCAATGCTCTTCTCCCCAAAGCCCCATTCTACTACTTTCAACTTCTCTGAGGTGAAGTCTTCAAGACTTCACATGAGTAAGACCTCACAGGACTTGCCCTACCGTGCCTGACTTCTTTTACTTAATGTCAGGTCCTCTCCGTGTTCATACAGCTGTCACAGGGGACAACAGCTACGTTTTGCTGCTGAAGCAGAATTGTGTGTATCATGTTT
This sequence comes from Microtus oregoni, assembly GCF_018167655.1. Taxonomy (NCBI): domain Eukaryota; kingdom Metazoa; phylum Chordata; class Mammalia; order Rodentia; family Cricetidae; genus Microtus; species Microtus oregoni. The sequence goes on from NW_024543077.1 coordinate 24,574,532, forward strand.
TCGTAATACATTACCTTGTGAATAACCCCACAATAAACACAAGCATGCAGCTCTCTGTTTACTGAGATATTGGCATCTGCTTTGGGGAAACACAGAGTAACTGGGATTGCTGGGCACTATGGTAGTTTTGTTCTTAACATATTGAAAGATTTCCACATTTTTTAATGTCTACGTTAATTTTCCCAGACATGTTTGGATTTATACACACCTACATCTACGGAGCATCATCTAGAGGTTAGGCATTGTGCCAGAGACTGATGACATGGGAGTGATAGATCAAACATGACCATGACCTTCACAGAACACAAACAAGACAGAATGAATAGAGGAGAGGAAGCATCAGTGTCTTGCTCCGTGGGAAATCTAGCAAAACTATATAAAGGTTTCATGGCTGATCCCATAAAGACCCTATTAGTAGTCTTCTGATGCCACCTAATTGGATCAGTCTTTTCTCCTGCCATAACAGCAAATCTCTACATCACGGACACTGGATAGCTTCCTCAGAGCCCCACCTGCTTAGTCATGCACACGAACTATGTATTTTTTTCCCACAAGGTAGATGGGGCCAAAGTCCCTTCCAGTTTCAATCAATAGCAAAATGACTTTCCTAGGAAGCTGCAAAGACAAAAGATAGAAAATCTTCTAGAAGAGCGTCTGCTGAGTGTCTTGCTATGGCACAGAACTATGGGACTAAGCCTGTCCTTCAAGCACCAGAGTTACTGATTCGGTCTCATGGTCCTGTTTCCCACAATCCTATCCTCATGTTCTCAGGGCATGTAAGAAATCAGTCGGGCTTGGTCTGAGGCCACCAAGGAGAAGACATTCTCTGTTATAGAGGTCTTTCCAATGTAGTTTTGATAAGCGATCTGGAAGCCCTGTCTTTTTCACATTCTGTGTGCAAAATGCAGAAAGCTCTTTTGAAATGTCAGCTGCATTATTTTTTTTCTGGTTTACTATGTTCTGCTCATGCCCTTGTACCAAGAAATAGATTTATTCATTTAGGAGAACTGTTGTGTTCACACAGGATTTCAAGAGGAGGAACGATGCATGAGGCGGACTTTAAAAAGCAAGAGTGCTGGGAATGACCAGGTGTGGTGAGAAGCTGGCAATCCCAACATTCCGGAAGCTGAGGCATGAATACTGTGAGTTTGAGGCTATCCTGGGCTCAACAGTGAGACCTTATCTCAAAGGAGAAGGAAAAGAAAGACTGCTAAATCTGAAGCCAGACTCCATAAGTCTGCAGCATCACCCTCCTCATTCCACAAGCTTCTTCTGAAGTGATCTTCAACAATTCAGTGCCTTGGTACCCATATCTATAAGCAAGGGATAACGAACATTATTCCATCTCTGCTTACTATGAGACTAAAACGGTCATAAACACAATGCAGTTATTGAGGCATCACCTACCTAGAACAAAACAGGACCTCAGTAAATGAGAAACATTATTAACTTACCATTTTCCTTTTGCTAATGACTTATCTCCTCAGTTGGATATGAAATCATGTAAAATTGATCAAATGAGATGGGGCACCTTATAGAATAGAACAGTGGTCAGGATAGAGACAAATAGCAATGAAAGAGGAACTATATCGAGTTTAGTAATAAACACAAGAAATTAATAACAAATGAACATTGAGATAAGATTATGAAATTTGGGGCTGGAGAGATGGCTCAGTGGATAAGAGCGTTGCCTGCTCTTCCAAAGGTCCTGAGTTCAATTCCCAGCAACCACTTGGTGGCTCACAACCATCTGTAATGGGGTCTGGTGCCCTCTTCTGGCCTGCAGGCATACAACAGACAGAATATTGTATACATAATAAATAAATATTAAAAAAAGATTATGAAATTTTGATGTTGGGGTGTTGGAGGTTTTACACTAGTAAAAACTGAATTATTTATCACACCACATTTTGTACTTTGCTGTTTGCTAGGAGTGCTGTATGGGATTGGAATGAAAATCAGGTGAGAAAGTTTCCTTTTTATCGTCTTGTAAACATAAGAACAAGGTGAGCCACAGACACAGCCGGAGATTAATTAACCAAATGGAGCAGAGACTGCTCTCCGAGCTGGGGATATCATATTGGGCAAAACCACATGCAGAGGAAATGAAGAATAAATGGGGACAGAGGAACAAGCAGATGGGTTAATTCCACCTTGGGAGAAGGCTGACCATGGAGGTGAGGGGAATTAGGCAATGAAGGATGGGATCCAGAGGGGCACTGTGAGAGCAGGGAATGCGAACATCAAATCTCGACACTCAGACTCCAGCAGCATAAATTAAATGGGTGTTGGGAAAATCCATATTACCTCAGACCTTCTGTTGGGCTTCAGAGAGGAAGCAGGGAAACCTGGGTTGGTAAACGCCTCTTCGGGGACCATTCATAATTTGCCTTGGCTACTCCCAATGCTCACAGCTTAAAGCTGAGATGCTGCCTTTTGTTGCCATGAAGAGAACAGTTAACTAGTGGGAGCAGGTGGGTCTGCATTCAGTCTGGCTTCAGAGAGAAAACCAAACAAACGAAACAAAAACAGCAACAAAACCCCAGCAGCTACTTTCATCCACTGCTTTGAGATGCTCCAGCCAGGCACAGGTTTGAGTTGCTGGAGGGGAAGGACTGATCCCCAAGTGGATATTAAAATCAGCTGGTTCCCAAGCCCTATCCCCCACAATAACTGATCGTTGACAGCCTGATGTCTTTATTGGAATGGTAATGTCTGAAGTGACCCCATTATGTCAGTGCTCCGTATCTCTTCGCAACATAGCATCATGAGAGAAAATGATCTTTATTGCCTAGCTTCAATGTGAAATAATCAGATTGGTGATCACTGGAAGATATGGTCATTAAATTTTAATTTGTGGGTACTTATTGGGTTTTAATTAAAACATATTTTGCTTGTCCAAATTTTCTCATCTATCCTCACAAACAAGTTGATTTTTTAATTTAATTCATTTTTTTATGTACTCATTTATTTATTTGGTGATGTTGAGGCTCAAACCCTGGGCCTTGAGCAAGCCAGGCAAGCACCCCAGCACTTAGCCAAACCTCCAACTTTAGGAATGTATTTTTAAAGGAAAGCTGCCTTCTTTGTATCACTGAAGAGTGAGAACAGCTTCTGAGATTTGTTTCAACTTCACCCCGTATTAAAATGGGAAGGTGACCTAGGTGTAGCAGCACCCACTGGGGCAGCAAACACACCTGTAACACCTATGACACATCGTTAGCATCATAGCATGTCTGTCGGCCAGACAGAGCCACGGCGCTTCCCAGCCAGCCCCATGAAACACCAGTTAACTGTGAAACTCTCGCAACCGTCCTAGGAGTTGCAGCATTGTCGTTTCTGTCAACCTTCTTCGCATAGTCCATCTAGGTCACTATGATTTCATCCTGAGTCATTTGTCCAGACACGTGGGTCATTTCCATCTCTGTATTCTCTTCTAGAATGGATCAAAATGGCAGGGGAAAAAAAATCAATAGCTACGCATAAACTGAATGTCATTTAATTAATTCAAGATTATCATTAAATATTGATAAGCGTGGGCCTGGAGAGATGGCTCAGAGGTTAAGAGCATTGCCTGCTCTTCCAAAGGTCCTGAGTTCATTTCCCAGCAACCACATGGTGGCTCACAGCCGTCTGTAATGGGGTCTGGTGCCCTCTTCTGTCCTGCAGGCATACACACAGACAGAACATTGTATACATAATAAATAAATAAATATAAAAAAAATATTGATGAGCATGAAGGTGTTATTGCCGAATTCAGCAACAACCACCACCCTGAATGTATAAAAACACCACTCCAGTTACAGAAAACGTTGGGTATTTTACATGCAGAAGCAGGTAAATGTGTTATGATTTTCTTAATTATTTTGCCTGAAGTAAATACAAAGTCCTGATTCTCATATCCTCATATAATATTATAAGTGGATGTCTTACAAAGCAATCTTAGTCCCTAAATCACAATTTAAAAAAAAAAAAGAAACAACACTTGAAGGCCAGCGCTGGCCCCCAAGATTGGCAAAGATTAAGAAAGCTGAAGACACTCAGTGTTAGCATGAACATAGAACACAAGGGACTCATACCTATATATACTCTTCAGAGTTGAAATTGGCGAAATCAATTTATGAAACATGTAGTCACATGTCTCCACATTCCAGCCTCCTACACATGTAGTCATGAGACATGTAAAAGAATGTATGTGGCAACATGTTCGTTAGTGGGAAAAATAAAGGAAAAAAGGGAACTCCCAAACCAAATATACAAACATAAGAGATGAGATGGACTGCATTGTGGATCTTAAGCTTCTATAGGGAGACCACTCAAATACACTCACGTGTGCACCACCACACATTGATATCAAAGCAGACTATTAAAGGAGGAAAGCAAGTTTCAAGAGTATATGTTGATATTTTAAGAGAGTTCAAACATAAGCAGCACCTATGAATGAAGAAAACAGCAAGAAAAATACAAAATATTTGGAGAGTGACAGTAGAGCTTAGGAGAGATCTTCATGTCCTTGAGAGGGGCCTGAGGTTTCAGTGTCAAACACCCCTGGGCCTTGCTCACGGTTCGTGATGCGCTATCTGCAGACGGATCCTATGTTTACGGATTTGTTGAGGTTCTGTGATTCCCATCACTAGTATACGTGGGCTTGTTCAAATGTTTTCAAATGTATCATGTAAGTGACGAAGGTGAGCATTTGTGCAGGCTGCTTTCCAGAGAACCTAAGTCTGACTCCCAGCACCCACATTAGCTGGCTCACAACCACCCGTGACACCAGTTCCAGGAGAGCTGTTGCCCTCTTCTGGCCTCCATGGACATCCACATATATGTGTTCCTTCCGTAAATCAAGACAACAAAATAAAAATAAAAAATATAAAAAAAGGTATCAGATTCTCTTTTCATGATTTCGAACTATCTCCTAAATATTAATGTTTCTAGCCATAGACAAATGGTACCCACAGTCTTAATCAGAGAAGCTTCTCATTGCGATGAACAGTGGTGACGACTGAAGACTCGGTCAGGAACAGGACATTTTGTACCCCCGCCCCTTCTGAGATTCAGGGAACATCACAGAAGAAGGAAGAGGAAATATGGCGCCATGTTGTGAGCCTGGAACAGCCAGGAGTATGAGATTCCACATGTTGTGAACCTGGCACAGAAAGGCTTAAGAGATGCCACATGTTGTGAGCCTGGCACAACCAATGCAGTCACGAGCTCACAGCCACAGCGACTACATCCGATCAACAGTCATTCCTGGATTCTGAGGGCTCTTGGGGCCCTACTCCTCCCTGTGGAACTATTGGCAGTGACGGATTCTGGAGAGGGTCAATCACTCCCTTCAGCTGTATACTCAATAAAAGTTTCCAAATTCATGGTCACAATGACAATTCTGGTTAAACTTCATGAATTACAGAAGGGGCTTTGGGGGGTAATAGGAATGGGAGGGGGATTAACAAAAGGGGTGGGTTATAATAAGCAGAATACACTTTTCATTTTTAATGCTATTTCCTGTTTTTGTGTCGTTTATGATGTGTTGGAAGAATGCATGAACCACAGCACATGTGTGATAGTCAGAGGACAACTTTGTGAAGTGTTAGCTCTCTCCTTCAATTTTTTTTTATTTGAATCACTGCTTGGCCAATCACTTAAGTGTATTGCTAGCTAGCTCTTACCTCTAGAATTAACCCATTTCCAGTATTTTATATTTTACCATGAGGCTCATGGCCTACCGGCAAGGTTCCAGCATATCTGTCTCTGGCTGCAGCTCCATGGCTTCTCTCTCGACTCCACCCTCTTTCTCACAGCATTCAGTTTAGTTTTCCCCACCTAGTTCTGTTCTGCCCTGCTCTGCTATAGGCTCAAAGCAGTTTCTTTATTAGCCAATTCTCCTTCCAATTTTAGGTGGGTTCCAGGATCAAACTGCAGTCATCAGCTGGTACAGAAAGCGCTTTGTCCACTGAGACATCCAGCTGGCCCCAAAACACAGAGAATACATTCTATATATGTCTCAATTTGCCAAAGAACCCAATTAATAAGATGGCTTTTAAGACCTCTGGGAAGGACTCAGTGAGGTTTCGACTTCAGATTCCTCACAGTATGACCTATTCACTGTGCAGGGACTCTGCCCATATGGGAGAATCATATGGGAGAATCGGATTATAGTAACTGTTAGGCCTGTGAATCAATATTTATTGGAGTCTGTTGACAGCTATTATGAATTAGCATCTACTGTACTGTTTTTTTTTTCATCTGACTTCATTATTTGCAGCTTGCATACTTAAATTAAACAATTCTGTAGGGAGGAAATGATTTTTATATGAACTTTATTCAAATAATGCTTTGCGAATAGAATTCTTGCTGGAAAAGGGCAAGGAAGAACATACAAGTCAGAACTGTCTCCTACTAGATGAAATGTTGCCTTGGCTTAAAGGAGGCAAGCACATGAATAAATCTTTAAAACCACCATAGCTTTTGTCTTGGATCAACAGCATTCTGCTTTAAGCAACGTAATGTCAGTCAGTGAGCAGCTCTGTTTTCTGGATTTGCTCATTTAGCCTGTGAGATCCTACTGTTAACAACGGAGACACTCTGCATTGTAAACAAATTTCATAATGTGTTTTCTTATTATCTTTGTGTAGGAAACAACCTACTGCATAAAACAACATTTGTACCTATGAACACTTCTGTTTTCTTAGAATAGCAATTCTGTCATTTATAGCTGACAGCGGTGCTCAATAATGTAGCCCCTTGGACCCAAGTTATTCCTATGTTAAGTACAAAGTGAAATATTTAGACTTATCACATAATTCTCTAATTGTGTAGAAACAACTTTTATTTTGTATCCATTTTTAAAGCTTGATCAATGTTGCCTCGATGTCCCACACTCTATCCTACCATAGAGATTTCCACACTACTTACCACTACCATGTTTATAACACAAGGAAAGGGAACTAAGCTAGAGATCCATCAACAGATGAATGGATAATGAAAATGTGATAAATACACAAAAGGGAGCAATATTCAGATGTAAAGAAAATGATTTACTCAGAAAACATATTAAGTGAGATGACCTAAATCTCACAAGTTGTCCCTCATATGTGGATCCTAAACTATAACGTATCCATGTGTATATGTAAACAAACGTATGTGTAGGTGTACTGTAACGTTTGGAGAAGGGACCTAGAAAGGGCAACAGTCAATGTAAGAAAGGGCGGAATGCAGGCAAAAGGGCTGCAGAGTATCACAAGAACACATAAAGCTTGTTCTTCTAGTTTCAAAGCTGTCCATTTCTCTTTTGTGGCAGGTAAGTGATTAAGACAGTCAATGTTCAGTACAGAGTTTGGACGGAGCCACATATGTGTTTGAGTGGCTTCCTGAATCTAGCTGCACAGTGTTTTTATTTGTAGGATCATCACAACATCACAATAAATTTTAAAATTTTATTTTAGCCGGGCAGTGGTGGCACACACCTTTAATCCCAGCACTTGGGAGGCAGAGGCAGGAGGATCTCTGTGAGTTTGAGACCAGCCTGGTCTACAAGAGCTAGTTCCAGGACAGTCTCTAAAGCTACAGAGAACTCTAACTCGAAAAAAAACGAAAAAACAAAGAAGAAGAGGAGGAGGAGGAGGAGGAGGAGGAGGAGGAGGAGGAGGAGGAAGAAGAAGAAGAAGAAGAAGAAGAAGAAGAAGAAGAGAAGGACTAGGAGGAGGAGGAGGAAGAATTATTTAAATAACTTTTTTTCAGGGTGTGTGTGTGTGTATGTGCATTCAGTGTACCCACACCTGTATGCCACATATAGGCAAGAGTTTTTGGAGTTCAGAAGAGAGTGTCAAATCTTCTTTTGGAGCTTCTATTGCAGACCGCTGAGAGAACCTGAGGTGGTGCTGAGGATGGATTTAGGTCCTCTGAAGGAGCAGTCAGCACTCTTAACTCCTCATACGTCTCACCAGCCCACCTTTACAGGAATTTCTGAGGCGCAAAAGTAAAGTCATAATTTATAAGGGATATGAGGATCAAATCTTTGGAAAATTATGCTGGACACAGCAGTGACAGGACGAAAATGTTACACTACATCAAATGAGAACATGCTACAGTCAGAGATCAATAACTGGAAGCTATTTCCTTCACTTAAATCATAGAACCACAACATGTTACTATTAAAAATGACCTCAATAAATAAATAACTTTATCTACTATCAGTACTTAATACTTGCTAAATTAATAATATTTCCCACTTCTAGTAATGGATTTCATTAGAAAAATTATCTAGGACCTGGGAACCGTCTCAGAATTTAAAAACACTAGCCACTAAACGTGACTACCTGAGTTCAGTCCCCCAGACCCTCATGGTGAAATGAGAAAACTGAATAGCAAAAGGTGTCCTCTGACCTCTAATCATGCATCATGGCAATGGTAGACACACGCACATGCACACAAAGTAAATAAATATACAAATAAATTGATTAAAATTCAAAAGTTAACAATAGACCCAATTTAAGGGAGGGTCAGGCAGGAGAGCAGAGGAAAAGTGAAGGAGAGAGATGGGGTGACAGAACTCCATCAACTTGAGCAACGCCAAGAGTTTTAAGGCCGCAAAACTGCATTCCACTGAATCATAGGAAAATCCCAATACCGTGCACACTACGAACTCCAAGCCTTATCTCATAGATCACAGAAGGTAAGACAACAAATGATTCGATTTGGGAGCCTGAATAAACTTCTCAAAGTGATTTATAGAAAATAACTCCAAACAGATCAGAGGAGGATGAAACCGAGAGGGGAGTGCTAAGGTTCTCCCGAATATGTGGGGCGATAAGGACATTGAAGGCATCCAGTAGGCTCGGAATTTCTGAGACACAGAAAGCTAATTTGAGAGAAAGCAGGCATTAGGTCAATAAAATTTGATGAGGTGACATGAAGTAAAGGTTTTCTCTCTTCTGCTTCTGGCTTGAGAAACTGTAAAAAAATATATATAATGGGTAAGAAATAGAAACTGATGGGGAAGGACAGAGGCAGAGAGCAAGGAAGGAGATATCTTGATTGATGGAGCCATTATGGGGCTAGAAAGAAACCTGGCACTAGAGAAATTCCTAAGAATCCGCACGGATGACCCCAGTTAAGACCCTAAGCAGTAGTGGAGAGGGTGCCTGAACTTGCCTTGCCCTGTAGTCAGAATGATGAGTGTCTTAAATGTCACCATAGAACCTTCATCCAGCAACTGATGGAAACAGAGGCAGAGATCCATAGTGGAGCACTGGGTTAAGTCCCCAAAGTCCAGTCAAAGAGTGGGAAGGATGAGAATATGAGCAAAGATGTCAAGACCATGATGGGTTCACCCACTGAAACAGCTTACCTGAGATCTTGGGAGCCCACCAACTCCAGCCGGACAGGAAAGGAATCAGCATAGGACCAAACTAGACGCTATGAATGTGGGTGACAGTTATATGGCTGGGGCAGACTGCGGGGCCACTGGCATGGCACCAGGATCTATCCCTAATGCTTGTACTGGCTTTTTGGAACTCATTCTGTTTGGAGGGCTACCTTGCTTAATCAACTAACTGCCTTGGTCCTACCTCAAAGCAATGTGCTAGACTTTGTTGATTCCCCAGGGAAGCCTTATCATCTCCGAGGAGTGGATGCAGGGTGGGGTGGGGGGAAGGTGGCGGAACAGGAGGAAGGGAAGAAGTGAGAAATAGAAACCACAGCCATGTTGAACGCTGGCAGAAAATCCTCAATAGTGAAAATAATACAGTAGAGCAACGTGAAAAGCAAAGAAATATGAGGCACGAAAGGTAATTTCTAGACCCCGAGAAAATAATTTAAAAGGGAGAAGAGAGGGGTAGATTGAGATGGGTTAGTGAAAATGGAAATGGAAGAGGCAGCAACATCCAATCAGAGTTCAATCGTCATATCAAGGAAGACGGAATATTCATGTAAAATTACCATGATTTAGTAGCATCCGTAACTTGACTTGGAAAAGAGATGTCTGTGCATCTCAGTGCAGATGCTCCAGATGTTCTAAAACTCCTAACTCTTTAATCACAGTAATAAAACCATTCTGCCAAAAGGTTACGCTGGAGAGATGGAAACCGCGCGGGTCCTGAATTCTTTCTCTCGTTTTCCTCTCCCAATACAAGAGAAGCCAAAACTGAAAGCTAGCAATGAGTCACAAGCACAGACTGTGAGCTGAGACCACGATAAGTGAGGGCAGTCTGGGTTCACATCCGGAGCTTGTAAGCTCCAAATGGGTAGACGTGTATGTGCTTGCCACACATTTTACAAGTGCTGAAGTTTAGAAAAAGGCAGAATATAAGGATAAGTAACCAGAATGGCAATTACCCATGCTTAAATTATACAAGAGGCCTTTGGTAGTAAGAGAAAAAGTTGAAACTCTGAGAAACTTGTGTGGGAGTCCGGAAAGATGGTAATCTATCCAGAAAGCAAACGTAAAACTAGGAAGGGTCTCTTGCTGTAACCAGTGGTCTTTATTTTCCCCTCTCTTTTGATGATACATATTCTCAACCATGAGGCCAGCAGACAGAGGTATACAAAAATAAGGACCTCATTGGAGATAAGAACCTAAAAGCTAGTGGTTCTGACACCTTGAGGTATAGGGTAATTACCCGGTGAACTGTTAAAACATTGACTTCTGGGGCCTGCCCTTGGCATCTGACCTGTAGCCTGAGGAGCTGTTCTCCTATATCCTCCTGGATGACATACGATGCTCGTATGGGGACTACAGTGGGAATCACCACTCTGAGTCCTTGTGAGTCCTTGGCTCCTATCCATGGATGCTGGCTAGAATAACTTAAACAGCTTTGAAGAAAACAAAAACCCTTATGGCTAAGCCAACAGACTGGGAATGTATGCTGATAGCTCCATTTTTAGACATTTCCTGGATAACTCACTATGTTAACATGGCTCACAATTACTAATGCATATGGACATAAGTGTAAGTAGTAAATGATGAAGTTCTTTCTGGATTCAGTGAGCCCTCTCCCTGAAAGCACGCTGAGTTTTCTCTTTAAACTGATGGGTTATATTCAGCTATGGTTCTGATAACAGTGATGTCACGGTTTTTACGAAAACTCTGAAGTCATATTATTGTGTCTGTGAGTTGATAAATGGTGCATTTAGATGTTAAGAAAGAGCATATTACCGGCCCCAGGAAGCTTGTTTTAGACACATAATGTTAGGAAGGTGATGAGCTCCACATAAATTGACTTAAAAGGCCATGGGAAGATCCATGATCCTACCCTACCTTTAATAGTTCCTTGATGCCCAAACCAACACCTGTGATGAATCTGTCTGCTCGGCTGAATGAGATCTTCAGGACACCCACAGTTCCCTATATAACCCTTCATTTCACTGCTACTGATGTTAGAACTCTTATTCTATCTTTCTGACAACGGTAAAGGTCACGGAAACAGGGATGGAATCATTTCCAAAAGTCAATTTCCAGTGCTTGTAAGCATAATCACAAAACTCGGGCTTAAAATCAACATCTCATGATCAACTTCTTCAACCAACAATCATTTAAAACACATACAGCTGTTATCATAAGCAAGAAAGTTAGACCAGCTTCCTGTCGCAGCCGCCATCAGAGAGGAGCAGCCATGGCCCTGCGCTACCCCATGGCCGTGGGCCTCAACAAGGGCCACAAGGTGACGAAGAACGTAAGCCAGCCGAGGCACAGCCGGCGGCGCGGGCGCCTCACAAAGCACACCAAGTTCGTGCGGGACATGATCCGGGAGGTGTGCGGCTTTGCGCCCTACGAGTGGCGCGCCATGGAGCTGCTCAAGGTGTCCAAGGACAAGCGTGCGCTCAAGTTCATCAAGAAGCGGGTGGGCACGCACACATGCGCCAAGAGGAAGCGGGAGGAGCTGAGCAACGTGCTGGCCGCCATGAGGAAGGCGGCGGCCAAGAAGGACTGATCCCCTCCCTGTTCTCAATAAACGTTGCTGTGGCGAAAAAGAAAGAAAGAAAGAAAGAAAGAAAGAAAGAAAGAAAGAAAGAAAGAAAGAAAGAAAGTTAGACCATCAAGCTGTCACCTCATAGCCACTCTTTGAATAATCATTATGGGTAAGTATTTGACAAATCCTAAAAATATGTACACTAGACAGAGCACGGAGAATGTGAATGCTAGATCGGTTGAAACTGATTTACAAACGGCAGCCACATTAATGAGAAAGAACAGTCACAGGAAGGGCAGTGAAGACTCACCAAGAGGACAAGCTTCCAAGAGATGGGCCAAAGCATCTCAGACACTACCAAACCTTAGCTATCCTTGCATCGACCATGCCTAATATGTTAATGTTAGATTTTCATTACACAGTTTTAATAAAACATTTTACTTATGTGTGTACAATACAGGATACACTAATCTTGAGAATATAGTTAACATAAATATGTTAAACATGGAGCATGCTATGGTTTATGTATGATGAAGCTTTTGATCCCACGGTTCTCGTCTCCAACAAACCAATGCGCTATTATCAGCATGCCAATTTTAATAGCACCTTAAAGATGAAAGTTTTGGTCTGTGTCAGGACTGCCAGGTGATTCAAAACAAAATGACAGCGTTAGAAATCAACTTCATGGAATCTTAGCAATAAATAATGAAGACATTTAACGCACAGAATGCATTTTCATCTGTAACACTACAGTGACAGTAAAAACATTATAAAGAACGCTTGCTCTTCTACCACGGTTATGCGAATCCATCCTCATTGCAGCTTTTGTTAATATACATGAGTAAACTATCTTGTACCAATGTTTATGTCTATAGGGATGCTTACATATTCAATTTTCTCCTAAAAGATTAAAGTTTAAAATAAACTACAGTACCATTTTAGTATTTTATGGACAAGTTGAATAACCTTCCTCTCAAGTAGAATAGCGAGGCTGATTTGCCAATGTCTATTTAAAGAGATGGATGTTTTTAATTCCACCAGGCTGAATTGCAAAGGAGCCCAGAGATAAGCGGCATGCGGTTTTCAGGTATGTGACAGAACGACCATTAAGCACCCTTTGCTCTCTTAACTATGGGAGTCCTTATCTGATCCTCACAGAGGTTGGGCCAGGCCTGGTAATTATACTCTCTAAACTATATCTTTATTGCAGGCTAAATCTCTGTTTGTGTCTCTTTGTGTTTGAGGTCTGTACTTATTTATTCTCTCAAACAGATTGCCCAACAGGAAGCAGAAAGCTCAAGTTCTTTACAGCTGAGAGATCCTTGCCTGGAAAGAAGACACCAGTTTTCTCCAGAACCAGCAGATGGTTACACCCCTAGAAGTTTCCAAAGAGAAGTCACCTCTACCATGGAGGATTTCTCTAACAAATGGGAAGACACATGGAGAAAGAAGAAGACAAGGCAAAGGCAACCTATTTATGTACTTTGTTCTTGATGTCATCAAAATAGCCCAAGTCACAAAATAAGTCACTAAAGCAGGGATAAGTCAGAAACCAAGAGAGAGATGAACATAATAAATGGCACTGGAGAACAAAGTAACTTCACCTTTAAATTGGAAGCTTGGGATTTTAGCATTTGTGTTGGTTCATCTTCATTGCCATTCGTGGATTCAGAATCACCCAGAAGACACACCCCTGAGGGTACCTAAGAGAACATTTCCAAAGGGACTAAAGGGAGAAAGGAAGGGCTACCCTGAATGTGGATGATACCAATCTATACATCATCAGTACTGACTGAGTAAAAATGAACAGACCTGGCTGGCTCTATTCTATTCTTCCTGCTGTTCTCAGATGCGAGGAGTCCCACGTGCATGCTAGAGCTACCACACACTCTGCACACCTTCCCTGCCATGGCAGATGGTACCCTCTTAACTAGGAGCCAAAAGAATTATTTCTTCAGCAATGTTGCTTTCTGCCAGCAATTTGATTACAGAGACAAGAAAGTAACTAGTAACAGCATTTCAGTAGAAGTAATTTTATTTCTGCTATGTTTTCCACACCCGTATAGCAACAGCTAGCAGGAACTAAGGGAAAAAATAAAGTATCACTTTAAAAACGTCCAAATAATCACCTGCTAGGGCATCTACGCTTCAAAGTAAAATAATTTAAACTAAGAAGAACATATATCTTTCAGGCAGCTAGAAACACATTTCTGACAGTTATCAATTTTGCAATATGACAACCTTTTTGATTTCCATTTTTTCATTTCACTCTATTTTCTTTGATGTCATTCAAAATTGGGCAATGCTTTAGGCACCTGGGGAGCATAGACCCTATTAGAGATCCCAGTTCAATTATCAACTCCATTGGCGAAAGTTCTGAAATCTAAGAACATATTCAGTAAATTATATCACTTTCTACATAAGGCTAGTGTGAATATAAAAAAACAATTCCTGGTTTAATGGGTTTTAGTGCATAATACAATCCAATAAAATATAATGCCTATTATTATTTCCGAAATATAAGTTTGTAAAAAATTTATCCTATGATATAATTAATGATCTATTATGATATTAAAAACAAAACCCACAATCACCTTATGGTACATTTCTTTGATTCCCTGAACATTGGCGGAAAATGCAAAAGGAAGAGTTCCAGGCAAGTCCAACCTCAGCTTCCAAGAGAGACTTGGCAAAGGGTCTCAGTGGTAGAAGAAGCTAGTGGTAGAAATGCGTCGAGCATGTGCAAGGACCTAGAGCCAATCCCAGCACTACCAAACCAAAGAGTAAGAAGAATAGTGGGAGAAAACAGAACTGAGCAGATACAATGTGAACACTGTATCTGAGGACATGTCTATTATTGTAAAAGAGAACGGGACAAAATAATGTCATCAGTGAAAGAACGGCACACTTCCAGTAAATCCGTTTCAAACCCTAAAGCTAGGGCGTGTCTAGTGAAGATCTGAATTTGAGAGGGACCAAAGCTCATGTTTTTCACATAACAAGTTCTCAAGTCCCTGACCATTTCAATTCTTTTTCCATCTGTAAGAAGTATGGATCTGTTGTGATTACACACACCAGTAATCTCAGCATTCAAAATGCCAATGCGGGGTGACAGCTGGTTAAAGTAAAGCCAGGACTACATAATAAGACAATGCATCAAAAATAAAATAAATTACAAAGCCATATGCATTGCATTTCTTCCCATCCAGTGTAAACGCCACAGCTCTGCAGGGGCCCAGTTTACATCTTTTGTTACTCTTCTTCAAGGCTAAATTAAAGGAATTGAGACTAGTGAATCATACTAAGTTTTTGATATGAGATTTCCCTCTGTATGCTGTGATTACCATTAAGGAATAAAGAAACTGCTTTGGGCATATAGCAGGGCAGAACTTAGCTAGGCAGGGAAAACTAAACTGAATGCTGGGAGAAAGAAGGGCAGAGTCAGAAAGAAGCCATGTATTCCCCCCAGAGACAGACGCCAGAACTTTAGCTGGTAAGCCACAGTGACATGGTGATACACTGATTAATAGAAATGGGTTAAATTAAGATGTAACAGTTAGTCAATAAGAAGATAGAGCTAATGGGCCAAGCAGTGATTTAATTAATACAGTTTCTGTGTTGTTATTTGGGGGGTGAACAGCCGAGAACCAACAAACAGCCTTCCTTCAACAAGGATTTGTTGAATAGATTATTGTTAGTTGAATGGGAAAAAAATGATGAGATGAATAAATGAATTAAACTGTCATTTAATAGGGGACATCTTCAAAATAATGAAATAACAGAAGAAATAAAAATTTAGTAAAAAGTACCTAAGTTACTATCCACAACTTACACGCTGTGGTTGTGGAGGCAAAGGACAGCTGAGTGCCATAGTCTGTACATGGCTTCACATCCAGACAGTGAGCTGCTGAGGCCAGAGGATGCCAGAGTCACAATCATTGGCCGAGCCAGGGCAAGCCACATTCCACAGAATACACTGTGGCAAGTGACCGCGATCGTAGGTTAGAATGATTTTGTTTCATAAATGTGTGGCTTCCATTGGTGCATTTCTGCTTGGTTTATAGAAGATGTATGGGAAAGAGTTTGGGAACAGTTACATTAGAGGATGCCACCATCCGGAAGTAGAGTCTCAAAGAGGAGAAATTACTCAATCTAAATCCACTCAGCTTTTGTGGTTCCATGGAAATCTTAAGATAGTTCTCCTATTTCTGGAAAGAACAAGATGGAGGCTTTGATTAGGATTGCACTGAATTTGTAATCAAATTTTGGTGAAGTGACCATTTTCACTATATTAAATCTACCAATCCATGAGGATGAGATGTCTATTCTCTAGAATATTCACATATCTCTTTCTTTAATGGGTTAAAGCTTTCATTGTGTGGGTAGGAGGTGAGAAGAATCTGAAAGGAGATAGGGGAAGGAAACATGATCAGACTGTATTGTATGAAAACATTTATTTTCAACAAAAACAAAAAACCCTACTAAAATTGTTTCCACTGTATTGGCCAATCACTCCCATGGCTAAGCTGATTCCTAGATATTTTCTTTTGTTTGAGGCTACTGTGAATGGAGTGTACCATGCTCTCTTTCTTCATAGGTTGATTGTTGAGGTAGATAAAATCTATTGATCTGTGCAAGTTAATTCTCTATCTTGCTCCATTATTCAATGTGTTTGCCATTTCTAGACATTTTGTAGAGATTTTGGAGATCTCTATGCTGTATGCAAATAGGGATAGCTTGACTTCTTTTTCCAATTTGGATCCCTTTCATTTCTTTCTCTTCTACACTCACAATATTAGAAAGGAGTAGGGGTAGAGAATCGCCCTGTCTCATTCCTGACTTCAGTGGGATTGCTTCAAGACTTGCTCCATTTAGGATGCTGCTGCTGTGGGTTTCTTGTGCATAGCTTTCAGTATGTTGAAGTATGCTCCCTCTTGTCCTACTTTCTCCAGGACTCTAATCATGAAGGAATGTTGGATTTTGTTAAAGGGTTTTTCCTGCATCAATGGAGACAATCATGTGATTTTTTTTCCTTTGAAGTTTATTTATGTTGTTTATTATATTTATTGACCTGCATGTGTTAAACCATTCCTACAGTTCAGGAATCAGGTAGATCAACTTGGTCATAGTGTATAATGTTTTTTACATATGTCAGTATTTTGTTTGCAAGTATTTTGTTGAGTTTTTCTGAGTCTATGTTCACCACAGTTATGGGCCTGCAGCTTCTTTTTGTTGCTGTTTCTTCGCCAGATTTGGATACTAGAGTGTTAGAGGCTTTCTTTCTGTTTGTCATCATCTTTTTCTTTTCTTCCTTCCCCTCCTTTTTTCTTGTTTAAAATGGATTGACTGACTGTATATCTTCTTTAAATGCCTAGTAGAATTCTGCTGTAAGTCCATCTGGCCCTGGACTATTTCCTTTTTTAAGCTGAAAAGGTTTTATTGCGCTTTCAATCTCCTCATTAGGTCTGTTTAGACTGTTGACTTCTTGATTTAATTTTGATGGTTTGGATGAATCTAGGAATGCATTCATTTCTTTTAGGCTTTCCAACTTAATACAGTACAAGTTTTTAAATATTCCCTTAATTAATATACATTATTCTGAATCGCTCAAAGACTCAACATTCTGACACCCTCTTCTATTCCATAGATACTAGCTTAGCCATGTTCACTGCTGCACCATTCATAATGTTTAAGAAATGGAAACAACATAAATGTCCCTCAACCGACAAACAGATAATGAAAATGTATTGCCTATATATTATGGAACACTATTCAGCTCTAAAGAAAAACGAAGTTATGAAATTTGTAGGTAAATAGGTGGAACTAGAAAAGATTATACTTAGTGACAAACAATAAATGTTGTCTCTCATCTGAGACTCCCAGCTCCAAGTCTTCAGATGTAAATACATATTCTGGAGTAACTGCAGAAATTAGGAAGATAAGAGGAGCCATTTTAGGGTGGGGTATCAATAGAGACTGGAATAGCAAGGAACAAGAGATCTGAAAGGGAAATGAAAAGAACAGGGACCCTTTAATTAGGGACATGGAGGGAAAAAAAACAGGGAGGACGGTAAAATAAATGTACATATATTGGTGTATAAATAAATGTACATATTTTAAATGGAAATTCCCACCTAGGCTGACAATGCCAAGAACCACAGAACATCTAACAAAATCTCAATACCAACCATGAGAAGTCCTCTTCTGAGTTGTTCATCAGGGTTTTCCAGTGTTTCCCAAAACGCTGTAGGCTGCTAATAGTACACTTGGTTGCCCTACAGAAGTAAAGGCAAGTGCCCATAGCTGAAGATACAAAGTACTTCAGGCACAGTGCCCAAAGGCCCTGAAGGACCTCCTCCCAGAGGACTAGCTTTCATGGAAAGAGGAGGAGGCATGTCATCTCCAAAGGAGGGAAGGACTGTTGGTTAACAGTCCCATGCTTCTATGATGCCTGTGTAATACAACGACGGCCAAGCATCATACAGTAACACGGATGGTGCGGCCGTGGCACGTAAGCCTTGGTGCTATTAACAGTTGTCTAATTGGACCTTAGACCCCCTCAACAGGGGCTTACAGAGACTAAACTGCCAACCAGAGAACGTGCGTGATTGGGTCGAGAAAAAATTAATTAATTAAAAAGACCTATTCAGCAAGAGAGAAATCATGCGTAGGTCTGGTAACTCGACCAAATTCCCCAGGCCAGGGAAATCTTGAAGGAGAACCTACAATCACCATTTACTAAACCTACAGTATAATCCCTGACAACATTCTAAATATTTATCCTCACACCCACCCCTTCATCAAAGAAACTTCTCTTTGCGACAGATGGAAATCATTAAAGAAAATCACAACCAATCAAAATGTGGAGTGACGAAGGATAGTCCCAAGGGATACATCTACAATGCAACTCCTATAGCTAAAGGTCCCCGATCATTGAAGAAGAGAGAGTGGGAAGACTGTAAGACTCGGAGGATTGGGAGTTTTCTCTGAAGCCATGTCTCCTGGGAATGGTACAAGCTACAGCCATAAAGGAGTCCCAGTAGACATGACTGGCTAACCATGTGCCGAATGAGGACAATACACATGCTAGCATGGACGACAGGAAGCCCAGGAAGCCTCGAGCCTACACAAATAGCTGTAAGTAACTAATCAATGCTGGGGGCAGTTGCAATTGTCTTCTCCGAGGACACGCACATCTACTAGGTATCCGATACCAAACAGTCAGCCCTGAAACACACAAAGAAGTGACATGATTCAGACTGAGTGGACGGTACTCACATATTTAGGAGTGTGCTTGCATGGAGGTAGGTATGTACATAATAACAATTGATGAAAAAAGAGATCACGAATTTAAAAGAGAACAAGGAAAGTTATATGGAAGGGTTTGGAGGAAAGAAAGGGAAGCGGGAGATGTTATAATTACATTAGAATCTGAAAAATAAAAAAAAATAAAAATGAATAAACTAGGGCTTATCAATGCATGATGGAAACACAACCCATTCATCTGGTCTCTACAACTCTCTGAACGGCAACATCTCTGTCCTAACCAGATCTCTGGAATAATAAATTCACAGGAAAAGTCTTCTTAAAAATTCTCTGTGGTTTTAAATACAAACAACAAATATTTAGTGTATGGGTTACTACAACAGATGATGCGCCACACAACTGCAGCTTTCTGGAATGCTTTCTTTTGCTAGAAATAAAAACAGGAAAGGTTTTCCCTCCGTATAATCCCTGGCAAGTTCTCACTTGGCTTGTTGGATAGTTTCAGCTATAGAGCTCTCTCTCTAAAAAGAGAAACTGAGCTGACTGAGCGTAGGATTATGGGGGCTGTGGGAGTACTAGACAGTCCCGTCTGGCTGGGCAGGCAATGGCAATCAGAGCATGGTGCCTCTACCCGTCCAGGAACTCTGTGTCAAACAGGACATTCTCCTCCATAGAAATTAAGACACAATGGCCCTTTCCTGATAGGTCTCTCCATGCCTCGTTTCTCATCCTCCCTCAGGAAATACACACTCTAACTGAAGGAATTCAAATGTTGACTCTGGGTGTTGCTCCAGATGCACCGAGCTGTTCTGTGATACTATCCCTTGGTAACAAAGTGAAATTTTCCTTAGGGAGGAAGTTACATCTGAGTTGCATTGTTGTCTCCTCACATCAGACTGACTTGGGGCTGGGGGCGCTGCCCTGTGGATTCAGCACCTGCAGCCTTCAAGGGACACAGAAAGCCTACATCCTGTCAGAGACCATGATGCTCAATGAACACTAACTAGCTCTTACTGAATTGCTCACCAAGTCACTGTCACTGTCATTGGGTAATAAAGGAGCGTGAGAGAATCAGAACCAGAAGGTTTTAGTAGGCTTCTAGTAGGAAAAGGAAGGTGCTTCACAACTAGAAACTAGACCAGTCATTTTTAAGGTCTTTACTCAATACCACTTTGCTGCAGAAAGAGGGCTGGCAAGTTAGTTCCTGGGAATAAAATGCACTACGAAGAACGTATTTTAATTGCTCATCATGGGTCCAGCTTTGAACCAGATACTTTCTACAGGTTGGCTCATTTAATCCTTTCAAATACATTGAAATCTGAGTTTAATGATCCTCATATTTCAGACAAGAAAACTGGGCTCAGTGAAATGAGCTTGTATGAAGTTGTGTCGTTAGTTAAAAGGACTGGCATAGTGAATCATACTTGTGCAGAGACGTGACATTTTCCACAGGGGAACACAGAGACAGTGCCTTGTGCCAAGAATCTGCTGGCCTACCTCTAATGAACATCTCAAATTTTTATTATTTCAAATACTTGGGTCAATTTTTTTCTTACTTATAGAAGATACTCAATCATCTTAAGTATCACACAACCAAATTATAGCTTAGTTACTCTAAACATTCTATTTCAAATCCTAGTATGTTCCAGTAATGTTCCTATTTCCAAAAACTCCAGAGTCCAAATTTCCATTTGGCCTATGTCATCCCCAATAACTAATCACCAATCATCAAGAAAGCAGCCATTACCCACTGAAACTATTCAGATACTGGGCTTAGGACTATGAGAGATACAAAAATACATAAATTAATTTATTATGGAAGGAGCTTAACATCTAGTGGTATTCACACATGTAAGTCATAAAATAAACGATCCAGTTAAATACAAATGGAATTAAAAGGAGAGTAGGCTCTCAGCTAAAAGGGCCATAAATGTTTCATGTGAGAGGTAGTATTTGTCTGGACTCTAAAATACATATTTTAAAAGAAATGTTTGCTCGTGGTAATGTAAACCACATAGAAGAATGGGTAGGGAGAAAGAGATACAATTTTAACACCTCTTGGCATGGTCTGGAAAAAAAATCAGCTGCTATAATTTGTCAAAAAAAAAAGGACTGTAAATACATGAAGAGCAGAGAAACAAGTAAGGAAGACAGAATGGCCAGTGGTGAAGTCCTAGCCAGCAGGGTGTCTTCTGCGAAGAAGTTTAATACAAAGGACTGATTAAGAAGTAGGGCTGCTTCATTACCTCCAATAATTCTCTTAATTCTCTATTAGGTTTCTGTCTGATTGACCTGTCCATTGGAGAGAGAGGTGTGTTGAAGTCTCCTACTACTAATGTGCGTGGTTTGATGTCTGCCTTGAGATCTAGTAATATTTCTTTTACATAAGTGGGTGCTTTTATATTAGGGGCATAGATATTCAGGATTGAGACGTTATCCTGATGAATTGTTCCTCTTATGAGTATAAAGTGTCCATCTCGATCTCTTCTGATTGATTTTAGTTTGAAGTCAGTTGTGTTAGAAATTAGTATGGCCACACCTGCTTTTTTCTTAGGACCATTTGCTTGAAAAACCTTTTCCCAACCCTTTACTCTGTGTAGATGCCTGTCTTTGTGGTTGAGATGTGTTTCTTGCAAACAGCAGAATGTTGGCTCCTGTTTTCGTATCCAATCTCTTAGCCTGTGCCTTTTTATAGGTGAATTGAGCCCATTAATATTAAGTGATATTAATGACCAGTGGTTGTTTACTCCAGTTATTCTTATTGTTTTTGGTAGTAGAGTTTGTGTGTCTCCCTTCTTTGAGTTGTGCTGGTGAAGGGTCGCTAGATGCCTGAGTTATTGTGGGCAGTGTTGGCAATGTTGGATTCCTTGGGTTGTGATTTTCCTTCTATTACTTTCTGTAGGGCTGGATTTGTGGCTACGTATTGTTTAAATTTGTTCTTATCCTGGAATGTCTTGTTTTCTCCATTGATAGTGCACAGTAGCTTGGCTGGGTATAGTAGTTTGGGTTTGCATCCATGGTCTCTTAGTTTCTGCAGTACCTCTATCCAGGACCTTCTGGCTTTCATGATTTCCATAGAGAAGTCAGGTGTAAGTCTGAACGGTTTACCTTTATAAGTTACTTGGCCTTTTTCCTTTGCAGCTCTTAATATTCTTTCTTTAACCTGTATATTTTGTGTTTTGATTATTATATGGCAAGGGGATGTTTTTCTTTGATCCAGTCTGTTTGGTGTTCTGTATGCTTCTTGAATATTCAAGAGAGTATCTTTCTTTATGTTGGGAAAGTTTTCTTCCATAGTTTTGTTAAAAATATTTTCTGGAGCCGGGCGGTGGTGGCGCACGCCTTTAATCCCAGCACTCGGGAGGCAGAGGCAGGTGGATCTCTGTGAGTTCGAGACCAGCCTGGTCTACAGAGCTAGTTCCAGGACAGGCTCCAAAACCACAGAGAAACCCTGTCTCGAAAAAACAAAAAACAAAAAAAAAAATATTTTCTGGGCCTTTGAGCTGTGACTCTTCTCCTTCTTCTATTCCTATTATTCTTATGTTTGGTCTTTTTATTGTGTCCCATATTTCCTGAATGTTTTGTGATGAGAATTTTTGGCTTGGCTGTTTTCTTTGATCAGTGCATTTGTTTTTTCTATGGTGTCCTCAGCATCTGAGATTCTTTCTTCTATCTCTTGTATTCTATTGATTATGCTTGTTTCTGTAGACTCTGCTCGTTGACCTAGATTTTCCATACCCAGCTGGTCCTCAGTTTGTGTTTTCTTCCTTGCTTCCATTTCAGTTTTCAATTCTTGAACTGTTTCCATTACCTGTTTGATCGTTCTTTCTTGGTTTCCCAGGGTATCATGTACGTATTTACTCATTTCTTCAAACTTTTTTTATACTTCCCATCCATTTCTATAATGGTGTTTTTTTACATGTTGTTTAAGGGACTCTATTGCTTTCATAAAGTCAATTTTTTCCACTTCTTCTGTGTTAGGATGTTCAAGTCCTTCTGTTGTAAGATCATTGGGTTCTGGTGTTTTCATATTGTTTTTCAGGTTACTGGGTGAATTCTTGCCTTGGCACCTGCCCATCTCCTCCTATCGATGCGATCTAATGGGTCTTTTAAAATTCGGGATCAACCTACCCCTGGACCCAGCAATACCACTCTTGGGAATATACCCAAGAGATGCCCTATCATACAACAAAAGGATATGCTCAACTATGTTCATAGCAGCATTGTCTATAATAGCCAGAACCTGGAAACAACCTAGATGCCCTTCAATGGAAGAATGGATGAAGAAAGAATGGAATATATACATATTAGAGTACTACTCAGCAGTGAAAAACAAGGACTTCTTGAATTTTGCATGCAAATGGATGGAAATAGAAAACACTATCCTGAGTGAGGTAAGCCAGACCCAAGAAGAGGAACATGGGATAAACTCACTCATATTTGGTTTCTAGCCATAAATAAAGGATATTGAGCCTATACTTAGTGATCCTCAAGAAGCTAAATAAGAAGGTGAACCCAAGG
This sequence comes from Microtus oregoni, assembly GCF_018167655.1. NCBI lineage: Eukaryota > Metazoa > Chordata > Mammalia > Rodentia > Cricetidae > Microtus > Microtus oregoni. The sequence goes on from NW_024543077.1 coordinate 24,598,231, forward strand.
AAAAACATATAGGCATCCTCCTGAATATTAACCTTCATCAGGCAATGAAAGGAGACAGAGACCCACATTGGAGCACCAGACAGAAATCTCAAGGTCCAAATCAGGAGCAGAAGGAGAGAGAGCATGAGCAAGGAACTCAGGACCGTGAGGGGTGCACCCACACACTGAGACAATGGGGATGTTCTATCGGGAACTCACCAAGGCCAGCTGGCCTAGGTCTGAAAAAGCCTGGGATAAAACCGGACTCGCTGAACTGAGGACTACTGAGAACTCAAGAACAATGGCAATGGGTTTTTTATCCTACTGCACGTACTGGCTTTGTGGGAGCCTAGGCAGTTTGGATGCTCACCTTACTAGACCTCGATGAAGGTGGGTGGTCCTTGGGACTTCCCACAGGGCAGGGAACCCTGATTGCTCTTTGGGCTGACAAGGGAGGGGGACTTGATTGCGGGAGGGGGAGGGAAATGGGAGGCAGTGGTGGGGAAGAGACAGAAATCTTAAATAAATAAATGGCTCAGAAGTCCAAAAAAAAAAAAAAAGAAGAAGAAGAAGAAGAAGAAGGGCTGCTGCCCGTGCCCCAGGGATATATCTGAAGGCATACTGTGCACAGCACATGCTTGGTGCTAGGACAGAGGAGTAAGGATGAGCGTGCTTTTCTGTTCTCCTGGAAGTCTTGGGAAGACTTTAGAAACATTTATCTTGCAAGGTCTACTGATATCAGCCTGTGATCCCAGGACTTGGCTGTGAGGCTGAGGCTGGCCTGGGCTCCATCGTGTAGCCCTACCTTACAGGTATGGGGGGAAAGGGAGGAGGAGGGAGGGAAGGAGGGGGGGAGGGAGGGAAGGAGGGGGGAGGGAGGGAGGGAGGGAGGGAAGAAAAGCAAAGAAACTTTGGGGGCAAGAAATACTGCTCAGAAGCTTCTGTACATTTCAGGCATAAAATGAAGTCTGGATGTTTGTCAACAGCAGAATTCATAGAAATCCAACAATCTCACTCTAACCAAATGAGGAATGAATTAAAAGCGAGACAAGGTATGCATCTTCTTCAAATTTGGGTAGTAATTAAAGGCTTTAAACAGTAACCACAGCTGATAAGTCCTAAAGAACTCAACGTGAAAGCATGGCTTCAGCAGTCTGTGAGAAGAGAGAGGACAGCTTCTTTATCACTTCAGACTCAGAACAAGAACACCTACATCTTGTCAAACGTAAAGGAACAATTTACCACAAGACACCATCAAAACGAAAAGACAAGCCACTAATGGAGTGAAGACCATTGAAATTCATAACCCCAAGAAGGAAAGCAATGTGACATCCAGAGTACCTAAATCAATGAGTTCAAATGAACAGCAGTGAGAGAGGAAAGGTTAATAGGAGAGAAACCAACCACCGTCCCAGCTAAAATGTTAATAAGAAGGAAAACCTAGCCAGCATTCCTAGCCGTCTTCGGGAACAAATTAATGCTACAATGAGATACCGTCTCACATCCACGCGATTAGCAAAACACAAAGTGCATCACCAAGGGTTGGCAAGGATGCGGAACAAAAGGACCTCTTGTGGTCTGTGGGCTGGAATATAAAGAGATGCTACCAATTCTGGTACTCAGACATAATCTGCCAAGTGTGCAAGTAAGATGCCGTCCTCTTAAAACTGTTATGGTGAGCAATGACCCTAAGGAGCTCTCCTTTGTTAGCGTAAGCAAAGAGCAACAGAATAATGAAAGCAGTCTTGTTTTTAAGCAGCATAAACTCCCATCAAGAAAATGAAACATGACATAGCCATAGACTAGAATAGTAGGGAGCAGTAAAGTCGCACAAACTGAACCTGTACATAACACATTTTGGGTTAATAAAAAAGAGCTGAAGAATGCAAAGAGCATGCCGGTATTTTTATAGAGCCTAAAATCCAGACTATGGTGTTTAGATGTATGTTAGCATATAGCAAAGCATACAAGACACAGGGAATGGTAAGGATACAAAATGGCACGTAGAGTACCCAGTAGGGGAGATGAATTTGTAAAATACACACAACACTGTGCACAGGGACTAGTTCACAACCTGGGTAGGAGGCATGAGGCATTTATTTCATTCAATGGTATTTAACTTTTTGATAATATCAAAGTCTTTAATTATAGTTTTAGTAATATGGAACTGAAAACAGTATAACTCCCACATAAGAGAAGACAGTCAAAAATTACTAGAAAAATTTATTTTCTCACATACCTATCTCCCTATACCCATTATTCAAAAAGTGTCCCAAAGATATTGGTCTAGTTCTGGGATATGGTCGTCCAAACGACCCCGTCCTCCAAGCTCTGCCTATTTATAATCTATGAATGGCTGCTCCTAGAAAGTCTACACATTCCTATTCAAGTATTAAGCCCTCTATGGTAGGTCCCTATCAGTAATATCACCATCCTCCAGAATCAAATTCATCAGCACAAGGATGAAGCTTACCCCAGAGACCAGGAACATGCGTTGCCAGATTTCTACAGACATTTTACCCAGCCTGCAAGCCATATGCTTTGATTGAATTCTTTCTAATCCATGACGCTTCTAAGACTTTCTTCCGAAGCCTCCCATAATGCTTTGATTCTTTGATAAGCCCCACAAATACAGTGAAGTTTAAAATAAATACAATAAATATGACTGGTGAGCCCGTATGTTTGAACAGTTGGTTTTATTCTATAACCCAACATGTTATTACTAATTATTCCCTTCATCTTTTTGTTTGTTTCTTTGATGGGTTTTCACTCTGTAGCCCAAGTTAGCCTGAAATTCACTGTTGTCAAGACTGACCTTGAACTCACAGCAATCCACCTACTTCAGCCTCCCAATGTTTTCTGTGTTTTAATCTTATCCTCTAGATTGCATTTTATGTTGGTCCATGATTTGAAGCATGCCTTGCACTTCTGTATTCTCCATCATAGTAAGTACCCAAGAAATAGCACACATGTTTTGATTTCCTCATTATTAGACATAATATATAGTTACCAATATCTGATAGTGACTGTGCAAATTCTGGAGGATTCTAACCAGCAAGGTAAACTACTTCAAATCACTGGCATATGCATGTGAATTCAGCTATTATAACTGAGAAGATCGGCTATATCCACATTGACCCTCATCTTTCCTTATGGACCACTCAAAGCTGAACTGTGGACCTGATATCTGATATAAAACAGTCTGCAGTTGGCATGCCAGTGTACCAGGAAGCTAGTCTACCTCCCCATAGTTTTCAAATATGCCAGAAGTCGAGGCTGTGGAGGAACAAATTAAAAAAAAAAAAACTTGAAAGTTGTTTATTGGAAAATACTTAGAAAGCTACACTCCCACTTAGTTTGAGAACTTAGATTCAAATATGATCCACAGAGGGAGCATCATGGTTTGTGCTGAGGGCCTAAACAGAATTCAGCCTTAAGAAAGTCAGCTGAAGGGCTGGAGAGATGGCTCAGCGGTTAAGAGCACTGGCTGCCCTTCCAGAGGACCTGAGTTCAATTCTCAGCAACCATATGGTGGCTCACAACCATCTGTAATGAGATCCAGCACCCTCTTCTGGTGTGTGGGCATATATGCAGGCAGAATGTTATTATTATACATAATAAATAAATAAATAAATCTTAAAAAAAGAAAGAAAAAGTCAGCTGAAGTACTGGGTTTGTCTCTCATCTCTGTGATAAGGTTCTTCCTTTAAGCCCCTATGCTAGTCTGCTTTCTGTTGCTGTGAGCAAACACTATCAGAACACCCAGTTTGGAAAGGAAAGAGTCTATCTGTCTTATAGATCCATGTCATACTCCATCACAGAGGGAAGCCAGGGCAGGAACTCAAGTAGGAACCTGGAGGCAGGTACTGAAACAGAGACCACATGGGAACACTACTTCCAGACTTCTTTCTCAGCTCACGTTCAAGTACATTTCTCATAAGTCCCAGGACCACCAGCCCAGGAGTGACACCACCCACAGTGAGCCAAGGCCACATCAGCAATTAAGGAGGTGCCACAAAGACTTGCCTAAAGGCCAATTTGCTGGAGGCCATCACCCCCCACTGAGGCACCCTCCTCCCAGGTGACTCTAGTTTGTGTCATCTTGACCCAAGACCAACTAAGGCAGAGTCCCAATGAACTTTTGCTTCTTTCCATATGCAAACCTTATACTGGCCACTGTCTCTGTTATCCCATGAGCTTCTGGTCTTCAGGGGGCTGACAAGAACAGAAACAGAAAATCACAAATTAAAATAAGGCACAGGTGGACCATGTTCTTCTCCAAGGTGGGTGGCAGGAAAGGAGATTTAAAAGGTGAGGCCAAAAGAAACAGAATGGTTTACTATTGCTAAGCTTGCTGTGCATAAGGAGGAAGAAAGAGAAATGGGAATTTTGATTGGCTCTAGAATCTTCCATTTTTCATAAAACGACTCCAGGCCCCTCACTGGAAAAATAACATTACTACGACAGTTTGGCCGCCCTGGGATCATCTGTCTCTCAAAGGTATTATCCAAGTAAGCCTAGGGCTAAACAACCCAAAATCTGATCTTGCAAGGAAAGCTATGCAAAATCAATGACAGGAACCTTCAGCATGATGGTCTCTGTACAGCTGGAACACAGCTCCATTCACTCACTCGCCTATTCAATTATCCGGCTGTTCACACAGCTGGTCCATGCTGACCGGCTACCAGGTGCCCTGCACTGTGCTGGTCATTGGTGGCATTGCTGAGCATGCTCTCTTTAGCTCTCAGGTCACAGCGTTCTGTGGGGAAGGCTGCCATCCACTCATACCGTCACCAGACAACACATCCTTATTAACTGTAAAGACCCTGAAGAGACTACAAAGCCAAAGCCGTCGAACTGTATCCAGCTGGAGACCTTCGTTAATTAAATGATCCTTCCGTTGAGGTATAAGAAAGAAGAAACCTTTGAAGAACCCATGTCCTGGGAGGAGAGGGGAAGGACTTCTCTTCACAGTTCACACCACCTCACAGGATCGCGTGCGCCCCCTCTGAACTGCCCAGGCAAGAGTTCACACAGGCGAGGTCCAGACACGGCAGGGCTTCCTGACTCCCTGGCTGTCCTCCACAACTGAAGAGGAAAGCACACCCTTGCTTGGAAAACTGAGGAAGTCTCCCTGCATCCTGGGCAAAAGAACTAGCATGGAAGGAGATGAGTGTGTGCCCTGCATTCTTCCTCGTTCCCAATGTGATGAAGCGCATCTAAGAAGGGCTGTCTGCAGAGTCCGAGACAGGACCAAAGCGTCATGTTCCTCACAAACTGCAGCGTGTGTTTCTGTAAAGAAATGTAGCAGGAAAATTCCTAGTTCTGAAATAGATTTCACAGTGAGTTCCCACTGTGAATTAAAATCAAGACAGAAAGGGTCTCCAGGGAGAGGGCCCTAACCCTCAGGTCGGAGGGGGTTAATGCTAATCTGCCTACCATGAACTCAAGTGCATTTGCCAGAGGTAGAGTTAACAGGAAAGTTACTCCAGTAGATGTTTTCAAATTAGCTTAACCCAAGCCACAGAGTAAGGCAGCAGAGTTGGCAATGTGCCCAGGGAGACCTTCCCACAAGCTGCCTGAGCGAGCCCTTTAAATGTCTCTGAACCGTGGGTGCCGAGAGATTCTGACTCAAGGTCAGGGAGATGAGGCAACCGTAGCACAACGCCTCTCTCGCCAACTGCTTAGCCATGGCGTCCACACGCACATTGCGCTGTTGAATACTGAGGAAACTTGGCAAAGTTGGGCCGCTCCGCAAGACACACTTGACAGCCTGGCTTTGTGTAGCTGCTCACGGAGCTGACAAGGAACACTGAGAAGACAGACAAATTGTCAGTGACGACAGATGAGAGTTAGAAGTGAATATGAAAATAAATGGTTTCATTTCTGGCAAATTCTAGGAAGAGGGAGGAGGGTGCGTTTACATTTTCCTTGTGTATTCAGGGCATGGCTATGTAGTTTGTAACCAACTGCAAAATACTCAGTCACATCCCAGCCACCCCGGTTAACAAGGTAGGTATCAGGCAGAGCGTCCTGTGAGCACGGGTTTTCCTCACCTGGTTAACGTCTTTCCCCGAAGTTATTAACTTCTCTCAGAGGAAGAAAATGATAAATATCAGTCAGGGAAATCTTAAGGCATTTAAGGATGCAGACTCAGCCCCAGCACCTACTACAATGAAGGCTGGGAAACCGTTGAGTCAGCATTTCTGTGCAAGACCAGCCTCATGAAAATCACCCAAGGAGCAGTGGACCTCAAAGGAAGGTCACTCGCTGTCCAAACTGCCTGACCTACACATCCATTTTTGTTGCTCTTCCTCTTAATCCCATTTGTGTGTAGGTTCGTACATCGCACGGTTGCAGAGAAGGAAGCTGTTAATATAGATTATGGAACTAAATAGATATGAGTTGAAGAAAAGGTTCTGGTATTCGCATTCACTGCCATCAGCCCTCCATGTCTGTTAAAGAGGATGGTAGATGGCTGGTCATAAACCTTCTTTTGTGGAGAATGTCTCAGGTCCTCCTCCTAGAAACAAATCTTGGGCTACTCCTGACCAGGACCAAATCTAGTAAAAGAAACCTTCACCAGCATTGAAAAATAATCAGACTGCAACATCTCCCATGATTTAAAATAATGAAGGACATCTTCAGGGGCACTATGATGATTCCTTTCTTTGAAAACATAGACCTGGAAGCACTTAGGAGTTTTCTGGGAATAGAGACAGTCCACCAATGTTCTCAGCAGCACCAAAATTTTCTGGAATGCTGGCAAAAGGCCTTCGTAAGATAACGGTCATCTGATTTTAAAAAGATTTATGTTTTTAATTGTGGATATGTGTGTATGTGCACTTGGGGGCAGAGACCAGAAGAGTCCAGAAGAGGGCACTAAAGTTCATAAATTTGGAATTAGAAACAGTTGAGAGCTGTCCCATATGGGTGGGTGCTGGGAACTAACTATAGTCCTTTGCAAAAGTTGTGGGTGTCCTTGCATTACATTTTTAAGTACACAACAGACAACATGTAATAGGCATGAATTAGAATGATGGGAGGTCTGTATTGAGTTTTTCAAGACCCTAACTAGCCTTCTTGCTTTAAGGTAAATTCTAAGGGAAAACCAACATATCAATGCAGAGAGAAAAGAAATAAAAGAATTCACGACAAAAGTCAGTTTCTAAAGAAAAGGAATCTTTGTTGTGATCCAGCTGCCCTCACTCCCCCTGACCAATAGCGGAACTTCCTTGTGGTCTGTAATTGACAAGGATGTTTGTGTTCTTTCTGGCCAGTGGTTTTCCTCAGAAGCAGCAGAGGTATAAAAGGCTTTAGCTTGGGACAAAACAAAGGTAGGTTGCTGTTCTTCCACCTGAAAAGCCACCTCCATGTCTCAATCCCGGCACCCCCGCCAGTCTCAGCATCCAGGCAGCCCAGCAGTGCGGCAAATCTTCACAGACTCCTCCAATTGGAAGCCTCCAAAATAGAAACTAATTATTTGCCCTCTGCTGAAGGTGAAAACAATTGGTGAGAATGATACCAAAGGAAAACAATGAGTTTGGGTTGATTACACCAATTTCATTATAGGAATGTTCAATGAGCAGCATTTCACTCACTTCTGCTCAACTAGAAAGTGTTATGGTGAATGAAAAGAGTGAACTCTATTTTCACAAGAGTTTCCTGAAGAAGAAAAAAAAAAGGAAAGAAAGAAATGATGGCGCTTGCCTCTACTGCACCGAAGCCAGAGTGATGGTCTGCTGTCTCTGCGCCATTAATCAAACAAGCTCCCATCTCAGGGCTGTTAATTTTATATGAAACATCAGTCTTGATGGCTGTTTGGAACAAAGGTATGCACTTAACAAGTCTAAGCGCATACAGTTCCTGTCCCTAAGTCTGGATTTAGTAAGAAATTTAAAACATCAGAATTTGGAAAGCAGAAGATGTAGGTTGTGGTATTTCTTGTGCAATATTTTGAGGTCCTCTTTCTACTCGCTTTGAATAATTGCTCGTGTGATTCATCGTGTTTTCAGTCCTGTGGAATAAAATGAATCTGGAGGGAGAAATGAGAGGTGCTGAACCATCACGGTCCCCACAGGGAAAGCTTATGTGTGTGCCATTCCCCCTCAGCACAGGGACTGGACTACGATTTGAAAAGCTTTGTCGAAAAAGTGCATCTTTTAAAATGTCTGTTAACTAGTTGGTTTTTTTTTTTTGGAAAATTCCTACAAATATACAATGTATCTTGGTCATATCCATTTCCCACCCCCACCCTATGTTGTCAGTATTTAATTTAACAGCAAAACTTATGATAACAGAAAGAGATGCAGATGTAGTTTTTAAACTTAGCCTACATCTGCAAGTGTTTTCTCATGCGAAGTTACATTTTCTCTAAAGCAGGTCACTTAGTTTAAAAAAAAAATTAACAGAATTTTAGACCTAGAACTTGGAATGAATATCTTAAAGCAATGGTCTCAGCAACTTTAAGATTTCCTGTTAAGCAACATAAAGACAACTTTCCTCTGGGCTTGTACAAACCAGAAGAGTTGCACCATTCCTTGCCTGCACATGATCTCCATCTAACTTGGAATAAACAGTATTGTAATCTACACAAAATGATTAGAACCAATCAGCGAGTTGCTCCCCGAAACTGAAATTGTGATGTAAATTACTGTTTAAAAGAACTGTTCGTTATGGTACCTCCTTTCTGATTTAAAACAAACAGAAACAGACAAACAAAAAAACTGAGGGTGGGGGGAGGTGAGCAAGACCTTTGCGTTAGGCCCTAAATGTCTTTCCTGAGTTCTAAATTCTAAGCCCTCCCCTCATCCCCGCTAGAATGACTGTCTTCTAAGAAGTCATTCGTGAAGACCACAAAAGATAAAGATCTGTCTGTAATGTGTGACTTTTATTATCCATCTTGAGATTCTGTTGTAACTTCACTTGCTAGGCCAAGAGGCGTGATCGATCCCCAGCCTGGCAGAGCTCAGAAACAATTTCTCCCCACGTCTCTCCTAGAGAGGAGTGAGACATCTCCCCTCGGTCCATAAAAGACATAACCTCTTATCCCCCACAGAGAGCAGGTCTTCCTAGCTTTGCCACCTGCAACCCCTTCCCGTCCATATGCCCTCCCGTTCTCAGACAGAAAAAAAAAAAAAAAATCCGCAGCGTTCCAGACCAGGCAAGGGGTGAGGAGACATCCAGGGCCAGCACGGCGCCCGCCTGGCACTGGAACTGAGCGTCTCTGGAGCGGGCACTCAGGCTGCATTCGCCCCTTCCCATGACCTCGGAGACAACATGAAGATGGGAACTGCTCGCCTTCCCCGGGTCCTGAATGCTAGGTCTTCATCGCCACGCGGAACCATTAAGGTCCCTCCCGCAGTTGCAGCCACCCCTCCATGAAAGTACAATTTGTTATCTGGCCCAGCCTGGAGCAAGAAGAGGTGCTCTCGCTCCTCTCCCGATTCCGACTCCAGCGCCACTCATTCGGTCCCTTGAATACAGGCTCTAACCGCCTGCGGTGCGATTCGCGGGCAGTTGGCCTCAGAGACACTCCAGTGACACCCCTACCCCGGGACCCTATCCTCTGTGTGCGTTTCTCCGTGACACTGTCTTTGTGTATCTCTGTCTTTTTTCCCTATTCCACACACGGGGAAGGGGTCGCTCTTCACAGCCAATGCCAAAAATGTCACACACAAAAAGAGTGCAACAACTTGCTTTGCAAACGACTCAGGAGCTCATGGTGAAGTCTCCTGCAGTGAGCAGCAGCAGCAGCAGCCTTCGCCTGCAAGGTGCTGAACCCCGGGTGTGAATTTGGATGGAGACATTAGAAACATAGGACCCGGGTTCTTATCCCCTCCCCTCCCCCTCCGGGGACCCAGTCTCAGTTAAAAAGCTATTCCTTCTCGAACACCCCAGGGAGCTTTGAGGATCCTATGCCCGGGGAAGGGGGACACTGGCCGCGGGGATCCCTAGGTCACCACTAGGACCAGACGTGCCCCCTGGGCAGAAGTCAGGGAATTCAGAGTGCCGGCCAATGGCCAGCAGAGGCAGCCCGCAGTCCCAAAGGATGCGCGGGCAACCGCGACCTCGCAGCGGGAGGTGAGCCGGAGCCAGGAGCCACCCAGCGCCACCGCCACTGCCGCCGCTGCCGCCGCCACCGCCGCCGCGCACGCCCCAGCCCCGCTGTGCAGCCCGGCGTTACCTTGCCGCTGCCCGCAGTTCCAGTCCGGAACTCGCTGGTGGGGTCTGTCCGTCTGTCCGTCCGTTCCACGAACCTCGGAGCTCGGGCCAGAACGGTGGTCCCGCGGCGCGGGACGTCCCTCAGCGAGGTGATGGGAAGGCGCCCAGCCAGGCGCTGCCGCTCCTGCCGCTCCCCGCCGGAGGAAGGTGTCTGCGAGGCCGTGTCCTCTCGATTGCGGCGCCCAGAGCGCAAGGCTCGCCTCTGGCGCGGAGACTGAGCGCCGGGACGCAGCGGCGGGCAGGGGCGGCGAGGCTGGGCTGGTCACCCGCCCCTGGGTGCATGTTAATACGGCGGGGAGGAGGAGTCCCGCGCTTCCTCCGCCCAACCACCGGAGCCGGCGGGCGGGCGACGACCGCGGCCCGGAGCCAGTCGCTCCCCACCCGCCCCGGCTACTACGAAGTGGCCACTGGCCTTGGCCCTGGCCCAGGCACGTGCGTCCCGGGCCGCGGGGAGGCGCAGGCGGCTCCCGGAGGGTGCGCGCTCGCTCGCTCGCTCGCTTGCTCTGCCTCCCGTGGCAAGTGCGTCCGCGCCTTCCTCAGAGCGGACTCGAGCAGCTCAGCCTGGAGCCCAGAGGCGGCCACCCGCTAGTGGGCGTGACCTATCCCTACCCTTGCGCAGCGTCTCGCGGGGTGGGGGGTGGGGAAGTAAACTTCCGCTCCCCTCTGCCCGGCGCTTGCTCCTTTTCTCTGCTTGCTATTCTAAGTACAGAAAGCAGAGCGTCGGTCCAGCCCGGAGACCCTGTCTATGGGCAAAGGGTTATTGGAAAGCTCTCCTCTCCATCCTCGAAGCCCACCCTAGGATCTCTTGAAGAAGTAACCACTTAAGAAGAGACACATTAAGTAGAAAGGCTCGGACTCACACATCACAGAGGACTTCAGATCTGACACGAACACTCAAAACTGTTCTTCCTTGGCGACTCGGTTTCTTGTCTTTACATCAAGAGCTCTTGGGCAGGTTATAAGGATTAGATAGATGATAACGTTTTTCATTCGTTCTGTTTTAATTAACGAAAAGACAATCTCTTCCTTCTGTCCTCTGACATCAGCAAAACCTCTATCCTCTACCCTTTCCTAGAATAGCTCTGAAGGTAGGGTGAACCCACCAACATCACAAAAGGACCAGAATAACCGTGTAAACAAGTTAACTGAGAAGAAATAAAAGACCAAGTCAATCACTTAAAAACGCACCACGTTGCTGTTCTACTCAATACTACACTAGGCATTAAGTGTGACACTCAGGATCAACACTAGCATGCTAAAATGGTTAATTGTGGTTAATCATCATCTTCCTGTTTACTTCCGCCCGCGAAAAGAAATGTCATGTTCACAGAGAAAGCCCTTTTGTTCTTCAGCTCCCGGGGAGAACATTCTGATGAAAAGTATATAATCTTCTTTATGTAATTGTACCCAGAAAGTTATAACATAAGATTTAGCATCTGTTTTGTGTGCTATCTAATTATAAATATTAATAGAATATTCTTTTTAAAGAAAACACTTCTAAAATGCATAGAAGTGAAAAGCAGTTTCCATAAAAATATGACTCAGATAAATAATCTCCACAATTTCACTAAGTGATTTTCCATTAAAGAGAGAAAAAAATAACTAAGCTACTAAATAGAGGTAAACTCTGAGCATTCTAACAGAGCCGCAGCAGACTCAAGAATGACCATGTGGGGATGCCGGCCCTTCAGATCTGGCTCCTTGAAGAGGCCCTATAAAAATTCTCTTAATAATTTGGAAAGGGCAACTACAGGGCTTGCATAGGCTTCTAAATATGTTGAATCCATGCATATTTTTTAAAATGATGCCAAATATTTAAGAAAATTTTCATAATTGTTAAGTTCTAACATAAATTAGATAACTTTAGTAAAGAAAAATTTTTGCTTGAAATCAAAATTCTTTCTTTTTTATTGAAAATAGTTTTTTTTCAAACAGCATATTCTATATAGCTCAGTGGTAGAGACAGTTTGCAGAAACCAAGCTTCTTATAGGAGAATAATAATATCTGTACAATCCTGCTTTTGTGAGGCTTTTCTGACTGTGATAGAAGCCAAATACGACGAATGTAAGTAAAAGTTGTTCACTGGGAAGATGATGCAAGCTTCCAGAATCAGAGAATGGGCTGTAAACAGTATTGTTAGTAAGCAGGAGCTGGGACAATGCTCACAGGGGAGGGATCAGGAAAGCTGGAGATAGTTTAGGGGTTTTTTTCATTATTATTATTATTATTATTATTATTATTATTATTACAAAGTCAAAAAGAGAGATAACCCAATGGGTTATTCTGCTCTCCTACTGCTGAACTGAGACTTTAGCATCATTGGCTTGAACATCTGAGCAGCCAGGGTCATACAGGTACTAACTGCCTGGGTGTACCATAAGGGAAGAAAACACAGATGAGGGCTCCCTGTCCACAGTCTAAGGCAGGTCCATGGACTTGCCAGTCTCTGAGACACACATGGGATTAAAAATAGATAATTCATCAAAAAAAAATCAGAGTTCCAAAGAAGGAGAATTAGATATTGAGATTGTTTTTATAAAGGGTAAGTGTCTAGTTCATTGACTGGCTTCTGAATTTACATTATATTATGTTATATATGCATATAATATATAATTTACATTATATATATTCTTACAGTCACTTTAAAGAAACATTTTATAAGGAAACGTGATAGTATTTTTGTTGTTGTTTATATGCTTGTGTTTATTTGACTTTTAAAAGATTAATATCTACCATACGAATAAATTATATGTGCAGAATCTAAGCAGTAAACAACTCAGAGCTAGTCAGCTGTACTCCTTCTGCAATCGCAGTGTGTTGATTGAATAATACATGAAAAGATGTCCAGTCCTACTCCTCGGCACCAGTCAGTGCTGCCTTCTGTGGGAGAGGGAACTTTGCAGATAAGACTCAACTAGAAACCTTGAGGCAGAAAGATTATCACCCTGCGCTCCTTTGACTCTTTGTAATGACAAGGTCCTCACCAGAGGTGGAGGTAAGGAGAGCCGAAATCAGAAGGAAAGGTGGGACTCTGCTCTTTGTATGCTCTGAAGGTGAAGAAAGACAGCCCTGAGAAAGGCAGATTCTGCCCAATAAAAAGCAGCAAGGGGGCAGCTTTCCTTAGCCACCTCCAGAGGCAGAACAGGATGTTCTCGATGTTAGCCCGTTTAACCTGATGTCAGATTTCTGTCTTCCAGACTCATAAGATGATAATTTGACACGTCTTCTAGCCAACAAGCTCACCATCATCACTAGCAATAGATAGAGACAAGTCCTAAAGACCTTTGGCCTAGGGCCATGCTCATGTTCCTGAAGATACACTACTGTTAGCGGGTTGCGTGAGAATGCTTTCACATATACGACACTTGAGAAGCTTATTCAAGGTTGGCTAAGTCCACAGACATGACGGCAAGAACAGAACATTTGAAACTATGGTCAGACTGGTTTACTGTCACAGAATTTCTCGCTTTCTGACAAAAGCAGAATGGTGGCATTCTGCCTAGTCCATGACACCCTGTAGCAGGTAAAACTAGAACTAAATAACAATGCAGCAAAGAAGAACCCAAAGGTCTATTTGAAAAGTAAACATTAAAGATGTTCACTTTTTTTGTTGTTGTTTTGTTGTTGTTGTTTTTGCGAGACAGGGTTTCTCTGTAGCTTTGGAGCCTGTCCTGGAACTAGCTATTGTAGACCAGGCTGGCCTCGAACTCACAGAGATCCGCCTGCCTCTGCCTCCCTAGTGCTGGGATTAAAGGCGTGCACCACCACCACCAAGCCACATTTACTTTAATTGGACATTCTCATATGTTTTCCTGGTTTTAAATAACATTAAAATGATGATTTCTGGATACAAATCTCCAGTCCTCACTTCTCCACTAGGTTTAAGATTTGTGAGTCCTCAAACATGCTAGAAAAAAATGTACCTGAAATTTTCAGACACCTCAGATGTAATAGATCAAAGTTAACCCATCATCTACTCCTCCCCTCCATTCAAATTTATTTCTCTTCCTGGCAATGGGTAGCACAGAGGTAAAGCCTACATCTGTGAGGTCTTTGGTTCATGACAGTAGTAAAAATAAAAAGGCTTCTTGTATTCAGCCATGGCAATACCATCCACCAAATAGCCATGGGTAGCAACAGAAACCTGTAGACTAGTTATAAGTCTGCTTTAGTCCGCAACTACTGCTGGCCTCTTCCACCATCTAAACAGGGTCTCAAATTCAACCTCTATCTCCATTTCTAGTATAGACCTATTGGGCTCCCATAATCTCCCTTCTAGGCTACTATAATATCAATTTTCAATCTCAATTACTATAATATCTCCTTTCTTTAATCTAGATTTTCCTTTTCTTCAAAAAAATGATATTAATTTTAAAATATATTAAAACTGCAACTTTGGCCATGCAATTGTACTACTTTAAGGATTTTTAATATCTATATAAAGTATAAATCTTCAGCATGATGCACAAAGTTTCCCTTGCTTCTTCCCCCTTATTTGGTCTCTGTATTCATGGTTTGTGCATTTTCCTTCATACAGAACTGCTTTCTGTAGTACCATTTATGTGATGCGCTCTTTCACACATGTGAAACTATCTCAAACCTTCCCATTGGAATGTTCTGTCTTTTCTTTGTTGAATAATATTCATTGCAAGAGTGGCTTCAACTAAGCCGCTTTCCCAAATTATTGGGTAGCATCAAATTTCGCCAATGCTGACCATGCCTCTCTCTATATATATAGATATAGATAGATAGACACATATATACGTATATATACATGTATATATATACATATATATATGAGACTATTTGAATTATTTGAGACATATATATATATATATATATATATATATATATATGTCTCAAATAGTTCAAAGTACCTGAATTATGTTTTTGAGATTCTGTCCCTATTTAGATCACCAAAAATTAGCCCAACACTTGCCTTTCCACAGGTAGTCAATACATATTTGCAATCTCATTGACTGTAATGGCTATGAGAATATTTAATGATGTCAGCAAATGTCTTAATGGTATTTAATAGAAGTTTATGTGATACAGTATTCACCTGCAGGCAAATTAAAAACCTATGCCCGTAACATGTTTAAGAAATGAGAATCCAATCTTTAGGTTTGCGTGTATAAAGTAGAGTAAGGGAATAAATCAGGAAAAAGAACAAGGTCAGTGGGGAAGAAGGAGAAGGAACTGTAGAAGGGGATATTTATTAAGACACAGATGCTGTGAATTGGGAAAGGGGGAAAATAGAGGAAACTCAACTGGCGAGGGGAGGAGGAGGGTAATATAGACGAAGAGGGAAGAAGGAGAGATAAATCACACTAAGGATATTTGAAAGGCCCATGAGGAAACATTATTTTAATTATTTTTAAGTTTTCTAAAAGCACATATATGTTTATATTTTACATATAATATATTTTCATATACACATATGTGTTAAATAGAGTTACCTCACATGCAGTGATAGTGTTCACACACCCCTTCCTCGGCTCTAGGAACCATAGGCTATGTGGGAAAAAAAAAACCTGTATCAAGCAAGAGACACCTCCCTTAGAGTTGTTGATCAAGGGAACAACCAGACTCCCAAAACACGGTAGGCTGTTGCCATTCCCCTTAGCTGCCTCACAGAATTTGAAGGTAAAACTACTGCTTAAGATATCACACACTTAGGCCTTGGAACTGGAGGAAATCAAGCTGACACTTGGAAAACTCCTCCCTGGGGGGCAGTTCTCGTATTATCAGACACTGCTATGCTGCTATACAGATGGCCTGAAGAAAAACAGTATTGATGAGTCTGCCCAGCTCTAAAGCTTGAAAGCCATAAAGATGACTGTCAATACGACAACAATGGAATGGATATCTTAGGGCTAACCAATAGCTGTCTAATTGGAATTAACTCCCCAATGGGGGGGGGTAACTCATTCCTATTACTACATATACAGTGAAGAATCATGATTGGAAAGGTCATAGACCCTAAAGAACAATGTATGGCTGACATTTTCCTAAATTAATATAGCCTCTAACTGTATTCTAAATATTTATCCTGACATTCAGGCATAAGCACACTTCTGTCTGTAACAGACAGAGATTACCACAGAGATGCAAAATAAAGCAAAAAGTGATCTTGGTATGCCAATCCTAACTGGAACATTCACAACACAGCCCCTAAGGAGGGAAGAAAGATGGTAAGAACCAAAGGACAAGAATGAATGCAGATTGTTTGTCATAGCCAGAGCCTGCAAACAACCTAAACGCCCCTTGACCGAAGAGTGGATAAGGAAAATGTGGTACATTTACACAATGGAGTACTACACAGCAGAAAAAAATAATGACATCTTGAAATTCGTGTGATGGAGGAAGGTCATTGGTTAAAAAATAAAGAAACTGCTTGGCTGGCCCTCATAGGTTAAAACATAGGTGGGAGGAGTAAACAGAACAAAATGCTGGGAGGAAGAGGAAGTGAGCTCAGAGGCCATGCTCCGTTCTCCCTGGCAGACGCACACGATGAAGCAAGCCGCCAGGTCAGACATGCTGAATCTTTCCTGGTAGGACCGGAGCTACACAGTTTATTAGAGATGGGTTGATGGGGATATCAGAATTAGCCAGTAAGGGCTAGAGCTAATGGGCCAAGCAGAATGGGCCAAGCAGTGTTTAAAAGAATACAGTTTGTGTGTTGTTATTTCGGGGCATAAACTAGCCAGGTGGCCGGGGTGCTGGGGACGCAGCCCCGCCGCTCCTATTACTATAGTCGTGGGTAAATGGATGGATCTAGAAAACATATTGAGTGAAGTAAACCAGACCCAGAAAGAGTACATGTACTCACTCATAATTGGCTTTTAGACATAAAGCAAAGAAAACCAGCCTATAAATCATAATCCCAGAGAACCTAGACAACAATGAGGACCCTAAAAGAGACATACATGGATGTAATGGACATGGGAAGTAGAAAAAGACAAGATCTCCTGAGTAAATTGAGAGCATGGGGACCATGGGAGAGGGTTGAAGGGAAGGAGAAAAGAAAAAAGGGGAACAGAGAAAAATATATAGCTCAATAAAAGCAATTAAAAAAAAAAAACCTAGGCCAGCGCTCTACCCACTGGGCTACATTCCAAGCCCAACAAGACCATGTCCAATATCCCAGGATTCTGAGGAAAAAATACCCAGACTTTGTCTCAAGTAAAATCAGTAAAGAAGAAAAAAGTCATGGTGTTTTGTTTTTAATATTAAAATAGAGATACTATTCTTATTTGTTTAAAAAAAGATTGAATGCTGCAAGATACAGGACAGGGATGTTGCACTCATAAACCCCCAACGACCTGGTGGCCTGGACAAGGCCACACCTGTGGGTAGGCCAGAGTGGATGTGAAAAACTTAAGTATGTTCCTCCAGCAGATAAAATGCTATAGCTAGTGATGGCTGCTGAGGGAGGGAGAAGCAGTTTTCTCTGCAGATAAACCCCTAGGTCGGTCTCCCAATTTTATATGGGTAGCTCTAAACAAACATACATGTGATATCATAACTGGACTCAGTAGGTTCTGCAAAGTAATAGTTATAAATGGTCAGGAATTTGAGAGGAATGGGACAACACCGGGAGCTGGGGGAGAGGTAGAAATGATGTGAACATGATGTACTCATGTATAAAACTGTAAAAGTAATTAAAATAAAAGTTTAAAAAAAAACCAAGAAACTTCTTTTTTTTTTCACAATAAAAAGCAAAAACAGCAAAAAGCAGATCCGAAGCTTGAGGAGAACCAGATGCAGCTACTCTGTCCAGACTTTCATTTTAATAGACAGTCCAGCGAAATATAATTATCTTTTTAGTCTCAAGTGCTTTTCAGTGAGTCTTTTGACTTTATGTTTTATTTAGTGTTTTATGAAGATGGTAAGATTATTTATAGAATTGTCAATGCCGTAATACGATGGACAAACTGCTGTCCAGCATTTGATCTCGCTAGCCGTTCTCATCTGCAGGCCCCTCTTCCACTTCCTTCCGAGAGAAGTGGTTTGGTTTCTCAGGGAAAGAGAACTTTCAGAGGTTTAGCATCACTCAACAGCAAAGCTCTCTCCGCACAGAGCTAGCAGTGGCTCGCCCAGTGGAAAGGCAGATTCAGCTCATACCACACCTCAGACACCACGGATGCTCACTTGGCAGAGGAAGTTCATTTCATAACTAGAGGTAACTACGTAAGAATCCGGAAGCCAGAAATAAGAAGTCTGCTGAGACTCTTTCTTGAACTTTGCCACCACATCCAATTAGTCACCAAATTTCATTAGCTTTCTGAAGCAAGACACTTTTTTGTTCACTCTGGTGCCTTAAGTTTTGGGTGAATTTCTCTTCTCTTCAAGATGACATTGAAAATCTTAGCTATGACTTGCAAAGTCAGTTACAATCATCGTTAGATTACCAAAATAATTCACTTGAGTGGAAACACGGCACATTTGGGACTGGATTAAAAACTTAATTAGTCATTTTAATACACTGGAAACAACAATTTCAGATAAGAAAAAGAGCAAGATATCCTTGAAAAGTCACTTTAAAAAATAGAATGTTTACCACAGAAGATTACAGCAAAAGAGTGAAAATAAGAGAAAAAAACAGACATCCTTATTAGCAAAGTTAAGCTAACAATATTGTAAACAATAGAAGATGGAGCTTATTCCATATTTTTATATCAAGGAACTGTAATATTTAACAATTCTACTTTAAGCTTTTTAATTTAGGAAGACATTTAATCCACTGAAGAGATCTTATAATTTTGCAGTATTCTAATTTCTCCAGAGACAGAAACGTTCTCAACAGACTACACTAAGTAAAAATTGGGCAAAAACAAATAATAGCATCAGGATTTGACCTTTGATTTTTTTCCACATAATACACCCTGACAGCTGCAGGAGTAATTGTATTATTCTTAATATTAATCTGCTTTCATATTGTATTTAATTTGGTGTCTTGTCTTTTTCAACCTCAGTTCATATTTAAGCTTGTCATGTTAGGTGGATTTTTTTCATAACCTTTCAGAAGGGCCCTCAATGGAGATAATCCAAATTACGAAGAATTCATACGCAAATGACCTGAAATCGGCATAGGCCAACAGCAAGACCAGCAATGAGCAATGCACACTCACCTGCTGCTTGATGCTGTTTACACAGTTGTACAAAGGAGGCTTAAGGAAAACATCTTTTACCAAGGAAAGTGGGTGTAGCTCAGGGGAAACAAATGACTTTCTAGGGTATCCATAAAAAGATGGATAAGAAAACCTGGAGGATTCTGTGAATAATGTAAACTCTCCTAAGAGTTGATCCTTTAGATCTAAATCTGTCAGAATATAGATCTTGAATTCTCAGAAGCATCACATCCAGACGTGTACTTAAATATTAATATCGATGCTAACATACTTTTAAGACCTTTTAAAAAAGTAGGGATATGCTCAGGTCTGGTACATTAGAAAGACTGAAATAGATTTCTTAGGGATCATTTGGGATTCTGTCCCTATTCATTCTTTTATTCTTAGACTAACCACAGCCTATTTTTATTTATTTTATTTGATACCAGGGGACTTGCATGAAAAAGAGCAAGGTATGTGTTCAGTCTCTAAGAATTTTCCATTCTAAAGGAAAAATTAAAGATTAAGTTTGACAAGGTTAGAAGATGGCTCAGTGTTAAGTATCTATCCACCATCCTCTGGCAAGCATGAAGACCCAAGTTGGGATTTCCATCAATCATGTAAACAGCAGAAGGGTAGCACCATTTGTAATCTCAGCTCTAGAGGATTGTGGGGATGGGGGAGGGACAGATGGATTCCTGAAGCTCGCCCGGTGGAAAGTCTAGCCAAAGGAGTGAAATGGATGCTCTCCAGGCTCAGCAAGAGACACTGTCTCAAGAAACAAAGAGGAGTACAAGCAATGGAGACATTTAACCCTGACCTCCGTGTTAGTAACATAAGCACACACATACCCACTGTTGTAATAAATCTGCGAGCCTACCCGGTCACCTGGGTACCCTGTCCCTTTAAGAGATAAACCCTTCTGTAGGCTGCCTTTTTGTCTTGTTGACCATATCCTTTGCTTTTACAGAAGCTTTTCAGTTTCATGAGGTCCTATTTATAAATTGTTTCTCTCAGTGTCTATACTACTAGGGTTATATTTAGGAAGGGGTCTCCTGTGCTAATTCATACAAGTGTACTTCCCACTTTCTCTTCTATGAGGTTCAGTGTGGCTGTATTCATGTTGAGGTCTTTGATCCATTCGGACTTGAGTTTTGTGCACAGTGATAGATATGGATCTATTTTCATTATTCTACATATTGATATCCAGTTTTGCCAGCATCATTTGTGAAATGTGCTTTTGTTTTTCTATTTTCTATTTTTTGTTTCTTTGTCAAAAATTTGTAGATGTGTGGATTAATATCTGGGTCTTGGATTGGTTCCATTGGTCTTCCTGTCTGTTTTAATGCCAAAACCAGGCTGTTTTCAGTACTGTAGCTCTGTAGTAAAGTTGGAAGTCAGGGATTGTGATGCCTCCAGAAGTTCTTTTATTGTACAATATTGTTTTGGCTATTCTCGGTTTTTTGCTTTTCCATATGAAGTTGAGTACTGTTCTTTCAAGGTCCGTGAAGAATTTTGTTGGGATTTTGATGGGCATTGCATTGAATCTGTAGATTGCTTTTGGTAAGATCACCGTTTTTACTATGTTAATTCTACCTACCCAAGAGCATGGGAGATCTTTTCACTTTCTGGTGTCTTCTTCAATTTCTTTCTTCAAAGATTTAAAGTTCTTGTCATACAAGTCTTCCACTTCTTTGGTTATAGGTCTGACCCCCAAAATATACAAAGAACTCAAGAAATTGGTCATCCAAAGAACAAATAATCTAACAATAAAATGGAGTACAGACCTAAACAGAGAACTCTAAACAGAGGAATCTAAAATGCCTGAAAGACACTTAAGAAAATGTTTGACATCCTTAGTCATCAGAGAAATGCAAATCAAAACAACTCTGAGGTTCCATCTTATACCTGTAAGAATGGCCAAGATCAAAAACATTGATGACAACTTATGCTGGAGAGGTTGTTGGGGTAAAGGGAACACTCCCGCATTACTGGTGGGAGTGCAAGCTGGTACAGCCCCTTTGGATATCAGTATGGCAATTTCTCAGAAAATTAGGAAACAACCTTCCTCAAGACCCAGCAATACCACTTTTGGGTATATACCCAAAGGATGTTCAATCTTACCCCAAGGCCATGTCCTCAGCTATGTTCATAGCAGCATCGTTTGCCATAGCCAGGACCTGGAAACAATCTTTAATTCCCCTCGACTGAAGAATGGATAAGGAAAATGTGGTACATTTACACAATGGAATACCACCCACAGAAAAAAATAATATCTTAAAATTTTCAGGCAAATGGATGAATCTAGAAAACATCATATTGAGTGAGGTAACCCAGACCCAGAAAGACAAATATTATATATACTTACTTATAATTGACTTTTAGACATAAAGCAAAGAAAACTAGCCTATAAATCATAATCCCAGAGAACCTAGACAACAATGAGGACTCTAAGAGAGACATACATGGATCTAATTTACATAGGAAGTAGAAAAATACAAGATATCCTAAGTAAATTGGGAGCATGGGAGAGGATGAAGGGGAGGGGAGAGGATAGGAGGGAAGCAGAAAAAAAATGTATAGCTCAACAAAATCAACAAGAAAAAAAGAGACAAGCCCACCCACTTTTAATCTCCCCCTTCCCACAGTGCCATGGGACAATGGTCTTGTACCCTGTATTGATTTGTCATTTGTATTGGTTTAATAAAATGTTGATTGGCCAGTAGTAAGGCAGGAAGTATAAGTTGGGCAACCAGAACAGGAGAATTTTGGGAAGAGGTTAGGCTCAGTCTGCAATCTTCACCCAGACTTAGAGGATGAAAGATGAGAATGCCTCATTAATAAAAGGTACCAAGCCACATGGCTAACACAAACAAGAATTATAGGTTAATGTATGATAGGTTAATGTACAATGTAAGAGTTAGATAATAAAGAATCCTGAGCTAATTGGTCAACCAGTTTATAATTAATGTAGGCCTTTGTATGTTTTCATTGGGACTGAACGACTGCAGGACTGGGAAGGACAGAAACTTCTGTCAATACTTCAGAGGCAAGTGGGTCACCCACCTTCTCTCCTCGTCCTCTTCGCTCTTCCTTCCATAGCCCCTTACCTTTATACCTTATTCACTAAATAAACTCTATACCCAAGCTCTCTCCACATGGCCTAGCTGTCTGTCTCCCACATACCACAGATCCTTGTGGGACCAGCCCCAGGTCGTGCCATCATGAATGATAACGCCCACACCCACAGGAACATATATATATATACATATATAGAAGTGTGTGTGTGTGTGTGTGTGTGTGTGTGTGTGTGTGTGTGTGTGTAATGAAATGTTAAGAAAAAGCACATTAGTAAAATGCATCTTGCAATGCTTGTTGGTAAGTTAGTAATCACAACATTGTTCCTGCTGCTGATGTCCACACTGAGGGTGATGATTACACTTGAGACTCATTTGTGCTCTCATTAGGTCTTCATCACAAAGGGAATATAGCAGGAGTGTACTAGCTCTCGAATCAACTGACTTTCAACTACATCCTGGGTATATGAGCAGTTTTCTTTCTCAACCTACATGTACTTAGGCAAGCTTAGCTGTGTTCTATGGTTACAGAGCGAGTATTTGAGGTTTATTAGTTCAACAGTAAAATGAATTACAAAACAGTGAAGGAAAGAAAGTATTTTGGACAGCCTCCTACATAACTAAACTTGCATGGACCGTATTTTATTTATTCTATTGGGAAATTGATGCTTGAGTTAAAATAGTTCCCTGAGACTTACATCAGGAAGTGGCAGAGCTGAACTTTGCCCAGGTGTATGGGTGTCAAAGGTTACATTTCACATCTCTCCAGGAATATGTGGGCAACTTTTAACACCATGGTAATCTGTGTATAGTAAACTCTAAAATGTGTTTTGTTGACTGGAAATTTAACAATTTTCATTTAATTAACCTTCTGACAAATGAAGAAAATTGTCTCTGTGAATAGATTCTGTAACTTGACTCCTATTTCTTAACTCACTGAATTTAATGATCTCCATTTCGTCTATGTTCTTACAAATGACCTGATTTAATTACTTATTATGGCTAAAGAATAGAAGATTTATGGTTTCCTCCTCAAGGAAACATTAAGTGTTCGAGAGGACTGATACATTTACTCTTATTTAAATATTATATAATATGCACATGTATTGAAACAGCATATGGTACCCCATAAATATATTTAATTATTTTGCTTCTGTGTCTCAGTTTTTAAAAAGAGGCCATAAATTTGAAAGAGAACAAGGAGGAGTAAAAGGGAGGGTTTAGAGGGAAGAGAAGAAAGGGGGGAATGATGTAATTACATTGTGATCTCAAAAAAATAAAAAAGGGGGAATCTAAATTTAAAATACTAAAAAGATTCTAACAGATATTATCACACTAAAGTACATTACATTTTTAAAGACTATTGTCCCTTCTTGTTCCTTCCTTGGCCTATTACTAGTTAGTATAAGCAAGATTGAGACCAGAAGCATAGACTTATTCTCTTTGCAATTACTTGAAAGCATTAAGTTAAGATGAAGTCTCCTGCCATTCTGTGTAACTTTTCCATCCTTTAAGATCCAAGTGAAGAATAGTGACTTGGCTGCAAAAGGTATCTCAGGGAACCGTGGAATTTTATTAGAGGTACAGACACTGTGTAGGCACAAGGAAAGAGATTTGGGTTAGCTTTGTGAATACTTTTGTTTCCACAATATGGTAGTTTTGACTCTGGTCATTAACACAACATTCAATTCTTGTAAGCTTCTCTGAGAAATAAGGTCAAGTTGCCAAGGTATGGACGTGTTATTTCTGTCACATGACTACATATCAGCCACAGCTCAAGGAACCATTCCACCTACTTCTTGGAGCTGCATGTCCTTGGCTGGGAGACTAGCAATAAGAACCCTCTGAGGCTGAGGCGTGTTCATCAAGGACTGGGCACATAAAAAGAGCACAATGAGAACCCCAGAATCACACGTCATTGAGGCACCAATAAAAGAACAAAAACCAAATTTTTAAAAACATGCGTTCTTTAGAGGTCTTCTTTCAATGAAGCTGTGAAAAGGGGTGTACTTGCTCGTTCTTCGAGCCAATAAAATAGTTCAGGGGACAAAAGCAGAAAAAAATATTAGATAAGGAAAACAGCAAAAAAGGGAGGAGGAGCAGAGGAAGGTCTTTCTGGTCTAAGGTTGTTTCCTTATAAGAAGGAAACAAACGTCAACAATGAGGACACACAATTCTCCTAGAACATTATTTCTCAGGTGATCTTGGCTTGAAGAAAAACTGAATGTGTCTGGTCATAAAACTAAGTTAAAATCATTTTGGCAGGTTTATTTTTTTCTGTCTCTTTTCTTCTCCTGTCTTGCAACTCTTTGAGAAAGTACCTTTTGTTGCTGTGATGAAATACCATGACCAAAAGCAATGTATGGAAAAAGGAATTTAGTTTGGCTTATGGTTCCTGAGTGCTGGAGTCCATGACACCAGGCATGGCAAAATTAGGAAGCTGGTGGATTACATTTGATCTGTACACAGTAGACATAGAATGAGAACAGAAAATGGGCTATCAGCCCTCAAAGCCAGTCCCTCAGTTTCTCACTTCCTCTACTAAGGCTGTACCTCCTAAATATTCCATAACACCCCAAGACAGCACCATGAGCTGGAGATCAAGTGTTCAAATGCATGGGCCTATGGGAAGGACACTTCTCAACATTCACAACAATGGGGCAAAACAACAATAAGGAAATCCTTTGAGAAAGTAGAAGAAAATCATAATTTCAATTTAAAATAGCACCCAAAGTACACTACTTCTTATAGAGTTCTTTGTCTAGAATATCTGATGGTTCCAATTTAATTAAAAAAAACTACTAATTTACCATCAAGAACTAATGTATGAAATATAAAATTACTTTTTGAAATTGTACAGTACTATCAAATGTCTTTTTCAGAAAACTTTGATGCCTATCTTTGTAGTTGTTCCCTGCAGCCTGACTCTCTTCACACTCACGTAGTAAATGACTCAGTCACTATCCTCTTCAGCCACACCTCATATCTTATGAGAGCCAAGAACTGACCTCAGATCCAGTTCTGTACAGTATCCCCACGTGCCTAGCCCCTCTGCAATTGCCAGCATAATAAGTGGCATGTCCTAGAACAGTGCCAGGTAAACAAGTTGTTCTAACTCTGCTGCAGAGCATGACTGGGGTTCCTTAAAGAAGATGCCATGAAGTTCCTTGCAGGCATCAATTATAACTTGTGGGATTTCCATTCTTGTCTGCTCATTTGTTTAGCTTTCTCTTTCTTACTTGCTCCTACTAATGTATTGCATATGTTGGTTTATTTCTTCCTGGAATCCTCTGAAGCTGCAGTTTGTTTTGTTGTAAAGTTGTATCTGTCTATGTCGCTAACAAACATCCTCTGTATTCAACTCAAGCATCTCAAACAAGGGCATGTCATCAATGGGTTCTAAGTCACCGATAAAGACAGTATTCAAGTCCTTTCTGAAGAAAGAAAACTATTTCTTAAACTAAAAATTATATTGTACCTCTAAAATTGTAACCACGTGGAGTTTGGAGAGATGTTTTCATGGTTAGCAGCGTATCCTGTTCTTTTAGAGGCTCCCAGTACCTCTGTCAGGTGGCTCACAAATACTTGTAATTCCAATGTCAGGGGACTAGACCCTATAGTAAGCCACACACATGTGGCATACACACACACACACGCACACACACACACACACACACACACACCCTGCTCCTTCCACGAGATGATCTAACAATAACCCAGTGCCAGGCATAGGTCTCTCACTCCTCATCAGAGACATTTCTTTTTGCAGCAAAGGGAGATGACCACAGAAAGCTACAACTGGTCAGCATGCAGAGAAGAACAAATCATGTGGTTACATATATAACAACCCCTACACCTAAGGCCTAGGGACCATCACAGAAAACAGGGTGGGAAGAGTTAACAGCCAGATGATCACAATGTATGCTATGAGATACTATCTTCTGTATACAATAGGAAAGCTCTGTCCGGAGAACCTAAATCACATGGCTGCCTCAACAAGGCCTGAAAAATGGCAACACCATTTGACATCCAACATACATAGGGATAAATCTCACAAGACCTCTCCCCTAGACGAAGAGCTATAGGAAGTCAATGTCTGCTGAGAAAGGGGAGCCAGTCTTCTCCAGAAAGGAGCCCAGTAATAGGTCTACTGACAGGAAGTCAGCCCTATACCCATATACACATATGAGCAACACACACACATACACACATATATATTAAAGAAAAATATATATCTTCAATATAATGTTTATATGTACACACACACACACACATAATAATGAAAGAAAATGGTCATGGTTTTGAAAGGAAGTTGGGGAGCCACAGGTGGAACTGCTGGGAACAGAGAAGTGGGAATGATGTAAATACAATACTCATGCATGAAATTCCAAAAAAAAAAATCAAAAGAAAGAACATAGACCTCAAAACTATAAAATCCTCCAGAAGAAAATACAGGAGAAAGTCTTGAAGACTTTATTTTAGGTGGTGACTTCTTAGTTTTTTACTTCAGGCCCTGAAGACTTGAGCAAAATCAATTATCTCCTCCGTGTTAGGCATTATTAAGCCAATGAAAACCCAAGGAACAGGCTTGAAGAAAACATTTTGTCCAATGAATAGCGGCTAAGGGTGCTGTATTTAGCAACCATGAAGAAAATTCAAACTTAAGAATAAGAAAGATAATACCCAATTACAAAGAGGTTGTAATATATGAACAGACATTTTGCTAAAGATACACAGATGGTAAATTAGCTCACAAATAAAAATGCAAGATCATTAGTCATCAGAGAAATGAGGATTCAAATCATAACATGATGCCAAGAGAGTATTTAAGACTTCAAACAATGAAGAATATAAATGCTGAGGAGGAAACGAAGGGACTTGAAATACCATACATCGTTGGAAAGAATGTAGCTCTCTCACTTATGTTCAAAAACATTTTCTCAGAGCAGACTTCTTCCTGTGTGGAAAGCTATGGTCATTTAACATATTTGTGAATGTCTATTGTCATTGTATTCCAACTTGTTCAAAATTTGAAATTACTCTGTCGCTAAACTAATGAAAGTAGAACAAGTGGTGGTACATCCATACAGTGGAATATTACTCAGTAATGAAATAAAGTGATTGACACACTCAGAACGGGCGGGTATTCTGCTAATGGAATGAGGTCAGTTTTAAAACTCTCCCCAGTTATTCTGTTTATATGGTAAGTCTAGGAGTCCTACATGGTGAAGCATTTGCACCTCAACACTTGGGAGGCTGAAACCAGAGGAAGTCTGAGGCCAGCCTGGACTACCAGCCAATTGGGATTTAGCCTGTGCTGCAAGTAAGACCCTGTCTGAAAAACAAAACAAACACAAACCAAGCAAACAAACAGACATCCATTGGAGTAGTGGTTCTCAACCTTGCTAGTGCCACACCCCTTTAATACCATCCCTTATGTCGTAGTGACCCCCAACCATAAGTTACTCATGTTGCTGCTTCATAACTGTGATTCTGTAAGTTATGGAAGTAAATATCTGTGTTTTCAGATGGTCTTAGGCAACCCCTGTGAAAGGGGCATTCAGCCCCCCCCCCCGAGGGGTTGCGACTTATAGGTTGGGAGCTACTGCTTTAGAATGAATATACTAGATATTGTTAGGAAAATTGGAACACTTGGGTCAAAGGACCTCACACAGGAAAACACAGTACATAGTAGAATAAAATCTGGCATTTTCAAAAAAAAAAAAAAAAACCTGTTTTTTTTTTGTTTGCACTTTTTCACCTCTTTTTATTTTCATTTTATATTTCCCACTAAATATTTTATACATTTGACTCTCGTGTTTGCACAGTGTACTGTGAGCACATTCAACACTCACTACCCTTCTTTTCCTCCCCTTACACCACCCCCCACTCTTCCAATCTAGTTCCCCTCCTCCCCTCACTTCTTTCTTTTTTCTTTTCTCTACCCTCCTCCCCTCTATTTCTTCTCCTCCCCTCCCATTTCTTCCCTTCTCCTTTTCCCTCCCTCCGTCTCTCTCTTTTTTTTTCTTTCCTGCTGTGTGCAGGCAGTTACTGGTACTGTGCTTCAGTGTTTACAATGCTGATGTCATACGCAGAAGACAGCACCCCAGTACGCTCTCCATCATCCCTGGATGCCAACAGTCCTCCCACCCCTCTTCTCTAATGTTCCTGGGGCCTCCAAACGGTTGGCACAGATACTGTGTTTAGGACTGTACACATAGCATTTGCTAGTTCTCATCACTCTGGACAGTTATAAATCCCCATGTGACTCTTAAAAGCATGCTAATTTGTGCAGCTTTACGCCAGGGGTGATGATTAATATAATATGCCAGTCACCAAGGAAGGCAGCTGGAAAAAACCATAGTGACATACAACCAGTTCTCTCACGTGCTTCTTACAAATTGTCACTGGATTGAATAAAGGCACACGAATTAAATCAGTGATTCATGGTGGCCAAAGAAATATCATGAGAGGGCCAAATAACCACCCATAGAAATCCTAGCGTGAGCTCGGAAATCGTTAGCTGTGAGCTACAGAGTGATGATTTATGTGATGAAGAGCATGGGGAGACTTGCCAACACGTTGTGTTGAGGAGTATTCGCAAAATTCAAGCTCCATGTAAGTCAAAAGTAGGCCCGACTATATGACAAACTAAAGAAAATGTAGCTTAGCTGGAAGACATCAGGAATTCTCTTACGTGGAAAACTAAGATATCTGTCTAATGCTGGCAGCTTTGGCTGAAATACACTATAGCAATTGTATTGCAGAGGACTGCTAAGAAATATGAGCGTTGCGGAGCAGGACAATAAATGACACAGGACATGGGGTCCAAACCAGAGGAGAAACAGTTCCATGACAGGAAGTCATCAGCCTGGATGCTGAGGAAATGCTCATCCTGGGTCCCCAGCGCCACCTACATCAGTAACTCAACAGGTGCTTCTGAAAAGACCAGATGTGTCAATCGTCTACCCAGTCTTGATTGTTTTCCTCTGAGATAGATATTTTTACATATGAATGTGTCACATCAATAGTGACTTATGTTGTTATTCTTTTTCTTTTTTTGTGGTCTTGACTGGGATATATCCTTTTGAGGGGCCGTGAGCAAGATTGTTTTTGCCTTGGGATACTCGGTAGTAAATCAAAACATACAAAAGGCATTCAAAATTC
Organism: Microtus oregoni; assembly: GCF_018167655.1. Classification (NCBI taxonomy): domain Eukaryota; kingdom Metazoa; phylum Chordata; class Mammalia; order Rodentia; family Cricetidae; genus Microtus; species Microtus oregoni. The sequence continues at coordinate 24,627,792 of NW_024543077.1, forward strand.
TCAGTGGGTAAACTTTCTGGGGAAAAAAGTGATACACCAAAACCAGGGGTTCCTTGATTCGCATGGTGTTATCCAAATTAACTTCTTAGAAGGGGCTTTATCTGAAATAAAGGCATTTGCTTGGTGCTGACACTTCCATTGCCTTGTCTTATGACTAGATAGCTCTTTTGTGAGCCTAGCCTTTAATGACTGAGCTATCCCTCCAACCCTAGATAGCTTCCTTGCAATGAAGGCTCTCTTCCCAGTGACATAATGACATATTCACAAGGCATCACTGGCATCATCATAAATGATGTTTATTTCAATAACAAGGAGCAAGGACATCACTATAAAGTTCTGGATTCTGGGGCCTGGGGAGATGGCTCAGTGGGTAAGAGCACTGGCTGCTCTTCCAGAGGTCCTGAGTTCAATTCCCAGCAACCACATGGTGGCTCACAACCACCTGTAATGAGATCTGGCACCCTACTCTGGCATGTGGGCATACATGGAGGGAGAATGTTGTATACATAATAAATAAATCTTTAAAAAAAAGTTCTGGATTCTGTGACAAGTGTGAGGGCCCACAGAGGTGAGAAATCAGAGAGTTTGAGATTATTTTTGTTTTTCAAAGTTGTTGACAACAGATGTGGACACAAATAAGAGATTCTGACCGACGGTGTGGTTAATTAGTATTTTGGGTATAGAGGTGGATCTACCCACCTGGAACAAAGGTTGGAGAATTCACATCTATTCCTTATATTATGTTAATTAAGTCTGTTCCCTCCCTGCTTCCCTTTTGGAGTGAAGTATATAAGTGTGTGGAAAATAAATGTGAACGGATTCAGGATTCAGCTTTCACTGAATTTCTCTCCCGATGGTGTTCTGTGTTTCTGCCTATTATTTCTCTCATCTCTCTGTTCCTTTTGTTTAATAATTCTAATCCTCATGCTTCTACCCTGGAATGTATGAATTTCGTTGAGACTGGTCCTCAACAGACAAGGTTACTGGATTTGTCACTATGATGGCAAAGGCAAGAGCAGGGATCTGACCAGGAGAAGAAAAAGAGTTCTCTTTAGTCTATGTTCTATCTTCATGGCTGTTGAAACCCAGGAGCTAAAACCAGGGAACATCTGGCAATCCAGGTTGATATCTTCAACTACCCTACCTTAAGGATATTTGGGCTCTTCTCCTATAAATGTAAGAAGTTACATCTTTAAAGTCTCACCATCACGACTGCCTAAACATTAGCTGAACAAGGACAACAGCAACAGATATGATAATGGGGATGGCCAAAAGCCAGTAGCCTCAACAGTACACAAGAACTACAGACAATGAAGGAATGCTAGAAGCAGGAGAAATGGTCTTCTCGGGGGAAGAGCACACCAACTGGATATCCAGTAATACTAAATGGCCAGCCCTGAATACATGCATACAAGTAACATTATACAGAGTGAGGAGTATATATATCCTCTATGTATGTGTGTGTATAGCATATATATATATGCTGTACATATGTGCATGCAATGACAATTCATGAAAAAGAGGCCATAAATTTGCAAGAGAACAAAGAAAAATAGATGGGAGGGTTTGAAGCAAGGAAAGGGAAAGGAAAATGATATAATTCAGAATAAGAGAAAGAAACAGAGAAATTCCAACCTTATCATGAGTAGTTATCTAAAAGATCTTAGTAATAAATTTCTTCATTATTACCTAGGTCTTTACATGGCACAGTCTCTGCCACTCTGTCCCTTTCAAAGTCTTTGATTTGGTCCGAGGATTTGAGGCCAGTTTAGACTCTCCATAAAGTCAAACTTCGGCACATAAACAGATGCATCTGAAATCAAGCTTTCATCTAAATTCTATGCCCTGCCACTGGTACGAAAACCATAAGATAATAGAATGACACTTGGCATAAGATTGGTACTTATTTGACATGATTATATAGTATTATTACAGCCAGATGATCATTTCTTAAAATTAATATTTCAAGAGTACTTATGCAAAAAATCACAGTAGAAAAATTATTAAATTTTGGGTGTTTAACATAAAACACAAAAATGGAGCGATGATCTGCTGTCTGTCCATCTTCAGAAGAGTTTTCACTGTTTGTCAACAGAAGTGGTTCAGGCTTGGGAACAACTTTGTTGCGACTGGGTGTATATTTATTTTACAACTCACTCCAAATCAAAAGTTCATTGTCTTGAATAAAGTATCTTTTATCTTCCAGCAACTCCTGAGGCACACAGTGTCTACTTGGAAGAATCCGTCTCAATTTACTTGAGTATGAATAGTCAAACTCTCTGGATGAACACACAGAATTGGTGGTGCTGTTCACGTAAAACCTGTTTCCCATGTCTGGAGTTGTGAGTTACTTTGCATCACAAATGATTTTATTAGTTGTTCTGTATTTCATTAAAGTGTCTTTGTTAATTTAAAACAACAAGCAGTTGTAATTTTGTATACCTTTTATCTATAAACAGTTAAACATTCCCCAACAGAGCAAGCCACTTGAAACAAATGAGAAATATGAACGACAAATTACTTAATACAGTGTGCATTTTTTCCCTTCTTGATTTGTATGAAGTTTTGCTTAGATTCTCTCAGATGTAATGCCTGAGATCCTTATGACTGAACTTGACCCTCCTGTATCAGGCTGACATGGACAGTGTTCTTGATTCTAAGCATTTGGCTTCATGTTCTTTGGGCTGTCTACAAAAGACGACTTTTTCTTTCCCCTAATATGGGTTATTACCTGGGTTGCTGAATAGATACCTTCGCTTACATGTCCTTGCCTCTATCCTGGAATGTCTCCACCTTCACATAGGAAGGACTTGTGTCTCCTCCTCCATGCCTCCCATTCTGTCAGAGTTCTTTATATTTCAGTAGCTTACTTTGTATCTGCACTTGACCATGGATACCCTTTTTTTTTGGTGAAAGGCTAAATGGCAAGTTATTTTTTAAAATCCAGTAGCTGAGATTATAAAACACAATAGGAATTTCTACGATAATATCGAGTTAACAGAAAACATCACCAATAACATAAAGCTGATATTTGATAAATGCATTCTGCCTTAGTTATTGTTCTATTGCTGTGAAGGGACACTATGGCCAAGGTAACTTATAGAAGAAGTAGTTGGGGTGTGGTCATAGTTTTAGAGAGCGAGTCTATGATCGTCATGGTGGGAAGCATGGCAGAAGGCAAAGCATGGGTGCTGGAGTAGTAGCTGAGACCTTACATCTTATTTTGAAGTTGGAGAGAGAGAGAGAGAGAGAGAGAGAGAGAGAGAGAGAGAGAGAGAGAGAGGACTAACTAGAAATAGCATGGGAATTTGAAAACTCAAAGCCCATTCCCAGTGACACATCTCCTCTTTCAAGGTCATACCTCCTAGTCATTCCTGAAACAATTCCTCAATGCTGGACACCAGGCAGTCAAGTCTATGAGGCAGAGAGGCCCACTCCCATTCAAACCACCATACATACGATGATAAGATTCATTCTTCGGTATCAAATTAACACCCCAATAAAGTGAGTCCCACACTATTGGATCCTAGGTTTATATAAAGATATATTATTTACATAGTGTTCTAGCTAGGCTTTTTGTCAAGACATAAACTAGAGTCTTCTGAGAGGAGGAGACCTCAATGGAGATAATGCCTCACATAAGACCAATTTATAGGCATGCATATGGGCATTTTATTGATTAATGATTGATGTCAGAGGACCAGCCCACTGCAGGTTGGGCCACCCCTTGTACAGTTGGTCCTGGGGTGTATTAGAAACCAAACCATGGGCAGCAAGTTGGTAAGCAGCAGGTACGAGCAGTCCTCCATGCCCTCTCCTTCAGTTTCTGCCTGCAAGTTCCGGTATCGACTTCTCTTCTTGATGGAATACAACTGTAAGCCACCAAAGTAAATCTTTTTATCTCCTCGAGTTGCTTTGGGTAATAGTACTTTATCACAACCACAGAAATCCTAAGACAAAACCCATTGCTAGGGTGTGGAATATTGCTGTAACAGACCTGACCATGTGTTGTTGGAGGATTGTGGAAGGGGCTGGAAAAGCCATTGAGTGTTTAGAGCATAGGGAGGTATTGTGGAAATTTAGAAGACAGTGCTGAGTACATATTATATTTATCTTTCTGGCTCTGGTTTATCTCACTCAATATGATGTTTTCAAGATCCACCCATTTGCCTGCAAATTTCAAGATGTCGTTTTTTTTTTTTTTTTTTTCTGTGTAGTACTCCATTGTGTAAATGTTTTCCTTATCCATTCTTCAGTCGAGGGGCATTTAGGTTGTTTCTAGGTTTTAGCTATGACAAGTAATGCTGCTATGAACATAGCTGAGCACATGTTCTTGTGGTATGATTGAACATCCTTTGGTTATATACCCAAAAATAGTATTGCTGGGTCTTGAGAAAGGTTGTTTCCTAATTTTCTGAGAAATCACCATACTGATATCCAAAGGGGATGTACCAGTTTGCACTCCTACCAGCAATAGAAGAATGTTCTCCTTATCCCACAACATCTCCAGCATAAGTTGCCATCAGTGTTTTCAGCCATTTTAGATATAATATTTACTCGCTCATAAGTGGCTTTTAGACATAAAGCAAAGAAAAAACAGCCTACAATTCAGAATCCCAGAGAGCCTAGACAACAAAGAGGACCCTAAGAGGGACATATTTGGATCTAATCTACATGGGAAGTAGAAAAAGACAAGATCTCCTGAGTAAATTAGGAGAGTAGGGACTATGGGAGAGGACTGAAGGGGAAGGGAAAGGAAGGGAGGAGGAGCAGAGAAAAATATTAGCACAATAAAAACAATTTTAAAAAAAAGATAGCACTGTGAGAAGTACAGACATGGAGGTTTGCTTGTAAAGTGTTGGGGGAAGCAAAGACTCTATCAAGGTCAGTTATGTGACACTGAATTAAAAATAACCATTGCTTTGCTGTGACAACCAATAGTCATCAACTGCACCTGAGACATTAGCGTTACAAAGAGACCAGCATCATTGAAGTGGAAATCTATGTATCTCCTCAGGTCAGCACAAGAACCTGTGATCCAGGGCTGGAGAGATGGCACAGTGGTTAAGAGTACTGCCTGCTCTTCCAAAGGTCCTGAGTTCAATTCCGGCAACCACATGGTGGCTCATAACCATCTGTAATGAGGTCTGCTGCCCTCTTCTGGCATGCAGACATACACACAGACAGAATATTGTATATGTAACAAATAAATAAATATTTTTTTTTTAAAAGAACCTGTGATCCAGAGAGGGTCAGGGCTACATCTCATGCTTGTCGAACTTGGTGCATGTGTCTCCCAGGTGGCACTGGCTTTGGAGGCACAAAGGGGTCATGGAGAACACTCAGGCTTGGCACTGTGTAGCAGGACTGGAGTCCCTGAAGAAAGGCTGGGAGAAGCCACTAGTTAGGTCACAGCTACTGTTACCCCAGAAACCCCAGGACAGAAGGGGTCATGGGAAGAAGTTGATGTAACAGAGTCGGTGTCCCTGAAGAGAGCAGGAGAGGCTATTAGTGAACGTGGGACTATGTTGATCTCCGCATATAAATGACAGATGTTCTCAATGGCAGCTAGGCTGGTGAATCCTTGCCAGGAGGTTTGGGGTTTACATTTTCCTCTGTCCTTCAGAGCGATCACTATAGCAGTGCTTCTTAAATAATGAGACTTGACATTTGCAATTACTCCCACGTCCATGGGCTGCAGAACGACTGTTGTGTGAACATTACTATTAACGACATTAATCTTAGTGTACATCTCTCTCCCAGAGTGCCTGGTAACCAGGTGTACCATCAACGACAGACAGTAATATTTTGAGAAGAATTTTTTGGTCCTCTCTGAGAAGTAAGTCTCAACAGGGAGCTTAAACCCCCTCAGCAAACCGTGTAGTAAACAGATGTGCTGTCATCCGGCTTTGTTGTTTCATTATAGATTGGAGGCAGAGGAGATTAGGCTAAATCTTAGGGGCCCTGGATTAGGAATGGTAAATGAGCATAGGCTTCAGTTTAAAGTTGCCAGCTTCATTAACCTCAGACAAGCCACACACCGACTCCCACAGCTGTAGAAGCTGATACTGCATCATCTGAGGATGCTGGTCTTAGTACCCAACAAAGCGGTCTTTGTTGCTTCTTCCCCTGTGGATGTATCCTCTGGAGGAAGTCACTAGAGTGGAACATACTTCAGCAGGGAGGACCTAATGCTCCATCTTCCAAGGACCCTGCCTGTGCAAAGTACTTGGAACTTTTCCTTCCAGATCTGTTTCTTTATGTCTATGTATTCATTCATTCATATGTAATAGCATAAATTAAACTGATTATAACTAAAATGCTGATTATAACTAAAAAATAATTTGAATTACAAATACAATCTTACTTTATTCATTTTGTAGCTAAAAAATTTCACTCAATTGAGATTTAAGGAGGCTTTTCTTCCTTCTTTCCTTCCTTCCTTCCTTCCTTCCTTTCTTTTTCTTCCTGCCTCTCTGTCTCTCAGTCTCCCCCACTTCCTCCTCCTTTTTTTTCTGTCCTTCTTTGTTCTATCGTAATACAAGATGTTCGAAGTTTACCTTTAGTCTGGGAATCAGCTGTTTCTCCAATAAAGAAAGCATATTATTGAACTCATAACAATCCTAGGTAATTTGTTTTTCTGTTTTAATCCAGGACAATCATTTATTATCTATTCATTAAAATTTTGTTTTCAAGGCTCAGGAATTGTGATGGCTATTCTTGGTTGTCACCTACATCAGAAATAAAATCTCAAAAAAAAAAAAAAGGAGGGTATAACTGTGAGGGATTTTATTTATTTATTTATTTATTTATTTATTTATTTGTGCTAGTCTGGATCTTGGGGTTATGAAGACATGCTTTTACTCTAGATCTTTTGAGCTGAGAAAAGACAAGCCTCTAATATGGATCTAGCGTGGAAATACGCACCTTTAACCTGGAAGTCTATGTAAGGACATGAAAGAAGGAAGCTTTTGCTCTTTGCCTGCTTGCCCTCGCCTTGCTAACAATCCATTCCTTCACTAGCATTAGAGCCTAATTCTTCAGGATTTTACTGGAGACCAGCTGAGACATACAGCCTGTGGACTGCACAGGTACTAGATTCTTAGACTTTCCATTAACAGGCAACCATTGTTGAACTAGCTGGACCACAATCTGTGAATTATTCTAATAAATCTTTTATATCTATCTATCTATCTATCTATCTATCTATCTATCTATCTATGGAACACACACACACACACGGAACACTAAATGGGCTAAAAAGGTTTTACTCATACATGAATATCAATGTATGTCAACAGCAAATTTGAGAGGAGTGGGTACAGCAAGGAATGCGCTGGGGGAGAAGGGAAAATAAACTAACTAGTATGCACATATAAGAATTTATTTAAAATAGAAAGAAAAAAAACCTTGTGTTTCTCACAGCTCAAGTTGACTCAGCTGGATGACTCTCTTGGTCTCACACCAGGTAAATGTTACTTTTACTCTTCTGAGATTGGAATCTCCAAGATCTCTTTATTTGTATAGATGGTGCTTTGTCAAGGATCCCTGGATCTTAGGCACAACTGGGACTGGGAAGGCTTTGTTCTCCATCCACGTGAACTCAGAATCCCAATCCCTCCTTGATTTCATGTACCATCTCTAAACACTATCTCTGGCTAGATAAAGCTATTTCTTAGCTGATGGTTTAGAGCTAAGTAATAGAGTTAGACATAATTAAGCTCTCTTAAGAACTAAATCTAGAAGCAGTACTTCCCTTCTGCCACATTCTGTGAGTTTAAAGTAACCAGAAGACTGGTGTCCGTTCAAAAGAGCAACACAGTAAACAATGGATTGAAGAAAGTTCATTGGGAAAATTTGTTTTGGATACTAGCTATGACACAAGTTGTTTTGAAGATGCTATTTATTAGACAATGGTTGTCTTCACTAGTTAAATTTTATTCTGCTTATTTAGAGGTGTGTGTCTTAGTATTTTGGAAACATTATCTTTGCTGTGTTAATATTGTGTTATGTACTTATCTAAAATAGCCAAAACTGAGACAAACAGTCAGGACAGTTTCAATTGTATAAAGCAACACATAATTCTTAAACTACTATATTTCAGTGGTTTTCATATATTAATGAATTGCTTTTCTTGTTTTTACTTAGAGCGCCACTAACACTTCATATTTTAGTCAAAATAGTGTAGTTTCCAAGAAGCTGTGTAAAACAATAAGTCAGTTTCAAAGCATTCTTCAGAAGTTAGAGGCATTTCCCAGCTAAAGACATAAGAAGTGATGTCTAGTGGATGAGAATAAACTAGAAAGCACTTAATGCTGTAACATCTGATATCCCTTGGCCAAGTTACCAGGGAAATCTGGTTAAACAAGCATTGCTTTCAAATCATTGGTTCTGTTTCAAAAAAGAAACAGAACCAATGATTTGAAAGCAATGTTTTTCAGAAAAGGTCAGTCATGCAATTTATGGATCCAAGCAGTTGTTCCCTTAAGAAACACTGCTGCCGTGGATCAGGAGGGATGTGGCAGAGAATATACTAAGTGAAGACAGCACCAGTGCTTATCCAGACACAAGCTTGGCAGCCCCAGAAATTGGAGGTTACCACCGAGAGAGAGCATGGGATTCTCAGTGTGTCATCAGAAGAACCACACACTTGGGCTAGGAGAGGGTACATTTCAGATGACCACGTGGAGACACCCAGGGCAGATATCTGCATAATAACAAAGAGTGGAGTTATCTACACAAAAGCCTGAGGCCCAAGAACTGATGTCTATCACCAAAAACTGGAGAGCAAGCTTGGGCTCCACAGCATCTTCGTTCAACACCTAGTTCCCCATGAACTGTAAGGGAATAATTGTTCTAAGCCAACTGGTTTGTGGTCAATTGTTATGAAAGCCCAAAGAAGTGAACGTGCTAAGTCTCGTGACTGTGACCAGTGCTACCTGCTTTACAGAAGCAGATGTTGATCTGGGAGGTATTTTTGGAATGCCTATACCAATGGACATCAAGTAGGTAGCTGCACTACCTTCTCACAGCACAACATTAAAGAGAGCCAGAATCTGGAGGCCACTTGAAATTATTTCATCAGTATTGTGTATGATGATGACCATTGTGAGAAACAAACTTTGCATTTTACTCTTTCTCAAAATTTAGGTTTCCCAAAATAAGTCTGATCGCATATGGCGTGTCTCTCCTACTTTATTCTTTTCTGTCACAATAAGGCTGACCATGAATAGCCCAATTAATTTTAAGACTCAACCGCAGAAATTTTTGTGCGTGGAAAGCAAGGCTTTAGAACCCTTCCTCACGATATTATTGGTGTCCAATGTAGCATTTTATTGAATTATCCTTCTTTCATGGGCTTATTTAATATTCTAGGCTTTCATTGAAAAAAAATGAATACTATTTATCAAAATGGCATGCTATGCACAATGCCTTTCATGAATAATTCGACACGTGCCAATGATTTTCTTATTTGTTATATAAAGATAACATGAGATTTCTTCATCTGTCTAATTATTTGTGGATAAATTTTACCATTTCATTATGATAAAATAGATAAGACAGAAGGTAACCAATGCTCTATTGATGCTGCACATCTGTGGCAAAGACCCAGGTCTTGTTCATCAGAGCTGGCGGGAAAATCCACTGAAGTCAGGAAGAATTTTCCCAGGCTTCTAGACAGCAAAGATTGGTGATGGCAGGACACCAGTAGCGATCTACTCATTAACTATGGGTGTTACCATGGACACAGTACAGTACAGCAAATCATGAGTGGGAAAAATGAAAATGACATAAGCCAAGAATAGTTTCCCTGCATATAGGAATGCATTTAAGAATTCCACTGTCTTAGGATTTTCTTACTGGATTTCCCTTTGTTTTAGACAAAGGAACCAAGTTCTGCTGAAGTGAAGCTAACAGGGCCTCATAATGGAAGTAAAAATGGAAAGGTGTTATTTCTGTTCCAGTTTGTTTTTGATTATTGCTTTTGATCACTTTGTGAACCCATTTAATACTATCAAGAAAAATTTAAAAAATAGATAGGTTGTCCTTCAGACTAAGGTATGTCACAGCCTTTTGATGCTGTAGGTAACATAAGCTATGGTGGTCAGTGGAAATACAAAATCCACAACCCAGCTCTTAAATAAATTGTTTCAAATGCAAATGATTACTTGTACCTACTTTCAAATGTTCCCTCATTCAGGCATCTATATGTTTACTTATTCCATAGATCAATTATGATATGAAGAGATAAGAAAATTATCATGCAAATGCAAATATTTATATGTCATAATTATTATATATTTCTGTCATATTTGGAGATGCTGACAGGGAAATTTTCACATTATTATTTTCACAAATACATGTATTAAGAGAGAAGATATGTTCGTGGTGTAGTAAAAAGAAGTTACAATACCAGTAAACAAACCATGTTATCACACAGGCTGTATCAAAACGAATGAGGTAGTTAGGCATGTGGGTATGTGTGTGCTATGTACTGGTTTATATGAGATTCTGGGAAATGATGAAGTAGTATCTGTAATACTTCTCTCTTTTATCAGCAGATCTTGAAATGCACAGAACAGTGAAATAGAAAAGATGCTGAGTCTAAACTGGAGCTGATGTAAAGCTTCAGAATCTATTAGCACAAACCAAAGATTCACAAGAATAGAATGAGAGTAAAAAATACAATTCCCATGAGCCTGTATCTTTCTGCTGCAGGCCTTGGTCATGACAGTAACCTCTTGAAGCCACTGTCCTGGTGGGGCAGCTAAGCCCGTGCTTAGTGATGGCTAGGAGTCAGAAGAGCTAGAGAGAGGTCCAAGGCAAGTTGGAACAACATCAGAGTTAGCTGCTTCTTCATACAGAGAAAGTGGGTTAGCAGAGAAGCAACAAGTTTAAACTGAACATGCTAGTTTCCTTTGTTGTTTTGTTTTTCTACAATGAGGGAATTAATTTAGTGACAAGAAATTCTTAGAAATTAAATACAAGCATTGTTCTTTTTCTTTGTTTTCGTCTTGTTTTGTTTTACTACATTTTGAGGTTGGAGGCTCACTGCGTGCCTCGTAGGGACGTCTGAAGATCACCAGTTGCGGTGGCACACGCCTTTAATCCCAGCACTCGGGAGGCAGAGGCAGGAGGATCTCTGTGAGGTCGAGACCAGCCTGGTCTACAAGAGCTAGTTCCAGGACAGGCTCCAAAACCACAGAGAAACCCTGTCTCTAAAAAACCAAAATAAATAAATAAATAAAAATAAAAGATCACCAGTTGCCTCAAACGACCCTTGCACCTTAGCTGGATAACGACTGCTCCTTGGGAGCAGAGCATGGGGACCGCAAAGGCATGCAACAGCATTCTTTCCTATCAGGCATTGTCCTTCCAACTACAGGTCATATAAGTACTGCACTGTGTCCACTCTTGTGCCTCAGCTGCCTTTTCTAAACACATTTAAATTATCTTCTTCCTGGCATTCTGGTACCCACTTCTGTAACCTCAGCACTCATGAGGCTGAGGTAGCAGGATCGTGAGTTGGAATTACTCTTGTTTACATAGTGTGACTTTAACTTTAAACTATTTTTCTCTGTATTCTTTAAGCCCTTCACAAATTTCAGTGATAGTAATCAAGCCGGAGACATTTGCTCGGCAGCAGGTTTAACTATGGCCTCATCTCATCCTCATAAGCTTCCAATGCGGCAGTCTGTTAATAGCCTAAGTCTAAAGAAGAGAAAAACACCTGTGGGGAGCTTAATAAACACACACGATGCTACAGTGATAAACCACAGACCAAGCAGGAGTGAGGGTCTGGCTAACTGGCATTGAGTTTATGCCCTGAATCCCTAGATTCTAGAACCCACAGGTTAAACATTTGTGTTTCATATAAAAACTCATCACATCTTTTTATGTCTGAAAATTTCATACATGTTCACAATGTATCTTAATCAGACCCTTCCCATTTCCCTCTGACTCTGGGTACCCCACCAGACATCTCCTTCACAACTTCATGCACCTTTTAAAATGACCCACTGAGTTCAATTAGTGCCACCCATATGCACGGCTATGGAAACATCACTAGAGCATGGGCGGTCATCCAGAGCCCCAAGACAAGCAACAGTGACTAACCCAGAGAAGCCCTCAACTAATGACTCTTCAGGTAGAGGTGGGGCCTTGAGAAACCTCCATGCTCCATGCTGCAATTTCTAGCATGTTTGATCTGTGCAGATAACCACACTGCTGAGTTCATGAGTACCAAGGCCGTGGTATGTCCAGAGGACAGTGTTCCACATCACCCAGTGCTGTCTTTACAAGCATGCACCTCCATGTCTGCTGTGTGTGTGTATATGTGTGGTGTGTGTGTGTGGTGTGTGTATGTGTGGTGTGTTCATGTGTGTATGTGTGTATGGTGTGTAGATGTGTGCGTATGTATGTGTGTATTGTGTGTTGTGTGTGTATGTGTGGTGTGTTTATGTGTGTGGTGTGTGTATGTGTGGTGTGTTCATGTGTGTATGTGTGTATGGTGTGTGGATGTGTGCGTATGTATGTGTGTGTTGTGTGTGTACTGTGTGTATGTGTGGTATGTTTATGTGTGTGTATGGTGTGTTTATGTGTGTGTATGGTGTGTGTATGTGTGTGTGCTGTGTGTGTTGTGTGTGGTGTGAGTATGTGTGGTATGTGTATATGTGCATGTATGTGTGTGTGTGGTATGTGTGTATGTGCGGTATGTGTGGTATGTTTATGTGTGGTGTGTGTGTGTGTGGTATGTGTATGTGTGTATGTGCGGTGTGTGTGTGGTATGTTTATGTGTGGTGTGTGTGTGGTATGTGTATGTGTGTGTGTGGTGTGTGTATGTGTGGTGTGTATGTGTGTGGTGTGTGTGTAGGGTTAAAGCAGGTCCTCATATTTGTGTGCCAAGCACTTTTATCTCCCAGCCACCTAAAAGTATTTCCAAGTTGTGACATGGTTCTAACTGCTTTAAATTCTATAACTGACTCTTAATTTTGAAGTTCTTCCTATTGACCTTGCAATGTCCTTTGTTTTATTTTTGTAGATAGTAGTAGATCCTTGTTGATATTTTAAAAAATTCTCATAGAATATAAGGGCATATTGTCTCAGTCTGGTATGGGAACTGTATAAAGAGACAGTGTGTTTATCAGAGTGTTCAAGACAATATCCCGTCAACTCCAATCATAAAACAAAATCACAATGTTTGCTGTATTCCAGTTTATTGTACAGTGATTATCCCTGTGTCTGTCACAGTAGAGGACAGGCGGCTAACACAGAATAAAGCAGGCCAGTACATATGCTCCTGTATGTCACCAGGGCCCCACTTGCTTCACTTCCATGCTGAGTAGTGTTCCACGAGCCTCTGCCACAAACCAAGATGCTTGGATTCTACAATGGTGAGTTATATGGGTCTTCTTTCTTCATAAATTATCTAGCCTCAGACATTTTATTCTAAGAACAGAAATGACTATGATAGGGTCCCTGCCCAAATCCATACTGGAGATGTCAGGGTGGGAAGTAAGTTATTTCAAATATTGAGCCTCGGAGGAAAGCTAAATCATTTTAAGGTATGAATCCAAGGAAATGTGTGCCATTGTTCATGAAGAATGAGAAGACACTGTGCTGTGGCATCATACATATACAAGAAGGGGCACTTGCAGGGGAAGAAAGGCAATCATAAAAAGAGATTAAAGAAAACAGATCAGTCCCCCAAGTTGCTTAGATTCACCCAAATGGGATTTATTCTAAAGGAAGTGATCATCAGGGTCAAAAGCTGTATTAAAATCAAGTGAAATAATAACCCAATAGTGTCCATGAAAAAAGCCATATATAGGTTGTTTATAATGTTAAAGTGTGTCATTAGATCCCTCTGGGTAAAAATCAGCTTAAATCGCTTTCCTTTAGTGACAGAAATGGAAATGAAAAAGTGAAATCAGGACCTGTTCAAGGAGTTGGATGGTAACTGGGAAGGGCACAAAGGGGCTTGTGTGGGAAGGGCTGTTTGCTATTTTTAGAGACGCTGGAGCGTGTTTAGAAGCTGTTTCCAAGAAGGCACAGCCAGGGTTCTTACAGGGGGCACTTCAAAGGTTAGGCTCAAAGGTTTGATTTGAGGTATTTGTTATGCCACAGTAAAAAGTGATGCTTTCTGCTCATTTACCAAACCAACTCATCTGGGAGCCACAATACGTACATGCTGACAACTGACATGTTGAGAAAATAGGAACATTTTGTGTCTCAATTTCTCCTGGGTAGCATTATTGCCCAAATTAAAAGACTCAGCTATGATCTATGTTAAACACAGAGACTATAGACAAGGCTCCCCGTTGACTTGAGCTCATTGGCTCTGAGGCTCTTCCATGATTATCAAACATCTGCTTGGCTAAGGCTGGCCATCACCATTAGAGCATGTGCACGCCACATACACACACACACACACACACAGACACACACACACACACACACACAAGCAAAGGAATGGGCAGGACTCCTGAATTCTGGCTGGACCGGATGTTACTATTCCTTCAAGTGAGAAGTACAGAGGGATTAATCCCAGGGCATCTCTAAAGCAGCCAGCTCAGGGCAGCAAAGCATGGCATTATTATTATTATTATTGTTATTATTATTATTCCTGTTGATGGATTATAATAGATTTTACTTTCTTATATTCAGCGCCTGGAATCTATCCTTCATTTTCATTTCTCTAATAACTTATAAACTAGATATAGGCCTTGAAATTACTTTTAGATAATACTTAATGTTCCTTTTCACGTTTTAAATGCAACATATGCTCATTATAGTAATTTTATGCTAACTAAGTATTGAGACAAAAATGAAAATGTCACTCATTTAAAATACTTATAGACAAATGCTAATTCCACTATAATACCTTACTTTCTTGAGTTAATTTTGTATATAAAAAATTTCTCAATTGACTCATAAACAGTTGATTCAAATACTCTTTTTTATTTTAAAATTAACATTATTTTATGTATAATTACAATATGCAGTAACAAGTATATAATAACATATATATTAAATCATTGTATTCAAAACAAGTATTCACAAATAAAATATTCAGAAATATGAGCATTACATTATAAATGTTGTTGTTCTTTCAGATACTCAAGAGTGTTTTAAATAATTCACTGAGTGCTTTTGTTTTCCCCAGTTAGGATAGGTCGATCTATACTAAGGCAACCATTAAACTAGGTTCCGTACAGAATTAATTTTCATCGGTGTCTCACCATTTAAACTCCCACCATCCACATAAGAAACCAGTGATCTCAGTAGCTCACTTTTTAATTGTTAATTTGAGGTTATCTCTGTATTTTTAAAATCGTTGCTAATTTGAATATGATAATTCGTTTTAATTTACGCTTCTTTATTTAGAACAATCTATGAATGTGTGCTGGCAGCCTCTGTCCCTGTGCTGTCTTATATGACATCCCTGGGCGGTTCCGGAAAAGTTCTGTAAGTATCGCTTTCTTTTTCTATGAATTGACTGTGTATTTTGCTCCTTATTTAACCATTTACTAATTTTTAAATTGTTCATTCTCCAGTATACGTATTTTTTCTAGTAATATCACAAAATCATTTGTATCTCATATGTGTAAGCCTCTCTTCCCTGGGAACTTAAGCTAAAGCAATTATGTTTTTTGCTTTCTCTCAAAAACATGAGTGATTAAACAAAGGGAGTTTAGCAGTGAGGGAGCGGGAAGTGCATTTCATTTGGTGCCTTGCTTCATCGTAACAGGTAAGATTTATACCCAGCATGGGGTGCGGAGTGAGAAGCAGTTCTGAGCAGTGAGACACAATAGGGAAGCCAGACAGTGACTCCAGTCTCTGTAAATAAGCCATAGTTTGTCTTCGTTATAAAATTTGGGTCTGTCAAACACAAAGCATACATATTCAAAGATGGTAAGCAGTGGTTAGATTGTAGCTTACCTTGAATGAGAACTTAACTTTACATAAAGGGAAGAGAATAGAGAGAGTGATCTGAGGGAAGATACATGGAGAGTGAAGTCAGAGAGCTTGTAATGTATGTGCTAAAACTTTTGTTGGGGGTATTTGGATGTGTATATATGGTACTATATACTGGGAAAGGCACTATGAAAATAAATGACCCGTTTTTTATGTCTTCAGATTAAATAATTGGAAGTTTTTCCTGGTTGTGTTGGTTTGTTTTCTATTATTGTAGCAAAATACTTGAAGCTTGGGAATATTTAATCAAGAAGTTCATTTAGCTCACAGTGTTGGAGGCTAAAAGCCTCAACAATAAGGTCTCCTAGACTCCCTTGATCAGGTTACACGAACACAGTTGTCATCCGAGGAGCACATGCTAGCAAAAGATATCATGTGGTAAGGCAGAAAGTCACAGGGAAAGGGGGAGGAAGTCTGTTCTTTCTATAACTACCCTTCCAGCAGAATTAACTTACTGTCCTGAGACACTGAAGGTGACACTCCCGTGTCTAATGACTTCATGAAATCACCGTGAAGAGCTGTGCCAACAGCACCGTATCAAGGAGAAGTTTTCAGGACATGGTCCAAGACCAAAACATTAGCACTGATCTGTTGTGAAACATGCAACCTAATTAGGCTTTGTGGCAAAGTGAATACTTATTTGTATTTTGTAAGCCTCAGAAAAGAATTCACAGACTGTGGGAAAGATGAGTTTTCTCATCAGAGAGCTAACTGAAAGGAGAACACTGACTAGCTGAAGAGAAGTGGGTAGGTGGTGTCCTCAAAACTGAGGAAACAATAAAGGTAAAAACACATGGGCAGGAAATAACATGGTGTGTGTGTGTGTGTGTGTGTGTGTGTGTGTGTGTGTCCCTCTGCTACGTAACCGTGTCACCACGGATACATTAGCTTAAATAAAACATGTCTTGTCTCACAGTTTGGGTGGCTCACCGGAACTCTCTGCTTCAGGGTTTTCGTCTTAGAGGCCATCAAATAGTAGACATCATCAGAAACTTGACTCAGGGCAAGTGTATTTCCAAGCTTACCCTGGCTGGGACAGAATCCACTCATTTACTGCTACCTGCTCAGATTCCCCACGGCCAGAAGACTTTACAGATCTTGTCATAGGTATTTCTGTAACACTTCTATCCAGCCATCAAGGGAGAATGTTTCTCTGATGGATGTCCTATCCCTACAGAATGTAATTATATACATGGAGTCACATCCTAGTATCATGTGAACTTGGATACTTGTTTTATAGCTGTAGCGTTCATCTGTATATATGAGAAAGTTCTTAGATGGACAGGAGGTGGCCACATGAGATAAATGCTAAAAGACGTTTAACTTTTTAAACATAAAGTGATAGCCTGAAAAGATACTGATATATTTTATGTCAACATATAGTACACATATCAATAAAGTAATTTGTTTTTATTTGTGCTTTAGATAGCTTATTCCAGTAGTAGTAGATGGATGAATTTCACAACTGTAAGGTTAGTTAGGAAATCATTTTAGTTTAGATTAAAACAACATGAGTCAAAGTCCCTTAATGGTAGTAAGATCATTGAGAATAAACAGACATTGTTGGCATACAGACCAGCAAGTAGAAACTGCTTTGATGTTTATAAACAGATATTCATAGTTTCCTCAAAAATACTTGTCAAGATACTTTACCAATGTTGTGGTCTTAGAAGAAACAGTGATACCTTCAAATGTATTGGAAACAACTCCTCTAATTTCAATCACTAGAGAAACATCTAGACAGTGTGAACTGCCCTTCTTACAAAGATGGGGAGTCAGCCACAGTTTGTGGATAGGAACTGTGGTAGTATGATAAAGGTAGTGTTCACTGGAGTAAAAGGTTACTAGAAAAATGACAGATGAATTAAAAGGATATCTGGACATTGCAAGACAATATACATTGTTTATAGTTGTGAGATGCTGCTGGTGTTGGTAGTGAGAGGGAAAAGAATTAAACACCTCTGTAAAGAAGAAATAAAAGCAGGTCATGACTAAACACATGCAGAAGATTTAACAAATAGAAGTGTTTTTTTAAAAAAAAGTTAAAGGAACATACATTCATTTCTACTGTTTTTATCAATGTACTTCCAAAAAGTCAATTGGGAGTCCAAAATGGTTCATAGGATGTATAAACAAGGTGAAGTCAAAATAGAGTAAGGGTCAAGAAGCAGTCCCCAAAGACAGAGCAAGGTTGGGCCAAAACCTTTGTGGGTTTGTTGTTGTTTTACTAGGTGGCTTCTTCAAAAAATTTGCTCAAAAATATACTGGTTTTGAAATAGAGAAAAATGAAAAGGAACACACCCAAAGTTCTAATTGTTATCAAAATATTTCCTTGTATTTTCTCAAATTAAAAAACATGGTCATTAAAATATAATTAGGATGTTTACATATCCAGTAGGGGGAAGCTCAGCTTCCTGCTGACCAATCTTCCTTTTGAGATCAGCTATAATTGCTGGAGATGAAAACCAAATGTCAGCCAGGCAGCGAGGGCTTGAGATGCTAAAACCCTACAGGCACCAGCTTTTAACCTGGTCATTTGTCAAATCACACGGGGAAGCTAAAAACTGAGTGCTGATCCCACAATTGTATTGTCCTGATATACTAAGACTGAAGTACAGGCGATAAAAAGGAGTTTTTGCTTCCCATACTTTCCTCCAAATCCAGTTCTGTCGTATGCCCTTCAGTTCTGTAGCAGAGCATCTGCCATGGCCTCCCCCCTCTCTCTGCTCATCTCCAGCAGATCACACAGATCTTCTCCTTCAACCTTTCTCCTGATGCATCCCTTTGTCTTAACCCCCAAGTACAGCAGGAATTACTGG
Organism: Microtus oregoni; assembly: GCF_018167655.1. Taxonomy (NCBI): domain Eukaryota; kingdom Metazoa; phylum Chordata; class Mammalia; order Rodentia; family Cricetidae; genus Microtus; species Microtus oregoni. The sequence goes on from NW_024543077.1 coordinate 24,646,589, forward strand.
GAACTCTCAGTCAAATCTGCCAGAGAAGCAGGTAAATCACCAACTTCAGATCATAACCTTACCTCCTTTCCTTCAAATCCAGTCCCCCACCTCGTTCCCAGCTTACTGTGACCTCCCCTTACTCTCTGCTCCCATTCCCGGGGGGAATAAGCAGATCCTGGTGGAACACCCTCCTTTTCTACCTCCTATTGACTCCCTCAACTCTCCCCTTCTAGCCTATCCCCATGCTCAAGTGTTAGTTTCCAATATGAAGAAACACATTGTACCTGGAAACCCCAGTGGTCAAACCTAGTAGGAACGCAGAAGCATTCACTACTAGATAACATACAGTTTTCACACTCTCCTAAGGGCCAGAGAGAGCAACGTAAACCAAAGAACAAACACCCATGCAACGAAGACAAGACCAGCTATCATCAACTAGAATTACAATCATCGCAAACACAGATGCCTGGATACTGGTGAAAAACCACAATCAAAAGCAATCAGGACAATAAATATGCCCACACTACAGCCCAGCAACCCTACTGCAGTAGGTCCTAAGAAATGCAGCTGAAGCACAAGACAAAGATCTTACAATAGCCTTTATGAGGGAATAAGTCCCTTAAAGGAATTTATGAAAACACAAAGAGAGGGTAGAAGGAAATGAATAAAATATTAAAAGACATGAAAGTGGAAATAGAATCAATAAAGCAAACTTAAACTAGAGAAATCTGGACATCAAGATTTGGAAGTCAAACAGGAACGTCAGAGACAAGCCTCATCAACAGAATGCAAGAGATGGAAGAGAATCTTGGGCATTGAAGACAAAATAGAAAAAATAGAGACTTCAGTTAAAGAAAATGTTCAATCTAAAAATCCCTAGGCACAAAACATCCAGGAAGGTTGTGAAGCTATGAAAAGGACAAATCTAAGAATAACAGGACCAGAGGAAGGAGAAGAAACCCAGGTAAAAGGCACAGAAAATATTTTCAACAACATCTTAGAAGAAAATTTCCCCAAGCTAAAGAAGTAGATGCCTATTGAGGAACAAGAAGCAGACACAACACCAAATAGACTGGACCAGAAAACGAATTATTCTCAGCACATAATAATTAAAACACTAAATGAACCGGATAAAGAAAGAATATTAAATGCCAAGTAAAATATAAAGGCAGACATATTAAAATAACACATGAATTCTCAATGAAAATCCTAGAAGTCAGAAGGGCCTGCACAGATATTTAATGATCCTACACTCATTAAATATAGATTTTTAAGGGAAGGAACTTGGTAAATATTATATGGATGTACCAAGAAACCAAAACCAAATCAAACCAAAACAAATAGAAGGGCCAAGTGGAAGCTACAGCATTCAAAATATAAAGGTAAGGAAATCACCAAAATAAAATACAGTAAAGAAAGAATTAACAGAATAGAAAATGGGTCAGAATACCATGCCCAAACAGAAGCTTCTAAAGAGAAAAGAAATTTAAAACATTTTTGAGATCCATCACTCTAATGCCCAATAGCTGAATTCCACAAAGGAGATGAGAGACTAAAACAGGAACATGTGTGATCAGACATAGGAAGGCAGTTTGCAAACTGATAAGTTATCAACAGCATGCCAGAGAGCTGACATGCACCTCGAGCCCCGTGAAATAAGGAAAACTGCAAGAAAGTATGTCCCAATAACATGGTGGAAAACCACAGGCAAAGGAAACACTGAAAGACAGGAAGACTAAACCACCTTGCTTTCACGGCCCCTGAATAAGTCAATGACTGGCTTCTCAACTAAAATAAAAGAGAATAAACAATAATTAAATTATATTTTCAAATGCTGAAAGTATGTAGCTTGCTGGCGTAAGACTGACCTAGTAAAATTATTAATAGGGAAAGATAGAAAAGACATTTTTAGACAAAGGAGAAGCAAAAAAAATGTCATTAACTTGTCTGTGTAAAAGGAAATAAAATAGAAAGAATAATGAAGACAGAATAAAAACGTTCCAGGTGGAAGTATGAAAACCTAGGAAGCAAGAACAACAGGAAGTCCAAACAAGTTTATAAACGGAAATCAAAGCCAACTGTACATTTACAAAATCACCCCCTCACCCTTCAAACTCCCATTTTAACACCTTCACATGGTGCCGTTGGATTAAACGTCAAAAGAAGTAAACTTCCTGAAGGACACTGGAATCAACCATGATAAAGAATTCTGCAAGTCTCATACACCCTACTAGTTTACAACTAGATTTATCCAAAGTACAGCATGAAATTAGCAAAGCAAGGCTACATAGGAGCAGAGACTAAGGTATGCAAAACTCAGCAAACTAGTAAGATAGAGAAAAGAAAGGAATGGAGAGAAAAATGAAGTTCCTCCTCAAAGTCGATTCCACACAGCCTTTAGACGTGGAGAACTGAAAATCTGTGTGAGCCATCAGGGAATTGACATATATCCACATCAGTACAGTAGAAAATATTGACAATATGGAATAGTGAGTGGAAAAGTTGGTACACAGCGATACTTAAGCTTGTTTAGTGGCTCGTATTGACACGCCACACTCCTGGGAGGTGCTAAGCAAGAAGACGAGAAATTCAAAGTTAGTCTGGCCTGCCTAGATATGACTGTTTAGAAAAAAAAAAGCTGGAGTTAGCCAATAGGCAAACAATTATACTGTTTATAAGAGAGTATAATATAGAATCTGCATTGAAAATATCCTGTGAGTTCTACAAACTGTTTAAAAATATTTCCAGTATGAGAAACAAAGAGACATGTTGATTAATTTAAACTTAACCTCAGACATTTTATCTTTCAAAGAAAATTGTTTTCTAGCAGTCCTTGCTTTTCAAATATGCAGCATCAATCTTCCTGGGAAAATTTCTCACCCACTCACTTTAAGATCACTCTCTAGGCAACAACTCGAGTAATTGCTTTAGGACTATCATTTTGTAATAGTTAAGGCTGTGAAAAGAAAGCAACATTTAAAACAGATGCAAAATAATTTTTACATTTGTAGGCTTTATATATATATACATATATATGTATATATATATACTGTATGCTTTATACATATATAAAGAATCTACTCATGCATGATTCTTACATTTAAAGCAATATACCTCATTAGCTTCTCCCAATACAATGAATTTGATGCAATTAATATAATTTTTTAATATACTAAGAACTTGGAACTGTCAAATTTGGGGGCCTTGCATAAAGATTCAGGACACAGATTTCTGACAGTTTGTCTTCAGAATACATGTTTTTTTCCTGTAGTTGTTTGTTTGTTTGCTTTTAACTCTTTGGCTCTTTGTTTTTTGGGGGACCTGCCACCCACCTCCCAAATAAATAGAGTCTTATTCTTATTCATAAGTGCCTAGCCTTAGCATGTCTTATTTCTAGCCAGCTTTTCTTTGCTTAAATTATCCCGTCTACCTTTTGACTCTTTACCTTCCTTTATTTCTGTATATCTTTTCTTTAGTTCTTACTCAGTGGCTTGCTGTGTAACTTAATGACTGTCCCCTGGAGTTCTCCTGTTCTTCTCTTGTTCCTTGATCTTCTCTTCCCAGACTTTTCCTCCTCTTTATTCTCTCTACCTGCCAGCCCCGCCTATCCTTTCTCCTGCCTAGCTATTGGCTTTTCAGCTCTTTATTACACCAAGCAGGTGTTTTAGATAGGAAAAGTAACACACCTTCACAGAGTTAAACAAACGCAACATAAAAGAATGCAACACATCTTTGCATCATTACACAAATGTTCCACAGCATAAACAAATGTAGCACATTTTCAACTAATATTCCACAACATTTTACACTAGCTATGACTGCACTTCAGGAAAGAGTTCATTCATAATTTTATAGATACAATATAAAATTGAAGTTATCCAACAATGAACGTTTTTTGCTTGGTGTTTGTTTGTTTGAGACAGGGTTTCTCTGTGTAACAGCCCAGGCTGTCCTGCAACTGGCTTTGTAGACTGGCCTGGCCATGAACTCACAGAGATTCACCTGCCTCTGCCTCCAGAGTGCTCGGATTAAAGATGTAACGAGCATTTCAACTGCTCTCTTTGCAATAAATAAAGCTGTAAGACAAGAAAGCAAAAAGTGAAAGTGATACATTATTATAGGAGTTTTAAGACCTATAATAGGTTAATGTTTACTAAAGAAATATCCGATATCTTTGGTACATTAATAAATAAATAAGAACGTACCTGAGGTCTAGAGAGAACGTTCAGTGACTAAGAGCCCTTGCTACTCTTTTAGAGAAGAGGAGTTCAGCTCCCAGCACCCACACGTCAGCTTGTAACTGTCTTTTAAGTCCAGTTTCAGGGCATCTGGGTCCCTCTTCTGGCTTCTGCAGGTACTAGGCATGGAATGGCATACAAATATACATTCAGGAAAACACACACACACACACACACACACACACATAATTTAAAAGTAAATAGATCTTTAAAAGAAAGAATATAACAGAGAATAAGGCAGCTGACTGAACAAGGGCCATGTATGTATTAAAATGAGCAGAAAGCAAAACGCCTGAGTGTGAGGAATCCATTCCTTTGAGATGAGATGTGAGAATGTGTGAGTGAAGAATTCTTACTGTTTGGATGGTTGTCCAGGAACTTCCGTGAGGCTTCTGATGGACAGAAAACCTATCCTATAATACTGTATTGAACAGTATTGTGTTTCTTGATCTTTTGGTTGTTTGTTTGTTTCTTCTTTCTTTTTTAAGAGAGAGAGCATAAATTGGATGGGTAGGGAGGATCTGAGTGAAATAGAGGGAGGGGAAGGCACAATCAGAATTGAATTATATGAAAAACATGTTTTCAAAATACATGAAATATGACCACAGGGGCCTGTAAATCTGATGCCCACCTGCACCTCCGGTCGCAAGCTCCGTATTCTCCCAGACTTCTTTATAGCCTTGTCCTGCTCACACCTGCCAAGCTGTATGAATCCAACTCCCATACTCCCCATGGTTCTCTCTGATGCTCCACCTTCTCCCTGTCACACCCTTGGCCACCTCACTCCATTTCCATTCTTTTAATAATTATTTTATTATTTTATGTGTATGAATTTTTGCTTGCCTATACGTCTGTGCACTACACGCTTTCAAAGCTTACAGAGGCCGGAAACAGGTGATGGACCCTCTGGAACTGGAGTTACCCATGTCTTTGAGACACATGTAAACGCTTGGACTAGCAGCCTGAAGAGTGAGGAAGAGCTTCCAGGGCTCTTCGCCTCAGAGACTTTCACTAGCCCCCCTCACTCTTTCTTACATTACTGACTTCTCGGTTCCGGCCTCAGTTCAGGTCTTCAAAGACAGGACTCTGCCATTAAAAAATAGCGTTGTATAGTTAGGCACTAATCACTGACAATTCACAAATTTAGTGAAAAGACTTGTTATAATTTATGGCTATGAAACGACGCTGCTTTGGATGTTAGAAGAGATTCTATAATAGAACATAATGGAGACAGATAGCATCTTTCAGACATTAAAGCAATTTCAGAAGTACTTGTATTTTGGGAACTTTGTCTTCTTGTCTGAATAATTGTTAAAAGTATAAAAAAGAAATATGAACCGACCATGGTGTTTTCCATAATGACTCATAATGACATCTGTTGAATGAACTAATTAAGCATTCAGCAACTTTATCTCCATATGTCTTAAAATGTTTTACCCTTGCATTCAATATTGATATAGGCAGTGTTTGGGCTATTACAGGCAATAAAATGTAGATAATGTACATTTTTATTGCTTAATCTTAAATATTTGAGCAAGTTTTTATGGTGGAGAACTTTGCAAAGCAAGTATAAAATGCTAGACTGCTGAACCGGACTCAGTTCGTCCTCTGATTATTTAACCTTTGTAAAGCACAAAGAAGTAACCGGTGACACATTTCATGTTCAAGTTAACATCAGTTGGCCTGGGTTCTTAAAAGTGGCAAACATTGAAAGGCAAAGGGCAGAAATGTCACAGAGTGCATGGCTTTTACAGAAGAGGAACTGGCAGTATGGTATGGCCTCTAATCTGGACAGAGTCTAAGAGGGGTTTTATCATTCAGAAATCATGCCAAGGTTGCCTAGAATGCTCTACAGAAGTACTATAGTAAGACAGACAAACACGCCGCTTGACAAGCCTTATGAAGACACAGCAAGACCCAAAGACCCACACCCACGCCAAAGTTTAGTGAGTACAGAGCGAGGCATCTCAGCCATGGAAGTTGAAGGTGCAGTTGCTGACAGTTTTCCCAGCTCAGAATTATACTTCAAGTACGGAACAGAACGAATCAAGATAAACGGATGTAGAGACACAGAGTGGTGAAGTTGGAGAAGGTAGAGAAGAGGCAAATCCTATGGGGTGGCCAGAGCATCACCGGCCACGGGGCGACCTGGTAAACCAGTGCGCAACACAAGCAAACCCAGATGCTGCTATAGTGGGATGATAATATTTAAAGCATCGTCAAAAGAAAAGAAGGGAAAGCGGTCTTCGCAGAAAAGCTGCTGCTCTTGGGTAAGGCAACAGTGCAGAACTGTTATGCCTACAACTGCTGGAAGAATTGGCCACCCACACAGACTCTCATTAAAAGAACTGTTAAATGTATACTTCAGCAAGAAGAAACTGAACAAAGAAAGATGCAGCAAGGATGGGGGATGAAAGAACCAATGGCTAATTCTGTAGCTGATGAACTGCCAGGAAATTTATTAACCTTAGGAACTATTAATCATTTTAAAACAAGCATTTGGCATTGTTTGTTTACACAATGCCATAAACAACAAAAGTGGACAAAGTAGGTTAGGTATTGTGCATATTTATACATATATGCATATAAAAATAAGGAAAAGTACACAATCAATCTGAAAACAAGAGGAATGAGAGGGGTTGGTGGGAGAGTATCTGGGAGGGGATGGAGAGAGGAAAGGTAAGTAAGAAAATGATGTAATTCAACTTTAATTAAAAATGAATTAAAAATCTAATGATAAGTTGGTATTCTATTCTTTAAAAGTTCCAAGATTTTTTCCAAGTTTGAGATAGAAGAAAAAAATTGAGTGAATTTTGGCATTTTGAAGAAAATAATTGTGGGTAGAAGTGATAAACATTATTTAGGTTTAAAGAAAAAGAAGTGTTAATGGCATAGATTCTGTTTACAAAAGTAAAAACAGGCAAGTACACCACATAGCTGCCTAAAGTCAGGTAGATACAAATATTGTAACTGTAATTCTTGCTTGATACCTGTCTTAGTATATGTAATTTTACTATGTTAAAGTTAAAACTTTCCTTTTTTATTTAAACAGAAAATGGGAGGTTATGTGGGAAGTCTTCCTATATATGTGTTGCTTTTATTGGTTAATAAATAAAGAAACTGCTTTGGCCTGGCAGGGCAAAATAGATGTGAGCGAGGAAAACTAAACTGAATGCTGGGAGAAAGAAGGTAGAGTCAGGAGAAGCCATGGAGCCCTGCCAGAGACAGACACGGGAACTTTACCTGGTAAGCCACAGCTTCATGGCAATACACAAATTAATGGAGATGGGTTAATTTAAGATATGAGTTAGCCGGAAATAGGCTTAAGCTATTGGCCAAACAATATTGCAAATAATATGGTTTCTGTATGGATATTTTGGGGCTGAGCAGCCAGGAACAAACAAGCAGCCCCTTATAACAGTTATTATTTAATAGTAGCCACATACTAAGAAATGTAAAACAGAAGATGACAAGAAAAGAAACTAAATGATTAAAGTAAAGTAAATCTGACTATGTAAAATACCACAACTACACACACACACACTTGATTTGCATGTTGAAAATCTCTTCTATAGTGCTTAAGACAGAAGCACCTAAAATAAAAATCACTGAGAAATGTTTAAAATGAAAATCAGAAAACACGGCAGCTTTGGTAGCTATCCTAAAGGAAATAATTTTTTTTGTAATTTTAACTCAAATTCAGAAATAAAAAGGAATAAAAGTGATAAATCCAATGATATGAATATTTCCACATTAAAAAAAAACATAAAGTCTAATGACGTGTACAATTCTGAGAAAAATAATTGTGCCATGACCAAAGAAGGGAATTAAGAATCACTGTGGGCTATCAATACACAAGCTTGTTTACCTTAGGGAAACACACCATGCACAGACCTCTGAAATGGTGGTTTTATATCTCAGAGCTCTTTACAGAAGTGAAAACTCATATATCAAAGACATCCATAACCAAAAAGATTACTATACATCGATACTGTAAAAAATTACATAATAGATTAATTTGATCTTTCAGTTTTCTTGCATATTCACACATCTCTCCACATATTTCAGAAAGATTATATATCTATATATACTTATTACATAATTCTTGAACAGTGTTGGAATTGCATCATTCTCGTCCAAACCTGCTTTTCATCCTTGCCAATTACTTCTGACAGCCTCATCCATACTGCTTGACGAAAATCAAATTTAGTCATTTCTATTGCTCTTAAATATCCTGCTAGAGTCTGACAATAATGAATCTTCGTTTTCCTAGACCTTGACCACAAATGACTTGCAAAATAAACTAAAAGTGTAGAATCTTCATTTTTAACTCTTTTTCTCATTGTCTCTTTTTGAATGAAAACGAAGGCCATTTCCATCATCATTGTGGGCCTCCAGAAATTCACTCTAGCGTTATTAGGCAGATGGACTTCCCCAAATATGAATGGAGTCACTGTCGGTGGGCAGTTAATTAATCATTCCCAGTCATTGTTTCAGTGTGCAGTGTGTTTGTGAAGGGAATACTCGTGCAGCGATGGTAAGCTCCGTCTTGACCCTTTGCTTCTGACATTGGTCGGGTACATTACACACTCAGTCAGCCCGTCAGACTGGCACCATAGAAGCTGCTGGTGCATCATCAGTTCCAAGGAGTCACCTGTGCAGGAGCCTCTGAGGGAAAACTAAAGGAAGATCCTTAACTGCAATCGCCGAATTCGGTGGCATAAGTAATTATTTTAAGAGTTAATACTGCAAATTCCATTACTGATTCTTGAATAACATTGAACAGCTACTAATTCCATTTGGGGGAAACTTTCCTTTACATGAACACTTCTTAATTACTTGCTGTATAAAATCACCTGCTCAGAGGTAAATAATTGTCTAGTATTATGACTTCTAAGAAATCTTTTGAAAAACATGTATTTCAGAATGGCATACCTCATAGTCCCAAAGGAGATTTGGAGTTCTCAGTTTTAATCAAGGGAAAGAGTATTAAGTTCTAAAAATATAAAGAGGGAGAACCACCACTCCACAACATAAATTTTCCTGTACTGACCAACCATTACATGTTGCTGACATGTTAATTTTATTAGTAATCACTGAGGTCTCTGTGCAGACTTCCTTTGTTCTGAATCCCTGGAATCACTGCTGAAGGAATTCAAATGTTACTCCGACAGTAGTACCAGAGGCAAGTCAAGCCTATTGCAGAGTTAAAAAAAGCGCCTTCAAATAGTGAGAATGAATAATGTACAAAGAGACCATGTGCCAATCTGCATTTTAGGCGTTTTTTACATTATTTCTATAATTCTCAGAACAACCAGCTTTTCCTGGGGAACTTTATCTGTCCATGTGATTGGCAGGTTCATGTGGATTGAATCCTACAGAAGGGTTCACTGGTATATCCCATTCCTTCATTAGAAAGTCTTCTGAAGTATAGCAATCATATAAGCCTGAGGGTGCCAGAGCCGAATTTAGATAATTATCCATTAACGACCTTCTGGACTATTCAGGATGTCATGTCTCCTCTTAGGGTTAGAGATGGGACTCAGGTTACATTCTTCTGATTAGTAACTAGAGCCTGCAGATCCAGGCTTGTGTTAAGTCCTCCTGACTATGAGGGAGGAAGCTGTGTCCACAAAACCTCCCGATATCTAACTAGCCACCTAACAGGCATCATTGCATATTATCCATTGGGACTAGCCACCTTCCCCTTAATTTTGTTGATGTTTATATATGGCAGACTAGAATACAATTTAATGAAACTGGAGTGGTGTAGCACAAAAGATTTTCAGGCAATTTTGATTATAGTCATCACTTCAATAAACAAATGTAGAGATTTTCATATATCCAGGGGTACCTGTGCTCATCTGTGATTGAAAATCGATGTGATACATGCCTTTAACCCTGATGCTCAGGAGGATGAGGCAGTCAGATCAAAAAGTTGGAGGTCAGTCTGCACTGCATAGCAAAATCTTTAAATAAATAACTCAGAAAATCAAAAGTGTTCCTTAAGGTCCATTAATTGTTGACCTTAAGATATAATAACTTTCTAACTAGATAGAATATTAAGGACTGGACAGAGATGCATTTATTTGAATTTGCCATGCTAAGCTGACAGAACCAGAAAACTATTTTGGAAATAAGTGTCTTTTTCTTTTAAATAAAAGCTTATAGTTTGGCACATTAAGAGCACATCCAGTCTTATAACGGAACCCAAGCTTGGTTTCCAACACCCACATGGTGTCTTTCAACTTTGTAATCTAGTTCCAGGGCATCTGATGCCATCTTCTGATCTCTGTGGGCTCCTGCATGCATATGATGTGCACATGCTCATGAGTGCATACTTGAATATATAGACACAATTTAATAGATATAATTATGCATATAATATTGTTACATAATCATATACAGTTACATGTAATGTTACTATATAAGTGCATATTAATAAATATAATACATTATAAATAATATATTAAGATATATTAAATGTTTTATTTTCTTTAAACTGCCTAGAAAAGATCTTGGAATATTTTCTCAATGTAGTTATTACTATGAAAAAAGATATGATCTGTTATATATATAAAATACATGATTAATACATTATATTATATGTGTAAGATTATATAATATATAAAATATATATCATGTGAAATATATGTATATAAGTCTACATTATATAAATATATCATGTATAATTATATGTAAAATGTTTACTCAAGTATACACTCATATAAATAAAACATATAATTTAAAATTTTTATAGTCCCATAAAATACTCTAGTCTCTACAACTTGATACATCTTTTAAGTTTCAAAATGTAGAAATTAGAAGATAGTTAGAAGGGAATGATGGCATTATACATTTTAATGCATGAAGCATGTTTATTTTATGAGAAGTTTTAAAGATAGCTTGATAAAGCTTATTAACAAACTTTCATTTTCACTTGTTATATTGACAAATTGATTGATACGATCCTGTTTTTCTAGTTGGAAACATGTTCCTCCTATACACTGAATGGACTTAATTCAGCCATTCTGGGAGTCTGGCCTCAGGACCACATATTTTAGGAAATATATGATATGATTTATGTGCTTTGCACTGCCTAGAAAAACATCTTGGAATATTTTTCAAATGTATTATTTCTATGAAAAAAGATTGTAACTTATTTGTGAACAGAAACTGCTCATTCATTCCTGGATGCCCAGACCCAAATAATCACACAGAAACTGTATTAATTACAATACTGTTTGGCCAATGACTCAGGTATATTTCTAGCAAGCTCTTAAATATTGAATTAACCTATTTCTATTAATCTGTGCCACGAGGCTGTGGCTTACCGGAAAGATTCCAGGTCCTTCTCCTTCAGCAGCTACATGGCGTCTCTCTGACTCCACCTCCTCTTTATATATATCTCTATTTGGATTTTTGGCCCGACATTAATCTGCTAAGCCATTGGCCAAAACAGCTTTATCTATTAACCAATAAAAGCAACACATACACAAAAGGACACCCCACATCATTTATTTGTATTGTTTTCCCTATGGTGACTGTTATATAACTTAAAAAAAATAGAGCTTAAAATTTAACTTTTCAGTAAAATGCTTGTAACTTTTCAAAACTACCAAAAAATCTACCAGATCCCTGTTGTGTCTCCTGTGATCCTTAAAGCACTGACATAAAGAGCAAGCCCGAGAAGTCACCCAGATTGTAGGATTTCTGGGCAAATGCATTGAGTGCATGACTAGCTCCCCATAGTGTCTGCACTCTGTGTATGTCCTTTGACCCCTGGTTGAGCCTTTCTCTATTTTCATGTTGAACTCACCAAGTGATACACCTGGTCAATCAATAGAAGGAGTCTCAGTGCATTCTGCCACAGCAAAACACCAAACACCAAAGACCCAAATGCAGACACTTGTTTCTCATAGGTTGGGAGGTTGAGAAGTCCAAGGTCAAGTTCCTCAATTTGGATTTGTTTTTTCCATGAGGATCCTCTTCTTGGCTTGCAAACATGGGACACCCTTCTCACATGATGGAGAGAGGAGCTATGGCCTCTCTTTCTTTACAAGGGCCCTGAGTCATTAGTGGGGGCTCTACCTTATAGTAGTTGTTGTTGTTTGTTTATTTTCTCTTTTGCTCTTTTAGGGGCCTGCTACCCAGCTCCCAAATACATACACAGAGGCTTATTATTACTTAAGAATGCCTGGTCTTATCCTGACTTACTTCCAGCCATCTCATTTCTAGGCAGCTTTTTAAAAATTATCCTGTCTATCTTTTGCCTCTGGGCTTTTATCTCTCTATTTCTATGTACCTTTCTTTACTTCTTACACCACAGCTTTCTGTGTAGCTAGGTGGCTGTCCCTTGGTGACCTCCTCTCCTTCTCCTTTTCTCATTCCTTGATCCTTTCCTCAAAGATTTTTTTTCTATTTATGCTTTTTGCCTGCCAGCCCTGCCTATCCTTTCTCCTGCCTTGCTAATGGTCATTCAACTCTTTATTAGACCATCAGGTGTTTTAGACAGGCACAGTAACACAGCTTCATAGAGTTAAACAAATATAGCATAGAGAAATACAACACATCCTTGCATCATTAAAACAAGTGTTCCACAGCATAAACAAACAACACACCTTCAACTAATATTCCACAACACTACCCTTATGACCCCAACGAATTCTCACTATCTCCCAAAGGACCTACCTCTTACCATCATTTTGAGCATAAGGCTTCGACATATGACTTGAGCAAGGACAGAATCACCTGCTTTGTAACACAAGATAAGTGAACGTCAGCAAAAGCCATTTTTAAGACTTGGGTAGGCTCTTAGGCATGCTCCCTTTCAGTCTTCCAATATCTCTCGCAGGACCTTCTGGATGAGCCTGCTGGAGGCTTGTAAGAGACAGGTGGAAGACAGTCATTCCCGCCACAGACATCTCAGTCCTGACCGTCATCTTAGGTCAGCTAATCCTTGGGCAAACTCTGACAATAGTACATTAGAGATTCCAAAGAAAAGCAGGTGAATCAAGTCTCCACAACTGAACCCCTGAATGTACTCACAAAATACTAACCCATAACCACTGTGTTGTAATCCACTTAGTTGTGGAGTGTCATGTCAATGAGGCAATAGCTGATACTACACACCTTTTGGGGAGGCAGACAATTTCTCTTTGGGGTTAGATATTTTAAGCATGTGAATTGTTCAGATTCTGGGCTATAACTCAACAATTTAGCTTCTCTTAGATAATAATATATGACTGGCATGCCAGGATGGAATTTGGGTTTAAAGATCTAAGTTCTAATCCAAAATCAAGTTTAAACTGGTAAACCTTTTCACTTCCAAAATTAAGGTCATAGCACACACTCCAGGGTTAACTTAAAGGAACATTATCACCACAATTTACAAAAAGAAGAAGAAGAAAGAGAAGAAGGAGGAGGAGGAGGAGGAGGAGAAGGAGGAGGAGGAGGAGGAGGAGGAGGAGGAGAAGAAGAAGAAGAAGAAGAAGAAGAAGAAGAAGAAGAAAAAGGTACTTCCAAGGAACTGATATTGTTTCCAACATAACAAAGGAAGTCGATGGTAGAGACTATCCTTTGATGGCAGCTTTCTCTGTGCAGAAATAGCCTCCAGCTGCTAGCCTGCTCAAATCAGCAGAGACAGCAAATGGGAGCTGAGCTCAGGGCAGAAAGGGAAGTGTGGGCTTTGTGTAAACAGACCCCGAGTGGGAAGAGGAGAAAGCCTGGTTACTGGTGACAGGCACTGAGATCTCCAACATGCTGTGCAATTTTGTCACTAGAAGGCTGAACCTAACTAAAACTCTGCACATGTAAAAGTCTAAGAGGCCCAACCTCCATGGATGAGTGCTGTATGAAACCTTCCCTTGATGGCGTTTGCCATGCTCCGAGTCCCACCCTGTCCTGTAGTCTGATTTAGACCACTGGCATGACTATCTTATCTGTTATTATTTATTTGTTGCTCTTTGTCAGTATTTTGAAAGAAAGTTTTTTTTTCTTTTTGTTTCCTGTCTTCTACAGAGGAGATGTTGACTTGGTTCTTCCCAAATGGAGAAATGCAAAGTTATTGGGTTTGAATATTGAGCGTTATACATATATATTCAAGCCCACTTCAAACTTTGTTGTTTTAAATAAGCTATAGTGTTGTAGAAAAGCTGCTTGTTCTTTTCTGGCTGCCCAGACTCCTGAAATAACCACACAGAAGCTATATTATTTACAATTCTGTTTGGCCAATAGATAAAGCGAATTTCAGGCTTATTTCCTAAACTAACTCATCTCCATTATTCTGTGTATCGCCATATGGCTGTGGCTTACCGGCAAAGTTTCGGCACGTCTGTCCCTGGTGGTGGCTCCATGGCTTTTCACTGACTCATCCTTCTTTCTCCCAGCATTCAGTTTAGTTTTCCCCACCTAGTTCTGTTCTACCCTATCAGGCCAAGCCAGTTTCTTTATTAACCAACAGCATACAGAGGGCAATCCAACATTACTATAATATTTCCAATTTTATGGAACCAATGGCATCCTTTGTTTTACTTCTGGATATTTCTTTTATTAAAGACCATGCATTCTCTTGTCTATGTCAGCACATAGACCAAATATTATGGACCTTATTACTGTCTCATTCCAAAACATGGCTTTTCTGTGACTACATAGAAAGGATGTTCTTTCTCCCAGGACTCTTACAAGGCACGGACTCCATTCACAAGCTCCCTGCCTAATGCTGAGTGTCTCCCAAATGTTTACTCCCCATCGCTTAGGGGATAGGAATAGATTTCAACAAATGGATTGTAAAGAGATACTGAATTCGGTCTAAGCTAGCCTCCAGGCTGAAATATTTTGTTTCTACAGCCTGAACTAAGACAAATATTAACTTGGATAAAGAGATAAACATAGTTAATGTATGACAAGATCTTGCATTTCTTGTGATAAATGTAAAACTATTCCTTAATTTTTAAATCTGCTAGAACAGTACATACATAAAATGTCTAGAGTGTAGATTTTTGAAAACTCAGAAAATAATGTGTATAACTTCTCTACCCATGGAAGGAACACAAAAAAGGAAAAGTTAAATTTAAAAAGCAAAAGAATGAGACACAATTTTAATGCAAATAAAAATGCAAAGAAGGAGAAAACTTATCAAAGAACAAATAGAAAAGGCACTGAAATGTACTTTGTATGTGAGAGGGATGCAGATTGTGGCCAAAGGGCAGATGACAGCGTCTTATGTTTTCCTGAAATAACCACAGCAATATTCCTGGTCTAATGTGCTCTCCCAGAACCGCGGCAATCCCTTGCTAAGGAGAAAGGGGATGAGGCTGCGTGGCTGGCTTGACAAACAGAATGTGGCAGGCATAGCAGAGGGTGACTCTCAATGATGAATCACAGAAGGTGACTCAGCGTACAATTAGTTTTCTTCTCTCTGTAGGGACACTTATTACTGGAGTTGGGCTTCAAAGAAACCGAGAGCTGGTGAAATAGAGACAAATGAGAAAGTAAAGTGCTTGATGCTTAAACTGGAGAACATTAGTTGGCGATCTGATTCTTCAGAAAAGTGTGGCCTGTTCCTCTCACCACAGGAGTTGGGATGAAGCCAAGAAGACTCCTGGGACTTGCTCACCAGCCATCCAGCTGAAGAAGTAAACTCCTGACCCAGTTAGATACCTTTTCTAGAGGGGGACACTCAATTACCAACCTGTGGTTTCCACATGTGCTTACATAAACAAGTGTGTATGTACACATTACTGCATACAAAACACACACACAGACATACACGAACACAAGCTTGAACACACACACACACATACCTGTATCAAATTGAGAGGCTAGACACGGTCCTGTGGATGACAGACCCTGCTAAACACTCAGCCTGTGGTGTCAAGACAGGTATGTTAGTGATTAGGACTGCAGATGACTATAGTCTTTGTGTCTTATTGTTCTCTATACAGAGCTTGTTCACTGGAGATACATCAAGAAATCAATGCCGCCAATAGCTGAAGTCACTGAGTTTTGCTTGATTTGTCACGCAGCAGTAGACCGTCACTAAATCAGCTGCTCTTTGGTCTATAGAGAGGATAATGAACTTCTTTTCCATTGGTTTCTTCAGACATGTGGCGATCCTCGACATTCTGCAGTCAATTCCTGGCCTATTAGCAGACACTTGAAGAAATTAAATGATTCAAGTAAGATCAAACATACGAATATCCCCTATTAGCAGACACTTGAAGAAATTAAATGATTCAAGTAAGATCAAACATACCCTATCCCCTGCCCTTGGATTACTAAAGTCTCCTGGTATGTCAGAATTTATGAAGTCCGTAGCAGTGTTTTTCACTTGTCTTGCGCAGGGTAGTGTTCTGCAGAATCACTCCCCACTGGGACCTCTCTGCTTAATGTGTAGAAGAGTCCATGCATGCAGGGCTTCCTTCAGTCCAGGACCTTCTGCGGCACAGGTAGCTGTCTCTCGAGCACAGTCAGTCATACACAACTCTGAACAGAGTAGCCCAAGGTCCCTGGATCAGGCTCACGGTCTGTCTAGTTTGCACTAGATGACACTAAGTTCCGTCCCCATCTACCCAAGTCAATTCTACCCTTGGCAGTTGTAGTAAAAAAGGAACTAAATACTTCATCAAAACTTGATGGCACAATTAAGTGATGGAGGAGGGTCATCTGTCTATCTGTTGCTTTCATTGGTTAATTAATAAAGAAAGCTGCTTGGCCTGATAGGGCAGAATTTAGATAGGCAGAGTAGACCAAACAGAATGCTGGGAAGAAGGGAAGTGAGCCAGTTGTTATAGCTCTCCTCTCCGAGATGGATGCAGGTTAAGAATATTTCTGGTAAGACACCATCTCGTGGTGCTACACTCATTAGAAATGGGTTAATCAAGATGTGAGAGTTATCCAGTAAGAGGCTAGAGCTAATGAGCCAAGCAGTGTTTAAAAGAATACAGTTTCCGTGTAATTATTTTGGGTATAAAGCTAGCCATGCTGGAGCTGGGGCCTCAGTCCACCACTCCCACCATCAACAATTAAGATACCAGAACAATTGACACCTCTTACCTGAGGGAAAATAGTACCGGGCTTAACTGTCGAGGGCTAGAAAGATTAAGGTATTTGCTGTACTAAGGAAAGACACATTTATTTAAACAACAAAAGAGGTGAAAAACATAGGGAGGAAAATAGATGGATTTGTATAGTTTTAGAATAATTTATACTATAAAAATGGATTTTTTTTGAAAAATAGAGATTAAAATCTTGAAGCAACAGCTTTCCTAGATGGAAGGAAACATTGCCGATGTCTCTCTGCAGTAGTTGTTCCTGAAAGACATTGATTATAATACAGCTTGTTACAACCTTCAACACAGCTACTAGTGAAAGATGCAAAAAAGGTCCTGAGACAATTTCAAATATTAGAAAAACAATGTGGACCACATTTTGCTATGAAATTCTACTTAACCTGCTGTGGCTCTCTAAGGAAACCTCAAGCACAAGCCTAAACACTTCTAGGTAACATAAAGAAGCTCATGATTGTTGAGATGTGTGTTTGCAGAGCTTATTCTATTTAAAGCATGGCACATTCTACAGAATGTAAAGTAAGACCCCATTGCTGACAAAACCACACACTTTGGACACAAGTCTTGGAGAATGCAGCTAGGACTGACCTATAGCCCTGAGGACCAGCACACATAGTATTGGAAGGTGCTGTGCAGGCTGCCAAGGGGGAAAAACATTCTACTAGGAATCACAGCAATGACCAGCAGGGCCAGAAATATTCAAGGTGCAAAGTGGCAAGTTACATCTTAAAAGTAATCAACAATTACTCAATCAAACTTGGGGTGTAAGCAATAGGAGGGAATTCATGCCTGATGCTGTAAACCCATCCAATTTCCCGTGTTTGGTGAGGTCATAGAGGAGAGCCTACTGCTTACCCTTTCCTATAATTTCTAACCACAGCCTTCTGAACATACCCTTATATCAACAGTAGGTATAGTATAGTATAGTATAGTATAGTATAGTATAGTATAGTATAGCTTTCATCCCGCATCAAATACACTCTTGTTACACAGCAGGTGAAGACTACCACAACTTGTCAAAATGCAGAGAACAACTGACCAGAAGTGTTCATTCCCAACAGACAGTATCTACAACACAACCCCTACACCTGAGGCTTAGGGAACACCATAAACAAGAAAGCCAAAAGACTGGAAGAGCCAGAGGACTAGGCTGTATACTTCAAGATGCTGTCTTCTATGTGTGATGGGGAACTGCATCTAAGAAATCTCAACAAGATGGTCACCTAAACAAGACCCGCCTGATGACTCTGTCAGTTGATCTCCCAGTGTAGATGGGGGAATATGGCAAAGTCCCATCCCCAGGTGAAGAGCAAAGGTGATCAAGAAAAGGAAAACTAGTCTTCTCTAGGGCCCAGGAGAGTTGGAAGGGAGATAGACAAAAGTGGGGCCCAGAAAAAAACTCTAACTTTGAAGGGCAGCCCTTCCAATAACCTCCTTCCTCCGGCTGGGCCCAGTGACCCAAATCTTCCAATCAGGCCCTCTTTCCAATGTTACTATAACTTTCCAATAGCCAAATAAGATGTGGATCTACTAGTGATTAATTCTTGGATAAGATAAAAGCCATCATCCAATCATCTCCCAGATGCCCTATCTGTGTTCAACTCAGTGGTGGAACTTAAACCTTCAACAGAGGACCTTTGGTGGGTATTCATGCCCCAAACTGTACTGATATTGTTAGATCTATTATTAGATTGTATTCAACTTTCCCCAGTCATAGATAGTACTTCTATTCACCAACATTTTATTTGTATTTCTTTTGATCCAAATCCCTTTCAGATTTATTGTCACCTTGCTTTTGTCCTCCTTGGTAAACAGGAATAATCAGAATTTTTTGTTCTAAGTTCTTTAATGAAAGTCCTCCATCTATAACACTGCACATTCTAGATTTTCACAGAGAAATAAGCCCAGTAAAGTTCAATTCACATATAAAATCCCATAGTGTTTAATGACACCATATACTTGCTTAGAAAAATATATCAAGAAGGTAATAAAAAAGCATGGAAATATAAAAAAATAGAAGTGTTTTAAAATAAATTCCACATGTAAAGGAAAAATGACATTCTTTCAGAAATAAAATAGTGTATTAATAAAAAATAAATAAAGGGAGAAATCTGAAAATGTGTGAGTGGAGATTCAAAGAATAATATTGTTAGATTAGACACAGATGAAAAGATCAAGAGATAACGAGGGGTGGGTAAAGTTCACACCAAATACTGTGTTTAGTGGTGATCAGGCAGGAAATACAGGCAGCTAAGCAGCATCATGGGTTTTAAAAAAAGACTCTAGAGTCAGGCGGTGGTGGCGCATGCCTTTAATCCTAGCACTTGGGAGGCAGAGGCAGGTGGATCTCTGTGAGTTCGAGACCAGCCTGGTCTACAAGAGCTAGCTCCAGGACAGGCTCCAAAGCTACAGAGAAACTTTGTTTTGAAAAAAAAATCAGAAAGAAAGAAAGAAAGAAAGAAAGAAAGAAAGAAAGGCTCTATGCACCTGCAATAAACTTCTTAAGAAACCACGACAGAACGAAGTCCAAAGCAGAGATACCTAAGTGATGTCTCCTGCGGGAATTTCAGAAAACCAAGCCTGGACAAAAGAGCCTGAATGGACCCAAAGGGAAAAGAGATTGCTTCCAAAGAAATGGGTACAGTTTTAGAGAACACACTCAATAATAACTTTGGATAATAATATGTGAAGCTGGGAGCAGCAGTAGAATTTGGGAACACTTCTGGAGCATTAGTGCTAAGAGCAGGGGTGAAAATGGAAACCAACCCTTGCATCAAAAATCTGATTTTTCTCCCTCTGAGCCCCACAAATAATCATTTTGAAGAAGTCCTCTAAGGCTCATATTGATCACCGTGGTCAATCTTTATAAGGCCTGCCATTTTATAGGGTTGCAATAAGCAAATGAAAGTCTCTGAGCTCTGGAGCTACTTTCGTCTTTGTGCTTTACAGAGTAAGAGAGATGCTATTTGTATCCTATATAGTGCACGATGGATAGAGATTTATACTTAAGAAATAACTTTATCTTCTGTCAGTAAACAGAACAATAGCATTGCAAGATATTAACCAAGCATACATGGATCTTGAATGTTCACATCAAATTTAAATCCCTGTAAGTCAACCATAGCATGATTTTATTGCCAACTTCAAATCACTGATCACTCCTGTGAGGGAGAAACAATTTGGCTTTTATCTTATGGGAAAATATTTGGCAATCGCATCTTGAACCTATTAAATGTGCCCTAATATATATGGTCGATCAAAAATGGAAGAGTTTATGGTGAGCCTAAGTCAAGGGAGTCTCCTCTCGACAGGAGAACAGTAACTGATAGGTCCCACTATAGATAGTGCCCACTGATAGAAAGCTCCCCCTCTGCTCGCATTGTTGTGATAAATGACTCAGGAAAGAACGGCAAGTCAGTGCTGAATCTGTCTGCTGAAAAAGTGTCTGGGGAATACGATATATTTGCTCTCAAGGTGTCACCTTATGGAATATTTGTTAGAGTGGGAGCAGGGAAGCTAATGCATGATGTCTTCTATAGGGAGGACACTCCCAGGGACAATACTTTAATATCACGGAGAAAGACATCAGGAGCCCCCTCACCGTGACACAGAGAAGCACAAGCTTTGTGGATGGTGGCATCTTGTTGGGAAGCTGAGCGTGAATCTAGAGGCTGGATACAGAAACAAAGAATGGACCAGACATATTCAAACTGAAGGGTATAGATCGGGAGATGCTATTGTGATTTTGAAAACAATATCATGAAGGACAAAGAAAAGAAATGCAGGGATTTCTCTGATCAAGAGAGAAAAAGGTGACAATAACAGATAACAGTTCAACGTTTGGTTCTGGATCATAGTGAAGACACCAAAACAGCTGTAAAGTATTATTAGAATGGCTCGTGAATTCTGAATAATATGACCTATGTATATGCAATAAGCTAGGTAATTTAGAATAGTAGAAGGGCTTGGATCTTAACTGCCTGCCCCCCAAGGATTGTGCAGCAGGGCTCAGTGGTGGCGGAGAGAGTGGTGGAAAGTTATTGGATCATGAGAACTCTGATCCCTGGTGTGCACTAATTCATAATATATTCATATCTCAACGAGCTGTTGGGATGTGTTGAAACTTTAGGAGGTTCAGCTTAGATGGAGAAGGTAGTTCATGAGATAGCTACCTTAAAAGAGTGTATTTTGTCTCAGGGTCTCAACTTTTTCCCTCCCTGTTTCTGGCCATCATGATGTAAGCAGCTAGGTTCCATATTCTCCCCTGTCCTGACTTGGGTCCTCAGTACCACCATAAAATAGACTGAACTTCGGGGGACACAAGCTAAAAAGAACCTTTCCTACTTTTCAGTATTTTTCTCAAGTATTTTGTCACTGTATAGAAAAGTGACAACGAAGTGGTAAAACCCCAAAATATCAATAGTACAGAGGTGATACAGGCACCCGTGCTCCCTGTCAATAGAACATCCACAGGTGACCAAAGTGATGCAGGTGCTCCCTGTCAATAGAACACCCACAGGTGACCGCAGTGATACAGGTGCCTGTGTTCCCTGTCAATAGAACACCCACAGGTGACCGCAGTAATACAGGTGCTCCCTGTCAATAGAACACCCACAGGTGACCGCAGCGATACAGGAGCCAGTTCTTCCTTTCGGTGGAATATAAAATACCCACATATGTACTAAAGCCTGAAGGTGGAGCGATAGTCTTCAGGGTTGAAAGGGAAGAATACCTGGGCCTTAACAAGTAAGCAGTGCCCATTGTACTTTCTCACTGCTGAACTTTATCCAAACACAAGTTGGGGAATGTGACCCTGCACTTAAACCTTTTGTGTCTTGTAATATTTCTTATTTTTACAGTTTTGTAAATATTTTCAAAATGAATATCTCTCATAAGAATATATTATATTACAGTAATATAATATAACATTATATAGTAATAATAATTATGTTCTTAGAACTGATCATTTGCTATGTCAGGTACCTCAGTAAACACCCTAAAGAATATATCATTTTACCTTCCAACTATAATCATTCCTATCTTTCATGCTAAAAAGCTGAAATTTAGAGAGTAGATGACCACCTGCCCAGCATATTCGGTACATCACGTGACTCAGGAGGCAGTACTTCTGCTGGTAATATCTGCCAAGTATGATGCCATATGTGTGTGAACTGAAAGCTTGTGATGTGAACCTAGGAGAGGGGCAGAGCACTGAACTCAGACTCCACAGGAGGATAAAAGCCAGGGGTAAATAAAACCATTTTCAAAAATGGTTAACAAAATTTTACAAAAAAAATAAAATAAAAGGAAACAAAAACCTGCCATATTTTACATATATTCTAATATCCTACCATTTCTGAGAATCTTTGTCTCTGTTGCTACTTGTGTCCTATTATAATTTATTTGCCCATCTTAATTAAAGTAGATTAAAAAGAAAATGAGAATGAATCAGTCTATTTTGTCCATGGGCATGAAGTCAAATTCCCTGAAGATCCTGTATTAGTTCTTGATTTTTCTGTGAATGGCTTTTTCTCTGCTTGATGTGACAATACATACTCACACAATGCCTTCAAGCGATTCTGATAATTAGGCTAGATAACCTTTGTGGTGCGCTATTAAGATTGCATGAAATGATTTTTTTCTGGATAATAGTTTAGTTGCTGCAGATGGAATTGACAGAAACAGAGAGCAATATAGCAATTAGGATAAAGCACACAGAAGGTTTAATACCAAGTGTTGGAGGAAAAGCTTTGAAAGCATTTGCTGTAGGAGAACTACACTGCAGCCAGAAAATATTTACTGATGGTGGAAAAGACTTCATCCTTATACACTCAAAGAAAACCCCCAGAAAATTTCTTTAACCCTAAGAGAACATCATGTAATATATAGAACATTATTCATCCGATATACCTCAAAGGTGAACAACTTGACCGTTCATTTGTCTGTTCATGTATTGTCTTAGTGTTTCTCTTCTACCATGACCAAAAGTAACATGGGGAGAAAAAGACTTATTTCATCTCAACACTTCCACACAGTCCATCATGAAAGGAAGTCATGGCAAGAACTCAAGACTGGAATCTGGGGTCGGGAACTGAATCAGAAACCACGGAAGCTTGATGCTCATTGGCTTGCTCCCCATGGCTTGCGCTGTCTGTTTTCCTATACACCCTGGAAGGCCTGCTCAGGCCAAATTATGGGAGTGTTTGGGGCTAGAAGATCCACTGAATCCTTAGTGGTTAAAGTAGTATAACTTTAAAAGTCTTACAGTCTCTAAAACCTTTATCACTAAAAGTCCATGATCTCTTTAAAAATCCAAAGTCTCTTTAAAATAGTCCAAGTCTTTTAACTGTGGGTTCCTGTAATATCAAAAACAATATACTTCTTTCCCCAGGAGGAAAGAATTAGGAAATACTCACCATCCAAGCAAAACAAATGCAACTCCAGCATGTATGTATCATTACTTGGGGCCTTGGAGTTAGGAATTCATAAAGAGATACACACAATGGAAGTCTGGCTTGTAAAGTTTCTGGGGCAAGTAAAGATTCTATCAGAGACACTTGTATGATATTTTCAATTAAAGCTCTGGTTGGCTGGGGCTGAAGAATCAGCTGTCATTAAGAAGAGGCCACCATCATTGAGATAAAACAATAGTCAGTGTTTCCTCAGGGACAGGACACAAACTCTTGTGCAAAGGCAGGCAAAGCTGCATGTGCCATATGCTGGCAGCCCCACTTGGGAACATGTGAGTTTCTCAGGTGGTATGAAGGGGTCAAGGAGAGCACCTGAGGCCTGGCACTGTGAGAGGCTAGGAGAGGCCTCTGGTAATGGTGACGCCCCAGTTGCAGTGGATGCCACAGTATTGAAGGAACATGGGAAGAATTGGAGGCTTGGCACCACATGGCAGGGCCAGAGTCCTAGAACACAGCCCAGGAGAGGCTGATGGTGAAGATGCAGCCCAGCTTCAGAGAAGACCCCAGCATTTTGGAAATGTCAGTACCATGGGATAACCAGGAAGGACTGCAATAGCTATCCAGTGGAGCTGGCCTGAGAAGAGATGTATGTTTGCCGGGAATAGCAGACCTGGGGAAGTAGAGTACCCTGGTCCTTTGAAGTCCAAAAGATCACGGGTGAGTCCAAAACATCAGGCAGTAGTAGCTTATTTACAATGCTGGAGTTGTGTTTGTTTTGCTTGGATGGTGAGTATTTCCTAATACTTCCCTTCTGGGGAAAGAAGTATATTGTTTTTGATATTACAGGAACCCACAGTTAAAAGACTTGGAATATTTTAGAGAGACTTTGTTTTTTTTTTTTAAAGAGATCTTGGACTTTTAGTGATAAATGTTTTAGAGACTGTAAGACTTTTAAAGTTATACTACACATATATTGTGATATTGATAGGAGATCTTGGGGTGAACAAGAAGAAAGGGTTATGGTTTAATAAATAATGTGTTTTGTGTTGACAAGGTTTTGGTTGGTTTTTGTCAACTTTACGCAAATCTAGACAAACAGGGAAAGAAGAAATCTTAACTTATAAAATGCCACCCTAAGACTGGCCTGTAGGGGACTCTGATAGTGAAGGATTTAAGACCAATAATTCATAAATAAGACGCCACAAAGCCAAATTCTTCTGTACATTAAGACCACCACCATTTGAACAAAGCAGCAACCAGAAAAATGGGAAAATTTTCAACAATTTTATGTCAGACAGAGGTGTAATGACTGGAATATATAAAGAATTTTTAGAAACAAAATATCATGCAAGCAATCTAATTTAAATTGGAGTATGCTTTGCATTTACACCATGGAATATTTTTCAGCTGTTAACAAAAATAAAAATTGAAGGCAAATGAAGAGAGGTACAAAAATCACCCTGAGTGACGTGCCCATACCCTAAAAGACAAATATTGTTTATTTTCTATATGATGTTAGCTTTCAAGCCTTTGCTGTCTGTGCTACAGTCCAAAGAACCTCCGACGTTAGGTGGCTAGTGAGAGGCTGGGAAGCAAGAGGGAGTCTCGCAAGGAATGGGAGTTTGAATGTAGTGTTATGAAGGGATGAATGGGAAAATAAAATAAGAAGATTAAGTGGAGATGGGGAAGGGAGGGCAAGTAAATGAGGCAGCACGGGGAGAGACAAGCAAAGCTAAAGTCCTTTGGAAAAGCCATATGGAAAGGCACTGCTGTAGAAGCTTGTGGGCACAACAAAAGGGTTTAAATGGAGCTACCACATCATATGGGCGACACTGCTCTGAGTAGACATGAAAATCTCCAGGGCAAGGAAAATTATACAATAGTAAGTCTTTGTATTTTGATATCCTTTTGTATTTTCTACTTTGCCCTTTCTCTGACATTCAGCAAAGACTACATTTCCTCACTTCCTGTGTCGCCGGTGGGTAGAAACATGAATTTTATTCCATTCTTGGAATTTTTCCAAAAGCACAACCAATAGATTGGGGTACATGAAGCAGACATACACCTAGGTTCAGTAGCTGCAAGAATAACTCTAAGATAGGGTTCTTAGAGCTTTTCTGACTACTTAATAGAGGCTATGTCTTCACAGAGTTGCCCAAGATGCTGAAATCCATAGCATATCAAAAAAGAATAGAATTTCTTCACATGAATGAGAAAACAGGATTCTATTATTTCCCTCTATAGACCCAGACAGCAGAATCCTCTGCCTTTTGCCTATGAAATGGAGAAAAGGCACAAGTAGGTCTCAGAAGCTGAAAGACTGGGATGATGTAACACACATAAGACGGCTTGAGAAAACACCACTGAAGAACATGTGTCTAAGAAGCAAGCACGGCTTAACAGTATTTGAGAAATATGAGCTGATTTGCTTTAAAGCTTTTAAAATGTGTGTGTGTGTGTGTGTGTGTGTGTGTGTGTGTGTATGCGCGCACGAGCGCGTGTAGGTGTGTGTGTAAGTCAGTGTATTCACTTGAGTCTGGGCTACAGGGAATTCATCAGGCAAGCACTCTTACCCACTGAGCCATCCCGCTAGCCCAGAGTGAGCACACTTTCTGTTACTCCAAAAGCAAACGTTAAATTAATGGAGGAATTTTTAGCATATGTTCCGAAGTGAGTAGAGCTGACCTGTCCAGTTCAGCCAAAGACCTTGAGATGGGAGAAGGCCCTGAAGCTCACTGCAAGAATGATTTAGTAAACGTTACTTTTATTTCTTTCCTTTTATTTAAGATTCCTTTTTATTACATTTAACCATACATATATGTGGGTGGGTGAGTGTGTACGTGAGAAGAGTGTGTACTCACGAGAGCTGATGGTTTAACAACCCTGTGGTTGTGAGAAGCTCAGCATGGGGACTGAGAACCAAACTTGGTTCCTCTGCCACAGCGGAAAACGCTCTTTACCACTGACTCCAGGGCTTTCGTTTCTGATAGAAACAGACACTAATTTCTCCTTTCTCTAGGATGTTTTCATGTGTGAATTCATCCCATATATTTTATGTGTGCTATGATGTAATTGCTTGGCTTCCTCATAAATTACATGCACATACAGTTTTAAGTCCTCTTGTGTATATGTCTAGCAGACTGTTGGTTCAGTGGGAAACTCTGTGTAATCTTTTAGGGAACTGTCCTTCTGATTCTAGACTGCTAGCTTCATTTAGTATTCTTTTTTTATTATTTTTTTTATTAAAAATTTCCACCTCCTCCCTGCCTCCTATTTCCCTCCACCTCCCCCCACTCCTCTCCCCTTCCTTCTCCAGTCCAAAGAGCAGTCTGGGTTCCCTACCCTGTGGGAAGTCCAAGGTCCTCCCTCCTCCATCCAGGACTAGGAAGGTGAGCATCCAAACAGACTAGGCTCCCACAAAGCCAGTACATGCAGTAGGATCAAAACCCAGTGCCACTGTCCTTGGCTTCTCAGCAGCCCTCATTGTTCGCCATGTCCAGTGAGTCTGGTTTTATCCCATGCTTATTCAGTCACAGTCCAGCTGGCCTTGGTGAGCTCCCATTAGATCAGCCCCACCGTCTCCGTGGGTGGGTGCACTCCTCGAGGTCCTGACTTCCTTGCTCATGTTCTCCCTCCTTCTGCTCCTCATTTGGACCTTGGGAGCTCAGTCCAGTGCTCCAGTGTGGGTCTCTGTCTCTATCTCCATCCATCGCCAGATGAAGGTTCTATGGTGATATGCAAGATATTCATCAGTATGGCTATAGGATCAGTAGTATCTATTTCAAATTCCATACATTCTCGCCAACACTTGCTATTAACTGCTGCATTTCCTAGCTCCAGAGATGTGGTATAAAGAAATATCACGGTTTTGATTGTGTTCCCTAATTAGTGACATTAATTGTATTTACATATTCTAATTGGTCATTCATATGACTGCTTTGGAACAAAAGGAGATTAGTATCACTCACCCGTATTTAATTGAGTTACTTGTCATTCATTACTGAGTTGTAAGACATCTTCACAGACTGTGGTTAAACATCCTTAACCAATTAACATCCGGTGGGGATTCTCCACTTTTTTGATTGATTCTTGGTACCACAAAAACTTTTAATTTTTTCATGTGCTAGTACTATACTTTTACTTGTCTTGCATGTTTTTGCTTGAAACCATTTTCAGTCTGAGGTCAGAAAGACTCACATCTGTGTTTCCATCATAGATTCTTACACAACAGTACTAGCACGTAAGTCATTGGTCCCTTTCAATTAACTTTGCCCACAGTAAGAAGTGTCTAATGTTGTCACTTGGAAGAACACAGACTCTAGCACCAATTTTGTTTATTGAAGAGACCATTTCCCTGTTAGATTCTCTTAGGCCCCTCATTAAAATTTAAGTAACAAAAACTGATTTTAGGGATCTTATAGTGGTGTATTATTTGTGTTTTAATAAATAAAACTCACCTGAGGATCAGAGGGCAAAGCAGTCATACTAGTCAGCCATACAGGCCAGGGAGTGGTGGCACACACCTTTAATCTCAAAACTCGGGAGGCAGAGGCAGACAGATCTATGTGGGTTCAAGGCCCCTCTGGGTTACACAAGATTGAATCTGTCTAAAAGAGAAACAGAGTTCACACAAAGGTGATCACATGCCTTTAATCCCAGTACTAAAGAGGTGAAGACAGGAGTGATATGGCTGAGATGAGAGAGGAACATAAAGGGGAAGAGACAGGAACTCAGTGAGAGTGTGGAGTTTGAGGTTAGTTGTTGAAGGGAGCTGCTTGGCCCATTAGCTCTAGCCCTTACTGGCTAATTCTCATATCCCGATCAACCCATCTCTAATAATCTGTGTAGCACCAGTCTTACCGGGAAAGATTCAGCATGTCTGACCTGGCGGCTTGCTTCATCGTGTCTGCCCCGGAGAGCAGCAGCATGGCGTCTTACCTCACTTCCTCTTCCTCCCAGCATTCTGTTCTGTTTACTCCACCCACCTATGTTCTAACCAATGAGGCCAAGCAGTTTCTTTATTAATTAACCAATGACCTTCCCACATCAGTTAGTGGAGAGCATTTCAGGATTGCCCCTTTGTTTGTCTGAGCCTTGGTAGAGGTAAGATCTCTCTAGTTGCTTGGCTGCTTTGCTTTTCTGATCTTCGGCTTGAACCCGAATAACAGTCTCTGGGTTTCTATTATTCATGCTATAGGGTCTGAATTTCCCATTGATTGGTATACCAATCCATATCTATTTTGCACTTCTACAATTTGTGCTAGGCATGGCCTCTGGAGCGTCTGCGTGTTTCAGATGAGCAGAATACAACAGAAGGTCTGACCTTTTCTGGGGTTTTAACAAGTCATTAGTTCACATCCATGCATGGTAACTTTCAGTCATCTTGAAGAAGGTGACTAAAAAGAAACATCCGAGCCTTTTAGCTCTGACATGCCGCTATTGCCACCAGAGAACCCACAAACAGCCTAACTCAAGGTCAGACGAGAAACCTGCTCAGTGTTTGGGGACTTGTTTTCTTCTTATGTAACCTTTCTTGCCTGTAACACTCTTCTGTGTTCTTGTCAACTCCACTCCTGGATGTAGGTGACAAAGTTAAATTTATAAGAATGGCAACTATGCTTTTAAAAAAAAACTGAAAAAAACCTATTGTGATATTTTTGTTTTTATAGTCTGTATTACATAAGTTTAAAAAATAGGAATGTAACAATGTGATAATGATATCAAAACAAGTGGACTATGGATGGCATTATATTAACCATATTTACTGTGTACAAGTGTGGTCCCATTCTCTGTATACATGGTATCATTTTACCTTTACCCAGAAATGGAGAGGGTGGACTTCCTGGTCATCCTACAGGGGCTATACTGCCCGATACCTCCTCTCTCTTCCTATCCCATCCAACTTACATCCAGATCCCCCCACCCCTGTCTCCTTCCCTCCCTCCCTTCTTTGGCGGCATAGCACCTCCCTGCTCAGCTTGCTCGGGTGCTGGGACCGAACCCGAATCGGGAGGGCAAAGGGGAGGGCGGTAGCTCCTTTGTCTCCATAGCCTGCCTGCAGCAAGCAGGGTGGGCCCTTTATTTGCGAGCTAATCAAGCAGCACGGAGTGTCAATCTGGGCACCGAGTGGAACATCATTGTGGTGAGTGAGTGCTGCGGCAGTCTGGAACAGGGAACTCAGACATACCTCAGCCCGCCTACACTTCCTGGTCATGCTACAGGGGCTATACTGCCCGATACCTCCTCTCTCTTCCTATCCCATCCAGCTTACATCCAGATCTTACATCCAGCAAGCAGGGTGGGCCCTTTGTTTGCGAGCTAACCAAGCAGCACGGAGATCCGATCTGGACACCAGGAGAAACATCACTGGGGAGTGACATCACTGGGAAGGTACATCAGTGGGTAAGAAGACCTGATCCTGTAAAAGAAGATCCATAGGGGAGTATTGGGAGGAAGAGATGGGAAGAGATGCAAGAATTCACCCAACAATCGGAAAAACAACACGAAACCACCAGAAGCCAGTGACCTCACAACAGAAGGACATGAACACCTTAATCAAGAAGAAGTAGAAAAAACTGACTTCATGAAAGTGATTGACACCCTTAAACAGCATATAAAAAAAGCCCTTATAGAAATGGATGAGAAGTATAACAGAAAGTTCGAGGAACTGAGTAAATCAGTGAATGATACCCTAGGAAACCAAGGAAAAACAATCAAGCAGATAATGGAAACAGTTCATGACTTGAAAACTGAAATGGAGGCAAAGAAGAAAACACAAACAGAGGGCCGGCTGGATGTGGAAAATCTAGGTAAACGAATAGAGACTACAGAAACAAGCATAACCAGCAGAATACAAGAGATAGAAGAAAGAATCTCAGATGCTGAGGATTACATAGAGAAAATAAATGCACTGATCAAAGAAAACAGCAAGTCCAACAAACTCTCATCACAAAACATTCAGGAAATATGGGACACAATAAAAAGACCAAACCTAAGAATAATTGGAGTAGAAGAAGGAGAAGAAGTGCAGCTCAACGGTCCAGAAAATATACTTAATAAAATTATAGAAGAAAACTTTCCCAACCTGAAACAGATGTACCTATGAAGGTTCAAGAAGCATACAGAACACCAAATAGGCTGGATCAAAAAAAAACCATCCCCTCACCATATAATAATCAAAACACAAAATATACAGAATAAAGAAAGAATATTAAGAGCCGCAAAGGAAAAAGGCCAAGTTACTTATAAAGGTAAACCTATCAGACTTACACCTGACTTCTCTATGGAAACCATGAAAGCCAGATGGTCCTGGATAGATGTACTGCAAAAACTAAGAGACCATGGATGCAAGCCCAGACTACTATATCCAGCCAAGCTTTCGTTCACTATAAATGGAGAAAACAAAATTTTCCAGGATAAAAACAAATTTAAACAATACGTAGCCACAAATCCAGCCTTACAGAAAATAATAGAAGGAAAATCACTAACCAAGGAGTCCAACAGTGACCACAATAACTCAGACATCTAGAGACCCTTCACCAGCGCAACTCAAAGAAGGGAAACACACAAACCCTACTACTAAAAAAGTGACTGGAGTTAACAACCACTGGTCTTTAATATCACTTAATGTCAATGGGCTCAACTCACCTATAAAAAGGCACAGGCTAAGAGATTGGATACGAAAACGGGATCCAACATTCTGCTGTCTACAAGAAACACACCTCAACCACCAAAGACAGGCACCTACTCAGAGTAAAGGGCTGGGAAAAGGCTTGTCAAGCAAATGGACCTAAGAAACAAGCAGGTGTGGCCATACTAATTTCTAACAAAGTTGATTTCAATCTTAAATCAATCAGAAGAGATGGAGAGGGACATTTTATACTCATAACGGGAAGCATTCATCAGGAAGAAGCCTCAATCCTGAATATCTATGCCCCTAATATAAAAGCACCCACGAACGTAAAAGAATCATTACTAAAACTCAAGGCAGCCATCAAACCGCACACACTAATAGTAGGAGACTTCAACACTCCTCTCTCACCAATGGACAGGTCAATCAGACAGAAACCTAACAGAGAAATAAGAGAATTAATGGAGGTAATGAAGCAAATGGACTTAACAGACATCTATAGATTAATCCACCCAAAGAGGAAAGAATATACCTTCTTCTCTGCAGCTCATGGAACCTTCTCGAAAATTGACCACATACTCGGTAACAAAGCTAACTTACACAGTTACAAAAAAATATTAGTAACCACCTGTGTCTTATCAGATCACCATGGATTAAAGTTAGAATTCAACAACAATGCTACCCCAGAAAGCCTACAAACTCATGGAAACTGAACAGTCAACTACTGAACCATACCTGGATTAAGGAAGAAATAAAGAAAGAAATTAAAGTCTTCCTTGAATTCAATGAAAACAAAGAAACAACATACTCGAACTTATGGGACACTATGAAAGCAGTGCTAAGAGGAAAGTTCATACCACTAAGTGCCTACTTAAAGAAAACAGAGAAGGCACATATTGGAGACTTATCAGCCCACCTGAAAGCTCTAGAAAATAAAGAAGCAGACTCACCTAGGAGGAGTAGAAGACTGGAAATAATCAAACTGAGGGCTGAAATCAACAAAATAGAAACACAGAAAACAATCCAAAGAATCAATGAAACAAAAAGCTGGTTCCTGGAGAAAATCAACAAGATTGACAAACCCCTATCCAAACTAATCAAACGACAGAGAGAGAATACGCAAATTAATAAGATCAGAAATGAAATGGGGGACATAACCACAGACACAGAGGAAATTCAGAGAGTCATTAGATCTTACTACAAAAGCCTGTATGCCACAAAACTGGAAAATGTAAAAGTAATGGACACGTTTTTAGATAAA
Organism: Microtus oregoni; assembly: GCF_018167655.1. Classification (NCBI taxonomy): domain Eukaryota; kingdom Metazoa; phylum Chordata; class Mammalia; order Rodentia; family Cricetidae; genus Microtus; species Microtus oregoni. The sequence goes on from NW_024543077.1 coordinate 24,679,180, forward strand.
TACCATTTACCAAAATTAAACCAGGACCAGGTGAACAATCTAAACAGACCTGTCAGTCGCGAAGAATTAGAAGCTGTTATCAAAAACCTCCCTACCAAAAAAAGCCCAGGACCAGATGGTTTCAATGCGGAATTCTACCAGAACTTCCAAGAAGACCTAATACCTATACTTCTTAATGTATTCCACAATATAGAAACAGAAGGGTCATTACCAAATTCCTTTTATGAAGCTACAGTTACTCTGATACCAAAACCACACAAAGACTCAACCAGGAAAGAGAATTACAGGCCAATCTCACTCATGAATATCGACACAAAAATCCTCAACAAAATACTGGCAAACCGAATCCAAGAACACATCCAAAAAATTATCCATTATGATCAAGTAGGCTTCATTCCTGATATGCAGGGCTGGTTCAACATACGAAAAATCTATCAATGTAATCCAGCATATAAATAAACTGAAAGAAAAAAAACCATATGATCATTTCATTAGATGCTGAAAAAGCATTTGACAAAATTCAACATCCATTTATGTTAAAAGTCTTGGAGAGATTAGGGATACAAGGGTCATACCTAAATATAATAAAAGCTATATACAGCAAGCCGACAGCTAAGATCAAATTAAATGGAGAGATACTCAAAGCCATCCCGCTTAACTCAGGAACACGACAAGGCTGTCCACTCTCGCCATACCTCTTCAATATAGTGCTTGAAGTTCTAGCGATAGCAATAAGACAACATAATGGGATCAAGGGGATTAGAATTGGAAAGGAAGAAGTTAAACTTTCGTTATTTGCAGATGATATGATAGTGTACATAAGCGACCCCCAAAACTCCACCAAAGAACTTTTACAGCTGATAAACAGCTTTAGTAATGTGGCAGGATACAAGATCAACTCCAAAAAATCAGTCGCCCTCTTATACACAAAGGATAGGGAAGCAGAGAGGGAAATCAGAGAAGCTTCACCATTCACGATAGCCACAAACAGCATAAAATATCTTGGGGTAAAACTAACCAAGGAAGTGAAAGATCTATTTGACAAGAACTTTAAGGAATTGAAGAAAGAAATTGAAGAGGATACCAAAAAATGGATGAACCTCCCTTGCTCTTGGATTGGGAGGATCAACATAGTAAAAATGGCAATTCTACCAAAGGCAATTTATAGATTCAATGCAATCCCCATCAAGATCCCATCAAAATTCTTCACAGATCTGGAGAGGACAATAATCAACTTTATATGGAAAAACAAAAAACCCAGGATAGACAAAACAATCCTATACAATAAAGGATCTTCTGGAGGCATTACCATCCCTGACTTCAAACTCTATTACAGAGCTACAGTAATGAAAACAGTGTGGTACTGGCATAAAAACAGAGAAGTCGACCAATGGAATCGTATAGAAGACCCAGATTTTATCCCACAAACCTATGAACACCTCATTTTCAATAAAGGAGCTAAAAGTATACAATGGAAGAGAGAAAGCATCTTCAACAAATGGTGCTGGCACAACTGGATGTCAACCTGTAGAAGAATGAAAATAGACCCATATCTATCACCGTGCACAAAACTCAAGTCCAAATGGATTAAAGACCTCAATATCAGCCCGAACACACTGAACCTGATAGAAGAGAAAGTGGGAAATACCCTACAACAGATGGGCACAGGAGATCGCTTCCTATGTATAACCCCAGAAGCACAGACATTAAGGGCAACATCGAATAAATGGGACCTACTTAAACTGAGAAACTTCTGTAAAGCAAAGGACACTGTCACTAAAACACAAAGGCAACCTACTGACTGGGAGAAGATTTTCACCAACCCCACAACAGACAAAGGTCTGATCTCCAAAATATATAGAGAACTCAGGAAACTAGACTTTAAAATGCTACTTAACCCAATTAAAAAATGGGGCACTGATCTGAACAGAGAATTCTCAACAGAAGAACTTCAAATGGCCAAAAGACACTTAAGGTCGTGCTCAACTTCCTTAGCAATCAGGGAAATGCAAATCAAAACAACTTTGAGATATCATCTTACACCTGTTAGAATGGCTAAAGTCAAAAACACCAAGGATAGCCTTTGCTGGAGAGGCTGTGGAGGAAGGGTTACCCTCATCCATTGCTGGTGGGAATGCAATCTTGTGCAACCACCGTGGAAGTCAGTGTTTCGGTTTCTCAGGAAATTCGGGATCAACCTACCCCTGGACCCAGCAATACCCCTCTTGAGAATATACCCAAGAGATGCTCTATCATATGACAAAAGCATTTGTTCAACTATGTTCATAGCAGTATTATTTGTAATAGACAGAACCTGGAAACAACCTAGATGCCCTTCAATGGAAGAATGGATGAAGAAAGTATGGAATATCTACACATTAGAGTACTACGCTGCGGTAAAAAACAATGACTTCTCGAATTTTGCATGCAAATGGATGGAAATAGAAAACACTATCCTGAGTGAGGTATCCCAGACCCAAAAAGATGAACATGGGATGTACTCACTCATAATTGGTTTCTAGCCATAAATAAGGGCCACGGAGTCTACAATTGGTGAACCTAAAGAAGCTAAGTAAGAAGGTGAACCCAAGGAAAAACATATAGTTATCCTCTTGGCTAAGGGAAGTAGACAAAATTGCCGGGGAGAAAATTGGGATCTTGGGGGTGGGGTGGGATGGGGGTAAGGGGAGATGGGGAGAGAAAAGGTAGAAGGGAAGGAGGGGGGATTTGGGGAATCAGGAGAATTGGGATAAAGGAAAGGTGGATAGGGGAGCACGGAACCACAATTCTTAGTTAAGGGAACCACTTTAGGGTGAGCAAGAGATTTGACCCTAGAGGGGCTCCCAAGTGCCCAACATGAGGTTCCCAGTTAGTTCCTTGGGTAGCTGAGGATTGGGAACCTGAAATGACCCTATCCGAGAGCAATACTGACGAATATCTTGCATATCATCATAGAACCTTCATCTGGTGATGGATGGAGACAGAGACAGAGACCCACACTGGAGCACTGGACTGAGCTCCCAAGGTCCCAATGAGGAGCAGAAGGAGGGAGAACATGAGCAAAGAAGTCGGGACCACGAGGCGTGCACCCACCCACTGAGACAGTGGAGCTGATCTACTGGGAGCTCACCAAGGCCAGCTGGACTGTGACCGAAAAAGCATGAGATAAAACCGGACTCTCTGAACATGGCGAACAATGAGGGCTGATGAGACGCCAAGGACAATGGCACGGGGTTTTGATCCTACTTAATGTGCTGGCTTTGTGGAAGCCTAGCCAGTTTGGATGTTCACCTTCCTAGATATGGACGGAGGGGGGAGGACCTAGGACTTACCACAGGGCAGGGAACCTGGACTGCTCTGTGGACTGGAGAGGGAGGGAGAGAGGAGTGGGGGGAGGGGTAGAAGGGTGGGAGGAGGGGGAGAAGGGTGGGAGGAGGGGGAGGGAAATGGGAGGCTGGGAGGAGGTGGAAACTTGTTTTTTGTTTATGTTTTTTTTCTTCTTTTCTTAATAAAAAAATTATTAAAAAAAAAAAAAAAGAAGTCTCCACACTGACTTGTCTATTGGTATCGTCCTTGTTCAGCTCATGTTTGGGCAGTCACGTTGGTGGGGTGAAGCGTGATGACTAAAGACTCAGAGAGAGAAATTGGGGCTCAATCTGAAGATCTGAAAAGCAAAACAGCCATCCACTGGCTCTTACCTCGACCTCAGTCCAAAATGGCGATCCTGCCTCCAGGAATCTCAGAATGAGACTCTGTCTGAGAGCTGTCTCCTCTTGTCTTATTTTCCTCTCTAGAGATGGAATTAAATGTGTGCACCACTACTGCCTGGTTTCTATGGCAATTAGTGTGTCTACTGGGATTAAAGGTGTGTGTCACCACTGCCTGGTCTGTAAGGCTGACCAGTGGGGCCGTTTTACTCTCTGATCTTCAGGCAAGCTTTATTCATTAAAATACAAGTGAGGCGTTAGGGGAATAGCTTCAGTCATTACTAGGAGACACAATCTCATAGCAAACATTCTGATCTTCTGCCACTTTTCATTTTCCTACCTCCCCTTTGGCATCTTAGGAATATGAGTAGGAGAAACAGCCTACTCCGTGGAAAAGCATGCCAATTAATTGTCCAATACCAAATAGGCCTGAAAACATGCATCCAGTAACATTATATGGACTGAGTAGAATAAGCGGTCTTTAATTTGAAAGAGGGCAAAGAGGGGTAAGATGGGAGGGTTTGGAGGGAGGAAAGGGAAGGAGAAACGTTATAATTTTATTATCATCTCAAAATTAAATGAATGAACTTAAAGAGTCGTCTCCATGTCTAATACAATCAGGCTCATATGTCACAGTCCACATCATGTCCTGTTATCTGGGACCTTAGTTGATTTGCAAGTCCTTTTTAATAGGAGGGCTCACTTGTTGTGATGTCCACGTCAGTGGATTGTGACAGCTGAACTAGTCACATGCCTGTCACCCTAGTATTGTGTGGAAAACTGCCAGTCAGGTTCCCCAGTGACTCTGATTTGCCCAGAAGAAAGAGGACTCTTGGGACACAAGGCTTTCAGTTCAAAAATGAAACAGTCATGAAATATGAAAAAAACGACTTGCCAGTCAATTACTCTTATCCTCCTTCTGCCGTCCTAAAGTTTTCTTCTGAAACTCCAGTCAGTCTTTCCCCAGGCAACACTGTGATCACGTCCCTCTTTTCTAATCTAAGCTCTTCCTTTCTAGAATGTTTTATGACAGCGTCATGTCCATCTCTATTTCCTATGATCTCTGGTGGATTGAAGAAAGGTTATTGGAGTTGGGTGGTGGTAGTGCACGTCTTTAATCCCAGGGCTCAGGAAGCAGAGGCAGGAGGATTTCTGTGAGTTTGAAGCCAGCTTGCTCTACAAAGTGAGCTCCAGGACAGCCAGGGCTGTTATATGGAGAAACTCTGTCTTGAAAAACCAAACCAAACCAAACCAAACCAACCAACCAATCAAACAACAACAACAAGCAAGCAAGCAAACAAACAAACAAAAAACAGAGGTTATCAGTTTGCATTTATTCTGTGTTTTTCCTTGCTGGACTGGCGAGAATACTGCCCTCTCCAACGATGTCTATTTATGAATTTAAATAAGTCAGCTAATTTTTGAAGGGAAGAAACAAAAAGCTTGAACAACGTCCTAATAATCAAATGGTAGCATAAATGTATGTGTTTGTTATGTAAAAAGAGTAGATTAAATGGTCAGACTTTTCCCAAAGATGGTTCCAGGAAAGGGATAGACCATAACAAAACAAATACGTGAAAATGTTCAAAATTGTAGAGAATACCAAATGCAGACCTAAAGAACTACTTACACTATATGAAAACAATAGTCCTTTTATGGCCATCTGGGGTAAAAAAGAAATCGTTTTAAGTAGTTCTCTGCTGGCTGTGATTGTACTCTTGTATCACCAATTAAAGACCAACATCTCATAGAAAGCAAATGATTGGCACCATAATTCTTTTTACAATGCTGTGAGGAGTGAATGCTTGGCAACTCTTGTTTCCTAATGGACTCATCTTCTAACAGCAATAATAAAATTATTACTCTGCAACCTTGTAAATGATTACAAGTTACTAAAAGGAAAAGGCATCGAGCCTCACCGGCGGACAGCCAGGGAGTTCCAGCGTTAACAGAAGTCAGGTGTGAGCACGTGGGGCCTGTCTTCACACCAGTAGAAGTGAATATTGTCCTCTGTACACTACATTCTCCTTGCAGGCTCAATAACATAAAAGTAAAATTTGTTCCTCCCAAAATATTGCCACTCACCACATGGCTCATTTCTTTATTCTTGTGTTTAAAACTCCCTTATTGGACATAATGTGGATAATATTATATTAGTATTTAAAGGGAGAGATTGTATTCTGTATAATATTAAGAAAGGGAAGTGACAATTCTGTATACCCTAAACCTTTAAGTAACCTCCAGAAATCAACATGGACAGACAAACACATACACACACACACACACACACACACACACACACACACACACACTTCTTTAACTATGTAAGAAATATACAAAAACATACAAAATCCTAAAGTTGTGGGGCATCTCTCTCCACCATCCTTGGATGCTTAAAGTCTAAGACACATGTAAGAGACTAAAACAAGACTGTAAATAATGTGTACGTATGTACACACACAGTCATTCATCCAAAACAAATATGGAACTGTAGACTTCATAGAATTTATTTGATAAATATTTGACTGCCAGAATCAGCATAAAACCAGGCCCAAGTTGCTTCAGAAATTGCTAACCTAGAAAGATGTTTATGAGTTAGAGAAGCAAAACCAAGCTGGTATATTGAAAGCATGTGAGTCACGCCCACTTGGCTCACCCTCAGAAGCCATCTGTGCTAGCATAAATACTCCAAGCATTCTTTGTTAACCACCTATTCTTTCTTTACTGTTAAAATGACCTGAGATAATTGAATTGTATAAAGAGAGGTTTATTTTGGTTTGGTTTTAGAAGTCTACGGCCAGGAAGAATTGGCCCTGCAGCTTTGAGTTCACTGAAAGGTAGGGGAACCTGGTTGGAATACATGCAAGCCTGGTGCTGCTCATCTCTTGGTTAGGAAGCAAATGATGAAGAGGAGAGCACACAGGGGTCCCAAACACCCTTCAATAGTATGTCCCCAGTAGCCTAAAGTCCTCCCATAGGCCCTACTTCCTAAGGTTTCCATACTTCCCATGAGTGCCAGGCCAAGGATCAATCCTTTAATACCTGGAGACACCAAATTGTCAAACTATAGCATGTTATTAAACGCTTTAAGGCCCACTGTAAGACAGAAGGTTCTTACCCTGACACCCATTTTTCCTTTTATTCTCATCATTACCTATGATGCTAAGTCTTCATATGGCTGCCTGGAAGCAGGGACTGTATTCCATGTCCTCCCTTACTGCTCTTCGTGGCTCTGTTTGGACAAATTCTGGTCAGTGAATCAGGTCAAAGAGTGGAACTTTCAGGAAGATCATTAAAGGGGAAAAGACATAGTTTCTCTGCCTCTTGCCCCTTTTTGTTGCTTACAGAATAAAAGCAAAGATATGATACAGCTCTCCTCTCTGATGGAAGAGATCTGCCTGAGCAAGTAGAAAAGAATCACACCGAAAAATAAGACTCTAAGACACTGGTGAGACAGCAAATACAACGCTAGCCCAGATAGTCTACCTCCAAGGTGATTTCATGTGAATAAGAATTAACGTACGTTTTCTAAAGACAACCCTTATCTTGGGATGAAATCAATCCTAAGAAATATTCTAAAATTGTATTGGATTATTATCATGTTATTTTGTTTGTTTATGTATAGTGTATGTATGAATATATTATCTGTGTGAAGTAAATTTTCATTTACCATATTATATCTACAAGGCATTCTGAATATGTCTACGGTTTTGAACTAGTCTATAACCAAATGACTCTTAAGAGAACCAGTCCTTAGTAACCCTACAGACTCTGTGACCTGTGTCAGTTACTTGAAAAGCCTTGAGCTTGTGAGATAACAATTGCACTTCTGAATCCACTTACACATGAATTGCAGCTTCTCCTCCCCCAGGCTACACTATGGGTTTCCATGTTGACAGCCACCCCCAGAACCATGTGAATGATTTTCTCCATGAAACCTTTTGATAGATGTCAGGATTGATCTCATTTCTCTGGTTCAACCTTGACAGATACAGGAATGAAAATGGAACAAAACGATGATGGGGAGGGGGAAGCAAATTCTTTGAAGAAATTAAGCTATGATCTTTCATTTATATCTATGTCAAAACTCCAAATAAGAAATATTTGTATCTTTTTGCTTCCTTATGTACACCTTGGGAAATTTCCCTTTTACCAAACAGTCACACTGTGGGTTTTTGTTTTCCCAGTCCTCTTTCTGATATGACATCATACCACAACATTTTAAGTGAATTTGTTTTATTCAAATTTCCCAATTATAACCAAAGCCAGTTAGAAAAATCCATTTTGATCTATGAAAGAGTATTTGTGACAGACCATATGCCTTCTTTTTGATCCTGCTCCCTCATAAATCTAAACTAGTTTCTGTTTGCTTGCTTGCTTATTTATTTATCTTTTAAGTCTGTTAATGATCTTTGATTCCCATCCATGTGATTGATCATTTTCATTATTTCCTGACATTTTCCCAGGAATCATGATTGTCTCTATTTCTATTCTCTGTTCTAATGGTAAGAGAATAGTTTGCATATTTTTAGTCTTGAGGTTGGAAAACTGAAATTTGGTGTGTATTGTTTATCTGGAAATCGCTGGTTACACTCACCTGCTAGGATCTAGGTTGTTCTGACATTTTAACTAGTTAGCAACAGGATGATCTTCACTGAAATGAGGGCATTTTCATGGATAGGATTTTCCATGAGTGGGTTTTTAATAAGTATGAATGAAAATACTTAAGCAAAAAAATGTTCATAGTCAAGCCATTTCAGAACATAGTCATTGTAATGTGGAACTAACTCCTCAAACCCTTAATATGCTGACATGTACCATGAATGGCCAGAAGACATGCACTGTGAATGACCAGAAGACATGAACTATGAATGACCAGAAGACATGAACCATTAATGATCAGAAGACATGAATTATAAATGACCAGAAGACATGAACCATGAATGACCATAACACATGCAGCAAGAATGACCTGAAGACATGCACCATGAAAGACCTGAAGACATGCACCATGAATGATCTGAAGACATGCACCATGAATGACCATAACACATGCAGCAAGAATGACCTGAAGACATGCACCATGAAAGACCTGAAGACATGCACCATGAATGATCTGAAGACATGCACCATGAATGACCTGAAGACATGCACCATGAATGACCTGAAGACATGCACCATGAATGACCTGAAGACATGCACCATGAATGACCTGAAGACATGAACCATGAATGACCTGAAGACATGCACTATCAATTATCTGAAGACATGCACCATGAATGACCTGAAGACATGCACCATTAATGACCTGAAGACATGCACCATGAATGACCTGAAGACATGCACCATGAATGATCTGAAGACATGCAGCATGAATGATCTGAAGACATGCAGCATGAATGACCTGAAGACATGCACCATGAATGATCTGAAGACATGCAGCATGAATGATCTGAAGACATGCAGCATGAATGATCTGAAGACATGCAGCATGAATGACCTGAAGACATGCACCATGAATGACCAGAAGACATGAACCATGAATGACCATAACACACGCAGCAAGGATGACCTGAAGACATGCACCATGAATGACCTGAAGACATGAACCATGAATGACTTGAAGATATGAACCATGAATGACCTGAAGACATGCACCATGAATGACCTGAAGACATGAACCATGAATGACCTGAAGACATGCACCATGAATGACTAGAAGACATGAACCATGAATGACCAGAAGACATACACCTCAAATGACCAGAAAGAAGGCAGCATATAGCATTTCACATTTTACAGGACTCAGCTGTGATCAACTTCCCCCAGGTTAGCTATTGGTAGTATGTTGTCAAGTGGAACCATCTTTCTTCCAGGGCTTGACTCCCACCAGGATCTGAACTACTAAGCTAGCGATCATCTCACAGAGTTACTTTAAGTAATGTAAGAGAAATACTATCTATCCACGTACTGAGCATTGACAGTTCACGAGACATCATTTAGAATGTAACGTTGAACATATTTGACGATAGATATCACATGCTACCTCTGTGAAACAAGCTTGAGGTTTGAGGGATTTTGTTCCTGCTTCTAAACACAAGTAATTCTTCCCTTCTGTGCTCTCCAACACCCACAGAATGTTGCAACCATCATTAATTTTTCACTTTGCCCTTGACTCTCACACATGGGCAGAAATCTCCCACGTTTTAAAATACCATTTGTGTTATAGTCTATACAGCTGAAAATTTCCTGCAAGAGCTTGCTCCTGACTTTTAAAATTGATAGTTCTACATTAGCACTAAGAAAGTGGGCCACAGATTGGAGCATCTTTGTACATTTCTATGGGACACCGTGATAAACTGCTCCAAATTAACACCACTCTTAGCATTTATGTGACTAGCCACATGGTCCATGTCTTTCTCTTCCATTTGATCTCTCAGGCGATGTCTTTAGGAAACATTTTCTATTTGCTGTGAAGACTATGTAAGTTAAAGATGTATCTGTCAAATAATATTGGTGCACACACATTTAGCGCACCAGCCTGGAATAGCAGTGCTTGAGAATATACGGGTAATCATTTCTCTTTAAAATGAGAAAGTAAAGGGAGCGGTGTTGTAACGAGAAAGTCTTAGATAGATTCAGAAAGGAATTAAAGAAGAATTGGATGATACAGTTTAAAATTTTTCCTATAAAAAGTTGTTTTCCCCTTTATTCAATTATAGATTTTAATGAGCTACTATCTATGTTTTCAAAACAATACAAATTTCAATTTTCAATATTCTAAAGCCAGAACATTGGAATATGGGTCATGTAGCTTAACACATATATAGATGTTGAAAAGATTAAGTTTGATTTTTTTAAAAGTCTAGAAGTGGACTAACTTATTTAGATAACTTTCCTGATTTCTTATAAAGTAGCTATTAATACACATTAAGGCAGAATGCTCCTCTAAAAAGAAATATAAACCACTTGCAAGGTATCTTACATTGTCTCCTTAATTTTCTTCATTTTCCTGAGTAATGGATTGCAAAAATAATTACATGACATTTAAAATATAAAATAACTTTTTTAAAAAATATCAGTGAACAAAAGCATTCTTCTTCTTTTTTCCTTCTTCCATTCTTGCCTTAGTTTCTTCCTTCATGTGAGTACTTACTACTTTTTAAAAGACAGGCATCCTATATTTCTCAGCAGATGTGTAAAACACATAAGGCTCTCACCCACATTTACCCCAAGAGCATTCGAGGTGTCAAAAGAACAAAGCGTAGGCAGCTAACAGAATTCCTGAAGTCCCCGGTGGGTCCCATCACTTTTAAATAGTCCCTTAGAAGCTCTCTTTCCTGCATCCTTCCTGCCACAGTAGCAGATGCTCCTGTCGGCTTCACTCAAACTTAAGGGAGGAATCATGTCACCCTTCCCCAGGGTCTGCGTGCCCGGCTCTCCCTGGCTTTCTCGTTTTCTCACATTGTTGAAAGACACTGAGCATAGAGGACAAAGGAGGAAGATCACAGGGTGTGGAAGAGGAGACGTGAGAGATGCCTGGGAAAGTATGACTCATCAATCATCACCTTCATTGTGGGGTATCTGAAGTCTATTTTGTATATCCAGGAACTGTTTGAGAATTATCTCCCTCCGTTAACTCACCGCCATCTTGTCTTCACTCTTTTCTTGGCTGATATTCATGAGAATTCCCATTTTAATACTGTAGGCACACCATGAAATATTTTTTTCTAATTTACAGGCCACATTTTAATCGAATATGATTTGCTTTACTCACTTGCTTACTTGGATCATAGTCACTTAAGAAATTCCCATTTTTCTCCATTACCTAGCTGTCTGTGGTTTGTGTTTTCTGTTTCCAAGCTGAAAGGCAAACTCTCATGTGTTCAAGTCTGTTGCCTTTCTCTACCTTGCTATTATCTTAGAGTTTCAGTCCCTGGCTTGCTTATAACGATGTCAGTTTATGGTTTTTCCAGCACTCCCAATGCACTTGAAATGACTGGAAACACCGTTTAAGTAGAGTTTTCACAGGGCATGAACAGAGGATGTGATTTTTTCTATTTTATCTACTTTTGTTATGAATAAGTAAGATAATTTTAGAATATTTATTTAGTTCTTATGCTCTTAAAAATGCCTAAACTACTTAAGAATTACTTTTCCTAAATGTTTGAATGAATTTATTTGTAGAGCAATTCTAGCATTCCAAAGGCTACTCGGAGAATATAGCTTTTATGACTTCCCCTCTTCTTACTAATTGCCCCTCCCATTAAAAAAAAACAAAAAACTACGACCTTATAATTAATTTTAAATGGATCAGGAAACTATAGAAAAGAAGGGAGAAAAATTTAACCAGGATAAAGACAGCACTTTAAAACCCAGCCAAGTATCAGTGTAGAGGAGGCATCTGTCTGTCCTTGGAGGTTCTCATTAATAGAACTGTTCTCTCTCCACTGCCACATCAACAGTTCACTGCTTTGTCTTTCCAGTGTGTACCCTCATAGCCAACAAGTTAAAAAAAAATAGGCAGGCCTCATTTGAACCACTAAGTTAAAAGTATCTTTGGTTCAGTACCTCAAACTAACTATCCTAGAGCAAGCATCCCACACACTACGAAGTCTTCCAAAATGCTCAGCTCAAAGCAATTTGACTCGCCATTCACAACAGCTCTGTTCATTCACTGTGCCCTACCAAGTTCCTATCCCATCTGAAAATCAGAGCAACTCAGCCATGCAAATTAGCACAAAAGTAGCTATTTACTAAATAGATCCCTGGTGGTTTTAAAGAGCACAGATAGCTTCTAAAACTACCTAACCAAGCCTATTCAAAGTTTAAGCCCTGGAAGGGTTCACTATAGACTAGTCCTTTCCAGTTCTAAAATTTTAAGAATAGTTATGTAAGTAGCTGGGCAAGAATGACAGGGAATTTTCAATCAACTTGTTCAAATAATGAATTTTAATTCGATAATCAATGTGGAGGTGGCGCTGACTTAGCCCACCTCTCCTATCTAGGGAAATAAACATTTTCATTCTGGGACTAGACTACAAAATGGAGAATTGTAGGATGTGTGCAGACAGGAAACAGAAGGCATCTTGAGATACTTACTCTCCATGCTCACTCTTGAATGAAAGGGAAGACTTAGGAAAAGCCCAGAAGACCAGCTCCTGGCGTCACCAGAGTACAAGGGTTTATTCTGTGTCTCCCAATAATGATGCTTCGGGACTATCGTAGTGACTGCTTAGGTTATGACATTTATCAAAGATATTCTTCTACTGTCTTCATAGAGATTCTCACAAAAATCTGGCAAAATAAAATAATTTCTCTGTATCATTTTATGGATTTACTTAATTTATTACACACCTAGAAACAGTTTGCACTTATAAATTTCAGCATCCAATTGCTCCAGGCAAGTGGAAGAATCTCGCTCTACAAGTGAAAAATTTAGACAAGTCGTCCGATGAGTTATGAATATGTGGAGACGGTGAAGTAGGTGATTCGAAATGGAGATCATCCCAGAAAAAATCTGCCTAGAAAATCATTGCAATTTCCAACTGGTGCTAGTGTTGAGCCACACTGTTTAAAATCTAGCTAAAGTAAGAGAAGCTGCTCTTGAATTAAAATTAATGCAGGTATTGCTTATCGTCATTTAATTCTAGAATGTTCCCTGGTAGCTGTATTTTGTGAGACATTTTACAAAGATAAGTGGTTGATTTCTTGCTTCAGTAAGATCAGTGTTATTCTTTCAAACAAATGTAATCGATGCTACATTAAAGAAGTTTCCTGGAGAGATAGTGGGTATTTTAGGACAGCGGATGTCATTAAGTGCCTTCAGAAGGATGGTTTTGTCCGCCATGAGCTTCTGTGGTGACACTGGGTGATTCTATAGTCTCACCCAGGGACAGCAGCACTTTGTAAAACATGCCAAAGATATGCCTCGAACAGAATTCTGCCGGAGCGTTTTTCTAGTTAATGAATGGGTGTTGATCAAGAACATACGCAAATCTAAACTTCACTTTCTGAGGGGAAAAGATAATGTTCTAACACAAATCAGAGACTGTAACAAGAACAAGAAGACACTCCCAGAGAGAGCCTGGCTTGAGCAGAACTATTCCCTGGGTCCTGGCAGGTTAACGCTGATCGTCTCTGAGAGGGAGTGAGGGGCAGGAATGAGAGACAACCATGAGGCTGTCTTTACTAGTGTAACTGTGTGGGAAAGATTCTCATGCTGATATGGGCTTTTATTTGGTACTGTGATGATGTTATGAGTCTTTAAGCATTTTTAGCAGTTTTGTTTAAGTATGTTATACAGACATATGATATATCTTGACTCCCTTGCCCACTCTTCCAGTTCTTCCTGAATGTCCCACCAACACCACTTTCCCCTCTCAACCTCAGGGGCTCTCTATCGCTAAACCAACTCCATCCTCTTAGTGGTCCCTGTATGTGCTATGTGTAAGATACTGGAGCAAGGAAAGCCTCTCAGGGGCTAACTCCCTGAAGACAACTGACTCTCTCTTCCCCAGTAGCTATCATTTCCAATAGCTCTTCTGTTAGGATTGGTACTTCATAAGAACTCTCTCATCCATGTTAGGATGTAGACTGGCTTGGTATTGTGTGGCTGTTCCTCAAGCCATCAGAGCTTGTTATTTTTTTATTATTTATTTACATTTATTATTTATTTGTTTTTATCATTTATTTACAAATAGATATATTTGTTCAACTACTCTATCGTTTCCAGATGATACTGGACACTGTTTGGGTGCAGATATCCACTGACTCTGGCTCCTAAAATCTTTACACCTTCCTTCCAAGGTATATATGAGTGCAGGTGTCTGTGGAGGCCAGGGTCATCTGATCCCCCTGGGCCTAGAGTTGCAAGCAGCCACCAAATCTATGTGCTGGAAAATAAACTTGGGTCTTCTACAAGAGCAGCAAATGCTCTTAAACCATGGAGCTATTACTCCATCCCAAATAAAGCCATTTATTTATTCTGAGACAGGGTCTCACTGCATAGCCATGGTTGGCCTGGAACTTGCTATGTAGACTAGACTGTCCCCAAGCTTGCAAAGATCGACTTGCCTCCATCTCCATCTCTCTGTTGCTGTGATTAAAGGCCTGTGCCATCATGCCCAGCTCGTGTGCAAAGTTTTCATGGACATCTTTGCACACAATTCATGTGTGTGTTGTTGTTGTGCGCACATATATGTGAGGTTATGCACATCTATAAAGAGGCCAAAGGGACAGTTTGAGTGTCCATCACTCTCCAGTTCTTTAAGACAGGGTCTCTCACTGAATCTGTAAGTGGACAAGCAAGTCCCTGCAATCCTCCTGCTCCTGGCCACCAAAATAGTAGGGTATTAGTTGCAGGAAATGATGCTCAAGTTTTTCCTAGGGTTTCAAACTCAAGTCTTCCTGCTTGTACATGGAAGACTCTTTCCCACTGACTCGTTCTATAAACCCCTCTTCACATCTCTGGGGTAGGTGTGTCCAAGTATAGTTACAGGCATATGAGGTAACTCTACAATCAACATTTAAAGAATTTCTGGATCATTTCCAAAACGAGCCACAGCGTTTTATGATTCATTAGCAAAATAGGCGGGTTGAATTTTTGGGAGTTGTCATTAATACTTATTTCAACCTGTCTTTTTTTATTATTCAATTCATCCTAATGCATGTGACTAGAAGCTCACTGTTGTATTGACAGCATTTCCCTGGTGATGAATGACATTGATCATCTTTTCATACAGCTCATGGTCATCTATAGTGTATGCTTAACATCCTTTGCCTAGTTTTCATTGGCATGATTTTCTTTTTATTGCCTGCAGAATCCTACAATGCCCTCTGCTCTCCTTTATTCCATGGCTTCTTGTCGCCCCCCCCCAAAAAAGTCCTTGAATCAGAAGTAAAGGCCATTTTAGAACTTTTGCTTTCATGCGCTGAACTTCTGCCTTTCTGGGAGCATCAGAGATTTTATTGCCTTCCTCTAGGCTCCATGTCATGACTAAATAAACCCGACACAATTCTCTTCTGCACTAGTAGTTAGAGTTTTCCAAGCAGAACTGTTTTTATGGATCCCTACGGGGCAGCTAACAGAGCATTGCAATGAGTTGGAGAGCTAGGTGAGTTCCTAAAGAGATTACAAAATTTTAGTATTTCTTCCACATCCTTCCAATGACGATACAATTCTCACACTGGCTTTAGAAGTTTGCCTGGTAGGTTTTGTGTTCAGACAGATTGCAAACTTTACACACTTGTTTTAATAATAGGTGAGCATTCATTAGTCTGTGATTTCTGTGTGCTTGGCACATTTACAAATTAACTGTTCATAACAAAGGTAAATTTTGTAGGACATTTTACATGCTTAATATATCATTCAAAAATATAAGAAATTGACAAAACTATTGGTAATTATATAATCTAAAATATTATGGTCAGTATTTGCTTAGTCAATAACAAAATAAATAAGAAAATGTAAGCAAGAACATATGAGTAAAATAATCAAAGAAATATGCAAAATTAGCAATTATTCCAGAGTTGTCTCTTTGAGTACCGATGAGGAAGCATAGAGCATTCCATTTCAAGGTCTTGGGGTAGGGCTCAGATGTACAGAGGCTGCCTAGCATGAAAACAAAACAAAACAAAACAAAAAAAACCAAAAAACCAACCAACCAACCAACCAAACAAACAAACAAACAAACAAGCACCCTACTGGATCTGGTCCTCAGCCATGCAAAACAAAATAGCAGAATTGTTCTTCCTACCAAGAGGACATTTTAGCTGGGTATGACTGTGTGGCCTAACGTCTCTACACTTGGGAAGGTATGACAGAAGAATCACAGTCTCGAGGCCAGAAAGTTCCAGGCTAGCTACAGCTGCATAGCAAGACCCCATCTCAGTGTACATGTGTGCATGTGCATGTATGTATGCATGTATGTATGTATGTATAAATTTTTCCATATAGAAGGCTGATAATAATTTTGCTTACAATCCCAAAATCCATGCATTTCTTTTAAGACAGAATTGCAGATACCGCATCAGGGATAACGGGGAAGCATTGTATAAAGTCAGAACCCCATTACCCCATGCTCCTCTCCTCTGACTCCCTGAATTACAGACATCATAATGCAATTTTTAGAGAAATGCATGAAGCTGTTTTATACAAAATCCCTCACCCATTTTCTCTACAGGAATTGAGGTAAGTTTCTGTTTTTATTTGAAGGCATGAGCACTGAGAAACCTAGAGACAGCACTCACTAATCCCAAAGAAACTTTCCCAATGATTCTTCAAGGGAAGCCTGTAGCAAGAAAGAGCTTTAGCAATCTCCTTAAGTTTTGCCCCAAGTCTCTCCTGATCTCTAGTTAACTGAGATAGAACATGTGGACTGCACTTGTGGATTAACTGACCTCTGAATTTCCTAAAATAAAATCCCTGAGAGTTATGGGAGATAGACAACCCAAGATTGAGAACAGGTCAATGTGATTTTCTAAGGGCTTCTGTGGGTGAGCCAAGCAAGCAGAGGATGAATAGAAAATAAGAGAACTAATTTTCAGATTTTAGGAAGGAAGGAAAGAATTTAGTGCTTGCACTTCCTCTTTAAAAAGTCACTTGTTTCCACCCACACCCATCCATCTCTACCTGCACAGGGTCACAAACTATTAGCCATGTGTCGTGCTAAAATTCAGTACACTTCAAGGGCTGGGTATGTAGCTCAGAACATTTGCCCCATGCATGCAAACCCCTGAGTTTAATCTCCAGAATTTAAGGAAAACAAAAAAAGTATTATTTCTAGAAGGGAGCTCAATGAATCTTTCAGATAAAAGAAGTTTGAATATAGTGGCAGTGACAAGGCCCAGGGATAGTTTCGTCTGAGCCGGAATATGGTGCAGTGACAAGGTCCAGGGACAGTCTCATCTGAGCCTGAATATGGCAGCAATGACAAGGCCCAGGGACAGTCTTGTCTGAGCCCCAGTGACCATCGTTTTCTAAATGAGTCATATGTTCTTAACTTTTACAAAAAAAAAGAGTGAAAGTAAGAAAGAGAAACATTGTTTTTAGTATGATTGGACTAAATATATAGTTTATAAAATGCATAAAGAAATAATTGAGTGTGAGGAGAAATGAATGACAGAGGAAAGCAAATGGTAGCTCTGAGCAGCCTTAACTCTGAAGAGGACAGGGAGAGCCTGATGGGTTTCAGTATAGATATTTCAATTCAATCTGTTTGTTACAAATTGCCTCCACTTATTCCACTTTTCTCTAATGACCCCTGGTAATAGCCCCATGTCTCTAAAATTTCTCTGGGGAATGCTAAAATTTCAAGTCATGGCTGGCGCTATTTTGAAAATAGACTTGTCAACAGCTTTATCTCGTCACATTTGACTCAGTCCTCAGCATTTCCTCGTCAAGCATTCCCAAAGCGTTGGAGCAGTTGGTGGTGATGCACAGTTGATTTAGCTGACCGCCAGTTAAAGCTCCCAATCTCATTCTGCAATGACTTCCAACCGGGTCTGTTGCAGAGCAGCCTGATGACCCCGTGGTGCTCTGCACCTTCTGCTGCTCCCACACAGTGTGCAGCTCAGCACCCCCATACTTTCCTGCCCTCTAAATACAATCCATTCCCACCCACCCTTCGCGGTCCTCATGCACCCAGTCCGTCCTCCCTCCATCCCTCACGTTACATTTGTTACGGGCATTTTGAGATTAGGCTTTTGATGTGGGTATTTTTTCTGCTACCAGGGATTGCGCATAGCTTTAGAAGAAGGTCAAGGCTCTCTAAATATCGTTCTTCTTTGAGTGTTCCCAAGAGCTCTTGCTACTGCTGGGAACACTGTGTGACCACTGCCCCCCTCCATGCCCTTGGATGAATTAGTTCAGTTCTGTTTACTTGTCAGCTCAATGCCAGCTCTTCTGGGAACCCATCTCACACTCCCTGACCTTGGGGAGCAGTCCTATGTGGGACCCAGTCAGATTCTTGGTTGCCAAGAGCAGTGTGGTCACACGGTGTGCTTCTGATGTGCCTGTCATTGCCCCAAGGAGCAGATGCCATGATGGAAGGGATCCTGTCTTCAGTGTCCTGTACGTGATTCCTAATTATTAATGAAGAAATTACTTTACTTCTGGTTATTTTAATTTTTCCTCTACAATTAATAACAATTGATTTCTCTCTAGGATGACAGAGTAATTCCCATTTTACAAAAATCCTTCATGTATTTGAGAGTCATTACTACTTGCTATCTTTACATCCTCTATAATCTGGGTTAAACTTTGACAATTTTTAATTGTTTCATAAGAAATGTATATGTGAATTTGAGGGAAAAAGTATTCTTCTGTGCACATGACATTAGAAAAATTAACACACACATACAGTGAATGAAGCATTTATATGTAATACAAGCAATGTCAAGGTGTGAGGCCCAAGTGTAGGACAAAATGGGTTTGCTGTTCATTACCGTGAGGGACCATGGATCAGAGAAATTGAAGGGCATAATCACGACATTTTTGATTCTGTAGAGTACTACAGCATACTATTTATTACTGTCATGAATAGTCCAGAATGGAAAACAACCTTCACACACATTTGTAGGTGATAAATTCTGCCGATTCATGAATTAATGCTCTTAGCACCATTCTACAAAAATCATGGAACAAAAAGCCAGGAAGTTTTGCCTTTGGGGAGATTTCTCCATATGGAAAAATAAACAAAAAAGAAAGGCATTTCTCTTCTGAAAAGATAGCAAAGACAGACAGGCTTGCACATGTTGTTTTGTGAAAAGAATTTGTATAACTTCAGTGGAGAAAATGTTTCTTTTCCTTACGGACTCATTTTATTTTTTACTTTTTATCTTTATGTCAAATGTTAATACATGCTTGATTGCATATAAATATGCTGTTGCTATATTCTATTTGTAATACCCTATGTTGTACTATGAATGTATTATTTTGTTTATTCACTATTGACTTCTGCTTTATATTGCTATGCATTTGACAAGAGTCCTATCTTCATTAAAATGTGTGGTTGCAATTTTCAAAGGAAACAATACAAAATCCTGTAGCTTGTCCCTGGAAAGTTCTAACTGGGAGGATATTGGGCCAGAGAGGATATTATTCCAGTGCCTGGGGGTCCAAAGAAGGAACCAGATGCTACTGCTCAAGGTCACAAAAATGTATATTATATCCTCTACTTTCTATTCGGATGGTTAGTTAAATTTACTTGCCTTTCAAGTAGCAAGCTGGGTTCAGTTAGAGATATTCCCTTAATTAAAGTACTATAGGAAACAAATTTAAGTGGAGTAGTTTTCCTTTTCTTATTACATATAATGTTCCATAATCACTTCAGTCTTTTGTTATTTCTAGAAAAATCTTTCACCAAGCACTCTATAGCCACTGGATATGTTATACTACAGAGCTAACTTAGTTTCTTTATTTCCTCTTGTGCAAATCTGCCAGGGAGGAAAGGAAATTATTATGTGGTTCACTCGAGGATCATAACATTCCAATGAGACGTGACATTATTGCTTTGTCATCTTCAGCTTCCTTATATTTGCTACTGAACAAACAAAATTACACTGCTTTTATCATTTGATGCCAGAAAGTTGGTGGACACATCTTAAAAAGCACTGTGCTTTAGACACATAAATATGTGAGTGGTATCTAACTTAATTCCACTTATTTTTTCCCCTCTCTTTAAAAAAGTTATTACATTTCATTCTTTGACAATTTCACAAGTATGTAATGTATTCAGGTTGCCTTCACCCCACCTTTTCTTAGCTCGCTCCCTACCCTGAACATTTTCCCTTCCCTACTAATGTTGTTTCCACCTTAATGTCTTTTGGTTTTAGATTTGCCCTTCTAGATTTGATCAGAGGCTTTTGTGTAGCCATGGAATTAGAACTATCTGCTGGGGCACTTTGACACACAACTGAGGAATCTGACTCTTCCTCTCCCAGATTCTATCTGTAATCTATAGTTCAGTATCAAGGTTTGGGGCCCCATGAGTCTATCCCCTACTCAAGACTGACTGTCAAAAGGGGCCTGTCTTGAAAAGGCCCAGTGCAAGTAATTGCAATTCCTATGAGTTCACAATTGCATCTGCTGTGTTTTGTTGAGAGAAGAGGATTTTACTGCCCTTCTCTCTCTTCTGGGTCTTACATTCTTTCCATCCCCTCTTCTGCAATGTTCACTGAGTCTTCCTTTGAGGAGGTGAGTTCTCATCTGTCACTTATTCTTAGAATTTGGGGCAGCCACGAACCTCTGCATTCACTGCAAATAGAAGCTTCTCTGATTGGGCTTGAGAATAGCCTTTGTCTAAGAGTATAAACTTACATACTTAGAAAGCAGTTTGACAGTCTATATATTTAGCTATCATCAGTACTAATTATCCTTAATGTACCAGTGACTTCCTGAGGCATGAATTTCTTAACCAGGCTTACAGCACCAGGATGAGATCCCTTTGCTGGACCAGGTGTCACATTCAATCAGCGAGCACTTGGTTATCTCTATGACAGTGATGCCACTTTTGCACATGTGGACCCATGGAGTTCAGTGATGAATAAGATAGTGGTATCATTCCCATCTCAGCAGTCTGCATAACACCTTAAAGTACTCTGAAATCTACCAGCAGGAAGGAGATTCTGAGCTCAAGTCCAGCTTGAGTTTTCTATACCTTGCAGGCATGGTGTGTGGTGTCTTAGGCAATAAAGTCTTATCATTCCATTCTGGTGGACAACCAAGAAGAGAGGCAGCAGTCTGTTGTGGGAAATGCTCTTGGACCTCCTTGACTAAAACTTCTACAGGGGTATCCCCACACAGGTAAAAGGATTTTTGTTTAGCATTTCTGCTTCTGGAAGCAGCAAAATTATGTCGCCATATGGGGTATTTTTCTTCAAACTTTTCTTAACAATTTTTAATTTGGTTCAGAAGGAAGATAGTAGGTTGCTATGTGGCTTTATCATACCTCCTTCATTTTAATTTACCCTCTTTCCCTTGCCACCCACCCATTTCTGTCTCCTAACCATTCCCTTTCTAAACAATATAATCTTCTCTATGGATGTAAGTTTCTGTCCCGCCTAATCCCACAGCCATTCTGTACCAAAGAAACACACAGAGGCCTACATTAATTACAAACTGGTTGTCTTATTAGCTCAGGTTCATTATTAACTAGCTCTTACAAATTAAATTAGCCCATAATTCTCCTCCATGTCTAGTCACGTAGCTTGGTACCTTTTAACAGTGAGGCATTCTCATCTTGCTTCCTCTGCATCTGACTGGTGACTCTGCCTTTCCTCTTCCCAGAACTTTTAGTACAGTTACTCCACCTATACTGCCTGCCTGGCTACTGGCCAATCAGTGTTTTATAAAATTAATATGAGTGACAAATCTTTACAGTGTACAAAAGCATTATCCCATAGCACTTCTCTACTTTAAACTTACTTACATTCAACTCTCAGTTTCCTATAAAGCTTAATTTTCGATTTCTATTTTCATTCAAAATTAGCTCATGTACTACAGACCTCAAATACATATTATGTTCTTAAAACTAATCAAGACTTACTGATAGTTTTCTCACTGGAGTTATAACAGAATTTTTATGTTATTTCAAGAGAGCCTTCTCTTCTTACATCTATTTTTAAGTTTCTTAACATTTTCACATAAGAACGTAAAATTCTACCTCTGAAACGTTTGGTTATTCTTTTGTGCTAGTATTCTGGAAATAAAAAAAAATATAATCTGTCCTTTGTCCATGAGCCCAGTCATCATTTCCAACCAGGTATGATTTGGTGCCTCACCATGTAGGGACGATTCCTCACAGGGGCTTTAGAGGAAGCTGTGTTGTTGTGTGGTGTCCCTGTAAACCACGAAGTTAAGATGCTCAAAGACTCAGAGTGGAGAGTCCATCCTGGTATTATCACAGAGTGGAGCTGCTAGGCAGAGTGTGGGCTGCAGACCTGCAGGTGCAGAGAAGCAGAGCACAGCTGAGCCAGTTGCCACCACTCTTCACCCACATCTGTGTTGTTCTTCAGTGTGATGACAGCAGAACACCCCACTGCCCTCTGGGAGAGCAGTCACAGGATGCTCAAGCTCTGGTCCAGGTGTCTGTGCACTCTGAGATGCTTGTAACACTGTATTCCACATGGCCTGATCTTACAGTGATGTGACAATAGAATTCAACCAAAGAGTCACACTGGGTTTTCTTCTGTTGCTCATCCATTCATATATGCATTTTACCTGCGTCTGTAATACACTCAGATAACTCATCTCTATGATCTACTTCTTCACTTCTTTCATAGTCTGTCACCTGTATCCTCTTTGGCAGGGCAGCATCATTACTGCTAGAGAGAACCATCTAGCGCACTAAGTCATGTATTCTTCACTGAGATGGAATATTCAAGAATATTTTATCCCTGACACTTTAATCTGGAGTTAACTTTAGAAAAACTGAGACATGCTGCAATACTCAAGGAGATTTAGCCTGGCTCAAAAAAAAAAAAAAAAAAGAAGTTGGTTTCTTGTATGACTCAGAAACACTTTATAACAACTAAACACTGATAAAAGAACTTCTTATGAGATGCAGACAATGGAAGGTTGCCTCAGTGTGATGTCAGTGTCTCTAATGACTGACAGTGGACGGCTACCTCAGTGTGCTGCCAATGTTTATTATAAAAAGAGACCACTCTTTCATTCCCAGCCACCCAGCCCCAAATATTAACACAAAAACTATCTTAATTACAACAGTAGCCAATAGGTTAGGTGTATTCCTAACTAGCTCTTACATCTAAATTAACCATTTCTATTAATCTATGTATTACCATGAGGTTGTGGCCTACCAGTAAGGTTCCAACGTCCTTTTCCTTTGGCAGCTACATGCCGTCTCTCTGACTCTGCCTTTTCTCCCAGCATTCAGTTTAGTTTTACCACCTAGCTCTATTCTGCCCTGCCATAGGCCAAAGCAGCTTCTTTAATAAACAATGGTAATAAAATAGATTCACAGCATACAGAGGGGAATCCCACATCAGTTTCTAATGACTGACAGTGGACAGGCTGCCTCAGTGTGCTGTCAATGTTTCCAATGCCTTTCCTTTACACGGTCCCAACATCTACTCCAAACTCAGGTGGAGAACGATTAATAAAGGCATGATCAATAAAAATTCAGGGTCATAAATTGGGGTTCAAGCTGAAGATCTGAAAAGCAAAATAGCCAGCCCTTGGCTCTTACCTTGACCTCAGTCTGAAAATGGATCCTGCCTCCAGGAATGTCAGCTAGAGACTGCATGTCTAGAGCTGTCTCCTCCCATTTTACAATCCTCTCTAGGACTGGGATTAAAGGTGTGACCCACCGTCATTAAAGGCATGCACCATCCAGTTCCTATGACAACTAGGGTGTCTACTGGAACTAAAGGTGTGTGTCTTCATGACTACTGGGATTAAAGGTGTGTGTTACCATAACCTGGTCTGTAAGGCTGACCAGTTGCGGGAGGTCCTCCTGCTCCTCCAACCTATAGCTGCTGAGATACCAGACCATTGGGGCGTGGTCTCTCTCCCTTTAAAAAAGCAGCCACTTCCCTCTCCTCTCTCTCTTCACTTCCTGCTCCTCCGGTGACTAGACTCCCTTCCTGGTTGCGTAGAGGGCTGTTGCTTGGGACAGTGATCTGTAAGTTTTTTCCCCTTTAAATAAATACCACCCTATTAATCGTAATTCTAAACTGGTATGGCATTGTTTGTGACTTACGCCTTCAGACCAGTGGGACTGTTTTACTCTCAGATCTTCAGGCAGTCTTTATTTATTGAGATACAGCTGAAATACCACTACACTCAGGAACAGTTTCCACTCACACTGAACATCTGCTTTGGGCCCCAGGACACTTAGGTACCTTTATTCAAACTGTCAAAATGTTTTTTTCTTTTGGAATCAAGCAAAGATGTGAGACCTTCAATAAGGATGGGTTAATAATTCCTTCTCCTCTGAGGAAAGTGAAGTGTGATTTAGTGAAGTTGTTTTTGTACCTCATTGTGCTTCGGGGTGTCTTTGAAAACACTGCACAGAATATAGATTCATGGAGCTGGGCACTTTGCTTCTGACTTGGTCAGTTATGTATGGGAGTCTGAAACCTTGGGTTTTAAAACTAATATTTTAAAAAGACAAATGGTTTGCAGCAGGAAAATTGACCCAACTCTGTTCTGTTATTTCCTTTCAGGGTTTTCTCTAACTTTCTGAGACATGTTTCATTTTATCATTTTCATTATATTTTAGAAACAGAGCCTCACTAAGTGTCACAGGCTGGCCTTGAACTTGCTATGTAGACCACTTAGGGCTGGGGATCATGGCTTCCCTTTCTCAGCCTCCTAGTACTGGAACTGTAGGTATAAACTATCATACGGGCTCTTGGTTCATGATTTGTGACTGCTGATGGATCTACTTGGCAAAATGTCCATCTAGTGTGTATGAGGTCTTGGTTTGATTCCTAGGACTTTAAACACTGGTCATGGTCACACATACCTGTAATAACAACACTGGAGAAGTGGAAGAAGAGAGATAAGACAGTCAAAAGAGCTGTGTCCACTATACAGATTGGATGTTGACATGCTAACCTTACCACTGTAGCCAGCTTTCCACTATTAACAACAAATCACCTGAGATAATCAAATTAAAAAGAGGAAAAGATTACTTTGGTTGAAAGCTCTAGAGGTTCTGGCTCTGTTGCTTTGGGTTTATGGAGAGGTGGTAAACATTAGACTGGATTGTGATGAGTTAACTCCTTCAACCCAGAGTGCCTAGGAAGCAAAGAAAAGGAAGACTAGAACATCAGTATTCCCTTAAGGGGACAATGTCCCTGACAATGTTCCCCCCAATAGCTCCAGGATTCAAATGTTCTGAATAACACTATGGATTGCTGGTCTTTTAAGCTTGGGCAATGTTTATCCAAGTGTAGCAGCCAGTAATAGGTTAAGGAATTAAGTCTTTGGTAGAGATCATATAGAATAGGATTTTCATGAATGGGACAGTGTCCTAGCAAAAGAAGTCACAAAAGAGCCACCTCACTCACAAACTGTGTGGAGACACACAATGAATCGGGAGAAATCACCAGACACAGTTCTGCTGGCATTAGGACCTCAGAAATCAGCCCCTCACTCTGTGAAAAGTAAGTTTCTGTTGTTTGGGCTGTCCAATCGATGGTTCTTTGTGATCAAGGTATGAACTAACATGGACTATTCATTCAACTGGTGTCTTTTACTTAACGCTGTGTCTTTAAAATTTGTTCACGCATTTCTGAATTATGCTTGTGATGCTATATAACATCCCGGATTTGAATATGGGGCATAGTATTTTATTTTTTCTATTATTGATGAACACTTGACTGTTGCTCATTGAACCCATTCTGAAGTCTTTTACTCTGGAGAGTCTTTGGGTATAATCTGTTATTTACAAGTAAATGTTTCTTTGGGGTTACAAAATTATCAGTGGAAAAAGTCATGTGGTTCTTCAGAGTCAGCCAGCACTGTTAAGCTTTTAAAGAGGTTTTACAAGACTGTGTCTCTTCCATAATACATAAAAGTCATTACTGCTCCATTTCTTTCCCAACCCTTGGCATTGCCACCAGACCAAGGTGGTGGGTTCATACTGGTATCGCTGCCATGTCATAGTCATTGTTACTGTATATATGGACTTCCCTGGAATGAAGAGCTTTGATACTTTAGCATGTAGGAAGAGGGCCACCTGTTTGTCCCGGCTGCCCAGAACAGAAATAATCACACAAAAACCATATTATTTAAATCACTGCTTGGCCCATTAGCTTTAACTTCCTATTGACTAACTCTTACATCTTAATTTAACCCATTTCTGTTAATCTGTGCATCACCACGAGGTCATGGCTTACCAGCAAAGTTTCAGTGCATCTGTCTCCAGTGGTGGCGGCTTCATTGCTTCTCTCTCTGACTCTGCCCTTCTTCCTCCCAGCATATCACATAACTTTCCCTGCCTACCTAAGTTCTGCCCTATCAACAGGCCAAGGCAGTTTCTTTATTCATTAATGGTAATCACAGCACGCAGAGGGGACTCCCACATCATTAGCATCTCTGTCGGGATATAAGCACACTGTGAAGATGGATTGCTGTGATTGGTTTAATAAAAAGCTGAATGGCCAATATCTAGGCAAGAGAGATAGACAGAACTTCCAGGCAGAGAGAGAGAGAACACTGGGAAGAAGAAGGCAGAGTCATCAGATGTTGAGGGAGCAGGATGGGCAGTACACAATAAAGATAACCGAACCATGTAAAAGAATGTACATTAAAAGTTACTGGTCAGCTGGGCGATGGTGGTGCACGCCTTTAATCCCAGCACTCGGGAGGCAGAGGCAGGCGGATCTCTGTGAGTTTGAGACCAGCCTGGTCTACAGAGCTAGTTCCAGAGTAGGCTCCAAAGCCACAGAGAAACCCTGTCTCGAAAAAGCAAAAAAAAAAAAAAAAAAAAGTTACTGGTCGATTTAAGTTATGAAAACTAGTTAGGGACATGCCTAAGCTTAAGGCCAACCTTTCATAATTAATAATATCTCCATGTCATTTTTTGTGAGCTGGTAACACCCCCAAAAAGTCCATCTACACATCTCTGCTGGAAGTCATTCTTACTTAATTCCTACTTGGGTGATGAGCTATTTGTTTGGTTTTTTTTTTTTTTTCCCCAGACAGGGTTTCTCCGTAGCTTTTGGTTCCTATCCTGGAACTAGCTCTTGTAGACCAGGCTGGCTTCGAACACACAGAGATCCGCCTGCCTCTGCCTCCCGAGTGCTGGGATTAAAGGCGTGTGCCACCACCACCCGGCTCGTGATGAGCTATTTGTACGAGACAAGATTGTCTTTGTTTTCTTATTGAATTTGGGAATATTTTCGTGTTCTTAGTGTTGTCTCATTCTTAGTTATATATTAAAATAGATTTTCATAAGCTTTATATTTTTGCTTTCTTCTTATGGGATAATAGTTTAAAATTTAATATAATAAAATCAATTTTTCTGTTGTGGTTAATGCTTTCTGAGTCTTATTTAAATATTTCCTGCTTAGAGATGATGAAGCCATTCTATGTCATATTCCAGTGGCTTTATTGTTTTGATATTTATATTCAAGCCAGCTATCAACATGAACTGCTTTGTGTGTAGGCAAGGAGAGTGGTAAGAGTTGCTTCATTATTTTAGCGTGGAGAGCAATATCACTCAAACATTTTCCCAAGACCCCTTCACTTTGGATTGTTTCTTTGTCTTAAGCCAAATGTCCTTATGTGTTCATGTCTGCTTCTACTGTTTCTCTACTGATGCATCTGTCTTGTTTGCTATATTAAATTACATTTTTACTTCCATAATTTAGTGCTATATCTCGGTGTCAGAGTTTGCAGAGTTTCTCCCATCAGCTTTTAGGAGAGTTTGAATGTTTGTTACTATTTTATGGTATCATAATGCTTCAATCACATTTCAGGGTAAGCTCGATGTTCACTTAAAACAAAACAAAATAGAACAGTTCAAGTATTTTTTAAGAAGTTCAAACTTGATTAAATTGGATAGAATCTGTACGTTGACCATCAAAGATTTGACCACACCTCCATGACTCATCATTCTCCCCATTTCTTTGAGTATTTCCTCTGTGTGTGTGTGTGTTTGTGTGTGTGTGTGTGTGTGTGTGTGTGTGTACATGGATGTAGTGCATTAGCCTGTGTGTGATGCCAGAGCTTGGCTTGTGTCCCTTGCTTTCCACTGCACTTCCTGAGAAAGTGTCTTCCACTGACATGAACTTGTTGGTGCAGACTACTGTCTTTACTGAGGCCCCATGACCTGTCTGCTCCCTGCTCCCCATCACTAATATCGCAAACCTGTGTCTCCTTTCTGGGCAGATGGTGGGTGGTGGGACCCAAATTCAGGTCCTCAGGCTGTTTTACTGACTGAGAAGTTTACCCAGCCCTGCATATTTTATTCATGATCATTTTTTTTATATCTAGTACCTTCCATTCTTTTAGGGCATTTACTATGATGTGTTTATATCTAGATTCTTCACACTTTCCAAATATACTATGTGTTTGTGTGTGTGTGTACACACATATATGTATGTATGTATATGTATATATAAAAATATATAATTTTCAGTACATCTTAGAAGCAGCAATGGCCTCAACATAGTGACATTTCAATTTCTTCCTTTTAAATCCTTAAAACTTTGTTTCTCACTTTATTGTTGTCCTGGCCCAAACCACCAGGTAAAACTGTAAATACTGGACATGGCAGGATTTTACTTTTTACCCAATCTCAAGAGAAACTTTTGGTATTTTCCAAGATATTATGCTTTTATATTAGCTATTTAATTTATCCATTTTGTGTATTTATTTGTGGTGTGTGTATCTGTGTGTGTGCGTGCATGTGTGTGTGTGTGTGTGATGCTCATTCCTGTGCAAGGAGGTAGGTGTGAATGTACCATGGGGTGTGAGAAGAGATCAGAGGACAACCTCAAATGCTGGCTCTCATCTATCCTGTTTGAGACATCATTTCTTTTCTTGTTATCCCACTGTGTACACAAGGATTTTTTTTATTGATTTTTGTTGAGCTCTACATTTTTCTCTGCCCCTCTCCCTGCCTGTCTTCTCCCCTTCAACCTCCCCCAAGGTCCCCATGCTCCCCCCAAAAAAGGAGATCTTGCCTTCTTCTACCACCCATGTAGATTAGATCTATGTACGTCTCTCTTAGGGTCCTCATGGTTGTCCAGGTTCTCTGGAATTTTGATTTGTGGGCTGGTTTTATTTGCTTTATATTTAAAAACCACTTCTGAGTGAGTACATGTGATAGTTGTCTTTCTGGGTCTGGGTTACCTCACTCAAAGTGAGCTCCATCCATTTGCCTGCAAAATTCAAGATATTTTTTTTTCTGTTGTGCAGCACTCCATTGTGTAAATGTATCACATTTTCCTTATCCATTCCTCAGTTGAAGGGCATTTAGGTTGTTTCCAGATTCTGGTTATGAAAACAAAGCTGCTATGAACATAGTTGAGTACATGTCCTTGTGGCACCATTGAGCATCCTTTGGATATATACCCAAAAGTGATATTACCAGGTCTAGGGAAGGTTGTTTCCTAATTTTCTGAGAAATCTTCACACTGACATCCAAAAGGGTTGAACCAGCTTGCATTCCCACCAGTAATGCAGAAGTGTTCCCTTTACACCATAATCTCTCCAGCATATGTTGTCATCAGTGTTTTTGATCTTGGTCATTCTTACAGGTATACGATGGGGTCTCAGAGTTGTTTTGATTTGCATTTCTCTGATGACTAAGGATGTTGAACATTTCCTTAAGTGTCTTTCAGCCATTTAAGCTTCCTCTGTTGAGAGTTCTCTGTTTAGGTCTGTACTCCATTTTTTATTGGATTATTTGTTCTTTTGATAACCAATTTCTTGAGTTCTTTGTATATTTTGGAGATCAGACCTCTGTCTGATATGGGGTTAGTGAAGATCTTTTCTCATTCTGTAGGCTGTCATTTTATGTTATTGACCATGTCCTTTGTTTTACAGAAGATTTTAAGTTTCAGGAGATCCCATTTATTAATTGTTTCTTTCAGTGCCTGTGCTTCGGGGCTTATATTTAGGAAGTGGTCTCTTGTACCAATACATTCAAGTATACTTCCCACTTTCTCTTCTATAAGGTTCAGTGTGACTGGTTTTATGTTGAGGTCTTTGATCCGTTTGGACTTGAGTTTTGTGCATGGTGATAGATATGGGTCTATTTTTCATTTCTCTACATGTTGATATACAGTTATACCAGCACCATTTGTTAAATATGCTTTCTTTTTTCCAATTGATATTTTTTGCTTCTTTGAAAAAAATCAGGTGTTTGACTGTGCGTGGATTAATATCCAGGTCTTTAATTCAGTTTCATTGGTCCTTCTGTCTTTATGCCAATTCCAGGCAAAAACGAAAACAAAAACAAAAAACAGAAAAAAAACAGGACAGCCAAAAAATCCTGCACAATAAAAGAACTTTGGGAGGCATCACAATTCCTGACTTCAAACTCTACTACAGAGCTACAGTACTGGTCCAGGAATTTCTTAAGGTTCTCCTGTCCCTGCATCCCATCTTCAGATATTAGTAATGAGGCTATCACAGAGGCCTGTTCTGTGTCTCTGGCTTCTTATGTAGGCCCTGGGACATTTGACCTTATGTCCTCACAGTTGCACAGCCAGGACTTTTCCCCGCTGAGCCATTTCCCCTTTCTAAATCATTATAGTCTGATAGCTAAAGATTAATTTAAAAGGTACAATAATAACTGATTTGCAGGCTTATTTTTATGTATTAAGTATGAGTACTTACACCTAGCATTTAGTCCATATAGTTGAAAAATGGCAGCTTTTTCAATATTCAACCATCAGTTTGGAAAGGAGAAGTTTTGAGATCATAAGTACCACTTGTAAGTAATTATAAGCATCCACACAGATCACCAAAGATGGTCTTTTCTGCAGTCAGAGAGGAAGACAAGTTTTGGAGAATGCAGAATTATTAGCTTTGTAGATGCTCACAGAAGATAGAAATTTTAGAATAAAGCACTTTGTTAAAATGCCCCGTGCTGTACATACTTGATAGCTTTTTCTATGACTAAAGGATTTAAAAAGCAAAAAATGAAGGAAGAATAAGAAAGAAAACATAAGTATAGCCTCATAGTGGCCAGAATGTGTGAATCTAGTAGTTATTTGTGATATATCCAAGCCATTTTCAAAGACAGATAGCATTTGAAAGATGGTCTCATGCTCTAGTGGCCCCTGCCCAACCCCAACGTGTCCATAGAGGTGAGAATTAAGGAGCCAAGGTAGGACTGTGGATGCAGGCTGCATGGCAGAGCCTCGGGCTTCTCCCACGCAATCACTTTGTTCTTCCTGGGGACTCTTTGATTTGCCAGGACAATGAGAAGAAGGCAGGAGATGACCTAGTTGGAGTAAGGGAAGGAGAAGAAAGTTCCTAGCAGGGAACGAAAATTATGAAGTCCTTTTTTCCTTCCTGTAGAGGTGATCTAGGGACAGGAATGCTTGTTGTATTGAGAGTGGGCAGGTATTCAAAAGAAAGTAGGGGATATGGAGTTAGAGGTTTCTATTCCAGGCTAGATTTGAGGTTCCTGATTTCTCTTTTGTGTCTGTTCTTCCTTTTGTAGCTGACAGATTGCAGAAGCAACACTGTCTTCAAACATCCACTCCCTTCTTGAACCTCTCTGCCTTTTACATTTCTTTAAAGACATGCATTTCTCATGTTCTAAGAAATTTTGAAAGGGAACTATGAGTGTCTGCCTCAACTGTGTAATTAGTGACTCTGTCACACGAAGCCGTCACACACCGAACCTTCAGTAGAGACTGAACCTAAGCTTATGAAAGAAACAACGTTTATTAACACATGCAGAGGGGATCTACTCCATGCACGTGGATACGTGTAAGGTCAAACATAAAACCAATAATGTACACATTTCTCAAATCAGACCCGGCCTTCCTGTTGTATTTCTGTCTCTGCCTCTCAATCCCTTAAACACAGCACCCCCGAATCACAGTACAACAAGCATTCGGTCTCCCCATGCGCAGTCCTTCCTCACTTTTCCTTACTTCTGCTCCATCATTTGAGATCATCACCTGAAATCCATGTCTGATTCTGGCTGCTCATGTAAAACCTTCCAGGTATCATTGATTTTTCCCCTCTATAGTTTAATATCCCCTTCCCCAGCACATCTCACATTTACGAAGCATTTCTGTCTTGCCTTTGTAGATCCCGTCTCCTGGTTTACTGGTTTTCAATAATCCCTTCTCTCGCCTAATCAACTGCGCATACACTTACAAGTTATTCCTACTAAAACTCATTATCATCACTTTCTTTCAGTCACCCCCCCCCCTCTACACGGCTGAAAATGGTAGGTCAATCAGCCAAATATCAGAGACACGGTGAACTAGACAGCCTTTGTCTTCTAGTACCCTGCAGTCCAACTGAAGAGGTTGATTAAATAGGTCACTGACACAAAGCATCTTTAATTCTGTGGCATGAGCAAGCCTAGAACCCCGGGGTCCTTTACGAACTCCCGTCAGCGGAAATAATCAAGGGCTCTCTCCTACGTACAAAAGAAATCCATACACCAGAGAACTCAACTGTCAAAACCACGATTTCGGAGTCAAGTTTTCAATATTAAAATTAAGATACCTGAAAAAAAAAACATTTTTTTTGTTTGTCTGTGCTAGGGTCTCTCCTTGTAGCCCAGGCTGGCCTCCCATTCATGGGTCTTCCTGCCTCTGTCCTCGGAGTCACGGTATCTGGCAAATGATATGCTGTTATTTAAATTAGTGACACTATAAAAGGAGGCCACGTTTTAAAATATTATCCTAAAATTTTCTGTTAAGAGATAAATATTGACAGTTTGCATGTCAGGTCATTTTCTATAACTAGTTCATTTCCCCCATGTATGAATATGAGTATCAGCATACTTTATTTTCTAAATACTACATTATAGTCAACTTACCAAGTAAGCAAACATAAATTTACATCACATTTTATTTTTTATGTTGCTGTCAAGGACAAATTTTATTATGCAATAGTTTGCATAGAGAAAAATACAAAAATCTTAGTGTACTTGGCGATAATCCAGTGCTAGTTATAACTAGCACCTTGGCCTCTATCAAGGTAGAAATAGCCCCCATTTTCCTACCCTCATGAAATTCCCAGTCAACAATCTTCTTTCGTGGATTCTGTCTCTATTCCATCATCATTTAACATAGATTAGTAAATCCAACTAACAAACATGCCACCTTTTACAGAGCTTGCCTGTCTAGTTCTTCACTAACAGATTCTAAGGCATTGCACACCACCTGTGACTTAAACAGAGTAGAATAGGACTGGTTAGAGTTTGTCCTTTTAAAGGGGAAACTGGATCTTCTTGTTGACTTGCCTTTCCTTATTTTAACACACAATGGAGTGCAGCTGTTTGCCCTGTCCTTGGAGAAGCACCAAGAATGAGTCTCAACCTGACCTAATAAAAGGAAGCTACTTTTAGAAAACGATCAACAGTTTGGGAAGCATAAATAATAGGTCTGCGAGTTTTGTTAATATAATGGAGAAATTGTACGGGCAAAAAACGTCTTTTGAAATCTGCAAGGGAAATGCTCATCTAAATTTCAAGGCTGTCAGAAGATTCAAACGGGCAAGCACAAGCTACCAAGCCTGCCAGGTACCTGGTGGCTACCCCAGGAGAGGCGTTTCTCTGAGATGATTGGGTGAGTGGAGTGAGGCCCTGGCCTGTGAGAGCCACAGTGCCTGCTGGGAGGTTCTGGGAAGCAAAGCATCTACGAGGCCCCGACATGTATTCCTTTCTAATGGCCATATATATTTATTTCATTTTTAATTGTAATATGTCATATATACCTTGCTATATCACAATGCTTTCCTTCAGTAAGGATGGCATGAATTGCTTCAAGGTCAGGAACGAATCTGATGTGTCTATCTGTGGACACACAAAAATAAAAAGATGGGCTAAGAGAAAACAATTCCTCGGATGGGCCTGGGATCAGTCTGTGTCATCGAGGGGTGGTCAGTTTCCGCAACAGAGGTGGGAAAGGAGACTCAGACAATGACCTTCAGTCAGGAGTAGCCTACAAAGTGTGAGGACCAGCCTGGAGGAAGCCCAGGTAGCTGGAGATCTCCAAGCACCCAGGAAGCAATGAGAACTTGAGATCGGTGTGTATTGCACCCTGGCTGGGGCACCGGTGGAACTCATGAGTGTCTGATTACCATGAGTGGGGTGGGATGTTACTAATGGGATCTAGGCATGATGTAGGTGGGTCTTCTATCTATCTGTTGCTTTCATTGGTTAATTAATAAAGAAAACTGCTTGGCCTGATAGGTCAGAACATAGGTAGGCGGGAAAGATAGAAGAGAATGCTGGGAGGAAGAAGGCAGTGAGGCAGATGTCATAGCTCTCCTCTCCGAGATAGATGCAGGTTAGAATCTTTCCGGTAAGCCACCACCTCATAGTGATACACACACATTAATAGAAATGGGTTAGTCAAGATATGAGAGTTAGCCAAGAAGAGGCTAAATATAATGGACCAGGCAGTGTTTAAATGAATACAATTTCCATGTAATTATTTTGGGGCTAAGCTAGCCGTGCAGGAGCCAGGCGGGACGAAAAGCAGGCCTGCTCACCTCATCACTACATAGGTGGGAGAAGTTCATGATCTCATTTCTAAGGGGAGTATGGGGAAGACAGGCCAAAATGGAGTCAGTGCACATAGACAGGAATAATCCAGAAAGGGGATGATGGAGACTTGGTCCCTGGGACAAGGAAACGGAGTGAGGGTTGTTGACGGTAAAGAGAGTTTAAGGATGGAGGAGTAATTCCTCCTCCATCTGTAAAGACAGTCCACAACTCTAACCTAAGGTGGCAGGAAGTCCAGAGTCCTCACTAATAATACAACACCTCAGGCTGAGGGACTGCCAGGCGCTGGACAAGCAAGGCCCTGTGAAAGGGCTCATTTAGTCCCTTGTCAGTCTGCCGTAGCTGTTGTCAGATCCATTCATTAAAAGACTATGGAATGGAATCTGCTCCATATTATTTGCTTTAGGTGTCAGCTCTAGGATCACAGGAACAAAGATCTCCAGGGATACAGTGGTGTCACTGATAAAGGACCTGGTCCAGGGATACAGTGGAGTCACTGATAAAGGATCTGGTCCAGGGATACAGTGAAGTCACTGACATAGGGTCTGGTTCAGGGATACAGGGGAGTCACTGATAAATGACCTGGTCCAGGGATACAGTGGTGTCACTGATAAAGGACCTGGTCCAGGGATACAGTGAAGTCACTGACATAGGGTCTGGTTCAGGGATACAGGGGAGTCACTGATAAATGACCTGGTCCAGGGATACAGTGGTGTCACTGATAAAGGACCTGGTCCAGGGATACAGTGGAGTCACTGATAAAGGACCTGGTCCAGGGATACAGTGATGTCACTAATAAAGGATCTGATCCAGGGATACATTAATGTCACTAATAAAGGATCTGGTCCAGCTGGCTACCCATATGCCTGAGAATTTATTTAAATATTGATTTTGTAGCCTTCCATTGTTGTTTTTATTCATCTACAAAGCAAGGTCATTGTGGTCCCTTAGTTATAGACTTGTAGCTTTTGGTCAAATTATTCTAGATGTAGACACTTTTTTTCATCATCTGCTAGATGCCCTCGATAAGAATGTCTTCTTACATTCTCATCTCTTCCCCTGTGCAGTCCTCAAAGCTCCAACTTTTAAGTAGTTATATTCTGAATGTGGAAGTTTAATGGAAAGAGAAAGAGATGCCAGTTTCTATTTCTTTAAAAAACTATTTTTATACAGCTCATCGCTGTATAAATGGCCTCTGGCTCTGACAGTGTAGAACTCATATTAGGCAAGTTCCTGCAGCTTTGGTAAGTCTGCAAATGTCTAAAGTCTTCTCAAAGATGATGCGCATGATCGCAGGTGGAATTTATATTGCGACTGAAGGCAAATATCTGTTGACTATTTAGAAATAGTTTGTGTGCACTCACGTGTAGATGTGTGTGTGCATGTGTGTGCGTGTGCATGTGTGTGTGTTCATTAAATGCTCATAAATCTTACATGTTTCATACATATGATTTACATATGATAATATTTTCAAAATCAAATTACTTTCTGAGGAAAAAAAAGATTGAAAGCCCAAACCATACAATTTTTGGCATGCCGTTCAAATTGATACTTTTCTTCTCCCATAGGGCGCACAAAATGACCTTAATCAGACTGCTCCAGGATACCGTGGATGCTGAGGTCACGGTTTTAATCTACAGAGATCATTCTATTCAACTAAGGCAAAGAAAATTTCTTGAAGGAGCCTTTTAGCATTAAAGAATCGGTAGAGGAGCAAATAGCAGGATCTGAAGGGAGTCAGGACTGTTTTTTTATGAAAATAGAACTAGAGGTAACAAGAATGAAATTAACTTTTCTATAGAAAACGCATACAAATAAGCAGAATATATAGAAGTCTTATTTCTAAGACCTTGGAAACTAGATACCAAGGATACAGAATCCCAAAGAATGGAATAGAAAGCAGGAACCTTATGACACTACCACCTTACATTTCGAAGACATCTTTAATTTTTAGTTATTAGTTCCCGACATTTTAGAAATAAAACAATTTTTTAAAAAGCATTCTACAGAGTTCATGTGTGGTCCATAAGTCTCGGAATATATACAAACGGATTCTTTACATAGAATAGCTAGTTAATATCTATTAAAGTTAAACACCTACTTCACAGAGTGAATCTTGGAACTATTCATATGAGAAAATAAATATAAAAGACAGAATGGCAAAATTCACAAAGCCTGGCATTTAATAGAACATTTCAATTCAATTCCCTTTTAGATACACCCTCATGGGCATAACCACAGTGTGCCTCGCTATCTCCATCTTGTAGGGACTTCAAAATCCAGGCAAGTTGTCAATGAAGATTAAACATTATAAGAAACTAAAATTTAATGGAAGATGTCAGATGTACCTTAAAAATGAATCCAAGGATGAGAATCAAGAATCAGAAAACATGAGCCAAAGCCAGTGCCCGTGCTGTGGCTGCTGCTGGACCTGCAGGCGCCTCGTCTGAGAGCCAGCATCCCAGACAGATCTGGTTCGCTCAGTTGGTGCCAAGTGCTAATCCTGGTGCACCTTCGTTTCCACAGTGGCAGGTGAACACCCAGGAAGTTCTTACCTTTGGAACTGCACATGCTAGGGATAGCTTTCCCATAAGGCCGTGTGGAAATGAAAGACACACAAGAGGAACACAACCAGCAATCATGCCTGCTCTAATGTCCGGAGTAGGGATTTTTGCAGTTCTCTGGGTATTTATGGTGCGAAACCCTCAGGATGTTCTGGCATAGCAGAATATTCTCAAAATATGCACATTTTGATTTGATTATTGAATTTTTCCATCCTTTACTGTTTACTAAGATTTTGTTTTATAGGGACTATCGATGAGGCAGCAAGCTCTTCTATTTGTATGTTTGTTTGAACAAATATATCGACCCCTAAATACTGAAAAAAAAATACCCATGGATTTTAAGAGATGACAGTTTTAGTCTTCAATTCTTTTACCTGACCCCTCCTCTCAGTGTGTCCATGTGTGTGTATGTGTATTTGTGTGTGCATGTGTGTGTATGTATGTACCTATGTGTGTGCCAAAGTGTGTGCAGGTGCACTTATGTGTATACTTGGAGGGAAATGCATTAACATGTGTGCAGTGTGCATCTGGATGCTAGATATCAACCTTGAATGTTGTGCTTCAAGGGACTTTACACTGATTTTTGCCACAGAGTTTCTCACTGGTACCTGGAGATTACTAATTAGGCTAGGATAGCTGGCCAGGGAAATTTAGGGATCCACTGGTCTCTGACTCCTTGGGGTAAAATTACAAGCCCATATCATAGTCCCTGGCTTTTTAGGTAGATACTGAGGACCAAATTGAAAATTTTCAAGCTAAAAATTTTACCCAAGTTGCCTCTCTCTCCAGGTCCTGTTCACTGATTATTAAATGAAGTAAAGTGTTTGTGTGCTTGCTATTTTCAATTAAATAGCACTCATTATATATTTAAATGAAATAATAAATTATTGGTATCCAATGTGTGCCTGACTGATATAGTTTTATTATTGAACTACAAACTTTAAAAAAAAAAAGGCTGAAGTTCACATACTGATGAGCACTCAGTTACACTATTTTTCTTAAAAATACTAACCCTCAGTTTTCCCATGGTTCTCCCGGGGGTAGAAAATGGGGCAGCTAACAGGAGGCTGCAGAGTTGAAGGTCTATGTGAGAAGCCATTTCCCATGGGATTATTTCTCTTTCTTGTGGATCATTACACAGAAACTTCATTTTTCTGTCTCTTAATTTCCCCAGTTACAGAGAAGAAAGAGTCATTTCTTCTGCGAACATGAGAATAAAGACTTAATGACTAGGTTTAATGATTTCATTTAATTTAAACTATATCTGTCACCTGATATAGTGTAATTTACAAAATGTGTGTGGTTTATAAGGCTGTCAGAATACAGATGCCGAAGCAGTATAAGCAGCTAATATATGTTATGACTCTGGAATTTCTTATGTAAATCGTTTTTGGAAATGTCACGCAGCATCATAGAAAAGCAAATGAAATGACTTTAGATTCAATTTGGACAATTATTTTTAAAAGACATGGTAAAGAAAACTGAATGCAATTATTAAGGAACCAACTCAATAATTAAATCCTTAAATTAGTCTCTAAACTATACATCGCTACAAGCCAAGCAAACTGCCCTTAGTCTATCTGTGTATAGCTGTCTTAATAAATATTTGGTGGATATTCTCTCCTCTTTGTTTAACAAACCATGTGTCTCATCCTGCCTGGATATCTTTTGTTTGTGTCTAATAAAAGATTTTAGAGCTTAACTAATTATTATAAACTTAAATTATAATTCTAGGTCTGTTGCTAATTACGTGTGTCACCCTAGTTACGTGTCTTAATCCTTCAACATCTCAGTGTCTTTATCTACAAAATGAGGAAAAGAAGAGAAGATGAGCAGGCCACATACCACCACTGCCCCTACTTACACTCCTTGCAGACATTAGTAATCAAACAGGAGAACGTTTCCTGTTAAACCCATATACCACGTCAGAAACCTTTCCATCACAACCATGCCCCTGCATGAGATTTCCCTTGTTTTCTTTCTTACTCTCTTCTAAATACCACTTTAAATACTCTTATGACTCATGTAAGCATGAGTCATAAGACTGGGGCATACTGCAACAACTACCCTCACACAGTGCAACAATAACGCCTTTTTACAGATAAGCCAAATGAGGGCCCCGAATTCGTATGTCATAATCAATATAGCTGAAATCCAAAAGTCTTATGTGTTTCCTTCTCTTTGCTACTTAGCCTTTGCATAGTCTAGTCTAATTCAGCGCACATAACATGGTTAGAATTTAAGATGTGCTACCACCATTTGACAAGAGAAGTGCCCTCTTTGTTGGGGATAATTTGTCTTGGTGTTTGTTCTCAGCTTCATTCTCAGCTCTGAGCCCAGTGCCCAGCTTACAATAGACACTTCGTCAAGATTGAATAGACAAATGCTCCAATTCTATAGCCATAATGACTATTTTTAATAAAATTATCTTTTCGATTTTTTTATGTTATATAAATTTTTTTCTGCGACATTCACATGGATTACTTTCCAGTCAACATCTTATTTTTTTCTCTTCAACATCTTATTTTTTTTTCTATCTGACATGCTGTCCAATGGTCTATCTCCAGTCTTCATTGGTTTGGTATTTTTATTCTCAGAGTAACTGCTAAGATCCTGTGCGGAGGAGTGCAAACCCAGCAAACCCTTAATTGTGGGTATAGGAATGTCCATTTATCACACAGGCTGATTTGTACCATGCTAGAAAGAGTGCAACACTGGGAACAACCTCAATTGGTTAAGGGACAGATGCTTTAGAATGCAATGAGTGTACACTTACAATGACCTAAATTGTTATTGAATAAGAAGAAGGTGAATAAAAATATTGAATAGAAATAAAGGCAAATGGCTGAACAGACCCTAACAGTGACAATGCACAACACACTGGTGAGAGAGTATTTATAGTGAAGTCTTTAGAAGCGGAGTGTAGACCATTCAGAATTGATGGTGTGCTCCAACTTCTTCTTTGTGCTCTAGTGGAATAACTAATACATAATATGTAATAACTAATTCATAATACTGGTCTGAATTAAAATGATAACATGAAAGCTAAAAATAGCTAGGTAATCAAATAGTTGGTATATGTTTATATTATTAAAATGACATGTATATTTGGGGCGTATTCTTGTAAGGCCCTTGGCATCAAAGTTTAGTAACTATGACTTCTGAAATGATTGTATTTTATACAAATATCTTGAAATGAGGGATGAAGGCTTTGGGTAGCTTCAAATAAAAAAAAAGTTTAATGTTATAAACACGGGGTTTAGGAAAAGAAGTCGGGCACAAAGGCAAGAAAGCTATCCACCTCCATGAAGGCCTCCAAAAGGAACTCCACAGATCAAGAAGGGGAAGGGGCCCCATGGGGACTCCCCACTCGTGCTAATGTACTGCAGCCACCAGAGGCCTCCTAGTGGTCCTTTGTGATTGGTACAATGCCTTCCAGTGCACGGGCGGCCACTTCCCATCACTTCCATTGGGTAATTCTGTATAGTTCCAGGAGAGCAGTCTGTGAACATACTGAGTTGCAAGAAAAGGAGACTGCAACGAGACGAAGACAGTGCTGTTGTATTAAGAAAAGTCCGCATTTATTTTCCTTAAAATAACAAGTATTGGGGGTACCGTAGGATGGAGAAGTGGGAGCTGCTCTTTGAACTCCACTGAAAAGGTGTGGCCAGCAGCGGCAGATGTGAGCGGCTCACACAACACGATGCCTTGTCTTTAGTGACAGCAGTGGTTTCCAGCAGAGTCAAAGACAAGCTGTTGCCTTGCATACTGCCAAGCTACCTCGGAAAACGCCCTTACTCTAGATAGCCTGCAACCCAATCAGCCTTCTCATACTATTTCTGGAATAACTCCGATATCTTTCTAAAAAGACCAAATGGCACCCAAACTGTTCCTCCTCATTTCTGATATACTCAGTAGTGCCCCTCCCCATTCTACGTGGAAACTCTGACCACAGTGTGACAGTATTTAGAGAAAGGCTTACAGTTTGGAGAAGTAATTCGATTTATAGCAAATCCCAAGAAGAGGGAGACACTGGAGCCTCGATACCCTCTTTGTCCATTTCCCAGAGGTGAGAAATAGCCACATAAGTAGGTGGCTGCAGGGCTGGGGAAATGGTTCAGCTGACAACATGCTTCCTGTGTGGTGTGCAGTCACAAGCATGGAAACCCGAGCTCAGATCCGTGGTACCGAAGTGTAAAACCCGCAGGTGACACCATACATCTGTAGTATTAGAACTGCACATACAAGGAGCACAAAGAAAGGAAGGTCCTGGGGCTTGACAGTCCACCCGACCATCCAATGAAGAGCTTTAGAACTCAAAATCTAGGTTCAGTGAGAGACCCTGCCTCCAAAACCAAGTAATCTGGAGAGCAATGGAGAAATACAGCTAATGCTGACCATTGGCATCCACATGTTCTCTCTCTCTCTCTCTCTCTCTCTCTCTCCCTCCTTCCCTCCCTCTCTCTCTCTCCTTCCCTCCCTTACTCTCTCTCTTTCTCCCCCTCCCTCTCTCCCTCTCTCTCTCTCTCCTTCTCTCTCTCTCTCTCTCTCTCTCTCTCTCTCTCTCTCTCTCTTTCTCTCTCTTCTCCCCCCACAGATGCTTCTGGCACTTTGATCTTAGATTCTCAGCTTCCAGGGCAGTAACAAATCATTTTTCTGTTGTTTAATCTGTGCTAACCTAGTCATAATAGCCCAAGCTAACTCAAACAACCCGTGCCCCCATGTCATCAAAACATTCTAAGAGAGAGGCAGTGTGTTTTATAAAATGCGTTGATTTCATATTTAGGGAATCAGATTTTACAAGCTCTGCCAAGAATAAGTCGTATGGACTTGGCAGACATACTTAGCTACACTTAACTTCCCTCACAAAATGAGGGGTTTAGTTTGACAATCTGAAAGAGTAGTTCCAACTCCCCTACCACACACACACACACACCACACACACATCTGACACTATGTGAATCTTGTGCAATTGCTTGAGAGCTCCTGGAGACATCCGAAACAAGAAAAAAAAAAAAAAGAAAAGGATGTTGAGAGTATATGGTCATGATTTGGTGCCATTATCCCCCCGTATAAATGATAGCAAAACAGAGGCTGACAAATTAGCCCTCTTCTTGTGCAGCTGCTGACCTCTGAGACAAAACATCACACCAGAAGTCAGCCAGGCCTCGAGTAAATGTCACTTGTTCCTAAGGAGGGGGTGGCCACGTGGTAAGGGCCACTGAATGCTAATATGCATGTCTCCTCTGCTGAGCTAATCCTGGCTGCGCTCCACCAGAGAAAGGATGGAGCCCCCTTTGCATGTTCTGTGTAGCATCAGGTACCTGGGCCTTGACCAGGACAATGCCTTCTTAGGGTTTTCCCATAGGGAAATAAAACAATTTTGCAAAACCTGGAAGCCAAGCGTCTCTGTCTTTTGCTGACATCAGAGGTTTCAAACTCATCCATGCAACTGTATTTTATGGCATTATGAAAATTACTCCAATGCATTCAAAAAATCGGGTTCAGATTATTCTGGGTTTCCAGGACTCTATTTTTTTAAGTCCTTGACTAAAATGTAAGTGCTATATAATGGCGGCGGCAACAGTTGTACTAAAAAAGGGAGACTTTCCTTCACACAGCGGGTGAAGGGAGGCAATTTAAAAACATCCCCTTCAACTTTCTCTCACCTTTGCCATGGAGCTTTGTTCTTATTCATCTGCATTCAAACAGGATGGAGCTAATGTAGCAGGAACTCTGAAAGCCCGAGACAAATGGGCATGACTGTGACAGATGAAGGCTCCCTTCCTTCAGGAGTTATTTCAACCAAAAATAACTCCAGTAACTTTCGCTGATTGCCTGAGAAGCAATGAAAAACTCATCCAGGGAGCACTGTACTCATAACAAGCACAAGAGCTTTGCTTTTGAAACTATACTCTTAAAACATTAGCAGCCAGTGAAAGGCTCAAAGAGACAGCAGGTAACAGCCATCAGTGGGCCCTGGAGAATGCATCCATGCTAACTTTGCAAGGCCATTGTTAAAACTGTTTATTTAATTGCTAAAAGAAATGCCCAAAGCATATCCCCTTTAAACATTTATTTTAGAATTGGCTTCTTTAGAACTCAACTGTCTGGAGACTATGCAAGTGTTATATCAAGCTCCAGGAGTGGTTTTGCTC
Source organism: Microtus oregoni (assembly GCF_018167655.1). Lineage (NCBI taxonomy): Eukaryota > Metazoa > Chordata > Mammalia > Rodentia > Cricetidae > Microtus > Microtus oregoni. The sequence continues at coordinate 24,722,796 of NW_024543077.1, forward strand.
CTCTGAAGCACTGAATAACGAATACAGATATAATTACTTGTCACAAGTGAGTGTGTATGTGTGTGTGTGTGCACATGCATGCATATGTGTGTGGAAGGTTGTTATTGAATTCTAAAGGGCAGTGGTCAGAGATGTTGCTCAACACTTTTCATTTGTACTGGACAGTCCCAGAACAAAATATGACTCTGCCCTCGAAGTCAACACTGCAGAGACTGAGACCCTGACTTAAAGACCAGGTTCTAAAGCACAATGGAAAGAATATTTAATCTATCTTTTCTAGAAGTCATTTTCAGTGATTAAGAAAAATATGATTAACAATACTAAAGAAATTTCATTTTAGTGCTAAAATGAGATCCACTGTTTAGATTTAAAAGACAAAGCATATTATTGTCTATATATATATATGTATATAGATAGATAGATAGATAGATAGATAGATAGATAGATGTTAAAAGGGACAGAAAGAAATATAATACCACTCTTATTTATAGGAACTTAAATCATTCCTATGTTCTAGAGAGCTGATGAGAAATCATGAGTTTGAAAATGTAGTTTTTCTTTGAAGTCAAGGAATAATGTTTATGTTCTAGTGGGTTAAAGTCTGGACTAAGTGTAAGATGTTACCCGTTTTCACGGGGCTCATGATGTGGGTTGGAGGACGTGCTTATGGATAATCTATCACCATTTCAACATTTTTTAAATGAATACTTATGGTCTGTCTCCCATGCATCAGCCTGGGGATACCAGTGAATACACAGAAATTGCTCATCCTATTGTGATAAGGTGCGATTTAGAGTCAAGATGAGAAGGCAGATGGTTTCCAGAGCTACCACAGGGAAGTTTGTAACTGTGAGCATGGAATGTGTAAGTCAGGATCCTTAATATAGTCTGCAGGGCCGCTCAGAGGATGAGGTGAAGGACAGGTGGAATCAGAATAGAGAAGTGGCTCCAACAAGATGCTCTTAGTGTCCTCTTTCCCTCAAACCATTTTAAGAGTCAGGAAAAAAACCAAGCCAGCATTTATCATGGGAAAGGAGATTTTCTTTATTTCCCCCTGATTCTCTCAGCATTACTCCCCCAGTTGGCTTTGTGCTACCATGGCAATCCCCAAACTGCAAAACAGACGCTGAATTACTCTTCCTCTGGCTTCCATCCATTTGCTTAGGAGTCTAGAGATGTCTATATAAATGAGAGAGCCAACTGCGAACAAAAAACTGACTAGGAAATAATTTAAAAGAGAAGGTCCTTTTTTTCCCAGTAAGTTCATAAACCAGAGGTCTGGAACCTTCAATAGGTATGCTCTGAAGGGACAAGGACACGGGTTGGCTTACGTGTAGTAAGTTCCTACCCATGTCCCCCTATCGCTCTGTTAGAAATGAATATTCTATGCCTGCTCCATTCTATGGTTTGGTTTTGAAATTTGACTGCCAGGTCACAGTTCATTCATCAAGTCCACGTGGATAAACGGGACATTTTAGTAGCTCTTTCTCTGCCAATCGTAAGAATAATATCGTTCAGTGCATGGTTTGTCCAAAGAACATAGATCATGCATATGACACCAATAAGCTAAGGGACCCCAGCTTCCTTTTTGAATTTGTGTTCAATTAGCCCTGGGGTGTCCTTTTGGAAGATCACATTTTCTTAAAGTTCACAATACACATTCATCTTAAAAGTTGGTGAGGCCAGCAAGGCCCTAATGCTGGAATGGAGGACATTCTGTAGCTGCTGTGTTCTCAGTGTCTACTTGGAATGGGAAGAAAATTGGCTCATAGTGGCAGAATCCTGTCAGAGCGAAATGTAAGGAAATGTGCCGATTGCTAGTAACTCTACTGAGAAGAAAATTTTGATTAAGAAGTCAATAATTAGAATAATTCAGAAGTAGGCTTAGTTTTTTTTTTTTTTTTTTTAGCAAAACCTGGGCCAATGCTCCTCCTTGGTGTTAAGTAGAGGGACTAACTAATTCAATCTTCATTTTATTCCCACAGGAAACCATTACCACAGTAACATCACTACAGTGTTGCCCCAGGCAGAATGTTTACTTGACCCCCTTGAAAATGTTTTTAGTATTTTGAACATTTACTTGCGATAGCACTTATCCAGCAGTGGATAAGTTCTCTCTCTCTCTCTCTCTCTCTCTCTCTCTCTCTCACACACACACACACACACACACACACACACACAGCACCTGTAAGCAGGAGACTTCCTTCCACTCACCCAGATTAGCTGATACCTCCAGAAGTCCCCTGACATAGTCAAACCTGCACAAGATTTACGTAGAACTTCGTGGTACAGAGAAGGATATACTGTTGTCTCAGGGAAGAGAGGAAATCTCGGGTTCAGAAAGCGACTCCCTTACAAGGCAAAAGCGAGGAGGATGCAGTCACCCATATTTTGTGCCAGTTTCAGCTGATGATGATTGTGGTTGCCCTGGGTTCCAAGGCAATGAGAAAGGAGGTCATCATGAACCTTGTGGTTACATATCATGTGGAATAGACCAAAGGCCATTCAAGGAAAGATTTTGAAATATAATTGTGTGTGTGTGTATGTACATGTACATACTAGTATGTATGTGTATGTGTGTGTATGTATGTACATGTACATACTAGTGCTCACCAAATGTACTCTCACTGAACCATATCCCATCCCCTAATGTTCTGATATTTTACCAAAGGCCATAGTTCCCCAACTCATCTTCTATGATTCTAACTGAAACTTACATAAAAAGCGATCATTGTACCGACAAACAGTTAATGCAAACTTTTGTAGTAGGAGTGGCAGGCCCGCCCCAGGGCTAGCTTTATCCAAAATAATTACACAGAAGCTGTATTCTTTTAAACACTGCTTGGCCCATTAGCTCTACCTCTTACTGGCTAACTCTCACATCTTGATTAACCCATATCTAATAATCTGTGTAGCACCACGAGGTCGTGGCTTACCGGAAAGATCTTAACCTGCATCCATCTTGGAGAGGAGAGCTATAGCGACTGCCTAGAGAGGAGAGGCATGGCGTCTGCCTCACTGCCTGCTTCCCAGCATCCTATTCTGTCTACTCCGCCTACCTATGTTTTTACCTATCAGGCCAAGCAGTTTCTTTATTAATTAATCAATGAAAGCAACAGATAGATAGATGACATCTGAGTTGCTTTCAAGATTTTGTTCTTCTAAGCAAAGCTGCCATAGACGTGGATGTACAATATCTGTTGAAGTATCCACTTTCATTTTTTTGGAGATATGTATATCCAAAATGAAATTGAGAGCGGAGATGGTAATTCTTTGTTGAATTTATCCTGTTTCCACAGTGACTGTACCATTTCGCATTTCCATTAGCAACACTCAAGGGTACAAGTTTCCCCCACATTCTTGCCAAGGATATGGTTATTGCGTTATTTCTGGTTTAGTTTCTCGGTAATAGTTATCTAATGAATATGAAGTGTCACCTTGCTATGGTTTAGATTGGCATGTCCCTCATGATCAGTGATGGCAACAAATATACTTCTGTGTACTTACTGCTCATGTGTTTCCTTCTTTGTAGAAATTCTTATCCAGTTGTTTACCCATCTATAAATTGGTCTATTGTGCTCCTGGGTTTTAGAAGCTCTTTACAGGTTTTGTATTTCAGTATCTAATCAGGCACATGACTTGAAAATATTTTTATCATTGTGTAGGTTGTTTTGCACTCCCTTGACAGTGTCTTTTGATTTTTTTTCTTAATTTTCATGTCATGAATTTTTCTTTAATCTGTGCTTTTGGTGTCTTACCAAAAATTTTATTTAAAATTCTAGCATCAAATCTTTCTTCTAACAGCTAAACTATATTTTAATTAGTTATTTTTCATGGTATTTTTCCTTTCTAATCCAAGAAGCAACAATCCTAATGGAATACAGATTTTAATTTGTACTCTAATAGTTCCACAGATACCAAATGAAATGAAGGTACCTTTTTCAGCCTAATAATAATATCAAAACCACCCATGTTCGCTTTGGGGTGGGTTTCAGACAAAGTGTTTGAAGGTCTTGATGAAATCCACTTGCTACAGTAGACAACAGTTCATGACATTTCTCACAGTCATGGGCAAATCTTGCCCCCAAATAAATGTGCTCTGTCTGTGGCACGTGAACAATCCGTGAACTGTATATCAGGCCACTGTGGATGAAGGGGCTGTGGGGGAATGAGCTCCATGTGTTGCCGCAGAATGTCCGAGAAGGCATTCATCACATTTATCTGTATTCCATGGGTGTGGACACATTGGAACTAAATGATGGACATGACACTGGGGTACCCAACACCGATGTCTGCCAGGCCTCTGACACAGCTGCTTCGTGAGAGGCTGCCTGCATAGACTAAATTAAAAATTAAAAGTGCAAATAAAACTTGGCTTTTTTCCCAAGACTTCATTTCTAGCTCTATTTATTGACAATAAAACAACTCGCATTTTAACTTTGGCAGGAATTAAGTCTTAAGAGTAGCAACTGGAAAAGAGAAAAATTAGTCACTTGATATCATTGCCCTGATCAAGAATATTTTTATGCTTGAATGAAATTTTTCTGCATTTAACAAGAACGTATTGGTGCTCAGGTTCCAGGAAAACCGAATTGGGTTGAAATTTTGTTCTCCTAAACAGTGTCAGAACAACCAGAAAGAATGGAGTTACTCTCCTACTAGACACTGTGACTTAAAAAGTAAATCAAGTTGGATCAAAGGTTACAATGAAATAGTATTCTTAGAAGTAAATCCTAATGATCTTGAGTAAGAAAAAGGCTTCTTAGAAACAATAAGAAAAAAGTACAGGGGACAAAAGGAGATAACGGGCAAACTGCCCTTCACTGAATAAAAATTGTTCTTCCAATGGAATCATAAAGAAACAAGAGACAAAGCCCAGAATGTTTGTAGGCTATAAATTAATAAAGCTTTGTATCCAGGACACATAAAGGACTCATCAACAATAAGAACATTAATGGCTCATTTTAAAATGAGGAAAGGACCTAGTTCTCCAAACAGATACATGTAGACAATATGCACCTAAAGAGATTGCCCACGACAATAGCTAACTTGAAAATGTGAGTAAAATCTACAGTGAAATCCATCACAGCCATTCATGAGTATTCATGAGGATGGGGACTATGAAGTGAATCCCAACCTGTATGTAAGCTCATTACTAACATGCTTTATAAAAAAAAAAAAAACATAAGTTGTAGCAGGAGTTCCCCACGCCAGTGAACCATGATTCTCCTGAAAGGTATGGGTTATTAAATGAAAATCTCCATGCTGGTGGTGGGATTCCTCCCTCTGGGTTATTGGTTGGAAGGGCCTCTCATATGTACCATAACACCTCTTTTGAATTTATTTTGTCATGGAAATGGTGGAATCTGCTCACTTCTTTTCCACATCACCTAGCAGACAGATACTGATTTCTTTAGTTGGAAAGAAACCCTTTGAGTGAAGGATAGAAAGTACATTTCCATATGGATACACAAACAACTGCATACACATTTATGCACACAAATGTATATACACATTTGGGATGTTTATACTCCATAGATTGGAAACGTCTTCCAGAGCTAAATCACCTAAACTCTATTTCTTTCATTGTGTGACTGCATTTACTCTCGGCTGCCTATGCCCTTTCTGAAGCATTCTCACCATCCTCCTCCTGTGTCCTCTCTGGAGATCCTCACCGTCCTCCCCCTGTGTCCTCTCTGGAGATCCTCACCGTCCTCCTCCTGTGTCCTCTCTGGAGATCCTCACCGTCCTCCTCCTGTGTCCTCTCTGGAGATCCTCACCGTCCTCCCCCTGTGTCCTCTCTGGAGATCCTCACCGTCCTCCTCCTGTGTCCTCTCTGGAGATCCTCACCGTCCTCCCCCTGTGTCCTCTCTGGAGATCCTCACCGTCCTCCCCCTGTGTCCTCTCTGGAGATCCTCACCGTCCTCCTCCTGTGTCCTCTCTGTAGATCCTCACCGTCCTCCTCCTGTGTCCTCTCTGGAGATCCCCACTGTCCTCCTCCTATGTCCTTTCGGTCACATTCTCAAAGGGAAAGTTGCCCCTGAGTTTCAGGCCCCTGGATGTTTGGTTCTGTAGAATGCTGAAATATGACTGAAAAGTGGAGCCTGCCTGGTTGCATTAGTTCTTATACTTGAATTTCAGTGGGAGTTCACTGGCTTTCCAAAAACTCATCCACAGAGGCAGGGAAAGGTTTTTTGTTCTCTCTTTTTAATGTAGATATGCAGGGTAGAAGGCACATTATTACTATGAATACAAGGCCCTGCTTTTCCAAAGAACGGTCTTCATTCAGAGTCGCCGTTCATCCAGTACCTCGATATGGATTGCTCATGAAATGCCCCTCTTTTAAATACATGTCATCATGTACTCACTGTATAATTTTTTCAGACCGACTTTAAAACTTGCCTTTGAAAAGCATGGTCGAGATATTGTTTCTGTAATTGGGAAGCATTGGGCCTGTGATTTAAGCGTGAACAGCCTGGAGAATCATGAGTTACTCACCATGCTGCCCAGCAAATCTGGACTAGTGACCACAAGACCAACTATGAGACACCAGAAGGAAATACTATGTTAAAAGCAATAAGGAGATCCCTGATGCCTCCATCTCAAGTCCACTCTTCTTCTCCCACAGACAAATCTTCACTGAGATCATTTTCCTGAGAACATTTAATATGATATGACGTCAGTCTGCTTTTCTGTCATCACACTTCCCTGTTTATATTCTGGCATGAACCATATTGATAGGTTGTTATATTCTTATTATCAGAACAAATCATTTCCCTAGTAATTTTTAATGGATCATATGCATATGTGTGTATACATATATTGTAGAATATACATACACACACATATATATACATAAATACATATTCAATATATATATATACATATATTCTGTAGAAGAGGACTGTACTATAGACTATTAGAATTACCAGATTCTATGTTATCATTCTTTAGTTTATCCCAATTGTAATCATTATTTTTCAAAACAGAGACCTTAATTAAATTCCCAAGTAGTGGGGTTTTTTTTAATGCTTGTTAGATCCTGATTCTTCAGAGCAAACCAAAAGTATGTCTGCCTTCAAGGGGTTTACAATCTTTGTGTGGAGATAATGTAGATTTTAATCACTAGTCATGATCAACAGTGGTCCATTGTTAACAATGACTCTCCAATATTTGATAATAAAAACAACTTCAGGATAAAAAAACGAGAAAACAGAGACTCCTTATCCTTGGTCAAAGTCGTATGAGCATCTATGCTGTGAAATTCTACATTTTTTTTTACAGTTAGCTACTGTGTCAATAGAAACCCATCAGTAATTGCTGGTCTGAGAAATCCTTAGGTTGAAGCCATGTATCTCCTTCAAAGCTGAGAAACTCCTAAGATCAAGGCTACCCTGGTGCCTAATACTCCGCTCACACCTGTGATGAATTTGCCAGGTGCTTTTCATGCTTCCTTGAACTGACAGAATGCTATCTTGCAAGATGCCATCCTCGCTTGTTTAATAGAGAAGTTTCCATATACACACCTGCAGTGATACTTCATTTGTATTTTAATAAATGAAGTTTGCCTGAAGATCAGAGAGTGAAACACTCTCCCTGGTCAGCCTTGCAGACCACACAGTGGTGACACACACCTTTAATCTCAGTAGCCACACTAGTTTGCCATAGAAAACAGGCAGTGCATGCCTTTAATCCCAGTGGTTTACACCTTTAATCCCAGCCCTAGAGGGGAATATAAAACAGGAGGAGACAGTTCACAGACGCAGTCTCATTCTGAGATTCCTGGAGGCAGGATCGCCATTTTTGGAATGAGGTAGACGGAAGAGCCAGCAGCTGACTGTTTTGCTTTTCTGTCCTTCGGGTTGAGCTCCAGTGTTGGTCTCTGCATTTTTATTAATCATGCTACACAGAAAGTTTCCTAGGATGCTATTCCTAGGACACAGTATGCATAAGGCCAAATGTCACAACTTCTTCCTGTTTCTGGGAGATTCCACAGCTTGTGATGTTTAGGGCTTCATTTCATTTCTTGGAGACTTCGCCAATAATAATGAGAGAAAAGTAAAAGCAATCGCGCGACTTTCTAGACTACAACTTTTTCCCTTCTCATGGATGACAAGAAACATTCCTTCACCAGTTGTGTATAAGCCTGGTCCTGTGAAGACTTTCTATGCAATTAGAAAGGTTCAGGGGTGAATGAGGGAAGAATTGCACACTTTACAATTGATTTCTATGTCAAAGTTTTTCTGTTGATTACGTTTGAATTCTTCTGGAAAAAATTGTGTGTGTGTGTGTGTGTGTGTGTGTGTGTGCAAACATGCATATTGAAGTCAGAAAACCACCTCTGGTGTGATGTGAGATCTACTTGTGAGAAAGGGTTTCTCTTGCTGTACACGCCTCTGACTCTCAGGCTAGGTAGTGTGCAAGCTTCCTGTCCGCATCTCCCATCCAGCTTCTGGGATTACAGAGCTGGGTATACTATCGAAACTTTTACACTGGTTCTGGGAATCTAAACTCAAATTGTCAGGCTTGTGTGGGAAGGACTTTACCCACTATGCCATCTCATCAGCCTCAAGTTGGGATCTTTAAGTGAAAGTCTGGGGGAAAAAAAAACGAATTATTCAGTGATGGAAGAATGATGACTTTTTTTTTTCTCAAATAAATGCCTAACAGTCAAAATAACATGTCTGTTTTGCTAGTTGAAATATGTTATTGACTTTCCCATAGGCAGACACATACAGATATGTATTAATGAAGAAAAATGTATCATATATTCACAAATAATCATTAAATATAACAACCTCAACTAACAACCTCAACTGTCATGAAATTAGTGTTTTATATTGTTATGATATTAACTTGAGAAAAAGCATGACTGTAAAGTTATACTACACAACCCAATCTGATACACTAAAAGTCATGTCCCTTGTTATTAAGGCAACTATCTCGTGTTGCTACAAATGCTGATGACTTACTAACTGATGTTGTACTTAAAATGTTGAAAAGTATCACTAAGTTTCATAAGGCATAGTTTCATTTACAAAGACATTTGAATAAATATTTGCTTTCCCCCATGAACTAAGAAAGAGGCATTTTTAATTTATTAATAACATTATCTTCTCTACAAAGAATAAAACAATAGTCTTCAGTTCTTTTGGGGGGGTTAAACAGTTTAGATTTATTTTGATTTATTTCAGAATATACCTCATATATTAATCTTTCACATATAAAACACCTATATTTTTTTATTTGTTAGATTTTTTTTAAAAAAAATACCAATCCAAGTTCCTACTCCTTCCCCTCCTTACATTCCCTCCACACATCCTCCTACCCCATCTCCCATCCACTCCTCAGAGAGGGTAAGGCACATTGCTTTGGGGAAGGTACGAGGCCCTCCCTACTATATCTAGGCTCAGCAAGGTTTCCCTCCAAAGAGAATAGGTTCCCGAAAAGCCAGTACATGCAGTAGGGACAAATCTTGGTGCCACTGCCAGTGGCCCCTCAGTCTGCCCCAGTCATGCAACTGTCAACCACATTCAGAGGGACTAGTTTGGTCCTATGCTTGTTCCTTTCCAGTCCGACTGGAATTGGTGAGCTCCCATTAGCTCAGGTAGACTGTTTCTGTGGGTGAACCCATCATGGTCTTGACCTCTTTGCTCATATCTTATTCCTCCCACTCTTCAACCGGACTTTGGAAGCTCAGTCCAGTGCTTTGATGTGGGTCTCTGCCTCTATTTCTATCAGTTGCTGGATAAAAGTTCTATGGTGATATTTAAGATATTCATCAGTCTGACTACAGGGCAAGTCAAGATCGGGCCCCCTATCCTCTATTGCTTAGTGTCTTAGCTGGGGTCATCTTTGTGAATTCCTGGGAATTTCTCTAGTGCCAGGTTTCTGCTAACCCTATAATGACTCTCTCAATCAAGATATCTCTTTCCTTGCTCTCATCTCTGCCCTTCTTCCATTTCAACTATCTCTTTCCCTCAAGTTCTCCTCAACCCTCCCCTCCTCTCTTCCTCTTCCCCTTTCACGCTCCCTTCTTCCTACACCCCCATGCTCCCAATTTTGTCAGGCAATCTTATCTGTTTCCAATTTCCAGGTGGATCTATACAGGTTTTTCTTTGGGTTCACCTTATTGCTTAGCTTCTCTAGGATCATGAACAACTATAGGCTCAATGTCCTTTGTTTATAGCTAGTATCTACTTATGAGTGAGTGCGTACCATATTCATCTTTTTGGGTCTGGGTTACCTCACTCAGGGAAAATCATAATCTTTATACCCATGTGACCCCACCAACTTCACACAGGGCAAATTCAGAGATACATTTTAATTGACCTTTGAAAATTGATTACAAAAAGGTTTAGAAATAAGGAAAGAAAAATGACTCATTATATAGTAAGTGGTCTAATAATTCATAAACTTACCTGAAATGATGGAGGCCAGAGTCAGTTGGATGACATAATCTAAGGGGTGAAATAAAAATAACATTTGCAAAAATTCTATATTTATCCATATTATCTTTCAAAGAATGGAAAGTGAATAAGTCCATCTGTAAACAGAAATAAAAAATACTAATGGAAGTATTTCAGATTGAAAATAAAGGGATAGATGATAATTCATGCCAAAACAAACAGGGAAAAAATACACAATTAGATCTTAGTTAGCAGTCATCTGAAGTAGATTTCCAAAATCCTGCTCAGAAAAAAAAAGTACTCAGAGACTTAGAAAAAGAAAATTAAAGGTTTTGAAATGGGAAAGCAGGAAATATACGCTAACACAGAGAAAGGAAGTGATGAAGGAAGAGAATCAAACAACAAAATAGGCATACAACACTGAAATGGCAGACTTAAATCATTTCATGTTACAAACTGCATTAAATGACAAAGTGTTAAGATTCTACATAGGATTGGAGAAGTGGCTTACTGCGTAAAATGCTTGCCATCCTAGTATGAGAACCTGAGCTCAGCAGTCAGGTAAACCTGCATGTATTAGTGCATGCCTGCTAACCCAGAGTTCTTCAGTGTGATGGTATGTGGGGACAGGAGGCTCTCTGAGTCTAGAACCACACAGCCTGGTGTACATAGGCCACAGAGCCTGGTAGATAGCAGGGAATAACAAAGACCTGCCTCACACAGGCTAGAGGAGAAGATGGACACCTACCATTATCCTCTGGCATCCACAAGTCTGCCCTGGAGCACACTTGCCTGAATTCATATATATGTGCGAATACTCACATAGACACACTCTACATAAACCAACACAACACATACACAGGGAGAGACAGAGAGACAGGCACACCCACAGAGATAGCCAGAGAGACACATACACAGAAATAAAGAAAAAAACCTCCAGTTGGAAAGGCAGCTAAAATGATGCCATCAAATTATACATTGTCAATAAGAGACAAAACTTAGTTGTCAAGATACAGGAGATTTGAAGTTTTATATACATATCAGAATATAGAATACTAATCTAACAGGGCTGAACTATAATGAGGTCAGATAAAACAGACTTTGAGATTAAAAAGCATTATCACAGACAACATTTTACAATGGGAAAGGGATAGCGTCAGCACACAAACACATAAGTAACAAACAAAAATGATTCAGAGTTCATAAAGCAAAAATGAGAGCATTGAAGAGAGACTTAGACAACTCAACAGGGAACACTGGAAATGCTCCAATTTTCCAGTCTAATGACCGAAATATTCACTAAAGAGGGCAACACCAAGAATATTAGAAAACTACGACACAGAAGCCATATAACCTGAGGGGTAGCGATGGACTGCTGGGTCTCCAAAATACAGTCTTCTCAAGAGTGCACAGAGAGTTAATCGAGATAAAATGAGCATTGGCACATAAAGCCAATCTGATTAAATTTTATAAGGTAAAATCATTCAAGCGGATTACAATGGACTTAATTAGATTCCAAAAAGAGGCGGAAGCTTGAAAAACACATAGATGCTTTTAAGTTTGTTTCAAAATCCTCACATTGAAGGTCACTTTAGAAAGATCTAGAATCACCTTGGAGCTGAGCCTCTGGCATGTCTGGGAGGGGTTTGTAGATAAGGTTGGGGTGGGAAGAAGCACATTAATTGTGGGTAGAAACTTCCATGGAATGGGATCCTTAAAAACGAAATAAAAGAGAAAATCCACTCACTTTTCTGTGCTCGGTGACTATGGGTACCATGTGACCAGCCGCCCCCTCTATCTCCCGCCTCTGTGACTTTTCCTACCTCAGTGGACTGCGTCAACCCAAACAAATATTGCTCCCCCTTTAGTTGTTTTCATCAGGATATTTCAGGACAAGAGCAAGAAAAGCAATTAACACAGAAAATTTGTACGAAACAAAATAGGTTGTTGCTGTGATAAACTTGGCTATGCCATGTGGTTCCTAAGCCTCTTGGAACTGGTTTACAACATGCATGGGGAAGAGGTTGGAATCTAGCCTTGAATAGTACAAGCAGAATTTGGTGCTCCGTTACCCTGGGAGTTTGGAAGGCCAGGAGGCTGAGACAAAAGCATACAGAAGAGTCTAACTTGAGGGTTCTATTGGAGAAAGAGGAGTCTATTGGAAAGTGGGCTAGCATTCCACCCTGTCCTCAGAACTCGTCGGAGAATGTAACTAAATGGAACAGACAGATGACATTTTAAGCCAGCATTGCAATCAATCTTCTCGGAGATTTTATTTGAATCTCCAACGAGAGAGCAAAAAGATAAGAAAAATGCCAAGTTCAGCACAGAAATTTGTGTAGCAAGTCTAAAATAGCACATACGCAGGATGCAGAAGGCAAAGCATCAGCAGTCATTAAAGGGAAACCTCACTTTCCTCACTGGCATATAAGAAAGGTACCCTGAAGGCAAGACCCCGCACATCAAAGACTCTAACTTATAAAAATGCAAATGTACGTCAAAGGAGAAAGTCTGTGTTGAGAATACTCCTAAATGGGTTCCCTGCTGCAAAATAACTGCATAGGAAAAGTGATTTTGCTGACCAGCCAAGACATATAAAGGCTGACGTAACTGGGGGCAGAAGTGGGCCAGGCTCCGTTTTAAACTCATAACAGAACTTGACATCGTCTACGTAATTCTAATTTTGCAAGAATGAAAAAATGCAAGATTGAGTCACATCATCTCGATCCATGATGTCAGTGAGCTTCTGAGGCCAGGTAACATGTAGCATGGTCAGAGTTCCTGCAAGAAACCCCTGAGAAGCTGTTGCATGAAAGTGTAGCCTAAAGTGCAATAGAGACAGCAAGGTATTGGAAATGCCATGACCACAGGACAGCCACCAAGGAAAGGTGCAGGCACAGAGTAGAGCAGGCCTAACAGAAAAGTTTTCCATATGCTAATATCAGAGCTAGAGAGGCAAGCTGCTGTAGCCTTCTGGAGCACAGATGGTCCGGACATAACCCCAAGATGCCTGACATGGAGCTGCAGGATTTGAACTTGCCCCTGCTGGATTTTGATCTTTCTTTGGTTTAATCATTCCTTGGTATGCCTTGCTCCTTTTCTTTTAAGGTGGGGCCGTGTCTTTGTATATTGGAACTATGGGGGTTACAGATGGTTGTGAACTTCCTTGTGGAATCTGAGACCTGAACGTGGGTCCTCCAGAGAAGCAGCCAGTGCTATTAACAATAAAGCCATCGCTTCAGCTCCAAAATCCTGACTTTTTAAATTATCTTGGAATGGTTAAAGACTATGGAAATTTTTGAAGTTGTACCGAATACATTTTTGCATTTTGGAAGGGTCATAAGCCTACGGAAACAGAGGATGAAGGTATGGTTTAAAAGTAATATAGAGGGGTTAAGAGCACTGACTGTTCTTCCTCAGGTCCTGAGTTCTATTCCCAGCAACCACATGGTGGCTCACAACCATCTGTTATGAGATCTGGTGACCTCTTTTGGCCTATAGGATATATGTAGGCAGAATACTGTATGCATAATAAATAAATAAATCTTAAAAAAAACTTGAAAAAAAGTAATAGAGAGGGACATCATATTGAAAAGGGGGTGTGATGGTTAAAATGATAGGATTGGCAGAATTTAAAATCACCTTGGATACAAGCCTGGTCATGCCTAAATGGGATTGTCTAGACTCGGTAGCCTCTGGGCATGCCTACAAGGGATTGTCTAGGCTAGTTTAATTGCTATTGGAAGGCCCACCCTAAATATGAGTGGACATTATTGGGATGGGGCTTCAAACTGAATAAAAAACATGAACTGAGCTGTTCTCGGCTCTTTGACTGCAAATGCAACGCGGCCTCCTTCATCTCTCTTCACCATGACATTTCCACCATGATGGGCTGCATCCACGCACTGGGAGCCAAAATAAGATCATTTTATCTCAGAACAGGACAAATAGCTAAGATGCCATGGGCTTCAGATAAAGCAAACAAGCTGCAGAAGGGGAGTGGGCTTGAGGTCCAGCAGGTAGGATGCTTGTCCTGCATGCATTCCGCCCTGGGCTCTGTTCCTCACCCCACGTGATGACAGGGGCATGCTGGTGAGATCTCAGCACTTCGGAAGCAGAGGCAGGAGAAAAGAAAACAGGAAACAGAAGTTACAGGAAATGGAAATCATCCTTCTGTCAGAGTTTCCTAAGGCGAGGGATATGAACTACACTGATGAAGTTCTGCATGAGCTAAGAGACGGAAACACTCAAGATTTTTTTTACCTCCCTCTTTATCCAGTCTTTGTGACACTGAGATGCTTCTTCAAGAAGTAGAATCCTTCTGTTTTGGAAAAGTGGACTTTTTGGTTTGCATTGGTTAATAGATACACAAATGGCCATGTATCTTAGAATGTAGAATTCAGATTACCTTGTCTGATTGGCCCTATCTCACAGAGCCTTCACTGTTAGATGAAAGGTTTATGTCTCCTGGAGTCTAGGAGTCCCTGCAAAGTAGAGAACTGTTCTGGCTAAAGATATCCGAGACCAGTTCCAAACACGGGAGAGGGGCACACTAGAAGTCAGTGGGTCTCCCAAGGACAGAGAAGGCACCCATGTCCGAAAACGAATACTTCTGCAGATTCAGAAGACTTCTAAGTTCTCCTTTGTAGACTTCTAAGGAAGAAAGTGCACAGTGTAAACTTGTGAGAGGGGCTAGGCCTATATTTTCTGTCTAAGCAGAAAATTGAAAACCATCAGATTTTCTCTTAGCTGTGTGCCACACAGAACTGAAACAAAGAAGGGAACTAATGGGAAAACTGGCCATGCTGAGTGTATTTTCAGAAAATACAGAGGGTGGGAAAATGAATATAGTTTCATCTCCAAGATGCTCTGTGGCGTGACTCTAATTGGTCTTAATGATAAAAACCTGGAGTCAGACATCAAGGTAAATGCTGAAAGATCAGAGAATTAAAGAAGCCGGCCACTAAAGTTCTTACCTCTATGAAATCCTCAGACTGGAAAACAGACTGAGCTCCTGTCTCCTCCTGCCTTATATTCCCCTCTCTGCCCAGCCATATCAATTTCTGTCTTCACTACCCGTGTCCTGGGATTAAAGGCTTGTGCTCCTGAAGTGCTGGGTTCAAAGGTGTGTGGCAGGCACTACTGCATGGCCTCTATGGTTAACTAGCAGCTAGCTCCGCACTCTGATCTTCAGGCGAGCTTTATTTGAGCAAAATGTCACTACACTGCTCAATGCTATTTTTTTTAATATAAAATAAATCCTGAAAATTAAACTAAAGAATAAGAGTGTGTTGGTGAAACTCCTTTTAAAGTGCATTGAGAGAATTAAGTTTTCCTGGCCGACTTTCTTGGATGGACAAAGGAACTCTCAAGATTTTAGGGCATAATGTCACAGATGTCTAATACCAAAGGGGTAATAAGAAAATATTAAAGTCATTGAAGATCTGGTTTTTGAGGATGAATCTGCTGTGCAGAATGTTCATGGAAATTTTAAGTCAATTGACAAAAGAGAAACATTTTCAGATTCAAAGAAAAAGAGAATATTTAAATTACAGCAAAGCCATTGGACTTTCAATTTCCTAATATCAAAAACCAAGCTAAGAAAACTATTGAAAAACCAAGCTAGAAAATTTCCAGAATTGGCCAAGAAGATTCAAGGAAACGGATATTCCAGAAGGAAGTCTTGAAGATCTGAGTACACACCCATTAGTTAGACAGGTTTATTTTCTTAAGTGAATATCCATTTTCTTGAATCATCCTTTTTATGATCAAGCAGAGTAGGTAAATTAGACGTTGCTGTGCTTTTTAAAATGACTATGCTGGGGGCTGGAGAGATGGCTCAGTGGTTAAGAGCACTGGCTGCTCTTCCAAAGGTCCTGAGTTCAATTCCCAACAACCACATGGTGGCTCACAACCATCTGTAATGAGATCTGGTGCTCTCTTCTGACATATGGGCATACATGGAGGCAGAATGTTGTATACATAATAAATGAATAAATAAATATTTAAAAAATGACTATGCTGAGGTATCATCATAAAACCTCATGGTTCATTCATTCATTCTTTTCCATTGCTATTGTTGGATTAAAGTAAAAGTCTGCTGTGAATGTCTTCACTAAAAATGTGAACAGTGTTTTCCCGTTGAACAGCTATTAACAGAAGAAAGGATCCATCTTAATCTGGAGTTTGCATGTCCCAAGCTTCCTCTGTTCCCACTGAATAATACTGCCAATGAGTGAGAAAAAAAAAATGTCCTGTTCTTACCATTTGAACTGGAGAGGAGGACGTTTTATTCTGTTGTTTCTGACACAAGTATGGAAGCACAAAGATATGAGCTGCTCCACCTTGACCAAAAGTCAAAGACTTTGAGCTTATTTTTACTCTTTCAAAGTTGTTGACAGCAGGTGTGGCTCCAAACAAGAAACCCTGACCTAGGCTGTGGTTACTTGGTGTACTGGACATTAAGGTGACCCATAGAGGTGATCCACTCCACCCTGACCATAGGCCAGAGAAGAATTCAAGCCTATTCCTGCTCCTTCATTTTAAAATAAGCTTTGACATAGGGAGTGGTTGCCTACAGGATACTTGGTCTAGGGTGTGTTCTCTGCATATCCTGCTCAAAACATCAAATGTTTTACTTAGGAAATAGTGACTTGATGTCTCAAATGTTGAAGCAAGTAACCGTTTTGGTTATCCTTTGTGTCATGCTAAAGTAGGCTTTTGCCTCCTCCCCACTTTTGTATTGGGTTAAAAAAGTGCATGAAAATAAAATACTGGCAGATTCAGTATTCACTGAGTTGCCCCTCCTGGTACTATCCTATGTCTCTGTGTTTCTTTTATATCTCTATTCCTCCTCCCTGTCATTTCTAATCCACACACTATATGAACCCATCGTAGCTGGACCATGACAGAAGTCACCCCAAAGTATGGCTTATGACAGATGGCAGCCCAACATAGTGGCTTACAACACACATGACTTTCCTACTTATGTATTCCATTACACATATATTTCATTACACACTTATAGAGCTTATACATACAGTTATAGATTATATATTATATACACATATATTTAATTGTATATTTTAAATTATGTTATTATGCATATTCTTTTTTTATTTTTTGAGACAGGGTTTCTCTGCTTAAGAGCCCTGGCTGTCCTGGAACTAGCTCTGTATACCAGGCTAGCCTCAAGTTCACAGAGATCTCCCTGCCTCTGTCTCCTGAGTGTTGAAATTATTATACATATTCTTAATGTTTCTAATAAAAATTAAAACTTAAATCTCTTTTGATAATTGCAAAACACAACTATCAGTGCCATGGAAGTCTCAGTGGGTCTTGGACTTGCATTGAAAATGTAACATACAAAAATTACTTTTTTCTTGTTCCTGCAAACACTTGTTTATGATATTGGTCTATGAAAAATAACCAACAAATATATATTAAATCTGTTAACAGGACTATATTACCGAATCAGTAGCAAAACATAGTGGAGCAAAAACTTGTTCCCTCTCATAATTAAAGTTACAAAGCGTTCAGAGTTATCTGAAGGCCTCCGTGTAATCAGAGCCTCTGTGGTAATAGCTGCATATTTTTTTAAATTTATTTATTTATTAAAGATTTCTGTCTCTTCCCCGCCACCGCCTCCCATTTCCCTCACCCTCCCCCAATTAAGTCCCCCCCCTCAGCCCGAAAAGCAATCAGGGTTCCCTGTCCTGTGGGAAGTCCAAGGAACCCCCACCTCTATCCAGGTCAAGTAAGTTGAGCATCCAAACTGCCTAGGCTCCCACAAAGCCAGTGTGTGCAGTAGGATCAGAAACCCATTGCCATTGTTCTTGAGTTCTCAGTAGTCCTCATTGTCCGCTATGTTCAGAGAGTCCGGTTTTATCCCAGGCTTTTCCAGGCCAGCTGGTCTTGGTGAGTTCCCAGTAGAACATCCCCATTGTCTCAGTGGGTGGGTGCACCCCTCGCGGTTCTGAGTTCCTTGCTCGTGCTCTCTCTCCTTCTGCTCCTGATTTGGACCTTGAGATTTCAGTCCTGTGCTCCAATGTGGGTCTCTGTCTCTGTCTCCTTTCATCGCTTGCTGAAGGTTAATATTCAGGAGGATGCCTATATGTTTTTCTTTGGGTTCTCCTTATTTAGCATCTCTAGGATCACTAATTATAGGCTCAATGTCCTTGGTTTATGGCTAGAAACCAAATATGAGTGAGTACATCCCATGTTCCTCTTTTTGGGTCTGGCTTACCTCACTCAGGATAGTGTTTTCTATGCCAAAACAATCTTATACAACAAAGGAGCGTCTGGAGGCATTACCATCCTTGACTTCAAACTCTACTACAGAGCTACAGTATTGAAAACAGCTTGGTATTGGCATAAAAACAGAGAAGTCGACCAATGGAATAGAATAGAAGACCCTGACATTAACCCACAAACCTATGAACACCTGATTTTCAATAAAGGAGCTAAAAGTATACAATGGAAAAAAGAGAGCATCTTCAACAAATTGTGCTGGCAAAACTGGATGTCAACCTGTAGAAGAATGAAAATAGATCCATATCTATCACCATGCACAAAACTCAAGTCCAAATGGATTAAGGACCTCAATATCAGTCTGAACACACTGAACCTGATAGAAGAGAAAGTGGGAAGTACTCTACAACACATGGGCACAGGAGACCACTTCTTACGTATAACCCCAGCTGCACAGACATTAAGGACCTCATTGAATAAATGAGACCTCCTGAGACTGAGAAGCTTCTGTAAAGCAAAGGACACTGTCGCTAAGACACAAAGGCAACCCACTAACTGGGAGAAGATCTTCACCAACCCCGCAACTGACAAAGGTCTGATCTCCAAAATATATAAAGATCTCAGGAAACTAGACCGTAAAAGGCTAACCAACCCAATTATAAAATGGGGCATTGAGCTGAACAGAGAATTCTCAACAGAAGAACTTCAAATGGCCAAAAGACACTTAAGGTCATGCTCAACTTCCTTAGCGATCAGGGAAATGCAAATCAAGACAACTTTAAGATACCATCTTACACCTGTCAGAATGGCTAAAATAAAAAACACCAATGATAGCCTTTGTTGGAGAGGTTGTGAAGAAAGGGGTACACTCATCCATTGCTGGTGGGAATGCAAACTTGTGCAACCACTTTGGAAAGCAGTATGGCGGTTTCTCAGGAAATTCGGGATCAACTTACCCCTGGACCCAGCAATACCACTCTTGGGAATATACCCAAGAGAGGCCTTATCATACAACAAAAGTATATGCTCAACTATGTTCATGGCAGCATTGTTTGTAATAGCCAGAACTTGGAAACAACCTAGATGCCCTTCAATGGAAGAATGGATGAAGAAAGTATGGAATATATACATGTTAGAGTACTACTCAGCAATAAAAAACAAGGACTTCTTGAATTTTGCATACAAATAGCTGCATATTTTTATCTTTTGCTGGAAATCTAATTGTTTGATTGATGGTTCAACGGAGTGAATTTAACAGATTCAGCTCCTCTTTTCTGGAGGATGACCAGACAAGTGCTGAAAGTACACACTCATATATTTTGGACTATTGCTCACAGTGACACTTAGAATTCGGATCAAAGAGCAATGGTTTTTTTTTTCAATTTATTTATTTATTTATTTTAATTGAAAAAAAATTTCTGCCTCCTCTCAGCCTCCCGTTTCCCTCCCCCTCCTCCCACTCCTCTCCTCCTCCCTCCCACTCCTCTCCCTCTCCCTCTCCAATCCGAAGAGCAGTCATGGTTCCCTGCCCTGTGGAAAGTCCATGGTCCTCCCACCTCCATCCAGGTCTAGGAAGGTGAGCATCCAAGCTGGCTAGGCTCCCACAAAGCCAGTACATGCAGTAGGATCAAAACCCAGTGCTTGGCTGGGTCTTTGGCTTCTCATCAGCCCTCATTGCCCGCCATGTTCAGCGAGACCGGTTTTATCCCATGCTTTTTCAGTCCCAGTCCAGCTGGCCTTGGTGAGCTCCCAATAGATCAGCCCCACTGTCTCAGTGGGTGGGTGCACCCCTCGTGGTCCTGACTTCCTTGCTCATGTTCTCCCTCCTTCTGCTTCTCATTGGGACTTGGGAGCTCAATCCGGTGTTCCAGGGTCTCTGTCTCTATCTCCATCCATCGCCAGATGAAGGTTCTGTGGTGATATGCAAGATATTCATCAATATGGCTATAAGATAGGGCCATTTCAGATTCCCTATCCTCAGCTCTCCAAGGAACTAACTGAGGACATCGCCTTTTTTATAGAAACCAGCATAGACTAGGAGAAGTGGCACTTACTCAACAGCAGAAATGACATCCCAATACAGGGCTGATGCTCTCTGGCTGTTTTTAAACTCTGTAAACTGCAGATTCTTGTAAGACTATACTGGTGTAACTGGTGGTTACTGTGGTGATTAAATATGTTGGTCCCCATAAAAGATAACATCCAAGTTGCTACGGGAGTGGAAAACTATGGATTATCTTTGGTTCGTTGTACCCAGGGATGCTCAGACTCAGTAGTGGGGAACAGGAAAGAAGAGAGGATGGGGAGAATGGAGGAGAAAGAGAGAAAGTCGGCTGTGTGGAAAGCCCTCGGGAGTTTCTCATGGAGAAGAGCATTTCCAGGTAGAACCTCAGTGGAAAAGGTTTGCAGGTCGGAACAATCAGAAGAATTCCTATTAGGTTTTCTCTTTTTCTCTTCCAGTGCTGAGGATCAGATCCAAAGCCTTGTGTGTGCCAGAAAGTGTTCTACTGCTGAACCTCTTTCCAGTCCCAGACACTTCCTGAAAATAAAAGCCTGATGCATTTTTTTTGTTTTCTGTGCAGCTTAATATAGCATTATACTTGTATCTCAAATTCTCTAGAAAAAATTATAAACTCATGTTTTATTTGAGAACCACCAATTCAAAGTTTTATCATATCTCAAACTTTTAGTTTTAAAAACCTAAAGATGAAAGAATTGGGTCTGCTGGGAATATAACAGATGCTATAGCCCAATGCCTCATGCTGTGGTTTGGATAATCATCTCCCAGAGGCCATACATTAAACGTTTGGTACCCAGATCATAGTCTCACTGTGGAGGTGGTGTAGACTTCAAGACTGCAGCCTAGTGAGAGAGTGCCTAGTCACTGGGTTCATACCTTTAAGGGGACTGGACACCAAGGACCCTTCTTCCTGTCTCATGTGTTCCAGCCTAAAGGGGAATAATCCCACCACATGCTACCACTATGATGTCCAGTTTGACCACAGGCAAGAAAGGAATGAGACCAACCAAATATAGACTAAGCCAAAGCCATGAGTGGAAATAAACCTCTTCTCTTTATAAACTGATCACACCAAGTATTTGGAATGGTGACGCCAAAATCGGCTTACATCATCAGCTCGTTCTAATAGATTTGTAACTCTAGCAACCCCACTGGGACAGAAATCAATCTCTTCGTCCACACCATTCAGGAAATGCTGTTGCATTATTCAAATTTGACGTTGAATTCCCCAAATTTCTGCATGGCCTTGTCCCTTCTGACTGACTTACCTCCCATACAATTATTTCTGGGGCCTGTGTTTATGCAAAACAACTTTGAGATTCTGTTCCCTTTGCCCATTGAGTCAATGAAGGTTTTTCTGTTCTTTAAGCAAAGGAGTTGAGCTGAGCACTGACACATTCAGTTTGCATATAGGAAAAACCTGATAATGTTTTTGCCCATACTGTTTCTATTTGACCACTATCTCTACCACACAAAAACGAAATTTTACTTTATAGGGAGGATGATTTAAACAGAGCGTGGTTAAGAAGGGGTGGTTCATCATAGTTAGTACCTCTTGGAACCTCTTGAAAGGAATAGCTGGAAAAGACATCAAAGGCTTTGTAAGAGTTTGTAAGACTGTTTGAAAGGCAGTCTAAATGTAGATGCATGAGCCTGTTCCTTCGATTCTATAATTACCTAACTGTTAATCTGAATTGCGCAACTAATTTTGATTAAAGCAGTAATGGGCCCCCTACACCGGTTATGATGCAAAAGAGATACACTTCCATTTCAGTTTTTTAAATTGACTTTTATTGAGCTCTACATTTTCTCTGCTCCCCTCCCTGCCTTTTCCCTCCCCTTCAACCCTCTTCCAAATTTCCAACTAGAACTGAAATATGAAGTAGGTATTGTAATGTGGAGAACACAGTGGAAAGTAGAATAAAAACCCTGTATCTCCTCCCTGGAGATTAGGATAAATCATTGCCATCTGAATATTTGCTGGATATTTGGGATAAGAACGTAGTGTTTTAAGAAATGCTGCGGAATTTGAAATAACCCCATCATGAGTGATAGAAAACATCCCATACGATATATTTTCTCTATATGAAGTACAGTATCCTCTGTCACCTTGATTTTCCTCTTTCCTGCGGAGTACTAAAGTGTACCTAAAAGTTCAGGCATGAAAGAAGACCAGTATTTTATTGAGAAAACAGTCAGCTAAGTAAGCATGCAGCAGGCTTCTCTAGAGAAATGGAATAGGCGGTACCACCATTGGGTGTATAAGGAACTGGTTCTCAACACCTTGGAAGCCATTATAAAGGGAGAGACAGGCTCAAGACCTGAAACATAGATGACTCACTTCCTGTATGAATCATGAAGGCCTTGATAAACCAAAGAGCTCAGCAGAGCTCCACACACAGGTAGGCATGGGGAGGTGCTCGGGGGAGGCTGCTTTCTGTGCATACCTAGGACCTGAGTTTGGATCTCTGGATTCCATGTAAAAAGTCAGATGTAGCCGTGCGGTGCTAGGAGTTGGAGAAGTGTATCCTAGGGGCTCATTTGCAAGTCAATCCAACAGATTGATGAGCTCCAGTTCCAGTGAGAGAACCCGCCTCAAACGTGAGGTGAACAGAAATAGAGAGAAAGACCCAACATCCACCTCTGAGCTACCGGTTAAAAAAACAAAAACCTTTGATTCCTAAATACATTTATGGCAGCTTATAAATCTGAACTAAGGATTCCATAAACAGAAGCTCACAGTGAAGATCTGTGGGGTAGGCAAAACTTACCAGTCTAATTCTTTCCCTCTCTCTCTCTCTCTCTCTCTCTCTCTCTCTCTCTCTCTCTCCATGAGTATCCAAAACAAACAATTGCTGTTGACTCTGTTCACATGTTCATTCATGATGCCACTCTGCAACCTCTGCAGGGCAGACGGTCTACGCCTTCATATATATATATATATATATATATATATATATATATATATATATATATTGAGAAAAGGAATAAAAAAAACAAGTTTCCGCCTCCTCCCAGCCTCCCATTTCCCTTCCCCCTCCTCCCACCCTTCTCCCCCTCCCTCCACTCCTCTCCCCCTCCCTCTCCAGTCCAAAGAGCAGTCAGGGTTCCCTGCCCTGTGGTAAGTCCTAGGTCCTCCCCACTCCTTTCATATCTAGGAAGGTGAACATCCAAACTGGCTAGGCTCCCACAAAGCCAGCACATTAAGTAGGATCAAAACCCCATGCCATTGTCCTTGGCTTCTCATCAGCCCTCATTGTTCACCATGTTCTACGCCTTCTTATGCCAGCCAAGGGATGGGATACCACTTTACCCAAGTGAGAGAAGCATGCTCAAAGAAAATTTAAATATCTGCTAAGACAATGTCACCCCAATACAGAGTTGCATGCCATGCAGAACATCTTCATGTGGATATCAATAGGACAGTACAGCGTGCTCAGCGTGAGCCTTCCTTCCTCTTGTCTGTCTTTTTGTGCTGTTCTCTGCACTAATTTACAGTGCAATGTGTACTTGAAATCAAAGAAGTAATTCTCTACTGTACTTGTGCTGAACAGCTCCTGGAATGAATGAACCTGTCAGTGAATGATTTAATGAGCACCAAATAAACCTCTGGTTGCAGAAAAGCTTCGACCATCATCAATTACGAACACTTTCTGGTTTGGAGACTGTTGAGTGTCTATGAGGAGAGAAGGGTTAGCATTGATGTGAGGAGGAAATGGCAGTTCAAAGACACAGAGAGGATGGGAGAGAAAACTATTTGGGGACACAATTAGAACGTCTCTTAGAGGGGAAAGGGTCGAAGTAGGAATGAATTGGCTTGATTCAGTTAATTTTCAGGATGCTCAGGCCGTCTATTTTTGCCTTCCTTGTCTGAGTTAAAATTATTCTACCATTTAGAACGCCTGAGTCTTTTGCCCCTGCAAACCTTTGCCCTGCTTCTTTTTTTATGAATGTCTTCATGTAACGTTTTTCAATTCTTTATAAATTGGGTGTGGGATGAGGAACACTAGTTCAGAAAGCCTTCTGTCCTATGATGAGGATAACTTAAAAGTGTTTTGATATTTGTTTCTCTTTCATCTGAAGACAGAGCAATACACTGAATTTTCTGTTATGATTAAAATCATAGGTGTAATGTTTTGATGTATATTTTGTTCATTTCTTGCAATATTTTGCTCTTTTATTCCCATAGACATCCCTGCAGAAATGTACTAAAATATTTTAAATGATTTTCCTTCTTTAGTTATCAAAAATTCAAGTGCCTCTTTAATAATTATCTTTATTGAAATACAATCATAAAAGCTGTTTGCTTAAAACCCACTTAGACTTAAAATTACCAAGGTTTCTACCAGATAAGAACTTCCAGGAAATCTCATGAACTCAGGATGTCAGTATGAATTCTGATTTGCCAACATGCAAATACATGATATCTTGGTCACTTTGAGTATCATGGAAATACAACTACTTGCGTTTGTGAGTTGAATTTGATTAATTTTCATGTTTATGGTGTGTACTGCTGGCTATTTTATTATCTGTCTATATTTAGAAATAAAAGTTAAGGATGAGGATGCCATAGGTCCTGTTCTCAAAGGACCTATTTCCTGTCCAATCCTTTAAAACATCTAGGGAAATATGAAAGTATACGGTATAGTAGAGGTAGACTTTTGTTTGGCTTCCAGTAGCATTAAAATAACAGTACAAAACCAGCAAAACTTGATACTGATGGCTTCATTGGGGAAAAACTCGAAGAACAACCATATTCTAGAAAGCCGCTGCTTGGCACGGTAACTACTATGCATTTGACAATTGCCAAAAAGTAAATCTCAGTGTTTTTGCCACTGAAGAGTGTACATTTTGAGAAGGTTTATTGACTTATTCCTTTTAAAGGTACATATATATCAAAGCACCGTGTAAGTCTAGGCTTACAGCCAAAGCACCATAAGTCTAGTCAACTTTTCATGGTAAATTGGATAGTGCTATGACGAGAAGAATTATAGTTTTTAAAGATAAACTACTTTTAAAAATTATTTATTGTTATTATACATATGTGTGCCCCTCAAAAGTGTGAGCCCATTTAGTCTAAACTGAAAAGATCAAGCTTCAGCAATCGTTCACATGCTTCTGCATGTCATTTCCCAAATCACTCCTAATGTTTATATATTGGCAGTTTGGAAGCATCATCGGTTTCATGGTGTTAGAGGCTACAGTGGAGACAAGGAGTAATGACTTGAGTTTCCATCAGACTGGGTGGGGGTGGAAAGGAAGTGCATATGATGTACAAATCAGTCCACAGACGCTCCAGAAAGCTAAATCTGCCTGTGAAAAATATTAATGAAAGCATGAAGCTGAAAATAAAAGTATGCAAAAAAGATGAGAGACTGGAACTTAAAGTATGCAAGTGGAGGAGACAGAGTATGTCACCTAAACATTGAAAGGAAAAGCATAAGAAAAGTTACAAAAAGGAGGAAAGTGTTCTAAAATATCTACTTATATATTTGCTTTGTATACGTAATGGGGTAGGCTGGAGGACATATGAGGAGGCCAGGTGACAACTTATAAGAGTCAGTTGTCTTTCCACCCTGTGGGTTCTGAGACTGCAGTCAGTCCCTGAGGCTTGATGGGAAGTGCCTTTACCCCCAGAGCCATCTCTCTGGTCCTAAAATGATTCTAGTCTGTTTTAGACAAGAATGAATTCAAAGGAGCACATATACCCGCACGTCCTTCGCAATGAGAGCTAATGCACCCTTCACGGTTCCCAAAAAGCCTGTGTCAGTTTCAAATGCTATCGTTTTACTTTCTGGTGGAAGCTGAACGTTTGAAAGGGGTTTAAAAAAATGTGCTGGTTACATTATTTTTTTCTTATGGTTACTTACAGCAGTATATGTTGGATTTTTCCCCACTAAAGCAATACCTGTGGATAAGAATGAAACCAGCAAAACAAATGCCTGCGTGCTTTGGGATTCATTAGCTGTAGACAGCAACCTGAGGACCACTTTCCCACATAAAGTGCCCAATAACAGCATCAACGAAGCTGGTACATCACAGCTATTGACCAGCATCCTTAGAGCTGAGCCGTAATTGACAATTTCAAAGATGTATTCAAGTTCAGGGCGGCCATTGAACTTGCTCAGTGTGTAGCCAATTTGGGAGAATATTTGTGTAATGTTTTTTGAAAGTCTGAACAGCCTTGGATTCCCGATGCTGTGTAAGTGCCTTGAAACACAGTTGGAATGGAGGGAGACTGCATGATACTCTTTTCCTGGTCATCCTTTATTTCCTGTACGAAACGTCATTTTCTGGAAGCAGTGTTTTAGACTGTGTTCCTAAATAGATAGTTTCAGCATTTCAACACTGAATTTGACATGGTATAAGCAAAACGATTATGTTTGCCTAACATTTATTGATCAATGAAAGTTATTGATTTTTCTAGATGAGAACTGTCTGTAAAATATCTGTTTGGGGCCTATTATCTTACCTAGCCCACAAAATGCTACAAAAGTTACTTTATGTCTTTCAAAAGCAGGAAAATTATAATGCAAAAAGAGTAATATTGAATCTATTCTTGGAAAAATATTTTTAAATGACTCTAGGAATGTTATGAACCTCTCGGCACCTCCATGACTTCATCAATAAAGGGGTGTGCAACCATTCCCATGCCACTTCTCATGGTTGATAGAAGTCATAAATGAGCCCCAGGGTCATTCGGAAGCAGAGAGACACACAGTGGATCAGGGAATCATATGGAGATCGGACTGGAAGAGATCTCCTAATCAATTAACTTCCCAAACTAAGGCAGCATGTAAGAGGTTTAATTACAGAATATGAGGTAATTAATGAGGGAATTTTGCTGTTTCACACAGAAAATATATATTGAACAAATTAAACTCATGAAGTTTTGTCTCTTAATAAGGAGAACTTGGAATTATTTGTATTATGTTTTCTTTCTCTTTCTAAATATTGTATAGTGAGAACAATTTAACTTGTATTTTATGTAAAAGAACATAATAGAATAGGTACCTTCACAAGATTGTAGCACGGATAATAAAAACCCAAAGTCAGATATTGGGGTTCAGCCTGAGGATCAGAAAAGCAAAGCAGCAACCACTAAAGAGACTTTTTACCTCTACCAAATCTTCAGACCGAAAGGATTCCTGTCTCCACGAATCCTCAGACTCCACGCTAAAGAAGAATATAAGACAAGAGGAGACAACACTCAGGTGCAGTCTCATTCTGAAGATTCCTGGAGGCAAAAATCACCATTTTGGACTGAGGTAGAGGTAAGAGCCAGGGGCTAACTGTTTTGTTTTTCTGACCTGCAGGTTGAACCCCAATATCTGTCACTGGGTTTTTGTTAATTGTGCTAAGGATTTTCATAAGGAATGGACAAGAAACTATGATAACCAACTCTAGATATGAGCGTCAAATGTTTTCAGAGTGGAGAAGCCTAGTGTTTACTTCAACTAACATGTTCATCTGAGAGATGAATAACCTAGGTCGAAAAGATGCTGTTATTTGTACCAGGATTGTGATGACACAAATTTCTGCCTCTTCATGTGGCTTTCATTGTACCATGCAATTAACAGGGCAGTTCACACAAAACTTTGAGAAAGTGACCCAGAGAAGGAACGTGTGTGCGTCAAACACAAAGAAGAAGCCAGGTGGGCTTCAAAGGGATGAGCCTGCTAGGGGGGTCTTCTCAAGTCAAGAACGTGAGAGTGCAGGGTAGTAGGAAGATTGTATTGAGACAGAAAGATGAAAGTTTAGAGAAAAGTTAAAAACAAAAGAAAAATATAGAAGTGGAAAGATGCATGCTGGCTTATGACTTTTGTTCCCTGGTACAGATGTAAGTACCATAGAATCAGAAGAACGGGACTACAATTTGGATCTGAATTTGAATTCTGAATCCACTAAATCCTACATACCATCTGAGACACTGGAAGCCATAGTAAATCAACTTCTGATCCATCAATGGGATGTTTTCGCTGAGGCCCTCCCCTCAGAGATCAGGGATTTGTGCAGAGGAAGAGTTGGAAGGATTTTAAGAGCCAGACGTGATGGATGACTCCAAAGACACAGTGTCTCCCACTTGTGAACTCACACAGACTGTGGCATCATGCTCAAGACCTGAACAGATTCAAGCCAAATGGGGTCCAGCCCTGAGATAGCAGGGGAGGGAGTAGGCATGGGGTTCCTCCTCTAACCAAGAAGCTGTTTGCAATGTTTGCCTGCTGGCAAAGGGAAAACCAGTGTTCTCCAGTAGAGTATCACTGGGTATATCAACAACACTCCAAGAAAGATCCAATGCCAAATAATAATAGTTGAATAGTTGGCCAACAAAAAGAAACTAGGGAAAGAGAAAGAGAGAGAGAGAGAGAGAGAGAGAGAGAGAGAGAAGACTGAGAAAAGAGGAATATATAATTGTATGGGTAGGGAGATGGGGAGGATCTGGGAAGAGCTGGGGGAGAAGAAAATGATCAAACTAATAAAATAAAAAGATTCTGGTATTGCTGGGTGTTGTAATAGGAGTGGCGGGGCTGCGTCCCCAGCACCCTGGCCGCCTGGCTAGCTTATGCCCTAAAATAACAACACACAAACTGTATTCTTTTAAACACTGCTTGGCCCATTATATCTAGCTCTTCTCCACTAACTCTCGCACCTGGACTAGCCCATTTCTAATAAAGTGTGTAGCACCGAGGTGCACTTGCTGGGAAGATTCTAGCCTATGTCCATCCTGGGTCAGAGCTGTTTGTCTCAGAGAGCAGAGCTATCACGTCTCCCTGGGAGAGGGGAGCATGGCGTCTCTGAGCTCACTTCCTCTTCCTCCCAGCATTCTGTTCTGTTTACTCCACCCACCTATGTTCGAACCAATAAAATGGGCCAAGGCAGTTTCTTTATTTTTTAACCAATGACCTTCCTCCGTCAGCTGGGCACTGCGTTTGTTATCCCATTTGCTTATATTCCGTCCTCCTGCAACTCCCCCTGCCCCAGTTCACTGCATTTCCTGAGTGGATTTGAACTTGGGAGATTTAAAAACTTTACTCACTTCACAAAGTCAGTTAGCAGGCAAGTTTGAATTAAGATTTCTCTCAACCATCTTCCAAAATACCCGAGTTTGTACCACATCTGTCCTGTTTCAGAACAAAGGAAAATTAATTAAATGGTATCTAGCTATCAGTCTTAGAAACATCTAACTCTTGTGCTTCATAAAACTATCAATAAAAGTAAAGAAAGGCTGCATGGATTACTGTGTTCCAAGTACCCAGGACTTAGTCCTTGATAAATATTTATGCTTTGGTGGGTTATTAATCATTCTCAACTTCCTTTTCTCCCCAGTTTCCTTCCTTATTTTCCTCCTTACCACTTACTTCCTGCCCATCTGTCACCAGGTTTCTGTGTGGCATATTTTCCCCTTTTGTTTCTTCCAGATTTCTTTTGTTTTATGTGTGTACACCAAAGGGGAAAAAAAAACCATGAGTTTGTTGGACCTTGCATTATAATGTTGTCACCAACACACCTGAATGGAGTTTGCGGTGTGGTCAATGCAAGAGGCAAACTAGTTAAAATGGTAACAACATATTAAAAATGCCATGAACAGCTGGGCGGTGGTGGCGCACGCCTTTAATCCCAGCACTCGGAAGGCAGAGGCAGGCGGATCTCTGTGAGTTCAAGGCCAGCCTGGTCTACAAGAGCTAGTTCCAGGACAGGAACCAAAAGCTACAGAGAAACCCTGTCTCAAAAAATCCAAAAAAAAAAAATGCTATGAACAGCATGCCCAGTGATTTAAGTTTTAGTTCTATTGTTTTATCCTTTGACTGTTTCATACATGCATGTGGTAAATATTATTCATGTTTACCCCTTATCCCTCTCCCGTCTTTTCCTCTTCCCCCTCTGCTATTTCCCTTCGCCATTCCCCTTTCCTTGTGAAACCCTTCTTTCCAGTAACTCCTCATCCATTTTCATGTCTTAGTGTGTGTGTATGGTGTGTGCGTGTGTGTGTGCGTGTGTGTGCATGCTGCAGAGTTTAATCAGGGTTGTTGAACAAACATGAATAGCATGGTATTTCCTAGAGCACAGGCAGCTTTTCAGTGGTTCTCTTCTCTAAAGACAGCTACATTTCCTGTACTGGAACTAGCTCTTCTAGACCAGGCTGGCCTCGAACTTACAGAGATCCGCCTGCCTCTGCCTCCCGAGTGCTGGGATTAAAGGCATGTGCCACCACAGCCTGGCTCAAGATAGGACATTCTTTCTGTCCCATTCTCCATGATGTCCCCAGAGCCCTGGTGGGAATAAAGACACAGATGACTCATTTAAGCCTGAACATTCCACCATCACTTATTTTTGGCACTTTGACCATTCATGAGTCTCTATTAACATTTGGTGATTTTGGTATGAGTAGTTTTGTTATTTTTGTGCTTTCTTGAAATTTTCTCCTTTCTCTATTTCATTACATATAAATTCAATAGCATCTGTTGTCTGTTGATTTAAAAATATCCATATTTTATCTATACTCTTACAGAATTACTTTGTCATTAGAATAAATGTTCAGAATCCATGCTTTAATTATGAAGATAAGAACTTATCAGACTTTGCTAATCCATTTTCTATAACCACCTGTAAGATTCTTTGCCTAGACTTTTACCAGGGTATAAAATAGTAGATAATGCAATTAGCCGGGCAGTGGTGGCACATGCCTTTAATCCCAGCACTCGGGAGGCAGAGGCAGGTGGATCTCTGTGAGTTTGAGGCCAGCCTGGAACAAGAGCTAGTTCCAGGATAGGAACCAAAAAGCTACAGAGAAACTCTGTCTCGAAAATTCAAAAAAAAAAAAGTAGATAATGAAATTAGTAAACATGATGGAGCTACAGGAATCATACTTGTTAGAAACAAAAGAAGTATGAGCTGTAAAATGAGTAAAACTGAATTTTCTATTGTCATTGTAGCAACCAACTTCAAAACTCATGTCAGGAATGCCACCTTCTCTTTGGAGCCTTCCAGAAGTGTCAGTTTACTCAGGGCAAAGGCCAAACCCAGCAGAGTAAGCCTGAAGGCACTTTACAATGATGTGTGCATCCCATTTCCCATGTGACTCTGCTCATGGCTTTCCCTCTCTACAGTCATACTATGGGGCTTCCTTCTATAATGGGCTTCTCTGTATACCATCTCCTCTGCCTGACTATTCTCCCAGCACATGTACTTATGCTTCAAAGGTCATATGTTCCTCACAGCCTTGCTTGAAATGCTAGACCTAACCTCCCTAGTCTTATGCTTGACTTTCCCATTTCCTTTTTCATAGCAGTGACTTGCATAGCACACCTTGCAATTTATCGATTTGTCATTTTATTGCTCCCTCCTACTAGAATACAGGCTGTAAAGTAGCAGTGGTTTGGTTAGGTCTTCTAGGCCCTATGTTGCCTGCTTACTAAATAGACTATAAATTCTGTAGTAATGAGATAAAAAGGGTTGCAAGAAGATGTTAAGGCTGATCTCAGGGATAGATTAGAAAAAAGTTTCCGTTTCATAGCTTCATAATTGAACTAGTGACTTGCTTTAGCTAACTGCCCATCACTCTATCAAAGTGCCTGAGCCTGCCAACTTGAAAGGGTTTATGATTTCAGATGTTTCAGACTAGGATCACTTGGCCTTGTTACTTTGGACTTGTGGTAGGACAGTGCATCATGGTAGAGGAGGCCCATGCTACCAGAAAACAAAGAGAGCAACAGGAAGGGCCTGAGTATCAGGATCCCCTATCTATTCATCACTTGTGTCACCAATGTCCCCTTTTCTCCTACATCTTATTGGTTCTACCACCTCTGAATAATGTCCTTGAGGTTCATCCAAGACCAAAGTAGAACATGGATGTTCATGGAACCCATATCAAGCACTCTGACTATGACTAAAGGACAATCTCAGTAAAGTTGATATGAATGTTTGGTGTTTTAGTGAATCTATGGGAAGTTTAAATAGGATGAGGGCATTGGGATACGGGTTTCACTATAGACTAGAACACCTTTGATAGAAAAATAACTAATTGGAGTCTTGTGAACAGTCAATCCCTGCTACAGACATGACTCAATAAATCATGTCTAGGTAAGATATAGCCATAACAGTTCTAAATGGTCATTTTAAATGGCACATATGAACAATTAAAGTCATAGCATCCACAAGTACTGCAGAGACAACCTGAAGGATAGGACAAAGGTGTAGACGGTCCTACAGCTGTTCAGTCCCAAAGAAACACACAGTAGCCTATGTCCATCCTGGGTCGGAGCTTCATCCCGGGAGTGGGGCATGGCGTCTCTCTCAGGCGTCTGCTCCCGAGAGGAGAGCTGTCGAGACTGACCTCACTTCCTCTTCCTCCCAGCATTTTGTTCTGTTTACTCCACCCACAGGGCCAAGCAGTTTCTTTATTGCTTAACCAATGAAATCAACAGATTGATATATGACACTCCCACATCACTTGAGCTCACAGAGATCCATCTGCCTCTGCTTCCTGAGTGCTGGAGTTAAAGATATGTGCTAATACTGCCCAGTCCAAGAGGAGTTTTGGTGATGATGTAGGGATTATGGCATACCAGAAACCAGAGACCTTGTACCAGACCAATGATTCATTGCAATGAACATTTGTAAGGAAAGCTGATTGAACAAAAGGTTTATTGTGTGACACACCTCAACTCCCATCGGGATGAATGAATAAGACTCTAATAACACAGAAAAAAAAGTAAGAGCAACAATCAAGAAATGGGATCTCATGAAACTAAAAAGATAAGAGGGGAAAAAAAAAAACAGTAGACAGCTCAAAGAATAGGAGACAATCTTGCATGTATTCCTGTAAAAGAAGATTCCTGCCCAGACTACACCAAGAGCTAAAAAATCCTACACATTAAAAAAATAAACAATACATTTTAAAACTGAGCAATGGAACAGAGTGGAAATTTCCCAGAAGAATGAAAATGGCTCAGAAATACTTGAAAAGATGTTGAACATCTACAGCCACTAGGAAATGCAAATTAAAAGTAATGTGAGATTATATCTCATGTCTTCAGAAGGGTCATCATCAGGAAAACAAATGAAAACAAGTGCTGGTTTGAATGTGGTACAAGGGGAATCCTTAAATTCTGTGGATGGGACTATACTTTAATATTTAAATCTGTCTGGAGGTTTCCTATGCAATACAGACAGAACTGCTTAGGATGTGGCTACACCAAGCCTAGGCCCAGACCCAGCAGACTTTGTACATACTCTCAAGATACTTGCACATCCATGTTCTTTGATTCTTTATTCACAATAGAGAAAAAAATGGAATCAACCTGGATGCCATTCAACAGATGAATAATAAGAAAAAATATATTGCATACATAAACAATTGAAAATTGCTCAGCAGTAAAGAAAAATCAAATTACAAAATTTGGAAGATGTATATTAATGGGAAAAAAAAATGTATACTGAAGTGGGTAACTCATGCCCAAAAAGACAAATGCAGCTCTCCCTCTCTCTCTCTAAGGAGAACCAAAATTCAAATTTTTTGTCCATTTTACTTGAGGGCAGGTGGAAATCAGGCAGGTGGAAAGAGGCCTTTGAAAAGCAACCATGCCAAGGGAGGGTCACAGTGGCTTAGAGGTCAAAGGAGAAAGGTGAGGTGGACTGTGGAGGTGGCAAAGCTTACACAGAGAGCAGCACAGTGGTGAGGGGACATAGATCTCTTATCTGTCCAAATATTTGTACTAAACAATACTGTGTTAAAATGTCTCGCTTATTGCTTAGCTGAATAGAAGGCTGGTTAAAGAGATAAAAACATGGGGGTCAAACAAGATGGAAAGTGTTTGCATTTTTAGGGGGATTATTTTGAGGGAAAAGTATGGAAGACAGCTGAGGATGGTGGTTTCAGGATGTACTGAGTTTGAGGCTTCTTTGATCCATAGCTGCCATTCTTAGAATGATGCTCAGGGAAAAGCCAGGAGGAGACCTGGAGGGCTTGCATTCTGTATGACTCTACATGACCTCTCCCTTTATACATGTGCGTATAAGGATATAACCAAGGATACAGGAAGACAGGCTTGTTATTCCAGCAAAGAGAATTGGGCAATAATAGAAGGACAGTACCTTCAGGACATAGTTCTTAGAATTCTTCAGATGAAAACAAGAGAGATAGTATAGAGATTAAATGGACTGATAAGTAGAGAAAGCCTGAATTCTCATGAAGCCAACTTAGAGTGGGCTCTTATAAAAATAAAGTTTTCAGCCGGGCGATGGTGGCGCACGCCTTTAATCCCAGCACTCGGGAGGCAGAGGTAGGCGGATCTCTGTGAGTTCGAGACCAGCCTGGTCTAGAGAGCTAGTTCCAGGACAGGCTCCAAAGCCACAGAGAAACCCTGTCTCGAAAAACCAAAAAAAAAAAAAAATAAATAAAGTTTTCAGTATTTTTGTATTAGTTCTTTGAGAATTTGTATAAAGAGTTTTGATCACTTTGACCCCTTTACCTTAACTCCTTCCATTATAGAAATAGGAGATGGGTTGAAGTCTTTCCCTGTACAGAGGAACTGCTAACTGTTGGAAGAAGAGTGATTTTCTCTAAGGGTATTGTGACCTCTAGTGAGACACCACACACCCAATCACGTGCACAAATTGCACTTGATGCTTAAAATTGACTCTTTAAAAAGGAATGTATTTCAGTGACATCAAAGGCAGCGACAAGTCCCATAGAATGAGACTAATCTGCTTCATTTAGTTGTGGAAGCAGGAACACTGGATACAGAGTTTATGAAACTCTGTGGAGAGCGGAAGTCACAGTTCAACCTGCAGAGGTTCTGTTAATTACAGATCAGGGGTAGTAGGTGCAAAGAAGGAGCCCTGCTACTCACTGTGGGCTGCCACATTGGGTTAGCGCCATGAAGTATATGGATATAAAACACCAGGTCTTGGAGAAGACTGACAAATCTTCAGGGTAGCTGGACCACAGGTGCTCATAACTGTAAGACGAATAGCTGGAAGGAGAGAAATGCATAACCCTGCCTGAACAGAATCAGGCAGGAATTCCTATATGTCAGAAGTCCAATAAGATTTTAAAAGGACAGAAATATGACATACTTAAAGTGTTTGCCTTCAGTCACAAAGGATACCCAGTCTCCTGTGACCTGACAAAGTGGGTAGAACAGTTGGAAGTAGAAACACACTCACGGTGAAATGAGAAGGAAGGGTCATTATTTTCAGATAGTATTGATTAAAGGGGAATCTAGCTAAGCTCGGAATGGAAAGAGTGCATGTAGCTTCCAAAGGGGAAAAGCAACCAACTGTCCTACCCTGCTAGGACACCTGCGAACTGTGATGGCCAGCATGGCACAATAACCCTAAGGGAGCAGTAGAGGCCCACATACCCTGGTAGTAAACAACAGCTCTCTACTTGGACTTGAGACCTGCTCAACAAGAGGAAATTGTACCTGGTTCTGGAAACCTAGCCAGCTCTCCAGGAGCAGTGAAGTCATTGATCTTGGAGGAGAACCTACAACTGTCACTTCATTAAATCAACATAATCCCACATTCCAAACATTGTCCTTGTACCCACAGACAAGTGTAGCTCTTACTTCTCATTAAGAAAACTTCTCTTTGCAATAGACAGAGACCAATACGGGAACCACAATCAATCAAAATGCAGAGATGCAGAGCCAGTTCCAATGGATACAGCTACTGAAATACAACTCTTGCTCCTAAGGTTCAGAGTTATTTCAGAATAGGGCTTAGAAAAATTGTAAGAGTCAGAAGAATGGAGTTTCCTGAAATTGTGTTTCCTAGAAATGGCATGAACACCCATGAAGACTGACCAACAGGACTGCCTCCTTAAACATGAACTAAACCAGGATAACAATAGTCAGGCTAAAGCAGAGGAGGGAAAGCCCACAATGCTTGATCCTATGTAAAGAACTACAGGCAACTTGAATATATGTGTTTAAATAGATGTAAAAAGAATTAATAAAAAGGGGACCACAAAACTGAAAGATAATAAGGGAGGCCTATAAAGGAGATTGTGAAAGAAGGAAAAGCAAAAGGAAAATGATGTAATTACATTACAATTTTTAAAAAATTAAAAATGAAAGTTATATTTTCAAATTGTAAATTCTTTCCAATTGGAATTCTACCTCTTATTTCATTAGACTTATGAGCTATCTCTTTATAGGCCAATACCAGTACTAACCAGAGAGTGAAGTGTTTCAAGAGTCAGGCAAATGAAGGGTGATTTGTAATCAGAAAACTGTCCCTTTGCAATATGGTGAAGGTGGAGGTATGTCAGAACCAACAATGCACTCTAAATCTAGGGAGAAATGGTGGTAGCAATAATGAGGCAAGAGGCAGAATGAGCTGAGGAAGGCACAGCTTTTGAAACCTGAAAGTCCACCCGCTGTGACACCTCCTTCCCAAACAGTTCCACCAGCTGAGGACTCAGCATTCAATATATGAGCCAATGGAGGCCATCCTCATTCAAACCACCAAAGAGCATACTTATGTTCTATTATATTTAATTTCTGTTCAAAGTTTTCAAGTCTGACATTATTTCCAGAAATAGTTATTTAATGTTTAATATAACTACCATAATATAAACAGAATTAGGGGGCTGGAGAGATGGCTCAGAGGTTAAGAGCACTGACTGCTCTGCCAGAGGTCCTGAGTTCATTTCCCAGAATCCACATGGTGGCTCACAACCATCTGTAATGATATCTGGCACTGTCTCTTGGAAAGTGTATATATACTAAATAAACAACAAAAACAAAGAACCCAGGTTTAATTCTCAGTACCCATGTGGAAGCTCACGGCTGTCTGTAACTCCACTTCCAGGGAATCTGATACTCTCACATGGACATACATGCAGGCAAAACACTAATGTACATAAAATGCAAGCAAATAAATAAATTTAATATATATATATATATATATAGAATTATATTGCCCAATAAAGTTCTTCAGACCCAGTGAGGCTTGATCTGGGTCATCAAGTAGAGAAAGTAGAAGAGATTTTGATACTTTGTGACACTAGACTGAGCTATCTGAACTGTGGAAGCAGAATGCCATCTTCCTCTGCCTTTATCTCCCTTTATTTGGTGGCATTTATATCAAGATACTAGAAGAGGAAAGATTCTGGCCAAGCAGGGGAATAACAAAACACTGAGTAGTTCATATGCTGGCATACCTGTACGAACACAATAATACAGTGACTTCTATTGCTCTGCATATTTGGAGGGTACATTTCTATGCCTTGAAAACATGAAACACAACTAACCTTGAAGTTTCTGAGAGAAAAAAAATCCCACCCCATTAATATCTGTACATATATAGCAACTGCGATGAGAAAGGTTAGAGAATTTTGTTATGAAAATCCAACCCATGTTGCTTGTAAGTTTATGTTTAATTTTAATGCTTTAGATCATTTCAATTCATCCTGTGTTCATATTAATAATTAGGTATCTCAGTTGCTGCCACTTATAATTTGATTGGTTGAGAATTTCAAGCAAGGATATAGTGTGTTTTGAACAGGTACATCCTTGCTCTGTTCTCCCCAATTTTTCCCATGCCCATCCACCATATTTTCTTCCCATGCATTTTCAAATGCATGTGAGTCCACTTACTGCAGCCAATTTGTGCATGGGAGTAAGGCTGTCCCCAGGAATGCAACCAATCCATTAGGGGCCACATCTGAAGAAGACTGGCAATGATTGCAAGTTATAAAGGGTTTTCCTGCAGTATTAGTCTACAAAACACAGAGACAGTGTCAGCAGCCCAAACGAGGCACAGGAAATGCGGAGGGATGTTCTTGGATGTTGTGCGATTGCTAGTGCTGTTTTTGGTCTCAGATATTTGGACATGCCCTCATTTTCTTGTGTTTAGCAAAATAACCAGCTTATAATATTACTTCAGATAAAAATCTAACAGGAGCATGATTCAATAAACGGCAACTCACACCAAAGACCCAGTAATTGTTAGTATCCCAAGAACATATAGGTTTTAAAGAGAGAGAGAAAATCGGTAACTCAGAGTAATTAATTATAAATTACAGAGATTATCGGCTATTTTTCCCAGAATCCTCTTTCTGGTTCCCACTGATCATTTAAACAGTAAGTATTTCATGTACTTTATTTCTAGCATTACAGTGGAAAGCCGTCTGGAGAAAATATTTGTCTCGCTAACCATGCATAGTTTCCTGGTGTTTACACTCTCTAGTTCTTGCTTTTCAGCGTTTTGCTGCCCGCCCACGCCAGCACTTTGCGCCCTACACTGGATTCTTCTAGTGAATTTCTGAACTGTTAGGATGTGGAAGCTATCAAAGCCCCGACATGCATATCCACATTCATTAACAATTGCCTTGATGCTACAGACAGCAGTTCACACCAGGGGGAAATCCTTCAACCGCAAAACTCAATAGCTAGCCACCTCTGCTAAACGTGGGGCATATTATAAACAGGCCTCCAAACTGAAGTAGAAATACTGTCATTACACACAATTTGAAGAAATAACCTGTCAGGATCTTCATCTCGTGGACAAATGAATTTAGCAGGTTGTGGTGGCTCACACGGATAGGGCACACTGACCAGATGGAAGGGGAAGAATGGAAACGAATTGACAACAGGCATAGCAAACACAAGGACAATTTCCGTGGGGTCGGAGAGAACAAAACGATAGGTTAGTTAAGCTGTAAACTTTGGTGGCTATCTAGAGAAGGGTAAGAGAGAGAGGAGGAGGAGTTAAGTTACACATTTCATGTTAGAATTCAGAAGATTGGACAGGCAGTGGGGATCCCTGAGCAGCTGTACTGAGGGTAGGACTTCTGATGTACAAATTGCATCAAAGGATGGCTGTTCCTTTCACCTTGTGTGCATAATTTTAGACAAAGCATACAGCTCTCCTTCTGGGGACCCTTCTTTTCATGTGATTGACAGCGTTACTTAGATGAGGAACAGAGCCTCACTGAAGGAATGCAGCACCGACATCTTTATAGCTTTATAATCCTCTGGACAATTTAGAATACCATGTTTCCACAAGGGCCAGGGATTCAACTCCGAACCCATTTTGGCCAAAAACCATGCGCTATAATAGATTAAATATTTTAATTTAAAAAAATCTAGGAAATACACATGTTTTACAAGGAAGAAATAGCCTCTCCGTAATGTCCTCTGCCTTCACCCATCTCTCTTGTCTTAAGGGAGGGAGTCAGGATCATCTCTCCTCCTTTTGTGTGGTATTTCAAGCTCTAAGGAGATTATGTTACTAGGGAGACAAGAGATGGGGTCCAATGTCAATAGAGGCTCAGTTAGCCAATTTCTGAGAAACCACTTAAGGAGTGTGAGTGTGTCTCCTTTACAATAATCACTGGAGATTGCCGGAAGATGCCTGGTGTTTGAGTCCTCGGAGAGTACAGCAGGTCCAACAGTGACTTCTGCCAGCACTTCTGTGTGTTCTGGAGAAGGAATCAGACAAGGCGTAAAGGAGACGGGGCAGTGGTCAGATTTTAACTTCTGTTTCTGCAGGGTTTCAGGTGGTTGCATATACGTGGGGAAATGAGGACACAATGTCTCCATACTCTGTGATTTATTGAGTCAATGTCACAAGCTCTAAATGGGAAGGGGTTCTCTGCGGGAACAGCTGTGACAGTATGCCTTGGTGTGACTTTTCACCAGTGGAATGAATGTCAAGAACTGTTCTCAGTAGAAGCAATGGTATGGCATGACTAAAAAAAAATTATCAAATTCCTATTACACAGCAAAGATTTTATAACTTGGATTAGAGTTTTAAATGCTCTTGGTACATTTTCTTTGAGGGTATATTAACATATATAAGTCCCCAGTGGTTCTCTAACAATTACACCTTTATCTGCTTGGAGAAACAAGTAATCTTTTGGAGTTTTTTTTTTTAGGGGGATGGGTAAATAAACTGTGGTACATCCATAAACCGGGATATTATTGTGATATCAAGAATATGGTGATACAAAGAAACAAAGCCTCAAGCCATAAAGATATGCTTTATACTCAGAAGTAAAAGAAGGCAGTCAGCAAAGGCAACATGTGGTGTGTTTCCAACTATACAGCGTTGTGGAGAAGACAGAAGTGTGAGCACAGTAAAGAGATCAGTGGTTGCCAAGTATTGGCGGGGAGAAGAGGAAGAATAAACAGGCAGCAGACTTTTAGGACAGTATAAACTGGGCTGTGGGATACTGTGGTGGTGGTTTAATGCCATGGAAGATCTGTCCAAATGGAGAGGATTTACACCAAGATTGTGCACTGATATAAACTGCGATATTGGTATGTCAATGAAGGCTCATCAGATGTAACAACTGTACCATTAGGGCCAGATAGTGGGGAAAATATCAGCGGTGCGGGGATAGAAGATGTATCTGATGTCTTTGTTCTTTCACCTCCATTTTTACTATAAATCAAAAATTATCCTAAAAGGAAAGGCTTTTGTATACGAGTTTGGGTTCAGTGTGACAAGTTAATCTAGGGGAGGCAAGATCAGGACAGTGGTAGAAAAGACGTGGGCAAAGTTGGGTGAAGTTTTAGAAATAGAATATATATTCTATTGAACATCGACAATGACTGTTTCTGCCTGAACAGACCATGGATTTCCAGTGCTGTTTCTGGCACCTAGTCCAGTGCCATCCACTGGTTTTTCTTGTTTGCAGAAGTAGTAGGAAAGGTGATAACAATGATACGCTAGTGCTTAATCTGGAAGCCGACATCAGAGCAATCTTATAAATTAATTAAGGACTTGAATTGACATTTGGATCCTCCAGACTTGAGTTAGAATTTTTATATATGAAAGCTTTTCTATATGTGAAAAGCTTCTCATCCATATAATGCCATTCTGGGACCAGTTGTCAGACAGGGACAGATTTCTGGTAGATTTGAGCCCAATTGTGGAGCTCCACTGTCGAGTCAAGACCAGTGAGCTGACATTTTCATAAAGAAACGTCCACTCAGAATGGCAAAGACTGTCAATCCAAGCACAGTGGACAGTGTGTATGACTACAAGGGACAGGCTATTCTACGTCTGAGGCCAGTCTGGGCTACCTAGCAACTCTCTCTCAGAACCAGTGAGCATTCTCCCAGCATTTCTTATCTGACCGCATTAGCCTCAGTCAGGAAACTGGAACGATGGTTCCCCACCAGGCAATTTAACAGCTTTATAATTTTATAATTGGAGCAGCTTTATAAAAATATATTTTGTATATTCCATGGGAAGCCATTGCTGGACAACACAAGAATGGGATTAGTGGTTAGAATAATTTTTTTTTTTTTTACTATGTCAGAATGAATGAAATCACTGAAGGGCTCATTCTCTCTGCTGCTGGTTCATTAAGACTTTGCGTCAGAACACACTTTCATGTGCTTGTTTTTGTTATTCTGGTTGTTCTCTGCTCACTCCTTCAGTCCTCTCTTTACTGCCCTTCTACGCTCATTTTCTCCCCAACTTTTTGTACAGAAGTGAAGTCCTGATAAGGATAGCACCCCACTCTAACTCCTCACGAGATAAAGTGTGTATCTTTTGAGCACCTGTCACTCTGTACACCATTGCCAAGTGCCCGCTCTGGGATGGTACATTTCAGCCTCATAGTTATCTTTGCTGGCAGGGCACTGAAGACTTCTAAGCAACTAAACCAACCAATGGATCTTCCCTAGCGTCTGAAGTCACACCCAGGGAGGAATTTAGGAAACAGATTTCCTGGAAAACATCTCCAGGATTTATAGTATTATAGGAAGAGGAGTACCGCTTCACCTTTGTTATAACTGAAAACTAGTTTTACATATTTTATAAACAGAACTCTCAAATAACTAATGTGTTCATGTAACTCACTCAGCTCAGACAAACCTGTGTTTTTTGTTTTTTGTTTTTTTTTATATCATGGTCCTCAGTGATCTCTCTCCACTGCAAAGGGAGACATTAATTGCCTGGATTTTAGAAGCTTGTGACATTTCCCAGGCCAGAGGGGGTATGTTCCATCTAAAGGAATTTAAAAAATTAACAACAGGATAGCCAAAATGGAATTCATAAAATTGTCAACAAAATGTCTTCCACATAAATATTTTGCAATAATATGCTCTGATTTGAAATTTGCAAACTACTCATTGATATAGCCCTAGATTATACAGCAAAGTATTACCTTGAAGAAAATAAATTCTGGATATCTGGAATGATTCATAAACTGGCTTCTACTCCTTACTATGTGGATCGTGACACAGAATTCATAGTCATGAAGTCAGGATCCCTTCATATACAAATGTTAGTCGTGAGTATCTTCCCAGCACCCTTGTGTCTCTGAAGAATAGGAGAGACTTGGCCTACAAGCAATTCTCCTTCTGGTCTAACAGTGCATTGATTTTCCCATCACTGTGTCTCAGGCTTGCACTGTTTCTCTGTCTCTCCTTCTCTCTTCGTGGCTGTGTTCCCGCAGCAGGAGCTGTACCGCAATCGAAGTGCCTTTGTCTGAGCGTGTACTTCATTCCTGACTTTAATAAGGTCTATATTAGTGAGACTTCTGTGACTATAATATATACCTGAGATAACATAATAAGAAAATATTTGTCTTGGCTCAGAGTTGAGTTTTCAGGCCATGTATTGTGGCCCTGGAGGTTTTCCATGACGTTGTTTGGTTTGTCGGAGATAACATGCCATGGAGAAGCCTGCTTATCTCACAGCGAGGTACAGAGAAAATGTAAGGACCAGCATGGGCCCTGTTACCCACCTTCCTCTCAACAGCCCCACTTCTAAATGCTCTAGCACTTCCTGGGAACCCTATGGCTTTGAACCAAGCTTTTAGCACGTGGGCCTTTGGGAGACACATCCAAACCAGAGTAATGCGATGTATCAATTAATTTTCCATGGATTGCACCTTTGGCATTGCATCAGAAAGCTACTGCCAAACTTGAGCTCATCTGTATTTCCTTCTATGTTATCTTGTTTTGTAAATTTGAGCTCTGTATTTAGCACATTGATCTATTTTGAGTTATGTCTGCAGAGAACACTGCAGTTTATCTCTGTTTTCTCTTTAATTTTTATATATTCATGTCAAGTTGTTCCAGCATCATTTTCTGGAAAAAAAAAACCTACCTTTTGTTTTGCTTCTTCTCTTTTGTGTATTTAAATCATGATGCTGTGACTTATATTCTTATATCTCCATCTTCAACACAAACAGGAGACTTAGGAATTGATGAAATAAAATTGATAGAATTATATGCTCATAGGTACTGTTTCAATATTTCACAATAAACCTTGTATATATTGAATATAAAAATAAATTTCACAGAGAAATATATTATTCCAGAATCACGTTGCTTATATCATTACATTTCTATTTTTAAGCTAAAAACAATAAAAGCCATTCTTCCAAAAATGCTACTGCTGATTTTTTTGGCTGCCTTTTGCCTAGCTGTTCTTTTTCTCATTCCGCTCTGATTCCTTACTGGATGCTGTGGTGCCCAGAGCTGTAGCACAGCAGGGTCAGGGGAAGCATATCAGAAGGAAAGCACTTAGGATCCAAGGGAGATGTCTTCCTATTGCTCGTCGATGTCCTGGGTTTCTGCTGGGAAACTGACTGTGGGCAGGTGAAGCTCTTGACCTGAAGTAATTCTGATCTCTGTCAGGCTTTGTGCCTTCTGGGAGTCGGCCAGGCTTTGGGGTAATTACAACTCATGGTACATGTGGGAAGGGGCTGATGCTGTCAAACCATCTCCCATTAGAGACTAGGGCACGAGCAGAGGATTCCCACCATTTAGTTAATTTTAGGAAATTATTCACGAAACTGTTCTATAGCCTGTGCCTTAC
Organism: Microtus oregoni; assembly: GCF_018167655.1. Taxonomy (NCBI): domain Eukaryota; kingdom Metazoa; phylum Chordata; class Mammalia; order Rodentia; family Cricetidae; genus Microtus; species Microtus oregoni. Next base: position 24,767,271 of record NW_024543077.1, read on the forward strand.
CACAAGGCACTGTTCCAAGATGAGACTTAACACTAAGGAGACATTGTGGGGAGTAAAATAAGATTCAGCAGGATAAGCCAAGGAGGAACAAAGAAAAGAAGCCATCGACATCGAGTGAGGAAGATGAGCCAAGCCCAAGATGTCAGAGGGCAAGCTTCGGTAAATCAGCACTAAAAGAAAATTACACACAAGGAAGAGTTCAGATAACTGCAGAAACTCTCAAAAATGCTAAACTTACATAAAAGTAAGTAACGTGTATAAACTGAACTCCAGCCCTACCTGGGGTTTCTCTAAAATCAGGGAGAAGACACTAAGTATTCATCTGAAACTTAGACTCAGTCGGAAGCCGGAGAACTAGAGACAGGATGTTATCTTAGCGTACAGATGTGGCACCATTGGGACTAGCATGTTTATACATGGGATCCTACTTTTTAAAACTATGAAGAGAAAAATCAAAATTACACAAATTTTGCTTTTCAAGAAAATGAAACCAACCTGTTACATGCAAGCTCTCAGTACAGAGTTAGTTAGCCCTGAAATTCTACTATTGACCAAATCCATGATTGCTTCATAGGTTTTACATTGGAAATTTTCCAATTTTTTTTTTTTTTTTTTTTTTTGGCTACGACTTTCTAGCAAATTTCAAATGAAGTCAGGAGAAGATTGCTGCCAAACTGCGACCTTAGTATGTAAGGGAAGTTGGCTGATGGTGTCTGTGACTACACACGCTGCTTTTCTCTTTCTCGTTCTCCTTTGCTGTTTCTCGTGAGGAAGATTGCATTTTGAATGCAACACTTCAGAATGGGTGCGACTGAGTTGCAACAAGGGCACCATTTTCAAGCCTTTTAGTCATTGTGTTCTGTGGGTGAGAGAACTAGAAGGCCTTGCGGGGGCAGGAAGGTGAGGCACAAACAGTCACAGGGAGAAGTGGAAGATGACCTCGTTTTCCCAGGTGGCTGGCCTGCTTCTCTGTTCTGGCCCCGTTTTTCCTAACAGAAAAATGCTCGGCAGCATGACTTAAGGATGCCCCTGATTCTCTGCTTCTTCAGGCTCAAACTCCCACCTGACTTCCTGCAATGATCAGGTCAGTCAGGGTGCTATCCAAACATTGGACCTGGCCCTACTCTTTTTAAAAATTGTTTTAAAATATTTTTGAGATTTATAATATAATTGCATCATTTTCCTCATCCTTTTCCTTCCTTCATCCTTCTCCCCTCCCATGTACCCTTCCACCTTGTCTTCTTTCAAATTTACAATGTGTTTTCTTTAACTGATGTTGCAAACACACATATGTGTATACTATGTGTGTCTGTGTGTATGCATGAATATATGTGTGTTTGTAAAGGCATAAATACAACCTGCTCAGTCCATATGTTTCTTGCATGTAAACTGTAGCTCAATATTTACTAAATACATGCCAAATTTTCTTTTTTCTAATTCCAGAGTTACCAGACCTATTAACTAGTCTTTGTCTTCCCTTCTCAGAACAAATCTCTCAGCTTCTATCCCAAACTAGACCATCTGGGTCTCTGTTCCTTGTGAGACCTTGAGAGGGTCTCTGTCCCCTAGGACAGAAGTCTCAGGCTTCTCCTGTCAGTCAGTCTAAACAGCCCCAGCTAGGTTCTTATCCATTCACCTCTACTCAAAAAAAAAAAAAAAATCCATCTATCCATCTTTTTGTTGGGGGTGGTGGGGTGAAACTCATGTTTCCCATGTGCTTGGCAAGTGCTCTACTCCCAAGATACATCCTGGCCTGGCACTCTGAGTTTAGCTTGTTCCTTGATTCTAGGGTCACACTCCAGTGGTGTGGGAAGTCCTTCTGCATATGTGTTGCTTTTATTGGTTAACGAATAAATCTGTTTTGGTCAGTTGCTTTGCAGAATAAAGCTAAACGGGAAAAATCAACTGAATGCTGGGAGGAAGAAGGAGGAGTCAGTGAGAAGCCATGTAGCCACCCGAAGGAGACACACACCTCTGCCGGAGCCCACCGAAACTTTGCCAATAGACCAAGATCTCATGGTGATGCACAGACTAATGGAGATGGGTTAATTTAAGATAAAAGAGCTAGCTAGCAATACACTTAAGCTATTGACCAAGCACTGCTTAAAATAATGTAGTTTCTGTGTGATTATTTTGGGTCTGAGCGACCTGTAACGAACAAGCACCCTCCAGTCCAGTCACCAATGGACTCTGAAAACAGCATGTCTGAGGTGCAGAGATTCTAGAAGCCATGTTAAGATGCCTTGTTGGATGTGTCTACCATGAAGACTATCTTGGTTTGTTCCACAACACTTTCTCTTAGGGAGGAGGACAGGTTTAATTGTTCGGCCTTCAGTAGTCTTCCTTAAGCAGATAGGGTGGGCATGGACAAGTCAGAGCAGCTCAGAAAGTATCCCTTACTTCCTTCTTTCTTGTCATTCACATCACCCTGTGAATAAGTTCTTCCTCTTTATAAGTGGAGCAAATGCTGTCTCTCCTCTCACAACAGCATCCCTGACTTTCATCCTGATGACTCTGTCTTCCTGTTTTTACTCCTGAACCCAACCAACAACCTTCACAAGGAGCTAGAGGGATGAAAGTACCATTTATTTATTTATTGATTGATTGATTGATTTGCTCAAGGCTTTGATCCCTTTGAAACAAAATATAAAATTGCTGGAGTGAGAGGCTGTCTGTGATCAGAGCCTTTTGTCTGCCTGGGTAGGCTTCTACAATACTCTACACTGAATTCATTCACATCCCCTCATCTCCTGAACTCAACATACCCTCAAAACCCAAGTTCCTTCTGCTTCAAGGCTTTAACATATTTTCCCAGAGCAAAGGTATTTAAAATGTCTGCTGTTAGAAATAGTTGAAAGGTCACTATGGCTAGTCTAATTTTGTGTTACATATACAGAGTTGAACGTATTACTCCTGTTTCAAGACCAGAAAGATGGTAATTGGAGGAATGAATACTTAAGATGCATAAGAATTCAGGTTTCTTCTGCTAAATCTCAAAAGGAAAGAACATTCTCTCAGAAAGTCCTATTGAATTCCTAGTTGGACACTAAAAGGTAAGGCTAATGCTTTAAAATGGGATGAAGCGATAGCTCAGCCATGCCTTATAACAATGAATGTTAATGCTTTGTTTTTTAATATTTTTCAGAATATTAAATTTAATATTTCAGAATATTTCATTTAATTCCATATAGCATACCTCCCTTCCTATATTAAATAAAACATGTAACCAGCATAGTTTAAACAGCCCATCCCCACCCTATCTCTCTCTAGTTAACCCTTGGAAAAGAGTTGTACATTTTTATTTTTATTTTTTATTGTTTTTATTGAGCTATATATTTTTTTTCTGCTCCCCTTCCTTCCTCTCGCCTCTCCTACCATCTCCCATGATTCCCATGCTCCCAATTTACTCAGGAGATCTTGTCTTTTTCTGCTTCCCATGTAGATTAGATCCATGTATGCCTCTCTTAGGGTCCTCATTGTTGCCTTGGTTCTCTGGGATTGTGAATTGTAGACTGGTTTTTCTTTGCTTTATGTCTAAAAGTCACTTATGAGTGAATACTTAGCATATTTTTTTCTTTCTGGATCTGGATTACATCACTCAGTATGATGTTTTCTAGATCCATCCATTTGCCGCAAATTTCAATGCATCATTATTTTTTCCACTGTGTATTACTCCATTGTGTAAACATACCATACCTTCTTTATTCATTCTGGGGTTGAATGGCATTTAGGTTGTTTCCAGGTTCTAGCTGTGACAAATAATGCTGCTATGAACATCGTTGAGCAGCCATGTTCCATCAAGGCATCTTGAGGACTTGTAAGTTTGGGAGCCCATTTGCATTCTGGCTTTCATCCCTGCTCTCCCCCTTTGCTTTCCAGCTTCAGCTACACCAAATCCTTGCTATCTTTCCAACATGGTGGCATGCTCCTATCTCAAATCTTTTAATCTTGGCAGTCTCCAGTATGAAGAAGACCACCTTTCTATGAAATATTCACGCAATTCACTTTTTCATTTTATATGGGCTCTTTCACTCAAATGTCTGTTTTTGTCCCATTCCCCCTAAAACGGGCCATAACACCCCCAAAAGCAACTCTTCTCTGCACACAGTGGAGAAAAGAAGTGAATCAAAAGGCTAAATTGGAGCTAGTGAGGTTTATAGTCAATGAAGTTATTGGCATGTGAGCTTAAGGGTCTGAGTTCAGAACCCCCCCTAGCACCCATGTAAAAAGCCAGGTGAGGCAGCACACGGTTATAAGGCAGCGCTTGGGAGCAGCAGAGAGATTCAGATCCTGGAGTCTCTCTGGCTATTTAGTGTAGCTGAAACTCTGAGCTTGGGTTTCAGTAAGAGAGTCTTACTGATAAAGATAAAGTAGATAAAGATACCAGCGTTGACCCGTACATGAACACACACACACACACACACAAATACAAACACATACACACACATGAAAAAATGCAAATTTAATTTAAAGTCTCCAACTGAAATTCTGGATTATGTCAGCATCTCGTTTTATAAACTAGGGTAAGTGTTCTAATGAGATAATCAAAAGAGTAAGGCTTGAAGGATATAAATAAAGTGGTAAAGGAAGAGAAAGTGTAGAACTTACATCTCAATGCTATTTTCCTTATCTCCTAGATAAGCTGTTATTCATATCCCGATCATTTGAGAAGTTAATATAAAAAAAACTTTAATTTTGATTGGCATCATGAATTTCACCATGGGTACATTAAAGTTTGAACTGCAGGGGCTGGTTCTAGTGTACAGTCCAAACCAAAGATCTATGTTATATCTCATTTAACAACTGTGAATACCAGCTTCACAGACGAGTCACCATTGCGTTGAGTGCTTGTAAAATAACGAGAATGGATTCATACATGTGCTCAGTAGTAAGCACAAGCAAGCTGTGTTGGCGAGTTTCTTGTCACCATAACTGACACCCATTAACTTGTAGGAAAAAAAAAGTTTATTTTGACTCAAAATTTCAGAGTTTAGTCCATTATGGCTTAGCCCTGCTGTCTTATCAAATATCATGTTGGAACAATATTGTTCACTTCATATTACTTCAAAAGTAAAGAGAAAGAAAGAAACAAGAGAGGCCAAGGTCCTGACATTCTACCCCAAGGTATTCTGTTATGGTCTTAAGTTTCTCCCAGGAAGCCTTATTTCCTAAGAGTTGCTTCACCTCTTAATACTGCCGCACATGGAAAACCAAGTCTTTACCATGCAGGATTTGGGGACATTGCTTAATCAAACTGTAACAAAAACAATCACAATAACAAAGCAATCAAAACAAAAACAGTAACAAAAATAATCTTTCTGAAAAGCTACCAATAGGAAGACTATTTCATGCCCGGAAGGAAGAGGAGGGTAGTGCGCCGCTTCCGCTCTTGACTGTCAACTTGTTAAGATGAAGAACCATCAAGGAAACTTCTCTGTGTACATATTTGTAAAGTATTATTTATCTACACTAGGTTAATTGAGATAAAAAAGACCTACCCCAAATGTAGAAAAGCTGTCCCATGGGTCAGGATTCCAGACTTTATACAAGAGAGAAACTAAGATGAGCACTTAAGTCTCTGCTTCATGACTAAGGATGCAATGCACCTATCTCCTGTTCCTGTCTCTGCTTCCTGCCTTCTGCTTCCATCTCTGCTTCCCATCTTTACTTCCCATCTCCACTTTCCATCTCTGGTTTTCATCTTCTGTTCCTTTCTCTGATTTCTGTCTCCTGTTCCTGTATCCTGTTCCTGTCTCTGATTCCTGTCTCTTGTTCCTGTCTCCTGTCCCTGTCTCTGGTTCCCACCTCCTGTTCCTGTCTCTGGTTCCCATCTCCTGTTCCTGTATCCTGTTCCTGTCTCTGATTCCTGTCTCCTGTTCCTGTATCCTGTCCCTGTCTCTGGTTCCCAACTCCTGTTCCTGTCTCTGGTTCCCATCTCCTGTTCCTGTATCCTGTTCCTGTCTCTGATTCCTGTCTCCTGTTCCTGTATCCTGTCCCTGTCTCTGGTTCCCACCTCCTGTCCCTGTCTCTGGTTGCCATCTCCTGTTCCCATCTCTGGTTCCTGTCTCCTGTCCCTGTCTCTGGTTCCCACCTCCTATTCCTGTATCCTGTCCCTGTCTCTGGTTCCCACCTCCTGTCCCTGTCTCTGGTTGCCATCTCCTGTTCCCATCTCTGGTTCCTGTCTCCTGTTCCTGTATCCTGTTCCTGTCTCTGATTCCTGTCTCCTGTTCCTGTATCCTGTCCCTGTCTCTGGTTCCCACCTCCTGTTCCTGTCTCTGGTTGCCATCTCCTGTTCCCATCTCTGGTTCCTGTCTCCCTGGCTCCATCGCCACAACAGACTGGCTCCTCAAGCTGTGAGCTAAAACAAATCTGTTTATTCTCACGTTGCTTTTGTCAGGCACTCTGTTACAGCAAGGAGAACAGTAATGAACCAAATAGTGTTTGTACAGAGAACATTTTTAGGAAGAGTAGAATCTAAATAGTAAAAAAAAGGGGGGGGGAGATTAGATGTACAACACAAAACTTATAATAACTTTTCTCTGCTTGATGGATATAGTTGAGCAGGAATGATGAGGAAGCTGACAGGAGCCGCCAAAGAAGTTGATGATGTTCTCAACCTGAAAAGCTCTGCAGGTCCTATACTGCTGAGACATTCCAACCGATGTGAGTTAGTTCCATCCGAGTTATAGTTACATCCAAGCAGCAAACAGCTTCTGAGGAAGCGAGCAGAGAAGTGAGTTACCCATAAGGTGAAGGTGTGATGATGACTCAGCCAAAGACAAGTGAATGAAGCTCGTTAGCAAAACACAGTTGCATTGAAACACTGAAAGCAGAGAGCTTCTTCCCAGACCATAACTCAGAACCCACCCCTAGTGCTCCACTTCCTCGAGCAAGGTGCCACTTCATAATGGGTCCTCAGCCTTCCCAAACACCAGCACAAGCTGGGGACCATCTGTTCATATACATGAGCCTGTGGGGAACATTTCACGTTTAAATCAACACAGAGTGCATGATTCTTTTCATTGCCCCCACGAGAGAAAGTCAAGACAGACATGAAGGGTACTATGAATGACCATTCCCATTATATCACAGTGCTATTCTTGGTGTGTTGTGTTCAGACATCTGCTTTCCTCACTGCACCGTTCAGAGAGATGCTCAGACAGGCTACTTTCCAGGTGCACAGCTCCTCAGTCATGGAGCTGGAGAACCTTGAGTCTTTGGGTCCTTGTTCACAGCCCTCTCACACACTGCACACTCATATCTAGAGAAATTGTGGAGGTTGAAAAGACAGGAAACCCATCAAGGGAAAACAAGGAAGGACTTGAATCTGTGCACCTTCATTTGAAGGAACACAAACCCCTGGATCTTTTGAGAATTAGCCAATGCCTTTTATCCACTACATTTTGTCAAGATTCTTCAAGCATCTTAGAATGCCCTCAGAGAGCAAGCCAATTGGTAGGAGGTAGGAGAACTAAGGTCTCTGCTCCTTTTCAAACTGAGGACCATGGATATACATAGTAATTTCCTTCCATGGATGCTTGGTCCTACCTTAGTACTAAGGCCAAGTACTGTGCTCTTTCTTTTAAATGAACCATATCATTTCATTCTCTAAATTACAGGTTCTGTAATGAATGATAAAACTCAACAATATCACATGATACACACAGGAACTGCCACTGCTCCACAACATCTGATGTGCACATCTGCCTTAATTTTTTTCTTCTAGAAATGAGGGCACATCGCACCTACTCATTTTCTTGCATTCTGATGTCAAGACAGACCTGTGAATTATTAGGGAAACATGTTATATAACACTTCGAGAGGCCAGTGCGACAGGGTCTGAAACACTCCTGGCTTGTATGTATCTGTTTTACTTGGTTTCATCTTTGTGGGGTGATTTCTATTTTGATTGTTTTAAGGTTTTTGAGAAACAGTTTTTCTTAAATATCTTCAATTCACGCAAAGAGCCTGGAATCATGTCTGAAATGAGACATCTTGTCTGGGGAACGGGGACTGATGTCTGACTTGCTCCCAGTGACCCTCAGATGTTTACCCCGTGATCTTACCTCTTAACTGTCTGCTCGGTCACAGCATTCGATCAGAGTCGGAGCTCTCATTTCCTCGTCCTTGTACGTTGTGTTCAGGCTGTCAGGAAGTGCTGCTAAAACACTAGAGAGAGCTCTCTGATGACCAAAATAATCCTGCTACCTAAAATAACATCCTCTCTGCCACCCCCTGCCACAATGCAGCATCACTGAGGACAGGGAAATGGGGAGAGAGTGGGATGGGGCCAAGCTCTATAGGAAAGAGCTATAAAAGAAGGTTTTGAATATGCTTATTTACGGCTAACCTTACCTGTCACCAGCCTCGGATTGGACATGTCATTTGGATAACGTAATAACTAGTTACCAGCCCACTCCAAATACCAGTCCTTGGGAAGGCATAGTTTTGGTGTTATTTCTTTCTCTATGTCGTTCAGTGTGTGCATAAGCTTTTAAAATGAAAGTGACAACTTGGTGGTTCACTGCTAAACTTCTCTATGTCCACATCATCTCTGGCTCTTCCTGGAAGCCCCTGGATACCACTTCTCAGTACCCGGCAGGTGGAGGACGCTGATGGCTCTGACATTCAGAGGCTAATTAGCATGGGAGAACAGCGGTAACCCTGCCTTTTGTACGTAGTCCCTGCGCAGAATTTGCTCCAGAAATTTATCCATAGCAATGTTACAGGCTGTTCTTTTTTATCCTGAGAGGTGAAAACAAAACAGGAACTAAAAATGGAGTGTTCGGAGCCATCTGGATCTGATGCAGTGCCGACAAGAAGGGCTGGCAACTTTTCTAATCCTTGCCGTGCAGGGAGAGGCACTAAGGGCTCGTTAAGCACGCTCGATGCAAGTGGATGGAGATACAGACAAAAGGCTGTGCGGCAATTTCTTTGTCAAAGAGCCTTCGCCTAAAAACGCCGGGGATGTCCCTCTAAGTGAATCTGCATCATCCTCTACTCTATCACAGTAGAGCTCCATGTGTGTCTAACAGGAGCTCTGGAAGAATTCCTTATAGACGTTTACATGCGAAACTTTCTGCTATGAAAAACAATACCTACTAGGACAGGCAAAAGCCCACTAATCTGCCTAGGCTTCTGTAGTCAACTTGATGTTGCGGGGGCAAATCAGAATTTGAAAGTATATAACGTCGGTTTAAGTCTTAGATTGATGTGTGCCCTTGACCAACAAGTCTTTACTCCATTTGAGCCTCAGGTAACTTATCTGCAAAACGAGTATAACACTACTAATGCTCAACCGACTTAACCAACAAAATCTGTAGTGTGAAAGTGTCCTGGTCTAACAGCATTAAGTTGATCTCTACTGTTTGAAATAGAAACATTTTACTTTTTTAATTGTAAGTTTATTCTTTTTCAGAAAATACACGAACATCTTAGGCAGTTTCTGTTGCCAAAGAATTGACTATTACTGCCCCCTGATCGTTTTCCTATGAAGTATCTCTTGTGCATACAGTCCTCATTTACACTGATGGCATTCGTACTATACAAGTTGTTTGTAAAGTTGAGGTTTATTTAACGTTATGTGAAAGAATGTAAGCTATTATTATTCTCACCGCAGAAAAGGAAGGAACTGATTTAAGATTGAAGAAACCACGAATACAAGCAGCATATGGCGTTTCCTCACTGTGTCAAAGTGAATTATTCATAGCGTTTGTCAGAAATATCCAGTGCTACTGAGTTATTCTGGAACAGAGAGTACAAATTCTGAGGCAGTGATTGCTCCCTGTTCAATTCAACTTGTTTTCTTTTCTTTCTGGGCACGAGGCAGAGCTCTCTTTCCTGGAGCCCGTTGAGTATGAGAAGAAGGGAACCATGTTCAATCCCGTCTCAGGTGGTTAGTGAGAAGTATGCCCTTGCGTGGAATCCCTCATCTGTCCATGAATGGAAGGAGCCCACGAGCCTGGGTCCTCCGAGAGGCAGACCTGCTGCCAAGCACATGCTGCTCTCAACGGGAAAGAAGAAATGTGTTTTTACTAGGCGGCTGAATTTCAGAAGTTTATATTATAGTAACAAGCTGTGCCTGGCTTAACTAACGAAACTTTCAGCACACTTCCAAGTAGCAAATACAGCCATTGTGCAATATTAATGGGAGATGGCGCCAGGACCTCAGCATATACCCAAATCTGAAAATGCTCTAACTCCTCATACAATGTCCTAGTATTTGCATAGAAGCTAGACATTGCACACCCTGTTTCTATACATTATATCATCTGTAGATGATGTGCAATACCTAATATAGTGTAGAAGCTGTATATAGTTCCTCTGCTGCACTGCTTAGAGAATCATGGGACAAAGAAAAGGTCATACATATTCAGTGCAAACCCAATTTCCTCAAATGATTTTGTTGTGCAGTTGATCAAACCCGTGGGTGTAAAACCCTTGAGTGTGGAGGACTGGCTGCATAGACGGAAACTTGGAATCAATCCAGAACTTTCTTGACTTATGGAAAAAGCCGAAAATCACCGAGCATTTTAACTTCAGCAGTAAAGAAAATGAATCTTAATTCGTGGCACAAATAAATTTCCCTCTACTCCCTTATTAAAAATTCCTAAATTGCTATTTCCAGAGATGGGGCCTGTATCTAAAATTGAGACTGAAAAATGCAAATACCTCTGTGAGGCAACGCATTTATTTTACCCTAAGGTGTGAACAATGGATATAATTTTTACAGTTAAAATTCAGGGAAAAGTGAAAAGAAGCTAAAAAACAAAAAGACTCTAAGGGGGGAAAAAGGCACAATGAAGAGAAGGAAAGGCAGCCAAATGCATGATGGCTCAGAGTTCAAATGTTTCAAAGTATGCCTGGGAATAATCAGATAAAATATGTCAACTGCGGGCACAATTACTAGTGTGATAAGATCATGAGCAGAGACGAGTTAATGTCAGAAGCTGTGGAGGCTGAGGCTTCATCTCACTTGCACCTAACAAGTTGCCTTGTCAGGGTGTCTTGTAGGAAGCTGTAGAAGGCACGACATTGTCAGGTCAGAGACAAGGCACTGTTCTCAAGGCACAGAAAACCATGAACCTCGTTCCTCTGTACCGGGTACCAAGGAGGACGATGCAGAGGAGAGCCGGTGGATGCTGCACGCAGTGAATTTCGCATCTCGGCTCAGGAAACTTGAACTTAGGAAACCTTAGCATCTTATAACAAGCTGTAACGAAACACAACGGACATTCATCCTGAAGAGAGACACCATTCTCCATTACACAGAACTTTCTGGAACTGCTATCAGTTCCAGAAAGGGTCAACTTCTCTGTTTTTCAGTCTTGCTTTTTAGATGCTCATTCTTGGAAAGATAGCTCAAGTACCAGTTTTTACAGGACATGCACAAACATAAGGGGCTTCCTGGAGTATTGTCTCCATTGCCACCAACATGTGAGGACTTCACATTTCAAATGCGGTAGTAAGGGACGCCAGTGGAAGGAAGCTGTTGGTGCAGCCTCGAAGACAGACTTAGAAATGAGCCATGAAAAAGCATACAGTTAACATCCATATTTTAGAATTAAATAGAATTGAAATTAAGTCAGGCTTCTATCAATCACTACCTATTTGACTTTGGGAAAGTGGCTTGATCTCAGTCAATTTCCGGTCTTTCATTTTTAAATAGAAATAACGCAAGTTGCAATTATTACAAGAATCATAACTGATGACAAATAAATAAAGCACACCAGAACATAGCACACACTAATGTCTCTGTACGTATTACATATTATTATCTCACTCATTGACCACGCATACTTCATAATATACATAGTTCATCTGCTTATATTATTATAAATACTCCCACCATACTCACATCCATATTTAATTGATCAGTCTACTAGTTGTATTATTTCTCAATTATTTAAATCTGTCATTTTACCTAAAAACTGTGTGTGTATGTGTGTGTGCGTGTGTGTGTGTGTATGAGTGTGTTTGTGTTCAGTATCAATTAGTTTCTCCACCTCCTGCTTAAAGGGGTTCTCACACACTGCTCAGAGAAAAAAGCCCATTGTTTCTACCTGAAAATATCTCCCTGTCAGAAGAATAAATACATTTCTTTCTGCATTCCCAGTGCCCAAGATGGCTGCCCTTGACAGCTTCATTGAGTTTACCATGGAAGACTCAGTCCCGTAGACGCGATCCAAAGGAAGAGATCTCCACCAGAAAATTCTCATCCTACTCAAATAGGATGAGCTCAGAAATCTGATTCCAATGAAATCTGATGAAAAGCTCTGCAAGGATTTATTTGAATCTCTCTTTCCTTCCATGTGGCAGCTTTAATGCTCTTCTATGCATCCTTTTGGGGGGCTCGCGAGATGTTTTCTTGACTGCTCGCACATGCATATCCATACAGGGCACACTCAAGGCCACAGGCACTTTAAAACTCTTCCACACTCTGTGATGCCCGTAATTACCAGCCACTTTGACACACTAGGCTGTCTGCTGCCCACAGACATGGGCACATGCTGTTTGCCCTCCGTGGAAATCTCTGCTCATCACTTGCCATCAAGGGTGACCCACTCCCTGGTCACAGTTTAAGGGCCGCATTTCCAGCAGACCTTCGGAAGTATTTTGAGGTGGTTTGCATGCCGTGCAAAAGCCACATTGGAGTATGTGTCTGCGTGCTCCTTCCCTACTTGGACTCTGTGAGGGTAAGGGCAATACCACATGGCTCACTCCTGCCATCTGAGGACGTGATTCAGCTTCAGAGATACGATGTGTTTGAGGGATATGCTAGCTTTCCATGATTGCAACAAATACCTGAGATAATTCAGCTTCTGGAAGGGAAGTGACTGATTGACGGACTTTTATTTTATCACCAGTGCCCTGTGATAAACAGCCAATCCTGGTAGGGCACAAGTGACCTGGCAAAACCATCCACCGTATGGCTGAAAAGCAAAGAGTGAGGGACTGGGGTCCAGCAATCCCATTGAGGGAATGCCTCAATGACCTTAAACCTCCTACTAAGTGCCACCTCTTGAAGATTCCATCACCTCCTAGTGATGCCAGTCTAGTGGTCCTGCAAGGACACATGGGAATTGAGAAAATATTTAATATTTTCAACTATAGCTGGCAGTGTACTGTATAGATTTGTTTTAAGTGTGAAGTTGAATAAATTGTTTTAATTTGTACAAGAGGACCAACTCATGATCTTTGATTAAACGTCATTTCATTTAAATTTGGGGGTGCACTTACTGAGACAAGGTCTAGTGCTATAGCTCAGGTTGTCCTGGAGTTCACTGTGGATCCCAGAGTGGCCTCGACTAGTGTCTCTCCTCCTGCCTCTGCCTTCTGAGTCCTGGGATTATAGGAATGAGCCTCTATGTCCAACCCTCAGTTCAGTTTTGCAAATTAAGGGTAATCATCATACTCATTATGAATATTCAGTAGGAAAACACATTTAAAAGCTCTTAGCCCAGAGCACCTGGCATATAACAAATGCTCAGTAAATGTTAACTATTAATCAGAAACCAATTAGAGTCCCTGCTGGCTGCAATGCAAAGCGCCGCTCAGCTTCTCTTTAGAAGCATTCGTCTCCTGGCTACTGGCATTCTGGGTGTACATGGTGCTAATGTCCACGCTCCTGTCCTCCTAGAGCTGTCCACAGCCTGGGAATGGGCAGGGGCCATCAGTGCAGGGTGACCGTTACAGAGAAAACTGCCCTCAGGTCTGCATTTTGGCCAAAATGAAGGTTTCTTGGATTGTTCTATAATCTGGTTCTTGGTCTACCTTTCCCTCTTGTCTTATCCGCTTCCGTATAATAAAGCTAGACTCTGCCTGCTCATTCCTGTCATTCCTATGGTCCTTCGCTGCCATTCCACCAGTGAACACAGGCCTGATGCCATCCTAAACTTCTGCTTTTCAGAAAACTAAAATTAATACAGGAGGACTGGAACGAGCAGAAGTGGTCTGGGGGCTGCTTACTTGTTACTCAGAAGACAAGGGGGAACATGCCCTAAGTCGGTGTGCACACACTGGTGCCGGTGCACAGTACAATCTAGCTGCTAAACATCTTTGGATTGTCTTAGCTTCAAAAAGCATCTTGGTGGAAGAAGCATCCTTGAAGGGCAGTGGTCCAGGAACCTGGAAGGTATGGGGAGTAGTCACTACAAAGAGGGCCAAGTCTATTGCTAGGATATATTGAGGAGTATAATCTACACAAAAGAACAGCAAGGAAGAAGGTGCCATAAATAAACAAACAAACAAACTAGGGAGAGCCCAAAGAACTTTCTGGTTTGTTTCAAAGATTTAGCAGAAGCTAGACTTGTGACAGGGCACAGAGAAATTCAGATGTCCATTCAAGGTGGGATGTTCTATCAAACCTAGAGTTTGCGCTGATAGAAGCTGGCACCATGAAGCACGGGACAGATACTAAGAGCAGATGTTCTTGTGTGGTTAATCTCTGTGGGTTTTAACTATAGCGGCTCGATTGACAGGCCAGTCTGTCACCTAGGTGATAGATATTGTAAAGCCCCTACAAGGGCATGTGGCGCCTGCCAATATCTTGCCTCCCCCTTAGTACTAGCCTGTCACTAGAATGAAACATTAGTGTATCTCAGGATATCCCTGACCTTACAATGGAGAAAAGGTAGTAGAGTGAAGACATCATTAAAGTTTAGCCTTGATACTGCAGGATTAATCCAAACAGCCTTTGAAAATGGGCCTTGAGGCTGAATAAGACAAAGGACAGTGAAAAGTCATCAATGCCACTACCAAGTTAGGGGAATGGTGAAGAGATAGGCTGGGTTCGGTTCTACAGCTGAGCTCACTGGTTTGAAGATGATGATGATCACGTGGTGGTACTTGCCCTCAAGAAGGCTGAAACTCAATTACAACTAAAAAAAATCTATTAGGGCAGTCAATATCAGTGGACACACGGGGGTGCAGAGGTTATTGCAGTACATCTCTAGAGTCGAAACACACATGCACCCAGTAAGGATGCTGGATCTTTCTATGGTTATAAAAAGGCAGAAGACCTTGGGACTGTGGACACAAGTCACTTGGTGTTCTTACTGCTATGGCAGAATACCAAATAGAATCAACTTAATGGAGGAAGGGTTTCTTTTGGCTCGCTCTTCAGAAGATATCACTTCATAAGGAAAAGAAAGCATGGCAGCTAGAGTAACCATGTCCTTGGCAGCAGTAACCTACAGTGAGATGGACTCACACCTTTATGGATTAAGACTCAGGGAATGGGAGTGGGCTATAACCCTCAAAGACCTGCCCTAGCACCATAGAGCTGCTGGCTAATGCCATGTCCCAAATGTTCTGTAATTCTCAAAATGACATCACCAGCTCAGAGCCAAGACTCTAGACTCAGGAACGACATTCCACACTCAAACTATAATGGGGCAGGTTCTCTACTATACTCTACAGACTATAGATTATAGTCTATGATCTATACTTCAAGTGTTCATAGTACTTTGTCCAATTATAATATCCAGTGTCCAGAAGGGATTTGCAAACTGTGGGAAGAAAATTCTTGAATGATTCTCCTGTGTTTTCTTTTCAAAGGAAAATTAACACCACTTCTTTGATGACAATACTGGAGAGAAAAGAAAGGACTCACATATTAGGAGAGCTACTAGACATGAGACCTAAATGGATATTGGTTCTAACATCTCAAAGAATCACCATATGTCACACAAAATAGAATAACACTAAGTAACAAGTTGCTGGGCCAGCTGATAGTAGCTAAACTTTGGTACCATCAATGTGGAACATAGAAATAGCATCCACAGAGACAGAGATGGAGTCTACATATGGAATCTAAACTGTAGCCTGATACTTGCCTATGCTGATCTAAACAGTGTTGCCTGTGGAGAACTAACTTCTCTACAACAGAAGCCACGTATAGCCTAAGTCTGGTTACCTTTCTTAAAAAGACCAATTGGAATTAGGTGATAGGGTAACAATCCTAGGCTTCTCCCATCACGGAGCAGTTTCAGCTTTAAGCCTCTAGGAATAGGCACATTTCTAGATATTTATTCTTCTGGTTTTTAGGGTCTCTCTCAGCATCGTGCTCTGGGTCTTACGGAATTCCTGATCCACAGGCGTGGAATATCACACACAACAGTGAAGATGTGGGAGTGGACACGTGATGATAGGATTCATTATACACCAACCATCTCACTCAGCGTCAGCCAGCGTCGTGGGTAAAAAGACATCCTAAAGGCACAGGGATGCAGCGGCTGTCAGGCAAGCCTGTGAATGGCTGGTGTGCTGTTCTGTGGGATGCAGTGTGCGTGTTGTCAAAGACCTCTAGAAGGACTTTGGCCCAAGCTGAGAGGCAATTCTCACCTGGAAATCCAGCATCAGAAGATCCAATGGCCCCACTTTCTCTGACTCCAATGCCTCATATCCCACTGGGAGATTCCGTGTTTCCCATTCCTTCAGCATTGGCCTCTGCAAAGCTGGACATCCTTGTTGGCAGATGTGGAGTATTCTTTCTAGAACTGTCTTCATTAAACTATAAGGCTGCCACCAGAGCACAGTAGTTTCTCTTTTCTATGGCCCCATAGGTAAGAGTTGACATTACACTTTCTTCCCTCCTCCCAATCCTCTCCTGCTCCCCCACCCCTGGAAAAAGAAAAGAAAAAGAAAAAAAAAGTCTTACCTGTATCAAGGCTGGGAGACTGCAGACTGAACCCTGAGCCTCTGTTCCCTCCCCCCTTACATTCTCCTCTAGTACTGGGATTGGCATGTGACTCCCTAGTACTGAGATTAAAGGTATGAGCCACTACTACCTGAAAAAAAAAAGAGTTGACATTACTGTTCCCACCTAGAGAAGTGATTAAGACCAGCAATAGAAGTCATACAATGAAGGAGGAAGGAATGTCTATAGTGGTGAATCACTTAAATTCTTCCACTACTGCTGCGAATGAAGGCATGTCCAGCCTCAGTCTGAGAAGGTCAAGAAACTTCTTATAAATGACAGTTTGGGACAGAAATTCCAAGAAGCCACTGAGACACACCAAAATAATAAATGTGGGTGAAATAATTTAGAATGGACAGCTAACAAGCCCATGGATAAGTACCAGTGAAAACCCAACTGATGTAGGAGGTCCTTCTGTATATGTGCTGCTTTTATTGGTTAATGGATAAAGAATCTGCATTGGCCTATGATAGGGCAGAGTAGAGTTAGGTGAGGGAGGGGGTCGGGTGGGGTGACACTAAACTGAAGGCTGAGAGAAAGAAGGCAGAGTCAGTGAGATGCCATGTAGCTGCCAGGGGGAGCGATGCAAGCTACCAGCTGGAATCTTGCCGGAAGGCCACAAACCTCACGGTAAAATATAAAATAATGGAAATGGGTTAATTTAAGATGTAAGAGTTAGCCAGAAATATGCTTAAACTATTGGCCAAGCAGTGATTTAAATAATATGGTTTCTGAGTGATTATTTTGTGGTCTGGGCAGCCAGGAACAAACAAGTGGCCTCCCACAACACCCAACTACCTTGATAGGGCCCGGAGTTTGCTCAATTTATCTACCCCTTCTCTGCCATCAGGAATAATAGCACAGGCAGCAAGGACAGCAACTCCCTGAATTGGGAGGGGGAAATCTACCTCTTTAGGAGATAAGAGGAACGATTTCCTAGGCACCATGGGCAACAACTCCAACTCTCTGGCTCTCTAGGAGATACTGGTAGAAGCCATAACAATGTGTTCTTTGATTCTCTTACTTTAGGGAGCAGGGTTGGTTGGCAGCATCAGCTACTTGCATTCTGGTAACAATTCACATGTCTGTTGAGATGACCCTGTCCTAGCTGCCCCAGGCAGTGAATGACCCCTCTGAAGATATTCTGCAGGTGCATGCACCCAGGACATGGTATAGTGATATTTTATTTATGTTTTTATGTCTTAATAAATAAAACTTGCCTAAAGATCAGCAGGGCAAATCTAAACCACTAGAGGTCAGGCAGTGGTGGCACACACCTTCAATCCCAGGATTTGGGAGTCACACTCCTTTAAACCCAGCACTAGAGGGAATATAAAATGAGAGGAGAGAGAGGCTTAGTCTACTTAGCCTGTGGTCACCAGCCTTGGTAGAGGTAAGACTTCTCTAGTGGCTTGGCTGCTTTGTTTTTCTAGTTTTTGGGTTGAACCCCAATATCTGACTCTGGGTTCTTATTATTTGTGCTACATCATGGGGCCCCTGTGGTGAGTGACTGGCTCGACAGTGCTCTGTGATTACAATGATAGCTCGCTGAGTTCCACACAGCCATCTGATTTATCCTAACCCACAGTCCTCATTCTTCCTCTCTCGCCTCATGTGTAGGACACACATTGTTCTGAAGCCTCTCCCCATACACCATTGCTTCCTCTCCTGCATCCTCCGTATGCACTTCTCCAATTAACCCCTGAATTATGGCATCTGTGTGGGTATCTGAGTTCAGCTGTGTATCAGGAATTCGTTACCTAATGCAAAACAACTTCTGTCATTTCTAACAGGAAATCTTAATATGGAAAAGGTGAAACTTCCACCATTCCCTTGTCCTGAGTGAGTACTTAGAAAACAGGGTGACTCTGAGGAACCAGGATTAAACTTGGAAACAGTCACAGTTTCTCTAACTAGGGCCTTGTGCTTTCCTACAAGCAAGCTGCAAATGGAATGCTCGAATAAACTGTCCTGGCTTTTGGGTGACTTACCATTTTGTTCTTGTAAACATGAATATAAAATACAGACACCCTAGAGAATGTAGAATACACCTCTTCCTATGTCAAGTATCAACTCTAAACCAACTGCATTGTTATTGCTGGGGGTGGGGATTGTCATGAACGTGAATCTTTGTGCCCCCCCCCCACTTAAGCCAGCAGCAGCAGAACCTACATTTTGCAAGGCCCTTCAGAGATGTGTCAGATCAACAGATAGGGGTCTCTGGGGAAGATAACTTGGCTTCCTGTCTCTACAACTTGCTTGCTGACAAATGGCTTAGCATCTCTGCACTTTAACCTCCTCTACTGCTGTGAGGAAGCAACATGCCCATTCTCCTCTCAGCCCATCTTTTTCTGATTCTTTCCTACATTCCTTTCATCATGGTTTAGAGGGTTCTGGTGTGTTAATGCTGTGTTTCTGTTCTTACTAGAAACCTTTGTATAAAGCACTGTAGGCTTCTACACCCTGAACCATATATTTGGGAAAGATGGACACAAGAATCAGTTTGGTTCCTCTGACCTCCAAGTTCGTGCTCCCTAGCTACTCCATATGGTCACTGTGGCCACAATCCCACAGACCCAGTAAGTGACTTCACCCCATCCTCAATCCCTTAGCCCCCTGCGTATCCATACCAGCATGCCTCAGTGATTCCATATGGCTCACTTTAAAGAATGTTCAACATCCTTATCCTCCAGAGAAATGCAGATTAAAACCTTACCCTAGCCAGAATAGCTATCATCAAAAATACCAATGATAACAAACTCTGAGTACAGAACGTTGGGAAAGGGGAAGCCTTCCATAGTACTATTGGGAGTGTAAGCTAATATAACCACCTTGAAAATCAGTCTGAAGATTTCTCAAAAACCCATAAATAATAGTGCTATATGACTAACCTATCCACTCCTGGGCATATAGCCAAAGACTCCATATAATACTACAAAGACACCTGAATATCTACATACTTATTTACATATTTATTTCTATCTTATTTTTAGTAACTAGGGAAAGGAAGCAGCCTAGATGTCCATCCTAGATGAATAGTGAAGATGTGGAATTTAGTTGACCTATGAAGAAAAATAAAATTGGCAGGTAAATGGGTCGCTCTGGAAACAATGATAATGAAAGAGGTAACCCAGACTCATTAAGGACCAGTGCCACATGTTTGGTCCCATAGGCACACCCTAGATCCAATGTTTTCATTTTGCTTGTTTACCTCGAAGTACCTGAGAAAGCCAGGAAAGTGGGGGTAGGGTCCAGGTCGGATTCCTTAAAGGAAGGAAATGGTAGAACACAGGTGTAAATGGATGGCGAAAGATAATGCTGAGCATGAAAGGGTTAATAAGGTGAAGGCCGAGGGCCTGGGGACAAGCGCGACTCAGCAGAACTGAAGGGCGTTTGAAGAAGCCAGATGGAAACCTACTATATGGTAACTCAATTTAAAAATACAAATGAAATATTGAATGAATGCTCGATAAAAATGACATGGCTAGGTGATCTTTATAAGATTCTTGGTCAGAGAGTATGCAAAGGCTATCAAAATTAGTTTAACTTTTGTTTGTCCTCTTGGTTGCCCACCAGAACTAGAGACCGTGACCCTGATATGAAAGACCCCGTGTACCACAGGTACAAGATAAAAAGAAAGTTAGCTGAGATGATGTAGTAATGAGGTGAGCCGGCCTGCTTTTCATCCCACCCAGCTCCTGCATGACTAGCTTTACACCCTAAATAACAACACACAAATTGTATTCATTTAAATACTGCCTGGCCCATTAGTTTCAGCCTCTTATTGGCTAACTCTCACATCTCGATTAACCCATTTCTAATAATGTGTGTAGCACCACGAGGTGGTGGCTTACCAGGAAAGAGTCAGCATGTCTGACCTGGTGGCTGGATCCATGGCGTCTGACCCAGAGAGGAGAGGCATGGCGATTGCCTCACTTCCCTCTTCCTCCCAGCATTCTGTTCTGTCTACTCCACCCACCTTGGCCTATCAAATGGCCAAGGCAGTTTCTTTATTAACCAATGAAATTAACACAAAACAGAAGACCCTCCCACATCAAGATGAGGCTGGAACTTCTCCTAAGGGCAGGAAGAGGCGTTGTTGGCTTCTAGGGGGAAACATATTCCAGCTGAAACACAGAGAGAAAGGCTGACAAAAGCCACCTTCTGGCTGCAGCACAACCTCTGCATTCAGGAAGTTACAGCAGCTGTAGCTACCTGGCCTAAGTTGGCACGTGATGAGCTAGACATCAATGCACATGACTGTCAATAATCACTCGTGTAGAGTGGATGGGTCATGACAGACCCTAGGAAATGGGGAATGATGGCATTTGGTTGTTTATCATGGCTGAGCACACCAGTTCCAGTAGATAGATCTAAACCCGTGGTCACACAAAGGGCCTTGGCGAAATTCAGTGTGTCACAAAACAAATGGACATAAAAAAATGCTAATTTCAGAGAATAGGGAATATGGAGGTGGGAGAAAGATAAAAGATGATGAGAGTGATCATATTCATTGTATAAACGCTTAGAATAGTTAAAGAACAAAGTTAACTAATTAAAAATATTCAGTAATTTTGTTGAATGAATATGAATGTTATTTGACTAAATATTTCTGACCGAATGCCCCACCGGACTCCAGGCCACCATCTAAGTGAATAACCAAAGTGTGGGTGACTTGCTTGTGCAGACTCTAGGCTGTGCTAGTGAAGTGTTCGAGTGCACACAGCTGCTGAGACACAATTTTTCTTCCGGTACCCTCCACTATGCCCTCCTCGTTACCTAGCAAACAAAGCCTCACTCTAGCTGATCTCTGAAGACTCTTTCAACCCGAAAACTGCCTAATTGGATCCCAAAGCTCAGACTCATCAGACCAAACACTTGTTATTACATACTTACAGGCACGGATACATGACTTAATGTGCTCTCCTCACGAACTGTGTAAGACACATCTCCCTAAAGAGCAGAGTTGGCCTCAAAGGGCTCCCCAGTTCTTCTTGTTCGTCCTAATGAAACCCAACCACAGAAGGGTGAAGAGGCTCAGGACAGGTGCCCTGAAGCAAGGCTTTTAAAATCTTTAATCTCAAGCCTCATACCAGCTCAATTATTCACTTCATCACAGACTTCTAACGTCTCTATCCGTTTCCTAAAAATAAATATGCAAGAAGTTTGTACCCCAAAATTAAACTCTGGGATTTTTGAGGTTGATTTTTAAATGAAGCCAGATGATAGCAAATTCAAGTACTGAATATAAATGTATGTGACTGTATAATTGAATCACTTAGCATGCCCCGCACTGGAAAAAAGCTCAACCGTTTCCACAAACTGTCCTCTCCTGCAAATTCTGTCTAATTTTCTGACCCTACATCTTGATGGAGCTGGCAACCTAAATTCTGATTCATTATTTTATCTTGAGTTGATCCCATAATATTACAAAAAAATAACCAACACTTTGGGAATTGTATTAAAAGCCCTTCCTCTTAGAAAATAGCAATGAATACCAACATTTATATACTCAGAAGACAGATTCCAAACCCAAATTATTCATCCAGTTCCAGCAGAGTCTTAAGATTTATGATCACAATAACAAAACCTCATATCAGAACATCAACTGCTACCTTATTGTTTCCTGCCAGGGTGTTTAATAGATTTACAAAATCCAGCAGGTTGGAGGACAAAGGCTGAATGACTTTGGATAAAGCAGAGCAACTTTATCGATTGACTTTTAATGATCAGTTACTATGCATTTGAGATATCCAAAAGAAGATTTCCTTGTGGTAATTAGCATACCCACAGCTTCCTTCTGAAGGCAAGCAAGGGAGAATATCTTGTGCATGGTCCCATGGAGGGTCCAGGAAAAATAATGACAAGACTATAGGCATCTGACGTCAGAGTCTATACCTGCAATAACTTGGGTGGTGAATTTCTCCAAAGGTTGACACGCTGAAGACTTGGTCTCCAGGGTAGTACTCTTGGAAAGTGACAGGATCTTTGGAGGTCAGGCCTGGTAGGATGTCCTTAAGCTATTGGACAGGTGCTCGACCAAGTTACCTTCATTTTTCTCTTTTTATTTCCTGCTGTGAAAGCAAATGGCTTGGCTTTGACAGGAGCATCTGTGGTGAGATGCCGCCTCATTACAGGCTCAAGGTAGAGAAGTCAACCAGTCGTGGAGTGGAGTCTCTCAAATTGTGAGCTGAAATAAACCTTTCTCCCTTCATAGGCTAATTATCACAGGCATTTTGTTTCACTGAGGCAAAGCAGGCTAATGTCACATCCTTAAAAGGGACATTTGTCCTAACCAAGTCTAAGTCTTACATGTTTGTTATTAAGCTGGGTTTGACCAGATCCTTCTACATTATCTTCTACCTTTACCAATGTGTTAACCGGGTATTACTACCTCTCACGCTGAATGTTACACTTTGACATGATAGTCTTAGTGGTGGGTTGATTTTATTTTGTTTGGCTTGAAACAAGGTCTCATTTGTGATAGCTGGCCTTGAATTCCATGACTATCCTACCATAGCCTCCTCAGAAGCTGTGACTAGGTACTCAATACCTTGTCCAGCTTAAATTTGCATCAGTAATAACAATTTAGCCTCATTGATTTGAGGAGCTTTTCTGTCTTTGATAACTATAACTCAAACTTCAGTTTGAGTCTTGGGTTCATATCTTACCCACAGTTAAGTATCATCCTTCCCCTTCATCAAGGAAACTTCTCTTTGCAACAGATGGAGACAATTGCAGAAAACAGCAACAAATCCATATGCAGAGTTGTGGAGCCCAGCTCCAGGGGCTATATCTACAAAGCGCTCTCACCCCTAAATCTCAGGGAACATTGTGGGAAAAGGGGATCAAAGATTGTGAGAGCTAAATCGCGGACTTTGCCGTGAGGTTGCATCTCCTAGAAAATATCAGAAACTACATCCTCATCATCTCACCAGCATGACCGCCTGACAGTGAGTTAAACATGAATGACACCAATAAGCATGCCAAGCTGGGTGAAGAGAAGATCACTAGGGCCCATTCCCCTCCTTAGACTCAATTGTTCTCTTCTACCCGACTCCCAAACATAATCTGATCTTACTCCTAAACTTCAGCTCCAAATCTTTACCCATCCTCAGACCAGTCATCCTCTGGAGGTATCTCCCACGCAGTGGACATGATGATGAAGCACTCTCAATCCCTAGATATCTCCCAGGAGTGGTTTCCACATTGGCTGATAAAATGACCTCTATAGAGCTGCCCAGCAACCTTGGCCACCTCGTTTGTTTTAAACCACAAATGTTATTGATAAACAATAACAAAACAAGAAACAATGATTCTTTTCTTAAAGGTTTTTTTATTTTCTATGTACGTGAGTGTTTTGCCTGCAGTTATGTGTGGGGGGGGGGGGGTGCCAGGTCCCCTGGGACTGGAGTTACAGACAGGTGTGAGCTGCTGTGTGGGTGTTGGGAATTGAACCTGGGTCCTCTGGAAGAGCAGTCAGTAGTCTCCGCTGGTGAGCCATCTTTTCAGTGTCCCCAAGTCCAAAGAATTCAATTTTAAATCTTTCCAAATGATTCCCAGCCGTCTTCCGCTAAGGTAAATTGAAAGTTTTCTACTTTTCTTAAGTTGTAATAGAGCTTAACAGCATTTTACTTACAAGCCCAGGTACAGTAGATTGTGTTATGGTTTGAACTAGCACATTCCCATGAAGTTATCTATAAAGCAGTCACGGTGTTCACAAAATAGCTTGAAGACCAGGCACAGAAACCTATCAACCTGTTTCTCTACCCTACCATTCCCACTTGCTATATTGTTCCAGAAAGAACCTTTGGAAAATAGAGATATAATCGATTTCTTTTTCTGGCAGCAGGAACTAAAGCAGAGACCACAGAGGAATGCCACTTCCTGGCTTTTGACCAGGCTCATATTCACCAACTTTTTTATATAGCTCAGGCCTGCCTAAGGAAAGTTCCACCCATAGTGGCTAACTCTCTTATCAATTAGCAATCAAGAAAATGTTCTTAGACACGTCCCCAAGGATAATTTCACGGAAACATTTCCACAACTGAGTTTCTCTTTTTCAAAGTACAACCACGATAGCCATCACAACCAGAAAATAGTGTCCAACCTTAAACTAAGGTACTTCAATTTATAGAGCATGGATCACTCATTTGTACAGGAGTGATCAATATAGAAGTGTTTTGAGATTTATTCTATTTTATGTGTTGTATAACTAAAGCCACATAGTAAAAATAAAATGTGTTTTACGGTTAAAATATGATTAATTAAAGAGAACATAAGCAAAGCATCAATTTGTGAACAACAAAAATCAAATTTTGCAGGTAATTCATGCTAAAGTGGCACAGTTTGTCCTGGGATTTTTATGGTAAGCCTCATGAAAGACATCGCTTCAAATTAGATCTGAAAGGCAGGCCTGATTTACATAAGAGGAAGAAAGGGGGATTTCAGGCCAAAGAAATAATGCGAGCAAAACACAGAGGCTGAAAACAGTCTGGTCTCTGAGTGCAACAGGAAGAGAATAAACTGGAAGGCTGAGGCAACTGAAGGTGTGCCAAATCCAAAAATCATTTCCAGTTTCTTAATATACCATAACACTTCATAGAAGCTTATGCCATGTGTCCTACTATTCATTCATTTCTGTATAAATGATGTGAAACTGGTATTGAAGAGAGGACAGTTAGAAATTAAGGCCAGGGAATCTGGCTGGAAAAGCAGGAAGCTAGTGCAGAAATGAAGTTCAGTGGGTGACTAGGCTGGCTCAGGGCAGCAGCCATGGTTTAAGAAGTGCAAAGTGTGAAGGAAATAGCATCAGGATTGTTGAGCATCTGGTTTCCATCAATAGAAAAAAAAAAAAAGAATGATACTCAATGACTACAAAATTTTCATCTTGAGTAATACGATAATAATGCTGTTTTGACAGATACAGGATTTAACTTGAATGATGAAAAATAGTCTTTTTCTTTTTAAAAAAAAAGTCAGAATTGAAGAGCCCTCTTAACTGGGTTTCTCTAGAAAACAGAGCTGAAGGCTGTGATTAAGGCAAGGACGCATTATCTGGGAGGAGGTGAAGATGAGCTAATGACGAGAGAAAGGATGCTCAGCGAGGCAGAGAGTTGTCCAGGACATGTGGACTGCTGGACCAACGGACACAGTCCTGTTTGCCAGGGCATCCACTCAGCTACAGGACCTTTCCATAGAGGATTTAAGAGTAAAAAAAAAAAAAAAAAAAAAGCTTCATATTAGGATATGTTCAGGAAGAGGAGGGCACAAAGTGGCCAGGCTTCCATTACCCAGAGATCACTCCATGGGACGCTAATCCTCCTTTTCATCTAGAGTTTGGGTTTCAGAGCCATTCAAACTGTGAAGAGATGAGGAGGCCTGGAACTCCAGGTCATTCTTAATCAGCCGACAGCAGCAGCTAGGGTGAGGATACCAGCAAACCCAGAATGGAGACAGGTGACTATGCATTGTCCTTTGGTGACTTTGTGAGGAAAGATAGGCATCAGACGAGCTTTGACACCCCTCCAAGTAATATGACAGGCAACTGAGCATATGGAATAAAAACCCAGAGGAACCTCAAAACGTTCGGAATCATAGTTTACAGTTTGGTCCACCCTGGGAGATTGAAAACACAACAGAAGGGAAAGGTAGGAGCATAGCATTGGGCATGAGGAACAAAGGGGAAAATGAGGGAAAGGGAGAAACTGGATGTGACCACATTAAAAACAAAAAGAGACCAAAGCCTTGGATCCAATACTGTGGCATGTTCAGGCTGATGTGCTCCAAAAAGTCAGAGTGCAAACACAAGGCACATTGTTTCTCACAGTTCTGGAAGCTGTGGAGTCTAAGACAAAGATCGCAGAAGGCTTGGTGTCTATGGAACCAGGCACTGATCTCTGGGGCCCAGACTCCCCATATGTGGAAGAGCTACGGCATCAACTCAGCTTTCTTTCACCTTATTCTGGGGACTATGTTCTCATGATCTAACCTCTCTAAGTTATTGCCCTCTAATACACTACCTTGTGGATTGAGACTTTAAGGTAAGAAATCAAAGTGGCAATGGAATGCAAGCATCCAAGCCACCATATTCAAAGGTGTTTTATGTGGACCCATACCCAACCCAGGAGAGTGATCAAAAGCATGGGGTTATGTAGGAAATGGAACCCACCATGGGTCAGTCATGTTATTTATTGCAATGGACTATTTTCATATAACCAAACTAGTATTGGATAAAACATTTCTTTGTGATCCCAAAGCCTATGATGATTATGGCATTAGCTTTGGGATCTATACCAAAGGTCTAGAGGTGCTCACAGTGAGGCCTGGCTAACAGGTTTAAGAAAGCTCAGAAGCCAGATCAACAACAACATCCTCTCTCCTGTCTCAAGAGGGTGGTTGCTGAGGTTGGGGGTTGCAGAGCATGTTACTGGGTGTGGTTTCTGCTGTAGGGGAGTGTTGTTATACACTATAAAGATTTGTCACTCATATTGGTTTAATAAAATGCTGATTGGACAGTATCCAGGTAGAAAGTAAAGGCGGGAAAATAGATGAAAAGAATTCTGGGAAGAGAAAAGGCAGAGAGACACAGTTGCCACCCAGACACAGAGGAAGCAGGATAAGAATGCCAACTGAGGAAAGGTATCAAGCCATGTGGCTAAACATAGATAAGAATTAATTGGTTGACTTAAATTGTAAGAGCTAATTAATAATAGACCTGAGCTAATAGGACAAACAATTTATAATTAATGTAAGCCTCTGTGTATTTCTTTGGGATTGAATGGCTGCAGTACTGGGAAGGACAGAAACTTCCATCAACAATTGACTAGAGAGGAATATAAGACAGAAGGAGACAGGTTTCAGTCAGTCTCATTCTGAGGATTTCTGCAAATAGGGTTGCTATTTTTGAACTGAGGTAGAGGTAAGAGCCAGTAACTGGTTGTTTTGCTTTTCTGGTCTTCAGGTTGAACCCCAATATCTGTCTCTGTGCTTTTATTAATCATGTTCCAGGTTTCAGTGGAAGATCAGAAACAAAGTAAATCTAGGGAATACAGGAAGATCAGAGTATGAAGGGAAAATGCAGTCCACAAGGACACCCAGTAGAGGAACTGGGAAGTCAGCTCATAGAGACAAATAAATAAATCCTTAAAATTAAAGCTTTCTTGTTATATTTACAGAATTGGGGCTGGAATTAAAGATAGGACCTGACTGGCTCTGTTCTCTGAGAAATGAGCAGGTAGAAATGTGAACTGATGTGGGAAGTCCTTCTGAATGTGTGTTGCTTTTATTGGTTAATGAATAAAGATGTTTTAGCCAGTGGCTTAGCAGAGTAAAGCCAGGCAGGAAATTTGAACAGAACAGAGAGAGAGTAGGCAGAGTTGAAAGAGACATCATGTAGCCACTGAAGGAGAAAGATGCCAGAACATTCCCAGTAAACCACAGTCTCATCATGATATATAGATTAATACAAATGGGTTAATTTAAGATGTAAGAGCTAGCTACAAATATGCCTGAGCCATTGGCCAAACAGCATTGTAATTAATATAGTTCTGTGTGATTATTTGGGTGTGAGTGGCCAGGAAACAAAAGCACAGCCTCTGTTTACAGTGAACTTTGGGATCAAACTGCCTGGGCCCCAAACCTAGCTGCACCACTATCTGGCTTTGACCATGGCGAGGAAGTGTGTGACTCCCTTCTCGAGCTCTTCGCTTAAAAACTGTCGTCATTATAGAACTCGTCCATCCCACAGGGATGCAGTGAGCAAAAGTTCATGTCAGTTGGCCTTACATTTAGCAGAGTGCCAAACACATAATAACAAAGTGGATTACAATCCATGTACTCATTATTTCTCAAAATATTTAAGACTGACTTAACAATATTTCTCACCATTTGATGCTCTTTCTGACCTGGGCATCCAAAAGTCATCCTAATCTTTACTTTTCAGCACCCGTCCTCCTACCGTGATAATCAAAGTTGTTCTGTGACTTGTCTGTAAGTACTGCAAACGCATCTACCTATTGCTCCAAGCCATTCTTCAGTCTGGAGCTCCTAAGCAGTGCCAGGTATGGGCTGCCAGCCCCAAAGAGCACACTACAGAGTAGCTGTAAAGCTGCGGATCTGCACATACAGCTTGGCATATTTTACATTCCTGTACCAATAGCATGTTTTTGTCTGACCGTCTTAGATGTCGTTTTACTGATGTCCAACTGTAAGAGAAGCGCTCTATGAACACACTCATCCATGTGCATTTTCCTCACTCAAGTATCATCATTATGAAATAAAATTTTACAATTTCTATTTTCCATGTACATTCCAGCACCTCGTGTTTCATTTGACTATCCTGTCTCTATTATTGAAGAGGACACGTTGTTCATCTTCTTCATCAATAAATACCTCCCAAGTCCCCACTCGCTTTCATGGGAACATAAAGTAAACATAATTCATTTGGTTTTATCCTGGGATGTGGACAACACAAGGAATGAATGCTCCCATCTTCCACCATGGACACTTTAGACAAAGCAGATCTGCAAAAAGTTTCACAGAGTTCTGAGTGACTATCAAGACAAACTCTATTTAAATTCCAGGGCCTGCTTGCCCATTTGTGCCTCTTTCCGATTCTATCTACAGCCCCACTTTTCAGTTCCAACCACCTTTCAGTTTCTTAAAAACAACTCCATCCCAGTCTTACTTAGGTCTCCACTGCTGTGATGAAAACCATGACTAAATGTAACTTGGGAAGGAAAGGGTTTATTTGACTTAAAAGTCTCATCATAGTCCATCACTGAGAAAAGACAAGGTAGAAAATCAAGCAGGGCAGGAACTGGAGGCAGGAACTGAAGGAGGGGCCATGGAGGAACATGTTTATGGTTTGCTTCTCATGGTTCACCCTGTTCTTTTATACCACCCAGGATCAAACGTAGAATTGGCCCCAATAGAAGGGACCCTCCTATATTAATTACTAACTAAGAAAATACTCCTGTAGACTTGCCTAGAGGCAGTATGATACAAGCGTTTCTCAGATTTCTCTTTCAGTGTGACTCCAGCTTGTGTAGGATTGACAAAGAACTAACGGAGAGGCATTGCATGTTCAATCTCTCGGAACTGAGACTGCCTTGCTGCTGCTCTGCAGTCACCGGTCACTTCACCTCGCGTTTGCCCTCTGCCCAAGGCTGACTTCCTCTCTTCCACAGGTCTCGCGATGTTTCTGCTCTTCAACTCATGTGTACTCATGTTTCCCCGCTGTGTCAGCAACACCTAACCTAACACTGAGCACTTGAGAGAAAAATCAATGGAGCACTCTTCAAAAAACAGACTGAAGGCCAAGTTCCAGAGCCTTGGGTCAAGCTGTGTTCCCCAATTCAAGTGGACTGACACTCCACGCAGGAAGCACTCCTAAAAGCGAAATGGCCTCATGCTTGAAGAACTGCCGTGACGGAGGAGTGGTTTGATTTTGCTGAATTTTTTAAGTGCAAAGAACATTGAAAGGCTTTTCCTGGACCAGCAATCGGTCCTTGTTAACCCTAATATGACAAAACCACTTCATTTTGTGTAACAGCTCCTATTTCTTGGCAAAAAAAAATGTTCATATTTTATATAAATTGCACATATATTGGTTTGATGGTGTTTTACTCAGCATGCCACATGTCTCTTATTAAACTGCTGCATAGTTCTTACAGCCTTCACTTTACATAACGGCCCATGTTCTTCCAAAGTACTTACAGAGGAAAACACCAGCAAAGCAATAATTCAGCAAATTTATACGAAAAATACAGGGTACAGAAATGAGGCAGAGATGGAAGGGAAAGCAGGGTTCCACCAATATGCAATGTGAATATATATGCTGTCATAGTTTAGTATAAATGCCTGCACATAGCTGAACTCCATATACTAAAGGTATCAACTTCTCTAGCTTATAGAAACACAGGTTAATCCATGCAATCATGTACACTCATATATTTTAATATTTCTGTTCGTATTTTAATTATTTTCTACAATATATAATCCATATAATGACAGTAAATGACATTTTTACTGGTTTGCATATTCATTGTGCTGTGATTATATTACTTCAGAGTTCACTCCTCCTTTCATAGAAAAACATCTTGCTGGAAAACAGTGCATTGTGTTATGCTGATAGCATCCTTACGTTTCCTGTGTCACATGTCCCTTGATTGCATCATTACCCCTCCCCCCCCGTGTTTGATTTAATCTTGTGTTTGTGTAAGTCTATTCTTTGATGTACCCACAATGCTGAAATCTCCTGTCAATGCATTTTTCAAACTGTAACCCTTCCTTTAAGGGATTCCTGGAATCGTAATGTTCACATTGCTTTAGCATGGAGTCCTAAGCAGGGAAAGATGAACGAGGTGACCATTCTGAAAGCAAAATGTATGTCCATGCTTTTGGAAGACATTGTCAGCAACTCTGTTTTTCAGTTTACCATGTTTTCTCAAAGCAGTTCAGTAACTAGGAAAACAGGACAAGTCAGGACCAAGCAGAACACATCAAAAGAGGGGAACACGAATTAAATAATCCCACACTAGCTCCAAATAGGGTATACTAAGGTTTTTCTTTATTAAAAGGGAAACTCATGAAACAGGAACAGGGGGCCAACATTTAGGTGTGGAGCACAGGTGGGATCATAGCTTTTTGGTACCCAATGCCATGTCTCAACTTCGTTCAGTCTCTCAAAGACCACTGGTTGAAGGAGGAGCCCCATCATCAGAGTGGCTGGGCTGCTTGTAAGTAATAAAACTGTATTGTATTGGTAGTCAGGCTCAGTCAGTAGGTTTTAGTTTCTCTTGACACAAAGATTGTGTAATTGAAGCAGCAAACACATCAGTCTACCTCACTGCAGTAAACTTTATTTTACTATGTCCTCCATAACACTATGTTGTATATAAACCTTAAGTAGGCACAAAAAGTATTAAATTTTATTTTAATAAACAAATATTATGAGTCAGTGTGTAGCTCAGGAGAAGAGTACGTAGCTGCCATATACAAGACTCTTGTTTGACTTTCATGACTACTAACATTCATTTCTTCAGAAAGATTTTAAGAGAGTCAAGTATTGCTGTATGAAAACAATAGAAACATTGCTAAATCTCAAAAGCATGCTTTGTTTTAAGAAGCCATATCAAAACAGCATATGCCCCGTTTGCACGATTCTATTAATATGTGTGTACACATTTTAGTATGTGTAAAACATGTGCACATAAATGTTTGTCCTCCTGTATCAGCTGGCTTTGCATTCATGAGTTTGAACCACTACAAATCAAAAAGTTTTCCTTTTAGAAAATTCCTTCACAGTGAACACACAAGTATTGTTCTTGTTATTCCCTCCACAGAACAGTACAATAGTTACTGACATGACATTAACAGTGTATTCAGTACTGAAGGTACTCTAGGAAGGATATAAATTGTATGTGTGACAATGCATGGATTCAATGCAAATGTAATACCACTTACAAAGGTTTTAGGTCATATGCAGAGATTAGTATCTTTTAGAGACTTGTGAATATAAAAAAGCAACTGTATGAATGTTCATGCCTGCACGTGAACACACACATACACTTACATATATTAATGCATATAATGAAAAACAAAACTAAATTGTTCTGAGAGTGTGAATGCCAAAATTGTTTTGCCCACAAAGATTATTACTTGGTTACTATCTATTGTTGTAACAAAAAATACCATGACCAAGGCAACCTGTAAAAGAAAGTATTTAATTGGTGGCTCAAGGTTCCAAAGGGATAGAGTCCTTGATCATCATTGATGGGGAGTGCCAGCAGGCAGGCAGGCAGGTATGGTACTAACATCATTATCCATAAATAGGCAGAGAGTGGAGACCTAACAGAAAATGATGTAGACTTTTGAAACATCAAAGTCCATCCATAGTTATACACCTCCTCAAACAAGGTCACGCCTCCTTAATCCTTTCCAAACAGTTCCACCAAGTGACAACCAAGCATTAAAATATGAGGGCCCATAGGGGCCACTCTCCAACACTTACCAACTCTTGACCTCCCTTGACTTGTGGCCATGTCATAAAGCAAAATGCATTTAATTCAACTTTTGAAGTTCCTGTTGTCTTTCAGTCTCAATACAGTTTAAAAATCTAAGCTCCAACACCTCTACTGGGATACAAGGCAATCTCTTATTCATAAACTCTCATAAAATCAAAAACAAGTCATGTATTTCAACATACACTGACACAGAATATATATTACAATTCCAAAGGGAGAAATTGGGTCATCGTAAGGAAATACTGGCAGAGCAAACTCCGAATCCTGTATTTCTAAGTCTGATATCAAAGGGTGGCTCTGCCCTTCCATTTTTGTCACCTGAAACACAGTTCTTTCTCGCAGGCAGGTCCTATGTTCTGTAAGCTTCTCTGGCTCTGGCATCTCCAACATCTTGGGCTCTCCAACATAATCCAGGGTGAATTTTTACAGTCTCTTAAAATATCCACTAGGGCCTCCATAGAGGGACTCTTCTCTACAAACCTT
This sequence comes from Microtus oregoni, assembly GCF_018167655.1. Classification (NCBI taxonomy): domain Eukaryota; kingdom Metazoa; phylum Chordata; class Mammalia; order Rodentia; family Cricetidae; genus Microtus; species Microtus oregoni. Next base: position 24,800,481 of record NW_024543077.1, read on the forward strand.
GCCGCAGGATCTTTCCTTGTCTGCAGAGGAAAGCTCCATAGCTGTCATAAGCCATGTCTTGGGGTGACTTCTGTAATGATCCAGTCATGACAGGTTTGTACGTCCCAGGGTAGGAACATGTGACTAGAAATGTCAGGTAGAAGGAATAGAGATATAAAAGACACACAAAGACATAGGATAGCACTGGGAGGGCAACTCAGCAAATACTAGATACTGAATTTGCCTGTGTTTAATTTTCATATGCTTGTATACCCCAATACAAAAGGGAGGAGGGAGAAAGCAAAAGATTGCTTTAACATGACACAAAGGACAACAAGAACAGTTACTTGCTCTAATACTTGAGACATCAAGCCATTATTTCCTGAGTAAAGCATTTGATGTTTGGGGCATGAATGTGCCATGAACACATCCTAGACCAAGTATCCTGTAGGCAGCCACTCCCTATGTCAAACCTCCTATTTTAAAATGAAGGAGCAGGAATAGGTTTGAATTCTCTGACCTTTGGTCAGAGTTGAGTGGATCCACCTCTATGGGTCATCTTGATGTCCAAAATACCAAGTAACCTCACCCTAGGTCAGGATTATATTTTTCTAGACAGAGTTTTTCTGTAGCTTCGCATCCAGTCCTGGTACTAGCTCTTGTAGACCAGGCTAGCCTCAAACTCACAGACATCTGCCTGCCTCTGCCTCCCAACTGCTGTTATTACAGACATGGACCACCACCCGGCCTAGGTCAGGATTTTCAACTACACCTCTTGTCAACTACTTTGAAAGAGCAAAAATAAGCTCAAACTCTCTGACCACCAGTCAGATGGAACAGGCTCCCATCTGGAGTCCTCTTGTGGGGACCTACACATAGCTCCTCTATCCCTGTATCCTCTATGTCTCCAAAGGTAGCACCACATAGCCCCTGTTGCAAAGGTTGGCTGTCTGTTTGCAATGCAACCTGCAAGCCTGCCCTGCTTGAATTATAAGTAGGAACCTTTAATTGGTTGATGCTTTCACAGGTTGTGGGAATATCCTGATGTGGTCTTTCCCTGAAGGTACCACTCCCTTTATTCCACTTTGTACCACACCTCTCTCCTAGCACAAGCCTTGGCCTCAACATTAGGTTTCCTGGTGCTCTTTTTCTCCTCAAACTATATTTTGTATTGCTTCTTGCCCTGCTTGCTCTTTTTCATTGCTGATGTCCGGAAGAAGGATTACTAGTAATAAAGTGACAAAGTCATATTAGGCTCTATTGAAATCTTTCCTGCCAAAGAAATCAATGCAATTTCTTTTCAATTTAGCATAAGGTAGATTCTTAGAGGGGTGGCAAAAAGCCGCCATATTCTTTGTCAAATATATTGCAAGAAGTTACTTTTAGCCCAGTTGCTAATACTGTTACCTTCTGAAACCCCTTGAACTGAACCTCCTTATTCCATATTGCTCTCAGAACTATTGTCTTCCAAGCTTCTATTGGGATGGCCCATTAATCCCTGGTTACAACATTTAACCGATTTCCTAGTCCAATGTCCCAAAGTCGCATAAGACAAACAATGGGCTTTATTTGGGCATGAAGTTGCTCTGTATTTTGTACTGAGTGATGACTCATAGCTAATAAAATTGTTCTCTGGCATTTGTAAAATTTGACTCAGTTTCATAATCAATCTTCAAATATATCCTTTTTCTGTGTGCTTACATTAAGACCCCTAGCCTGTCCTCCTCTTCTAATAATTATCAAAATGGAAAGATTCCAATAACCAAAGGATCTTGAGTCCTTTCTCTTCCTCTACCTGTAATGGTCTGTCCTGTCCCTTTAAGAGACAAGCCCCACCTACTCCCTCTCCCACCCCCATCTGCTGAGGTAGCTTCTCCTCTCCTCCCCCTGTTTCTCTCTCTCTCTCTCTCTACCTCTCTCTCCTTGTCCCCCTTCTCTCTCCCTCTCCCTTTCCCCTTTCCTTCCATAACCCACTAAATAAATACCCACTTTCTCTGCATGGCATGGCTATCCGTCTCTGTCTCTCACCCGACCTGCTGAGGTCTCTCACCCACCGCATGGCTCCCTGTCTGGGACCCCCTGCCCTGCCCCTAGTGGCCTGCCACTGCCGCTACTGCCCCTTGGGGCCTGCAGTGTTTTATTTTTAGCATTACACTGCCTACCTTGGGCCTCCTGAAAAATAGTATATATTCTTGCCCTCAGACAGACTACCATGAATGCTGTGTACACAGAATGAAATCATTCAACGCCATGGGAGGACTAAATAAGCCATACAAGCCAAACGAGGATCGCAGTCCTGAAACTCGTTTTTTATTCACTCTCTATCTTTTTGACACAGATGATCCCACTAAATAAAATATTATCATGGTGATAAAGTGGGAAGGGACAGAATGATATTTTATATACCTGATTTGTCACCGAAGGGCTACTATGATCAACATGCAATTGACAAGAGACTGAAAAGCAACTCAAACTGGAGTACCATCTCCACCTGTCAGTCTGGAGCTGGAAGAAACCACTCCACCTGTCGGTCTGGAGCTGGAGGAAACCACTCCACCTGTAAGTCAGTCTGGAGCTGGAGGAAACCACTCCACCTGTCAGTCTAGAGCTGGAGGAAACCACTTACTCCACCTGTCAGTCTGGAGCTGGAGAAAATGGTAAAGAGGATGTGTTAGCTATTAGCACAGACACAGTGTCCAGAACAGGGGAGATTAGTTGTTTATAATCTATTTTTGAAGGTTGCCCACCAATGGTTTATAATTACTTGGAGCATTTTTAATTTCTATTGTTGTACCTGTAACACACCAACACAAATCAAATTCACAGGCTTAAGCCAACTCACCTAACACCATACAGTTCTACTGGAAACAAAATCAGACATAGATAGGTCTTCCTGGACCAAACCAAAGAACCCCAGGGCACTGTCCCCTTCTTGTGGCTCTATGGAAAAAGGATCTCTATGCATTTGATGGATTTGAGAGGCCATCTGCATTGTAAAATGAGGGTCTAACACAGCAGCCCTCCTTCTAGGCTCTCTCTACTTTGCAACATGGAAAGCCCTTCAGGTTAAAGAATACATAATTGGATTGAGCCTTTCCGAATCATCCAGGATGCTCTCTTCCCTTTCAAGGTTCTTGGCTTATAACCAAAGCTTGGAGACTATTGAAGGTGGTGGCTGTCCCTACCACAGAACTTAGCAAGGTGCCTTTCATTAAAAGATGGTGCTCAAATGGGTATCAAGGAATGAGTAGCAGGGAGTTCGTTTCCACCAAGGTACACAGACTGACTTTCACCTCTAAGCTGAAACTTCAATAACAAAAGGGTAAGATGGATAGAATAATGACTTTCAGGAACAGAATTAGCACTGAGAAGAGAGACAAGCAGGTCACAAGGATTCACTGAACAGCTAGTCCAGCCAACTCAATGAGTTCCAGGCCAGTAAAGTATATTATCTCCAATAAAAGCCAGAGGAACAGTAACTAAAGCTGTCTTCTGGCCTTCAAAGGTGTGCACCTTGACCTCCCCACACAAGTGTATCTACACGTGTGTCCTCCTTAGGGTTGACATTGCCATGATAAAAACAACTTGGCAGGAAAGGATTTATTTTAGCTTACACATTTACATCACTGTTCATCACTGAAGGAAGTCAGGACAGGAACCTGGAGGCAGGAGCTGATGCAGAGGCTATGGAGGGTGCTGGTTAGTGACTTGCTCCTCATGGCTTTTCCAGCCTGATTTATCATGGGCACGGCCTTCCCTCATCATTACTAATTAAGAAAATGCCCTACAGGCTTGCCTATACCCTGATCCTAAGGAGAGGTTTTCTTATCCGAGATTTTCTCTCACAAATGACTTCAGCTTGTGTCAAGTTGACATAAAACTATCCAGCACACAGTCATTGCTAAATTTAGTACAAGAAATAACAGTGGGTTCCAATTTTCTTCAACTGTTGGGGGGCCATGTATTGTCACTTGATCTTTTTGGCTCTTATTACTTCAACACTTTTGACCCTCTGTTGCTTTATATCTGACTATGGAGCAGAGTCCCATTGTCATATGGTAGCATGGAGGCTAAATGAAGAAATGCAGAACACCCTACTTCACTGCTGACATTGTGCCATGTGCACAATACACACTGATTTGTGAACTGATCTTGAATCCATCTACACGTCTTATCTCTTACCATTGTCCTAGGGTTCTTGTCTCTTGGTACATAGGAAACATTCTCACTTCTGTCAACACATGTTTCCAGGTTACCTTTGAGAAAGATTTGCACCTGTATATGCTTTCATCCATGTTTTGTAAGACTCCCTACTTCGTGAAACTTTCAAAGGCACTGTTAGGCGGACAAATTTAATTAGCAGTATTTAACCAGGATTCAACATAAACACGCAGTAAACTATGCTATCCACTTGTCATGGGATTTAGATCGGCTCTGCCTTAGTTTCTCGACCTGTAAAATGGAAATGTGTGGGCTGTTGTACACAGGGATCTGTTAGGACTAATCGACAAGGGTAGTGCTGCGTTGAGAAGACCGAATGCTGTGGGGTCGTGTGATTTCACCACATGATCTGTCCAGAATATCCCAATCAGAATGAAGCATTCATTGAAAGCAAGTTCTGAACACAATTTAGCTGATGGAAGCTGTCGAGAAGTCACGCTTGTTTCTTTTTAGAGCAGCTGGCTTCTCTGAATTGCTTAGGCTGGTACAGTAGCCTTGCAATTAGGATGTGTGTGTCTGCACGCTTTATTCTTTCAAAACGCTCTCCGAGCGGATCTGCTTAGTCACTCGTTTTTTATGGTGGAAGTTGAATGCCTAGCAAAATTGCAGATTTCAACTGTTTTATGGTCTCTAAGAAAATCTCATTTACCGCAGAGTAGCTGTGAAAAGATGTGACTGACAGATGGGAGTGCGTGCATCATTATACAAGGAAAAGGAAATTGGTTCCGAGGATACCCAGAGAAGCAAGGTGATGACATTTTCCACGGCTTCCTTCCTCGCTTCCTCCATCCCTTCACATTTGCTCACAAATTCATGCTATTGTCATTTATTAGGTACCAACTTGAAGTGAATGGGATATTAACTCTTTGCTAAACAGCTCTCAAGATGTAAATAGGGAAATCTACGGAGCCAATTCAGCTTTAACAGCACTACTTGTTTCAGTGATTTTTGTTGGAGGTTTTTCACAGGTAATGGTGATGGCAGCGTGGAAATTCTCCAGTACTCGACTCAAAAGGAGCATGAAGCAGAGGGCTATACTCAGGGGATTTAGAGATTTATGTTGCATTAGTTAAGTTTTGTGGGGTCTAAATAGGATGAAATAGTGTCTAGACCAATAACCAGAAAGACAGACGTCCTTGATTCTCTCAGTAGATAGACAGATAGATAGGTAGATAGATAGATGATAGATAGATATAGATAGATATCTCTCTATATATAGATATTTATCTATAATATAGATATCTCTCTATATATAGATATTTATCTATAATATAGATATCTCTCTATATATAGATATTTATCTATAATATATATCTGTCTATATACATATTTACCTATATAGAGAGATATAGTATAAGATATAAATACCTACCTATAGAGAGATATAGAGATAAGATATAAATCTTAACATGTGGTTTATCTGTCTGTGTCCCTTTTGCTAATAGTGAATAAATAAATAAAAACTGTAAATTCACGGATTGTTGTGATTTTTTTAAAAGCCACAACTAAACTGTAAAATAAATAGGATGATTATGAACATGTATGTAGTCAGAAATAAAAAGTCCAAATGTAACCATATTCCCCAAGATAGAATTTGGTTTGGATTAGAGGCTCTACTTGGCTTTCACTGAGGTACTTCATCTTAGTAATACTATGGACTAGAGGCATGTTGTATTTATTTCGACAAATTATATGATAATGACTTTTTGGAAAAGAAAGGTCTCAACTGGTGATAATTACATGTGCAGTCAGACAAACACACCTGTGTCAACAATTATTTTGGGTTTTAGCCAACATTTCTGAGAGACTGAGTGGCTGCAACAAGGCTTCCCACCGTTGAACTGTAGGATCTGACTTTCCTCAGTTATCTTAGTAAAGGCTCTGCTGTGAAGAGACACCCTGACCACAGCAACTCTTATAGAAGACAACCTTTACCTGGGGTAGCTCGCTGACAGCTTCAGAGATTCAGTCCATTATCATCATGGCAGGGAGCATTTTGGTGTGCAGGCAGACGCTGTGCTGGCTGCATCTGGGATTGCAGGGCACAGGACATGACAGTGTGCAGACAGACACTGTGCTGGCTGCATCTTTGATTGCAGGGCACAGAACATGGTGGTGTGTGGGCAGACGCTGTTCTGGCTGTATCTTGAACTGCAGGGAACAGGAAATCAACTGACTGTTGCACTGAGTGAAACTTGAGCAAACGAGACCTCAAAGCCCACTTCCAAAGTGACACACTTCCTCCCACAAGGCCACACCTCCTAATAGTGCCACACCCTTTGGAGGCCATTTTCTTTCAAGCCACCACACTGGTCTAGGTAAGGGAACTCCTTTCCCTTTGGTTGGTACCCGTTAATGACTGCCAGAAGACAAGGATGGGATGTAGGATGCTCACTTCCCTTCACCTCTGTCTTCCTTCCTGAGATTACATGTTGATTCCATCCATTCCCTAGTGTCTCCAGACTGAAAGGTGTGAGGTAATGATGGCACTCATTCTAAAGAAACAGGCCCTTCCCTTCCCTCCTCTGGCACTGGTATAGTAAATTCTCCAGAAAACCTGCCATGCTCCACTGGGTCCCCTTATCCCTGCCTTCATTTTTACCAGAAGCACTTAATTGATTTTTTTTTTCTTGGATAGTATGTTTAAACTACTTCCTGTCAAGTCTGCATTGATAAGATTGTCCTCATCAGCTATTGTTTTGAGAATCTGGCCTAAGCAGAGACCGATTTCCTTCTTCCTAGTCCATGTAAGATTAATCATTAGAGTCTATCCCATGTAGCCCTAAAGATGTCATCAAATCCACCGTTCCCTCTTCAGACCCGTGAGTGCAGCTCTAGGTCACGTGACCCTTGGCATCACACGTCAGAGCACACACAGACGCAAACCACGGGAGTCATGAATGTCACCGCAGCAGCACATAAGCTCACTATTACTGGGTCACATCTGTTACAGCCTCTGAACCCATCTTCTTGTCTCTTCTGACCTCTGCAGTAACGCCCTGCCGAGTCAAGAACGCCCACAAAGACTCATATCTGATAGGATCACTTCAATACAGACACAGTGGGACTGTACTCGCAGTCCACAAAAGGTTCTAGGTGAAAAAGGAACTGGATAAAATAAGAAAGGAGCAGAGTTCGAATCCTATCCAATATGTTAGAGAATTCAGACTTTATCTGAAATTTCTTTTGCTGTCTTAGGAAACAAGGCTCAACCAGGGAAAGCACTGCTTTTGCATTTGGCGCTGTGGTTGATTTTTTTTTAGATTGGGAATGGGCTTCAGGGCTCGGAAAAGAACCCGGAAATCCTGAAGCCCGAGAAGTCGGTGTCTGGCCTCGCACAGCTCCCGTGGGACTTGTGACTGTGTGACGTTTTCGCCAGCCCGCCTCCTTACTCTGCCTCATCTCCCATTTCAGGTCGAGAAGGAGCTGACTCAGACAGGGTATAGGAGGAGAAAAATCATTTCAGACAAGGACACTCAAGGGACACATCACTGCAAATTCCACCAATTGAAGCCAATTCTCCCCATTGTGGAGCACTGGTGCGCCTGAGCGCCGCCCAGGCAGAGAGTCGGGATCGGCGGAGGCCAAGTACGGGCACAGCTGTGTTGGCTTGTCGGGCCTGTAAAGCGGCGACAAAGAAAAACGCTCTTCCCTCTACAGAAGAATGATCTCTGATTGCTTGGGGAACGGAGATGAAAGAACAGGCGGACGATATTTTAGGTCCCTGGCCGTTGAGGAATTATCTGGAGTGTTCTCGAAGGTTATTTTTTGGGGAAATGCTAACCTTGCAATTTAGGGTATGAAAATGCCATTGACTAGGGGAGATAGCAGAGCATAAGACCTGCTTCCGAATTTTAGTTACAGAGACAGCAGTCGCTCAGCTCCTACTGTCTCTTTCGTCTTTCTCCCCTTGCCCTGACTTTCCCAGCGCCAACACTAGAAGAAACGAAAAGAATGTATTCGTTTAACTATCAGCGTCAAAGCACATATTCAGGTTTTCTGGGACTCAACCTTATTTCTGATTGTCTTATATATTTTAAAGAGCAAAGAGGAGTTAAGAACTGTCTGAAAGTCAAGACAGAAAAAGTGGCCTAATGATCCCAGCACCCCCAACACTAACACCGTGCCTGGTCCATGCCATGGATGATTTTTACAATGGAGGCAGAAATTCTGTCTCCAGTGTGATAAACATACCCTTTAGCATGTCATCACGGGTCAGCCGTGTGCCGTGAGAATGGATCGAACACATGACCTGTTTCCAAAGGAAAGCAGTAAGGTGCCGCGACAAGACACCTGGGATTGTGTACCCCTTGCATGGATTTCTCAGATGTAAGCAGGGTCCTTAATGGTGGACTGAGTCGATCAAAGGGCAGGTTCTTCCCCACCACCCTCACCTAATATACTCAGTCCTTAGAGATGGCTTCTTTGAACCTATTCTCAAGACAGCAAAAAGCAACCTCCTTCAGTGGCCCCGAGATCCAATCCACATTATATGCTCGAGAGCTTCAGACAGGAGCTTTTCCCAGAACCATATGTTCCTGAGAGAGGCTCTGTTGAATGAGATCACAGGCTCAGGCACAACATGGCTGAGACCCCTAGTATAAAATCCAAATAAGCCCTGGAAATGGGAAGAGGGGGCTAATAACCTGGTGTTTGCCATCTGTTTCCCTGTAGCCGCAGAAAACACGCCGAAATGCCCTTGGTGGTACCTCCAACTCCTTCACAAATCTGTTATTTGTGCTACAGATTCTTATGGATGCCATTTTTTCCATTGTTCTATTGTCTGTGATTATTTTGTTTGTTCTTCTTGAGTGATTTATATAATTTGAACAGCTGTGTTCACAGAGGAATTGCCCAGCTTACCCCACTTTGTGTCAGAGAGCTATGGATTCCTTGCTGAAAGAAAAGACAGTAACTCAGGCAGAGTTTAATCTTCAAAAGCCCTGCCCCCTCCCCAAGTCTTTTTCCTCTGAAGTCTCTGGTCTAGAATCAAGAAGCACTCTTTGAAATTTCAGAGTCTATGAAACCTAGGGCTGTGATGTGCCGAGAGAAGCACAGAGCAGTAGGGTGCCTGCTCTCCTTCAAAAGCCGTAAACATTTTATAAAGACCCCTGGAGGGCTGGAGGGATATCTGTCAGGAAAAAGCTTGCCTTGAACACATGAGGACCCAAGTTCAACCTCAAGAACTCATGCTTTTAAGAAGTGGTATGTGTTTATGAGCTCAGCACTGCAGGAGTCGTGACAGACTAGATTCTGAAGGCTCGCTCACTGGCTGGCCAGCCTAACCCACTGAGCAAGTTCTAGGCCATTGAGAGGCTCTGTATCAAAATATAAAAGGTGAATTGTGCCTGAAGTACCACACTTGACGCTGTCTCTGACCACCATACACACATGCACACACATACACACCTGAATATGCAAGAACACACACGCACAAATGCTCACACGCACCACACATACACACGCACACCACACACACTTACATACACAAATGCACACACGCACCACACATATATGTGTACACCACACACACATGTACACATACATACACATATGCACCACACATACACACACACTTATATACACTCACATGCACACACTTACATACACACACATGCACACACGCTTATACACACACACACACACACACATGCACACACCCACCACACATACATGTGCACACCACACACACACACACTTTGGTGCAAACATAAGCAATCATCTTTTAGTTGTATCGTGGAATGAGAAGTACAGCGTTGTTCCTGGAACACTTCTTGAATAAGAAACTGGAGCCCACAGGGGCAAGAGTGTGTCTCTAGGTGGCACTTCTTGTCACCAACATAATTAACATGATAAAGAAGTATCCGATCCATACATTGCTGTGCATCCCCACACACACTCCAGCAAGTGTGTGAATTCAGCCTTGGGAGACGAATGTGTTTCTCCAAGGAAGTGGAGCTGCGGAGGAATCTTGAAGGACGAGAGGACGGTAAACACAGTCAAGGTTGGCGGAGCTGGGTGGCATAATCCAGATTGAGAGACAGGGACCACTATGGGAAGGACAGGCAATAAAGTCTGTTTACTATGCAAAAAGATCTCTGTGAGAAGGTAGAGGTGGAAGAGGTTGAGGAAAGAGGCGCCGGGGTCTGTCATAGTTTACCTTCTTTGACATACCAAAGGACTTGGATTTCATCATGAGGAGGACTGAATTACTGAAAAAACCTATACAGAGAGTTGCGGGTTCAAACCTGAAGTGCTGCTTAGAAATTCTGTTCACTGATTAAGCTTGACCTCCTCAAAGTGGAAAAGGCTATGACCAAGGAAATATTTTAAAAACAGAATCATGGCCTGTACAAAACAAATTTTAAAAAAGAAAACGACGTGTTTACTCTACGTAACGGCAATGGCATCTCAAGAGGAACTGTCTTTGAGTTCGAAATTCAATCTTACATGAGAACATCCGGTGCTTGTGGGAGGGGGCATGCTGTGTTCCAGACCCAGAGTTTGAAAGCCTGATCTGGGTTACTGAATTCTAAGCAGGTTTTACAGCTTGCTGTTGTTTCCCAAAAACTGATGCAGAAAAGATGCAAAAAAAAAAAAAGCATCCTTAGGGTTAGTGTGTCTAGCATAGGGATATATGTTCACTGAAACTGAAGGGCTATTTGTGTCATTATTCTAGAGAATTCTCTCTCAGAAACCCTGAGGTCAATCCCTCCCTAAGCTTTTCCTGTCCCAAATGAAGTAGTGAAGCCAGCTGCTGGCATCGATGTTGGATGGACTCTTCTGATATAAAGTCTTGAGTGTCTTGGAAGACAGTTAAAAATAGAAACAAATGAACAACGAAAGACACTGATATCAATTCAGAGTCGCACAACACACTGTCACATATTCTCAAGCAAAATCAGCACGGCTATGTTGGTGCCACAACACGCTGCCTGTGGGACCTGTCACCTGTCAGGACCCTGAGAATACAGTAGTGGCTTACCTACTGGGGAAGTACGTAGACGCCTGTCTACGTGTTTCAGCTTGTCATAGTGTTGCCTCGGTTGTTTTGTGAAAATACTCTGAATTGTGCCTTCGGGATGCTGAAAAACGACACCAAGGCATGGAAAGCGTAAATTGTGTCCTTCAACATCACACAGTAAGTAGCAAAATTCAGTATCTGTTTGAGGGATGACACAATCTTGAGTCTGTAAGCAGCTGTTTTGGAAAAACCCTGTGTAATTGTGTTGAACTAGAGTTCTGAGAACAAAGACTCTCCAAACAGGTAGATAGAAAAATCATTGACTCTAAAAGAAAAAAATGTAGCAAAATGTAGTAGCAAAAGATTGTACCTATTACCTATAACACACATATTTATATTAAAACTGTGCTGACAATTTAAGTGTCAACACTTGACAGGAAATATCCCAGGGACAGGGAAGATAGTTTAGAGTGATGTCATGACTATTCTTGACTGCCAACTTGGCTATATCTGGAATTACTTTTTTCCTTGATTGAAATATTTGAGGTGGGAAGGTCCACCTTAAATCTGGTGGATGCCTATATAATAGATATGGGAGAAGAACATATCCCCTTTGCCTGCTTGTCTGCACTCTCACTGGCAAGTTTATTCTTTCAGTTCTTAGACTCTACCTCTGCATTCCAGTGCATGCCAAATACTATCTGACACACCCAGCCTCGTGGACCAAACAAATGGGATTTTTGGATTGCTTCTGGAGATAACCATTGTTGGAATAGTTGGATCACAACCTGTAAGCCACTCTAATACATTCCACTTAGAAGGTAGATAGATGATGATGGATGGATGGATGGATGGATGGATGGACAGATGATAGATAGATAGATAGATAGATAGATAGATGATAGATAGATAGATAGATAGATAGATAGATAGATAGATAGATAGATGAAAGATAGGTAGATAGATGATAGATAGATAGATAGATAGATAGATAGATAGATAGATAGATATCGAGAAATAGATAGACAGACAGGTAGACAAATCAACAGACAGACAGACAGATTCTACCAGTTCTGTTTCTCTAGAGAACCCTAAGTAGTACAGGAAATGAGCATTGCTATGCAAGCTTGAGGACCTGCTTTCTGTTCCTAGTACACAGTAAGGAGTGTTATGTGGTTCTGTGTGCCTAAAACCCCAGCACTGTGAGGAACAGAAACAAGAGGATCGATAGTGCTTCCTGGATACCGCCTGACATTTCTTCCAAATTCAGAAGAAAGATCCTGTCTCAAAGTAATAAGTAGAGAGTGATATAGAGGGACACCTGACTTCCTCTTCTGGCCTCCACTCATGTCAGATGTGCATGTACCACACACACACACACACATACACACACACACACACACACACACACACACACACCACACTTTCCATTGAAGCCAAATGACTTAATCAGTATAGTCATGGTTTCTGTGTTCATTGTAACCTGACTTTCCCTCTGAGTACCTATAGATCTCTTTCTCCACTGAGCTACATGTTGTTCATTAGACTGTGTCCCACAGTCATATCAGATTTATTCTTCTAAAATTGACCTTATGCACTCCCCTTTGATCTTCTTAAAGTCTTCGATATAACTGATTTTCGTCAACATTGATGTCACACACACCCCAAAAGATTTCCAAAACTATTCCTCATTTAAGTGATACTGGTGTTTTTATTTTTTCTTATCCTAATTATCTACCACTATCCCTTCACTATCAAAAAGACTTAATGATGTAGAATGTCCTTCCATATGCTGTGAATATGTGTTGCTTTTATTGGTTGATGAATAAAGTTACTTTGCCCTATGGCAGAGCAGAATACAGTTAAGCCAAACTGAATATAGAGTTGAAAGAAGGCAGAGTCAAAGAGATGCCAGCAGCCACAAAAGGAACGAGATGAGAGGTAACAAGCCACAAGCCTTGTTGTAAAATATAGACTAATAGAAATGGGTTGATTGAGTTGTAAGAGCTAGTTAATAATAAGCCTGAGCTAATAGGTCAAACAGTTTGTAATTAATACTAAGAGTCTGAGTGGTTCTTTGGGAACTGGCAGGCAGGCAGGAGAGAAATGTCTGGCTACACTTTAATTCAGATCATAATTTGTAACTTTGCTAAGGACATCCTTCATAACCTATTTTCCACTAGCTAGATTGCTCTCTACAGTGATGAGTATATTTGCATCACCCAAGTCACCTGCTTCTTGGGAACCTCCTGCCCTCCTGCCTTTCTGAGATGGATCCTATTGACTATGAACTTTGACCCTGTCTGCTGTTCCTTTAACATGCATGTGTATCTTTTTGACCCTGTGATAAGAGTGAGGAGGCAGAGAATAACCGTCGTAACTGCAACACTAGAAACCAGCAGAAGACCAGATATGACCATACATCTTAGAGCCACCATCGAATATTGTTTCAGCTGTAGTTCAAACAGTATATTCCCACAGCCTATCAAGCTTATCACATATTTATATTTATAAAGTAAATTATTAAAATCTCCTCTATTATTATTGCTTATGTTTTTACATATGCTAACACTAAAGACTAATCTGATTTTATACAGTGGTTGTGTCTATTAGCTGATATTAATGATACTAAAACAATGGAAAGAATTAGTCTTTCAAACAATTTTTAGGGGGCTGGAAAAACAAGTCAATGATTAAAAGTATATATTGCTCTCATGAAAGAGCGAAACTTGGTTTTTAGCACCCACATCAGGTGGCTCACAACTACCTGTAACGCTAGATCTAGGGGTATCCAACTCTCTAGGGGTATCCGTACCATCTGGCCTTCTTGGCCACCTGCATTTATATGCACATAACCACAATCGGACACATGCATATGCACATAATTAAAATAAATAAACATTAACACTTTTTAAGGAAATATAATGGCCTACATAAGTGATCAAACGGAAATCTACTTGTAGGAATGCCCTGTCTTCATTCAAGCCCAATATTGTGTTCTTACTGTGCTCTGTAAGGTGTCTTAGACACTGTCAACACCTCATGCCGCTCCAACCAGCCGTGATAATTAGCTTTTCCATTTATGCTCATCAGCCCGAACTAAGGCTGCAGATGCCACTAACGTGCAATGACTCCTCATTTGCATATTGATAGACCTGACAACTTCAAGAGCATAGTAATATTAATCGAACCAAGAGTTTAACTTCCATCTTTCTCAGAAAGGATAGCAATTTTAGGTAAAATTAAATATCCACATCTTCTTGACCTAAAAAAAAAGTAGTGAAATAGTATTTCATATTGACAAAGTCACCTAATAGATGTATACCAACCAGAAACACATTGCTTAAAGACTTCTTAAGTTTGATGGATATTAGACGTAGAAGGGCTTGGAGGAATTCTGATGGTTGGGGCTTGACTTAGCATGGACTTTCTACTTCCTCTTTCAACACTGCTCTCGGGAACCATCACAGAGGAATTTCCATCGTCACAGTATACTAGAGCAGCTCCAGCTAGTCAGCAAAGCAGTCAGGTGAGTGTGCATCTTCAGTCTGCATAGCATGGCAGCGACCCTGAGTTTAAATTTATTCTAAAGATCTAAATATTGTAAAGACAGAGTCTTTGTCGTTAAGATTAATAACCAATATCTAAGGTGCTAAACAGCCAGGTGAATGACTGAAAACATCTTGACACCTAAATTGTTGATCTTCCATACCCCTCGGGCTTTGTAGCCTCAGATTCAGCCATCTATGAACCAAGTATTCAGAATACAATGTATCTGTATACATGTGAGACATATCTTATTCTCTAACTGATGGATCATTACAGTTATTTACACAGAATCTTATTGCATTAATTATAATACACCATTGGGAGATTATTTAAAGTATGTAGAAGGATATATGTAGGCAACATGTCAACATTATATCACTTTATGTGAACTATTTGAGCCTCTCTGGGTTTTGCCATCTACAAGAGCTCTAAAGCCATCAACCCTGGTTAAAAGCAATTATACACTGATTATGATGAGGCCTTTTTTAGATGAGATGTGGATAGGCAAGCATACCAATGATATAGCCCATTATAAGAATAATGTTGGAATTATAAAGCTTTAGCCCAGAATCTCAGCCTAGTAATAATAACAATAGCTACCAACTATTAAACAATAATGGTGATAACAGTCATGGGTATCAATTATTCAGTAAGCTGTGAGAGACAGAAGACAGCACCTCAGGGTGTCAACAAAGAATTCCTAGAGGAGACCATTTAGGAACATTTCTGGGGGATGAAAAGAGTATCAAGATTTAGGGGGGAAAAAGCTGTTCTAGGAAGAAGAAAATGTTCATGCAGAAGCATGTGCCCAGAAGGAAGTGTGTTTCCAGGAAGGAAGCGTATTTCCAAGATGTCCAACTCTTCGATCACTGAATCATAAGTCTTGGGATGATGGAAGAGTAAAAAAAAAAATCTGAATTCATAAAATAAGACAAATGCTAGGCTATAATACCGCTAGAATTTCTCAATAAAGCCATGTGGGATGTTGAGTTTTAATCATGGGAAGCAATGTTCACGCCTGTGTTTGGCTATAGAATGGTTTATCTGAGTGCTAAAAATAAAAGGGTTGGAGGATTGGCCCAGCCCAAGTTCATCAAAACCTCAGTGACCTCTAACTGGCAGACCTGAGGAGAGAGACGATGAAGTGAAGGGGAGAGGAGCTGGAAACTGGTTCAGTATGGTTGATGGTGCACACTCTACGAATAAAGAAAGATCCTGGGTCAATCCCAAGTCAACAGCTAGCTATGTGCTTTTGTCAACAGTGAGAATTAGAGCCCCCTTACTCCCAAAAGATAATTGAGAAGAAACTCATGCTAGAAAGTAAGTTCTATAAATGCGCACACTGAGTGTGAGAGGCACAGGGCACACCTAAGAGGTTTGGTAGACAAACGTTGGTAGAAGCTTTGGATATGATGTAAGAACTGGACTGGAGTCATAGTTATACACGTCAATATTCCTAGGTGAAACAATGAAAGTTAGTATGATTATCTGGGAAAAAAAATGGTATACAACTAAAAAGAGACAAAATCCCCAGGTAAAATATATGGAAAATACAAAATCATAGGGATGTATCTGGGAAGTGATACTGGAAGGAATGCTGAGTATGCACAGGTGGAAAGACAAGGGGGGAATCAAGAGGGTAGGAAATTTCAGAACAAAGGAGCGAAAGACGATTTTAAACAGCTGGAAGTGCTCAGGCTAACACCTGGAAGTGAGTACACAGCTCTGTAACAAGTTCACAGACAATGTGGAAGGAGAAACATTACTTTCCAAGAAGATGTAGAATAGAAGTCAAATTTTAATTCAAGAGTAAAGAAAAACAGACCAGGAAACGAGCTCCTCTGAGATGCTTGGTGGAGAAGGGAAGGGAGAGCACAGGCTGTTATCCAGAGGGGAGCTAGAGTCTAAGGAGAATACCTTTCACTAAGGTGGAGATAGTGGACATAGCCAGGTGCCTTTGCTGAAGCAGAGTGTTACCATGGAATGAAGAGAGTTAACGATAGAGCATCCTTTACAGAGGTGAGAGGGGAAGAGACCAGAACTTAAGAAAGACTATTGCTGAGTAGGAATGTCCCATCAACAAGAAAAAGGGGTAGAGGTAAACATAAGCATAAGGTAGAGGAACTTGAGAGAATTCCCACCACATTCCCACTGCATCTTTCTGTCTTTTGTTGGTATCCCGGGACTGAGAGTTGACAATAGAGAGAGTTGGACGAATATTACAGGCACGAAAAGGAGAGATGCTTATCCAGGTAAAGAGAAGGGCTGCCAGGACATCCAAAAGACCTGCACAGGGTGGACAGACTAAAATGATAGAGAAATTTATCTGTGCACCACGAGGGCTTCTCCGATGTTGACACTGAGAACTCAGACCGCTGCACTGTTGGGCAGGTGTCATTGGAGGACCCTGGACCACAAGAGATGCAGTAGAGCATCGTTCTATTTTCATTTCCTCTTCTTGGAACCGTCACGTGAAAGGCATGCGCAGATGATGTGACACAGGATGGGGTATCACTTATGATGATTTCTAACGTCAATCTCTCCAAGCTAACACAAGCTGAGGTAGAAAATTGATCAAGACCTTGAGAAAGCTCTGCTCCCTCCATTGTACTCCCCTGGTCCTGTGAGGCACGTGCTGCTCATACAAACATGAAGAAGGGTTAAACGATTTGTCCCCCTCTGTACCAACTGTAGCCTCTCTGCACCTGTTAACTCCTGGAAGAGAAGGTTGTACTCTAACCTAGAGCATGTCTATCCAGATTGCTCAGAGCAATGCCTGTGCAGGGAAAAGCCCATTTACACATACAGTAAGAATGAGGATATATTTGGGGGTGTCACTGCTTTTCCAACAGGTCAGATGAGAGAGGTTCTATGCAAGGAAAGAGGGAAACAGTCTCTAGTGATGGTGTCATGTGGCTCTATGACAGAGACTACAAACAAGAACCACACCCTCATCAATGAAGGCAGATTTCACTTCCTCCTTCCTTTGGCAGTGATTTATGCCTTGGAACAAATATATTCTTTTACAATAAGGCATGCAACCACAGCAAAGAATTTTAAAGGCAGTAACAAGGCTGTTTCAATGTCTATTTCTAAGCAGAGATCTCAACAAAGAAAAATGGAAGCCCTTCACTCTGTACCTCAGCCTCATAATAAAATCTTGGGTATCCTCTCAATATTCTGTGAGTGGGACCAGCTGCAAAGCATTGAAAGTCCTGATTTCAGAACTCTTGCAGGCAGGGAGGTATTTATATCTGTCTGTCTATCTATCTATCTATCTATCTATCTATCTATCTATCCATCCATCCATCTATCTATCTATCTATCATCTATCTATCCATCATCTATTAATCTATCTATATCTATCTATCATCTATCTATTAATCTATCTATCTATATCTGTATGCAATACATGTGTGAATTAAAAATGAAAATGATAGTGTTTTATTTGGGGATACCTAAGAAAACCCCTATTTCTCTTCTGAGGCTGCCTTCTCTCTTAGTTCTTGTGCTATTCAAGGGAAGCAAGTAAGAGGGCTCCCTCAGTGGTCTGTTATCATCCTGTTCAAGTACATGGATGCCCAGAAGAAAGGCTTGAACAATGCAAAGTGTGCAAGCCAATTTAGTCCCTTCTTAAATTCAGTGGAACCAACTCCATATAAAACAATATTATCACTATTCAGAGGCCGTACTATCTACCTAATTCACAACTTATTAACAAGTTTGCTACTCAAACACTCCTGCATATGTACATTAAAGAACACATAGTCTAATGTTTATTCTAAAGGTAGTAGGTGTAACAGGGCCTCAGACTTTAGTAGACCCCCAGAACTTAGAAATGGAACAAATTCTACAATAGAAATATCATTCAGGCCATAAGCCTCAGCATGCAGACAGCACACCTGTCAAAGAAACAACAAAGACCTAATCCATCAAAGTCCACAGTTCTGGGAAAGCTGCTAAATGTACTACCCTTGAGTTTTCACTTCTGTAGTTCTGCTTCTGGGTAGCTGTTCTTGCTAACTGAAGCATGTCAACCCAGGACATGATTTTTATGCTGAAAAGCTCACCCTGAGAAAGGCTCAGTGTTGCACTGGGATCCTGTACACCCAGTGTAGTCACCAGCCTGCTAATAAAGACCTTCTATTGTCTTAAATCCATGCCTGCGTAGTCTTCTCTAGTGGATACCCCACAGTTAAATGTAACTCACCCACCACTTTTATTTAGATAATCTTTAAACTGTTATGTTTGGAAAAAAAGAATGTAGATACAAAAAAAAAAAAACCCTGAACTATTTTAAGACTCAATTTCTGCTTGAGCTTCAGCATTTCTCGAGGGTATATGATTGTCAGCTGTATAAAATTGAGCAGTCTCAGTAAGCGTACCAGCTGCGACCTAGAATGAGGGAATGTGGGTGTCTGGATAACTATTTCATCGTGTTTTAATATTCCTTAAACATACCACTTCTATAAGAAAATCTATGCCACTAAGTCAGTCTTCTCTGGCTCCTGCACCTTTAAAGCCAATTAAGATGTTTGTTCAACCGTAGTTTCTAGTTGACATGGGCTTCTATTTGTATTAAAAGGGGTGATTACAAGCAACTGATCTGTGATGAGAAAATTGTATCTCTACTAACAAATAGCAAAGTACAATGACACAGTGCATCATTTGATGAAGGGTGAGATGAAAACTCCAGTACCCCATCAAAGAATTGCTTCTGGAGGTGACACACACTGTTAGTCCCAGCACTTGGAGGGCAGATGGATCTCTGAGTTAGAAGTCAACCTGGTCTATACAGAGTGAATTCCAGGATAGTCAGGGCTACATAGAGAAACCCTGTCTCAGTAGGAGGAAGAGGAGGAGGAGGAAGAAGAAAAAGAAGAAGAAGAAGAAGAAGAAGAAGAAGAAGAAGAAGAAGAAGAAGAGGAAGAAGAAGAAGAAGAAGAAGAAGAAGAAGAAGAAGAAGAAGAAGAAGAGTTGCTTCTGAATTCTGATGTAACCGAGATTTCAGGTTGTTGTAGCTGCTAGCATATATGCATACTGACCAGCAGGACGGCTAGGACAAGCTGAGATGCAGTGTGCACACAAAAAATATGGGGGATTTTTGAAGATTAGAAGGAAAAGATAAGAAGCTAATATATCTCATTATTAATAATGATAATGATTCTACATGAAAATGATTCTATTTAAACTATTGAGTTAAATGAAAACATATAATAATGTTTATTGTATTATATTAATAATATAATAATATCTAATTTATCTTATTTCCTACCCCATTTGTTTATTCATATTTAACATGACAACTTGAAGTTTAGAAATCATGTACATAGCTCTCATTTGTGGCTCACATATATTTGCTGAAGAGTGCTGCCTTGAATTCTGAGTTGACTTTATAAAAATTACAGGGGAAAGAAAATGGTAAAGGAACCAAATGGAACCCTGTAGCCAAATTCCAGATGAAAAAACTGTCTATAGCAGTGCTACCCCAGTCTGGGCCACAGACCAACACTTATCTGCTGTTGTATCTCCACTAAGACTTTCCACCAAAGATGTCACACCATTATACAAATTGTAAGGCTCAGGTGGGAGTTTTCATTGGAAATACTTAGCCAGAAAAGAAAACTTCTCCCTCAAGAAAACTGTATCTCTTTACAGACTAGCATAGAAGCATTACAGTTATAAGCAACAATTAACATGCACCCTCAAAAAAATTACAATGTCTTAAAAATAAGAACAGTGTAGAAAGGTGAACATTTTAGATCAAAAGATGTAACATCCAAATGCAGTGAGTGAATTTAGAAACCTGATTTCTGAGTGATGTGGGATTCCCCTTTGTATGCTATGAATACTATTGGCTAATAAGAAGCTGATTTGAAACTATAGCAGCGCAGAACAGGGCAAAGCAGGAATTCCAAGTAGATAGAGGAGGAAAGAAGGGTGAATCAGAGAGACGCCGTGTAGCCGCTGAGAAAGACAGACGCCAAGGACCCTTACCAGTAAACCACGAGCCTCGTGGTGAAATGCAAAATAATAGGAATAGGTTGATTTAAGATGTAAGAGTTAGCTAGAAATATGCATAAGCTAACAGGCCAGGCAGTGTTGTAATTAATATAGCTTCTGTGTGATTATTTCAGGTTTGGGCAGCCAGGAAACCGACAAGCAGCCTCAGTCTACATCTGTGGAGGGAAGGATGCCCGCAAGGTACTTGGAGATGAATGAAGAGCTGAAATGTGTACAGAGAAAGGATGCAGTGTAACTGTGGCTCCCCACTCCAGCCAACCTCAAACTCCAACTTCAAACCTCCTGCTCTTCCCGGGATGAGGTCTCCACTCAAAGACAAGGTCTCCTGGATTGTTTGTGCTTAGTCACAGAATGAGAGGAAGGGACATGGAAAGCTAATGTCATGTTGGATGGGGTCATATTTCACATTGGTCTACAAGCCTGGCTCCAAGGGTAGATATTTACAAACTCCCTACAGTAGTGACTAGGTGCTAATAACGTAGTTCCCCAAAGGGAATATCTAGATTACTTATCTCCAGATGTTCCTAAAAGGTAAATTAGCAAGAGAGGTGGTGGGCTTCCGAGCCAGGGAGTCCAGTTCTAAACTAGGAGAGCACCCCTTACCAGTCAATGAGCTTGACCGCTTTTCCAACATAAGCATTAGAGACCCTGATTTTGCCTTTTGTATTCTCCTGTCCAAGAAGAGAAGTGGTGTTTTAACCTTTTTTGGGAGGGGAGGGTTTTGAACATATAATAAAGTAGAAGAAATCACTTTATTGATGCTTTAGTATTCCATCCAATAATAGTTAAGGGATTTTTGTTAATTAAATTTGTTTTTGACATTCTCATACAAGTATAAAATGTATTCTAATTACTCTGCTTCCTACTGCAAATACTTCGCCTATGTTCAGGTTTTCGGTTTTGATTTGTGAGCCAACAGAGTTTAACCAAAGCCTTCCATATGAATTAAACAACAGAGCTTGGATATTCATTTTCATTTCCTTTCACGGTTCTGTTTACCATAATACTTAAGACCCAAACTGAACATCATGCCATGCCATTTATAAATTCAAAGGGGACCTGCTGAAGTTTTCTATTATACTTATATATACTTGTATTATTAATATACCTATATTATTATTCTTGGCTATTGCTTATGATATTGTTCACAGGAGTGGAGTAAAACTTAAAATATCCAATTGGGTCATATGTAGGTTCTCTTTCTTTAAAGAACACAGAATCTGGAGTCTGCAGATACCACCAGCAAGTGTGTGACACCATGAAGTGGCCTGGATTCCAATTGCAGAAAGTTTGGGCATTTTGAAGGTGAAAATGTATAAAAAGGAAACTGAGTTCCATTTTCATGTTTTATTTATAAACAACATTTTCCCAGGTTAAATACAGGATCCAATTGATTCAAAAATAAATAGTATTACTTTCTGCTTGGATAGTGCTCATATTGCAATAATGAAATAATAATATTTCATAATGTAAACAAGAAATGATTCCTGTTTTTATTGTTGTTGTTGCTTTAGGATGAACTGAATTCCCATTAAGTAAAAGGCATGGACTCTGAAACTAGGCAACCAAGATAACACTAGGCACCAGACAAGTTGAACTATCTTTTTCTAGGGCAAGCTCAAGGTGGGGAAAAATCTTGATTTGCATTGCCCTGGAGGAATTTAAATGAAAATGGAGGTGCTAGAGAAGGTGTGTGAAAAACTGGCAAGCTGCGGAGAAAGCAGAGCCTGCTGAAAGAAAGCAGCTCTGGAAGTAGCTCAGCAGGCTCCTAGGAGCGGTGTTATCCCTGCCCAGAGGCCACACCTCGTTAGCCACCACACTGGGGGTGCTGAGCTCTCAAACAGCTGGTAAATCAGCTGCAAGGCTGGGGTTTAGTTTCTTCTAGGTTTCTCGGCCGCTGTGTTACACAGTACACTTTTCAAGGGGTGCGAAAGTCTAAAAACGTTTTGTTCACACCTGGTAAGAACAGTTATTTATGTTAAAACATCCACAAGGAGAAATGACAATGTCACTGAAGAGCTGATGTCCTAGGATAATCTGGACTGGCTTTCTCTGGAGCTAGAGCAACAGCTCAGTAGGGAAGGCAGGCAAGCACAAACTGCTGCCTTTGTTCCCTGTGATCTGTGCTTATTAACAAACAAACAACAAAAAAACCTTCAGGCACAGCAAGGTGTGACTATAATGCCTGTGCTGAGGAGACTGTGGTAGGAGGATCCCTGAAACTCAACCATCTGGTCTAGCCTGTTCCAGAGTTCCAGGTTCAATGAGAGACCCTGGTGCAAAACCATAAAGCAGAAAAGAATTAGGGGAAGATGTCCAACACTCACCGCTGGCTTCCACACACTCCCACATACAGACATGCATGCACACAAAAACACACATACAATAGATTTTTCTAACTTTTTAAGACTATTGTTGTTAGAATAACTGTTTAACTGCATTTCTTTCATTTTGTAAATTTAAAAGTATGAGAAAATGTTGTTTAAATGTGGATGGGATTGATTTTCTTTGCAGATATTTTTCATCAGCTTGGCGAGGGTGATCCTACATGTACGCTTGGTGTGTGGATGTTCTTTCCCAGTGTATTTGCCATTGACCTATGCAAACATCACTGATTTCTAGATGATGATTTGTAACAAGATGCTTGACTAAAAATGCTTTTCATTCTCTTTGAGGACTTTTATACATAAGAGCATAACTTAATCAAATAAGAATACTTTGACATCTTCTTTCCTATTTGTATCCCATTTTCTTTTCACTTTTCTTCCTACTCTGGATTAAGACTTTAAACACTGTATTAAATAACACAAAGGACTGTCAAATGGGATTGCATGACATTATAAAGCCTCTATGTAATGTTCTGTTCCTTTAGGAGACAAGCCACGCCCACTCCCTTCCTGCTTACAGCCTTCGCCCTGGCTTCTCTCTCTGTCCCACCCCCCAGAAAGGCAGCTTCTCTCCCTCTCCCCCCTTCTCTCCCCTATCTTCCTCTTTCTCTCCCCCTCTCCCCCTTTCTGCCCTTCTTCCTTCCCTTCCATAACCACTAAAGAAATGTCCAACTCTCCTCTGTATGATGTGCCTATCTCTGTGTCTCCCACCCGCTGCTGCCCACATGGCTCGCTGGAGGACCAACCACCTTCCTGCTGAGTGGTCTCCTGCTATTTTTGAGACCCTGGCAGCTTGCAGCAAATCTGTTTCACGCTATACACCAGACTGAAGAAAAAAGCCTACACAAGGGCTGGAGAGATGGCTCAGAGGTTAAGAGCATTGCCTGCACCTCCAAAGGTCCTGAGTTCAATTCCCAGTAACCACATGGTGGCTCACAACCATCTGTAATGGGGTCTGGTGCCCTCTTCTGGCCTGCAGGCATACACACAGACAGAATATTGTATAAATAATAAATAAATAAATAAATATTTTTTTTTAAAAAAAGCCTACACAAAAGAAGAAAACTTTTACCAGCCATGCAGTTGACAGAGGATTAATATCTAAATGTTTAAGAATTCTTAATTAAAACAAAACAAACTAATTTAACCAATAAATAGGTTAATGAGCATATCATTGTCAAAAGATAAAGTACAGATAGATACTAAACATGTAAAAAAAAAAGTCAATATCCTTAACCAATAAGGGAAATACAAGCCAAAGCTATACTGAGATTAATTCTTTTCATTACACTTTATGAGACTGTCTATTGTTTTTTTAAAATGCTGAAAAAAATCTAGGGGAAAAGGAGCCTTCAGAGATAATGAGAGTCTCTATCGGTTCAGTCACTATAGAAAACCACATTTCAAAACACAGAGTCACCATATCATCCAGCTATAGAGTCAAAAGTCTGTTCTCAAAGGACTCCACATCAAGATACATAGAGAAATCTGCACTTCCACATTAATATCATAATATTTGCAATAACCAAGTTACAGAGTCAGTCTAAACCTCCGTCAACCGTCGAATGGATGCCCTGGGTTTGATTCCTTCTCTTCTACATTTGAAGCAAACTCAGTGACGTTCTTGACATCATACTTGACATTCCTTGTGCTGCAATTTTCATTCAAATAGAAAAAAAATAACTTAAGCAGAACGTATTCTCCACATATATTTTTCCTACATGCTTTTTCATTATAGATCTGCATGATATGATTACTAATAACTACAAGACAGAGCCAGTGTGAGGCTGTCTTTAAATATCCTCTGCCAATAAAATTAGTCCAAATCCTTCAACTTAACATTACACAGATTCTTAGAACATGGGCAAAAAGAACCACATTCTTACCCAAATATCACAAAAAAAAAGTCTCTCACCCTGTTGCTAGTATTTGTTTCCCTTTGAAACTGTTGGTGCTATAGAACTCCATAGTCCAGCACGACTGTCTTCCAAGCTCCTACAGGAATAGCCCATTAAGACCTGCTGATAACATTCAACCACTTCCCCGGTCCAAAGTCCCACAGTCTTCTACATTTAAAAAAAAAGAGCATGGTATATAGCCCACTATCTTACCATGATGGAAGCAACTTACAGAAGAAACAGTTTATTGGGGCTTATAGTTTCAGAGGATGAACCATGACAATCATTGTGGGTATAAAATATCAGGCAGGCATGATGCTGGAGGAGTAACTAAAAGCTTCATCCTGGTCTACAACATGAAGCAGAGAAAGCAACTGGAGATGGTGTAGGCTTTTGAGGTCTCAAAACTAATATACTTCCTCCTACAAAGCTATGCCCTCTCCTCTTTCCAAACAATTCCACTTACTGGGAACCAAATATTCAAAAGATGAGCCTATGAGGATTTTTGCCATTCAAATCACCACATGAACAAAAAGAAGACAGATAAATACTTTTTACCACCTTCCATGCAAAATTACCAAAAACAATGCTCAAGTGAGCTGCAATTCTGATAATGGTCATGTAGCTTGCTTTTAGTAACACATTCGCATTCAAAATATACAAAGTCTCTGAAAAAAATGGCTTAAGAATAATAATACTCAAAACACTCTGGAAGTCTACTGAAATTATACTTCTGCATTCTTCTTGTTAACTGATAGAATGATATTCTTCTTTTGGTATTTGGTGGGATACATAAAGTACCATAATCTTTTCTTGATAATTGATAAAACTTGTCAAATACTTTGTAAGAATAAAGAAAATAAAAGTGATACAATTAACTAACTAGATTGAAGCTAATTTTTGTTTTTTTACTCACCATCAATGAAATTCTGGTACCTTGGGTTCTGCAGCAACCTTGGTAAGATCCTGTTGTAGACCATCAATTACTGAGACCTCAAAATATGTTCTCTCAGGAAAAGCTCTCTCTGCTAGGACAGTTTCCGACAAGAGCTACCTCTTTCCTGAGTAGTCTTGAAAATTACCTTTTCTGTCCCTGTTTGGGCACCAGAATATCGGGGGCCTTGAGTACCAGCCTCAGGGCTCAGAATTGGATGCCTATGGCAGGTGAGGATCTGTGGGTAAAAAATTAACTGAAGTACATTAGCTCGGCATCTTCTTTATTTTTCATGCTAAGGGAAAAAAATGAAGTGAAGGGAGAGTGGAGGAGAGGAAGACTAAGAAGAGTAAGGGGAAGAATGAGAAGAAGAAAGAAGGAAAGTAAGAGGAAGAAAATAGAAGGAAGAAGAAGGAGCAGGAGGAGGAGGAGGAAGGACTGATCTTCATGAGGTTCCTAGTTTTTACAGACATAGTTGGAAAATTCCACAGGCAAGGACAATGATAATATGCATATCAAAATCACAAAAAGGGGCAGGTAGAACTTGACAAAGCAACACTCTGGAACAGGTGGCACTACCCAGGAAAGAGCCAACATTTAAGGAGAAGTATCTGACATCCGAAACCATTAGATAAAATTCCTAAACATCCCTGAATCCTGGGTTCACCCATTCTCCTCATATAAGCTCTTTGATGATAACCAGCTTTGGAGATGCCCAGTATTTGTTTGTTAGCAAAGGTGGGGCATGCTGCTTCCATGCTCAGTGCCTGTCTTCTATTGAAATTTTTATATGGTCTGTTAGCAGGTAATTTTGTGGGATTGACTCTATGTAAATTTGACTGTTAGATCAAAGAGTAAATGCCATTGTTCCAAGGCCTCATGGTGTGGGGGAATGGATCAAGGTCATTCCACTGTCTCTTTTTTCTGCTGTATAGTACTCCATTGTGTAAATGTACCACATTTTCCTTACCCATTCTTCGGTCGACGGGCATTTAGGTTGTTTCCATCTGTGTTGCTGAATTTCCAACTCTTTGGGGATTTGCACTAACTTTATGACATCATGTTTATGTTTTGCTGACATTTCATTTAGTAACAGAACATGTCTAAATGTATCCTTTTATGTTTATCTAGACTTCATTAATGCCCAGGACATAACCCATTTTGTATTTTTCCAATAGCAAAAGATATGTGAAAAAAGATATAGTCTACTGTTGGAGTGTACAAGACTATACAGGGAATGCACAGCTGACAGAGCAATAGGCAGACCCATGGGAAGTGTATACATTCATGTCCACATGGAGCGACCCATTTTGTAGAACTGTGAGAACACTTATCTTTCGAAAAAGTTAATGTCATATCTGTAAAAACCTTGTGAAGCTATGATTTTTCCCTTTCAAAATGGGATTTATTCCCAGAATACCTCAGCAGTGTAACCTCTGAATGGACAATTAGCAATTCAGCCATGCAGCTGTAAATTGTCCGTGTATTAAAGAAGCAATCTCAAGTGAACTGGGAAAATATTTTACCTAGAAGGCAAAGAAAAAGTAAAATATGTGGTATTCAGCTAAGAGAAAGTTAGTTGGAAAACTATATGTTTAAATGATTATGCCAGAAAAGATTAGACTGGTAGACTGATCTAAGGAGCACAAAGTTTAGGGTTTTTTTTTTGTCATGTCAATCAATGTAATTTTTCAAATTAATAGCTGCAAATTTAGGAAGCCATATTTCACCTTAACTTATGTGAAAAAAAATGAGAAATACAACACCTGGTTAGAGCAAGGAATTCGAGGACAGGTGGGAAATGTCTATCAGCCAATGATCTTCAAGAGATGGGACTTTTGGGGTACCTAGAGAAAAACGCTAGCCACCCAGGATTTACTCTCTCTGTGGTTCCCACGGTTCACAGCTGAGGTTGGACTTATTCCTATCTTGTGAGTTTTCTCCTTATACTAAAACATATATAATTTGTTTATCTTGGCATAGCCTATGATTTTTTAACCCACTTCATTCAACAGAGGACTCCTTCTGGCTTGTCCACACTGGACATACTTCTCTGTCTAAAGGCCAATTCTTTAGATTTGATTTTCAGAACCTCTTTGTTAACCTGATTTTGGCTGACATAAGACGATGAAAAGCAATAACATGAGACAGATATCATGCAGACAGAGAATGAGTTGGTCTCGCTCCAGTTTTCATCCTGTTAGCATGATGTACACTTTCTTGGCAAGATGCTATACTTGTTCAGCTCCCCTAAGACCCACATCTACTTTTAGTTACTGGGGAAGTTCTCTCTCTCTCTATCTATCTATCTATCTATCTATCTCTCTCTCTCTTTCCTTAGTACTCACTCTCCCTCATTCTATCTCTGTCTTTCTGTCTCTGTCTCTCTTTTTCTCTCTCCCACTCTCTTGACACCACTGTGAAGCCCAGATTCAAACTCATGATTTTGATCATTTCTAGACAGCTCCCTTGTCTTGAGACAATTTATCCTTTTTCAAACTCATCCTTTTGTCTTGCTTACATTTCTAAAAACAATCCTCTCATTAGAATTTCTTTGTTGAAGCTAGGTGATGGCATGTGCCTTTAATCCCAGTGCTCAGAAGGCAGAGGCAGGAAGATCTCTGAATTAGAGACCAGCCCTGTGTACAAACTGAGCTCCAGGGCAGTTACACTTACAAAAAAACCTGTCTCAAAAAAGAAAAATTCTTTGTCGAAAGATTTGGGATTCAAATAATGTTTTCTGCTGGGAAGGACTTAAATTAATTAGAAAGACAAAAACCCATATCTCTTATTTTCGATTTTAGAACATATTTAGTTGCATCTTCATATCATATTGCTTTATGTTACAGAAATCCATCCTGTTTTAAAGAAACGTGAATCGAGTTATCCTTTAATACAATAACCTTTTAAAATAATAATTTTAATAATTATTTATGTGTATTGGTGTTTCACCTGCAAGCATGTTGGAGGCTGTCAGAAGCCCTGGAACTGGAGATGCAAACAGGTGTGAGCTGTCATGTGGGTGCTGGGAATTAAACCCAGTTCCTCTGGAAGAGCATCTAATGCTCTTAACCACTAAACCGTCTCTCCAGCCCCTCAAAATTCTATTGAATTAGCTTCTCAGGATCCCTTCTTATTCTTCAGACCAAACTCCCAGCAAGCCTTCTTCCTGACAAATGTCGAGGTACCCACAGAGGCTTACCTGTGAGACGGATACACCTCTACGTTGGTAATAATTAAATTCTTTGATTTTCAAAGGCTTCTCAGGAGACACCTGGCTGTTTTATGGTGTGAACATCGATATAAAACACCACATTTTTGGCCACTTTAGGTATTATGTGCTGATGAATGGCATTAATAGCCCCAGAAAGCAATGTCTGTTTTGTGTTGTTCGCTGTAGTCTTTGAATTGCCTTGAAAGATGAAAAGCCTGAAAACAATTTCTGCATTTGAAAATCATTGTGTTATTGGGGCCAGAAGTTTTCATCTCTCGGCGGTTTAGCTTCCCAATCAATACAGCTATTTATTCACATCTAGTGTTTTCAAAATAGCTCAGCTCCAAAGTGGTTGTGGGGAGTGTGAAGGGTACCAAGAGTGGAGATCTGCTTTCTAGGCGGAGCCGCATTCCTCAGATTACCAGCAAATTGCCATCGTTATATAAATCCTCTTGATGGGTCTGTGGGCTAGAGTAAAGCTCCAAGTTCATTTGCACTTAAATAACAATGCTCCTAATGGTGTGTGGGTGTGTGTGTGTGTGTGTGTGTGTGTGTGTGTGTATCTTCCAAAGTAGGCCTTGGAACATAGACTTAATATGATGAAATTAAGACAATTTCCAATTTCAATCCAATTACTGTAAATATTGTCTTTTAGGGGAAGGGCCTCAGAATCTGTTCAGCTGTCTCTCACCTATTTAACTATAGGTTTTCTGGGTTAAAGATGCTGCAGATCAAGATGACTGGAGAAAATTAAGAAAAATTAGACATTATTTTTTAAAATAAATTTATTCTTCGGACCCAAAGAAGTATGTTACCATGAAAGTAACAGAATTTGCTAAAATTTAAGGCAGAGTGTGGAAAGTTCTGAGGGAGAAATTACATACAAACAATTGTGGATATGTAGGTAGGAGAGAGAGAGGATGATCTGATCATGTGTGCATCAGGGAAAAGCAGCGTTCATGCTGGCGTGGGTCAGAACTGATAGGCAGGATCCCAAGAGCCTCAAAAAAGGGGTTGCCTGTCGTCCCTGTAGCTAGGCAGATCACAAACAACAGCTTAGGTCCACTTACGACTTCCCGATTTTACAATGGTACGAAAAGTGATAAATATTCAGGAGAAACTGCCTGTCTATCATTTCTGAGAGCACTGGTAGCTTTTATTAGCAAACATTCAAAATCTTCATCTGGTCCAAACCAACCAGTATGCCTACCACCCAGGCCCACAGCAGGACTTTGAGTTGGTCCCCTCCAACATCTTCGCCATCTATGACTTGCTGGACTGCCCATGGAAGGACTGGTCCTGGCGAACCATAGCCACAGGCTCTCCATGGCTGGGGCAGCAGCAGGATACCTGGGAGAAGTTTGGTGAGGGTGCAGTGTTGATGGTGTGCCCAGAGGCCTTGAGCCTGACCAAGGACTCATTATGATGGGCAATTGTGAGCGGAGCTGACTGAACTAAAGGGTACTGCGTACTCCACTGCAGCTTCCAAACGCGTGCTGCATTGCAGCTTCCAAACACGTGCTGCACTGCAGCTTCCAAATGCATGCTGCAGTTCTCAACTCCACTGAGATGAGTCAGGAGGTGGTGGAGAGGTGGAGGATGGGAGAGCTAAGTGTCTGAGTTGTTGTTGTTTGCTCTTTTTGGTTTGTTTTTTGCTTTTTAATGTTTGTTACCTCTCCCTGTTTTGTCACTGTCTGAGCTGAGCTTCTTGCCAGGAGCACTTTAGCTGGTGAGGGCCTGGCCTTCCTACTCTGCACTGCTCCCTCCGTCCATGTTGTGTCTTACCCTGGCACTGTGACAGATTAAATTCTGGAAGGAAGGCCAGCCTTGAATACCTGCAGGCTGCCTCCATGGGACCTTCATTACAAATGTTATCATTACTCTAGAGCTACCAATATAGCATTGAATTATATTTGTGATATTTACTTCCTGGTATTTTTTTTAAGTACTCTTTTGAGAGTAGGAGCTAGAATTTAAATTCTGATTCAGCATCTAAAATAAGCATAAGATTCAAATAAGATACAAAATACAGATTTTTTTTTTTAATAATTCAGATCCTGAGTGATAAAAGGAACAGGTTGTGGGATGGAAAAAAAATCCTCTACGTGTCATGGATAGGAGTTGAACAGTGTCAGGAAAGTTGGCAAAAGAAAAGCTTCTCTCGATCTAAATGTCGGGGGCTAAGGTACAACATTAAAGGTCAAGGAACGAATGGTTTTAATTTGTACATAATAGTGAAAGCGTGAACGCCAGCCCTGATCATTCCCATTGGTTAGGCAAGATTCTCCAGCCCTTCCCTTGTTCTATGCACACCAGCCCTGGCAGGAATTATGGAAGTTCCAGGTTGCATTGAGAGCAATGGTCTACTGACCCAGAACTACACACAGAATCCAAACACATTTTTCTTCCCTAAGGTGTTCAAGGGAGCTGTGAAGCAAAGGTGAAATGAGCAGTCCCACGAGTTTCTCTCTGTAGTCTTTAAACTCAGTGAGTTTGCTTTAAACTAAACAGCAAAATTTGCATGCTCCTATCATTCAAAAAAGTGCACACATATGCCACCTGAGGTTAGATTTGGATCTTTTTTTTTTTTTTTTTTTTGTCCCTTTTTGCTTTTCAAGACAAGATCTTGTTATAACAACCAAGGGGATCCTAAAATTTGTTCTATAGACCAGGCTGGCATTGAACTTGTGACCTTCTTCTATCTTTTTAGTCTTGGCATTACGTACACCTGCCCCATCACATCTGGTTTGGGTCAGTATGTTCAACATAAACCTTGAAGGTGCAGAAGATGTGGAGCAGAGGTATCGGATATTCGTGATTATCTTAAGGCCCTGTTCCTATCATGAGCCCTTTTATTTCTAGGTAACTAGCAGTGTGACAAACGCAACCCTCAGCTGACACCTTTCTTGGAACTTCAGCTGAAAAAGAGATGCTTCCCCACCAGGAGGTCTAACCTTCCCCTAGAGATCTATAGGAGCTCAGCGAAGCCTTGGATGTTATGTAGATTCACTCAGTCCTGCTTCCTGGCTGAATTCCTCTACAGAAGCTGATCAGAAAGGCATTCCTCAAAAGCCTCCTGCAGCATAGGGGGACAAGCAGCAATGAGGGGTAAAGCTCAGCACGGCAAGTACCCTCATCTCTTTTCAGAATACAGCCCTCGTTTAGTCCCTTTAGACTGCTGTACAGTACGCCACAGACCAAGGGACAGGAACAGGAGATGCTTCTCACAGCTCTGGAGGCTGATGCTCTGAGATCAGGTGTCTGGGTGTCTTCCGAGAGCCTCTCCCAAGTTTGTAGAGGGCTGCCTTCTTGCTGTGGGTTCACATGGCCTATTGGGATGCGTGCTTGCCATGAGAAAGCACGGGAGCACTCCAATGCCTCTCCTTCAAGGGCACTGATCTCATCATGTGGACTGCACCTTCATCACTTCATTTAAGACTAATGGTCTTCCCAATCCTCCATAGCCAAATGTTATAATCAGCCAGACACATTCTGACTCTAACTCTCAAATTTAGAGGGACACAATTATCGAGCCCCAACGCAGAGCCTGGTGTTCTGACCTTTCCGAAAGTATTAGTCTCTTCTCCCCAAGTTATATACTAAGGAATATCATAGATAAAAGCTAGAAAAAAACATCTTCCCTTCCCCCATCTGCCTCACCACGTGCTGGGTATGTAACCCAGTTTGAGTGTAATAACCCTGGGCAAATACTCATCTCTCTGAACACAGTTTCCTATCTGCTGTGGGACAATGGTCTGTACCCTGTCAATTGCATTTTAATAAAATGTTGATTGGCCAATAGCCAGGCAGGAAGTAGAGGCAGAGCAACCAAGCAGGAAGTAGAAGCTGGGCGAATGTAATGATCTGTTTTGTCTCTTTAAGAGAGAAGCCATGCCCATTCCCTCCCTTATCTGCTGAGACAGGCTGATCTTCAGCTTCCAACCTGAGTTCCCTCTCTTTTCTGTCTTCCTTTCAAAGAGGCAGCTTCTGCCTCTCCCCACTTCTCCCCTTCCCCTTCTGTTTCTCCCTTCTCTCTCCCTCTCTCTGTCTCTCTTTGCTCTTCTCCCCTTCTCTCTTCCCACTTTATAACCCATTGAATAAATATCCATCCTCACTCTGCATGGCATTCCTATCCATGTCTCTGTCTCTTGCCCATCATCGCACGTCTCCCTGCCTGGGAGCAGCCACCGCTGGGGACCTATGCCATCCCTGCCTGGGACTGGTTGCTCTCTGGACCAGCTGCCTGCTGCCACTTGGGGACCTGCAGCATTTTTGCCACTGCAGCTACTTGGGGATCTGAATATTTTTATTAAACCATTACAGCAATGAGAAGAGGAGAATTCTGGGAAGAGGAAAGACACAGTCTGAAGTTGTCACCCAGCCCCAGAGGAAGCAAGATGAGAATGCCTCGCTGATAAAAATACGCAAGCCACATGGCTAACACAGACAAGAATAATGGGCTAATTTAAGATGTAAGAATTAATTAATAAGAAGCTTGAGCTACTAGGCCAACCTGTTTATAATTAATGAGACCTCTGTGTATTTCTTTGGGACTGAATGGCTCTGGGACCAGGCAGGACAGGAATCTCTGTCAACACCTATCAGTAAAAGGAGAACAGTCATAGTAGCATATGTAACCAATGAAACCAGATAATGCAATAAAAATATGAAGCCACAGGCATAAGGGTGTGAGCATGGTCCAAATAGTATAAATGTAATATTACTGACATATAGTCCTGGGTTTGAGCATTTGAAATTGTAGGTATGCACTGAAACTGTCTCCTCATCCTGATGTGAAAGTGTAAAAGAAATTACAGGACTTGAGTCTTACACAAACTCTGTACTCTCACTACCTAGCACCACAAGATAGCTGAGCACTCCATACCCACATGAAGTACTAACTCCAGAGAGCAGACTGGCGAAACTCCACAGGACTAAAAACTATGAATGGATCTACAAAGTATACCGAATGGTTTGCTAAATAGACAGCTAATCTGGGCCATTGATTAGAACGAAATATGAATTTTTGTTCATGAATTTCCACAAATGAACACCTCATTTGTCCACAGCTCCTTCTCATCCCAGGTCTGATTGTTTTGTTGGCATACAAGCTCTAGCTAACCATACTGTAACTCCAGCTCCAGTAAAGCAGAGCAAAGTCATGGGACTTCTATCAGCACAGAGCATGGAAACCTATTGGTGTTGAGAATGTGTTTTCAGGAAGTAAATCCCAAACTTCTGACCATGTTGACCACAGAAGTCAGAGCCCAAATTGTAGCATCTGGATTTTAAAACACAATTTGCCATGAGTTCCCTACCCATATTCCCCTCTGCATTCCACTATCTATTCTACTTTTGGATCTAGAACGGTGATTCTCAACTTTCCTAAGGCCTAAACCCTCAAGTTATGGTGACTCCCAGACACAAAACTATTTTTGTTGCTGCTTTGTAACCATAATTTTATTGCTCTTATGAAGTGTAGTGTAAATGTTTGGTATGCGAGGTATCGTATTTGCAACCCCCAAAGGGTTGAAAACTGCTGATCTAGAATGTTCCAAGTTTTAGTCTTTGATACTTTCCCAAACTGGTATTTTATCAGAGTCCAGTTCTCACGATCACACCCACTATGGCTTCCTGACTGAAGTCTGGGCCTGCGGGTGCTCCAGGGTTTGCTAACACCAGCAAGTCATTAGAGGGCTTACGTCACACTCCAAATATTAAGTAGACAGCAATGTCAACCTAGGCAGTTTAAATCCACATTTAAGCACTTGTCCTACATCATAAAAGCAACATTCAATCAAGAGTCTTCCATTTACTCTTGACATCTGATGGACTTTCAGAGAAAGTCATCTAGTTTATACTCAGTAGCCATGAAACTTGCAGAAGTAACCAAAGCCCAGGATTTCACATGAAGGCTTTAGAATCAGACGGGAAGGAAACACTAAGCTCCCAGGAGTCAGGGAAACAGAGACCAATATGGCTTGAGTCTTGCAGTCAGTGTCTGGACTCTCTAGGGTGTAGTTACCTTTTTTGTGGCTCAGTTTCAATAACCTTCAGACTTTGGCTTTGTATTTACAGTCAGATTCTGCAAAGGAGCTTGATGGGCAATGGTAGACCAGATGTTGATGAGCAATGGTAGACCAGATGTTGTTCTCTCAATGAATTCTCTCAGGCCAGAGAAGTAAGAAAGAGCCCTAGAGACAAGTAGGGGTAACGCTGCTTGGACAGTGTACCCATTTCATGAGCCAATAGCATATTAATTCTAGCTAGATACTCTGACTAGAACCTTTCCTCACAATTGGGAGCTAAAGTTCACTCAAGAAATACCACAAAAAATGGCAATTCTACAAAAAGCAATTTATAGATTCAATGCAATCCCCATCAAAATTCTTCACAGATCTGGAGAAGACAATAATAAACTTTATATGGAAAAACAAAAAACCCAGGATAGCCAAAACAATCCTATACAATAAAGGATTGTCTGGAGGCATTACGATCCCTGACTTCAAACTCTATTACAGAGCTACAATATTGAAAACAGCTTGGTATTGGCATAAAAACAGAGAAGTCGACCAATGGAATCAAATAGAAGATTCTGACTTCAACCCATAAACCCATGAACACCTGATTTTCGATAAAGGAGCTAAAAGTATACAATGGAAAAAAGAGAGCATCTTCAACGAATTGTGCTGGCAAAACTGGATGTCAATTTTTAGAAAAATGAAAATAGATCCATATCTATCACCATGCACAAAACTCAAGTCCAAATGGATTAAAGGCCTCAATATCATTCTGAACACACTGAACCTGATAGAAGAGAAAGTGGGAAGTACTCTGCAACACATGGGCACAGGAGACCAGTTCCTATGTATAACCCCAGTAGCACAGACATTAAGGGCCTCATTGAATAAATGGGACCTCCTGAGACTGAGAAGCTTCTTTAAAGCAAAGGACACTGTCACTAAGACAAAAAGGCAACCCACTGACTGGGAGATCTTCACCAACCCAGCAACTGACAAAGGTCTGATCTCCAAAATATATAAAGATCTCAAGAAACTAGACCGTAAAAGGCTAATCAACCCAATTATAAAATGGGGCAATGAGCTGAACAGAGAATTATCAACAGAAGAAGTTCAAATGGCCAAAAGACACTTAAGGTCATGCTCAATTTCCTTATCGATCAGGGAGATGCAAATCAAGAGAACTTTAAGATACCATCTTACACCTGTCAGAATGGCTAAAATAAAAAACACCTGATGGAGGAAGGTCGTTGGTTAAAAAAATAAAGAAACTGCTTGGCTGGCCCTCATAGGTTAAAACATAGGTGGGAGGAGTAAACAGAACAGAATCCTGGGAGGAAGAGGAAGTGAGCTCAGACTGACAGCTCTGCTCTCTGGAGGAGAGACGCCATGCTCCCCTCTCCTGGGTAGACTTGATAGCTCTGCTCTCTGGGACACAGGCGATGAAGCTCTGACCCAGGATGGACATAGGCTAGAATCTTCCCGGTAAGACTGGTGCTCACAGATTATTAGAGATGGGTTGATCGGTATATCAGAATTAGCCAGTAAGGGCTAGAGCTAAAGGGCCAAGCAGTGTTTAAAAGAATACAGTTTCCGTGTAATTATTTCAGGTAAAGCTAGCCGTGGGGGCGGCCGGGTGCTGGGGACGCAGCCCGCTGCTCCTATTTCAACAAACACCAATGATAGCCTTTGCTGGAGAGGATGAGGAGAAAGGGGTACACTCATCCATTGCTGGTGGGAATGCAAACTTGTGCAACCACTCTGGAAAGCAGTGTGGCGGTTTCTCAGGAAATTCGGGATCAACCTACTCCTGGACCCAGCAATACCACTCTTGGGAATATACCCAAGAGATGCCCTATCATACAACAAAAGTATATGCTCAACTATGTTCATAGCAGCATTGTTTGTAATAGCCAGAACCTGGAAACAACCTAGATGCCCTTCAATGGAAGAATGGATGAAGAAAGTATGGAATATATACATATTAGAGTACTACTCAGCAGTAAAAAACAAGGACTTCTTGAATTTTGCATACAAATGAATGGAAATAGAAAACACTATCCTGAGTGAGATAAGCCAGACCCAAAAAGAGGAACATGGGATGTAGTCACTCATATTTGGTTTCTAGCCATAAATAAAGGACATTGAGCTTATAATTCGTGATCCTAGAGAAGCTAAATAAGAAGGTGAACCCAAAGAAAAACATATAGGCACCCTCCTGAATATTAACCTTCATCAGGCGATGAAAGGAGACAGAGACAGAGACCCACATTGGAGCACCGGACTGAAATCTCAAGGTCCAAATCAGGAGCAGAAGGGGAGAGAGCACGAGCAAGGAACTCAGGACTGCGAGGGATGCACCCACACACTGAGACAATGGGGATGTTCTACTGGGAACTCACCAAGGCCACCTGGCCTGGGTCTGAAAAAGCTTGGGATAAAACCGGACTCGCTGAACATAGTGGACAATGAGGACTACTGAGAACTCAAGAACAATGGCAATGGGTTTTTGATCCTACTGCACGTACTGGCTTTGTGGGAGCCTAGGAAGTTGGGATGCTCACCTTACTAGACCTGGATGGAGGTGGATGGTGCTTGGACTTCCCACAGGTCAGGGAACCCTGATTGCTCTTTGGGCTGATGAGGGAGGGGGACTTGATCGGGGGGGGGGAGGGAAATGGGAGGCGGTGGGGGGGAGGAAGCAGAAATCTTTAATAAAGAAATAAATTAAAAAAAAAGAAATACCACAACTGACTCAAATAAAGGAAGAAAAGCTGGGGATTTAAAAAAGTAATATCCATAATATGTACTTTTATAATTAATTTATTTATGCATTTATTTTACATAACAACTTCTTTTTAATTAATTGTCATTACATGCTTACATGTGCACACAGACACACACACCACATCTAAATATAATTTGCTCATTCTGTATAATGTTACTTGAATGTATGTCTTCAAGCTGCCCATTTTATACTGGATAACCAATTGATGTGCTCTTAACTGGGAAAAATTATTTTTCCCACATTACAGAAAATCACAATCAATCAAAAGGCAGAGTTGTGGAATCCAGTCCTGTAAAATGAAATAAAAAAATAATAAATAAAATAGTCCTGTACCCAAGGTCAGGGAACATTGCAAAAGAAGAGGGAGCATCTATTGTAAGAGCCAGAAAATCAAGGAGTTTAATGTGAGATTATGTCTCCTAGTAACATTAAAAGCTATACTCATAAAATCTCATCAACATAAATGCCCAAATAGAACAGCAATAGTAAACTTGTCAAATTGGGTAGCGTAAAGCCCACAAGGCCTCAACTCTACACAAAGAACTACAGACACCTAGGAAATGCCAAAAATGAGAAAAATAATTTTCTCCAAGAAGAAGCACACCAATTGGTTATCCAATACCAAATTGTCAGCCCTGAAAACAGACATATATGTACCGTTATACAGACTGAGTAGGTTATATTTAGGACTATGTATGTACACACATATACATGTATGTATATACCAACAATTAATCCAAAAAGAGTCTATGAATTTCAAAGAGAGCAAAAAGGGAAAGAGGGAGGTTTGGAGGGAGGAAAGGGAAGGGGAAGTGATGCAATTATATTACAAGATTTATTGCCCAGTGTAAAGATACTTTGGGCTCTGAGTTTGGAGGGCATTTAGTTCTCATGGCCCTATGATTAGCTCTTATGACAGGGCTGTTATAAAAGAACAAGCCTACTTACCCTACTTTGGTTTCCTCTTTGGCCAGACAGTGTCACCGATATGGTACATACCATTTACCATGTGGGGAGAATTGGCCCTAGACTGTTTGGATTTTCCACACAGAATCTGGGATCTAAGCAAGACCCTTCTTCACAAGCATGCAGCTCATGTAGCCCATGATAGTAATGCAAACTGACTCGTAGCAAATGTTCTCACTGGACATCCTTCCTTCTGGTCATACCACCTACTTCTTGCTACTCTAGGTGCTTGCTAGCTGAGTCGGGTTCATTGAAATAGTTTAGAAATAATCACAGGTGGACTTTAGACCTTATAGAGCCAGCATCTGCTTTGTATTCCTCGTGTCTTCTTAAAGTTAAAACTCAAGACAAAAACGATAGTCATAAGCCCAAGGAAGACACGATTTTATGATATCAACCCCGTGGTGTGGCTGTTACTGTGGATGTCCCAGAATGGAAACAAGACACAAACATCTCAGATTCTAAAGGCTGACTTTTGGAAACAAATTGACTTGTCCCAGCAAGTGACACCATGCCTGGCTACGTGGGTAATTTTTGTTTGCTCATTCGGTTGTTTGTCTGCTTGCTTTGTTTTGTTTTCCTGGAAAATCCCTAGCGATGTTAGGAGAAAGTAGAGTGAGCCCAAGAGCTTCTTCAGGAACATATGTTTCAAATAGCCCAGCTGACAAGAGCTGATGTGGAAGACTGCCTGGGCACCCTGGTGGCTGTCAATTCCTTCTCCATTTTGGTGCATACGCAAAAGATTTTAATGCCAAGTGATGGCAAGCATTTTTTCCTGCCTTCCTACCATCTGTTTCCTTGGCATCTACCACAGAGAGTTGCATTGCCAGCTTTCAAGCTGCTGATTGGTGTGCCACAGGGAGGAGATGTTGATGGATAGACTGCATTGCCTGAAAACGGGGCATTTTTGCTTCTCTTTGAAACGTTTATTCAATATCACAATTTTTTTCACAGAGTGTTCAACAAGCATTTACTGAATGATTCTGATTTCTCTATCATGAATGGATCCTTGTGAAAGAAAACGAAACATATTATGTCAGCTCCCAAGCAACCTACACATGGACCTAGAAAGGAATCAGGGAGGATAGTGAAATGGTCAAGTGGGGAGAAGCAGAGGAGTCCTTGGTGGACAGAATGTGAAGATCTACACATTCCACAGATGGAGGTGGTCATATTCCAGATTGGTGAAGCTGGTCATAGAAGAAGGATGCTAAGAATGCTGGGGAAAAGTAAACGTAGAATACATAAAACAGAGTCTATCTTTGCATGAAGTTCATAAGCTAAGATTTATGTACGGTATCTAAAATACCCAAAGAACACTAATGATAGAAGCTAAATCCAAGTGACACATTTATACAAACACATATTAAATATGGTAGATAAACCAAGTTACTCACAAAAAGCTCTAATTTTGAAGGATCCAGTAGATTTT
Organism: Microtus oregoni; assembly: GCF_018167655.1. Classification (NCBI taxonomy): domain Eukaryota; kingdom Metazoa; phylum Chordata; class Mammalia; order Rodentia; family Cricetidae; genus Microtus; species Microtus oregoni. The sequence goes on from NW_024543077.1 coordinate 24,840,857, forward strand.
GTAACATCAAGTAGATTATGGGAACATTTGCACAATACTATTTAAATTCACAATAGAGACAGGCGGTGGTGGCACACACCTTTATCCCAGCACTCGGGAGGCAGAGGCAGGTGGATCTCTGTGAGTTAGAGGCCAGCCCGGTCTATAAGAGCTAGTTCCAGGACAGGCACCAAAGCTACAGAGAAACCCTGTCTTGAAAACAACAACAACAACAACAATAATAATAATAAATAAATTCACAATAGGTGCAATATTATTAGTCAATGCAGGAGCAATTCATCAATACAGTTTAAACCTTGAGTAATCAAGGTGCTGTTGACAAATTAATATACTATGTAATTACATATTATATAATAAATTATAATTATAAATATGTATAACTATATTGCATATTATAATATATATAATTACATGTTATAATGTGTAATATATTATAATAGAGATTGAGTAAGTAGATTTCCAGTTTTTTCAGAGAGTTAAGGGTCATTTAGAGATGATCAAATATAAATACAAAGATATGTATGTATGTAAACATGAACACATATATTTACCATTGAATACCATTACAAGGGACAGACGTCACAAAACAAGGATACAGTGGCATTTTAGAGGGATAAAAAAAATACTCCAGAGTGAAAACATCTGAGCTAGATCTGAACGGAGTTGTTAGACTCTATTGCCAGATTCATATGAAAGAGCGCTTCATCCTAAAAGAACTATGAGGCCAGTGAACCAGAGATTATGTATGGGAATAGAGTGATGTCATGGTAACCTGGAACTGTCAGTTTCTTGAGGATGAATAGTTGTCAGGAGCCGTTTCCCTCCAAAATTATTACAGGAACCATTGCCCTGAAGAGTTAGCAGAGAACCCCACACACCCCTAACAATAATTAGAACTGTTTTACTGGCAGAGCCTACCCCACACCCAGTTATCTGTTAATGGAGAGCTATCTGTTAGAGGAACCCGCCTCACATTCCAAACTATCTAGAGAACTAGGTGTGTCAACTTGTGAACTCCTGGCCGAGGAATCGTGACCTGACCGTTCGTAACCTCCTGGCCTACGTGACCGGCGTGGACCACGCGGCAAGAGCCCATGCCCCTGCCCCCCAAATTCCTCATCCTATATAAGCTGTAACCCTGACTCTAATAAACGGAGGCTCTGACAAACCTAGCATGGCCTTCTTCCTCTTTTCCGCCCATATCTTCCAGATAGCGCCCCTCCGGGACCCTGGAATAACTGACCCTGCCAGGTGGGTTACACCCCTAGACTGAGTGACCCCCCCCCCCAGGCAGTTTACAAGTAGTAGCCTGCGGCACTAAAATACTTTCATATTCATAATGGAAAAAATTTGAGTACACGTTAAGGACCTTAGTGCTTTCGGGCAAGACATGTATGTCATGAGACCTCTCTAATCAAGTAGAAAGGAGCCAGGAGCCAGGAGCCAGTCGGGACAGTCTAAATTGGCGATGGTAGCTTGTTATTACCAACACTACTTCTGGAAGGGACTTCAGAGAGCTTCATCACCCGACTTATCTGCTTCAAAGCTTCAAAACTAACCTTTAGATGGTATAATTACTGACTTTCAACAACAAAATAAAGGAATCAGAACTAGACTCCAACTCATGGTTTGGATTCTAAAAAGGATATACCATGGCTTACCATGAGGAGGGTCTTGGTGGAAGGAGGCCTGGGACAACGGAAGTAGCTGTTTCAGAGGGACTTGAATGTCTCTTTCTTGTATCTCAGGACACTACCTAAGAGTTCCTGCTTCTGTTTTAAAGCATGCATCTCTCCCCCACTGTCCCCCAGAAGTATTCTCAGCCCATGTGGCCTTTCATGTTCTTCAGCTCAAAAGGTCTCTTTTATGTTCTTCCGACTCTACACACTTGTGCTAATTCTAAATCGGCTTGTGACAAATGCCACAAACTTGGTGATTAAGGCCAATAGGCCTCATTAGAACTTACAGTTCTACAGATAAAACTGTCAAAGGTGCTATGGTTGTGTTTCTTGAGCTCTTGACGTGAGTCACAGGGCAGAAATGACAGTGTTAGCCAGGCTGCTTACACCTACAATGTCCAAAGAAGAGAATGTCTAAATTCATTCTTGCCGCTGGGCTGGGAGAATTCAGCAGCACATTTGAGGTCATGGTCAACACTGCCTGTTGGCTATCAGCTAATGGCTACTCTCATTTCCCAAATGTCATGAGGGCCCTGGCCACTAGCCTATTCACTGTGGTTCTCTTGCAAAAGTCTCTGATTTTTTCTTTGTTTCTGATTGCTTGACTTGGATAAAACCACCTAAGGGTTTCTAATTAAAAGTCAATGGTATCATACAGCACAATCTAATTACACCCCAAAGTCAAATCTCCTATACTCACAGCCTGGTAATAACAGGTATGCCAGAGAGGAAAAGTCCTGGGGCCACCTTAAATCCCTGCCACCCACACCTTAGCCATGGGTGGCAGCTTCTTTTCTCATACTACATCTTAGGAACTCAGTTTTAACTCAGACTAAAGTGTGAAGAACTTTTAAGTGTTCAGTGGTATCTGCTTGTTAACTGGAAACAATTCCTTTAGAATCCCAGGTAGGGACTTGAAGTCCCCCAAGGGACTTGAAAATAGCTTGAGTAAGTAGATAGTGTCTATACTAAAACAAACACTGTTGGCCGCGTTGTCCACACCACCCTGTGCTTTGGGAAGAATTCTCACAGATGAGGAAAACAAATCAGAACTTTCTTCCTGGATGAGAATTGACAATGCACAGACTCCCCTTTGTTCTCCATCTCAAGAGGCTTTCCCTGAAGTCCTTACTGCTGTGCCCTCTTTGTAATCAAGAAGATATTTTTAAAACTAATTAATGAAACCAGGTACAATTCAATCTTCATGCAAAACCAAAACATCCACTTACAGCATTCGGCACATTCTCTCAGGCAAGAGACCCACCCCATTCGAGCTACTTCTTATTCCGCCTTCCTTCTTCCAGTGATCACTTCCGTAATGAGGAATGACACATTGTGCCTAATTAGTCATTTCTGGGGCATATGGGCATGAAACGTATGTGTTCTTTAGTCACCCCACTTTACTGTTAAATTGTCTGTAGAGATCCCTTTTTCAAAAGATGAGTAATTAAGCTTATTTCTTTGTCTCTTGTTTTCCAATTCCCTTTGATTCTATTCAGGTGCTATAATTATGCTGTATCCATGGCAACACTCATTATCTACATCTATAGGTGAAATGGCTGGGAGCTGCTGCGGATTCTCTTTTCCTTAATCTGTCTGCAACCTGTAAACGATGAGATGAGAGATAGTGAGGTTGAACGTCACCAGTGTTAATAGAGATTTACCCTTCACTCAGGATGGCGATGCTGGTGCTCACACCCAATTCCCAACTAACTTCAACTTTAATTTAATTTTTGGCAGTTTGACAGAAAAGTGTGTGTGTGTGTGTGTGTGTGTGTGTGTGTGTGTGTATGTGTGTGTGTGTGTGTTCTACAACACAGTTTTACTCAGTTATAATGAGTAACCTGGACTGTGTTATTCCACAGAAAGGGTTGGTCAATTCTTAGACATGATACAAGTGAGAGTTTAAAATTTAAATAGTGAATTCTCCAAAAACCCTCAACAGATTGATTTCAAAGTATCAACAGTTACCCAGAGTATGCCATGATAGTTTATGGTTCTCATCTTGCAGATTCAGGTCTGTGTCCTCATTTTACCTGCTTTACTGTTTGTAGTGCAACACTTTTGATGGGTAAATGTGGCCAAAGATTTGAAGTACAACATTCACATTCCCAATTCAGTTCTTCTGTTTCCCACAGTGATAACATGGTTAAGTTATTCAGCTTTCCCCTGACCATAGTCTCTTTCTTTCAATAGGTAAACAATAGTTGCAGTAGTAGAAGGAGCAGTAGCAGTAAACAACAGCAATGATAATAATATCTGGAAATGTGATGGAGTTTAGAAATAATGCAAACTGCACCTAGCAAATGATCAGCAAATGACATCATCACCACGTGACAGCTTTTGGAGACTACAGACCCAACTGCATTCCAGAATTCCTGTGTCAGAGTGCAGTTTCAGGACACTGATGTCACTGAGGTCTGGGCCATACTGGGGCTGAAATGGCAAAGCGATGGATCATGAATATTTCATCCTAGACAATTTCATGTTTCTATGGGCTATTTGGTGCTTAATTTTTGGAGCAAAGCTTTCAAGTCATTTGCATATGCTGACATACACCAAATAACATTTTTTCTTCATTCTACTTCCAAGATGATGAGAAAAATAAAAGAATGCATCTAAAGAGGACTTAAGGATCCTAGAGTCTAAATCCTATTTGCACAAATAAGGATGCATAAGTCCAAGGAGATGAATCAGTTAGTGGGAATAAATAATTAAGGTACAAATACAAAGCACACAAATTATGGAATACATAAAAATGTGGGCTTTGGAGGCAGTTTCAGTCAGGTTCTAGCATTAGATAAGCGCTTAACTCCCTTTACCTGTAAATCTGTGATCCTTGTTTTGGGGTGTGAACCTGGTACAATAAAACATGTTTTTTTTTAAAGTTATGAAGGATAAAGAGAACATGGAAAGATTCAGCACCAAGCAAGACACATGCCAATTGCTCATGAATCATGATCACATCACTCAGATTTTTATTTGGCCTGGTAGATAGATTCAAGTATCTACAGAGAGGAAACAGCTCCCAAAAAAAGACAGAAATTAAGGAGCTGTAATTAAGAGGGAGAAACTAAAGTTTTTTTTTTTCATTTAAAAAATGTAGAAACAAAAAAAGGTCACCAGGGCATGGCTGGTGACATGGGCAAACTTAGTGACAGGGAGGCAGGGTCTGTTGTAGAAACCAAATGACATAACTGTTAAAATTTATAGGCTTGAGGGGAAAATAAAGACCAACAAAAAAAATCAGACCACTGAGAAAGTGTTGTTTGGTGCACTCAGTAAGACATGATAAAGCTAGCATTGCAAGCTTGGAGAGAACAAATACATTGGCCTCAACTACTGTTATAGCAAAGGACAGCCTCTGCCTATAGCTCACGGCTACAGGAAGCTGACAGGAAAACTGTTCTCCTTCTGTCCTGCTTTCTATGGTTTGCCCTATGTAAGCAGGTGATGTGGGATGCCCCTTTATATATGTGCTGCTTTTATTGGTTGATGAATAAAGCTGCTTTGTCCAATGGCTTAGCAGAGTAAAGTCAGGCAGGAAGGCAAAATCAGAGAGATGCCATGTAGCTGACGAAGAAGACAGACACTGAAACCTTACCAGGTAAGCCACAACCTCGTGGTGACACACAGAATAATTGAAATAGGTTATTTTAAGATGTAAGAGCTAGCTAGAAATATGCATAAGCCATTAGACAAGCAGTGTTGTAATTAATATAATTTCTGTATGATTCTTTGAGTCTGAGCAGTTGGGAAACAAATGAGTAGTCTCTGCCTACAAATTGTGCCAGTGTAGGCCAACTACATCCGCATAAACCTGAGAGAGCTTGGGAAGGAATATTCCAGACACAAAAGAACAGAGTCAAGCACAACTTCTTGTTAGCTGCATTTTTTTTCAGATAGACTCTGTTTGCTGGCAGTGGACAGAGGTATGTCTCCTCTAAGAGAAGGCGTCCTGACTCAGTATGAGCAGAAATACTGTGCAGCTTCTTTAAAAAACAGCTTCCTAGTTCATGCTGGCAGAACCAACTTTGACTCTTTCAGGAGTTCCTGCACTTAAATGCAGTTTGTGGGCAGAGTGCTATAAGTTGCTTAATGTTCCTGTGAACTGGGTGGTGAGCATGGCTAGCAGAGGCGATGAACATACCTCTGCTCTGTTAAACTGGGTGAAGCAAACAGACAGGGCTATGGAGTTGGTCCTAGCTATGCCCACTTAGCATTTAAAAAAAGGGGGCACTCCTGGTCAAAAAAATGATTACAGATATTCAATAAAGAAAGAATTAACAGAAATAAACCTCTGAACAGGTCAGAGTATGTTTTAAAAATGGTTGTAGGGTTGGGAGAGAGAAGAAAAAGAGTATAGACAGTTAAAATGAGAAGTAAATGGTTTCAAAAATACAACAGTCTTTAAGGAGACAGTAAAAGTAATATAAAAGAGTACAGATAGCCATAGATTAAAGACGTAAAGAAAAATAAGCCATGTAAAGATGGAATATACACAGAGAGTATGAAATATGTATATTATTGTGTTTTATTTTAATTTGTTTGGCTGCAGAGAAATATATAATTCTAGCAGTTGATAAGCTAAAATTTTAAAGGTATCTTGACTACAAAATTTGAGTCTAAGGATATGTAACTTTGGAAAAGAGGTTCTGCTTTTGTTTCCACAGAAGATGAGAATCTGTGGCTTCCATCTAGACTATTGTAATTTGATGAAACAAGACCTCCCAAAAGGTTGATGGGGAACCTCCTTCAGCCAATGGCCTTTAAGAGGCTGGACAAGATAGGGTGTGGCTTTTGGGTTCCCCCAAAACCTCCATCCCTCCCAGCTGCCTCTCTCTCTCTCCCCTTCTGCCCATGCTCCCCATTCCTGTTCCATTAGTATTCATTCCCCTTTAATAAAGAAATGCCTTAGAATACACCATTTTGGAGTCAGCTTGGGATTATTTGACTCGTGTTCTCCCCCTTTTATGCTTTCAGCTTAAAAAGGTTTCTGTGAATCCTAATAATACTTCACCCAATAACAGCAGGAAGCAATTTGGTAAAAACTATGCCCAAATTCCCAAAATGATTGTTTATAAATACATATTTTCATTTAAAAAGGGATATGATATAGAAATGAAAACTTTACATTGGTACAGACTTTAATCTATTGATACAAATTTAACATCAATTTGTAACACTGTATATGTATTTTTGCTCTTGTTTAAGATATTATGTTATACAGTTTGTTTAAAAATGTAATGTATAATTTAAAATTACAGATTAATAATCATTTATATTGATAAAATGTGTAGTCACTTTAGTTAGGTTTTCTAGATATACAGAGATATATTTTAGTTAGATAATCTTCAATACTTCAAAGACCTAGAGAATATGGCATTTAAAAGATTTTAAGAACTTAGACTTTTCTCAACAGTGAGGAATGTCTACTCCCGTCAACACCAATTACTTCAGAGAGATTGATGGGTATTGAAAAAACTTGTTATAAAATTTGCCTTCAATGTGATAAGACTAGCTATTTGAGCAAGAAACTGTTCTTATCTGAATTGCTTGATGGTATGCTGTATAAAGTGGACATTCAGGACCCACAGAAAAATGACTGCTGAACTTACCAAAAGAAGATGAGATAGCCCTTCAGAATTTCTGCTTAACAAAAGAAACTGCCAGACATTCTGTAGAATACAGAAGAAAATGACTGACAAACTGCCAAGATAGGCAAAACAGCCTTTCAATTTTCCTGCTTCATGGAAAAGTTTTTCAGATACTATGGGCCTGTAGGTTGAAGACGGATGACCAACATTACAGAAGAACTTTGAGTGACTGTCCAGGCAGCAAGATGTCTCTGTCAATTCTAAAACTCTGGAAGTTGCTTACAGTGAGTGCACTTCCTATTTACTTAGGTAATATTATATCCTTCTGGGGTCTTTGAGTAGTTGAAGACAGATAGTTACAGTTTTCCTTAGTTATGATAAAAGATAAATTAAATATAAAACTTTAGAGTCATAAAGATAGGATAGATGATAGAGTATTCTCCTTAATTTGCCATATGTAAATGAACTAAATATTATAATTCTTGCTTAATAACTGTTTTGTATACATAACTTTACTATGCTAAAGCCAAAACCTTCTTTCTTATTTATACAGAAAAGGGGAGATGATGTGGTATGTCCTTTTGTATATATGCTGCTTTAATTGGTTGATGAATAAAACTGCTTTGGCCAATGGCTTAGCAGAGTCAAGTTAGGTGGGAAGGTGAAGCCAGAGAGACACCATGTAGCTGCTGAAGAAGACAAATGCTAGAATCTTACCTGGTAAGCCACAGCCTCATGGTGGTACACAGACTAATAAAAATGGGTTGATTTAAGATGTAAGAGATAGCTAGAAATACACATAAGCCCTTGGTCAAGCAGTGTTGTAGTTAATATAGTTTCTGTATTATTCAGGTCTGAGTGGTCAGGAAAGGAATGAACAGTTTTTGTCTACAGGCTGGCTAGCAGAAACCAGGTGACAAAGGACACCTGCAGCACTGAGGGGACCTAAGGACTGAGAATCCAGGGATGACGGCTTGCAAAGTGTGATACAGAAAGGCAAAGAAAAAACACCGTGAGAGAAGTTATACCTAGAGGGAGATGGGATCCCAGAAGGAATGATTTCTCCTGTCTGGCAAGCTGGAGCTCATAGCCTAGAGGAGGTATATCATGCCTCTCTGGGACTTAAAGAGGAGATTAAGAATTACCTTAGGAGAGTTTTCTGCCTTCTTCCTCTCTGTTGCCCATTCCCTCATCTATTACGATGGAAAAAATGAGGGATGGAAAGCTGTCCAGCTGTGTGTGAGTCTTCCGTGAACCTGGCATGTAATCACTTGACACATCCTCTCAAGAGATCTTCACAAAGTCAACCATTGCAAAGGAGCTGCTTTATGGTCTTCCTCTGAATTCTTAAAACTGGAAGCTTCTGTGAACACTGGATATTTGGGAACTGTGGTAGACAGCAACTACTCAGACTTGTGGATGCTGGTTGGTATGCACAAGTGCCTATCCCTGCCTACAGCCTCCTTCTACAATCTGGAGAGTTCTCACCTCACATGTTACTGAACTGAGGAGAAATCAACAAACAAAATGTGCCAAGTGCTAACTCAGAAGGCAAAATGCCTTCTAGCTTTACAGATAGAAGTAAAATTACTGTGTATACTAGAAAGACACCTCTAGAGGAAGTGGTTTGCAAGAACTTCATTTGAATGTAAACAGGAAAGGAGGGAAAAGTGGGGTTCGGCATCAATGGTAGAGAGTGAAAATCCCTGTGTGATGCATCTTCTCCACTATATAATTCCATCAGACAGCAAGGGCAAATCGTACATTTTTCTTTTCTTTCATGTGTATACATGTGTGGTATGCAAGTGAATGTAGGTGTGTACATGTGTGTGGGTGAGTGTGCACCTACATGTGTGTTTACATATGGAGACCTGAGGTTGAGGTCCAGAGTGCTCCTCACTCTCCACTGGACTCATTGAGTTAGGGTCTCTCAGTTAATTCAGAAGTTCCTAGTATGGCTCCCCCAGATAGCCCACTTGCTGTGGGGGATCTTCAAGTACCAGAATTATAGGGGTGCCCCCCTACCTACCCAGCAGCTATGTGGGTTCTCGAGATCCAACCCTCACACTTGTACAGCAAGTTTATTAACAACTGAGGCATCGCTCCAACTTCAAATCTTCTTATTTTCAAGGACTCTTGATTCTCCAGAATTTTCCCTTTTAAAGGTGCTTATCCTCTTTAATATGTGTGTAAAGTCCTTTGAATTCTTTCTCTTATTTTCTAAAATAAGATGATGCATAACACTGCTCTTTAGGAATGAAATAGAATGAATCAAAAGACAAAAGGTCCAAACACCTCTCCTTTGACCTGAGAGATCACTCATGTCCTTCTGCCGGAAAGATGGCAGGAATATAGATATGAATAGAATGGAATGTTCTCATTTACTAGAATGATCATAGCAAAAGATGGTAGCCAAGGCAGCTTGAATAAGACAAAGTCATTTTCTTACTGTCTAGATACTAAAATCTCCATATCAAGAGAGTTGGTTTCTCAGGAGTCTCTCTTTTTAGTCATCATTTCAAAACATTCTTGCATGGCCTTTCTCCGATGGTACCAATCCTCATACCTCACCCTTTGTGTAGGGACATAGGTCATAAGTATCCCATTATAACTCAATTCTCTTTCTTTCTTTCTTTCTTTCTTTTAAAGATTTATTTATTTATTTATTATGTATACAGTGTTCTGTCTGTCTATGTTTGCTGGCCCAAAGAGGGTACCAGATCTTATTATAGATGGTAGTGAGCCACCATGTGGTTGCTGGGAATTGAACTCAGGACCTCAGAAAGAGCAATCTTAACCTCTGAGCCATCTCTCCAGCCCTCAATTCTCTTTCTTTAGAGACCTTACCTCCTGTCATGATTGCATTCTAAGATATGGGCTCTGCGAGCCACAATTCATCCCACAACATGCAGTAATAAGTACAGGTACACTAACAAACTACAATGCCACTTTAACAGCGTTTCAATACAATTCAGCACCTAAACTAAGTGTAACGACTGTCTCTTTCTACTGTGCTATCAGTCTTCATCTTAGAAGGGAGGGAGGGTGGGCTTGGGATGGACAGATATAGCTTAAAATAAGACAGCAAAAACATAAAAAGCGTAATTCCTTTATTATCATAAAGACCCCCATTGCTTCACTTAAGTACACGTCATACCCCATAGGTATCTTTTGTTCAGATCGCACCATGCAGTAATGAGACCCATTCTGCTGCCTATCAAGAAGTATTCTTCTTTGCCAATTAGCTGCCAACAGGAATAGGTATTCCGGGCTCCATAACAACAGGTATGGTCAGTCCTTCAAAGGAACTAGTATCTTAAACTAAACAAAACCAAGCTTATTAAATATGGTCTCTAAATGAAGCAACCCTATTCATAATTCATAATTCTCAAAATAGAGCGAGCATGCCTTTGTTCTGAAGCAAATCCCTTTTTAAAGTGACATTGTGTTACTATGAGAAATTATGAGGTATCTCCTGATTGAGGTTCTTTAAAACCAGAAAGATTTTTTTTTCTTCATACCCAAATTCTTACTTTTCTTTTTCCCTTCTTTTATAAAGAAACAGTTCTTGTGAAAATATAGCTACACAATATCATGGTAAGTTATGATTATTTAATACTCCTTTATTCGCAAGAATCTACAAAAATTGATGTTTATAGCATTTTCACTTATGATTCCAATGGACATCCATATGATTCTGAATCCTCACAAAGTTTGGATAAGTAAACCCAAAGAAATGTGCTAAAGGCATGGTTCCTGATGCCTGGAGCTATCAGAAGTGGGAGAACCATTGAGATTGTGGCGTCTAGAGGAAGGTATTCCAGTCCTCAGGCATGTATTCTGAAGTTTATTGGGACAGTGGCCATTCCTCTCCACCTGTCCATCACATCCTGCACATCCAGCCAGAGGCTTCCAGATGACCTCATGCATCCTGCCGTGGGAAGGGAACGCTGCAAACAGCCACATAACAGCTGTCAGCCTTCCCTCTGCAAAGTTGGCATCCTGTGTGCGTTGTTCCATGAAGACAATGCTAACACCAACCAACAAGGAAACCAAAGTCTTCACAGAGTTTTAAGTGACTTCAAGTGCACTAATGATAAAATAGGTAGGAAAAGGTTAATCAGTTTTCGTCTTTTTCATACAAGATCCAGCATTAGTGATTAACTTTGTATGCTGCTATGGTTCGAGTGTGAAGAGTTCCTGTTGGGACCAAGTGTTTGAATACGCGGTCCCCTGTCGATGACGTTTGGGGAGGTTAGGGAACCTTCGGGAGGTAGAGCTTTGCTGGAAGAAGCACATGGCTGGGGTGGACCTTAAGAGTTCATAGCCTCGCCCTGCTCCGTGTGGGTCATCACCCCACGCCTCCCTGACATTATGGACTCTCCTTCTGGAACAAGAAGCAAAACAAACTCTATGACATAGGTCATGATAAGCATAGTGAGTGACAGAGGAGTGCCCAGCACCAGTGCTGGTGGGTCCGCAACAAGGCTGCAGACTGACGTCCAGGCAGGTCCTGCCACTGTGCCATGGGTAGCTTTGGTCACATGAGGCTTTTAGAGAAACAAGAAAATTGATTGTCTTATGTAAGTAAGAGTTTTGGACACAGAACTTTTCTTGAGATTTGTAATTCTGAGTTATGTAATTATCCCTCTGACTATAGGTTTTGAAAAGAGTACCCTGATAGCTCTGTCGCTGTGGTTTCACACTGTGCCCTTGCTGCAGAGGTGGAGAGCTATGTACAGTCTCTCTTCTTCCCACCTTCTCATTTAAAAATAAACCTCTAAAGAACCTGAATGCAAAAGCATTAGCTCAACATTTCATTAATAATTTCAATGCAAAAAAGCAAATGAAATATTAAATCACCCACATAGAATGTGTTATGTTCTCTAGTTCCTGTTATATTTGTAAAAATGGCTCTTAATTTAGAAAAGAAAGATTCAAATCATCAAAGCAATCTTCACCGAAAAAGAAAAGATGCATTAACTTTTGACTGGAAATTTCTGGAATGTGCATATTTTAAAAGAAATTAGGGCTAGGAAATATTTCTCATTAGCATGTATTCTTATGCCTGTCATGATCCGAACATATATGTAGTGGTTTTGCAACTAATATTTCAATGAATTTGTTATCCTTTTAAATTTTAAATTCATTATTTTATTAGAGTTACTATTGTCTATTTATGTTTTATCAATGACATTTTTATTTGAGACCATGTACCATATAAAAATTAAATATACTCTAACTGCAAACAGTAAAAAATTGAATTAGTATAATTTCTCAAAACATAGCAAGAAAAATTAGATATGAATAAACATATCTATGGGTGAGCACCTACCATTAGCCTTGTGAGGGCCTTTACATTTTCTGCCTTTTCTCAGGCTCACTTTTCCACTAATTTTATTAATAAACTATAAGAAAAAATGCAGAAATAAACCATGTCCTCATACATTAGTCTACATACTATAGCACTGAGCATTTAATGTCACATGGATGATGCTTCTAAGAAATGTCCTTCCAGCTCACAGCTGCCTATGAACACCAGCAGGAAAGAGACTGAAAACATGGACTGACTCATCAGAGAAGCTTTTCCTTGCAGTGGATAGCAACTAACATAGAGACTTCCCCCGACACTGCACACACACACACACACACACACACACACACACACACACACAGTCTCTTCCAAAGCTCAGACATTTTCACAGAAGAGGGGAGGAATGACTGGAAGATCCAAAGCTGGTCAACAACATGGAGGGAGCAGTGTTTTCCAGACACAACAGAGCAGTTGCGTGTGTGAACGCACAGAGATGGCAGCAGCATGCAATAGACCTGCATAAACTTCAGACAGACAGAATCCGAATACAGAGGACAGAAGGAAGGCTCGGGATCTTTCCACTAGCTGAGGAGGTATTGGCATTTGATAGCTACTGGGAGAGGTGGAGTCAGTTTTCTTTAAAGAAGTGACCCTGATAGGCTGACCACATGCCAGGGCAGGCCCCCAAACACAGACTATCTGGGTCACAAAAGCTAGAGTTTATAGGGTCGGGTGGGAAGGGATGCGAGGGAGGAGAGGGTGATTATAGGAAGATTTCGGGGCATGAATGTGCTCTAGACACGTTGTATAAAGTTCTCAAAGAATTAATAAAATATTGCTAAAAAAAGATAAAAGGAAAGAGAAGAAAGAAAATGTGGGTTGAGCTATTTAAAACAACCTCAGCCTTGTCTTGGAAAATAAGGCAGCTAAGTCAAGATAAAGACATAGATAAATGGCTTCTAAAGTAAAGTAGGAGGGAGAATGTTTAGTGGGTTCTAGCTGATGAGAGGAGAGAAGTCAGGTGGTCTCCTTCATCCCAAACAAGCCCACATCCGCCTGCTATTAGCTCTAGCTGAGGGTCATTAGAGAGAATCAGGACTGACTGGGTAGCATACTTCTGTAACTTCAACACCTGGAAGATGGAAGCAGGCAGCTCTCTGTGAGTTTGAGGCCAGCCTGTGTACACAGTGAGTTTGAAGACAGACAAGACTACACAGTGAGACCTTGTTTCTAAAACATAGAAAAGAATTGGGGCTGGGAAGCAACGGCACAGAAAACTGTGCCCTGGGAGTCTATACCTCATATGCCTGGACCTGAAGTCTGCCTGGGGGAACCTTAGGGTATACTAACCTTGTTTCATTGACTGGATTTAATTTGCAATGTTCTTCTTATCTTTGTAAACCATTTTTCAGAATTTGAAATTCATGATGTTGACTACTGCAGCTGCTACAGAGATGGATAATGGACAAACAGAGAAGTACAGATCAATAGTAATTCTCCCCCTCCAAAAAAACAGAAAAAAGTTATTTCATAAAAAATAAAGTCTTGCAGAAAAAACAGAGAAATTCCATTCCAACACATATATTATATTAGTCTATATCGTGTGGTTATAACAACATCTCTGGGACTGCATAGTAATAAAGAGGGGTTTATTTGGACCCATGGGTTTACAGGTGTTGACATCTGGTGACGGGAATAGGCGGCTTTATCTCGCGATGGAAAAGCAGAAGAGAGACTATGCTCATGGAGGAGAAGACAGGGGGCACACAGCTTGCTCTAAGAGTTTTGCTTGGAAAACTGACACAGTCTTAGAGACTATGCTAGTCTTGTTCTGAGGTCGGCACTTCTGTACCCAGTGTATCCCAAAGGCTCAACACCTCCAGATAGTAGCGTGAGACTTGGAGGAGGCACACTGGGCCATACATCTTTGTCACTGTTACTTCTCATGCTGGAGAATATGTTAATGAAGATAAGCAATGCTAGAGAGGATTCCAAGCACAGGCGTGTCTCTCAAAAGTCACCGGTGCAAGAGCACAGCCATCATGAGATGTGATATGGTACCATGTTAAGAAATGTCACAATGCCCATTGTCACAGGGCTATGAGGTTGAGGTACCAGGAACCAGAACATGGGAAAGGAAGGCTGGGCTTACCTAGAGCACGGCCCACACAAAGGAGTGAAATCTGGTTTCTAGCAAGTGTTGTAGAGTTCTCTGCAGAAGATACAGAGTCTGAAAAAAGAAAAAAAAATGTCTGTCAGATTCTGTGCCATGCTTCCCCTGAGTCTATCCAGCAATAAGGCAAATGAAAGGAATTCTAAAAGTGACCATCATGACTAAGCAGTCTGAGCCATAGAAAACACAGCAGAAGAGACTAGCAACTTGCAAGCAGGTGAAAATTAAGCTTGATATATAAATGAATTCTTAAAGGCTCAGTGTGGATTCACCGGTTAGTAAATAAGGATGATTCTATGGCATTAGGGAGAGCTTCTCTCGTTGGGTCTCAGAATGCAATTCTCCAGACAGGTGTGATGGCTGATGTTTATGAGTCCAGTACTTGGGGAGGCTGAGGCAGGGGGATCAGGGGTTTGAAAACAGCACGTCCTGTATTGCAAGGCTCTAAAGGCTAAAAGAAAATGATACAGGAAGGTTAGCAAAGCTCTTTGTAGCTGACACTTTGAGTTGGGACGATCAGAATGCCTTAGACTCAAGGTCTCCCTAACTCCCTTGTTTCCTTCCAAAGCATGGGTCTCTCTCTGTGTAATGTTCTTTTATTTAGCTGAAAGGTTTGCTTTGCTTGCCTGCTTGTTTTAAAGAAGTGCAGTTATCATAAACTGTGTCCCCAAAGTCCCATTTACCAGGAGAATTTAATCATGGAGAAGAAACCAAGGCACACCCAGGCAGACTTTTCATACACTATTCTGAAGGCAACTCCAAGGGATGATGTGGAAAGTTTTATCTGCATAAAAATACAACCGTTCCCCACAGTACCATGACACCCTTGCCTCCCTGGACCCTGTGGCCTTGTTTCCAGAGCCCAGGGGGACTTATCTTGGGTTAGTGCACTCTCTTTCACACCTACTCATTTCCCCTGAAATCATTAATTCCACCTCCATTGCTGCCATCCTTGTCCCTGTGAAGAGTCATTTGTAAGTCTCCTTGGAGTTTGGGGCAATCTCTCTGCTCTACGATTCCATGTGTGTAGTAAGTAGTGTATTTTAGGATAGGGCTTGGTAGATTTGGTAGTGTTCTGGTCCACTCATCTTCCTCCTGGGGTCACCTTCTGCTAACTTTCTGAGACTCTGATTGTAGTTTCAGTTCTATTTGTGCCGCTTCTGCACCTCCTGTTCTTCTGTTAGTGCCCATGACACTTATTAGCATCACCCCTTAAATGCCTATGCTCTCCCTGGAGAGACCAGAGGAGGGAGCAAGGGTAGCTGTCTCCTTCCTGTCATCAACTTACTGTTGTCACTTACCCAACCCTGCCCCGGCTGGCTGTGCCTTAGTTAAGGTGTTGGACATCTTTAAGTCCCCAGCCATATGTAGAGGAGTTTCTCTCTGCTTCTTACAGACTGCCAGCCCACCCCCTGCCCACCCCACAGGCACCGTCACCTTCAAAAAAACCCATGTGTCTAGTTCCTAGTCAACATGCCCAGGCCTCTACTGGGTACCAGCTTTCTGTAGATCTGTATCCAGTTATCCATCTTCAGTTTCTAAAATCATGGTTCATTTCCCCTGTGGATATCTCTTTATTGTTAAAGCAGAAATCAGCCATGAACACATCTTCACTTTGCTAAGCTGTGCTGAAAGTCTTAATGTTTATTGTGGATTCCACGTGTGTTAACTTCTGTTGATAATAGAGATTTATTATCATTCAGCACTGGCGAACGCCAGGAACTCTCTTTAAAGTGCTGATCTCATTGTCGTATACAGACCTCAAAAGAGAGTAAGGAACTACGCTTCCCTATTTTACAGATAAGGAAACTTAGACTCACAGTTCAGAAATATGCTCTGTGCCCTAAATCTTTAATCAGGAGATTTTTATTTTCACTAAGGGCAGAGAGACAGTTCAATCCCAGGGGTTTTAATGCAGAATAATGTTATCACAATAATGCAACCTTTTTTTTTCTTCATGACTTATAGAGTTATACACTCACCACTAGCAATATTAGTGATCAATTTTTTACTGAGGTGACTTAAATAAAAAAATCAAGGGTTAAGAATATATATCCCCAAAGTCCTCCCCCCCCATCCCGGTCTAGGAAGGTGAACATCCAAACTGGCTAGGCTCCCACACAGCCAGAACATGTAGTAGGATCAAAACCCAGTGCCATTGTCCTTGGCTTCTCAGCAGCCCTCACTGTCCACCATATTGAGAGGGAGGGGGAGAGGAGTGGGGGGAGAGGGAGAAGAGTGGGGGGGAGAGGAGTGGGGGGGAGGAGTGGGAGGCTGGGAGGAGGCAGAAATTGTTTTTTTCTCAATAAAACAATAAGAAAGTTAAAAAAAAAAGAATCTATATCCCCACTTCATCAGAATAATTTCAAGGTAGGTGGAAGCATTTTCTCCTGCCTGGCATCGACATGCTGTTACATGAGGGACCTGGCCTGCCTGTTTGTTGTTGTGTTGTTTTTGTCCTGCCCGGTTTCCCACAACTGTTCAGCCCCAAAGAAAATCACACATAGGTCTCCATAAATTATAAGCTGATTGGCCCATTAGCTCTAGCCTCTCATTGGCTAACTCTCACATCTTGATTAACACATTTTTCTGATCTATGTTAGCCATGTGGATCAGTACCTTTTTTCAGTGGTGTAGATCACATCCTGCTGCTTTGGTGGTCTGGGCAGGAGTGGGAGGAATCAACTTCCTCCTTCCTAGAATTTTCCTGTTCTCATTACATCATTTTTACTTCCTGTTTGGTTTTCTCACCTATATTTCCTACATAGCCAATCAGTGTTTATAAATAAAATGATTGACAGAATACAGACAATTCTCCCGTACCAACATGCTTTCTGGGAAAAACCTAGAAAATTATTTATTGAGCAACATGGCTTTGATACTTCTAAGAGAGCATGTTTTACTAGATCTACAGAAAGTTGAAGTACATAATGCTGATAGGTAGATAACGAAATCTCTCTTCTTTCCTCCACCTGGGAAAAGTAACATTGCAGCTCAAAAGGTAGATTCTATTTCCCCAGTCTTTAATTATTACTTGGCCTTTAATTTTTTTTTGCTACTAAGAGAACTGGCTGGAAAAGGCTGTTCCAGCCCTTGCAGGCATCCTCTGGTTCACTGGGACGCCTACCTCCACCCAGCTTGCTTGCCAAGGACAAGTGACCATGGAGAGCAGAGCCAAGTCCCCAGCTGCCCCAGCCAAGCTCAGGCACGGCTGTAAGACCAACCAAGAGTGAATGAACAGCCTACGACTTCACATCAGACTTTGACACAGAGAGCCTGGCTGATCTCAGTTCACAGTTCTGACTCACAGAACCGGGATGTGTAAGTGGCTGTTGTTTTGAGCCATTAAGCTTTGAAGTGGTTTCTAATGCTGCATCACTGGGGTGACGGTAAGCTGATGCAAAGTCTGAAATGGTGCCTTCGGAGTGTCAAGTACCGTCCATACAGCTTAAAACCGACAGCTTTGTCTCTACACTGGAGAAATGTTTTGAATTAATTCAAGGTACCTGTTGCTGGGTCTTAATGTCTTCCTCGGGGGAGGAGATGAAAAGACGCGGCGTCAACAAACACAGACGCCGGGAAAAACTTATATACCCTCCCAGCACCCAGGCTTTCTGATCCATAGAGAGTTGACTTTACATGTTCATCTCTCATTGCCTAGGCACGATCAGGACCTCTGACAGCGCCTGTTGCTAGGTCCTTTGGAACACCGCTCCTTATTGACTAGACACAGACAGAACCTTTGACAGCTCCAGGCAGACTCCAGGTTGGCTGCTTTGGGCCTGGTAGGTCTTAACTTCCAACAGGTACCATCTAATGTAGTTCTTTGCTAGCTCCATTGTTGTGCCCCACAGGTACAACTTGTCATTCCGCATGGGGACATACATGTTCATTCTCTTGCCTATGGAGTCTAATGTGGAAGATGCTTGCGCCATCAAGCAGTAGAAAGACTCACACACCCCATAGATTTTACAAGCTCAAATTAAAAGCTACACAGTGATTGTCCAGATATCACCCAGGACATTTATACAGATGCTGTAAGCAGCATTTCTCCTTCTGTTATGCTAATTTTGCTACCAAGGACAGCTGGACTAGCTGTGGAAGCAATCCCTAATGTTCTCCTAGTATTAACTGTCGCTTCTTCCGTCAGAGCTTTCCAACATGAGAGCAGAACTTTCTCTCTCCTTATCTTCCTTAGCTACGGTAGCTACATGATGATATTCAGCTGATTGACAGAGAAGAAAATCAACCAAGAAGACAACAATAATTACATTTGCTTGGGACTAATTAGGAGAGCATCCTAAGCTGCACAGCTCTGAGTGGTCTTAGAAATGGGCAACATGATTTGCGAAAATGGAAACGTGTCTGCAGTGTTAAGACACAGCAGAGGTTTGTAATTAAACTCTATCACTTGTCATTCAGGAAATACGACTGGTGTTGACACCATTTAAACCATCTTTATGAAAGGGGTTGGCTAGAGTCTCGGTGTCTGGATAGTTTGAAGAAAGGAATTATCACACAAAAGGACAGCAAAGGTCTATAAACAATGTCTTTGAAAATTGTACTTTGGCTTAGCAGCACATAGGTGAGAATGGGGTGTTGTCATCGAGCTCTAAGATGCAGCTGCTGAAGCATCAACAGCTTGATCTATCAATGCCCCCTCACTTATTTCGTGTGTGTGTGTGTGTATGTGTGTGTGTGTGTGTGTGTGTGTGTGTGTGTGTGTTTTGAACCAAAGCCACGGGGCTATGAAAAGGCCTATATACCTCTCCACACTTCTCTCCTTCTTCCGGCAAGATTGGGAAAGTGGGACACCCTGTGATGCTAACAACAAGACCAACACTCCAAATATGTGAAGCAAAGAGACAGAATCCACATGTAGCCTCAAGCAAGGTGAGGAACCAGGGTGCAGCCTCAGGCTTTCCTCCCCTAGGCCTTTAAGTAACAGGGAAATACGTGTTTGGTTATTTGAAACACACAATATTTTTGTTGTTGTTGCCTACAGCTGGATGGGTATCTGGTACTCTGGCGGTCGGCTCTCACAGATATGTCTTTACTGAAGTATTCATACTATCTTCTTACATGTCTCTTTCTCTGGATTGTTGAAACACAGGGAGTGAAGATATTGTCGGACTTATTCCTCAGTGTTCTTTTTATGAGAATATTTATATGTCATATTCTTGCTCAAGTTTGGTTTTAGGAAGAATTTTACATTTTTCCTTATGTAGTTTTGTAATAAGTTAATAGCTGTGTGACATTAATTTTCATAAAGCTTCCAGGAAAATAAAAGTATTGCCTCATCAAAGCATGAATGTCTATTTAGTTATTGTCCCTAAAATTTCCTTGTTTTAAATTTATACCCTCTTTAGAAGTGTAAATACTTTATAGTTTGGTTTAATGAATATATTATAAATCTTTTCAGAAGTAGAACATGCATGCTATAATGAATATATTATAACTCTTTTAAGAAGTAGAACATGCATACAGGAGAGTGTAATTTCTACAGGCACTCAGTGACCCATTTGAAGTAAACAAATCTACAACAGTGTCAGTCACATAAAGTTTTGATGAAGCAAATAATGACTCATCAGTTTATGCATCTGCCGTAATATATTTTTATCATTACTTTAGAGTATGTTCCTTCTAATTATATTTATATTTACTATGAACCTCTAAGCTTTATAATGGCATTAGTCTCACCCATCTCGTATTTACCGCTCTCTGGATTCCGTGGAGAGGCTACCTGTGTTGACGGAACTAGATTAAATCTGAATTTGTGGGAGTGCACTCTGAATTGCCTGCATGTCATCAAAACAGCTTAACGTGTTTCTCAGAACCTATTCCTGCTGTGAAGTGGCATATGATATGCCTAATGCATGGAAGTGCTGTATTCCTGTTTGCCGGCTCAACTCCATCATCATCAACATCAACTCCATCCTCATTTTATTGAAATGAACCTGCAGCTCAGCCAGCAGTTCACGCATCTGCTGTCTGTGCCACTCATGAGTTCTTTCAGGCCAGACAGTGATTATCCTCAACCTAGCACAGTGTCTGACACATTGTAAGGGCTTAGAATCCGTTTGTAAATGAGATGAGAAAAGGAAGCCACAGGGTCAGGAAGGGATGGGAGGAGGGGCGGATGGTCCTTGGAGGATCAGGATAAAGTGAGCCTGGTGTAAAATATAAGTTCAAACAGCAACAGCTGGTGATCCTGCAGATCAAGACATTAACATTTTTGAAGAAAGAGGAAGGTGTGTTTTTTGGATTCTGTAGTTCTGCTCCTGACAAACTGCTCTTGTTAACTTGTAACACCCGATTCTGTGTAACCCCCTCGGTACAGTTCGCGTGCCACTGTACCATACGCGAGTTGGGCAAGGGCCTGGAGATTGAAAGAACACACAAAGAGACCTGGGTCATTCATAAGGAGATCAGCTGAATGCCATTTATTCAACCTTGGGGAAATCCTTATATACCTATCTGCTGCACAAGGATTTCTGCCCAGGCAGGTGGGAAATTACCATGCCAAAGATGGAGTCAACAATGCCCTACAGCTAATCACCAGGTGGGGCAGAGGGAGCACAGGAACAAACAGAATGCTTTAGTAGCTGACCAGAAACTGTCCTCAAAATGCACCCCAGGAACAAGGGTAGACCCGGGCCCTACATTAACTGAAGTGTGTCAACCCAGAATGTGGTTTCTGTGACTGAAAGTGCGTCCTGAGAAAGACACGGAACTGCACTCAGGTCCCAAGCACCATGTGCACTCTCCAGTCACCTAATAAAGACATCCTGTTAACTTGAACTAGAGTCTGAGTGGTCTTCTCTGGTGGATGCTTCACAACAGGAACTCTGAGGGACAATTGTGAGCATCAGATGATAAATATGATGGTCCAGAATGAGGAGGAGACATTAAGAACACGAAAACATGTGAAAATGAAGGAACAAGATAATCAGGGAGGAAGAATAAATGACATATTTAGTATGGAAGTGAGTCTCAGTCCAAGAGATCAGTCAGATTGTATCCAAAGATATAAAGACGGTAAATGAGAGTCAATTTCACTTAAAAGAAATAAAGGAAAATATTTTAGTGAGATTATCAGGAGGAAAGAAAATGGCCAAAATCCTAATATTATATATCACATATATATGAATATATATATATATACTATATATATATATATATATATATATATATATATAGTAATGGCTTGTTTTCTTAATGTGAACTTGTCTCTATATCTATACCAAAAGAAATTCATATACTTATACTTTTCAGAAGAGAGAAAATTAATCCCAGAAAGAAGGCCAAAAATCGAGAAAAAAATGCTAAAACAAACTGCCAAAGATGATGTGGCAAGCTTTAATAGTTTTGATTGGATCAGGACCAGAGAGCTGTGGCTGCAGATAAAAGGACTTGCCTCTGAGCCTTCCAGCCTGAGTTCTCTCCCCAGACACACATTCCAGAAGACAATCAATTCCCACAACTTGTCCTTTGACCACGTGTGTTCTGTAGCATGAATGTGACCCACACCCCTTACACAATATAAATAAATGTAGGTTTTAAAATTTTTAAATAATATTTTATTAATTCTTTGAGAATTATGTGTTATTTTATTCGGTGTATTTTGATCATATTCATCTCCCTCCTCTGATTCCGTCCATCCAAGCTGTCTTCCGGCCTCCACTGATCATGTGTGTGCAGGCACATACTCCTGCACCTGCGTGCGCACACACATGCACACACACACACGCAAAATTTTAAAACTGAGTTCCTTTTGATATACCAGAAAATCAAGGTGAATAAATAAGGACTTGCAATGATTGCTCCTTAATTTTCAGAAAAAGAATCAGTACATCAAACAAAAGATACAAAAGGTTTATAAAGAATGAAAAACTAATGGGCAAGGATTGAGATAATATAGATCATGTTCTTAGATTGGGAACAACTTAAAATATTAAAGATGAAGAAACTTTGAAAACACGACTGTTTAGTATTAAGCAGTGTTCTTCCAAGTCGCTCGTGGTCTAAAGATGAAATCACGTGGCATCTTAGAAAACATTTGAAGTTCAGTAAGAACAGAATCTATGTATTGAAAGGCTAATGGTGCAGACTGAAGCATTGGTAAGACAGAAATCAGCAGCAACATATGCTCACAGGAAGAAAGCACAAAAGAGCTACACCAGCATGTCCTTTCTGAACCCTCACCTCGAGAGCAAAGCATCCATCCCTCTTAAGAACTTAGAAGAAGAACGACAAAGTTAAAGCTACAATGGGAATAAATGTAAACGATAAATCAAGGAAATAAAAGAGGAAGTAATAAAGAAAACCCGTGGAATAAAAATGACGCGTTGAGAAGATGGGTAAAACTTAGTAACACCGGTCTCATCAGAGACAAGCAGAAAAGTAAGGAAGGGTGCTCGGGACAGGACGGCCATTGCTGAAGTGATTGGTTCTCTGCAGTGATTGGTTCACTGGAGCCATGGCAAAGGCAGCCGAATGATTCTGCCGGGTGCGATTACCTCTTGAAGCTTTCGGGACTAAACAAACTCTGAAGGACCTGGCCCTGCTGCTTTGCTTTCCTGGTACCCTCCAGGATGTGGTCATCTCAGCCTAAAGCTGGGGAGTGGGAAGCTAGCCGACTACAAATACCTGCTTACAAGTTCCGCCTCCGGGAGCAGGGAACCAAGTCGCTGTGACTTCAGGGGGGTAGGAATGCTGTTGTTATGTTTTTTCTCTTTCCCTATTCTGTCACACACCAAGCCCTACATCTCCCGAGAAGGACAGTGGTGTGCCCAGGGACTTGCAGGAAACGAAATTGGGTTACCTTTTCTGGTGTGTGGAGCTGTGATCCCAAGTTGGCAGGGAACCGCACTGTTATCCCTCAGGAGTTCTCACTCCGAGCAAACAATCGCCAACTGGACAGAAAACTGGGATAACTAAACTCCTTGGAATTGGGCTAGGCAGCCAAAGAGGGAAATTCCAGACAAGAAAGTATTAAAGAAGGTAAAGGGGTATTGGAAGCAGTGTCGTGAAGTGTTTGTAAACTCTTTCAGGCATTACCCGAGACCATGGGTAAATAAGTAATCCTACTCCTAAGAGTGAACCTAATCAATAGTTAGAACACTACTCAAATAGTCAGATGGCACCTCAAATACTCTTCAAACTTAACTGTCAGTGGCAAGGAAGGTAGGAACCGGCATGAGAAACCTAACTAAGGGGATTTGCCTGCGGTGATTGGCCACTAAGTAGTAATACAACACCAAATAAGAGCCAGCATCTAATAATAGAATAGCTGGACATATGAAACACACACACCAAAAAATGATCAACTCAGCTGAGAGAAAATAATCAACAAAAAAACAATTGGAATGGTCTAACCACCTTGTGTTAACAATGATAAAAATGTTCGGACAGTGAAGGAAAAGATTTCTGAAGCAAATTGAAAACTAGAATCTCTAGAAAGAAACATAAGGTATAGAAGAACACCAATAAAGTTTTAAAATTTAAATGCCTATCTGTTGTAACACAAAGGTAGGAACATAAAAGGAACTGTATGTTCAGTGTTGCTGTGTTCCAATTAAGAAGTAAGCTACTGATTCTGACGAGATCATGGATTGGGTTCACAGGGGGCAGCTTACTTGCAACCACGGTCCATTTCTGAAGAGCAGATCTGATCAGCAAATTCTTGTGTACATCTCTGCTAACCTATAAGAGACTTGAATTACTGGCAAGAGAAGAAGCAGGAACTAGTCACAAAAGCTGGAGTCAGATTAAAGCCTACAGGTGTCCGGGCAAGAGACGAGAAACAGAAACATAGAATAAGCCTTCTTAAGTCTGGAAAAGATACTGAAGAGGAGGCTTAAATGAGATCTTGGAGAAGATTAGAAGTTTGAAGTACCGCTCTTTACGATCTTAAGGAACATTCTCAAGTGGTTCGCTGTATGAGAGACGTCTGAAGAGCCCCATTATGCAAGAATCACAGTCATCTGGAAGACCTTCAGGCCGATGTTTTTCTGGTTCACATGGCCAGAACAAGCCCAGGTACGCAGTGAAGGAATGTCCCCAACACAGGACTCCGGAGATTGGAGCTGCTAACTCATCTGTTTTGTTTATTAACTGCTACTTCTTAATATTTCTTAAAAATTTATCCTTCTCTCACACAGTACATCCCAGCCACAGGCTCGGTTCCCCTCCCTCCACTCCTCTCAGTCCTCCCCTTCCCTCCCCTCTCCCCCAGAGACATTCCTCTTCCTTTGCCTTGACAAAAGAGTGAGCCTTCCGGGGATATTAACCCAAAACCACACAATAAGAATAGACAAAACTAGGTACAAGCCCTCATATCAAGGCTGGACCAGGCAACCAGTTGGAGGAAGAGTCCTGAGGAGAGGCAAAGGAGTCAGAAACATCTCAGCTTCCTCACAAACACCAGGCTACACAACCATAACATATGTGCAGAGGACCTAGTGCAGACCCATGCAGGCTTCATGATTGCTGCTTCAGTATCTGTGAGCCCCCATGAGCCCTGCGTAGTTGATCCTGTGGGCCATATTCTTACAGTGTCCTCGACCTCTCTGGCTCCTACAGTTCTTCCTTCCCCTCTCCAGCAGTTTTCCCTGAGCTCCAAGGGGAGGTACCCAGTGGAGATCTCCACTTTGGACTCTCTCTCTCTCTCTCTCTCTCTCTCTCTCCCTCTCTCTCTCTCTCTCTCTCTCTCTCTCTCTGCCTAATGTCTGGCTATGGGTCTCTGCATCTGCTTGCATCAGCTGCGACATGAAGCCTCTCTGACGACGATTGGACTAGGAACCGATCTAGGGGTACAACAGAATATCATTAAAGAATTGTTTTATTTACTTATTTTTCCTACCCTAAGCCTCTGGGCTTAGGGTAGGAAATATCCGGCTTCTAGCCTTCTGGGCAGTGACAGCCACGAACTCTCTCTCCAAATTAGAATAGTCATTGGTTGGCTACTCCCACAAGTTCCATGCCTCTGTTCATTGTCCCAGCATGGGAACCATTGCCGCTTGACAAAGTTCCAGCCTTTCGGCATTGCAAACACACTTCTCCAGCACCTGTTTACTTTGACTTTTAATGATTTTCATTATCATTGCCTTTCCCTGTGGGAAACTTTGTAGGGGCTTTGGTAAATGATGAAAATGTGCACAATGGTATCCTCTCTAAACAAAATAACTCTTTGGAGAAAAAAAAAAATCCCTGCCACTGTGGAACCAGGAATTCCACTGTGCCCGCCTAATTACAGCAAGAACAGGAAAGTTGGAGATTTACTAGACACATCTGATCCTAAGGATGAACTACCTACAATTCAGATCCGGAGCCTGAGGCCATTAAAGCAAGAGTTCAGTTAATAAACACAGAGAAATCAGAATGGTACAGTATAATGGGAAAAGGGTAGGACACCAGGACCTTCTCTTTTGGGAGCATTACGAGGGGAACAGGCCCATATGGTAAAACTAGGAGATGCGGTGTAGTGTCTGCTCCCCAGAAGTTGTTTCCCAATCAGGCATTTGGATAAAGGCCTCTGCTACCTTGGGGGCTTGAGGAAAGTTCCTGCTTAATTTAAAGGGGAAGGGCATTCTGATCTCTAGCAAGAGAAATTTGGGGCTCTTTCATTAACATGTGACTGGTGCCTATTGTCAAGGTCAAGACTAGCTTCCTCAATCCCTGAGCTCAAGACACACCTCAGTTCATATGCCCCCTTTTCTCCGGGGCCATCCTATGTGCAACTATAGAGTAAAAACAGCATAGTCTTTCAATTAAAGGCTGCTGGCAGCCATCCTGACTCACCCTCAAATTGTGTTCATCTCTTCCTTCTCCACCCCCCACCCCCCACCCCTGCCTACTTGACATATCCTCTTTAGGACCTGAACACCCCTGCCAAAGCAGGTCTTTGGCATAAAAGTAAATAAATACATTAATTGAGAATAAAACCGGAAAACAAATTCTTGTAAAAGGCAAAGGGAGCTTTCTTAAGAATGAAATGGTAGATTTGTTAGGAAAACAACCCTGTGCGGCGTGTGTCAAATAATGGACTTCAATTATGTGAAGTCAAATTCGACAAAACCAAAGGAATTAATTAAAACTCATCTGTCATAATCAGAGATTTTAATAGCAACTTCTTGGCAATAGATAGAATAGAAAGATAGAAATAAATCCAGTAAAGATGTATACCAATTTAACAGTGTTGGCCAGTGTTATCTTGATGTCATTTTAGAGTAATATACCAACCGCATTCTCTGTGTTTTTGGAAACGCTTGGAGCCAAATGGTTCAAGATCCATTATATAGCAAGAGAGGGTAGAGTTAGAACTTATAGATTAAGAAAAATAATTGGATCATGTGAAAACACTCCAAACTATCATATTTTACTTTGGTGAAGATACAAAGAAACAAAAGTTTGAAACTTAAGATGCTGGCCATTTGGGATGAAGGATTAATGGTTACCGTGGGAATGAGCCATGTAAAGTATGTGCTAGGTTGACTGGAAGGTTTCCATTTCTAACATGATGGTTGCAGGTAATTGCCTTACTCTAATGCACTAACCTCTTAATTTTGGTATAGTGTGCTCTTTTGTATTTGCATTTTATTTTAAAATAAAACTGTCTTAGAATCATGCATCTGTGCATAATACAAGAGTTTACAGTGGATTCTCATTCCCACATGGAGATCTAAGACAACTACACAAAGTGCACAGCAAAAGAAAGCAAAAAGCAAGCAAACTGACTTCTACTTGGGAGCACTGAAGAGATTTCAAGGCAAATAGGACTCAGAGGCCAGTATCCTGCAGAGACAGACAGCACACAGAGAGGAGCTAGCATTTTTTGGCCTTTCTTCTCTCAGGGTAGTTAACAATTCTTAGCATGAATTCAAGCAGAGGTCCCAGAGAAGGGATACTGATGGGGGGCAGAGAAGTCAGCAAAAATTTTGGCAAGCACAGTTGGCTGGAGAAATAGAAATTAGGAAAGCAGCCAAAGCTGCTGTGTAGGGAGCAGAACTCTAGTAGAAGGGATGCATAGGGCAGAAATGAGATAGGAGAGAGAGAGAGAGAGAGAGAGAGAGAGAGAGAGAGAGAGAGAGATTATGACAAGGGAAGAAAAGCCTGGGGAAATGAAGTAGCTCCAGATTAATCATGAAGATGATATCTGCTTCACAAAAGACATGGTAGGCATGGCATGTGTTTTCTCAAAGACGTCTCAACCAAGGATGCCAAAGACAGAAAATACTCTGTGCTTACTCAGTGGCCAAATGATATATAGTGTTAAGATTTTAGCATTCCCTTCCCAATCCTTAGGCTAAGCAATATCCCCCCATTAATTCGTCTTACAACTTTGCTTACAAAAGAATACTGTTTAAGTTTTGAACTTTGTCATAACTACACTCTTGACAAGATGGGAGGGGCAATGCTTAGAGATGGGACTTGAGAACCAATTGTGCGTGTGTGTGTGTGTGTATTCGTTTTCAGTCTTCTCTGGGGCGTATAAAGAAAAATTTATATACACTAGATAGGGCGCCAATGATAGGATGAGCCAAACAACATGGTCCCCCCCGCAAGCCTAGTTTGGTGAATCAATAAGCTCATGGGGTTCTTTATAGAAGTATGGGGGTGAGATTCACTTTCAGAGACATGGGTGACTCAAAGGCAGTTGTGTGATTGAAAAGCTCACATGAACATGGGTGAAGACCCCTATAAAACTGTATTCATGGAGCTCCTTGCACAACATGAGGTCAACGAGGCTGGCTTGAGAATCTCCTCTGATAGCACTCCTAGCCATTTATGTAACCTTTGGAGGAACCCTATGTGTAATGGTAAAAATAAAATGCTGTGGTTCCCCGAGGAGCACAGCAGCAGAAACGCTGCAGATCCCTGAGAGGTGGCAGTGGACAGTGGGTCCTGAGACCACGGTGGGTCACAAAGGCAGCAGTCCCAGGCAGGGAGCCGTGTGGCAGGCGAGAGACCGAGAAGGATAGGCATGTCGTGCAGTGAGGTTGGACATTTATTTGGTGGAAGGAAAGGGAAAGGGGAGAAGAGGAGAAGGGGGAAGAGCGGGGGGGGGGGGGGGGCAGAGGGGGGAAGGAGAAAAATGGGGGAAAGGGAGTGAGGCAAAAACTGCTTCTTAAGGAGAGAACTGGAAAGGAAGAGACTTGGCCTGCAGGCAGGAAGGAAGATCTGCCTGCCTAAGTGGTGGACAGTGCGGGGAGTGGGCAGGGCTTGTCTCTTAAAGGGGCAGAACAGACCATTACACTAAGAATAATAGTATTATTAAGAGGGAAACCATTCCTGGTATTGGAAACGTAACTAATTACCTACGACTCATGAAGTCGTGAGGAAAGCCAGTACCCCAGAAACAACCTGTGCTTAACAACTTAAAAAACAGAAGACACATTTAGAAATTTTTTTTGAGAGAAAATGAGTTTATAAGCAGAATCAGATGGAATTTTTAAACAAAAAAAATCTAATAACTGAAAGCTATAATTTGATAATTGAATTTAATATCAGTTTTCTTTTTTAGTCCAGATTTGCAAAATCCCCCACATATAGAATACTCTATAGAATGCAAATATATGCAATATAGAATACAAAGAGGAAACACAGTATTTTGACCAATTCTTCTATTCTAATAAAAAGAATAGAAGCAACAGACAAAAGATTCCATGGAGAAAACCAATCGTCTTTACAGCTCCTGCTCACAGCTAAAATGTCATTGAATAAAAAACACTATTCAAAATGGCAACCAAATTATATGCTTTTGGATATAGGAAAATTGTAAAAATAAAACAAAATTCCCTCAGTAAAAAGTAAGAAATGATTGTTTTCATAGACAAGATGATTCCGTATTGCAGCAATAATAACTCATCAAAAATACTGTAAATTCAAAGCCCATTTAAACAAATTTCCAACAGGATATTCTATGTAATTTGACTAATGGTTTCTAATATACGTGTGAGTGTGTGTGTGTGTGTGTGTGTGTGTGTGTGTGTATGAAAAGATTAGGAAGCATGGAAAGTATAAAACACATCTATAAGAGAAGTGAGATGCCCTGCAAAAGAGGCTTTTTATAACAGTGCAGCAGAAGTGTAGTGATAGACACGTGGAATAACTGTACAAAGTGGTCTAAAATTAGACCTATGCATAAATTAAAACCCATTTCACAACAGCTTCATAAGAGAAAATGTTACGGGGCAATAGATTATCCGTAAAGAAACAGGGAAGAAAGTGAAAATCTTTGAACAAAGTTGTAAATACTATTAAATTTCTGATGAATTACATGTTTCTAAAACATAGAAAACTAAAAATATTTTTTTACAAAATGAGATTAGTGAAGGTTCTTTTAGTGTGTAAAAAACAGAAATCGTTGAGGGATGGCTAAATTTAATGACATAAATGCTAGGAAAAGTTTACTCATTAAAAAAAATGTAAAAGTTTTAAGAAGACAAGAAACTAGAAGATATTTGCCTTCACTAACCAGAATAAAATGGTCTTATATGTTGTTTTTCACAAACACACACACACATACACACACACACACACACACATTAGAAAAGAGAGGAAACAAATAGCCCCAAACAACAACATCAAAAAATGTTTCCATTTATATGCAATCATGGTAATCAGTGTGAGATATTATTTTATAACCAAATAAGTGAGTCTGGAAGAAAAATCAAAATCTTCCATTATCAACTGTATAGCAAAGAAGACTCATGGACTGCTGTAAATTGCCATATTACTCTGGATACCACCCACTTATAATTCATGAAACTGGTAATGAGTATTCCAAGGATCCAGAAGCTCATTATCATCATGTATTATTCTAGGACAGATCTTGTACACTACCAGGAAAAGTGCATACAAGATCCATAGGAGCATTATTTAAACTAGCAAAGAATAGAAAACAAAAATAAACAAACAAACAAAAAAAAAACCTGATAGCCCTTATCAATAGTACAGCTACCAAAAAGAGCATCCAATGGCCATATAATAAAATAATATAGATGAGTAATCAAAAACAAAGAAAGGTTACAAGTGTCCACACTGATGATTATCACCAGCAGAATATTGAAAAAAGCTATGCCACATGCTTGTAGTATGATATTTTTATACAAATCATAAAGCTATGTAGGCATCAAAGAAACTCCATATGGAGTTTGCTTTCTTTTGGGCAAAACTAGCCATTTGGGCAAAGAAACTGCCCTCATTTTAATTGTTAACAACACACTGGACCAGCAGGACAAAAAGAAAGCTACTGCCAGACTTTGAAGTCCTTCGAAATTCATTGCTTCTCAGAAAAATCTGTCAGAAGTACCAGGCCAATAGGCCACAATTGGATGCCACAATGTCACAGAAGAACCTAGGATGACTGTCCAGACAGCCAGATGTCCTTATCATTAGACAACATTTCATCTTTCTGGGGTCTTTGACAGAGTTGAAAACTAGATAGTCATAGTTAAAATTTCTTTAGTTATGATAAAATGTAAATTAGGTATAAAACCTTAGACTCACAAAGAAAAAAATAGATAACAAAATAATTTTTTCTAATTTTGCCAAATGAAAATAGACTGTATATTATAACTGTAATTCTTCCTTAATGGCTGTTTTGTTGTACATAATTCTACTGCCTTAAAATTAACCTTCCTTTTTAATTAGACAAAACATGAGAAATGTTGTAAAATAATTCCTTTGTATACTGTAAAGATTTGTCACTCAGATTGGCTTAATAAAACTGACTGGCCAAAAGTTAAACAGAATAAGTTTAGGTGGGAGGGCTAAATTGAGAGTGTTGGGGGGAGGAAGGGTAGAGGCAGTGGACACAGAGGGAGCAAGGCATGCTGGAGGACAGGTAAGCCATGAGCCACGTGGCAATGCATAGGTTAATAGAAATGGTTTGATTTAAGTTGTAAGAGCTAGTTGATGATCTTGAGGTTCCCCTCTGTACATTGTGAATTTGTTATATTATCATTGGTTAATAAAGAAACTGCTCTGGCCTATAGCAGGGCAGAATAGAGCTCGCCAGAAAAAACTAAACAGACTGCAGGGAGAAAGAAGGTGGAGTCAGGGAGACTCCATGTAGCTGCCAAAGAAAGATGTCGGAATCTTACCAGTAGGCCACAGCCTTGTGGTGATACATAATAGAAGTGGGATAATTTAAAACATAAGAGCTAGTTAGAAATATACCTGAACAATCAGCCACAAAGTGTTGTAATTAATAAAGTTTTTGTGTAATTATTTGGATCAGTGCTGTAACTAATATAGTTTTGTGTGACTATTTGGGTCTGGGCAGTCAGAAAATGAACACGCAGTCCATGCTTACATAATGATGCCTAATATGGGGAGCCATACATCTACATAAATCCTAAGAAAGCTTTAAAAAAGGGTTTCTAGACCCACAAAAATGAGAGTCAAGTGCAGCTTCTTGGTAGCCCCATTTTCTTTCAGATATGCTCTGTTTGCTGGCTGCAAGCAGAGGCACAGTTTTTAAGAAGCAGCCTCCTGATTCGTACTGGTAGCATGCATGGTTCTGGCTCTTACAGGAGGTCCTTCTACAGAGCCATTAGGGTTTGTGATCAGAGTGCTACAAGTTGCTTAATGGCAAAATAGACCCACTATGTCCCTGAAGCTGGGGTAGTGAGCATGGATCTCAGAGGCCATGTATATACCTCCACCATGTTGGACAGTGTGGAACCAAAAGGCAAACCAACCTTAGACCTAGCTATTCCACTTAGAATTCTGAGAAGCACTCCTGGTCAGAAAGGGATTACAGCATGTAAAGATGAAATTGTGTATATTATAGTGTTTTCTTTGAATTTTTTTGACTGCTGACAGACATTTAATTCTGGGGGCTACTAAGCTAAACCAGAATAAAGGTATCTTGACTTCAAAATTGAAGTCTAAAGATAACGTTACTTTAGAAAAGAGGTTCTGCTTTTGTTTCCACAGAGGGTGGCAACCTATGGATTCTTTCCAGGCTAATGTGGTTTAATGGAACAAGACCCCTAAAAAGGTCGCCATGAACCGTAAAAATACTTCACCCAACAAACAGTAGGAGGCAGTTTGGAGAAAATTATGCCCAAGTTCCCAATATGATTGTTTATAAATCTTTTTTTTTCATTTAAATAGGGATACAATATAGAAATAAATACTTTGCTTTGGCATGGATCTTGGGTTTATTGATACAAATTTAAGATCAATTTTGTTAGATGTATATTTCTACTCTTATTTAAAGTATTATGTTTATGCAGCTCATTTAAAAATGTAATATATAGTTAAGAAATACAGATTAATAGATAGTCATCTGTAATAATCAATCTCTTAATTATGTTAGTTAGGTTTTCTAAATATACAGAGATGTATTTCAGTTAAATAATCTTTAACACTTCAAAGACCTATAGGATATGGCATTTAAAATGCCTATTCAATATTATTAAAGTATGCAGGCTACACTGTCACATCTAGGCCAAAGATGGATGCTTGTTTTAAACAGTATATTGCTAAGACAAAAAAAGCAGGAATTCTTTTTGCACAATTTCTAAGAAATGTATTTTTTTTCTTATCTGTGCAAGCCAGAAAGGAGGGATGATCTAGATTCTATCTCATACTTGTAGAGGAGAATCTGTCCCCTGTCCCTCCCCACTGTGAAGAAGCAGCAGTTGCAATAATGACCATCTTATAGGCAGGTGGGGGCTGCAACTGAAGGCAGTGAGAAAGTCTCAGCAGATAGGGCTTTCCTTTAAGGAAGGTAATATCAAAGAAGGGGGCTGGAGAGATGGCTCAGTAGTTAAGAGCACTGCCTGCTCTTCCAAAGGTTATGGATTCAATTCCCAACAACCGCATGGTAACTCACAAAGAGATCTGGTGCCCTCTTGAGGAAGGGACCTGGCCAACTGTCTTCATCAACTCAGACCATAAAACCCAATATGGACAAGTTCAACAGAGCCACCATATATGGGCTGTCCATGCATGCTTCAGCATTGCCAGGGCATAAATTTCATTTCGTTTTTAATATCAAAACAGGCCTGACTAGATTTGCATGAATATTAGTGATGATCTTGCTTTCAAAAGTCAATTTAGTAAAATTTCTGCACCACAGTCTCTTTCCTGATGCTTCACTCCCTATGGTTTCTGTTCCCAGTGATCAGTTTGTGGTCTGAAAACAAATTTTACCAGTAAAATTCAAAAGCTATAAATGTCACAAATTTCCAAAGAGAATGATGAGCTCTTTCCTTTCCCCTGATCCATTTTCCAGATGTAAACAAACTCCCCTTGTGTACAGAGTATCTACTCAACATGGATTGCCAGTCTGTAATTACTTTGTAGCTGTCTCTGTTAAAAGATCGATTGTCTCATTATCATAGTTCAAGTAACATGGGTTCAAGTGGCTCTTATTTTCCTCAGTAATTGTCCTAATATAAAAGCAGTGATGTGATTACAATCTTCTTTGAGCTTAAACAGCAGAAGTACAATAGAGGTCAGACTCACCTATTTTATTCGTCTGTTGTTCTATGGATGTAATTGTTCTGTTTTCCTATTCTAAATCTATTTTCCCAACCTATAAATTAAATCCCATCACAGATAATATATATAACAAAAACATAGTGTTTACAGGACTTGGAACCATCTGCAGCCTTAGTCAATCACTACTGAAGGTAACACAACTGTATTTGTATAGTAAATCATTCAGAGTGAAGAAGAACTTCACAGAGAAGGTAGATATTGAACACGAGCAGCCTAGATGGACACGGACTAATAAGTAAGATTGTTGAGCAAGAGCTGGATTTTCAGCTGCTTGTGTTTACACTTCTAGAAGGCAAGCTGCCCTTTAACAGTTCCAAGTCATTGCACATCCCTTTGGAATTCCATCCCACCCCTTTCAGACGATGACTGGGGACACAGGGGACTTCCTTCTTCTCTCAAGGTAGCACACACACTTTGTGGAAAGAAAGGAACCATGAGGTAAGAATAGTTTGTTGTTTTTTCTTTACCCATTATCCTCAATTCAATCATTCACTGTGATGCCCATGCTCTGAAATTATTCTGAAAAATGCAGGTGTTTGGATATGCAAATTAGAAAACTGTCAAAATTAATTTACTGTTTTTCCAGTAGATGTATGACTTAACTTGGTAGTCTAACGCCATAGAGGAGAGTTTAAATTCCAGCTCAGCCACGTATCAAAAGTGTGATGTGACTTGGTTGTCAACCTCTCCTTATCAATTTCTCCATCCCAAGAGGATCATCAATATACGACCATGAAAGCTAAGACTGAAGTGAATCAGCATATGTAAATCCTGTACAAATTGGAGATGCCTAAGTAAATCCTGCTCATCTTCTGGTCAAGAACCATTTCCCGGGCCAGCCCATTCCTCTCTACCACCGTGCATAAGCACAGCCCCACGGCCTGTGAAGACCTGATGCCACATATCATCCACATGGGCTGGTTATTTTCACCTAACAGTACCTGAAGTCGTCATTGATATATTTCCAGGTGATTCCTGGTAACTAAGTGAGAAATCATATTTGCATACTTTTTAAATTTACTTTTATTTTTACATCCCAACTGCAGTTGCTCCTCCCTCTTCTCCTCCCATTTCATCCGCCCACCTTTCCTCTGCCTCCCACCAGACTCCGAGACTCCTCTGTTGCTGTTCCAAAAGGGGCAGTCCTCCCATGAATATGAGCAAAACTTGGCACATCAAGTTGCAGGAGGACTAAGCACCTCCCCTGTATTTAGGCTGGGTGAGGCAATCCAATATGAGGGATAGGTTCCCAAGAGCCAGCCAAAGCATTAGGGACAGACCCACTCCCACTGTTAGGAATTCGACAATTAGACCAAGCTACACAACTGTTACATATATGTAAAGGGCTTAGGGCAATCCCATGCAGGCTCCCTGGTTGTTGGTTTAGACTCTGTGACATACTATGAGCCAACTTAAGTGTTTCTGTCAGTTGGCCCCTCCAGCTCCTACAATCCTTCCTCCTTCTCTTCAGCAGGATTCCTTGAGCACGGACTGATGTTTGGCTGTGGATCTCTGCATTTGTTTCCATCAGTTACTGGATGAAGGCTCTCTGATTGTTGTAAAATATAATCAAAGATCAAGTTGAACTACAAAGGATACATTAAACAAACAAAAAGGGATGGAAAAAGCCCCCAGAAATAGATTGCATAATGCTTTACTAACCTTTAATTTTCTTTATGGTAATGAGAAAGGAACAATGGCAGCAGAGAGACAATGGATAATAATAATAATAATAAAACCTTCTGAATTAAATCAGCCAGTGTATTTCAAGGATGCATCGACATCAGAATGGAAACCAGGAGATGTGCTACATTGTGGGAGAGGTTTGCTCTTGTTTCCACAGGAGAAGAAAAGCTATGAATACCATAAAAATTAATAAAAAATTGGTTTGGGAAAGAGAAACCTCTTAAGTAAGAAAAATGACAGATCACACACAGAGATGATAATCATAAGGTGGTAAGGAAAACTCATAAGGGTTGGGGCAGGGTTCTAATCTTGTCTTTGCAGGAAAATACTTATCTTCAAAAAGTTGGGCATCTAGATGCCTAAAGAAGAAAAGATAACTACCCAGAAAGAATCACCAAGCAAAGAGAAATCTGACTTTTGGTGACCTATTATCTTCAGGGTAAAATTCCATTACTTGAACTTGTATACATACATGTGGGGGGGGGGGGTATATAATTTTTAAGTGAATAGCAAATTTTATTATATATATATATTTCTCAGAATAAATAAATAAATTTGCCATTCACTTAAAATTTAAAGCTGGCTTTGGACAATGGCTATCCTTCTCTAAATCCAAGCATGTTGTCAAAAGAAAAATTCAGAGTTTCTGTCTCATATCAGAAACCATTTGGTATGGGACAGAAAGAAGAATTTAGGAAAAATTTTACTTCTCTCCATTCCTATTTTTTTTTTTTTTTTTTTTTTTTTTTTTGGTTTTTCGAGACAGGGTTTTCCTATTTTTGTCTCTATCATACATTTTGTTGAATATATGTCTATATGAATAAAGTTTAAGTTTTCCACAATGAGCAATAAATTTTCCTGCAGTAATCTTTGAAGTTTCCCGGAAGAAGATGGGGCCCCACAACCATGACTCTACATGATGCTGATAGCGCTACTTTAAGATCAGTTTTGGGTACCAGCTACTCAAGATGATCCCAACTTGGTTAGCTGAATTGGTGCACCTTCTTACAACATTCTGGCCAGAACTTCAAATAAGAACTTCAGAAATACCCTACCAACTACTCAGAGATTATCTGTAATAATACCAGACAGTAATCTTTTTTTTTTTCATTTGGTAATTACAGATCTGAAGTGATTCTGCTTTTATTTCCTTCACGTTAAGCCAACCATGGAATTTCACAGTGATTTCTGGGGTGGGGCAGAAGGAAAGTGTGTTCAGAATGATGGAGGCCACGGCCTGCTTGGCCTGAGAAGGTGCAAGCAGGGGGGCCTCATTGGGGAAGCTGGAGGAGCACCGACTGCCCCGCTGGCAGGTAGGTGATGTTCCGAGAGCGAGAGAGCTGGTAAGCAAAGTCCTCAGCTGCTTCCAGCTTCCGCAGCTCAATCAGGCCTGGCCAGGGAGTTGGCGATCAGTTCGGCTGCCTTGGAGTTGCCCTCAGCAGAGATGATGGCTGCCTTCTTCTGCTGCACAGCCTTTTCCACCACAAATCTGGCCCTCTCCGCTTCCTGCTGAGCCACCTGTTTGGCTTCCACTGCTTCTGTGAACTCCTTTCCGAAGGTCAGATGTGTCAAGGACACATCATCCAGAATGAGCCCAAATGTTGCTGCTCTCTCTGTGAGGTCATCGCTCACCTGCCGGGAGACCAGCTCTCGCTGGGTGATCAATTCTCCAGCATCAAAGCGAGCCACCACTGACTTGAGGATCTCTGTAGTGATGGAAGGCAGCACCCGCTCATCATAGTCCTCGCCGATGCTGGTGTAGATAGGAGGGAGCTGGCTGGCCACCGGCCGGAAGAGGATACGTAGTGTGATGTTGACGTTCTGCAAATCTTTGCTACCAGTGACGACTGGTACGTTCCGTGGTCGCGAGCGGCAGTCAAAGATAATTGGTTTCTGTACCCAAGGGATGAGAAAGTGAGTCCCTTCCCCTACCACGACGTCCTGTACTCCACGGAATCGGTCAAAGATGACAGCTCTGTGTCCAGCATCCACATTATACAAGGCGGAGTTCACCACGCCTCCTGCCACTGCTAAAGCCAGGCCGAACTTTCCGATGGACTCAAACACTTTGGCAGCCATGATTCCTTCTGTTGCACCCACTCACACCTGCCTCCACTCTGATCTCCACATGAATTCCCCCCAGACAGTAATCTTGAAACTTAACTATCATTTTAGTTTTTACAGGATCCCATAGAAATATCATCTATGCATGCATGTTTCTACCTCTGCTTAAGATATTTTGTATATTGATACAATTTTAGAATATATTTATCATATTGCACTATACATTTCTGCCTCTAACCAAGATACATATACATTGTTTACATTTTGAGATCATTATCCTCATTTGCTGCACAGTTGTTTAAAGATTGTTTAATATTCTAGTATGAAGCCTTAGTCTTTAAGCTATATAGGTATTAAGAAATATAGGTCAATAGTCACCCATGTTTGTCATATTTATAGTTAGACTAATCAGGTTCTTTTGATTCTTAGAGATTGTATTCCACATATATAGGTAATCTTTAACCACTTCACAGCACTGTAGAATAAGGCATTTAAATAACTTAGGTTCTGTTGATGTGAGACATGATTGCTCCTGGCAGTACCAATGTATTCCCAAGAGAATGTTGAGCAATGAAGACACTTGGAGTTTGTTTTCTTCTTGGCAAAACTGGCCTTTGGGCAATGAACTTCCCACCCCTTTACCACTGACAAAATGCAGCATGTCCAGACTGGACAAGTACAAATAATACACTCACATACATATGCACATACATACACTCACACATACACTCACACACACAGCATCATACCATCCTATTGATTCTATTTCTGTAGAGAACCCTGCCTAATACACTCCCAATACACATAAATACATTTAGTTCCATGCTCCACGTCTCTGGAGAATCTTGACGTAGACCCACTGACTCACAAAGAGAAGAAAATTTACATTTAAAGCTGAACTTGATTAAATAGCTCTGAATCAGAGTCTAATTCATGTGATTAAATATAAATTACTGTGGATACTTGGTAATTCTCATAAATTGACACCACGGGATACTTTAGGAAACGGATTCTTCAATTTATACACCCTAATATGGTCTCCTTTCTATGAAAAGTCAGTACCAAGGAAAAGCCATTCTGGGTATCCATCAAATTTGTAAAATTACATCTGCATCTTCCTTAATATCTCGCATTAATTGTGATTTCTCCAGGAATAAAGTGCAGCAGACTTTCTGTGGCTCAGGGCACGCTTTAGCATGTGATGACATTAACAGCGGGGCAATGCTAATGCCGCTCAGATTAGCAATGGTACTCAAAGAAGCACAATTGTCCTCGCCTGCTTTTAATGAAGTCACCACCAATTTACAAAACAACAGCATCTGACTTCAGTCAAGATAACAAAATTCCTAACAGAATTTTATGGACTATACAGGCAGATGAGATTCGTTTATCAAAGCATTTACTAGACAAACAATACAGTCAGTTCACAAAACTCCACAAAAACCAAGCATCTGTAGTCATCAAATGCACGACCTGCACACAGATCAACAGGGACACACATGTGAGCTATGTGCTCCACCCCCCGAGTTTAAAGAGTGCTATGAGAGGTAATGATAACATGATTAGCCTTCTCCAAGTGTGGATGCTCGGACAGCAATTCTGAAGGTGTTAAATTATCACCCTCTTCGGAATAATGAAATCCCAGAGGTACCAACTTTCGTATGATAGCAATTATTTTTTCATGTCATCCTAGCTTTAAAGTACAATACATCTAACTAAAGATATCCATGGCTAGAGTTGGGCTTCTGTCAAATATACAAATTAGCCATATTAATGGTCTGTAGAATGATAAGAAGAGACATAATAAACCCTTCTTGCTAGTTTTAAAGTTCTGTCTATTTAAGGAACAACAGCCATTGGCCCGTCACAGCAACCATGTCTATCCCTTTGTCTCCCCTACATTGCAATGTCACATGTAAAGTACCCACACCTGAGCTGGATGATTTGAATACGTCCCACCAAATCATCCAGCACCAAAGTATGCCTTGCCAATCCAGCCTCCACCCTTGGTGCCGTGATTTGCTTCCACCAAATTCAGACAGCCATGTGACGTTTGTTTCCCGATCCGTGCCCACGGGGTAAATGTTTTAGGACAGAATAAACTGCTCAAGAAAGCTTCTCCTGAGCTGGAGGACGGACAGAACAGTGATAAAATTATGAGACACAGAAAGAGAAGGGAGCCTTTTACTCCAGAGTACGGTTAAAACTTCTCAACAGCTGGAAAGCAAACATTCTGGTGCAACCAGCAACTCTTGCTGTGCAGATGGCCTTCCGTGTAGAAATATCTTCAAAAGCAATTTTTTTTTTTTTTTTTTTTTTTTGGTTTTTCGAGACAGGGTTTCTCTGTGGTTTTGGAGCCTGTCCTGGAACTAGCTCTTGTAGACCAGGCTGGTCTCGAACTCACAGAGATCCGCCTTCCTCTGCCTCCCGAGTGCTGGGATTAAAGGTGTGCGCCACCACTGCCCGGCTTCAGAAGCAATATTGAAACAGCAAAAACTGGGCATAAGGATTGAGCATATATGGCTTAGTGACCTCCGTTCACCTCCAGCGTGGCCTCGTTGGTTTCCCAGATGTTTTCTGGAATCTCACAAACGAAGTCTATTAATTTTGTGCCAGAACATGTGTGTTACATTCCTTCTTCTCTGTGATTGGACGTGTTCTCTAGCAATTGGGATCCTGACGGTTGCACCTTGAGGACTACCTCCTGTGGCTGAAGTGATGGCTCCTCCTAGAGAGGACTCATGTTCAGCTAGCTCCCAGCTGTTGGGAGCAGTGAGACCCCAGATTCTGAATTTCTTGTAATCTCCTGATCTAAGTGCCTACAGCTGCTCTGAGCAAGAGACCTTCAGGAGTTCCTGACGGCAGGAGAGTGGTTTCTTGTGGGTTTGGTTGGGGCGTGGCTCTCTCTATATAATCTGCCCCTGAACACAATAAAGGGAGCATTCTTGGGGAATTCAAGGATGACCCGTGTCGCTGTCTCTCTGTCTGTGTGTGTCTGTGTGTTTTAACCTCCAGCCCCCTTGCCCGAAGCTCGCGAACTGGGTGCCAGTGCACAGAGTGCAGACACGGGGGCGTGGTACCCAGCACGGCAACTCATAACCTCCTGTAATTCCACCCCCAGGGCATCTGATACACATTTCTTCCCTCTTGCCTGCCTCTGTAGGCACGAGGCCCCAATTTGGCACACATACATACATTCAGGAAAACACTCATACATAAAACGTTTTTTAAAAAAATAACTATCCTGTGAATTCACTGAGGATAATAACCAGAACACACCCAAATCACACACATGACTGTTGTAAACAAAAATGAAGTGTGAATCTGCTATATCCACATGTGTGTATTATTCTTCTGAAGTATCTCAATCTCCATACTTAAATTTATGTTGGAATTCCTTTTAATGAACTAAAATTCTGATTTATACTGCATCAACTTGAAACTCTTTTCTGTATTTATCAAGAATCCTGATTAACTTGCAAGGTGTTCTTTGCAATAATTCCTCAAGCTGCATTGAAGAACATCCTAAGACCTTATGGAGACATCCAAGAGCCTGAGGAACGTCCTAGAGCCTGGTGGAGACATCCTAGAGCCTGAAGAACATCTTAGATCCTGGTGGAGACATGCTAGAGTCTGAAAAACATCTCAGAGCCTGGTGGAGACATCCTAGAGCCTGAGGAACATCTCAGAGCCTGGTGGAGACATCCTAGAGCCTGAGAAACATCCCAAAGTCTGATGGAGACATCCTAGAGACTTATTAAACATCCTAGAAACTGGTGGGAACATCATAGAGACTGATTGAAACATTCTAGTGACTGGTGGGAACATACTGTCTCCATCCCTCTCAGTGCTGACAGGGCTTACTTTGCATGCATTTGCCATTCCCTAAACCTTTCTTATCCATTACTAGGAAGGCCTTTCTCCAAATATACCAAACTTCTCTGATCTTTGCATATGATATCTTCTTGTTCCTCAAGCCCATCATCTTCTTCCTTGGTGACACACATTCTTCATACTTACAAGGAAAAGCATTGTTCACACACAGTCCATCAGCATCTTGCCACTTTGTCTTCTGCATGT
Organism: Microtus oregoni; assembly: GCF_018167655.1. Lineage (NCBI taxonomy): Eukaryota > Metazoa > Chordata > Mammalia > Rodentia > Cricetidae > Microtus > Microtus oregoni. Next base: position 24,882,971 of record NW_024543077.1, read on the forward strand.
CCACACTGCCTATGCATTCCTGACAGCATTTCTAGCGCTTACCAGATGGCAACATAATTAAAGCATACAGTCTACCAGTCTCCGTCATATGACACTGAATTGCTGATAACGGATGGCACTGTTTCTCTTGGCTCTAACCACCAGAAGTAACCACAGTGGTGGTTAACCACCACCTTGTAGGAGCTGTTGAAAGAACTCTTTTTGAAGTGAGTCAGTGGTTTCCTCATTAAAAGATTTTTTTTAAAGAAATAACTATCTGATTACTTCATGCTAATCAGTATTTGAAGACCTCAGTTTGTTCCTGATTAGCTTCTGTCATATCAAGGAAAGCAACCTGTCACTGCATTGATGATATGATAGGAGAGGCTGTTATCTCTGATGAGCTTTGTAAAGCTAAAAGTAAATAGAGGGAAGCCCTTAGTTGTCCTGAATAGCTGTGCTTCCTGAACTAGCTCATTTCCTACTTATGAAGATTATTTGTAAGAAGTAAACTTAATCTACAGAATTAAATTTTCTGTTATAACTCTATATGCTTACAAGGAAAAAAAAAGCTGTGGGGAGCCTAAAATGTAATTCACAGTAAACATAAAGACTTCTGTAGACATGGAAAGCTCTCGGATACATTTCTGTCAACCACAGTTGTCCTCGCTGACAGCACACACTGCAATTCTAGAAAATCGTTATTTGCTTCTCATTTCCATTATAGACAGGATTCTGCCACAGGAGGCACATTCAGACAACTGCACCTACAGTGATGCATTTTTATGTGATTATTATGATGATTTTGATTATGATTGCTATTGTTGCTAAAGGCACTTCTCGAGTTGGTAGGAAGATAAAAATTATGTGCAGTACTTCCACCTTTTCCTGTTAACGTAGATACTTTCTTACAGTACCTTCTATTTGCCTAATGTATTATCCCTGTAGCTCCTGGATTTGTTGTATACACAAACAAATGCAATCTGTGGTTAATTATCTCTGCTCATCCACAGACTTTATTTCTTGATCATGGATAACCATTTGATAACCTCGTTTTATAATTTCCTTTGTAGGGAAGGAATAAACGACCTTCACTACAATATTTACATAATTAGCAACAAGACTATAGTATTAGGACATACATGATGTATAAAGAATATGACAAAATGTTAAACTAATAAAAGTGAGTGTGGGTTATTATTACACTTGCTTCCCAGCACCCTTGCTTAATCTATGCAATTTTTACAAGTATTAAAGAAATTACTTTTGATGACTGTTTTTTGAAGATGAGTGTTTCAAACTTGATTAATGTGTTAAGGGTTCATTTATGTTTTAAAAAACCTTTTAGGGGGTCAAAAATGACAGCTTAATTAAAGCTAATTCAGCTTCCTCCCACCTGGTTTGCCCAGACCTACAAAGCCAAGTCTATCCTCACTCACACAGGGGCATTCCTTCCATCAGCCATAGGGAAAGGATACTGATGAGTCTACACCTGAGAGCTGTAGCTGGTGGCCTTATAGTGGCCCGTTAATCTGTGACACGGTTGGCAGAAGTAAGTGGGTGTTCCTGAAGATGTCTTTATTTGGAAAACCAAAACACAAAACAGGTCTATGAACTTCAATTGTCAAACGTATGTTAATGATAGCCACGTGCCTCCTTTCTGTGAGTCATTCTCCAGAATGTTCCTCCTTTTCATTTATTTTGTTAATTATTTATTTCTTTATTTACTCACTCACTTTATTATTTAAGGCTTTTCTGAACAGGGTCTTTTTTTTTTTTAATTTATTTATTTATTAAGGATTTCTGCCTCGTCCCCACAACCGCTTCCCATTTCCCTCCCCCTCCCCCGATCAAGTCCCCCCCCCTCATCTGCTCGAAGAGCAATCAGGGTTCCCTGACCTGTGGGAAGCCCAAGGACTGCCCACCTCTATCGAGGTCTCGTAAGGTGAGCATTCAAACTGCCCAGGCTCCCACAAAGCCAGTACGTGCAGTAGGATCAAAAACCCACTGCAATTGTTCTTGAATTCTCAGTATTCCTCATTGCCAGGTAGCCCAACTTGTATAGAACCTGGGATTGTCTACCTGCTGAGTGCTGGGATTACATGCACTACTCTCTGACATCTGACAATCAATGACTCCGAGAGCTCAGACATAGGACATCTATATCACACCCCTCAGATACACAGAAGACAGGGAAGAAAGAATGAAAGATAACAGGGAATTCTGGGAAAGTCTCTCCTCTGGAAACAGCCTGGCTGCTGCAGTCTCGATCTCATGGCACCTGTGGTCACCTACACAAGATCTGTATAAGATCAAGCCAGTTAAAATGTTAGCCATGGAAGAGGGAAGGGTTCACAAGGTCACACCCAGAGTTGAGGAGCTATCATCATCTGGTTGCTGTTTGGGGAAGGAGACTCACTTTTCTTCAGGAGTGTAGCTACTGGCAGGTTCTCCATGCCTTCGTAGATAACCTCATACTCATGTGCTTATGGACTGAGCTAACATGACCCAGTGGGTTAAGATGGATCAAAATGGAAGACACAAAAATGGGAGGGAGATATGATAGGGAGAGCTGGGGAGGTCCTAGAGGAGGGGTAGATATGATCAAGATACACTGTATACATGCATGAAATTTTCAAAGAATAAATGTTAAATTATTTAGAATCTCCTCTTCTCTTAAACCACCTACTTTCCACTGGAGACCCTTGCCTAATCTCTAGGATACATTTTAAGACTCCCAGTGAGACACAACGCTTCGTCCTACACAAATAAATGTTTTATAATTTCTAATCACTGCCCATGACTCTAGATAATCATTTATTAACATTGCTTAAAAGACAAAGCTAAGTGCTGCCTGCTTGTTGCCTTTACTCCAATGCCTGGCATACAAGCAATGCCAGGCAGACATTACTTTAGAAACAGTGAGCGTAAGAGAGTTTGTTTCAACTGCTCTGTCCAGGCTGAACCACTTGAGTCATACTTCCCACTCTGCTGAAACGAATGATAATAGGTTAATTTTGTCTTGAGGCTTGAAGAGCAAAATATACAGTTAAAATGTCACACCAAAGCCAGGCGGTGGTGGCGCATGCCTTTAGTCCCAGCACTCAGGGGGCAGAGACAGGTGGATCTCTGTAAGTTGAGATCAGCCTGGTCTACAAGAGCTACTTTGAGGACAGGCTCCAAAGCCACAGAGAAACCATATCTTAAAAAAACAAAACAAAAAAAAATCACGCCAATAGTTATTTGTAAATCAAAGCTCATGCCCATTTCAGCATGGTGACTCTCTTGGCAGTCATTAGTAAAAGCTACTATTTTGTGTATGAATATCTGAGTAGAGTCATTTGTCTTTATGAAATCTGAGAGCATTTTAATGAATGTTTACAAGAAAGTAGTTTTGAGAGGCCAGAGCTTTGGTCTGTGTTATAAAACCTTAGAATTTCATTCTTTTTGCAAGAACATGAACAGTGGTTTGCAGCATTCTTAAGTCTGAATTCAGGATGCTCTTCCAAGGGAGGCACTGGGTTCAGGACCTGTAGCTGGCATGTGACTCACGGGTCCTGGCACCATGACCTGTATAATGTCTTTCTAAGGGCTGTGGATCATAACTAGGATTAGTCAACATTTCACCAAGAAACTCACATGAGTGAGGAAATGCTGAAAATACTGTGGAAGTAAATGGACGAATACCCAAAGAGAACACTGCCAATTAGGATCAGAGACAGCTACAGGCTCTCCTCACAGGAAAAGGGTGGAGGCTGGAAATCAGTGCACACCCTGTGCTGCCTCTCATCACCTAAATGCAAAGGTTTGAGAGTTTACTCTGCTTGTTCATTATGCAGGAGGGCTGTCTTTATGAGTGTGCATGCATGTGTGTGAGAACATGCTCATGTGTGCATGTGTGTGTGTGTGAGAGTGAAGTCCTCTAGACAGAAACATCTTTTTAACTATAAGTAATTGTAGATAACTTTTCTCGCCCTATCTCTTCTGATCAGACTTTTAAATGTGTATAAAGAGTTGTTAGAAATATTCCATCATCTTTAGCCATCAGGGAAATGGAAATCAAAATGACCCTGAGATTCCAACTTACACCTGTCAGGATGGCTAAAATCAAAAGCAACTAGAATCAGGGGCATCTCTGGATTGAGCTAGAAACCTAGTGCAATGGAAACTCCCTGGAATCTATGATGGGACCCTAAATAAGACTCCTAGAAACAGGGGATACAGAGCCTATACTGGCCATCTCCTGTAACCAGGGAAAACCTTCAGAGGAGAGCTTGGGACCCCAATCCAGCCACATAGTCTTTGACCTACGATTTGCCCTGCCTACAAAGTATGCTGGTATTGGGTGGTAAAGAAATTATGGGAGTGAGCAGCACAGACATTAAGGACCTCATTGAATAAATGGGACCTCCTGAGACTGAGAAGCTTCTGTAAAGCAAAGGACACTGTCGCTAAGACACAAAGGCAACCCACTAAGTGGGAGAAGATCTTCACCAACCCTGCAACTGACAAAGGTCTGATCTCCAAAATATATAAAGAGCTCAAGAAACTAGATCGTAAAAGGCTAATCAACCCAATTATAAAATGGGGCATTGAGCTGAACAGAGAATTCTCAACAGAAGAACTTCAAATGGCCAAAAGACACTTAAGGTCATGCTCAACTTCCTTAGCGATCAGGGAAATGCAAATCAAGACAACTTTAAGATACCATCTTACACCTGTCAGAATGGCTAAAATAAAAAACACCAATGATAGCCTTTGTTGGAGAGGTTGTGGAGAAAGGGATACACTCATCCATTGCTGGTGGGAATGCAAACTTGTGCAACCACTCTGGAAAGCAGTGTGGCGGTTTCTCAGGAAATTCGGGATCAACCTACCCCTGGACCCAGCAATACCACTCTTGGGAATATACCCAAGAGAGGCCTATCATACAACAAAAGTATATGCTCTACTATGTTCATAGCAGCATTGTTTGTGATAACCAGAACCTGGAAACAACCTAGATGCCCTTCAATAGAAGAATGGATGAAGAAAGTATGGAATATATACATATTAGAGTACTACTCAGCAGTAAAATACAAGGGCTTCTTGAATTTTGCATGAAAATGGATGGAAATAGAAAACACTATCCTGAGTGAGGTAAGCCAGACCCAAAAAGAGGAACATGGGATGTACTCACTCATATTTGGCTTCTAGCCATAAACCAAGGACATTGAGCCTATAATTAGGGATCCTAGAGAAGCTAAATAAGGAGAACCCAAAGAAAAACATATAGGCATCCTCCTGAATATTAACCTTCAGCAGGCAATGAAAGGAGACAGAGACCCACATTGGAGCACAGGACTGAAATCTCAAGGTCCAAATCAGGAGAAGAAAGATAGAGAGCACGAGCAAGGAACTCAAGACCGTGAGGGGTGCACCCACACACTGAGACAATGGGGATGTTCTACTGGGAACTCACCAAGGCCAGCTGGCCTGGGTCTGAAAAAGCCTGGGATAAAACCGGACTCTCTGAACATAGCGGACAATGAGGACTACTGAGAACTCAAGAACAATGGCAATGGGTTTCTGCTCCTACTGCACGCACTGGCTTTGTGGGAGCCTAGGCAGTTTGGATGCTCACCTTACTAGACCTGGATGGAGGTGGGGGTTCCTTGGACTTCCCACAGGACAGGGAACCCTGACTGCTGTTTGGGCTGAGGAGGGGGGGGGACTTAATTGGGGGAGGGGGAGGGAAATGGGAGGCGGTGGCGGGGAAGAGACAGAAATCTTTAATAAATAAATAAATTTTAAAAAAAGTCACACTCCGAAGAAAGAAAAATAAATCAATAAATAAATTAAGTCAATTAATGACTAATAAACACACACACAAAAAAGAAAAAGAAATTATGGGAGTGGTCAACCAATGATCTGAGACCCATACTATGGGAGGGAGATTACTCCTGACACTTCCTGGATTCCCTGGGCCCAGAGACTCGACATCCCATAGATATAGGATAAAACCAAACATGACTGGCAATTAAAAAAAAAATAGGCTATTGAAGCCAGGCCGTGGTGGCATATGCCTTTAATCTGAGCATTTGGGAGGCAGAGGCAGGCATAGCTCTGTGAGTTCAAGGCCAGCATGATCCACAAGATCTAGTTCCAGGACAGACTCCAAAGCAATAGAGAAATCCTATCTCAAAAAAAAAAAAAAAAAAAAAAAACCAAAAAGCCAACGAAATGATTCTTATTGATAGTCTACTATACTCAAAGATTGATACTAGCCCAGTTGTCATCGCAGAGGCTTCACCCAGCAACTGATGGAAACAGATGCAGAGACCCACAGCCAAGTATTAGGCAGATCTCAGGCTCCGGGAATCCTGTGGAAGATGGAGGAAGGAAGATTGTGCAAGCCAGAGAAGTAAAAGAAACCACAAGAAACCCCACAGAACAAACTAACCTGGACCTATAGGGGCTTACAGAGACTGAACCGCCAACCAGAGAGCTTGCATAGGACTGACCTAGGCCCTCTGCACATAAGTTACAGTTGGGGAGCTTTGTATTCTTGAGGGGATCCTAACAGTAAAAGCAGGGGCTGTCTCTAACTCTCTTACCTGCTTTCAGATTCTTTCTTCCTTGAATTGCCTCCTCCAGCCTTAAGAGGAGAGGAGGTGACTAGTCTTACTGCACCTTGATATGCCGTGGCTGGCTCATACACATGGAAGACCTACCCTTTTCTGAAGAAAAAGGAGGAGGAGTGGATGGGGGAAAAGAGGGGAGGTTGGAGAGAGAGACTTGGGAGGGGGGGAGGGGAAAATGTGACAGGGCTTGGAAAAAATAATTAATTAATTAGTTAATTAATTTTTAAAAAGAGCTATTAATTGCTATGGTGATGGGGAAAACAGGAGATAATGTTAAAATGTTTCAAAAGATGACTGGTGCACAATCCCCTTATCCAAACCATTCTCTTGGCTCCTCAAAACCTCCTGTGGTCTATGCTGCTTTTCCATCTTTTCTCACTGTTGGGTTTCAAACATAGACAACTATAAAAGTGATACCGCCTTAACAAAAGGAGAAAAGTCACTAAGAGACACTTCATAAACATAGACTATTATAAAAAAAATGATACTTCCTTAACAGAAAGAAGAAAGTCACTGAGACACTTTAAACATAGACTATTATTTAAAAAAAAATGATACTGCTTTAACAGAAAGAAGTCACCAAGAGACACTTCATTTTAGATGGAAATGCTCAATGTCATGTGTTATCCATTTGTCCTTACGTACATACATAATGTCATTACGTTTTCTACATAGAGTTTAAAATATGATATTTACCTGGTGCGAACTATGAATAGTGGACATAACAGTACGGTGAGGTTAATCATCTGAGCGCGGTGATCACCCCTAAAGAAGCCAGAAGTAAGCCCACACAGATACAATAAATTGATCTTCAGCAAGACAGCTAAGTGCACACACTAAGGAGAGAATGGCGCTCTTCAACCAACGGTACAAGGGAGAAAATGAAATCTGACTACATCTTACAGAATATCCAAAATTCAATGCAGGAGGCCTGAGTGTTTAAATATAAGATCTGGAATTATAAAACTGCTAGAAGAAAACAGAAGGGAAAAGCAAGCTGCAACCATGAGTCTTGGCAATGATTTCATGAGTATGAGTCCCCAAAACACAAACCACAAAAGCAAAAGCAGGCAAGATGCAAATGAAAAGACATCTGCACAAGAAAGGACATAGGAAAACAAAGGCAATCCACAGGACAGAGGAGAAATATCTCCAAATCATAAACAAGTATGCTAAGGATATAATATCCAAATATGTAAGGGATTCCTACAGTAGAATGCCAGATAATCCATATAATTTGGCTTTTCTAAGGCTGAAGAACTTGAATAATGATACTCTGAAAAGACATATAAATGGATAACAAGTAGATGCGAAAATACTCAATGTCTCTAATCTCTAGTAAATATGGTGCTCAGAAAATTTTAAAATATTTGCTGCAGGGGGAAGGGTTAACGAAGGCAGAAAACAAATGTCTCCCTTTTACTCTTAACGTCTGCTGGTTTTCTTTTGCACTTGCCGTCAACTTGATGGCTAAAATAACAGCCTCTACTCAGTTCACAGCTCTGTGGTGCAGAAGCCTGGGCATGGTGTGAGTAGTTCTCTACCAACTCACACTGGGTGGAAGTCAGGGGTTTTTGACCAGACTGTGGATCACATAGAATTTGTTTCCTCTTCCAAGTTCACTGTTGACTTGAATAATAGATCACCTCATCGGAGAGAGACAAAGATCCTTGCTAGCTGTCATTGAGGCTACTCTGAGGCCAAGTAGGGGTGACACACACCTTTAATCCCAGAACTTGGGAGGCAGAGGCAGGGAGTTTGAGGCCATCTTGACCAACAGAGTGAGCTCCATGACAGTCAGGGATACATAGAGAAACCCTGTCTTATGAAACCAAAAAAAAAAAGAGGCTGCTCTGATCTTCTGGATGGTACCTGAACTCCTGGCCATACACTCCTCCATCTTCACGGCAGATCATGAACTCCTTGTTCTCTTGAATTCTAGAAATTTCTCTTTTTTAAATGGCTTGTTTGGCTATCTTAGGCCCACCAAGCATGTATAATTTTGTTACATAAATTGGAGCGATCATGAGGATGATACCTTAGGCTCGAGATGATGGGAATCTACCAAACTTCTGTCCCTCAGAAGGTTTTTTGGTATTATTTATGATGTTTGGTGTTTATTTTTGACATATGGTAATATTTATGACATTGATAATGGAAATTAATCAAAACAAAAGAAATCAAAAGAAAATTAAATTCAAAAATTTGCATTATAAAAACCCTACAAGGAACACCAATTATCCAGGGATACCTGATGCCTCAGAGTAGATGGTTTTACTCCAGAACAATATCCTTCTTGATGACTAACAGAGCATTTGTTGAATTTCTTCTAATAGAATCCACCTTTCTTGGCTTGGAGGTTGGAGAAAGGACTAGCTCTAGCTCTTCATAAATCAGCACAAAAAGTCACCGAGTTTTAAGTAATCTGCTAGAAAAAAGCAATCCTCAGCCCCACCTGGCTGTGGACCCTGAGAGCTGTAACAACCACCTTCCTGGCAAGATATGACCACTAGTGTGATAGTGGTGGGACTGTCCTGGGGTAACCAACCACTTTTTGATTGGATGTAAGGCTCCTCTGCTAGATGAAACCCAAGCCTGACACCATTATCAGACCCAAAAGTCTGTCTAGACAGGTCACAAGCCTCAAGAGAGAAAACTACTGCCATGATTCTGCTGAAAGGACTGGTTATTAAAATGACTCCTATGACTTCTTGCTTTACCCATAGATCAGCGCATCTCTCAATTCTCATCAGATAAAGCTTGTTTTGTTTGCTTGCTTGCTTGCTTGCTTGTTGCAGTAGATGGAGATCAATATGAAGACCCACAACTGGTTGAAGAACAGAGAATGAAAGACTAGAAAATGATGAGCCCTAAATGGGTCATCTATATTACACACCCTCCCAAATGAAGGCTCAGAAACCATTGTGGAAGAAGATACAGAAAGACTGTAAGAAGAAAAGGCAATGAATGACTACAAGGGAACAGTATTTTCAGAATAGAACAGGTATACAAATGAACTCAGTGGTTGTAGCCACAAGACCTGCACAGGCTCAAGCCAGACTACATCCCAGCATGAATAGGGAGCCAGGTTCAACATCCCACCCCTAGCTTAGGAGCTAAGGACAATTGCTAACAACTGGGAGATACAGAGTCAGTTATCTCTAAGGATGTGGCCCCTGGTAGGTCAAGCACACTCCAATGAAGGGCCACACAGTCAAAAGTATGTGGGCAACACAAACGGCACTTGATGGATTTAAAACACAAATAGAGGATACAAAGTTAGGTGGGTAGGACAGGAGGCAGATCTGGGAAGAGTGGGAAAATGGGGTGAAGAAGATCAAAAACAGATTATGTGAAGTTCTTGTAGAATTAATTAAAAATATTATTGACAAAAATTTTTAATTATCTAATTAATAAATGAAGTTATGGAATCTTAAAATGAGAGGTTATCATCAGAAGTGAAAATGGTGATGGAGAACGGTTCTTGCTGGAGACATTCATGATGATAAGATCAAGGTGTGTTGGCAACCACAAAGTCCTGTCGTAGACGCAACTCGCTGTGGTTAAGGAAGTCGGGAGTGGGCCACTGATTCAAGTATCAAAGATGAGAACATAGAGGAAAGTAGGGCATAACAGGAGCCAGACAAGAGGGGTGTGCATGCTTGCGTGGAAAGGAAGATGAGCAGCGTCAGCACCTTCATTCATGTTCTTTTAACTCTGTGGGGAGGAAAGGCACCAGGGGATTATTCATAATTTTACAAACAAAAATGAAATATTAGTGACCTTAAACCACTTCACTAAGTATTAATTGAATGAAAGACTTCAGGCTGATGGGCACTTTTGCTTGGAAAGCTCCACCTTTTGTCCCAAATAAGAACCCAAGCAAAGCTAAGATTTCTTTCTGGAAACACAAGAAAAAACAAACTATTCTCACAAAAAATATTGTGACCCAGGAGTTTGTCTTCTAATTGAAAGCCATTTCCATTCACGCTTCTCTAATGAGGTGCAATAGAGCCATGCCTGAAATAACTTTGGTAATGAGACAACCCCCATTAATCTACTTATGAAAGAGTCTGTTCATTAATTAGGCCGGACAGCACCGAGCAGAAGCAGTGACACTCCTGTTCAGAGCCCCAGCCAGGGTCTGATTAGACAATGAGGGGCTGAAAGGACTCAAATATTGTGACTTACCTTGACACTGGCCGAAAGCACTGGGGTATGATCATAAATCATTTCACCCAGACACCGTTTCACAGGGTGCGGGCTAGATGGGAGGCTATACATCAAGGTCACTGTCAACTTTTCAAACAGCCTCCCTCAAACGGTGGGAAATAAAGAAGGAGGCTTCACTTGTCTCTCGTCTGTCTTCCTAGAGATGGGTATAATCCGTTTAGGTTGTGGGCTGTAGTGTGGCTGCTTACATTTTAACTTCCGCATGACTCGTGCCTTCCAGGAGAGTTCATAAAAGAATCTCCGTATGCTTTTCCTATGACGTTTCATTCTTTTAGAATTGTCATAGAAAAATTCTCCTTGGTGGCAGGGGGTCACTGTGGGGTGACTACTGAGACCCCCTGAGTCCACTCATGTTTTATGCTAAAACTTAGACCAAAAACCATTTCTGTATAATCAGTTCTCTAAACTTTGACTTTAATTCCTTTTCTTGTAAATGGTCTCCTGAACATGTCGTTGCTCTTCTGTTCTCTGCTTTTGTAATGTGTGGCTTCACACTCTCCTGTTGACACTGTTAGAGCCCTTCAGAAGTTTGTCTCAGTCCCAGATTTCTACTGGAGAGCTCATGGTGACAAGCCAGTGTTCTAACTTAGATCCCGGTGAGTCTTTAAATGACTGAGGGAGACTCTTTAGAGAGTAAGAGTTATGCCACAATTTTTTTTTTGCTATTTCCAAAGAAATAATGCACCTGAAGTAGCTAACTTTGATCAAGATGAATGTTTACTGCATGTCAAAAACAATTAAAATGAAGTTTCTGTTCCTTGACATAAAACTGAAATTCAATTACCTGGAAGAAGAAATATCTACTGACAATCATTTTCCTTCCTTCCTTCCTTCCTTCCTTCCTTCCTTCCTCCCTTCCTTCCTCCCTTTCTTTCCCCTCCCCCCCGTCCCTCTCTTTCTTCCTTTTTCTTTCTTGTTGAATTTTGAGACACGGTCCCTTCCCCCAGACTCCTCATGTATCCAAAGCTAGCCTTCAACTTCTCTTCTACCTCCTCCATCTCCCGCATGCTGGGACTTCAGGCTGCACATTCATGCCCAATCTATGTTGTGCTCATAATTAAACTTAGGACCTTGTGTGACTATCAGCTCTCCGGTTATCATTTTCTAGCATTATCCTGGGCTCACCTTCCTCTTCACCCAAAAAAGCTGGGTGTTGCCTGTTGTGGGCAGTGGGAGGAGAAGAGAAGGAACAGGGTAGGAAAGGGAGACTCTGACTGTCAAAACACTACAATAAGTGTTGACAAATTGTTCAGAAAAAGAAGAGAAGTCAAAGAGAGCAAACAGAGGACAGGGACAGGACTCGCTGGAGGGTACCTGCCCAGTATTTGTGTGGGCCTGGGTCTGATCCCGAGCACAGAGAAGAGAGACAGACACAGAGACCATGTGAAGCAAAAACTGCTAACAGCAATATTTAAATTAAAAAAATAAAAAATTGTAGTTGGGTGAGGGGAAACATGCCTTTAAACCCAGCACTGGGGAGGCAGAAGCAGATGGATCTCTGTGAGTTTGGTACCAGCTTAAGTCAGCATGTCGAGTTCTGGACAACCCAGGGTTATATAGTGAGGACCTGCTTCAAAATCACACACACAAAAAATCTAGGTAAAAGGTAAATTGTTAAATATTATTTTGAAATTTTATAAGTTAAAAGTTGATAATTTATCTTTTCTCTCCCTAAATTCATAAAAAAACAACTTGATTATGATTATTGATTGATGTTTATTCCTGGACTTGCCATACAATTATAGGTGAGCAGTGTTAGCATCCCAGGAAGTAATACAGTAACAACTGTCTACTACTGAGTTAAAATAATGCTTATAGAGTCACAACATTTGAAAATAATGTGTCTATTACAGCCCCAATGCATTTTCATTAAATGAGAAATATATTCATTTAATAGTATGACTTGAAAAAATATAAAGCCAGTCTCATAGAATTAAAGATAGAAATAAACAACTCAAAAGGAGGCAAGGCCCTGGGAATCTTTTAGAGTAGAAAGCATTAAAAATCTATTTCTTCATCCGAATAACAATTACAGTTTAAAAAATCCAACTGACCCAGCTATCTTAGAACCCTGGGATCCACTGGAAGCTTCCACAGAGAGGCTTAGTGAATCATGGCAGGGGAGGCAAGAGCATGGAAGCAGGAGGAGGAATGGAGAGACTGATTGGCTGGAAAGGAGATGAGGAATTAGAGTATGTGCATATTGTAAGTTAAAACAATAAAACAGAGAAGTTTTTATTAAAAGCAGAACTCCTGTGTGACCAGTGATTGATTACTCTTTTCGATATTCAAAAGAATCAAGGCTTTGGAGAGATATTTGTCCTAGCGTGTTTGTTTACAGTAGCCAAGAAACAGAGAGGGATACCCATTAGTGAATGAATCAAGTAAAAAAAAAAAAAAACGGGGGGGGATGGAATAAACAGAGGAAGGGGGATTGCCATAATATTGAAGTCTGTTCCAGGCCTGCCAGAGCTGCATAGCAAGACCTTTTCTCAAAGGGCTCAAAAGCAAAGATTCATATTGTAGGTATCGTTCAGGCATATAAAGGAGAGAAATCCCATCATGGCGGCACTGTGGCTGGAGCAGGCAGATAGTACAGCTCAGAGGAGCACGAGCAAGGAACTCAGGACCACAAGGGGTGCACCCACACACTAAGACAATGGGGATGTTCTATTGGGATCTCACCAAGGCCAGCTGGCCTAGGTCTGAAAAAGCATGGGATAAATCCGGACTAGCTGAACATAGCGGACAATGAGGAATACTGAGAATTCAAGAACAATTGCAGTGGGTTTTTGATCCTACTGCACGTACTGGCTTTGTGGGAGCCTAGGCAGTTTGAATGCTCACCGTACGAGACCTGGATAGAGGTGGGCAGTCCTTGGGCTTCCCACAGGTCAGGGAACCCTGATTGCTCTTCGAGCAGATGAGGGAGGGGGACTTGATCGGGGGGAGGGGGAGGGAAATGGGAAGCGGTTGTGGGGACGAGGCAGAAATCCTTAATAAATAAATAAATTAAAAAAAAAAAAGAAAAAAAAAAAGAAATAAGCTGAGCAGTAGAACTGTACAGTCCCACTTTACTGAAACTGTTCTGGATCACAGATGGAGTACAGTGGTGCTTCGCAAGGACAATAGTGCTGGAGGTTATTTAACAAGTGGAAAATATTTAATATTACTGACTGTATCCCTGAGAAATGGTTACGCAACATCAACTCAGGTCTGTAGCCTGTTTTAATTTGGGAAATATGTTCTCCTGTTAAGTTGTATGAGTACTTCATAAATTTTTGGTATTAACCATTATTAGACATATGATTTGCACATATTTCTTACCAACCTCATTTTGTTTTATTATTCCTTTTGCTTTGCATAAGTTTTTATATTTGATGATGAGAATTTATTTTTTCACTATTGCCTGAGATTTTATTTGGTGTGGTTCCAAAATATAATTACCAACTCCAGTGTCAAGGAAGTCCCCTTATGCTGTTTTCTAGTCTATGCTTCTAATGCTGATGTTTTCAATTGAGTCCATTCTAGATTGTTTTCATGTATAGTTTTAGGTGAAATTTCATTTTTCTTCCACGCAAATCTCATCTTGCTCAGCACGACTACTAAAGAAGCTCTGCTTTCTCCCTCATGTCAACCAAGCTCGTTGGCCACGTGGGTTCAGGCTCACTGCGGGGTTCTATTCTACCCCCATTGTTCTATGTCCACTTTATGCCGGTACCAAACTAGAGCTATGTAATATAATTTTCTGTCAGGAAGCCTGAAGGCAACAGTTTTGATTCTCTTTTCCAGAATTTCTTTGTCCAAATAGACATGTTTAATATTTTAATGTTAATTCTTCTGAGCACAGTTAATTCTTCTATCTGTCCATCCATGTGTATCTTTTACATGAATCAATATTTTATAATTTCCAATGCACCACAATCGTTCAGCCTGCAGCAGAAAAGTGATTGGATCAGTCTATGAGATGTGACTGTCCTTTTTCCCCTTGACTTATCCCATAATATCATAGTGTGTATCTTAAATATTCAAAACAAAATTCGTTTTTCAAATAAAATTGTTAAGGTTGGAGAGATTACATGGTAGTCGAGAGCATTTGTTGATCTTGTGGAAGGCTGGAAATTGATTCCCAGTAACCACATGGCAGCTCACATACAATTGGAATTCAAGCACCAGAGTACTCAATGCCCTCCCGTGGCTTCTGAAGGCACGAAGCTTGCCTGTGGTACACACACATGCGAGAAAAGCAATCAAACACATAAAATAATAATATTTTTGTTATAAGTGGACTTGAGAGATAATAGTTCAGTTCATAAATTGTTTGTCATGAAGGTGTGAAAACAGGAGTTCAAGTCCCAGCACACAGACAAAAATGCTAGACATAACAGGCTGATGCATGCCTGTTAGTTATCCCCCACTTCTCTGGGGGAGGTGGAACCAGGAAGATACCCCAGAACTCATGGGCCAGCCTTCCTATCCGAATCACAGGTCCCAGTGAGAATGACATCTGGCTTGGCCTCTGACCTTCATAGTCACAGACACATACACAAATCAATGGTTATGTAGGGTTTGTCTGGGAATGGGCAAGGTAGAAAATGGCTACTTAATAGATATGGGCATTTGATGGGATAAGTGTTCTGAAAACCATTTAATCATAATCTCTAAATGTATAAATTTCACCATATGTGGACGGCACCTCAACTTTAAGGTAATCATGGTCTTTTATAAGCTAATATAACTAATTAAATTTTGGACATTTAAAATGGCTGTACATAGCCGTGCATGGCTATCCTGAAATGCTGGTGTGTTCCTTACATTCCTACATGCCCGACATTAGATCTCTTGAATAAGTAAGGTGGCATTCCAAGAGGTAAGCTGTCCCACATCACACCATTAACACATAAAGACATACATTCACTCAATTTCCTATTGTATGCTGTCCTAACACATGTGAGGCTGAAGCACAGATACTTAGTGTGTCCTTAATCCATCTTCAGTGACGGTGACCAAAGGTCTGCGATGTGATTTGAGACTTGTGAAGACTGAAGTCGAGAAACTTCAGACAACAAGTAAGTAGCAAGTCCAGAGGGAAAAAAGCCTCACCTGCCTGGATTTGCATCTTGTATTCAGGCTGGTGGTGGATTAGGAAGGAAGGAGATTTGCAGTCTATTCCATGGCAGAAAAGAAATGCCTTCTATTGCGAACCCAGTCAAAAGTCTATGAAGGAAATGATGTTGACATGGGACCAAACTGCCTTCTAAATTCATGTTTTACTTAGAGACAAATGGTGCTCATACTCAGTCAGAGATGCTCTATTTACAATAAACAGCAGCGAATGCAGAGACTTGTGGCTTCTCAAGATGTTTTGAATAAGGCAAGTCGAATGCTCACCCCTAAACAGGATGATTGTGCTGACCATCTAAGGCTCAGGGAGGGTTGTGGATGATGGAGTTATTCAGAGTGTAAGAAGAAGGAGACAGGGAGAAGGGCTGTGGGATGCTATCCTTGGAGCATTGCAAACATGCTCTCACAGCAACTACCATTGCCTGCACTGGGCCTATTAGCAGCCAATCATGAGCTGGGGAAGAGACCAAAGGACTCCGACCCTCCATGACAAACTATTAATTTCTAATGGATTCTTGGGGGGACGGCACAGTCTTTGTTGTGACCTCAACTGCGATTCTGATGGACTCGGAAAAAAATGCTTCTGAACCTGCGGGTCAAACAAGAGGGAGCCAGAGGAAAGAAATGGCGTAGATAACATATCTCATTGTATACATATATGAACTCTTCAAGAATACAAAGAATTTAAATATTGCATTAAAAACCACTGCTTTTAATCATTAACACATTTTTAAAATTTTTAATCAATTCATTTGTTTTTATTCATTAAAAAATTTTTATTTATTTTACAACCTAATCTCAGTTTCCCCTCTCTCCTCTCCTTCTGTTCTCTCTCCCCCTCCCCTCTAACACCCTCACACCTACTCCTCAGTCTCCTTTCAGAAAGGGGCAGGCCTCCCGTGGACATCAACAAAGGAGGGCACAGCAAGTTGAGGCAGGACTAGGCTCCTCCCACTGCATCAAGGCTGGGTCAGGCAACTCAGCAAGGGGAATATGTTCCCAAAAGCCAGCCTAAGCACCAGGGACAGGTCCTGATCCCACTGCTAGGAGCCACACAAACAGACCAAGCTCCATAAACGCATTTTTAAAATGAACTGTTAGTAACAGCTGTGTGTTCCTATTTTCCAGATGTTCTCCATGACATTGAAACTCAGTTTACCCCAGCACATGACCTTGCATGTCAGGGAAAATCTCCCTCACCTTGACCATTGAAAAGACCCCATCACCACTGACAACAGTGTTCACCAGAGTATCTCCCCTGTCCCCTCTCCTGCTCTCCCTGCTCACCTCCTCTCTTCCTCTTCCCCTCTCCCTCTTCTCCCTTTGACCTTGTTGCCTCTTCTCTTACTGCCAACATTAAAGCAGTAAATTACTTGAGTTAAATAAATTATTTCTTTAGCAAGTAAAAAAGAAATGCTTCCAGTGGGGGGAAAAAATCTGTGTTTGACATTTCTCAAGGAAATGAAGTAGGGATTGTTTTGTGTGTGATTATCATGGAGAGGTCTTTGGATACACAAAAACAGGCAAATCCTAGAATCATTCAAATGTTGACCTCTAGAAACCAGTGCAAATGTTCTGAAAGTTAAAATATTCAAATGCTTCGGAATTTTCTTTGAAAAACAAAGGTCATTTACATGACTTATTAAATAAGACAGGCATTTCAACAAATTATGAACATTTATGTATGAGTCAAGATCTCTTAACTCCTGCCCCCTTAGAAAACCTTGAGGAAAATTACATTTGGTGTTGTATAATGCTAGTCCTTGAGAGATGTAAATGAACATCAACTAACCCTGTGTAGGAAACCAACAACAGAGCAAAGCAACAATGCTATCAAAGCCCAGTCTGGGGAAGAAATGAGCCGGAAGGATCACCGGCAGGAACATGGATGGCCCAGAAGCAGCTTCATTCCCAAAGCCGAGCCTAGCATTGTGGGAAACTCAAAAGCCAGAGCCCTGGATCTCTCTGTACAATCTGTAGGTGGTTCAGCAGGCTGGAGAGTCTCTCTCCTTGACAGCCCTTCCTGCTATATCCTCAGAGAAGGAATCTGGTCAGTTTCAGGAGCTTCCTCGGACACCTGAGTTGTTGATCTTCCTAAGCCTTAGTAAGCCTGTGTTTAGAATCCCTTAGCCTTAAGGAGCATCCATGAAGACATGCAGTATTTCAGTTCAGAAGAAACTGCAACACAGCATCTGGTAAACGGGGGAAGCATAAAGACGGACATCTTAGTCAAGGTTTCTACTGCTGCAGCAAAACACTATGACCAAAAAGAGACTCGGGGAGTAACAGGGTTCTTTGGCTTACACAGCACTGCTCATCATGAAAGGAAGTTAGGACAGAAACTCAAACGGGACAGAACTCTGGAGTTAGGAGCTGATGCAGAAGGGATGGATGGGTGTTATTACTGGCTTGCTCAGCCTGCTTTCTCATAGAGCGCAGGACCCACCAGCCCAGGGATGACACCACCAAAAATGGGCTGGGCCCTCCCCGTCAATCACTAATTAAGAAAATGTCCTACAGTCTTGCCTAAAACTTGATCTTATGGAGAAATTCTCTTAGTTGAGATTCCCTCCTCTCATATGACTTTAGCTTGTATCAGGTTGACATAAATCTAGGCAGCCCAAGTGAATTTCCCTGTGCTCAGCTTTTTTCCAAAATAACATTGGAATATACAGATGCTCTGTGACTTATAAAGCTGTTACGTTCCACTAAATCTATTGTAAGTTAAAAATACCTTAAGTTGAAAATGTGTTTAGTATAGCTAGTCTGCTAAACATCATAGCCTGCTAATATGCACTGTAAGCATGCTCAGAGGACTTAAATTAGCGTATAGTTAGACAAAATCATCCATAGAAGTCGATTTTACACACACACGTGCATACACTCACACACACACACACACACACACACACACACACACACACATACATTCCAAATATTCTCTTTGGGGAATAAAAGGGAATGAGTACAAACTATCTGAACTTTTTCTGTCATATTTTTTATTCTTTGAGTTGAAGCTGTGTATTGTTAGCAAGTTATTCCCATGTTGCATCAGTATTATTTGTTGACCTAAAATAAAGTTTTCCACTAGGAGACCATTTAATGCAAACAG
Organism: Microtus oregoni; assembly: GCF_018167655.1. Lineage (NCBI taxonomy): Eukaryota > Metazoa > Chordata > Mammalia > Rodentia > Cricetidae > Microtus > Microtus oregoni. Next base: position 24,902,042 of record NW_024543077.1, read on the forward strand.
TATTGGAAGCGGAATGACCAAGGACTTGGGGAAACAGTCCCTGGATGCCTCAGTGGGGAGAAGAGCTTGTTGGCAGCTGCTGCTCCTGACCTTGACTTCCATAGACAGAAGTCCCAAAGGTGTTCCACTCTCCAAGGTGCTGTGTAGTAAAAAATGAGCCATGGCTTTCATTATTAATAAAGTTATTAGTCACGCTACAGATATACCTGGGAGAAATGAATTTTTAAATTCTAAGTCCTGAATCCTACTTCATGCGTTTTAAGAAGAATGTATTAGGTCTGTCCCCCTGGGATTTCCTTCTAGGCTGGGATGACAAAAAACAAGGGTGACTTTATCATGTCATTACTGTGTTCTAAACAAAAAACTGTGGTGGCGAATCTTGGTTGTCATCTCAACAGTGTCTATGCTGTAGGAATCTTACAGCTAGTGGTTCCCCACCCACTGGGGCGTAGCCTCTTGTGTTCTATAAGCTGCCATGGAGCTTGAGTTCGGCCTCTTTTCCAGTCTCCCTGTTATGGTTACAGATCCGTTCCAGCAGAGGATTCAGATTTGTGAGTTTACCCCTAAATAAATAACCATCTATTTTCTCAATGCTGAGCTAGTGTGAGATTTCTTTTAAGTGTCTTTCCTCACATCTAGAATAAAATGAAACCTAAGCATCTGACCCACCTGTGAAGCTTTTCCTGATTGGATCTTTCAAGGTGGAAAAAAAGTTGTACCTTGTATCCAGATCATTTGAAGTGAAAGACCCAGCTTAAGCCTGGGCCCCATTTTCTAGTGGCAGCCCAGATAAAAGAACATGGAGGAAGTAAGCCTCTCCATTTTACCTGCTCACTTTCACTGGTAAACTCATCCATTCTGCTGCTGAGGCACCCCCTTCACTGTGGTTAGAGCCCACTTCTTTGGGATTCCAATAGAGTCTACAGATCAGCTGAGATAGCCAGCCTCCTGTACTAAAAACTACTGAATTCTTGGCCTTTCTGTTGGAAGGCAGACCTTGTTGGACTTGCTAGATCACAGCCTGTCAGACATATACATATATAGTAAGTGTATATATATATATATATATACATATATTACAGATAGTATATATATGTGTGTGTGTGTATAGTATATATACATATATATGTAGCAAGAGATTGCTTGTTTGTTTCCTGGCCACCCGGCAACTCAGACCCAGCACATAGAAACTACTTGACCCATTAGCTCTAATTTCTTATTGGCTAGTTCTTACATATTAATTTAACCCACCTCCATTAACCTGTGTATTTTCACAAGGCTGTGACTTACTGGGTAAATTTCCAGTATCTGTCTCCAGCAGGGCTACATGGCTTGTCTCTCACTCTACCTCCCCCACCCCCAGCATTCAGTTTAGTTTTCCCTATCTACCCTATTCTTCTCTGTGCAGGCCATAGACAGTTTCTTTTTTTGTTGTGAGGAGCTGTGGGCCGCTTCCCTGCCGCCCCAGCTCCCGGCCGCCTGGCTAGCTTATGCCCCGAAATAATTACACGGAAACTGTATTCTTTTAAACACTGCCTGGCTCATTAGTTCCAGCCTTTTATTCGCAGGCTCTTACATATTGATCTAACCCATTTCTAATAATCTGTGTAGCCCATGAGCTGGCTTACCAGGAAAGATCTTAACCTGTGTCTGACTGGAGTGGGAGAATCATGGCGACTCCCTGATTCAGCTTCTTTCTCCCAGCATTCTGTTCTGTTTACTCTGCCTACCTAATTTTATGTCCTATTAAAGGGCCAAGGCAGTCTCTTTATTTAACCAATGAAATTAACATAAAACAGAAGACTCTCCCCCCATCATTTTTTAACCAATGTTATTCACAGTATACAGAGGGGAATCCCACATCATTAGAATGCACACATATGCATTCCATTGGCTCTTTATCTCTATAGAGCCCTGACTAAGTCAGAACATATAACAAATAAGCTCATACATAGGAAAGTGAAGATTACTTCGCCCCAGGTTGTAATGTCTCTAAATAGCTCATGATTACTACTTTAGTAATGAACTGTGAGAGTTACAGAGCACACAAATGTATACACATACATCAGAACCAGCCTGAGGAGCAGATTTTTTTACTTACTTTTAGAAACTGGAGAGTAAATGACGACTGACGTGTGGAAGTGATCAGCCTCCAAAAGCTAGGACGCAATGCAGGAACAGAATGCTTCTACATGCACATAACTTCAAGAAAGCCTCAGCACCCCACTGCCAGCCACGTTGCCTCTAAATAACCTCTCAGTAGCTACTCCAGAGCTACTATTGTCATCCCAGGAACACCAGAGCACAGCTTGTCGTGTTCTAGCATCACGTTCACCTTGAAGGGTTTGCAAAGTACCAATTATACCTGGGAACCGGGGACAGTCAAGTCTTCTATCTGATTAACGAATTTTGAAATTCCATCAGGATATTCAGAAACCAAACACAGCTGGAGCTTCAATCTGACCAACACAGAGTTCAAAAATATTTTCTAAATTGGAACTTATTTTCAGCTTGATGATGTCATCATTCATTGTTCCTGAGAATTCTCCTCTGTTATTCTTTTTTTTTTTCTTATAGTCTCTTTCCACCTAAATTGCATAAAATTATCTCTTGGCATTTCTCCATGCTTCATATAATCCTTTTGGAAAATTCTTAAGTATTATAGTCTGCAGCCTCCATTGCAGCTGTTTGATTTGAGAGGGGGGGGGGCTTGAATTTTACCAACCATGAATGACAGAGAGGAACTGGCAAATCTATTAAAGTATTTAAAATAATGACATGTAACATTTGTGGAATGTTTCTTATGTGCCCAGTAATATGCTCTGTGTTCTCTCCTAACAGGTGAGCTTGTCCAGGAAGAGAGAGATAGGAAAACATGGAGTAGGCCAGCACAGCAAGCAACAATGTAACTGCCAGGGTTTTGGGGCTTGACCTCTTACATCATACCTGACCACACACGAGATTTCATATTCCTGAAGTGCAGTGGGTTCCATAAGAAACAGCATTACAACAGGCATGTAAATAACATATACACAGTCTTGCATTATGCATAAAATATATTTGAGAAGATTAAAAGAAAGTGAAATAGTTGGGAGACTAGGTGTGTGTCATTCAGTATTCAATCATACATTTTTTTCAGAAAAATAATAATAAAAGAACTCAATAAGATGTTTCATTAGTACTGCTTTTGCAGAGTCCTTTCTGGAAAAGGGGAGGGATTGTGTACTGAGTAAAATGGGAACAAGCCAAGTCTGAGGAGACAGTTAAGGGGGACAAGAAGGGAGTGACTAGGAAGATAAGCCACAACTTCTGTCTGTCCTGAGTTCTCTGTAAGCCCATTTGTAGAAAAGGGGTTGGGTTTTTTTTTGTTTGTTTGTTTGCTTTTGTTGTTTGTTTGTTGCTTTTTCGACTTATGAGCAGCCTGGTAAGCAAAGGGTTAATAAGCAAACTCCCTGGCTATAGGTCCAGAATGAAGACATGACCACAGAGCCAGGAGGAGAACAGGCACAGCAATCAAGTAGGGGGATTCTATAGGCTAGGGAAATGAAAGCAGAGAAGAATTCTGCATATGATGAAGGAAAAACTAGATCGTAAAGATAACAAAGCATAAAGATTCCACAGAATTACAGGGTGAAAGAGCTAGAAACAGAGACACGCAGCAAGAGGATACAGCTTTAAGAAATCAAGCAATAGGCAGGCAAAACTCAGTAGATTTCGCTGGTCGAGGGACTTTGGCTCTAAGTGGCCAATTTAGTGTGGCTGGGCATGAGTTACCTAGACGGATGGAAAACGTTGGACTCTAGAGAGGTAGTCTCTGTGCTGATCTGAAACACCTGTTACTGGGAAGACCCAGACACAGTATGAGCAGCAAGTCTCTTCCATGCAGCACAAATGAATACAGGTTGTTAGGGGGACTTTGCAAAGAGACACCAAGTGAAGCAGATCACTTTGAGGAGACACTCAGCTGCAAGGAACAGAGCTGAGAGAACGTTCAGCCTGAAGCAGCGGTAGATGTAGATCCTGGGCATCTGTTCCTAGTCTTGAGTTAATTTGCTCAAAGTCTGTGTTCTGAAAACTGCTGTTTCCATTTGATCCATGAGCTTCCATGTGCACTCTTATCCAAGCCAATCCCTTCCCCTTCCTTTATGTATTGCATACTAAGATAACTAATTGGGCACTTGTGATGTGTGCTTGATTCATGTCATGATTATTTATATTTATTTTCTCTCATGAGAGAAACAATAACCCAGACTAACAATTCTTAGAAGAACTGCTACAGAGTGACTTCAAATTATATAATGAGTATATTATAAATAAAACTCAAAGGGTTAGAATTTGAGTTAATATTTCTTTTTGAAATACCACATTAAAGACGTTCCTGTAGTACTTGGGTGATCAAGTTGTTCGAATGTCTCTGAGGTGAGATTTTATACTCTACCATTCAAAAGAAACTGCTGTGTAGTCTTGGAGTCCTGCTGCTAAGTTGGCAGGCCAAAATAATTAGTAATCGCCACTTCCAAAAAGTATATAAATCAAAGAAATCACAGGGCGCTCAGGGTGCCTGTTCCAGTGTGAGAGAATATGAAATATCTGCTGAGAACGATGTCTAAATGCCAGCTGGGCATAGACTTGTTAGTCACTCCAGTTCCCAGCTAAAGCCTTTGACACCCTGTACTCATGAGCAAATGCACTCCTACACCTCAGAACGTTTATGTCAACTTGGTAGCCCGTCTGTGACAGCAGACCCATAGATTATAGCAGGGCTGATTCATTCCTGCCATCTTATACACATCTCACTGTGGTACAGTGCATTTGTGCTCATAATGGTGCATGCTGATGCACTGCTGGGTATATAAAAGATGACACATGCAATTATTTACAGCAACAAATACTTGCAGATCATAATAAATGGCTATGTTACCATACTGCACTTTTTGCCATTATTTTCGGATTATACGCCTACTTCTAAAAAGCAAATACAAAACAACAGCGGATAGATCTTTGAGATTATTATAGAAGAAGGCCTTGTCTGGTCATTGTAAATGATAACCCCAAACATATGATGTCCCTGAACATCTTCTAGAGGGGTGGTTCTCAACCTTCTTAATGCTGTGACTCTTTACTATGGTTCCTCGTGCTATGGTGACTCCCAACCATAAAATGATTTTCATTGCTCGAAACTCCAAGTTTGCTACTGTTATGAATCACAATATAAATGTTTTTGAAGACAGAGGATTGACAAAGGGCTTGCAAATCATAGGGTGAGAACCACTGTTCTTGAGGGACAGATATGGTGGAGGAAGATGCTTATGGCCCTTACCTGTTCTTTGTTTCTCATCCTCCGATAACCTCCAAGGCAGCAGGAGAAAAGAAAGCCAAAAATCAGGTCCCTCACTCAGGGAACTTGAGGTCAAACCAGGGGAAAATAAGCAGGAACTAGATAGACAGAGCGTATGACAGATGTAGAAACGAGGAAGGAGGATTTCGGGTAGAGTGAGGAAGATTTAAGAAAGGCTTGGCGGGGGAGGGGTGGGGGAAGGTCCACAGAGTTAAACATGGGAGAGGTGTTGTCAGCAGAAGAAAGGGGGAAGGGACTATCTCAGCATTATAGTACAGCTTTGTTTTAAGGAGAGAAGCTTAAAACTGTAGGCGATAATTTAAACATAATGGATGATACAAGCTCAGTCTGAGACTGTGTGTACTAGGGAAGAATAATGGCATACTGAGTATTATCAAACACATGGTCTGCTTTCTGAAAATGCCACAGTAAAATCCGTCAACTTCTACAGTGAAAATATACAGGTAGGAAATTTTTTAAAATCGAACCAACAAACAACAAAAAAAAAAAGGTTATTGAACTTTAGTTTGACAACCTATCAGGAAAGTACTTTTGAGTGGCTATCTAAGGAATGTTGTAGACTTTAAGTGTGACTGCCCGAAATTAACTACAAAAGCCCAGAGTGCAAAATTAAGCCTCATTCAGCAGCCAGTGTCTTATTGTCTGTGTGGATGCTTGTGTTTATGATTTAGAAGGTGAGTTGGGTCAGGAAGAACCAGACCTGAAAACAAATTCAATGTTCCAGTAACTCTCTGTACCAAGCAGCTTCCTGGGTGTCTTTTGGGGTTTTAAAGGTGGTTGTAAAGCAGAGCATGTTCAAGAGAACTCACTGAGGCAAGCTCCATATTGACATTTGTGTATGTGAGTTTCAATTGTTTTTTTTTTTTCCTCTAGGAAGAATTGAGACTTAATAAAAATCTGTGGCTTCTCTCCGTAGTAAAGGGGAGTGTGGTGTGGGGAGGAGGAACTACACTCGCTAAGGACTTACTGAAATCAATCACTACCAAGGAGGAGGAAGAGTCATTTTCTTCTGTGGTAGCCACCAGTTCGTTGATCATGCTCCAAATAATAACCCACACCTATATCATGCAAGCATTCCCTATTAAACTCTGTAAGAGTGGGTCACACACAAAAATGATTTGAGCTCAGCGTCTCCAACCAGCCAACAGGCAAGCTTCCTGCAGGTAGGCTTCTCCAACACTCTGCCCCATCCATCGGCCCACTCTGCCCCCAAACTCAACATCCTCTATGCCCTCAGAGGAACTCTGGAGCACAGGCTGCAGCTGCACACAGCAGGCCAAGAGAGACCCCCGTGGCTCCCTGAAATACAGACAACAGACGGTGATTGCACAGAGTAAATGATGACAGCTCCCTAAGTCACAGACAGCAGCTGCAGGGATTGGACCAAAAGGCAAAGGCACTGCTGGCACCAGTCGGAGGGGAGGGGAAGTGCCAATGCAAGCATTCACTCAACAATCTGAAAGGAACCGAGTAGTCGTACAACAAGAAGACTTGATCATCCTAACTCAGAAGAAGCAGAGGAACACAAATCTCAAATATAACTTTATGAAGATGATAGAGAACCTTAAAGAGGGAATGAAAAGTTCCCTTAAAGAAATGGAGGAAAATACAAAGAGACAATTGGAAGAAATCAATAAATCTCTTAAAGAAACTCAAAAAAAAAATCAAGAAAAAGCAATCAAACAGGTGAAAGAAACAGTTCCAACTTGAAAACTGAAATAGAGGCAATAAAGAAAACACAAACTGGAGGAATTTGGGAAATGGAAAATCTGGACAAATGAACAGGAACTACTGATGCAAGAATAACCAACAGAATACATGAGATAAAAGACAGAATCTCAAATAGAGGAAATAGATTCATCTGTCAAAGAAAACATTAAATCCAACAAATTCTTAACACAAAACATCCAGGAAATCTGGGACACCATGAAAAGGCCAAGCCTAAGAATACTAGGAATAGAAGAAGGAGAAAAACTCCAGCTCAAAGGCACAGAAAATATATTCAACAAAATTACAGAAGAAAACTTTCCCTAACTAAAGAAGGATATGCCTATGAAGGTACAAGAAGCTTAAAGAACAAATAGATAAGATTTTTTAAAGTTCCCTCATTATATAATAATCAAAACATAAAACCTACAGAATAAAGAATATTAAGAGCTGCAAAGGAAAAAGGTCAAGTAACATATAAAGGCAGACTTATCAGAATTACACCTGACTTCTCAGTGGAAACCATGAAAGTCAGACGATCCTGGACAGATGTGCTGCAGACACTAAGAGACCACAGATGCAAGCCCAGACTACCCAGCAAAGATTTCAACCACCATCAATGGAGAAAACAAGATATGCCATGACAAAACCAAATTTAAACAATACCTATTCACAAGCCCAGCCTAAGAGAAAGTACTAGAAGGAAAATTCCAGCCCAAGGAAACACAGGAAATAGATTATCTCTCACCAGCAAAGAAGGTAAACACACAAACACTACCACAAAAAAAAAAAAAAAACAGGAATTAACAGCTACTGGTCATTAAAATCTCTTAATATCAATGCACTCAATTCACCTATAAAAAGACACAGGCTAACAGAATGAGTACGAAAGCAGGATCCATCCTTCTGCTGTATACAGGAAACACACCGCAACCTCAAAGACAGACATTTCCTCAGAGTAAAGGAATGGGAAAAGATTTTCCAATCAAATAGACCCAAGAAACGAGCGGGTGTGGCCATCCTAATAGCTAACAAAATAGACTTCAAACTAAAATCAATCAGAAGAGATGGAGAAGGACCCTTCATACTCATCACAGGAAAAATCCATCAAGATGAAGTCTCAATCTTGAACACTTATGACCCAACTACAAGAGCACCCACACACGTAAAAGAAACATTACTAAAGTTTAAATAGCGCATTAAATCCCACACACTAATAGTAGGAGACTTCAACATCCCACCGTCCCCAGTGGAGAGGTCAACCAGACAGAAACTTAACAGAGAAATAAAAGAACTAACAGATGCCATGACTCAAATGGACTTAACAGACATCTATAGAACATTTGACCCAAACACAAAAGATTACACCTTCTTCTCAGCACCTCATGGAATCTTCTCTAAAATTGACCACATTATTTTTGGTAACAAAGCAAACCTCAAGAGATACAAAAAAATTGAAGTAACCTCCTGTGTCTTATCGAATCACCATGGCTTAAAGTTAGAATTCAACAACAAAACTAATTGCAGAAAACCTACAAATCCATGGAAATTGAACAGTGCTCAATTAAATCATCCCTGGGTCAAGGAAGAGACAAAGAAAGATGGGGGAAGGACAGAGACAGAAAACATATCTTGATTGAGGGAGCCATTACGGGGCTAGCAAGAAACCTGGCACTAGAAAAATTCCCAGGAATCTCCAAGGATGACCCCAGCTAAGACCCTAAGCAATAGTGGACAGGGTGCCTGAACTGGCCTTGCCCTGTAGACAGATTGATGACTATCTTAAATGTCACCATAGAACCTACATCCAGCAACTGATGGAAGCAGATGCAGAGAATCACAGTGGAACATTGGACTGAGTTCCAAAAGTCCATTTGAAGAGTGGGAGGAGTGAGAAAACGAGCAAAGAGGTCAGACCATGATGGGAATACCCACTGAAACAGCTTACATGAGCTAATGGAAGCCTTCCAACTCTGGCCTGACAGCAAGGGAACCAGCACAGGACCAAACTAGGCCCTCTAAATGTGGGTGATAGTTGTATGGCTGGGGCAGACTGTGGGGCCACTGGCAGCAAGACCAGGATTTATGCAAACTGCTATTTCTGGTTCTGGAGGAATACCTTGCTCAGCATAGATATGGGGGGAGGGCCTTGGTCTTGCCCCAAACAATGTGCTAAGAGGGGAAGAGAAACCTTACCCTCTCTGAGGAGTGGATGGGGATGGGAGAGGGGTATGTGAAGGGAGTGGAAAATGGATTTGGCAAGTAAAATGAGAAAAGATAGGGTTTTTAAAAACAAATTAAAACAAAACTAAATTGAAGATAGGAAGCAAGCTTGACAGGAAGAAGAGGGGCTCAGTAGGAATGAGAGGGAAATAAAAAGAGGGTCACAGAGGGTGATCAAAATTCAAATTTCACTATATATGTATGGAATTGTCCAACATTAATAATAGCATGAATATTTATATTAATCCTTAATTTTAAAACATACATCATTTATTGTTTGTATATAGCAAAATTTTATGCTGTGAAAAGTAAAACTGAGGGGTGGTTTACATTAGTATGAGCTTGAGAGACACTGATGTACTACCAGAGCAGGAGAGCAGGAGAAAGGAGCAACAACGAGATGCGCATCCTCCATTCAGCCAAACAAAAGGACTGAGTTTTCTGGAGGTCTGTGTTGTTGAGAGGCCTGCTGCTTAGATCTCGGAGACACACGTCCCTTTTTTACTTGCCGAGGGATGCCTATTTTCTCCGATTGCAGAACTCCTTAAAACTCTGTTTGCTCTGTTCTATTTTGTCTTTTTTCAATTCTTCTAGAAACTTAGAAACTTTAGGATCTGAAAAAGTGTATCCATAATGACGAGTAACTTCCCACTTCCTGGGTTTATGACTGTCCTGAGTTTCTAGCTGATGAGGATAGCTGCTTATAACAACGAGTGTTACAGGCATACTAAATAGACACTCTGCCATTGGACCATCCCAAAAGCCCCCCATATTTAAAGGCAAGATAAATTTTCACCATGTATGAAAACTGTACAATGGAAGGGGACACTTTAAACAGAAGCTTCTCGTGGTTATTTTCCCACAATCCTCAGAGGTAAGGCGTCAGCACCATTTTCAGATGAGTATGCAGACTCTTAGATATTCCCTGTGCTATCCCTTCCACTAGCTGACCTGCTCACTTCTCTCCGTTATCAAGTGTCGTTTCTCTTAACACCAGCCCACATATTTCTGACACCCCCAATCTATACAAAGTCATTCCAGACGATACAAGTTCACGTTTGTCTCTGACCTGATGTGCAATCTCAACGTTCCTTCGATTTCTGGCAAATTTTGTGTCCTCTCGCTTTGTGGGGTCCTCTAGGACATTCAATCTGGCCTTGGTTACTATAGCAGCTAATAACTTTGCTGTTCCTCTAATTAATTCTGAAGCACAGCCCTGGGATTTGCCGAGTGTGGCTGAGCTGGGGAGTTGTGCTTGACGTGTTCTCCTCTGTGAGAGACTCAGTAATGAATCTATGAACTCACAGCAAGCTAACCTACATTCGCTATGCACATGGACACTGCAGGTTGTTAGGGAAACAGAGAGGATGAGGGCGAAGACTACAGTCACATAGCCAACTTCACAACTGGCCCCATTTTATCCCTTCAAGAATCATAAGGCAAGATTATTTTTCAGTGCTGTAAAGGTAGAAAACTGGTGTGGCAGAACCCTTATTTGTACCTTCCACTCCAGTTCCCAAGTCCTGGCACATTTCCTTACTGAAATTTCAGAGCTCTGTGTTGCTTTCTCGGCAAGCAGGGTCCCCCGCCTTTTCCTATTGGCATGGTTTGCAAGGTCTTTAGCTCGGCCTCTCCAACTCAGTGGCACACTGACGACCACCTCTCCACTCACACTGTAGCTGAGCAAGTCAGCAGGAAGGTGTCAGATCACTCCGTGGCTTCACGGCAATAACCCTGAGCCCATCACTTGGGTTCTGAAACAATCATCTTTCTATTCCCAGTAAAGGCCTTGGTCTGCCATTCACTGTAAACAGCTGGGTTTCCGTAGTTCCCAACATGCTCAAAAGTGCGGGCAAGTGATGCCTGCTTCTAGCATCCCTAAAAGCAAGAGAGGGTGGCAGAATGTCGTGCTTCTCCTGGAGCAGTGCCGCCCCCTACTGGAAATTTGTGGGATGTACGGGATGTTATTTAATAACCGCTGGAGTAGTATCAGTATTTAATAATAAACATGAGATGGGAGGATGGCTGTATCCACGCACACTCTATGGAGTACACTGTTAATAAAGTATTTACTCGTCTGGACCAGACTGAACAATGAGTACACATGAAATATGGAAGTATCTCAGTCTGGGTCTAGAGTCAGAGTACAGCTTACATTTCAAAGTGCTTTTTTGCACGCTTTAAAAACTGTAAACAAAATTCCAGGGATCCAGCAACAAGGTTGTTTTTGTTTTGTTTCATTTTGAAGTTATTCTGATTTGCTGGAAACCTCACCAGGAATTCTCACTATTTCAGAAAATGCCATATACGATGACTTGACCCAGCTCTATCAGTCTTACTTTTGGGGGACGCCATGTTTGGTGACTGTATATACGGGCCTCATCATCAAATCCCTTCACTAAACTGTACAAAGAAATATGGCTGTGTGTTTTCATATTAAAATACTGTGATGGATGGCTTCTCTGTATTGTGGTGATTTAAATGATGTGTCCCCATAGTCTTGGGCATTTTGATACTTACAACTTTTAGTTGGTGGCATCCTCTGGGAAGGCTTAGGATGTGTGGCCATGCTGGAGGAAGAATGCCACTGGGGTGGGAGCTTTGAGAGCCCAAACACTAGAACCACTCCCAGCCTGCTTCCTGCTTGTGTTAAAATGTGAGCTCTCAGAATCGATTCTTTCTTCTATTTCTTGTATTCTATTGACATATAGGCATCCTCCATATTAACCTTTATCAGGCGATGAAAGGAGACAGAGACAGAGACCCACATTGGAGCACCGGACAGAAATCTCAAGGTCCAAATCAGGAGCAGATGGAGAGAGAGCATGAGCAAGGAACTCAGGACAGCGAGGGGTGCACCCACACACTGAGACAATGGGGATGTTCTACTGGGAACCCACCAAGGCCAGCTGGCCTGGGTCTGAAAAAGCCTGGGATAAAACCGGACTCGCTGAACATAGCGGACAATGAGGACTACTGAGAACTCAAGAACAATGGCAATGGGTTTTTGATCCTACTGCACGTACTGGCTTTGTGGGAGCCTAGGCAGTTTGGATGCTCACCTTACTAGACCTGGATGGAGGTGGGTGGTCCTTGGACTTCCCACAGGGCAGGGAACCCTGATTGCTCTTTGGGCTGACGAGGGAGGGGGAGTTGACTGGGGGAGGGGGAGGGAAATGGGAGGTGGTGGCAGGGAAGAGACAGAAATCTTTAATAAATAAATAAATAAATTTTAAAAAATTAAAAAAAAAATGTGAGCTCTCCGCTTGCTGTTCCAGATATTCTGCCCGCCAACACGTTTCCCCACTGTGATGGGGATAGATTTCTTTATTCCTCTGTCCAAATCCACCAAACCCTCTGCGAACTGTCTTGAGCACGGAGTTTTGTCACAATAGAAAAGTAGCTAACACGGGTATTTTCACCTTACATTGTATTGCAATAAAATATTAATCAACATTAATTTCCAAAATAATTTAGACATGGATAAGTTATATTATCTATGAATTTTACTTCAGGAAGCTAAAATGTTCAGCTATAAAGGAGGCCTTGTCTAATGGGATCAGCAATCACTTCCTAAGTGCAATCTTCTAGTAGAGATGATGCCATCCCCAGGAAACGTCACATGACAAAGCCGGACACAGAAAGAAAAACCCTGGACAGTTGACCTCATATGTGGAAGCTTATCTGAGTGATACGCTGGGATGCCAGTATTGTCATGTTGACAAGATCTTGGATGACTAACCAGACAAGTAACAAAGCAGATCTGTGGGGGATTAGCTTAAGTTAACTGAGGTGGGAATGAATCTACTTAACTACAAACAGCACTGCTCCATGAGCTACGTGCCATTCGTGTCTGCATAGCGAGGAGACAGTGAGCTAAGGGCTAGCCTCATCTACCTCTGGTCAGACTCTGCATGCAAGGTGGCCAACAGGCTCACACTACATGCCGTCTTCTCCATGGTAGACTGTGCCCTAGGACTGTCAGCGAAAATGAACGGTTCCTCCGGGAAGTTCTTGTTGGGCATTTTGTCACAAACTAATAGAGAAAGAGAAAAATGAGTAATAGAGAAAGCTGGTACTGAGAAGAGGGGCGTTGTTGTCATAAACTTGATCGTATTGTTCTTAGGCCTTTGAAAATTTGGTTTGTGGGAAAATATGTTAATTTGGGCTGAAAGGGCTCTAGAATGCTTTGAGTGAAGTACAATGGACCATGGCTGTGTGGGTTTTGAAGATCAGAAGCCCAAAAGAAATACAAACAATAGAGGCCTGGCTCAGGGGGTTTCTGAAGGAAGCCAGGGTCTAATAAGGGTGTTGCTAAAGTTCATTATGATTATATTCTGGCAAAGGATCTGGCTGATTCTTCCCATTACCTGAGAACTTGTAGAAGACTGAAATCAAGACTAGTGGACTAATTTGCTGGATGTGGGAGACATTAAGAGCCCGTAGAATCCAGCAGTGGCCTCTATTCTCTACTCAGAGCTCCAGTGTGGGAACAGAAAGATGAAAGACGTGAAGTTTGGCAATGAGACCAATGTGAGCAAAATTTAAAGTTGCAGGCAACAGGGGACAGGGACAAGTTCCCACCCACAGAAAGTGCCATCTTTCAAAACCCAAATTCATTTGAAAAGAGAGCCTAAGCTGGGAATGCCACTGAAGGAAGTCTCAGCTCAAAGGCAAGAGTATGAGGAAGTGGTCCTGGTTAGTTTCTCCTCCCACTATTCCTCCCAGCTCCTCCCCACCTCCCACCCAATTTGGATCCACTTTCTGTCTCTCATTAGAAAAGAACAGGTTTTAGGAGATAATAAAATAAAATGTAATAAGATAAATCGAAAATCATCACATTAAAGTCTGATAAGGCAAATCAACAGAAGGCCAACAGCCCCAAGGGAAGGCACAAGAATCAGAGACCCACTCATTCACATACTCAGGGGTCTCAAAAAAGCATTAAAACTGAAAGCTACAATATGTATACAGAGGACCTGGGATAGACCCATGTGGGCCCTGTGTGAGTCTCTGTGAGTTCATATGAGCTGTGCTCAGTTGATTCAGAGGGCCTTGTTCTCTTGGTATCCTGCATCTTTTCTGGCTCTTATACTCTGTCTGCCTCCTCTTCTGCAGGGTTCTCTGAGATCAGAGAGAAGGGATTCGATGGAGACACCCCATCTAGAGCTATGTGTTTCAAGGTCTCTGTCCCTCTTTGTAATGTCTGGCTATGAGTCTCTGGATGTGTTCCCATCCGCTGCAGGATGAAGCTTCTCTGATGGTTACTGAATAAGGCACTGATCTGTGAGCATAGCAGATATCATTAGAAATCATTTTATCACTACTTCTTTTAAGACCAGTAGGGGTTGGTTTTTCCCTGTGTCTCTGGTTCTTCATCACCCAAGCAGTGTTGGGTATGGGTTCGTGCCATGGAATAGGCCTTAGGTCAAATCAGACATTGGGGGGTTACTCCCACAGGTTTTGTGCTACTATGGCCATATCATACTTTACAGACAAGACAGCATTGCCCCTCAAAGGCTTTGAAGCTGGCTTGGCATTTACATTTCTCTTTTGGTAGGCTTCAGAGCACCTTCCCATGACCTTAGAACATAGGAATGAAGGTTCTATGTAGGCACCAGCTCAGCCTCTCCATGTTCAATGAGTTGTGTGGGTGTTGTCTTCAGCAATGGGGCTGGGCTGTCAGTCTGTAGAGAGAAACCTCTTGTCTTAGCAACATCCTGGGTTATCTGGTGATTTCCATGGGACCCCTTTAGTCAAAAATTCAATTGGATATAACCCAGTCTGGGTACTAGAAGCTTTCTTTGTTTGGTGACAAGAAAGAACCAGTTGAAACGCTGTCTTCCTTATTATTTTAAGATTCCACCGGGATCATCTGTACATATTTCAGAAAGTTTCCATTGCGTTAGGTTTCCATACCACCCCTCCAATGTCTCTCAGCTGGAGCTGTCTCTCCCCGCATTATATCTCTCAACCCCTTCTCCCTTCCCTCTCCCCTATTGATCTTCCCATTCATTACCCCCAACCTCTCTCCCTGAACACTATCCAGGCTACCAATAAAATATATTTTATTTCCCCCTCCTAGAGACCTATGTGTCTCTCCTAGTCCCTTCCTCTATACCTAGACTCTCTCTGTCTACAGTTGGTAGCTTGGTTATCATTCATTTCACATATAAATAGTACTTAGGGCTTTTATATAATGTTGGAAATTTAAAAGACTATGGAGGTGTCTGACATTTAACTGTAGGCATTTCGCATTGAGACGGTATACAAAAGGTGGAAAGCAGTGGCTTAAAAGGCACATGCTTGGGGTGTCAAGTTGACAAGAATTAGATTTGTGGTGACTCATATGGCCAGCTAGAGAGAATGCAGATCATGCAGAGATGAGTTTCTGGGAATGTCTGTGAGAGATTATGTACATGAAATTTATTGAGGTGTGAAGACCCACACCAAATATAGGGAGCACAGTTCCATGAGCTGAGTCCCCAGACATAGGAGAGACAAAGAGAGGCAAATTCTGCCTTACATCTCTCTGCTTCTAACTGTAGGTGCAATGTGTCCGTCAGCCTCAAGCTCCTGTGGCTGTGTCTTCTCTTCCCTGACATGATAGAATCTACCTTTACACTGCAAGCCAAAATCAACTTATTCCTTCAACTATTTTGTTAGGCAATGCAACTAATACAAGTCAGAGGAGAGGGTAGATGAAGGAAAGTTTAACTTGATCAGGGCAAGCTGTATGTATATATAAAAATTATTTCTACACATTAATATATATAATAATTTTATGTAAGTTACATGTTATAATATATTTAATGATACTGAGTTAAATATATGATTAAAATTAATTTTATGATTTTAGTATGTTTGCTGACTTTTCCATATGTGAATATGGGTCACATTTATTCCATTGGTTAGAGCTAATACAGAAGTGATTCCTGTGGTTTGGTGTTTTTTTCTGCAAACATAAAGCTATAAGAACTTGAAATGTTCATTGAATGGCCTCCTCCTAACCTGGCCATTCGGTCATCTGGTAGTAACACGAGCGAACGTGGAGAGTGCGTGTTAAAGGTCAACAGGGATTTCTGCACACCTTGTCAGGTTTCAGTGGTTCAAAGAATGGGACCCACGTGGGCTTCACTATTTAGAGCCATTGCTCCTGTTCCATGTGTTTCGCATAACTGTTACTGTTGCTACATAGGTAGAGCAGGTACAATCTGCAACAGACCTGTGTTTGATCCATGTAAAGGAAAGCAAAATAGCTCATATGTTGCCCAAATAGATGTCCATATTTACTGTCCAGTAGAGAAGAACCCAGTAGGCTGGTAGCTATACAAAGCCTAGGTGGGTCAAGTCAGCCATCGTACACACAAAACATCAGCAATCGTTTAAACTCCTTTGAGGTGGTGAAGCAAATAATCCTTCCCATAATCGAGTCCCCCAATGTTGTCCCCTCATGTGATTCAGTTTGGGGTGGGGGAGCAGAAAGGAACTGAATTCACTGTGACTGCATAAAATTCAGGAGCAATAATTTTACCTCATACTCGTCAAGTGACCAAAATGTCCAAAAAGAGGCAAACAAACAAAAAATTTAGAGACAAACCATTTGGGCCACAGTTGCAGTGACACCGAACTCCCATTAAGAAATACTGTTTCCTCTGAGCCGAAACAAAGGTCTGGATCTGGTTGTCTGTAAAACTGCGCATTTTGCTAATGTAAGGTATAAATATAATTTCCCATGGTTTGATTATCTCCTGCATGGCCCAGATGTAATTTTATCTCCCAGTGTTTCTGGAGGAAACCCTATCAACTGGGCGTCAGAAGCCTCATAAACCTTGGACTGGTTTCAGGTTTTACCAAGAACATTCTAGGTGAGGTGTCTCCATATGAAAACGTTTGTGGGAATATCCATATATTAGGAGAACAAAGTGAGAAGAGATAGTGAGAGAAAGAGAGAGGCTGCTCACTGTGCAAGTATCCAAGTGTGAACACACAGTACCCACTGAAGACCCTGTACACAACTCTGCACACCCATAACCCTAGCATCAAAAGGAATGCAGAAGTACGTGGATCTCTAGAGCTAGCCTAACCAAGAAAACAATTTCTGTTCTAAATGCTTAAGAAATTTCTGGGTTTCTTCAAATCATTGATATATAAATAGATAATCATACTTGTCTTAGATATTTAACATATGATCTATGATTCTCACTATGGCATGCCTTAGTTCTATGTGTGCTTGGGAAGTATGAGTTTTGTCTGTTTGGAACAAAATCCTCTAAAAATGCCAGTTAGGTGAGGATTTTAAACATTGTTCATATCGTCTACTTTGCCTATTTTCCGTCTACTTGTCTTTAATTGTATATTTGTATATTTTTCCATTCTCTCTGGTGTCCTCCTCTAGCCTCTGCTCATATGCACAGCTACATGCAAAAAAAAAAAAGGTTACCATATTAGATTCAAACTGAAGACGCAATGATAGGCTATTTGTGAGAGATCAAGTTTTAAAAACGTATTTATAGATAAAGAGCCAAAGAGGGTAGGGGAAGAAAGCTGAAGTGATTGTGTCATTATCAAAAGAAATTGATTTCAGGAGGGGAATTATTGTGGGGGATGAAAGGGACATTATGGAAGTCATAGAAATATTTTGAATGGAAGGAAAATTAAAATACCACATGTGGAAATATAACTAAAGCATCACTTAGAGGAAAATTTGCAGCAATAAATTTTGCATCAGGAGGGAATTGACTTAAATCATCTGATTCTCTACTTTGAGAAGATAAATACAATTAAGAGAGAATGTCAGCCAAAGCAATTGGAAGGAAGGAAAGAATAAACATGGGAACAAAAGTTAAATCAGTAAAATTCATACACACACAACCACCACCACCACCACCACCACTACATCACCAATGACAACAAGGGCAAAATAACATGGATCAACATTGGTTGTTGATAATGCTCAATAACAACAATGCTCTCAATTCCCCAATTAAAAAAAAACAGAGATTAACAGAATGATTCAATAATAGGATCCATTTTTCTGCTGTATCCAAGAAACATACTCCAATATCTAGGATAGATATCACCTCAGGGCAAAAGATTGGAAAATGATATTCCCCACAAATGGACCTTAGAAGCAAACTTATACAGCAATTCTAAAATCTAATAAAATAGATTTCAAATCAAAATTAATCTAAAAAGATGAGGAGGAACACTACATAGTCATCAAGGGAAAAATCCACCAAGAGGACATTGCAATTATTAACACCTATGCATCAAATACACAGGCACCCAAGTTTATAAAAGAAACACCACTATGCTTGAAACACATATTGTCCCTTAAACACTGATAGTGGGGGACTCCAGTACCCCACTCTCACCAATGGGCAGGTCATCCAGACAAAAACTAAACAGAAAAATGCTGGAGCTGACTGATATCATAACTCGTATCTACAGAACATTCTACTGAAACATGATAGAATGTGCCTTCTGCTCAGCACCTCACAGAACTTTTTCCAAATTTGACCACATATTTGGACACAAAGTTTAAATAGATACAAGAAAATTGAATTAAATCCCTAAATTCTATCTACCACCATGGATAAAAGCTTGCCAGGTGGTGGTGCAGTCCTTTAATCTCAACATTCATAAGGCAGAGGCAAGCAGAGCTCTGTGAATTCAAGGCCAGCCTGGTCTACAGAGTAAGTTCTAGGACAGCTAGGTTTACACAGTATAACCTGGTCTCAAACCATCCTTCCCAAAAAATTGAATATAAACAACAACAAAAAGAACAGAAAGCTTACAAACTCATGAAAACTCAACAACTCTCTACTGAATGAAAAATGGGTCAAGACAGAAATAAAGAAAGAAATAAAAGGCTTTCTAGAATTGAATGAAAATGAATACACAGCAAACTCCAACCAATGGGACACAAAGAAAATGGTGCTAAGAAGAAAGTACATTGCACTAAGTGCCTACATAAAAAAAAAAAAAAATAGCACCATCTCATACTAGCAACTTAACAGTGAAGAGACCTAACTTAACATCAGTGTAGCCATGACAGGCTGCAGGCTAACAATTCTGGGTGGGACTAGGCCTCTCCCTTACAATAACCAGGTAAAATAACAAACTGTTCCCTGCAGAGGACCAATCAGAACCGAGACAAACAAGTACTAGATGCTCCAGAACATTAAGGATAGCTTACATAACTTGTATATAGATTGCCCATTTCCTTGCAGCAAAGCCAGTACCAATCCCTGTTTGACAAGACTTCTGTTGCCCCACTCCTGCCCAATCAGGTGTTCAATCCCCACCTGAATTCAGAATTCCTCTACCCCCATCAATCTTTACTCCTTAAAAGCCCTTCCTCAACTGAGCTCAAAGCTCTCCCTAATCCAGCCTGTGTCGGGGAGGATGAAGAGCCCAAACTCGAGCTTTCAATAAAGGTTCTTGGCTTTTGCATATGAACTCAAACTCCTGATGGTCTGTTGGGGGCTCATAAACACAGGTGTGACAAACAGCACACCTGAAAGTTCTAATACCAAAAGAAGTAAACACACCCAAGAGGAGCAGAGAGCAAGAAATAATCAAACTGAAGTCTGAGATCAGTAAAATGGAAATAGAGTACCATACAAAGAATCAATGAAATACAGAGTTGGTTCTTTAAGAAAATCAACAAGATAGACAAACCCTTAACCAAACTAACCAAAAGGCAGAGAAAGAACATCCAAATTAACAAAGTCAAAAACAAAAAGGGGGCATAACACACACTAAAGAAATCCAGAAAATCCAAAGGACGTATGTTAAAAACCAGTACTCCACCAAATTGGGAAATCTGAAAGAAATGGATCATTTCCTCGATAAATACTGTTTGCCAAAGTTAAATTAAGATCCACTAAATAATTTACATAGACCTGTACCTCTAATGAAATATAAGGAGTCATTAAAAAAATCTCCCAACAGTTGGGTGGTTGTGGCATATGCCTTGGTATAATCTAATCCCTTGGTAGGCAGAGGCAGGCTGATCTCTCTGAGTTCAAGGTTAGTTTGGTCTACAGAGTGAGTTCTAGAACAGCCAGGACTACGCAGAGAAATCCTGTCTCAAAATAAAAACAAAATAAAACAGAACAAAACAAAAACACTACTTTGAGCTAGATTCTATCTTACACATGTTGGAATGGCGAAATCAATAACACAAGTTTCAGCTTATATTGGCCAGGATGTGGAGCAAAGGGAACACTCTCCCATTGCTGGTGGGGGTGCAAACCTGGACAGCCACTTTGAAAATCAACATGGCGGGTTCTCAGAATCCACCTACCTCAAGACCCAGCTATCTTACTCTTGGGCATATACCCAAAGGATACTCCATATAAGGACACTTATCTGAAGATAGGGTAACCACAAGAGAACAACATAAACACATGCCACTCATATCAAGAATAAAGAAAAGACAGGCCTGCAATTACTATATATTCTGAAGGAGTCTCAAGGATTAAAAGAATTCATACAATTAGTGCTTTTTGTTATCTGTTTTCTTCTCCTCAGTACCTATGGGGGCAGGATTCACCCAAGAGCACTGTGTGGGCCAATAATTAAGTCTCTGTGATAGAATTATGTTACTGTGAAAATATGCTACAATGTATACACTTACACTATAAGCTGAGTGTCTTTGTTTTCAATTGGGAGGTACTGGGGTTCTATGGGGTACTGTTATGTGTATCATCTTGATGAGTACAATCTCAGGACAGCTGGGGGTAGACCCAAGACTGGAGTTTCTTGGTTTGGAGTACACCTGTCATAGACTTACTTAGTGGCTTTCAAAAGTGACTGGATTGCCCTTCAACCATTGTTAATTCATAAGCCATTGTGCTTGTTGGCTCCGTGTTGCACGCAGCATAGCACATGCTCTTTGCATAAAAACAGCTCCTATGAGTCTCCTCTAGTGGTTATTACGTTGAAATGAAGCCATTTCTTCCATTTAGAGGAGAGAATAGATCTCACACACACACACACACACACACACACACACACACACCTTTGTCCTTTCCATTTATATAATAAACATCTTATAATGTGCTGGTTCTCCTCCAGATTAGGTCTGTCAGTGGAAGAAGAGAGGCTTAGGGCCTTACTATCCCTGAGGACTTTCTAAGCAGTTAGTGGCTGACGGGGAGAAGGGGAGACATTTTCTTTCATGGTGTGCTGCTACATGTACAGTGCCCGTGCTCTTGTCATCTGTCCTGATGAAGCTCGGTGTGTCTCTCCTGTCTCCTCTCTGCCCTGTCTCTCTCTGTTTTCTCTCTCTCTCTCTCTCTCTCTCTCTCTCTCTCTCTCTCTCTCACACACACACACACACACACACACACACACACACACACGTAGAAGGGGATGACTTGGGAAGATAAAATTACCAAAATGAACAATGAAGTCCATTATTGCGTATAATTAATGTATGCTCACAAAAGTCTTAAAATACTGCCTTCACCATTTAAGACGCATTTCACAGGCAAAGATCGCTTAGCCAATGCTGGATAAGCACAGCACTAACCACTTCTAACACTTTTTCCTCAAAGTCCCTGTGTACATTAAACAGCTGCTCCCTGCCACCCCACCCTGATAACCACTTGTCTCCACTAGTTCTTTGTACATGACAACGGCTGAGACAAAACTTGCCCGCTGAAATTGCAGTTCATGAAGAACAGCCACAATGAGTCGCTCTTTTTCCTTTAAGCTCACTACATCTCTGGCCCGTATTTTCAAGCCTCCTTCTCAAAAGCAAAATATCTTTTGGATAGATCTTCGTTAATTCGTTTTCCATAGTGTAGCTGATGAACGACCTCTCTAAACGTGCTTTGACAGGTTAGGCAGCAGAATGTTTCCAAGTTTGAGAAATATGATTTTTCATGTATCTACGCTACAAATCTATTGGACTGCGCTGGGGAGGGGAGGCCATCCACAACATAGCATTCTAGAAACACAGCATCCTGCAGAAGGATGTTGCTATGTGTTGCATCTTTCTGTAGAGCTTCTCTGGGAAATTGAAGACAGTGAGTGGTGGAGAGTTAGGAACTTATTATGGCAGCACAGGGCTGAATTGCTCACAAATTATGGTCGCTTAACTGTACCTAGTTCCTTTGATATCTTCTTATGAGCACAAGAAATTTGTCAACTCCTAAGTGACACTGAATCTGAAGCATGTCCCTTCATGTTCGCAGAATGTAGCATTGTGTGAGGAAGTACACAGAGTTACTAACAAATCCTCCAAAAGGGGGGCTGCCATTTCACATTGCTGGCACTCTGCCCTTATCCAAGAGTTTGCAGCAGAAAAGGCCTTGGGAGATCTTTAATCTACCATTATTGTGTCAGGAGAACTGTCCAAAATGGCAGTGGGGACACCTTTCTACCACCAAATACCACCCAGCAACAGCTCTCAAAGAGCTCAGATGGTCTCATGGACCATCAGTTATATTCCCTAAAGAGTAGGTTGTCACCATCCCCAGAAGAGGATTGGTGCCACAGAGGAAGAACTTCCTTGGCTAAAACTCTTTCCTCTTTGGTTTGTTATTAGAGCTGAGGGATTTTTTCTTCACCTGGGGCCAGACATGTAAATGTTCTAGAAGCTATGGGTCAGATAATCTCTACCAGGGCTATAGTTTTCAGCTTAGCCATTGATGTGCAAAAGCAACCAAAGACAACGTGAAAACGAAGGCTGTTTTCTGGTTATGTGGTTGTGATAAAACTGTGTTCACACCACAGCTAAGCTTTACTTATGAAAGTAGAAAAACGGGTGAAATTTAGCTAACCACTTGTGACTTATCAGAGCATTAAAAATTGTTCTCTGGAGGCTGGAGAGATGGCTCAGAGGGTAAGAGACCCTCTCCTCTTGAAGAGGACCTAAGTCAGTTCCCAATGCTCAGATCAGGAACTTCATAGCTAACTATAACTCATACTCCAAAGAATCTGACAAGTCTGGTTTCTGTGGGCAACAATACTCACATGAACATACCCACACAGAGATATACACACTTACATAGTTAAAAATAAAATAAATCTTTAAAAATTAAAAAGTGTTCTTTACATCAGAAAGTTGCTGTGTCTGGAAGGAGTCACATGTGAACCCCAGTAGCTGACTCTACCCCTGTCCCATCTTCCAGGTTCTCCTGTAGATAGTTCCTTCACCTGCTAGTAGATAGATAGATAACATAGATAGATAACATCCCATTCAGTGCCTGGTTCTCCATCTTTTCTGTATTAGGACCCTCTCTGCAGTTAAAATCTTAAATACAAGGATATTAATCATCATGGGACAAACTTCAACAACTGAAGAGAAGAGGCAGTGGAACATGAGTCTCCCTGTCCCCACAATGATTCTTTTGTTTTTAGTTTTGTATTATCATAATAAGATATGATGAGTTCCATTATGACACCTTTATCTATTTACTTATTGTATTTTGATCATATTTAACCTTCCAAACTCTTACCTTTCCCACTCTTGCTCATGATGTGACCCTTTTTCTTCCAATCCCTAACCAACCAATCCCCTATTCCAGTGTCATGCTTTCTTATTTGATTTATTGTCTTTCTTTGTTAGACACTGTATTTAATTTAGGTTACTTATAGAAGGATGGATGAAGGGTTATCTACTGGATCATGGGCTCTGACCAGTACAAATAAACATTAAAGAAAATGGTCTTTTCTTTCTGTCTCCACAGCCATCAACTGCCTTTATATTCTCAGAAAGGAACAGGTCCTTATGATCTCCTTGTTCAGCAGGAAAATGGTGACTGGCCCAGTCTTGTTCAGGATCTGTGCAGATAGTCATAGCTACTTAGTCCAAGGGTACAAGAACCCAGTCATGCCTAAGAGACAGGTGTTCCACCACACTGTGCCCTCTTCCAGTTCTGATGTTTGTTTTACCCCCTTCTCCTTTGTGTTCCTTGAATTTTGGAGGGGTTATTTTAGATGACTCAACTTTGATCAGTCATTGTCTCAGGTACCTAAATTGCTGTGATAAAACACCACTTATGGAAAACGCAATTAATTGAAGGCTTAAAGTTCAGAGGGTGAGCCCATGCCCATCAGGGTAGGGAGCATGGCAGCAGACAGACAGGTATGATGCAGAAGCAGTCGCTGAGTACTTACACTTATGGTTACGACTTATGGTTGTTGAGATAACAGCTATAAGGCAGAAAGAGAACTAACTGAGAGTCACATGAGCTTTTGAAACCTCAAAGCCCACTCCTCCTCCAACAAGACCACCATTCCTAATCCCTCTCTAACTGCCCCACCAATCAGGAACTAAGCATTCAAGTATGTGAGCTTAAGGGGGTTATTCCCATTCAATCCACGACAGCATTCTCAGCACCTGATGTGTTATGAGCCTCTGCAGTAACTGCTACCAAGGCCAACACAGCTTCTCTAACCAAGGCTGACAGAGGCTTGATCAATGGGAATAAACAGAAGCAGTGAGAAGGCAATTGAACAGAAATATCATATCCAGACAGCAAACTAGCAGCGGTAGCTTTCCCGCGAAGGCCGAGATGATTCTGGCTACAGCTGCCCAGTGTGGAGCCTGGGCATCACACACTGCTCCTTTGCTTGTTTTCCTTTCTCCATTTCGTCTCCACCCATACTCTTCCAAAAATTACTTCACAAATGGATTTCTCGCGCTTGTACTCTGGTATTAAACACTGCTTTTGAAGAAACCCAAATCACAATAACTGGATTCGCAGTTTCCACTGCAACTCTGGGACAGAAGGGTCCAGGATGTCTGCGAACACAGGTAGCCCTGTGAGAAAGAAGGTGAGGAAATCCTGACAGTAAGTAGAAAGCCCCAGACTGTCCCCAGCACATGGAGTGAGGTGGTGAAAAGTCACTTATTCAAAAACAAAAGCAAAAACCCAGATCTGACTCACAACTCTCCAAGTACATGATACAGGAAAGGTTCCTCTAGCCTCTTCCCATATGAAATATGTGGACAGTTATCTCCTCCATAAATTTTTTTCCAGTTTTAATCATTTACTGAAGTTCTTTCCTGGTATAAGAAATGTGTACTGCCTCTTACTTATAACTATATTTTTTCCTGAGAATTTCATACACATATACAACATATTTTGACAGAGTCTGTGATGGCTAATCTTGGTCATTCAAGTTGATTATACTTAAAACCCAAGCAACTGTTGCAAAAGGAGTGGCGGGCTACGTTCCGGCACCCGGCCGCCCGCACGCCTAGCTTTACCCGAAATAATTACACGGACACTGTATTCTTTTAAACACTGCTTGGCCCATTTCTATCTAGCCTCTTCTCGGCTAACTCTCGCACCTGGACTAGCCCATTTCCAATCAGGTGTGTAGCACCCCAAGGTGCGCTTACCGGGAAGATTCTAGCCTACGTCCATCCTGGGTCGGAGCTGAATCGCGTCTGCTCAGGAGAGGGGAGCATTGCGTCTCTGCTCCAGAGCTGTCAAGTCTGAGCTTACTTCCTCTTCCTCCCAGCATTCTGTTCTGTTTACTCCTCCCACCTATGTTTTAACCTATGAGGGCCAGCCAAGCAGTTTCTTTATTGCTTAACCAATGAAATCAACAGATTGATATATGACACTCCCACATCAAGCAACTCAGCACACCTGCATGGGGATTGTTCTTGAATGGATCAGTTAAGGCAGAAGACCCTCCATGAATCTGGGCCACACCTTCTCACAGAAGCCTACACAAAGAACATGGAAGAAGGAATCTTGATTTTTGCCAGCTTCCCCTCATTCTTGCTGACAAGTTCATCTATCCCGTTGCTGAGTCGTCCCTTCACTGGGGTTAGAACCTGCTTCTGTGGGATTCCGCCACTGAAGACCAGCTGAGACACTTAACCTTATGGACTGGATAACGACAGGATTCTTGGCATTGTTGGACTGGCTGACCATAGCCGGCATGGTTTTGCTTTCTACATGATTTACTGGAGAGGGAGATTTTCTTTGTATCAGTTCTGTTTCTCTAGAGAACCCTGACTGATACAGTGTCCTTCCCCAGTATTCCTCCCAGATTCCCCAGACCTCTCCCTAACATGTCCCCTACTGGCATCATCTCCTCTTTCTTTTACTTTTTGATAACTCACTGGGCGCAGTTACTGTTGCCCATATGCACATGGGTGTAGAGTCAGCTCCTGGAGCATGGACAACCTACCAGTGACCTCGTCCCCAAAGAAAAGTGACTCTTCTTCCTCTAGCAGCCATGAACTGCTAATAGGTCTGTACATGGGGGGATGATGATTCATGAGCCCATCCTCCTCCATCTGTGTTAAAAATTTTAACCAGCTTCATCTCTTGTGGGTCTAGTACAGAAAACCATAGCTGTCGGGAGATGACAAGTTCAAGGACCTTAAAGATGGCCTTTCACTACACTCTTTCCTGACTTCCCCCAAGACTGGTAAGAGGAAGAGGTGATACAGATGTCTTCCTCACAGCTCACAGACATGGATTCTCAGCATTTCAGCAAGTTATGAGTCTGCTTTAGCCACTGCCCACCACAAAAAGTTGTTTTATGGTCAAAGTTCAGAGTGGTAATATTTAGAGAGCAGTTTGATGTAGGATATCCTTCTGTATGCTGTGACTATGTGTCTCTCTTATTGGTGGATGGATAAAGCTGTTTCAGCCAATGACCAGGCAGAATATACCGAGGTGGGAAAATGGAAACAATGAGACAGGCAGAGGCAGAGAGATGCCATGTAGCTGCTGGGGAAGCAAGATGTGAGGTCACAAGTCCACAAGCCTTGTGGTAAAACATAAACTAATAGAAATGGATTAATTTATAGAGAGAGCTAGCCAGTAAAAAGCCTAAGCCATTGGCCAAACAATTGCAACTGATATTAAGCCTCAGAGTGGTTATTTCATAAGCAGCTGCAGGGACCTGTTGGACAGAGAGAAACCGATTCAGTGGGACCAGTGGGATGGAGAAAAATCTCTATCTACAGCAGTTTGACAATATGACCATCAAAATGTTTATAAGCAGAGATTTTATGAACAGTTTTAGATACATAGGAAAAAAGTAAAGATAGTTTCCATATACCACTTTTCCTTACTGCTAACACCTTACATTAAAAGAATATCAAACCAACGTCATACATCATACCTTATAATTAACTGACCTCCACACTTTATTCAGATTTCCCTGACTCCAGAAGCCTATCTAAGGTATCATAGTACACTTATTGCACACGTCTCTCTAGCCTGCTCTTGGCCGTGGCAGCACCTCTGACTTTCCTGGTTTAGCATGACCTGCTACTTTGAAGAGTACTGATCAGGTGTTTTGTAGAACATCCTTCAACTGAACCTTGTTACCTATTGACCTTGTCATTAAACTGCAGCTATAGGGCTTTAGAAGGGAAGCCACCGAGGTCATTTTTTATCCCTTCACATTAACAGTGGATAGTAGCAATAGCACCATCAACACTTATGCTGTTCTTAATCACCTGGTTGGTTAGAAGGCAATGCTTATCAGATTTTCACCCAGTACAGATGAACTTATTCCCATCATCCATACTCTACCCATCGAAACAAAGTGCATATGCACGGTCCCTGCCTCAGGACTGGGATCTTCTGCTCTACTTCCTTGAGGATTAAGTGCATACAGGAATTGTTTGGACATTCCACCCTGTGATATTTACCTCTTCTGTATATTAATTAATTCAATCACATGTTTATATCAGTAAAGACTCAAGGAAATTTATAAGTTGTGTTAGAGTCTTTTTCAGGTGTCTGTTTGACACAGCCCCCTCAAAGTAAGGTTGCTTTATTGTTCTTCTTGATTTCTGGTGGTAAACAAGAAACATTTGGATCACTTGTTTCTATGACGGTGTTACTATTCACCAAGACATTGGTGCTGTCTGTGTTCACTAGGATGTTTTAAGTCTGTAAGTTAAAAATAAATGAGCCTCAACAGGAACTGTTATAAAAAATATAAGTTAAACATGAATTCTGCCTCCTGCTAGCCTTTAATAAGATATTCACTGTTTTTTTATTATTATTCTTGCAGGTTTTTGTTGTATTCTACAATGTTGGGGATTGAAGCCAGGACCTTGTACACAGTCGGTAAATGTGTTACCAATTAGCTACATCCTCAGCCCCTGGTTTCTTGAGAGAAGATGATTGTGCAAGTCAAACTGGCCTTGAACTTGTCATTTTCCTGCCTTCATCCTCCAGAGCCTTGGGATGACTAGCCTGTGCCCCACAATTGTTCTCTTAGGCTCCTGCAGCAGGAGGTGGGCTGACAATACCTTCTTTATCTTTATGAAGATAAATTCTATAAAGCATTCAAGTACCGGGCCAAGCAACTACATTTACAGTTTTAACGCCATCTACAAAGACCTCATATGTGGTTAAAAAACAATGTGATAACCCAGTCTTCTTACATTAAAGCTAGGCATACACATAGCCCTTGTTTGTTTATCGTTGTGAATGGAGGGATCCTGGGCTCCAGGTCCCGTCTGTGTACAGAACAGAGATCCTTCAGTATGCCAAGAACACAGAGATTCTGACGTAATGAGCAACTAATCAAAGCTCTGCTGAACACAGTCTCTTCTAGATGTAAAAATACCATAGACCTCTCATCTCAAAAACTCTGACCCGGTGTGTCTGCTCACATCGGTGAGAGAATCCTGTCTCACTTTCAGGATAAATAATACATTAGGATGGTCTGCATTTGCTGTTGTCCTCGTTCCTCAAAGCAGACTTCATGCTGTGTATGCAAATCCCCAGAGACTGAGACTGAGGCGAGCAGTATTTCTTTTTCTGCCTTCTACATTCTTATGCATAATTGTATAAAACTTGAGTAATGTACAGCGCAAGGAATAAGCCATGTGTTGAATTACTACGATGTATAAAGTCTCGGCTATACGGTAAGCATAGCCACCCTGAAGGGCGTTCTGGCATTGCTCACAGGTCCACAATTATTACATTTCTTCCCCTCTCATACCAGAGGTTACAGTTATAATTTCCTTTCCTTAAAAAAACACATCAAGTTTGAGCTGGAGAGTTTGACTCGGTGTTTTAAGAGTACTAGTTCTTGCAGCTGCCCCAGGTTCAATCCCCAGCACCCACAGACCACAACCTTCTATAACTCCAGTTTTTAGGGCTCTAACACCCTATTCTGACCTCAGTAGATGCCAGGCAGGGATGTGATTCACATACACACATGCAGGTGAAACACTCATACACATACAAATATTACAAATCTGCATAAAGTGTTGTAGTTTTTCCCATGGAGAGATAACATCCTTGCTCCTTCATCCATAAGTCTTCTGCCTTTGGTTCCTTGATTCCCATGGTTTTGTGGCATAGATTAACAGTGATGAAGTAGAGCCAGGGTAGCAGAGAGTAATCAAGGTAGAGAACACGCCAACATTAGTGTCAGATCTCTCTTCGTTAAACCTGGCCATATTAATTCTATCTTCTAAAAAAAATCATTTTATTTAATCAATAAAAAATAACTAATGGTTATATGGAAACTCAATTCCGTTATATAAAAATGTCTTTTAAGCTTTTGAAATAACTAAACTGGGTTTTAAAAAACAGAGAAAAAGTTCCAAAGCTAAGACGTCACAAAACCAGCTGACGCACGAATGTTAATATTCTAATAAAGATTCCTTTTGAACAAAGGTCTGCTTCCGGGGGCTGAGAGTAGAGAAGAAAAATAGGTAATATGTTGAAAACTAACCTTTACTAAATTGCAAGCTCTAGAAGCCTTGTTTAATAGTGTAGCGAGTCACTTGAAAGTAGGGGCTGCATTCCGTGACACAGCAGAGAGGTGACATGCATAGGCGGCTTTGTCTTTCCAAGGCCTAGTCATCAGCCAACCAAATAGAAACTATGATAACAGTGTGTGCCTCCTCCCGTCATGTGAAGACCGAATGTCTCTATTCAATGATGTGTTTTAACACTGGAGATGGGTCTGAGAAAGCTTCATTCCACTTCCTTCCACTACTTGGTTTTCATATCAGCATCACATGTGTGTACTTAAATGAGCCTCAATAGGCACAGTCTGATGTGGGAGTGTCATATATCAATCTGTCGATTTCATTGGTTAAGCAATAAAGAAACTGCTTGGCCCTCATAGGTTAAAACATAGGTGGGAGGAGTAAACAGAACAGAAGGCTGGGAGAAAGAAGCCGAGTCAAGGAGTCGCCATGACTCCCCCACTCCAGGCAGACGCGGGTTAAGATCATTCCTGGTAAGCCAGCTCGTGGGCTACACAGATTATAAGAAATGGGCTAGTCCAGGTGCGAGAGTTAGCCGAGAAAAGGCTAGATATAATGGGCCAAGCGGTGTTTAAAAGAATACAGTTTCCGTGTAATTATTTCGGGGCATAAGCTAGAGCTAGCCATGTGGGCGGCCGGGTGCCGGGGACGCAGCCCCACCGCTCATATTACAACAACAATCAACATAATCAAGAGACATAAGCACAGGACAGAGGAGGCTGCTGCCCACAGAACATGGCATACTGCTTTTAACAAACACTTTTTTAATTAAAAGGACTTCGAAATTAATGATAAGATGATAGTATAGCAAGCATTGTCATCAAGTAATATATGGTAAACCTATTTTATATGCTCTACCTTCATTTGACAGGTTGCGGGTTTCTTTACATCAATATTTACACAGACAAGCATATTGCACTATTATGTTACAAAAGTTACGGTGTGACTAGCAATAGGAATGATCAGTTCCATTCAGTATTTTGTAGGGCTGGGGACCAAGAGTAGGGTCTTACACATGCTAAGCAGCTGAGACACCCAAACCACCACCAAGCATGTGATCAGGCATTGACCAAACTATGAATATGCCCTTGGGGTGACCCAAGACTTTGTCTGAAGGTCAGAGAGTTTGAGGTTGAGCAAAAATTGTTGACAACAACCGGGGCTACACATCCTGACCCAGGATGTGGTTACTTGGTTCTTTTGATATTAACACGGCCCATACAGGTAGATCTACTCCATCTGTATTTGCCTAGGGTGAGTTCACTGCCTAAACAACGGAATGCTGATGAATGGATTAAAGGCTTGACGGCTCAAAGTGCTGAAGCAATTAGTTGTTCAAGTTGTCCTTTGTATCATGTTAAAGAAGTCTTTTATTGCCTTCTTCTTCCCCCCCCCCCCTTTGTATTGGGGTATAAAAGTGCATGGAAAATTAAACGTTGGGATTTTTCAGTATTCACTGGAACTCCCTCCTGATACTATCCTATGTTTCTGTTTTATTATTTTTCACTCACGTCTTTGTATTCTTTACTATTTTTACCATCCCCATGCCCCTACCCTGGTAAGTGCTATTTTTGTTGAAGCTGGTCTCCGACACGCACTAAACCAGCACAACCCCTAACTGCATTCTAAATATTTGTCCTTACACTCACAAATAAGTGCAGTCTTCACCTTCATCAAGGAAACTTCTCTTTGCAACAAAGATCACTACCCAGAACCACAACCAATATGAATGCGGGGTTGGAGAGCCCAGTCCCAGGAGATACATCCACGCAATACTCCCACACCCAAGGCTCAGGCAACACTGCAGTAGAGGGGGACTGGGAGAGCCAGAGGATCAGGGAGTTTGCTATGAGGCTGTGTCTTAGGATGTCAGAAGCTACACTTACAAAGTCCCGCCAACATGACTGCCCAGATGAGAGCTGAACAAGAACAAAAGCAATAGGACATGCCAGAGTGGATATTAAAACCCACAAAGCTTCAGTCCTACATAGAGAACTACAGGTAACTAAGGGATGCTGAGGAAACAGTCTTCCCCAAGGAAGAGAATGCCAGTTGGTTATCCAATACCAAATGGTCAGCCCTGAAAACACATACACAGGTGACATTGTACACACTGAACAGGTTGTATTTAGGACTGATGTATGTGTATGTATATGTATATTTATACATATATGTGTGTATATATATGTATGTATATGTGTGCAATAACAACTAATGAAAAAGGTGCCCACCGATTTTAAAGAGAGTAAGGAGGCACAGGGAAGAGTTTGGGAGGAGGAAAGTTTTATATATTTTTTTAAAAAAAAATGCTTCAAGATCCCCAGTGGCAGTAAGCAGCAGAGAGTAGGTCCCAAATGGTGGTAGCGGGCCATGTGACGGCAGGCAGCGGGCTCTGGGAGCAGCCAGTCCCAGGCAAAGACGGCTGCCGGTCCCCGAGCAGTGGCTGGTCCCAGGCAGGGAAACACATGGCGGGCGGGCAGGAGACAGAGACATGGATAGACGCAACATGCAGAGTGAGGATGAATATTTACTCAGGGAGTTATGAAGGGGGAAGGGAGAAGGGGAAGGAGAGAGAGGGAAAAAAAGACGGCGGGGGGGGGGGGAGTGGGGGGAGAGGGGGAGAGGCAGAAGCGAAGCTGCCTCTCCGAGAGGAAGATGAGAAAGAGAGCAAGCTCAGGCTGGAAGCTGAAGATCAGCCTGCCTCAGCGGATGGGGGAGGGAGTGGGTGTGGCTTGTCTCTTAAAGAGACAAAAAACCATAACTGAAAAGGAGGGGGGAAATGATGTAACTGTATTATAATCTCAAAAACAAAAGAAAAATGTAAGTGTGACATACAAGAGTGTAGTTGATTAAAAGATAAAATGCAGCCTCGCATGAGATTCCCACACCCCTCCTCCCCAACCCTTCAAAGAAAGCGGCGTTTGTACGTCTCTTGCTTCCTTATCCCGCTCTTCATTACATTGCTTGTCTTCCTTCTTCTCCATAAGAAGTCTATCCATGTCCTCCGTTCCTAGGCTTCCGTGATACAGAATCAGAGTAAGTTTGGGAGCAGGTGTGCGCAGAGTCATAATGGCGCAGCAAAATGCACAGCTTGCAAGAAGTCAGAGGAGGTCACAGACTCCAGAGCAGAAGGGAAATTGGACGCTCTGTGAGAGAAAGGGACTTCTGAATTGTGTAGAGGTTACTCTGCTGTGAGTTATTCATTGAGTAATGATATTCACGAGATGCAAATAAATATTCATATTACCTTTGAATGACTTTTAGTTTTGGATGATGTTTCTTTGAATGTGATTCATTCTACACAAAGACCAGAGGCCTTAAACAGACATTATCTTTGAGGAGAAACAGGGATGTGAAAGGGGATTGAGCTATCAGAGTCCTGAGTGAGTCACACCAACTCTTACTGTAAAACACCTGCCATACAGTTTGGATGCTCACCTTACTAGACCTGGATGGAGGTGGGTGGTCCTTGGACTTCCCACAGGGCAGGGAACCCTGATTGCTCTTTGGGCTGACGAGGGAGGGGGAGTTGATTGAGGGAGGGGGAGGGAAATGGGAGGCGGTGGCGGGGAAGAGACAGAAATCTTTAATAAATAAATAAATTTAAAAAATAAATAAATAAAACACCTGCCATAATACCTGGTGATGGAGTGTAAAATTACATTTGGCTCAAAGAGCAATCAGGGTTCTCTGACCTGTGGGAAGCCCAAGGACCACCCACCTCCATCCAGGTCTAGTAAGGTAAGCGTCCAAACTGCCTAGGCTCCCCCAAAGCCAGTACATGCAGTAGGATCAGAAACCCACTGCCATTGTTCTTGAGTTCTCAGTAGTCCTCATTGTCCGCTATGTTCAGCTAGTCCGGTTTTATCCCAGGCTTTTTCAGACCCAGGCCAGCTGGCCTTGGTGATGAGGGAGGGGGACTTGATCGGGGGAGGGGGAGGGAAATGGGAGGCGGTGGCGGGGAGGAGGCAGAAATCTTTAATAAATAAATAAATTAATTAAAAAAATTACATTGGCATTGCTTTTAAAGGAATTATTTGGTTAGAAAGTTTTAAATATTAAATTCTCCCTACTAGTTCCCAAGTGCTCCCAGGCCCAGATGTTTAATGGTTGTGATAAACAGCACTGAACTTTTATAATCCGTCCAAATGCATGGAATTGATCCTGCACTCACAGGGATAAAATCATCATGTGATTTTACCAAAAAAGGCCAATTTATAGGAAAGGCCATTTTATATAAATTATTTACTCAACTCTAGAATCTCAAAAGATAAAAGCAAAACACACCCAGGGATATCAACTGTAGCATGAATTCTAATTGGTATTGAAAGATGCCCAGTGTAGGAAGACTCAAGTCTCGGGATAATATGACACCCCCAGTAACACACGAGAGACCGTCCTTGCTGCAATCACACGAGGTTTATTTGACAGGACAGGAACCAGTGCACTGGGGCTGAGACTCATAACCCACGCAGGGGAGGAGTTCGACCTCGAGTAACTGGGAGAAGGGGTTTTTAAGGGAAGAAATCACAAACCAGTAATCCAAAGGGAGTAGGGAGGGCGTCATTGAAAATTCCGAAAATACCAGTGATAATCACAAAGGGGTAACTCCCTGTTTCTCAAGATTATAATCAGCTAGTTCCTGAAACAGAATATTCCAAAAATACCAGTGATAACCATGAGGGGGCAACTCCCTGTTTCTCAAGATTATTCTCAAGATTATAATCTAACTTTATCTTCAGCTAGTTCCAGAAACAGAGTCACAGAACCTAGATTTTTGGCTCTATTTTTCCTGCCAGAGGGGTCTGGATTTATCCAGGTCTTTCAGTATTAATAATAAAAACCCAGAGTTAGATATAGGGGTGAAAGAATCTTATCCTCAGACTGTCTCCTCAGACTGCATCTGTCTTCACCAAACCTCAGACTACACCGAGTTCCTATCTCCTCCCACCTTATATTCCTCTCTCTCTACCCAGCCACATCACTCCTGTCTCTACCTCCCTAGTGCTGGGATAAAAGACATGGGATCCCAAGTGCTGGAATCAAAAGAGCTCTGTTTCTCTTTTAGACAGTTGCAATCTTGTATAATCCAGGGTGGCCTTGAACTAACAGAAATCCTTCTGTCTCTGTCTCCTGAGTCCTGGGATTAAAGGTGTGAGCCACCACTGCCTGGCGTTTAGTGGCTTAGCTCTGCATTCTGATCATCAGGCACGCTTTATTTGTTAACACACAAACAAAATATCACTACAAGATAATCAGTAATGCAGGAGACAGAGAGTTTCAGTAAATCAAGAGTAGGGTAATTGCAGTGATTGTGTTTGGGAGAGAGGTTCAGAAGGGGGGAATAAAAGAGAACAAACACTAAATCTCTTTGTGTATAAATGAAAAAAACAACTTAAATCCACAGAATTAGAAGTTAAAAAGACAAGTGGCACGGCTGTTATTTTTAAATTATCGCAGCACTCACAGTCCCGTGTATGTCGGTGTATACGGTGTATACATGTACTCTGTGTGTCACTGGCTCTTACTCTCTCTTAGGGGTTAAAATGGGGACATAGAAAGCTGCAGTTATCAAATTTGAATCAAGAAGAAAATATATTGTATAACGTCTCAAGTGAGGTGATGGCTTCATGCCAAACAGAGAGCTTACAATACGTGGAACATTTGACCTTCATTTCGCTGGGTTATTTTGTTTCCACTTTTTGACCATTAAATTACTTTATAACACAATCAAGTGATTTATTCTGAGAGTCTGTTATGCCTACAATATATGTTTTAATTATTGCTATAAGTGGATTTTTCCATTTGTAATCTATGAAAATGTATGTCATCAGTGCTTCCCTTACACACACACACACACACACACACACACATACACGCTTTCTATAAAAAAAAAACAAGTCAAATTCCATACTGGTATACTTATAAATTCATTAAAGTTTCAGAAAAAGATAGTCTACATACTAACAAAACCATGCAAAAAATATTTAAAACAATGTAATGCCAAAGCAATCAGAAGGAAAAATGCAGTTCTGAGAAGCCCATTTCATTCATCCTCTTAAGCCCCTTTGATTCACAGGTTTAAAAGACGCGTGCATTTTCTCAGTTCTGTCTCTGAGACGATTCCTCAGCTGACTCAGACAGACCTTACATTCACTTTGCAGTACTTCGCTCTGACCCCAGTGGTGTTAATCCCTCCCACCAATCACCACTGAGCCTGCCTAACCCCAGCGGAGGGTCTGAGAGGATCTGGTTTGAGCCAAGCAGCTCAAGATGGATGGTCACTGGTCCAGAGGTCCGTGCTTCATTCTCATACCCAGAAAGGCCAAGTCACATCCCTGAACGCTTCAGCAAATTCAATGTCATATCTCTAGGCATCATTTTTCTTTTTCTTTTTTTTTTAAATATTTATTTATTCATTTATTTATTATGTATACAGCAGACCTCATTACAGATGGTTGTGAACCACCATGTGGCCGCTGGGAATTGAACTCAGGACCTTTGGAAGAGCAGGCAATGCTCTTAACCACTGAGCCATCTCTCCAGCCCCTAGGCATCATTTTTCTATCCAAATTTTCTCTACTGTCCACAGCAGTGTAGTTCTGTGTCTGTGTCTGTCTGTGTCTGTGTCTCCTCTGGACTCTATTGCAGCTCAGCCAAACCCTTCCCGTGAACTTGGCAGATAAGTTAAGGTTGTGCTTCCAAGAATAGAGCAAGCAGCTCCAGGATGTAGACATAACACAAGCAACACCTTCCTTCCTCATTAGCAGCGCAAGTGTGAAGTACTGCAAACTGTCATTTATTGTGGAACAGAGTGACAGGTCCCAGATCTCTCAGCCAACAACAACAACAACAACAACAAAATCAATAATATGTTAAGTTCCTAAATCTTTGCTGGGCTTATTCTCCCACAATGCGAAAAGAAAGCCATACACAGTACTCAATATTTATTGTTAATCTGATAGGACACTTCCTCCTCTGATGTGATGAGCAAAGGATTGTGTCAATGTCTGGTCTAGGACCTCCCAGACTACATATGGCAAACAAGAGAATCACCACAGCTCTGAGCAAGACCATAAATGTGTACTATTAACTCTGTTATTCCAATGTGAAAAGAATGTATTTTCCAGATAAATGCCCACATACCATTGTTGGTAATCACAAAACAAAACAAAAAAAGTATGATGATTTGAAATGGGGTATATCAGAAAAGCTCCTGGAATAAAGCCACTTCTGGCAATCCCTGACCTTTCTCCTCCAGAGCAAACCATGTGCCATAGAAATAGACCAACACCAAGGCCCTCGTTCCAAAATGAGACCTTTCCCAGACTCAGGAGAAAGGCACGTGTCACAGGGAGACCAAGGAGAACCATGCACACAGGCCTTGCTGGGTTCACCTCCCACCTTATAAACATAGTTCTTATCTGTTCTTCACTGAATGAAATATGGCTCTGTGGTATGGTGGTCTCTGAGATATGTCTCTGTGGTGTAGTGGTTATTGTTCTGCTCTCTGAGTTATAATACAAAGAACTGTTGGAAAAATAAAATACATGGATAAATGGGTCCAGGTTATAGCAAATAGTGTATAGTTTTATATGAGGGACTTGATAGCCACAAGGTGTCCAGGAACCAATCCCTTGTGGGTACAAAAGGATAGCTCGGCAACATCAGCATAAATGAATCTATCATCTATTTCATTGTAACAGTATAGTAAGTGTGAGTTTCTCCCAAAGATCTAAGGGAGCATAGATACTATCTTCCCAAGAATCGACAGATCCAATACAGAACTAACAAGGTGTAAAGAATAATTCATAAGCTTCATCTCCTCCCTACTTTGATTGTGTCAAAAGAAGTGTTTAGAGACTGGGGAGATGACTCAGCAGTTCACTAGTACGTACTGCTCTGGCAGGGGGCCCAAATTCTGTTGCCAGCAACCATGTCTGCTCCCAACAACCTCCAAGTCCCAACCCCGGTCTCTATAGGCCACACACTTGTGTGCATATACCCGTACAGACACATGTACATACAATTGAAATAATAAAAATAGCCATTTTAATTAAGTTTTAATACTAAAGATGTTGGGTTGTTGGTGTAGGAGGTCCTTCTTTCTA
The DNA here is from genome assembly GCF_018167655.1 of Microtus oregoni. Taxonomy (NCBI): domain Eukaryota; kingdom Metazoa; phylum Chordata; class Mammalia; order Rodentia; family Cricetidae; genus Microtus; species Microtus oregoni. Next base: position 24,940,182 of record NW_024543077.1, read on the forward strand.
TGTGTTGATTTCATTGGTTAATCAATAAAGAAACTGACTTGGCCTGATAGGGCAAAACTTAGGTAGGTGGAGAAGACAGAACTGAATTCTGGGAGAAAGAAAGCACAGTCAGAGAGATACGCCATGGAACTGCCAGAGACAGACACTCGGAATTTTACCTGGTAAGCCACTGCCACATGGCGATACACAGATTACTAGAAATGCATTAAGATGTAAGAATTAGCCAATAAGAAACTAGAGCTAATGGCCCAAGCAGTGATTTAATTAATACATTTTCTGTGTGGTTAGTTTGGGGCTAAGCTAGCCGGGTGGCTGGGACGAACAAGCAGACCCTTCCCTTCCAACAGATTGTTTTATTTGTTTTTTGTGGATGTGATACTTTGAGGAGACCTCTACTCCAAGAATAAAAAAATAGGTACATTTTCTCTTTCCTGAAGTGCAGAGAAGGAGTTCAAAGCTTTTCTAAGTCAGTAGATATGATCATCTACCAGGAAAATTAAAAATATAAGAGACAGGTTTTGATCACATGCACACACGGTCACACCACACACACACACACACATACACACACCACACACACACTATCCCTGCCCCATACCATAATGTATGCATTTTTCAGGACAACGAATATGTGTTTGGGGAAGAGTGGAGTGAACCCTTCTAGAAGAACCATAGTTCACTCTTGTGCAGGACTGTCTGTCTTGGCCTTGAGCTTCTACCAAGTGCATATGTGCTGATGTTAGATCCTAAAACAGTCACCAAATACCTTCATGTCTTTTTTGGCTTTATCATTGCATGAATTCCTCATACATCCTTGAAATGAGGCTGCAAGAGACTAGAGTGCCTAGTAAATAGGCCTGAGTCTGCACTGTGGGCAAAAGGAATGGGAACAGGAGAACCAAGACTAAAATTGTGTATTGCTGGAAATATTTGTTTGCCAGGTGCTGTGAAATCCAAAGGAAAGACAATTTATTCTTGAAAAGGAATAGAGATTAAATTAAGATATAAACCTGGTTCTACAATGTTCTGGAAGCATATAAACAAATGTGAAGATAAGCAAGTGTTTGCTAGAGGAGAGAAACACTAACAGTGGGAAAATAGATTGGTCAGTTTGCACAAGCTCATATCTGTGAGACGTCATAAGCAAAACAGGGTATGAACAAAGCAGCAAGGAAATGAACTAGTATTGTGGTTGTTACCTAAGAAAGCCTGGTAAAGTGAGACACTATGCCAAACTTCACATTGATAGACACTGTGGTGGAGGAAAATAGCACTGTGCATCTCATGTCCTTGGGCAGATATTTTAGCAAAAAACCCCAAATGAGACAAACGATGATGGAGGAGGGTCATCTGTCTATGTGTTACTTTCATTAGTTAATAAAGAAACTGTCTTGTCCCTTTGATAGGACAGAAAATTAGGTAGGCAGAGTAGACAGAACAGAATGCTGGGAGAAAGAAGCAGATTCAGGCAGATGCCATGACTCTCCTCTCCAAGACAGGCGGAGGCTAGAATCTTCCTGGTAAGCCACCACCTCGTGGTGCTACACTCATTAGTAGAAATGGGTTAATCAAGATGTGAGAGTTAGCCAGTAAGAGGTAGAGCTAATGGGCCAAGCAGTGTTTAAAAGAATACAATTTGTGTGTTGTTATTTTGGGGCATAAGCTAGCCAGGTGGCCGGGCGGCAGGAACACAGCCCGCCGCTCTTATCACTACAAAATGAGAACAGTAAAAGAAAGGTACATGAGAGGCGATGGGCTTGTGTTTGATTGGATCTGTGTAAGATACAGCAGGGCTAGTTTCCTGCTTGGTCATATCTTCAGTAGTGTGTCGAGAAAGATTGTAAGAGCCAGAGAGACAGGGAGTTTTGCTGTGAGATTGTGTTTTCTAGGAACATCAGAAGCTACTCCCATGACTTCTCATCAGTATGATGAACATGAGATGAACAAGGATGACAGCAACAGATATCGTTACACGCATGGGTAAAAGCTCAAGAGACCTCAATCCTAGACAAAGAACTATGATAACTAAGACATGCTGAGCATGGAAACAAGTCATCTTTGTCAGAGAAGAGAGCATCAAATGGTTGTCCAAAGCCAAACACTCAGACCTGAAAACACACATGCACAGAAAGCAATGATGTATTCAGGAATATATGTATATGCATATGTGCATATGAATATTAAAGAAAAAAAGGCACTGAATTTGAAATAGAACAAGCGGGCACATGTGGTGTTGAAGGGAGGAAGGGAAAGGGGAAATTATATAATTGCATTATAATCTCAAAAAATTTATAAAACACCTCCCAGATGGTAGCTCCCAAGCCTAAATGCCATGATTGGGGTAGTATCTTAGCACACAATCACCTATGGGCAAATGAATGTTAAAACCAAATAAATGCCAGGGGTGTGTCACCCACCCATCGAGGGCTAGCCCTGCAAAGATACCCAGATCCAGTCATCAAGTACCCACTGGGCTGCTCCCTTTCCAGTGACACTCAATACTTAGGTAGAAGTTCCTTTCTTTGATGGTGTTTAGGAAGGTCAACCTATACTTAAAAACTTGACTGAGATTTACATGAGGACAGACAGGTACCCAGGTAATCCTTTTCAGGAAAGCTCTGTGCGCTTAATCTGTACAACATCTGTTAACTTCTGATCTTTGATGATTAATTTAGGATTACATTAAGTAGCATCAAATCTTTGCTTGAGTTCCGATGACTAACAACAGACCCTTGGTTGAACTGTTCTGAATTGTATGTGTTGTGTCTGTGTGTACTTGTCAACATGCTATCAGTCACACAAGCATGTACTTGTTTCCAGTATGTGGATATTCAGTAGGAATCAATGCTCAAAAGGAGGAGTCCCTTCAGTCAAGACATTCTTACAATGCTGCCAACACTACAGTGCAGTGACAGGCACCGTGACATAGTCAATAAGCACATACAACCTGATGGTCTGCTGCTGTGGAATATTTGTGTACACTGTGAAGATGTGTGTTTGCCAAGGTGCCTTATGATTAGTTTAGTAAAGAGCTGAATGGCCAATAGTTAGGTGGTAAAGGTTAAGTGGGATTTCCAGGGACAGAGAGGAAGAGGAATCTAGACTTGCAAGAGTCATGGGCCAGACATGGAAGAAGCAGGATGAGCAGTACAGAGTTGAGGTAAGAAGACTTGTGGAAGAATATACGTTTAGAAATATGGGTTAATTTAAGTTATAAGAACTAGTTAGGAAAAAGCCGAAGCTAAGGCCAAGCTTTTATAATTTATTACCCCTCCATGTCATTAATTGCAGGCTGGTGGTCCTGATAAAAAAAAAAGTATAACTACAAATGGCATCCAATGTGCAGTGTGTACAGAGTCCACTGTTGGTGGCATACAGAGACGCAACTTTTCTAAGAGGCCCTGCTATGCAAAAGAGCATGTGTGGGAGACTAGACAGAGATGCTTACCACAGTGCAGACACAGCAGCTCCCTAGAGCTGGGATGGTTAGGTGCAACTGGCCTAGTTAGGTAGATCTGAAAGGGGCAGAACCAGCCATAGAGAGCCTAGTAGGTTAAGGCTTGCTGCACATGGTCAGAGAAGGCTGCAGACACATAAAAAGTCAGGTCCAGACCAAGATTAACCCCTGAACAGATATAGTATACTTAAAAAATATGCTTAGATGCTGAAGAAAGAAAAGAAAATGGAAGTCATAAAAATTAGTCTAAAAATAATAAACTTTTTAAAGAGAGAGTAAAGTAATTTAAAAAGCCATGTAGGGATAAGAAATATTATAACACAGGGATATGGACCTTGTATGGTGCTTTGTTAATTTTGAATTTTTTGAATGCTAATGAACAGAGAATAGCAGCTGCCGAGAGATACTGGACTGTGGAAGGGACTGCTGAATTAAACCAGCCTAAATACTTTAGGATGTCTCGACTTCAAAATGGAAGTCAGGAAGTTTATTGTATTTGGGGAAGAGGTTGTGCTTTTGCAACAAAATTAATAAAAATCCAGAGACAGATATTGGATTTCAACCTAAAGGTCAGAAAAGTAAAGCAGCCAGCCACTGGCTCTTACCTATACCTTGATTTGAAATGGTGATTCTGCCTCCAGGAGTCTCAGAAGAGACTTTGTGTGAGAGCTGTCTCCTCCCATCTTATATTCCTCTCTAGGGCTGGGATTAAATGCCTGTACCATTACTGCCCAGTTTCTATGGCAAACTAGTGTGACTACTGGGATTAAAGGTGTGTGCCACCATTGCCTGGTCTGTAAGACTGACCAGCAGGGCTGTTTTACTCTCTGATCTTCAGGTGAACTTTATTGATTAAAATACAAATAATATATCACTACATGCTTTTGTTCCTACAGAATTGAAAAGCTATGGATTCCTTCAAAACTAATAATGATCAGATTAGACTGAGAGAGACCTTCTGAAAATCTTGGCTACAGACTTGAAAGAAAAAAAAACTACAAGACAGGTTATATATAAACATAGGAACAGTTCTGAGACTCGCAGAGACATGATAAATCTTGTTGGCTAACGAGTTCTCATGGTTTATTACTACATGCCATCCTTTCATATGGCATGGGCAGAGGTTTGGTTATACTGTCTAAACTTATAAAGTTAATAGATGTCTTTTACCTGCTCAACCACAAAACAAAAAATTCATCTTTAACTGACTTGTACACATCACACATTCCATACTTGTGTTAATGCAGATATGTATGTGAACTTTAAAAGTTTGTGTATTTTCAAAACAAAAAGAACAGATACCAATACAGACAAGTAGCTCAGTGATCCAATCTCTCACGATGCTTCTGGTGCTGTGTCCTCAGAATCCTGCATCCAGAACAACTTCAAAGCTGCTTGTAGAGATGGTCCAGCCTCACAGCCTACTCCATCCGAGACTTCAGATAAGCTCTACACTTTCGCATTACACAGACACTAAACAAAAAATAACATTGCTTGTTTTTCCAGGACTTGACCACCATCCCAGTTTTCTCAGGATCTCCTGAAGATGTTATCATCCCCAGACAATAGAAAACAGTCTAAAGAACATAACAGCCACAATCCCAGAAGGTGTGGGGGTGGCTTATAATCATTTAGTGAATGTTTGTCAACATTGGGGGTGGTGGTTGCAAATTGTTATTGGTTATGGTCAGGGAGAAAAGTAAGCAAAGAAAATTAGATACAGGAATCTTATTATGAAAAGAGAAAGGCAAGTTATAGAAATGATAGGATAAAAGGGTAAATTATTGAATCTACTTTTAAACTAAAAAAAAGAAACTACTAGTCTCAAATATTTCATTTTGGTATAGATTTTGTATATTGTTTCAAATTTAATGTTATTTTTGTTATACTGCAAATGTTTCTACTTTTTAAGATATTTTTAAGATATATTTATAGAAATTTAAGGTTATTTTGTTATATTATATGCTTCTATTTTTTTACTTAAGGTAATGCACCAATGCAACTCATCAAAAAATATAATGTAAAGTTCTAGTCCTTGAAAGCTATTAGAGATAATAAAGAAGGGGAGGTTAATAGCCATTTGTAACAAATTTTATAGTCATGTTAGGTATGTTTTCAAGATCAGAGATATATTTTAAAAACACAGATGGTCTTCAAACACAACAGAGACCTATAGAATATGGCATTTAATATGTGTTAGTAACCTAAGGCTTTCCATGGCAGTAAGATATGTCTGCTCCTAGCAGCAACAATTTATTTCAAAAGATGATGGTCTCCAAAAAATCTCCATATGGAGTTTGTTTTCAATAAATCTTACATAGAGACTTGGTATTATTTATGAATGTCTGGTCTTAGCTTGGCTAACCATTTGGGCAAGAAACTACTCTTGCCTTGACTGCTGATGGGATGCTATTCAAATTGGATAAGTAGGACACAAAAGAAGGTGACTGCTGAACTTTGCCAAAATGAGGTAGTACAGCCCTTCAAAATTCTTGCTTTACAGAAGAGTCTGTTATATTCTAGGCCTGTGGGCTAAAGATGGATGCTCCAATATTGCAGAAGAACAAGACATTCAGATGTCTCTGTCATTTCTACAGTTTCAGAAGTTATTTGCTCTGTACTTCCTGTTTATGTTTACTCAGATAATATTATATCCTTCTCACATCTCTGATGGGGTGGAAGATTAGATAATTATAGTTATAATTTTCCTTCTTACCAAATTCAGAAAAGAAACTCACAAAAGAGATGCAAAGTGTATAAGGTCAAGAGACATGAAAACTTACGTTGTTTATCTAAGAAAATGTTTTAAGGTCTAAAAAGATATTTTTAGGATGGTAATATAAATAATGATAAAAACTACTTTAGGTATAAAACTTTGGACTTATCAGGATATGATAGGTAATTGAGTACTTTCTCTGAAACTGCCCAATACAAATGGACTGGACATTGTGAATGTAATTCTTACCTGATAACTGTTCTTATTTTATATACTTTTACTAAGCTAGACTTGAACCCTTTTCTTTTTATTTAGACAAAAGGGGGATATGTTGTGGAATATTTGTGGATACTGTGAAGATATGTCTTTGCCAAGGTGCCTTCTTATTGGTTTAATAAAGAGCTGAATGTCCAGTAACTAGGCAAGACAGGACAGGAGGTATTTCCAGGGAGAGAAAGGAAAAGGAATCTTGAGTCACAAGCCAGATGTGGAGGAAGCAGGATGTGCAGTATAGAGATGAGGTAACAAGCCTTGTGGAAGAACATAGATTAAAAAAATGGGTTAATTGTTATGTGATGTTTTACTCTTTTGGGTTTCTTTTGGAGGTGGGAGGGCATCACCCAGGTCCCAAATAAATCTTACATGGAGACTTATTATTATTTATGAATGCCTGGCCTTAGCTTGGCTTGTTTCTTGCCAGCTTTTCTTAACTTAGATTATCCTGACTAAGAGGCACACACACACACACACACACACACACACACACACACATATATTCTTTCTATATAACTTTCTATACTTCTCTACTCTACCCTCCTTAGTCTCTTGCTTCTCCCTTTTTTATTTTTAGATACCTATCTAAAAAAAAAATCCTGCCACAGCCTTATTTTGATGATTTTTTTAAAGTTAGGCATTCTTAAAGTATCTAGGCTGGTTTATTCTACAGTCCCTCTTTCAACTCCAGGTCTCTGAGCAGCTGTCCTTTGCTTTTCAGCAATCAAAAAATTAAAAATCAACACAATAGCATACAGGATCTCCAGACTCCTTGTGTGTTTCCAATCTTTACATGGATTTTTTTTCTTTTACATCACTTTTACTGTCTCTTTAAACACTTGATTATTTTTAATTTATTTATTTATTTTTTTTATAATTGCCTATACCCACTTTCCTTCTTTCTTAAACCTGCATACACTGTGAAACACACTGGAACCTGCTTAGAGGTTTTTCTGAATGGTCATCTTTCACTGTGCATCTCAGCTTCTTTTGACCCAAGAGCAAACTTTAGACTGTCCAGTCTCACCGGGATCCCCCTCCTCGAGCTCTATAGGCTGGCTCGGTCCACTCTTGGGTTAGGTGGTGAAAACCAAGCCTAGCATTTGTAGCCAGGTCAGAGGTACCTGAGTGAGAACGGCATTAAACCTTTCTAGAGCTCTAAAACACCAATGCTTGTGCTGTGGCGGGCATTTTTATTTCACTTTGTGTTACTACTTAATGTACTGGCTGCTCAAGGGCTCACCAGCAGGCACAAACTCTTAAAGGAGCCACCCCCCCCCCCTCCAGTTTTCTCTGGCTCTAGACGGTTATTCGAGCACCACGATGGAACGCCAAAATGTGTGATGTTTTGCTCTTTTGGCTTTGTGGGGGCCTGACACCCAGCTCTCAAAAAATCACACACGGATGCTTATTCTTAGTTATGAATGCCTGGTCTTACCTTGGCTTGTTTCTTGCCAGCTTTTCTCAAATTATCCTGGGTACCTTTTACCTCTGGACTTTTATCTTTCTCTATTTCTGTATACTTTTACTTCTTTCTCCATGGTTTGCCTAGTAGCTGGGTGATTGGTCCCTGGCATTCTCCTCCTCTCCTTGTTTTCTTGCTCCTTGTTCTCTCAGATTTCTGCTGTCTATATATACTCTGCCTGCTGGCCCCGCCTATCCTTGCTCCTGCCTATCCTTGCTCCTGCCTATCCTTGCTCCTGCCTCACTATTGGCTGTTCATCTCTTTATTAGACCATCAGGTATTTTAGACAGGCACAGTAACACAGCTTCACAGGGTTAAACAAATGCAGCATAAACAAAAGTCACACATCTGAAAATAATATTCCCCAATGGTTAATTTAAGTTCTACGAACTAGTTAGGAACAAGCCTAAGCCAATGCCAAGCTTTTATAACTAGTAGTAAGTCTCTGTGTCATTATTTGCAGACTAGCGGTGCTGATGAACAGTCCAACTACGGTCTCTTGCTCTCAGTAACCACTGTGGCTGCTGAAAATGAGAGGAGGTGACAGTTTGGCACAGTTCAATATAGTCCCAGCTCCTGGCTTCAAGTGATGTTGCTGTTATTCTTTTTTTGCGGGGTTGGAAAGGAGACACGAGACGCACGGCGGTCCCACCTGGGTAAACTTTAATGGGGGGGGGGGGGTGACGACAGGTGAGGGACGGGGGTGAAGAGATGAAAAGGGGGCGAGTTATGGCATTCCCCGTTTTTTAAGGGGGATCCAGGTGTGTCTGGGAAAAATGTCCTGCGCATGCCTGGCTTTCTGTCGAACTGGGAATTGAAGTCCAGTGGGTTGCTGTATCCTCTGCCACTTCTGGGAATTGCAGTCAAGTGATCCTTCTGCGCATGTGCGATCTTTCTGTCTCCAAAAGGAACAACAGTTGCTACTTCAGCTTTGTGAGTAACTGGGGCTACACGTGTGAACCACCATGCTGAGCTAGTCCTTCAGTCCTGAGTGAGAAGAGAGAGCAGCTTCCAGGGAGCAAATCTATGCTCTCCCTGCATATTCTGTCTTAGAATGTTAATTCATTTTAACTGTACAAATGAGTTCATTTCACTGTGACATTTCCATACTTGGTTATACCTTAAATCCATGGCACTTTGAAAGAAAAAAGAACCCCAGTAAAATAGAATTTGGAGGATGTAATGGTTTAGCCAATTGAATTATTTAATCTCTCACCTGTGACATAATTCTCTTCTTTTTCCCTCTCCTCGTGCCTCATGTGTCAAAGAAGCATGAATTCCTCAAGTAAATAGAGCTGTCTAAAATACAACTCTCTCCCATAAAAAACCATTGATCTGTTTTGAGATTCTTCTGTAATTTCTAAGGGCAGAGGTATACTAAATGTTAATAGAATTTGGCTTTCCTTGACATAAATTTGGACAACCCACACCACACTGACTGACAGAATGAAGTATATATGCAGACAGGCAACTTCCATCCGTCTTCTGTTTGAGGAAACTCTTGATAGTATATTGTCTGGTACATTCATCCGCTTTCCAGTGTGATCCCTTCCAGAATGTAGGAGACTAACTGCTCCTGGAAATTACTCACCGAAGTCAGAGCAGCTAACAGCGTCAGTGACTGGTGTGTGGAGGTTAGCCAAGACCTTAAGAACTGCCAGTCCATCGAGTCCAAGCTCCTTAAGGCTGTGCGGCTTCTGGGTAAACTGAGTGGGCGACCTATGCACTCTAAAACCTCCCAAGAGGCTCCTGAGGGCATGCGCAACTCAGCGGCTTTTCCCGCCCTGTTCCTCAAAGAAAGACTGTCAGGAGTCAGCTAATCCTGTGAGGATGTGCAGTTTTCAGAAGGGTGACATCTACACTGAAGAGAATAGTACAGCCCCCGCTGTTCATGCAATCCCCCAATGCTAACTCCTAGAGGAGAAAAGCGGCCCTGAGAGGGAGCAGTCGCGGGAAGGCTAACCTGCTCTCCTGGACCGGACTTTCTGTATATGGCCATGAGACTAGAGCTGCCTCGAAAAGTGGCTGAGCGTGGTGAAAGGCAGGAAATGGAGGAGACAACACTCCATTGTGTTCAGAGGCCAAAGAGTCAAGTTACAGCACTTTAGAGAGAGAAGCAGGACACCCTCCCACTGCGTGGGGGCAGCCCTGAAGGTAGAAGACAACAGCTCTAACTACAAATGCTGTCCTTGCAGTGCAGCAGACCATGGGCACACTGTGCTGGTGGGACCCTACCCAGAATGCCTCGACCAGAATCTTCACTTTGGTCAGCCTGCCTGTGCACTGTATTCAGGTTACAAGCTTGCGAAAAAGCCTACTAAAGAGCATCCTATTTGGGGACATAATATTCATCCATGAGCATCCACTCATGTGCTTGTTGTTCTCTCTCTCTCTCTCTCTCTCTCTCTCTCTCTCTCTCTCCCCCTCCTCTCTCTCCCTCCCTCCCTAAAGTAGATAAAGCAGAAGCTAGAGAGAAGGGCAAACAGACAATGACTGAAGAAAATATAATTAACTCCAATAAGTACACATGTCCTGAGGTCATGTACAGATATGACCTGTGGCTGTCGTACCTCTGGCTAACATGTACAAAAACAGAGGGGACACTAGGAGACTGTGGGTAGGCTGTCGCTGGTCATCACATGTCGGCTGATGGGCCAACATCAAACCATACCTGAAAGAAGAAAGCCAAGACCGTGTTCTCACCGCTGCTCCTCCCCAACCCTAGAGTGTCCAGCAGAGTGGACATGATAACAGACCCCACTTCCTGGGCTCCCAAAATCTCTAGACCTGGGATAAGGACCTATCCTAAATTCATAGACAAACACGAATTCTAAATTTGGGGAGAGTCAGGGTTGTATATAGCCAAGTATGAACTGCTAGGTAGAACTCCTGTTTTTTTGTTTTTTTTTTTTGTTTTGTTTTGTTTTTGTTTTTGTTTTGTTTTTTTTTTGAATTTTTCGAGACAGGGTTTCTCTGTGGCTTTGGAGCCTGTCCTGGAACTAGCTCTGTAGACCAGGCTGGTCTCGAACTCACAGAGATCCGCCTGCCTCTGCCTCCCAAGTGCTGGGATTAAAGGCGTGCACCACCACCGCCTGTTTTTAACTTTTAAAAGAAGTATTGCTGGCTAAGTTACATTTCGACCTTTTGCTTTCTTATTGAATAACTTTTGGTGAGTTTGTATCAATCATTCAAAGAGTGAATTCAATTATTTCTGAATGAAATCTATTTTGTTTTCCAAACGTATTTCCCTTCTTAATCTTTTTCTGAAACTGGAGTCTGGCTGGCTCCCACTTTGATGGCAAACTGCCCAGTTCGACCAATTTCAGAAAAAGAAAAAAGCAAGAACTAATAATTTTGGCCCTGACTGAATGGCTCGGCACATCGTATACCATCCAAGAGAAAAGCAAACTTGGACATCTCTTCTGGGACCGTTCAGACTCATGCCAGATTCTTTGCAATTGAAAGGAGGAGCTGGGGCGGAAGAGAGACAGACAACACGATAGCAGTGTTCACCTGACCATCCAGAGGCTTTATATGAATGCCAAGAACACAGACGGTCATTTCACTTAGAAGGTTACCAGCTCAGCGTGACTTAAAGTGTGTTGTGATATTTTGTTTGCTTTGTTTCACCTTTAACTCAAGTCCCAGGAGATCCAACACTTTCTTCTGACCATGGCAGGCACTGCACATTCATAGTACACGTACATACATGTAAGCAAACACACATACACATAAAATAAAAAAATAAGTAAAACTTTCAAAAATATATAAATCCTAGCACACACACATACATATGCATACATAGGCACACATATACACACATGTGCGCACACACGCACACTGATTTTATTTCTCTGAAGAACTCTAATTTCTAATCTTTACCTTCAATAGTTGATCTGCCTCTGGAGACTCCACATGATTCAGGTTGCATAAATCGTTCAACCCTTGAACAATCAAGAAAGGAAGAACTAGGAGGCATGGACCTTTCTTGATCCACCTGCTAAAACAGCCTATAAACCATGGAAGTATTTATTCTCTGAGTAAATTCGTGGCTTCCGTAAATGTAGCCAAAAGCATTTCTCAGGGAAGGATGCAGAGCCCACACTCAGTCACAAATGTCGCTTCTCAACAGTGTACAATATCCATTTCACTTTTAAAACCATGTTGGTCACGTTGCATCAGAGTACAAAACAAATTTGAGTGGAGTTTAAAATGGTTCATCTGAGAAAATAATAATGGTTGGTAGGTAACAGTAATTAAAGCTTTCAAAACCAGATGGCTAATGCCTACTTCAGTCAAAATTTTGGCTATCAAATGTTTACAGACATTATAATAAATAAATAAAACAAAAGCCACCAGGGTAAGAGTGGCCCAGATGATGGGAGTGGTCAACCAGTGTCTGGTCTAGCCTGAGACCCATCCACGAGAGGGAGCCCACCCCGACCCGGAGGCTGGACGGCTTAGAGACCTAGGTTAGAACTGAACACAATTAGAGAGAAAAGAGTCACTGTAATGAAGCCTAATGATATTCTGCTGTACCCATAGACTGGGGACTACCCCACTTGTCGTCAGAGAGCCTTCACCCAGTAACTAATGAAAACAGATGCAGAGACTCACAGCCAAACGTTAGACGGAGTTCAGGGAATCCTGCTGAAGGAGGGAGGAAGGATTCTAGGAGCCAGAGGGGTCAAGGACATCACAAGAAAACTGACAGAAACAACTAAGCTGGGCTCATAGGGGCTCACAGAGTCGGAACCAACAACTAGGGAGCCTGCAGGGGACCGACCTGAGCCCTCCATATATGTGACAAGCATGGCTACCTGTGTGACTCCAAACAGTGGGAGCAGGGTTGGCCCTAACGCTTTGGCTGGCTCTTGGGAACCGATTGCTCATACTGGATTGTCTTGCTCAGCCTTAATACAAGTGGAGGGACTTAGTTCTTATCACAGTTTGCAATGTCAAGTTTGTTGATGCTCATGGAGGCCTGCCCCTTTCTGAACAGAAACAGAGGGGGAGTGGAATGGGAAGGGGCAGTGGGTGGGTTGGGGAGGAGAATGGGAGGAGAAGAGGGAGGGGAAACTGTGGTTGGGATGTGGAATAAATAAATTAATTGATTAATTAATTAATCAATTAATTTAATTTACTAAAAGAAGGCCTGGGGCTGGAGAGGTGGCTCAGTGGTTAAGAGCACTCACTGCCTGCTCTTCCAAAGGTCCCGAGTTCAATTCCCAGTAACCATGTGGTGGCTCACAACCATCTGTAATGAGATCTGGTGCCCTCTTCTGGCCTGCAGGCATACATGGAGGCAGAAGATTGTATACATATTGAATAAATAAATCTTTGTGCAGGCTTGGGGTCCAAGCATGAAAGGGAGTAAAGTTAAGCATGAAGACTTTCCCATGGCACTGCACACAACGTCTGTCTGTCTGTCTGTCTGTAGATTAAAATAAAAACAGGAAACCTCCCCAAGGCTCACTTATCCATAATGTTTTCAGGAACTGTTTTAGAGATGCAAAAAGGTAATTTTTCTCATGATTTCAATGTTTTATTATTCTTAAAAAAAAAAAAAACTAGTCTGAAACCACAGAAGCTGCAGAGATACATTCCACGGAGTCATCCAGCTCAGCAACTGGAAGCCAAGGCTAACGTCTTCACAATCATCCAGGGTTTACAGTGGTAAAACATCCTCATGCATGCTCTCTTTACACTCGCCAGACTCCTAAGGTGCCAAGGGTTCAGTAGCTCCATTTTTGCCATAGACCAAACTGAGACTAATCAAGGTGACTTCTCATTTGCCAACAAAACCAGAAGAGGTGCAGTATCAGCCCCACTGATAAAGATGACTTTACCTGTTGACATATCCCTCAGGACTGCTTTCCCAAACTCTGCAAACTACAGATGTCCCTTAACAGGCCAAGCACTAATTTAATCAATTCATTGTGGACACTCGACTATTTCTTAAATAAAATAATAAGAAATTAAACATCCCCAAAGAATAGAACAATAACAGAACAGCTGGAGCCAAACTAGCAAAAAGCTTGCTGCTGGCTGAGACAGGAAATCCCCCCAACATGAGACAAGTAACTCCTTATATTTAATATTTTTCAATTATGTGTGTGAATGGCGCTGGTTGTCAGCAACCTTGGGCCTTTATCAGCTGTGAATGCCTTTTTCTTTTGTGGGTTAGTAATGAAAAGTAATTCAGGCGACCCCCACGGGAATCGTCTCATGGTTAGAGAGTGGAGGGAGATTGAGCCTGCAGTTTCGTTGTCTTACAGTAGATTCCTCCTCAGCTTCCTACAGCTGAGTTATTAGTGTTCTTTCCCCGAGAATGGGACTTTATTTTTAAATCTAAGATGCCATAAAAATAAAATGCCTGTGGAAACTAATTTTGATCCTAAGAATAAAGGGTCAGTGCCTGTACCTAAGGCTGCTCTCTGTACTCTTCCTTTGGGATATCAGGAAAATAAGCATCTTGCCCTTATATTTACATAATCTTAAGAAGGAGGGTTTTACATCTGGGAAGTTGAAGCAGAAAACAGGGACGATGTAAATGTTACGGTTTTGGCCCCTGGTCCCTTTAAGAGACAAGCCACGCCCACTCCCTCCCCCATCCACTGAGGCAGGCTGATCTTCAGCTTCCGGTCTGAGCTCCTTCTCTTTTCCATCTTCCTCTCGGAGAGGCAGCTTCGCTTCTGCCTCTCTCCCCACTTCTCCACTTCCCCCTTCTCTGTCTCTTTCTCCTCCTCCTCCTCCTCCTCCTCCTCCTCCTCCTCCGCCTTCTTCTTCTTCTTCTTCTTCCTTCTTCTTCTTCTTCTTCTTCTTCTTCTCTCTCTCTCTCTCTCTCTCTCTCTCCCCCCCTCTCTTTCTGTCCCCCCTTCACCCTTTCCCCTCCACAACTCCCTGAATAAATATTCAACCTCACTCTGCAAGTGTGTCTATCCATGTCTCTGTCTTCTGCCCGCCTGCCATGTGTCTCTGCCTGGGACTGGCTGCTTGCAGGGTCCACTGTCTGCTGCCACTTGGCCTGCTACCACTGTTTGGGACCTACAGCATTTCTGCTGCCTATTGCCACCAGGGCTTTTGTAGCATTTAAAAAATATATAAAAGTAAGCTTTCTACAAGAGCTGGAGCGAAAACTGCAGTGGCTGGACACAGCCATCTTGGGTGGCTCTGAAATTGCGACTTCATCCTCCTCCTTCTAGCTTTTCCTGTTTTGTTGATGTGAAAACAGACTTTTGAGGATGGTTCTAGAGCCAGACAGTAATTATACATGATGAAAATGAACCTCGTGGTAAGAAGAGAAACGATTACTTACGTTAAGTGGGGAACTTAAGGACCGTTTCATAGCACTGCGTATCAAGCAATGGTGACGAGCACCAGGGTAGAGAACGGTCGAGACACAAGCACCCCTGGCTCAGCAGAACCTGGGCTGGTGCAGAACACAGAGAGCCCTTGGCTAACACAGTGGCAGAAACAAGCGGAACCGGAACCGAAGCAGATGTGATAAAGAAGGATTAAGCGGAGACTTAGAAGCCTGAAAATGGGGCTTAGCTTTTATTTCTTTTTCTTGAGACAGGGTTTCTTTGTGTAACAACCCAAGCTGTCCTGGAACTCACTCTGCAGACCAGGATGTCTTCAAACTGCCTCCCGAGTGCTAGGATTAAAGGCTGGCTCCACCACCACCCCATTAAAACAGGGCTTACCTTTAAATAGAGAACGGTGATGATCGATCCACTGATTATCACACTGGTTAACTTTAAGTAGAGAGAACGGAAGGTTACCACACCGTTTTACCCTCATTAACACTTTGGCGCGTTCCGCAGTCCCGGGAGCTTCAAGCTCTGGCGCAGAGGATGAGGAAACCGCAGATTCCTTCGAGAAACGTGTCCGGACACCTGGGTTTGTTCTTTGCATTTTTTTCTGTTCCCGTTATATTAGGAACTCATTCAATGATTCTCTTCCTTTCCATGCCATTGTCTTGTTGGGCCCTCAGTTACGTCCCTGTCTCCAAACTATTTTCTCAAAGCTTTATAACCATTCCCCCTGGCTTTGGCAACCCTCCTTCAAAGTGACTTTTTATTCAGCCTCGGTTTGGTGGGGCTACAAAATCAGCACGATTATATCAGTTTCCTTATTCTAGAAAAGTCTATAAAGACCACACCAATCCTCAAACTCAGGACAAATGGCCGAGTTGCTTATTTAATATACTAAGGCAGACTTTGGCTACCAGTTTCCCTGAGTCCCTACTTACAAGTATCTATTACAGAGTCACTGCCTGGGACTCTCAACCCCTCCAGTCCCTAGCTTCTCGGATCTCTAGAAACCTCAACCATTTTTGGCTATCCGGTTCCTTGGTGCTCTTTGCCCTCTTGGCTCCGCTCTCCTTGCTTTTCCCTCCCTCTCTCCTCTCACAACCTGGTTCAGGTTCAGTCTGGATCTTTCCAGATGCCGCTGGCTTTCCTTCACATCTACAATCAACTTTCTCCTCAACAGCACAGCTAGGAGCAGCCATGTCTCCATCTTTTCCGTCACCATCAACATTGCTTGGTTAGATTTCAAACATGCTTGTGGAACTAGCGAGCCCCTCTTCGCTTTTTTTTTTTTTTTTTTCAGTTTTATCCACCGAGCTTTGCTCCTGCCCAGCACAGGAATTTTCTGTTCGCTGTGTTGGCTGTGAACTGGGTTGAATCTCTTTCTTCTGCTCATGGTTCTCCTTCAAGAGCCAGGAAGTCAGAATTCACCCCTTGCAACAAAAGGTCGGGGATGTGGGTGCCAGCGGGACCCTTCTGACTACATCTTGGCTCCTCAGGGGGCCCCGACATTCTCCTCTCCAGACGTTACTCTAGACCAGTGTCTCGCTGTCCTGCAGCATTCTGTTGTCCCCTTTTTCCCTGGCGCTGGCCCATTTGAATCCCTCTTGTCCCTGCTGTTTGTCCCAGACACCATTCTGTTACAGACTCCTGCCTCCTTTCTCCAGACTTTTTGGGGTTAGCTGTAGTGACCACCTTCCTCGGATCTCTGGGACTTCCCCTAAATGTGTTTGAGCCTCTATGGGAAAAGCCGTTGCTGAATTCCAGCTTCTGCCTTATCTCCCAGCCCATTTACTATTCTTAGGGTTGGCCAGTTAGTTCCCTGAGCCTGGGGACTTTGAAATACAATGGCGGTTCCCGCGGATCTTCCCAGATCGTGTCTGCCATCTAGTGGATATAGATAGTAACTACACAGGATCTGAGCGCAAATGACTGTCAAAAGATTTTGTTCCCTCTTTCCAAATGGTTTTGCAAAAGAGAATGCTAGACATTTAAATCAGCAAGAGTGGGGATTATGAAGTGGATTAGATCAACCAGAGAGGGGATCATGAAGTGGGTTTTATTTCTTCTCCCCAAAGTCAGTTTCAGTATTTTTGTGTTTTTCTATTTGTGTTCCATTGTATAAATAGGGCAAATTTTAGACATTTTCCAACCTGTAGACATTTGGATTCTTCTCAGTTTGGGACATGCATAAAGTTATTGTGAATATCATGTATAAAACTTTTAGGGACAAGTGTGCCCGCTTCTCTTCAATAAACACTGTCAAAACTGGGGAGAGGTGGTTGAAAGGATGCCGTGATCACATTTCTTAGCAACATCACTGTGCTCTTGGGTACCAAGGCCCTCAGCCTGACCTCTAGGAGTTGGTCTAGTTGATCCTGTGTGCTTTGAGGAGTAACTGATCTGGGTAATGTTGTGGATGCTTTCTATATAGTTAATACCTAATAGGGTCTGATACATACGTAATGGATGTTTTGCATATAGGTAATACCTAAGAGATTGTTACTCACTATTGTCTACTTTAACATCCATTTGGGAATGGCATAAAAATGTATATGCTCTTGCTTGTCATAAAAAAAAAAACTCTGGGTGCTTACATAAAAGGCTAGTAGATGTACCACCTTTTCCTTATCCATTTTATGGTCGAGGGGCATTTAGGTTGTTTCCAAAGGTTTTAAATCCTCACCATGCCTGAGCAAGCGAGAAAAACCGCCCATCTGGCTCCAGAGTCATGGTCAGGGGCTCTGTGTACTCAGGCTGGGAGCCAGGCACCGAGGACAGAGGTCTGCCATCACCAGGGACCGGCCTGCTATCACCGAGGACAGGGGTCTGCCATCTCTTACTTGTTTTAGCTGCTGTTCCTTACCAACAGAGGACTAAGGGCATGGCTCATCAATAGCAAATGGGTCATGAGGACCCGTACTTTATGTACAATGAAGATCTTGGGCCACCTTCTCCTCTGGAGGTCGTCCCTCACTGCAAGGTCCTTATAGGTCATTGAGAGATCTCTCCGAGTTTGAGGCAAAACCTTTGGTCATAAAAACAAACACTTTGCCTCTGCCAAAGCAGTCCTATGTCCTCTGTTTTGCTTCATGGGTCCTGTGCTTGAAATAGGATGCTCTCAGGTACCGTCTGGCTCTGTCCTGTCCTTCCCAGTCCCAGAGACAAACAGCTGCACCTGTTCTTCCTGCGCTTGGCTGACTCATCCACATTTCCCATCCTCAGAACTTGGTGTCTTCTGCCTCCTTCCTTATTCCCTTTGGTTTTGTGGGGAGAGGGACAATGTCAGTGGCTGTGCCAGCAGCTTGGGGGCCACAAGGAGAAGTTGGATAATGTGCCTGTTTTTTAACTCGATAAAAAAGCCTACCTCCAAAATCCCCTTTTCATTCTTCCTGGACCTGGACATTCAGCGTCCTGCCCTTAACTGAGTCAGGAGCCTCTGCCTCCTGCCTGTGTATCCTGGCTCTTGGGTCACAGGGAGGTCCCCATTCCTTGCACACTAGCTAGCAGCTGGTAAAGTCTTCACACCCTGATTTTTCTGTTTCCTGCTTAGTGGCACTGACATTAAGTAGGAGGGGACAGTCCATGCCAGGACACTCTGGAATGGCCTTCTTCCTAGGCTTGTGGGCAGACCCTAACTGTTGTTTTCTGCAAAGTTGAGGCCCCCTCCTCCCATCTTTAGTTCTTGTATTCAAATCATTAATAAAAATAAACATTTTTACACAGAGAAAAAAAAAACACTTCCTGGCCCATGCCTCCGTTTTCACCCTGCACGGAACTGTGAACTAGGCCTCGGAGCTCTGAGGTGCCCGCCCAGCCATGTCCTTTGCCTTCCGGCCTGGCCGAACACATAGATGCCACATAGGTGACAAGTCGGAGGGTGAATGCTGGACTCCTTTGCAAACCTGAGTCATGCAGCCTTCAAGAGAGTGAAATGGCTTCTCTTTTTCAATTACTAGAAGTAACCACACAAGTGAAAGTTAGGTTTGGTTTGCTTTTACTTTTGTTTTTATACTTGTCTTGCCCAATTTATTTTGTGCCT
The DNA here is from genome assembly GCF_018167655.1 of Microtus oregoni. Taxonomy (NCBI): domain Eukaryota; kingdom Metazoa; phylum Chordata; class Mammalia; order Rodentia; family Cricetidae; genus Microtus; species Microtus oregoni. The sequence continues at coordinate 24,959,448 of NW_024543077.1, forward strand.
TGACAAATAAGAGAGTGCATGTAAGATATGATCGTATGCCTAGCCAGCCTTTAGACCAGTGGGAAAAGCCAGCCATGTCAGGTTTAGATGCTTAGGTGAGATTTTCTGTGTGTGATTTCTCTAAGCTACTTTTGTGCATGCTCAGAAGATGCCAGAGAGGCTTAACGTGGTTGTTGCACTATGTCTAGGTGGGCAAGCTCATCAGGTCAACATCAGTGGAGTGAGCTCTATCTTGATGCTTCAGGCTCCAGATAAAGCCATTTTAGGGGATTTCTGCCCATAACCTAGCCTCAAGCATTTTGGCAACCCTGAGGAATCGAGACTGAAAAACATTCCTCAGAGGAGTGCTCAGACCTACCTGCGATGTACGTACCACATTCCTTCCTCCAAGGTTCAGGGATCTTCATGGAAGAGGAGGCAGAAAGAGTTGTAAAAGTCAGAGGTGATAGATGACTTCAAGGAAACACCATTTTCTGGGTACCACAGGGCAGTCTGACATACGAACCCACAGTGAATGGGACAGCTTGCACAAGACTTGTGCAAAACCCCAGCATGGTGGAGGGCGACTGACAGAATGTCCCAATACTAGCTAAGAAGTTATCAGCATCTCATAGCAGCTCAGAGAGGAGAAAGTCAGCTTTCTTTAGTGGCATGACCCCCGGTCTATCGACCACACTCCGGTACAGGCCTCATGCCCAAGAGTAGTTGGGCAGCACACCTAGATACGAGGAGCTTTTCAGAAAGAAAAACAGGAAAACCCAAAAGTTAGGTGGGCAGGAAGGAAGGATGGAGAGGGTCGATCTGGGAAGAGTTGAGGTATGAGGTGAATTCTGTCCAAATAGATTGTATAAATTTCTCAGAAACAGGAAACCTTGACTGCTCTTAGTACTGGAAAGCAAGGAGGCGAGGGGGAGGGAAATGGGAGGAGGTGGAAATTTTTAATACATAAATAAATAAATAAATAAGAAAAACAATAAAAATAAGATAAAAATAAAAAATACAAATAAGATTTGAAAGATTCCACAGAGCATAGATTTCGAACATAAAGAAAGATGGTAGAATACAACACAATGAATCATGAACAATTTAGTGTCTTCCCAAGCGGAGGTGGGAAATGGGGACTAGTGTGATTATCTTATGACGCTACATCATCTGATTTCAGGTGACCATGAGTCTTGCCACCCTGAGCTCATTCAGTCTGGCAAACTTCCGAAGCCCCCGAGACCATCATCATCACATTTATCCTGATAAAATTCCGCCGTTCCCTGATGTGTCTCGTTCACGTCTTTTGCTGACTGAGAAAACAGTCTCTGCGCAGTTGAGCAGCTCCATACCTTCCAAGTGTGGACACTACCCCATAGCCCTGCTTCCCACTCTGGTTCACCTGGATTGTGCACAGGGAATAAGTTCCACAGCTTTACTGGACATCTGAAGCCTGCAATAGTATTACACACTGAGTATCCTGTGGTTTTTCCTATACATAACTGTAAAAATGTTTAATATAGAAATTAGGTACAGAAGCCAGGTGGTGGTGGTGCAGGCCTTTAATCTCAGCACAGAGGCAGAGGCGGGTGGATCTCCGAGTTCAAGATCAGTCTGGCGTAAAAGAGTAAGTTCCGGACAGCCAGAGATACACATAGAAATCCTGTCTTGAAAAAAGAAAAGAAATTGGATACAGTAATAGGTTAACAATGATTAATACTAAAATGAGACAGTTATAGCAATCTAACATAAATATGCCAAAATAAAAGTTATGTGGTTATGATATTGCTCTTATACCTCTCTCTCTCTCTCTCTCTCTCTCTCTCTCTCTCTCTTTTTCTCCCCTCATTTGCCTTCTCTCTTTCTCTCTCTCCATCTTGTTCTTTCAATATCCTGCTATACTATATCACATTTTCAGACCATGTTTGACCACAGGTAGCTGACATGACAGAGAAATAAATCGTAAATGAGGGATCCAACCACTTGTAGACAAAAATGTGATCTCACAGCACATTGAACAGAAACAGAAACGAGTGAGAAAGAAACTCTACAGGCAAGAAAATGGCATCCCTTGACTAAGTAGACGGCAGCTTCTACGCCATAGCACCTGCTCAAGTGAATCTCCCTCCCCCGGGGCACCAAGCACTTACTCCATCCTCCGTCTTACCCCTCAGTAAACCGGAGCTGCCTCTGCTCTCTGATGTCCTGTGACCTCCACACAACCCAACTCACTGCTTCCCCATAGCTCCTGACAGCCTTGGGGACTCTGATATCTGGTCCCAGCATAGATGTCTATAACATTAGTCTCACACTGGCCTGTTTTCCACTCTTTCAGCCACTTCAGACTTCCTTTTCAAATCGGGACGAGTCCCTGTACAGCAACGCTGGCGTGCCCTCATGAGCGGGGTACAGGGCTCAGTGGCTGTCCCATCCCATGCACTTGCCAATATTTCATTTTCAAAATAACACTGCGCATTTTTTGTTTGCTGCTTTTTTTTCTTGGTAATTTTTTCGTTGGCAAACAAAACAATAGGCTCTGTTATGACATTGGCCTACATTTATACATTCATATCATTGTTCACGGCGCTTCTATCCCCGCCCTACCGCCCGCCCCAGTTTCTCCTCCCCTCCTTTTGTTGCTTATTCTTCCTCTCCTCACAGTCTCCTTTCTGCTTTATTTGTGACACACAGAAACACGCATCCTCCCCCTCTTGTCTCCTTCTCTCTCCCCCTCACGCACATTTACAATGAAATCTGAGCCCTGCTTCAAAGAAAACGTCCAATACTTCATCATGCCCCGTCACCTTCCTTTTCATCCTCCTCCCCTTTAGGCCTCTCCACTCCTCACAAGACCAGATACTTTCAAACTCAAGTTGTTTCTTCTTTAACATAACATTCTACTATTCCTTTGAGAATTCCCCATGTACATGTGATGTATTTTGATCATATTTAATCCTCGCTCCTTCCCCTAACCCCACTGAGATCCATCCCTTTCTCCTACCCCTTCCCAACTTCATGTCCTTTTTTTAATATCCCACCAAGTCCAGTTTGGGCTGCCCATATCCTCATGCATGTGGAGCCACCCAAGGAGCAAGGTCAAGCTACCAGTGCAACATCCTAAAAGAAAACTGAATCTCGCACCCCAAAAAGCCATCAGTTGACATACCAACTCAGGTGACGTAAATCCCATGGGGACCCCTCTAGAGCTACAGGTTATTAACAGCCGCTGACAGAGGAAAATCAGTTCTCTCAAGGGCAAGTTCCTTAGTAGATTATCCAATCCCAAGTACCAACCCTAAATATACATACAAGCAGTTCTAAATAGACACAGCAGGTCACACACACACACACACACACACACACACACACCACAACAACAACAATAAGAATTGAAGAGGAGTGGAGAGGCACAGGAGAAGTTGGAGGGGCAGAGAAGAGGGATGAATATTATATAGATGCAGAACTTAGGTAGGATAGTCTCCAAAATGACATACTTTGACAGTTAGCAGTATCTTTAAAAAGCTATAGTTTAAAAGGAAAACCAACCAATAAGTCCTCAGATAGGGGCTATGAGCCCCTCTCTCTCCTGCTAGAGTGTTGGCTAGGCCAGCGCAACTGCTGTGAGTTCATAGCACCCAGGAAATCCGAGTTCCGTCATTCTGCTCATCCCTGAGCCTCGGCTGAAGGGTAGGTGAATTTGGACTGAGATGTCCCATCTGCGTCTGAGCAGTCCGCAGATGTTTACTCTCTACCCTTTGACAAGTTTCAAGTCCATGTGTTAACTACTACTGTGTACTGCACAAAAACGCTTCTCTGATGAGGTTTGAGAGCTGCATCTGTGGGCAGAGAGACTTGAGTTTGATACTATGTCCACTGAGCGAAATAATAGTAAGTCACCCCCGGAGCCTACAATATACCCTAAACATAGGTTCATAGCCAGATTAATAGCATCAAACATGCCTTGCTCCTATGGAATGGATCAATCAAAAAGTGGTTGGTTATTCCCATAACTATCATGTCACTATTCCACCATGTGAATGCAGATGATAGGCACAGTGATAGATTAACAATAACTAATACTGACATAGAACAATTTTATCAACAGCCCATAAAGATGCTATAACAAAGGTTACGATAAGCCACAGGCATATTTTACCAGCCCAGTCCTTACTGTAGCCCACAGTGTTCACAGCTGATGAGGTGATTGATGACTTTTTTCTTCCCACCAGACTGCATAACATCTTCAGGTGCAACCAGAACTTCCCTGCACAGCTCCCAAGACCACGGCAGGCCACAAAGGCAGCCAGGTCCCATGCAGGAAGCAGTGAGGCAGGTGAGAGATCAAGACCTATAGGCACACCATGTAGAGTGAAGTTGGATATTTATTTAGTGTATTATGGAAGGGAAGGGGAGAAGGGGGAAGAGGAGAGGGAGAGAGAGAGAGAGAGAGAGAGAGAGAGAGAGAGAAACAGGAGTGGCAGGGAGAGGAGAGGAGCCATGACAGCAGCTACCTCTTTGGAAGAGAGATGGGAAAGAAGGGCTCAGACTGGAAGCAGAAGGAAGACCCCCTGCCTCAGCGGTGGATGGGGGAGGGCATGGGTGGGGCTTGTCTCTTAAAGGGACAGAACATAGACCATTACAGTCAGTATTGCATGTAAGGCGCTGTCCTGTGCATTTTCCACAAATCATCTCATAGACTGCCCCTGGCATGCTAAGACAGTGAGCAATAGCCTCACTTCTACAATTTTATACGTAATGAAACCAAGTCTTCAAGAAGTTGAGTTCTTGTCCAGACAACCATGCAGCATCATGGGATGGTGATTAATAAAAACTCAGGATCAGAAATTGGGGTTTAACCTGAAGATCCGAAAAGCAAAACAGCCAGTCACGGGCTCTTACCTCAACCTCAGTCTAAAATGGCTATCCTGCCTCTCGGATCTCTGAATGAGACTGTCCCTGAGAACTGTCTTCCCCCATATTATATTCCTCCCTAGGGCTAGGATCAAAGACATGCACCATCTGATTTCTATGGCAACTAGTGTGGCTATTGGGATTACAGGTGCATGTTACCATAACCTGGTCTGTAAGGCTGACCAGTGGGACTGTTTTACTCTCAGATCTTCTGGCAGTCTTTATTTATTAAAATACAATTGAAATGCCACTACAGGATAGACTGTGCCTCCTCTCAGAGTCTGAGCTTTAACCAACACCTTCCTGCTTGTCTGTCTATCTGTCTGTCTGTTTGTCTGTCTTGATCCCTCCATCCCCTCCTCTGTGATAATTACAGTTGGCCATGGGGTAGCACTGTGACTCTGAAGGAGACTTGGTGTGGATTCTGGGGAACAGTGAAGCTTCTGTCCAGCCATGTGGAGTGAAAATGAGGATATTGTGGTTCCGAGGATTCTGTGGCCTCTAGGGATCCTCATTCCATGCAGTCAGCCCTATCCCATTAGTGTAGGGAATGACTAACATTGCCGAAGTTTATGCATGTTATCATATGACTTTATCAGGATCTGCTATAAATGAACAAGGTTTGAGCGTGTGCCCCAAAGAGTCAATTGGTCTCCAATATGGTGATGTTAAGAGATGGTGGAGGGACCGGAGAGAAAGCTCAGTAGTTAAAAGCAAGAGGATTCAGGTTCAAAACCCGGCACCAACATGGCAGCTCACAACTGCCCTTAACTCCGATGCCAGGAGACCTGACACTTCGTCTCAACTCTGCAGGCATCATGCATGCCCATGGCAGACAGAAACATGCAAGAAAAACATCTTGCACACACGCACACACACACATATCCACACCCCTTGGAAATACTAATAAAAAATTGGTGGAACCTGTAAGAGGTGGAGCTCAGTGGAGGCCATTCTAGGTGCTACCCCACCTTGTTACCTTATCCTTTAGCTTCTCTTCTCTTTTAGAACTCTCTCTCTCTCTCTCTCTCTTTCTCTCTCTCTCTCTCTGCTATTTTATTTCACCATATTATTCTAGCTCATATTCTTCCTTCTAGCTAATGCTCCTACTATAATGTCAATTTCTGTAATGACCCAGTCAATGGGGCTCTCACAAGAGGCCAAATCTAAATGGCCATCCAATCTTGGAGTTTCAACTTAATGGCCTGTAAGATAAATAAATCTCTTTGTTTTATAATATATACAGCCTCCAGTACTTTCTTAAAGCAACATAAATCTAATATAAAAGTCCATAGAGAAAATAACCTAAACTCAAGCTCAAAGTGTCATTTCTACTTCTTTCAAATCTGAGCCAGGTCCTGTGTGGCCCCAGCTACGGGTTCTGGTTCTGCAAGGACAGCTAACACTTGTCATTTAAAAGCAATTTAATATATAATGAAGCGCCTACAGGGGTCAATAAGTTATTGTAAAAGCAACGACAACAGTATTGGAAGCCAGGAGGACGATAATAACAACTCATCGCTGGCAGACAATTACCTACATTAGACCACACTTTTACCCACAGCACAATAGGTGTGGCCTACTCAAGTTCTTATTTTGTGAAGAAACTGAAGTTCACCAGGGCTCAGTGATCTGACTGTGATGTCATCTCAAAGCTGCCACTTCTCACACAACTAAACCACCATCAACAAGACACATCCTAGGGCCATCTTCCCCTGTGTCACCTTAACTCTTAACACGTCCTTGCCCTGTGAGTAAGCTAGGGGAAGTCTCCCACTGCTCCAGCCTGAAGTCAGCATCTGGGGTTGCCTGCCACTGGTGACAGGAGTGTGGAAAGATGTGGGGAGCAGGGGACATTACTGTAATTACAGAACATGGTCACCAGGTGACAGCGTCGCCCTTTGCTTTGCTATCGTTCCCAAGGACATTTTGCCCTCAAGTCATTCCACCTGTGAGCCCATTGTGAAAAGATCTGTCTTCTAGAATATTTCCCCCAACAAGGAATTATCCCAAAGAGAGCATAGCAATACAAAACTTCCCCAATTCTGTTTCAATGTTGCTAACAATTTGATCCTTCTAATTACCAAAAAAAAAAAAAAAGAATAAAGTCATGGTAGGAGTTGCCCAAACTTTCTATATTTATCATCGAATATTCATCTCATCTTACATCACGTGCTCATGTCAGCTATGGAAACGCCCTGAGCCGTTAGTACCTTGGCAACCTCAGTTTGCCTTTGCTGAACAGACATGATGTATTCACATCTTTTCTCCCTCTTGGCTTTGTAAAAGCAAAATTCTCAAAAAGCTTTTGCTTTGGATAGGTTCTGTTTTAAAAGTCAATGTATTCTACTGAGAAAAATATGTTTTCTAACCACAGAGAAAGGATGGCTTCATCTATTCACGCCCCATATTTATGCTTTTCTTTCCAGCTAATCCTGATCCTACAATCCTAGGCAGTTAGCAGTGAGGTTTGGGATCTTCTTACTTGCATTATCTTTAATCTGCAGCTGGGAACGCATGGCCTCCAGGCACGCTATGCCCACCTGCTCCTTATTAAGGCTATCAGGGGCTATCCACACACAGTGACCCAGGAGAAACTGAACACAAGATTAATGCTGCATAAAATCTCACACTGTGAAGGTCAGTTCTGGACTGCAGGATTTCAGTAATTGGAGGGGAAATAAAACCTTAAGGATCTTTTCTCTCACTGTAAAACGTTAATCGACAAAGCAGTCAGAATAAAGAGCTTCCAAACAACGGCACAAGAAGTGCTATTAAATGGTAGAAAATTCCACTCCAGCTACACGGGCCTTCGGAAGAATAGATCACTAGGGAAAATATGAATACAATTCATAGGGAAGCTATTTAAAGAACGAACACTCACTTAAAAATACAAAGGAGGCTAAAATGCTATTTCGGATACCACATGACTCCTTTCTCAACCCCAAGCGTGAGCATTTCTCAGAAGAAACCTTTCTTGTGTTCGTTCACAGGTAGGGTCTAGATCATCTTTAAAGTCATGAATGTAGAAGCTGCCTTTGGAGGGAGTGAGGTAGGGGGAGAAGAGAAGAGGAGAGAACGGTGAATTATATGCATGTGTGAAAATGTCACATGAGACCCATTGTTTTGTGTAAGTAACATATGCCAATAGTAAAGAACTCAAAGAAAGATGACTGGGGTTAAGAAGGGTAAAGGGCAAACAAGCACTCAAATCAAGAAGACACCCAGACTCCTTCCATCCTTTTTCTGTTTGAGTTGACCCACAGGCTGTATTTTTGTGATCCCAGTCTGCCCCTGCTTAATTAATTATGACTTTGTGTCCCAAAATAAAGAGAATATAGTTTTTGTGTCATTACCTCATGTCATTACCTCATTGTCTGGCTTTTAAAATAGATACGGTATTGGAGTTTTCTAGAGACACAAAACTGATTAGAGTGGTGTGTGTGTATGTGTGTGTGTGTGTGTGTGTGTATACATGTGACTGAGTGGATCACAGTGGTCCAACTCCAACAATGACTGTCTCCCCATGTTTTCATTTCCAGGAATATGGTAATTATTCAGTCTATAAAGATGAATGACTCAGTTGGTCTTCAGTGTACACCAGAATGCTGAAGAAGTAGGCTCTGATGCCAGTTCAGGAACACAGTTGCCAGCAAGAGTGACAGTAACAATCATACCACAAGGACATGTGCTCAACTATGTTCATAGCAGCATTGTTTGTCATAGCCAGAACCTGGAAACAACCTAACTGCCCCTCAACTGAAGAATAGATAAGGAAAATGTGGTACATTTATGCAATGGAGTACTACACAGCAGAAAAAATAACGACATCTTGAAATTTGCAAACAAATGGATGGAGCTAGAAAACATCATTTTGAGTGAGGTAACCCAGACCCAGAAAGACATTATCACATGTACTCACTCATAAATGGGTTTTAAACATACAGCAAAGAAAACCAGCCCATAAATCACAATCCCAGAGAACCTCGACAACAATGAGGACCCTAAGAGAGACTTACATAGTTCTAATTTACATGAGAAGTAGAAAAAGACAAGATCTCCTGAGTAAATTGGGAGCAAGGGAACCTTGGGAGAAGATTGAAGGGGAGGGGAGAGGTAAGGAGGGGGGCAGAGAAAAATGTAGAAAAAAATCAATAAAATTAATTTTAAAAAAAGAGTAAGGGGCTGGAGAGATGGCTCAGCGGTTAAGAGCATTGCCTGCTCTTCCAAAGGTCCTGAGTTCAATTCCCAGCAACCACAAGGTGGCTCACAACCATCTGTAATGAGATCTGGTGCCCTCTTCTGGCCTGCGGGCATACACAGACAGAATAGTGTATACTTAATAAATAAATAAATATTTTTAAAGAAGAAAGAAAGAAAAGAGTGAGAGCAAGCTTCCTTTCTCAGTGTCTTACATAGGTTGCCAGCAGAAGGTGTGGCCCAGGTTAAAGGTGGATCTTCCCACCTGAGATGATTCGATCAAGAAAAATCCCTTGCAGGTGTACCCAACAGTTTGGGTTCTAGTCAATCCCAGATGTGGTCAAATTGACAACCAAGAATAGCCATCAACAGATACTAATTCTCACTCCCGTGTCTCTCAGTTTTGGAGAAAGGATACCATAAGAAAACCACTTGAAGTCAAGACTGACCAGTGAGATTTCACAAGACAGAACCATCTGAAGTCAGGACTGACCAATGAGATTTCACAAGACAGAAGCTTTGCCAGCCATAATGCTAGAATGTTCATTGATAACGTCTATGGAGTGGGTACATCGGGTTCATAAAACAACTCCTAGAGAATTGCTTACAACACCAACAGAAACATCTAACATAAATTATATTTAATTTACCCTCAGATGAAAGGAGTCAGAGGCCTAAAAATTCCCACCAGGTAGAACCTGCATTCACGCATTCATTCATCGACCTTCCCTGCAGTACTCACTGTCTTAAAGACTTAAAGAGTAGGGAGCAAAGTCGGCATCAAGTGCCCTGATGTTTGCTGTGTGAACCCAGAAGTGAAACTGGGTGTTGCTCTATTTTGATGTGAGATGCCGTCAACAGGTTGCTATGGTTGAGCCTGGACCCCAGCTAGTGGTTTGTTTGGGGATGTTGTAAAAGCATTGAGATGTAGGTCCTAGCTAGCAGATGTATCATTGGGGACAAACTTCTGGGGACAAATTTCCTTGGGTTCTGGTCTAGAACCTCTGTCTGCTTCCTGATCGGCCAAGAGACATTGCTATGTTGTGTTCCAGCCACCATGGTGGATGGAACAGTAATCCAAACCACATATTTCCTTCCTTAAAGTCTTACTGTTTCTGTCATTCATTTTGTCAGAATAGCAAGGGAAAATAACTAATACAGGAAAGTGACTCTGAACAGAAGGGTTGTTGCCATGATAAAGCTGTCTGTGTGGGCCATGGGCCCTTCCAATTGGTTTATGGGAGGAGTGTGGAAGACTTTGGAGTCTCAGGCTTGACTCACCCTACCATGCTGTAAGCAGACCTTACGAAGCAATTCTAACATGAGCCTGAAAGACCAGAACCCCGGTGGAAATGCAGAGTCAAGATTGCTCATAAGGTTCCAAAGAGTCATGACTTTACCAGCAATGGAACAGACCATTCGTGCTAAATTCTGACAAAGAATCTGACTACACTTGGTCAGATTTGAGAGTGAACTCAAAAGTCATGGACCCATGTCTTTGGCAGAGGAAACTTCAGGACAGTGTAACATTCAGAGTGTGGCGTGGCTCCTTGTCACTTTTCACTGAGTTTTAAGGATTCAAAACAAAAAGTGCAGCAGAGAAAACATTAAGGAAATGTTCAACATGTTTAAGAAAATAGCAGGAGTGCATTTAAGTTTATTGACAGAGGAGGTATAGACAGACAAAACAGCTGTCAGAGTTCTAGAGATTACTACTGTTGAAGAGAAGCTTCACGCTTTGCTTAAGGTCAGACAAGTGATTTTGAAGGCAAAGCTCCCGTACCCATAGCTTGGAGTGTGAAAATGCAAACTTCAATTTAAAATGAAAGTTCCTGGAAAGAGCGTCATGAGAGAGCCACTGTTAAGGGTGGCCTGCCTGAGGGACTCCTGGGAGAAGTCATTCTCAGATTTAGCCACACAGCCACTGAGAGGCCAATGCAAATGTGCTTTAAAGAGAAGGCCAGATACATGGCTAACTGACGGCAGAATCTGATTCTGACCATATGCTGCTAGTTTGGCAGCAGCAGAATCCAGTTACAGGGACATCGGGCTGGTGACAGAGTTCCCCATCAGCTGGGCCAGACAATATCTCGTAGGGTTGGGATCTACTAAGAGCAATATTTGAGGCTCTGACAGTGAAGACCAAGTTACAGATGAGACCTCAGAAAGGTGTCGAGGGAATGAGGACATATGCCAAGAAGAGCTGCAGGCACCGAGTGTCTCAGTCCAAGGGAAAGGCAATGTATGGGCCTCCAAAGTCTATTGGAGGACATGTGATCCATCACATGTAATTCTATAACATGTGATTCTATAACATGTCCCAGATGACGGGCATGGAGCTGTAGGAGTCAGTGTGTCCCCAGCCAGATTTTGGTCTTGGTCCACTTTTCCTTGTGAAGAACTTGTGCCTTCCTTTTGGGGTAGATTATTTCTTCTGAGTATATTTGAAATATGAAACCTGTTTTCTGATTTCATATATATATATGTGTGTATGTGTGTATATACATATATACACATACATATATATGTACATTTATACACACAGATATATATATATATATATATATATATATATATATATATCTTTAACTTTAGACTTTTTTGAGTCTCAGAAGAGACTGAGCATTTTTGAACAGTTTGGAGACTGGTAAAACCATATAAACTCTTGAAATTGGATATAATGCTGTTTGTATTACATGGCAGTCATGAGACTGCAGTGCCCTGGGTGGAATGCTAATGAAGTAAATTAGAATTAAATTAAAATAATTTTCCTTCCCTTAAGTTGTTTTGATCAGGTATTTTGTCAGCACAACAAGAAAAATAACTAATACAGACGAGAGAATATTTAGAAATTCTAATTGCTAGGACTTGGTAAGGGCCACGGGGTTAATTAAGAATATATCAAACAAGTTCCTGGTTTACATTTTCCTAACTAAATAGACATGTAGAACAGAGATGAAAACACAGTGATTTCTAAGCTGGAGGAGATCCTGCTGGACCGCTGACCCAGCAGCTGGATCAGAGCTCCTCAATGCTGCGCAAAAGAAATATCTGGTTTTCTGCTTCCCTGGGTCTAGGCAGACTCTCACTGCCTGGCGTCCTATCCACCTCTGCTGAACTGATTATACTGGCTTTAAAAAAGATTCCGGTGTCATCTACACATCAAGAGATCCCAAAACATCTATCAGGAAATGCCTAGCAATGATAAATTCAGCAACATTGCAGGAAACAGAATTAACTTTCACAAATCAATAGGTTTTCTAGATACCAACCACAAACACATAGAGAAGGAAATCATAGACACACTCCCATTCGCAATTGCCTTAAAGAAAATATCCGGCAATAAGTCTAACCAAGAACTGTTGGGCCCTGGAGTCCAATTACCAAGGAGGAGTCACCCCAAGAGACCACTCTCACACCGCAGTTGATGTAAAAGCATGAGGACTTTTATTAATTCTGTCGCAACAGGGTCTTTCAGCATTTGAGAAGCCAGAAAGACCCCGAATAGCTGGTACAGTCTACTTTTAAAGCAGAAAGCCACAGAAACAAGGGAGGAGTCTGGGGGTTGTTTTTTAACTATTATGATTGGCTTATTCAAAGGACTATTACCAATAATTGGTTGAAGAGCAGTGTCAGATCAGGTGAGGTAAGGGGGAACATCTGTGGGTTACTTTGACCCCTTCCCAGGGACTGAGTCAAAACATCTGTGGACATCTGTGGGTTATCTTGTCCTAATTCCAGGAATGGAGCTCTATTTGAAGAACACTCACAAGGACATAGGGAGATGGAAAGTTCCCAACATTTCAGTACTGTGTGGGTAATTGTTAGATTCCTGGTTCCCGGGGGGGGGGGGGGGGGCAGCACTAAGGCTGAGAAGCCTCAGAATTATTTTAGAGTTCTACAGGACCACTACAGTGAACACAAAGCATCCTGTGTTCATGGGTTGGTACAATTAACATTGTGAAAATGGCCATTGTGCCAGGAGCTATTTACAGATTCAAAGCAATCCCAATCCAGTCCAAATCATTCATTTCAGAAATAAATAAACAAAATAAGTTGGATAGTGGTAGCACATACCTTTAATTCCAGCACAGGCAGAGGCAGAGGCAGGCGGATCTCTGTGAGTTCAAGGCAAGCCTAGACTACAGAGCAAGTTCCAGGACGAGATCCAAAGGTACACAGAGAAAACCCGTCTTGAAAAACCAAACCAATCAAAAATAAATGAAATGAAATAAAAACACAACCAATCAACATGTAGAATGTGGAGCCTAGTCTCGGTGTACTCTTCAGAGTTCTCTCACACCTCGGGCTCAGGGAACACAGCAGAAAGTCCAGAGGAAGAAAGATTTAAGAGCCAGAGTCTCACCAACATGCCCCCAAATCTGAGTTAAACAAGAGAACATCAATGAGCATGCTCAACTGGATGGGGAAAGGTCCATGAGGCCTCATCCCTACACAAAAAACTACAGTCAACTGAGGAAAACTGGGAGAGGGGGTCTGTCCCAGGGAAGGGCACACCAATTGGTTGTTCCATGTCAAACAGCAATAAAAATATACATTCAAGTAATATAATATTGACTTGACAGGTTATATTTAGGAATATATACATATACACAAATACCTATACACATGCAACAACTATTAGTGAGAAGGGGCCATGAATTTTAAGAAGAGCAGAGAAGAATACATAGAGGGTTTGGAGGCAAGGCAGGGAAGGGAGGAAAGTTGTAATAAAATAATAATCTCATAAACAAAAAAGCTATTGTTCTTTAAAAAAATACATCCAGTTTTACAAAGTTCAGCCTTAGGCGCTTAACCATGTCTGCCCTGACCCCATCCAAATTCTGTGAAAGACCCTCCATTCCAGAATGCATAGTTCCTTACTCCTTGTTATTAGTTACGGGTCTTTGTTGAACTTGATTTCCTTCTGAGTACCTAGATTCTTATTCTGACAAGTACTAGCCCTTGCCAGACTAGTGCCTAGTGGACTACCAAACACAAACTCACTGCAAATGTGCTCTCTTAGACAGAAGTCCCTTAAAATGGCCCTTTAGCAAAAGAGCTCTTAAAGATCCAGTCTCAACTCAAGCCACTAGCTGTTTCCTCCCACTGGTTCTGATTTTGGGAGTGATAATATCTCCTTGGTATGCCAGGATCTTTGGTTTTGGTTGTGCTTGTGTAAGGTTTTTCTGGTGATTTTTGGCAGGTGCTCCTCACTAGGTATAAGGTATTCTTATTCTGGTGAGACCATCCTTGCTTTCACATTGTGGGAAGAGATGGGAGGTGAACACTGTGGGACACTCCAAAGTCAAGAATAGAGTGACTGGATCTGGAGGGAAAACACTTGAGAAGTGAATCTTGCTGTCTGTGCTCCTTAGAACCCAGTCCCTACTTTGTATATACCTCCTGTGCCAGAATTGTCCAACCACTAAGATGTAAATACCGCTATTGTAGAGGAGGCAAAGACACGAGTGTGCTCTCCCTGTCTGTTCTGCCTACCTGGTGTAGAGACCCCCTCTATTTCAATAAATGGCACCACAAACAACCCACAAAAAAGAAAGCAAAGACAATGCATAAGGCACTTATAAGGCTTACTAACACTAACTCCATGGTTGTATTTTATTGTTTATTATTATTAACTCTGACCTAAAGAATAGCATCCTTATTTTCAGAGAGCCTCTAAGTACTTGTCACTCCAAGGTCACACAACTTGTAAGTGGCAGGGCAGGGAGTCCAATTCAGGGCTCTTCTGTTTCGAAAAATCTAGGCTGAAAGCCAAGGGTTTAGAAAAACCTACAACAAGCAACTCCTGGTTGGCTGTAAAATAAATCCTTATGATTGTGGGTTACAATGAGTATTATATGAGATCCTCCGGGATCTCGTAAAGATGGGACAGATCACTGAAGTCTAATAAACCAGAAGCAAACATTAGTCCAGGAAAAAACTTTAAAAATTAAAAAATTAAATCGCCATGGGGCATAAACACCTTATCAGCTAGCTGAGGCCACAGCCAGAGATAGACCTGTAAGGCTGTGGCAAAGGCTGTTTTTTTTTTAACTCCTCCTTTTACAGCAAGCATTAGGCAATAACAAAAGAATTTTTACAATCTCAAGGTAAAACTCAGATGCAAATTGCCCTTCTTTGCAACTTTTATTTGCAGAGTTTTTCAGTTAAACTAGTGTTTGCATTTAGTCCATTGTTTTTCCCTGGCGTTCCTGGATAGTGTTTACCAAGGCTCTGTACTTCCCTGTCACCACCTGTTTTGCATAGCAGGGAAGGGTATAGAAAAATGTACAACCAAAACGTCCAAAGTCACATACACCCCATTATTTAAAAGTTAACTCAGTTCACATCAATTTCTGGTTCAGTGGCCAGGGGTTATCTAAAAGCTGATCCTCAGTTTGCAGAGGGTCGCTTCAAACAGAGCTATGGGTTGTAAAGCAGAGTAACCCACTGTTAATTGTTAATCCTGAAGCTGCTAACAGCCTGTTCTCATTCTCCTAGGCTTGCAACTTTATACTTCTTTATTTCTGCATTCTTATTTCTGGAATTTACATTTCTATGTTCTTATTCTTGTACTCTTCAATTATATTTCCCTGTGAAAGCATAAACTATGGGCCATATGATATAATGTACATCCCTTTCATCTTCCTTGTTATCCTTATACATACAGAAAAAATATTTCCTGTCAGGAGGTTAATATTTTTCAGAAATACCTAGCTCTCACTAAAGGCAGAAAAAGAAAATTAGTAGAAATGTAGGGAATTAGGTTGGGAAATTTAATTTTAAAACCATGTAGGCCCATGGGACCTCATAACAGAACAATCACACAGGAGAGGAAGAATGAACAGAGCCCATTGGCTTGCCTTCTTGAGGTGCAGGCCAGCCTTGTTAGCTTCCCATTGCTGTGACAGACAGTCTGAGGTAAATTGTGGGAGAGAGGGAAGGCTGGGAGATAGAGCTCACATTTTCAATCCTGCTCCCTCAGCCTTCAGGGAGCTCCTGGGGTGGCAAAGCTGTTCTGGAAACCGGTGAGCCGAAGGAAATAAAGCAAATAATTTCAACCGTGGTCTCAAAGAAGCGTCTAATTAAATGAAAGAAGTGCTTAGACAAGATGGGTCAAGAGAGAGAATAAGACGTCCGGAGAAAACAATAGTGAACTATGGATGAGCAGGTAGCTCCTCATTCGGGGGACCAGGTTCAACAAGTACACTTACCAGGGTAACAGCATGAGGATTAGAAAAATGTTAGGAGGAGCAACAGAGATAAAAAAGAATCACTAAGACATAGGATAGCAATGGGAGAGCAACTCAGCGAACACTAGATGCTGAATTCACCCGCAGCATTTATTGTCTGTACACTTTTATACCCCAATACAAAATACCACAATACAAAAGGGGGAGGAAAAGTCTGTTTTAACATGATACAAAGGACAACTACAACAGTTATTGCTTCAATACTTTGAGCCATTAAGTCATTAATCCATGAGAAAAGCATTCTGTTGTTTAGGCAATGAACCCACCCTAGACCAAGTATCCTGAAGGCAGCCACTCCCTAGGTCAAACCTCTTAATTCAAAAGAAGGAGCAGAAGTATGCTTGAATTTCCTGACCATTGGTCAGTGTTGGATGGATCTACCTGTATGGGCCCTCTTAATGACAGAAACACCACATAACCACACTCTAGGTCAGGATGTGAAGCCCTGGTTGTTGTCAACAACTTTGAGGAATCTTAAACTCTCTGCCCTTCCGTCAAGGTGGAAATAGGCTCATTTTGGGGCTTCCACATCCTCAGACTCCAGGTTCCAAATCAGCAGACATTCAGTGTTTGTTGGGCCTGGAGGCTCCATGCTGAGAAGGGGCTGTAGATGAGAGGTGCCCTTAAGTGATGGGGAGGTGCCCTTAGGCGGCATCTGTTACCAACACAGCCTGCAGCTCCTTCTACAGCCGCTGGTAGGTCTCCTGTGCTCCCATGATGACCTCACATCTGTGCAGGAATAGGCAGCACTAGTTGGACTTTGTGGATAAACAGAAACACAAAAAAAAAGATATGAGGAGTTGATGTTGGGAAATTCAAAGGGAGTTGGCAAGACATGGGAGGTGTACGTGATTGCATTCTGCTGTTTGCATGTATGAAATGATCAAAGAATTGAAAGGGAAGAATAAAAATATGGAGAATTTACTGACTTTAAATAAGAGAGATAAACCTTTATAATGTGGGTGGGTAGGGCCTCAGGCAAACAGTTGGAGGCCTAAGAGCAAGGACTGGTGTCACCTGGAGAAAGATTTGTACCCCAAGTGGTAACTTAGCCTTGCCACACCTCCACCAACTCATCAACCAGCTTTGGAAAGCAGCTTCAGTCTCTCTCTCTCTCTCTCTCTCTCTCTCTCTCTCTCCTTCTCCCTCTCCCTCTTACTCCCCCCCCCTCTCCCTCTTCCCCCATCTATATGTGTGTATGGGGTTGGGGGCAGAGAGAGAGATTTCTACAGGACTCTAACATTGGAATCACTTCTACAGTTTGGAATGGTGCAATTTTGTACAACTAAGCTATTAGGAAGAGGTCCTCTTGGGATGGCTTGAAGCAGGCCAGAAGCGACAGAGTCAGTTGGGTCCTTTCTCTTTTGTAAATTACATTTTGTTTTCCACAACATGTGCATAAAGGTCAGAGGACAGCTTGTGGGAGTTAATTCCTCCATTCCATTATGTGGGTCCCATATATGGAGTTTGTTCGGCTTAGCAGCAGGCATCCTTGCACACACAGGCCTCTCAATGACCCCACTATGTGGGTTTTCTTTACAGCCATGTTTGCCAGAGGTAGTGAGGATGGTCCAGACTCATGCCCACCAGAGTGCCCACTGAAAGATTTGGGCATCATGTGTGGACTTTCAGAACTCCCCACAGGAGCCTTTGTGTACTTGCTTATGTTCATGTGCACCGTAGGTCAATAAAACCATTGTTTCCAGAGCCAGAGCCAAAGGGAACATGTGGAGGGAAGTGGCTACAGCAGAGGCAGGGGAAAACTGAGAACTTGCATACTGCCGCGCACCGCGCCCCCGTGTCTGCGCTCTGTGCACTGGCACCCAGTTCGCGAGCTTTGGGCAAGGGGGCTTGGAGGTTAAAATACACAAACACACACAGAGAGACAGCAACACGGGTCATCCTTGAATTCCCCAATAATGCTCCCTTTATTGTGTTCAGGGGCAGATATATAGAGATAGCCAAATCCACCAGAAACCACTCTCCTGCCATCAGGAACTCCTGAAGGTCTCGTGCTCAGAGCAGCTGTAGGCACTCAGATCAGGGGATTACAAGAAATTCAGGATCTGGGGTCTCACTGCTCCCAACAGCGTACTTCTGTAGGCATCTCATCATTCATGTACTCACTCATGGCTCAAAAACATCCATACCCAATGCAGCTATTTCAGGCATTGTAAGATTAGCCTCAGGGAGACTTTCTGTGCTGCCTGGGATTGATACAGGAGCATCCAGGTATAAATAGCCCTGGGAAACCTGTTCTTTGCATTACAGTTAAGAAGCCTAATACACATTTGCTTTCTTCCACACAAACAGCAGCACAGGGCCTAGAAGGAAGGGTCTCTCTGCTTAAGAGAGACTCAGTCCATCTTTGGGGACTAACCCAGCTCAAATTTCACAAAGCAGAAAGCAGAAAAGATGCGGGTTTGGTGAACCACCTCCCCATCCAAGCAATTAAGAACCATATACCTCACGTTCTCCTCGTCCCCCAGAAAACTCCAGATGAAGGTCACAGAATGTCATTTCACCACATTTCTAATGGACACAGCACATACGTTATTACCCACATCTGCAGTGTACAAGATCTCCTCCTCTTCTTGCTGCACACTTCCTCCGCTTCTCTCATCTCCTCCTCCTCACCTCGCCTCCTAAATTCTCTCCTGCCTGTGAAGAACTACCGGAGCAGAAAATGGCATAGATGGGTGATACATCACTGAGTTAGGAGCCCAAATGCCCAAATTATTTAAAGTTCATTGGCCGGGAATGGGGAAGAGATGATACTGAGCCTACTGCTTCTGGGACATTCTAGCATTAGTCCCACCCTCTGGGAGGACTGTCCAAGACATCATGTGACAGGAAGTTGTTTTCTTGCTGAAATGGCACAAGCATCTGGGAGTTGTTAATCTTGAAGACAAGCGATGTTCTCGACCCTCCAGGAAGAATCATGTCAAGTATTCTGAGTTTCTCGCTGCATCTCTTGCACAGCAGTGTGGCAAATGCTGGGTAAAGCACAATGAGGACCAAGATGCAGGAGTCAAACCACAAATGCACCCTGTCAGGTGCATGATGACAACATGGGACACCAGGAGCAGGGGACAGTGTTGAAGAACTCTACTGGAAAAGTGGGATAGCCCAGAACATGTACAGATCTACCAGTACAGATATCTTTGCCTGAAAGCTCATCAGCATCTTAACCTCCTGTTAGTAATTGAATCTGTGATTGAACTAAGGACCTACTACAAACAACAAAAGACCCCTGACACCTATCCTTACGCTTGTCATCTCCCCAAAGTTTAATGTAAGCATGCGTTGTCTTGTTAATCACACATTAATAGCTTGCTTTTCTGTTAATTAGATTTGCCCTTGGACAATTTTATATTGTATATATGTATATTGTAATGTACACATTACATTCTGTTGACTCGCATACCTGCCCTCTTTGATCTCCCACCCGCCACCTTACAAGTCCCTTTCCCACGCTCATGTTTTTGGTTTGTGATCCAGTGAGTTCAACCACAGCCATGGGAGTAGCCATGGATTTGGACCAAGTCACTGGAGTGTGGTTGGCACCTCAGTGGTACACAGCAGAAGACAAAGATTCCCCTCCTCTCAGAATGTATCCATAGCCGCTAGTTCAGCGGCCAGGCTTTTTTTCAAGTTTTTTTTTACTATTTATTTATTTATTATGTATACAATATTCTGTCTGTGTGTATGCCTGCAAGCCAGAAGAGGGCACCAGACCTCATTACAGATGGTTGTGAGCCACCATGTGGTTGCCGGGAATTGAACTCAGGACCTTTGGAAGAGCAGGCAATGCTCTTAACCACTGAGCCATCTCTCCAGCCCGAGCGGCCAGGCTTTTTAAGGTAAATGCACCTCCTCAGGTTAGAGCAGTCTCCCCTGTAAATGCTGCCCAACCAGGCAGCTGTGTCTTCTTCACTAGACTTCATAGCTTTTGTTGCAATATTTTTCACAAGTGATTCCAGATCATGAGAGGAATGAACCAGGATCTCTCAAAAAGAAAGGACAGACACATAATTGGATTGTAAGTTCAGGCTCCCATTTTATGATTCAGAGTCTGGGTTTCACCAAAATACTTTAAAATATGTATTTTATGCAGTGTCTAAGAGTTTCACTATAATCATTTAAAAAAAATTTTTTCAGTGATGCCAACCCCAGAGCCTATCCAGGAAGAGTCTCAGAAAGCCAAAAAGGATACCTGGGTCTCCACGTGTACAAATTAAATGAGAAAGGAAATCAGACCAAAGTCATTTAAAAAATAGGTTTCCTGTTAATATTTCAAGTCGGCTTCCTAATTCACAGAAGCGAAGGCTGGAAAAGCTTGCAAGGAAAACGATCAATGAAGACGCTTGGAGAGTCGGCAGGCTCAGCTGGCGAAGATCAGAAGAAACAAGGGAGTCAGCTCATGGAAGCCTCACAATTAATTGGAAACTATCACACTAAATGCAGAGGAAGGAAGTCTCATTTTCTCAGAAAGAAAGGCCATAAATCTGCACTAAAAGAGGAAAGTGGGCTCTCTAAAGTGGTGCTCTTGTGAGCGACTGAGCCCAGCTAAGCGAGGAGGAGACGCTGACGGGCCTTGCACAAGAAGCGCCAGCGAGTCTCCAGAATGAATTGGTATTATATATTGGGTCCCTTCATGAGGCTCATTCTTCTAGACCTGGTATTTCTGTTTCGAGGGTGTTATCCTTGAGAAAGAATGAAGGAACAAAATAAAGCTTAACCACAAAGACATTCATTTCCCCTGGATGCTTAGAATTAGTGAGGGTATTGTATCAAAAGAGGCAAGCAGACAGGCTGGAGAATTGGTTTGTTCATCAAAGCCAAACTCCACCTAAGCGTGTATGTGTGTGTGTGCCCATTATCTGATTGTTTTTTTTTTCAGTGCTGGGTATAGAAGCCAGGGGCTTGTGCATGTTAGACAAGCTGTCTACCACTGAGCTATATCCCTAGCCTAAGATCTTCTGATTCAAATGAGAAAGGAAGTCAAGACATTCCTTTTAATTAACCAACAACCCAAGAAATTAGCCCCTTGTAGTAATCAATGAAACTTAACTTCATACATGATCCTTTATTGCCTTCCTGGAGTAGGCTTTTTCTCTCCATATAAAGAAAGGGTTTGCACGATGACCCTTCAGTGAACAGGGATCCCACATTAGAATGGGAATAAAAAACTCTTTCTTTTCACTAGTTCTTGACAATCCAACTATCCTGTTACTGAAGCAATTCACCCATGTGTGTGGACGGTGCTGATGTAAGCAAACCCACTATGTTGCCTCTCAAAGAAGTCATAACTTATAAAATTATTCACCGTGCATAACGTTTGATACTAAGCAGGTATAATGCTGGCTAAGGTATTTACAGTCTTAGTTTAGCGTTGCATTAACACACTCTTCCCACTTATGAAAAGAGTTGACCATGGGTAGGATGCTAAGTCATCTTACATTGGCAGCAGCGGGCAGCGTGAGTTCACTGTGTCTCTTGATCCGACCATTTCCTCTTGAGCTTTTCCTGATTTCACGTTGTTTTTATTTGTCTGAAGAACCAAAGCCTATACCATAGATCTGAAATTACCTGGAGCGAGTGAGAAGGAAACAAGGAACACTCAACAAACCCACTTAGGAGTTTATTATATTAGAGGGGGCGTGTACAGGCCTGGGGAAGTCTGTGTTCAGAGCAGGGGAGGGGGCGCAGTCCAGCTTTTAAAAGCTGCTTAGCGCATGCGCACAGGGGGTTGACGTGACTACATCATACGCAGACCACAGGGCTCACACATGCGCAAGGGCTTAGCTGAGTCATACGTGGATGATGGCATTAGCACTTCTGCCTAAGGGCTTGTCCGCACATGCATGGCCCTAGAACTCGGATGTGTCAGCCTTATTGTGGCTGAAATCATAACAATGTCTACCTATGTGGCATGCAGCTGGACCTTAAAGTCCTGATCTGAGCACGCTCTGTGACCACGACTAACAACACAAGCACACACTGGCGCATGGCACTTTATAACACAGTGATGGTGGCCAGGACAGGTCTGGGTGCGGCCCTACACGCCACTGGCACGTAGGGACCAGGTAAGCGTGTCCCACACTTGATGGCTTATTAGAAAAGTAGAGGGTATTGCGTCTGTTTGTGGACCAAGTTACAACCAAATCAACACTCCTGGGGACTACTTACTGTTCGTGACTTTCAGATAGTGGCTTGAACAGATGATTTGCATGTTCTGTGGGGTTTTCATTTTGGCTTTTGTCTCAGACTAACAGATTAGAGAAAGAAAATAAAAACTAACATTTGGGGTATTTTTCCCCAAGTAGGCAAAAAATAAAATAAAAGGAGGTAGAAATGTACTATTATATTTAACCCAGTCAAAGTGTGTGTCTACCAACTCATGTAATTGGAGAAAACTCACAATGCAGGAAAAATTTAAGTGATCGTCACTGAAAAATCTGAATGTCTCATCTCCCAACCCCTCCCATTTAGTGACCCCCTCCATCCCCTCCCCCCCACCCCAGTTTACCAAAGAGACTTTATCTAATTCTCCTTCCCAGGGTGATTGAGGTGTCTCTCTTAGGGTCTTCCTTGTTGCCTAGCTTCTCTGGAGCTGTGGTTGGAATGGAAAATAAAATTTAAAAGTACGTAAATAAAATTTTTTAAAAGGGAAAAACTGGAGGGCGTCCAGTTCCAAGACTCACCTGGAATTTTCTTCTTAACATCTAGGGCGCCATCTAGTGTCAACTTGGAGAAGTGAGTCACTCTCAGGAGTCCCCTGAACCTTTTCTCTCTGTTCTTCCCTAGTTTCTCTTCCTTCTGGATCAAAACGCTCACTCACAGTGTCCTCCGGTCCCAGATTTATGGCAGAAAGCTCTGAGCACTGCTGAGAAAGTCATCAGACCTGGGAATGTCTGGACAGGGAGAAACTTAATTCCTGTGATTCAGAGAGAGAGTGGCATCCACTTGTAAATCCATATTAGTCTGAGATCCAGAAATACTCTTTAATATAAGATGTATTAAATCATGAGAAAGCCCTTAAGGAAAATTCAGCATGATTTGGATTAGAATGACTATTCACACAGAGGAAATATTTATGATATTCTGCTAACAGTGAGGAAATAAAACAAAAATGCCAGATACACAACATTCCAATAAATGTGTTTGAAATACATAAAAATTCCCCAAATGAACAGGCTTGGTGAGACCTTAGGAACCATAGTATTTCCCTGTAGGCAGTGTGATTAGGGTTTTTTTTTTTTATTACTCTTCTCTTAAACACTCTTTTGGTAATAAAAACAGTACAAAGTTTTTACAAAGGGTTATAATATGAATAAATAAGAGAACTAGGTTATGTTATTCCTTCATAAATGAGATAAATGGAAGCTGAAAATACGGAGCAGAATAATACATACTTGGGTAAGAAGAAAAAAATACATTTGTGAATACCAAGTCATCAGACATGGCACACGTCTCCCTGAGCCATGAGCGCCTTTACTCCAACCTTTCCATTTCCCCCTCCCTCACCCCCCCCCCCCCCCCCCCGCAGCAAATTTTGGTACAATGTTGCCACCTGAATTGTCCTAAGGGTCAAGGATACCGTTAACTGCAGGTAAATCAAGTCACAGACTGTAGTGACGCCTGCGGGAATCCAGACGGATTTACCTCCTCAGAACACATTCAAGCTTATGTCTTACATCTCCCGCTGTTCACGTCCTAATCACTTCTAAATCAAGGCCTCTTTAACGCATTATTATGATTAACCCCTTCTGAACTTGGCATGTCACACCAAACCTTAATTTCACATTGTGACAGTTGAATCAATACTCACTCAAGAGTACCCAGCGGTACAATCTTTCTATTCAAACGTCCTGGGCAGTTAGGGTTAGCAGCTTGCCTGGACACTAGGAAGCTAAGCCAGCAGCAACGCGGGTGAAGGTGCAGAACTTTAGAAACAAGCAAAGCAATGAAAACCCCCGCTCTGCTACCCTTTAATACTACTTCCCTCTTTAAGTCTTAGTGTTCACGTCCGTCTGAAAGCAACAGCTTCCTGAGGCTGTGACGTCAGCTCTGGAGATTCCTGTCGTGTTCTCTGTTGCTCATCCCTGCCTGGAGCTGGTGCTCTAGCTCCTATCCTCGCATCAAGTAGATACCGAACCAATGCTGGTTAAGATCTGGGTCTGTAGATCCGGTTCTCCCACTTCAGGTCTTTACCTTCGCGTTCCTCAGGCTTGCCAGCGTCATTGTTTCACACAGAATGAAATCTTCACACTGGGGGGGCCACTCACAGCTTTTCTGCTATTTATACTGCTATTCCTGTCTTCAATAAGATAGCTTTGATTTTGTTGAGTAATGTCTCAGTTGGGGTTTCTATTGCTGTGCTGTCAAAGGAAGTCAGGACAGGAACTCAAACAGGGCAGGAACCTGGAGGCAGGAGCTGATGCAGAGGCCATAGGGGGTGCTGCATAGTGATTGCTCACATGGCTTGCTCAGCCTACTTTCTTATAGATCCCAGGACCACCAGCCCAGGGATGGAACAACCCACAATGGGCTGGGCCCTCCCCATCAATCTCTCATTAAGAAAATGCCCCACAGGCTTGCACACAGCCCACTCTTAAGGAGGTGTTTTCTCAATTGAGATTCCCTACTCTCTGATACCTCTAGTTTGTGTCAAGTTGACAAGAAACTAGCCAGAACAGCTGACCCATTGTCAATTTAACATAAAAAAAATGCTTTGCTGCTAAACCACAACCTTTTCTTTTTCCTCATCCCAAGGATTGCACATTAATAGAGAAACCACAACATAAAACATTGTACAAACTTAAAAAAGTTCCACAGCCTTACAAATTAAAACACATTAAAAGTTGTCTGCTTAAAAATACCCATCTCAGGATTTATCCCTAGTCCCTGAACTAGCATTTTGGAGCCCATTCTTTTTGGAAGGATACCTTGCTCAGTCTAGATATAAAGAGGAAGCCTCTGTCCTGCCTCAAAGGGTTGAGACAGACTTTGTTGACGCCCCATGGGAAGTCTTACCCTCTCTGAGGAGTGGATGGGGGACTGGGGTAAGAGGGAGGTGGGGGAGTGGGAGGAGAGGAGGAAGTGGGAACTGGGATAGGTGTGTCAAATGAGAGGATTGTTTTTAAAACATGAAATTAATAAGAAACATACCTGGTCTCCAGGACTTATCCCGAGTGCATGAACTAACTTTTTGGAGCCCATTCCCCATGGAGGGAAACCTTGCTCAGCCTCGATGCAGCAGGAAGGGCCCTGGTCCTGCTGCAATGTGATGTGACCGACTTCGTTGGCTCCCCATGGGAGGCCTCACCCCCTCTGAGGGGCAGGTGAGGTGGGCGGAGTGAAGGTGTGGGGAGAGGGAGGAGGGGAAGGAGGGAGAACTGGGGTTGGTATATAAAATTATTTTTAAAAAGACTTTTAAAAAAGAAAATAAAAGTAAAAAGGAAATAATGGCAAAAAAAAATAAATGCAATGATAAATTTAAAAAGAATACCTCGTCTCTTTCAAAATCCAAATTCTCTATAAAACTCAAAAAACTTTTTTTAAATTTTAAGTCTCAACGGTGGCTGCCTATGAAATAGAAAATAAATGAAACACTTTCTTTCTTCAAGGAAGAAGAACCTGGGCACAGTCACTATCTAAACAATGCAAAACCGAACTCCAACAGTCTCATTGGTATGAAAAGCCCTAAGTTATTAAAACATTTAAAATGCCATATTCTATAATCTTTGAAAAATATGAAGAATGCCTATCTAAAATATATCTATGTACATCTAGAAAATCTTAACTAACATGACTACAAGCTTGACTATTATTAATGATTATCCATTAACAACCTATATACATTACATTTTTAAGTGAACTACACAATCACAATACCTTAATCAAGATCAGAAATACATATACATATAACAAAATTGACCTTAAATCTCTATCAATAAAGCAAAATCTATACTAATGCAAATTATTCATATCCATATCATATCCCCCTTTAAACGTAAAAGAACATTTATAAACCATATTTGGGAACATGGGCGCAGTTTTTTCTCTCCAAACTGCTTCCTGCTGAATGGGGGTGTCGTTAATTAGGTCTTTCACGGTATAACCTGTGTGCTAGTTTCATCTCAGTTGTCAATTGAGTGAAGTAATTTTTTGAAGATGTTCACAGCAACCCTTCAGGAGGGCGTGGTCCATCATACCATATCGGAATAGAAGAAATGAACGGAGTCTCATCCTCTGTGAAAACAAAATAAGAAACTCCTTTCCAAAGCATCATGTCCTTAGATCCAAATTTCAAAGTCAAGGCATTTTCAAAATATCTATGTTGGATTAGTTCAGCATCATTTATAAACAAATATCTTTTAGTAGCTGTTGCTCTTTCCTCAGCATTCAAACAATTCAAAGAAAGCATAATAGCATACACTATCAAGATTCTCTGTGTATCTTCCATCTTTGTGCAGCTTTATTTTTAACTTCTATTTTGTTTATTTTTACTTTTATTTTTTGCTTTTTGAGACAGGTTCTCTGTATCTTTGACCTGGAATAACTCTGTAGACCAGGCTGTCCTTGAACTCTCAGAGATCTGCCTGTCTCTGCCTCCCAGGCATTGGGATTAAAGGTGTATGCTACCACACCTTGAACTCACAGAGGTCAATCTCCCTCTGCCTCCCAAGTGTTGGGATTAAAGATGTGTCCTACCAGACCCAACTACTCTCTTTCTTCCTTTTTTTTTGTTTTTTACTTTAAGAACTTTAACTTTTAGCCTGCATTTATTTTTAACACACTGTAAATCATTTAATTTTTTTAATCTCTCTTTACTGTATCTCCCTCTCTTTTTCTGACCACATGAGTCTATAATTTACCAAGCAATCTCAGTAGGACTAAAGCTGTGGCTTTGACGGCTGGATCCAGCCCATTCTTTAGCTTTCAGCCTCATGGCGGAGGTACCAGTGGCTGTAGCCATGTTTATAGCCACAACTCTATGGCATTTCAAGGTCCTTGCCAGCAAGCGAGCTGCAACAGACAACACTCAAGTCCTCTCTCTGTACCCTGCCCTCCTGCCTCAAACAGTCAAAGTTTGCCCTGGCAGGACAGCCCACAAAGCCAGCATTTTAAAATGGCTCAGCCTTTTTCCTGTTATGGCTGAAAACCAAAAAGCATGCGTTCAGCTTTTCATCAATACCGTTTAAGTGTTTCATAACAGGATCTCTTAAGAGCTGCAGGGTTTTGCAGCTAAAGCTGAGGCAGGAAGCCTCTCTTAGATGAGAGCGCTTGCTTGCCTCTGGCAAGCAGAGCAGACCAGAGAAATTGCTGCTACCAAGAAAACATGCTTTACTCTATTCTTTCCCAAGCTTTCTCAGGCTTTCTGTGGACTCAGTTGTCCACACTTTGGGCAGCCATTCTGGTGAGGGAGCTGCGGGCTGTGTTCCTGCCGCCCTAACTCCTGGCCACCTGGCTAGCTTATGCCCCGAAATAACAACACACAAATTGTATTCACTTAAACACTCCTTTCCCCATTATATCTAGCCTCTTCTCGGCTAACTCTTGCACCTGGACTAGCCCATTTCTAATAATGTGTGTAGCACCCCAAGGTGCACTTACCGGGAAGATTCTAGCCTACGTCCATCCTGGGTCTGAGCTTCATGCGTCTGCCCGGGAGAGGAGAGCATGGCCTCTGAGCTCACTTCCTCTTTCCCCCAGCATTCTGTTCTGTTTACTCCTCCCACCTATGTTTTAACCTATGAGGGCCAAGCAGTTTCTTTATTTTTTAACCAATGACCTTCCTCCATCAAAGTCCAGCTGCCAGCACAAGGTACAATGGTGGATGCCTCTAGAACACAGCTTCTCTGCATTCTCAGGAAACACTTCTCAGAAGATTGGACTTCAACAAGGCCCGTCTCTTCTTAATCACTGCCAATAACTCGGCCCCAGCTCCCAGCATCAAATGTTCCAGTCATACAAAGGCTTCACTTCAGTCTTGCCAATCTTTTATTAATCAAGGCTGACCAGAACGGCAGAATCTTAATTCAAAATAGCAAATGGCCCTGATTAAAAATTTTTAAACTTCTCTCTCCAACTTCACAAGCCAGGCCTCCACCATCTGCACTGATCTAAACATTCTTATCTTCTAGGCCCCTACAGAACATCCCACTGAGACCTCAACATTCAATGGTTTTTTCCAGCCCACACTTCTAAAGTTCTTCTACAATCTTCCCCAAAACACGGCCAGGTCTGTCACAGGAATACTCCACTGTCCTTTGTACCAACTTGTCTTAGGTGACAATTGCTATGATGAAACACCAAGACCAAGACAACTGGGGGAGGAAAGGGTTTATTGGCTTATGCTTTCCGCATCACTGTTCATCACTGGAGGAAGTCCCGGCAGGAACACAGCAAGGCAGGAACCTGAAGGCAGGAGCTGATGCAGAGACCTTGAAGAAGAGCTGCTTACTGGCTTGTTAGCCATGACTTGCTCTGTCTGTTTTCTTTAGACCCAAGGACTGCTAGCCCAGGGATGAAACCGCTCACAATGGGCAGGGCCCTCCACCCTCAGTCAGTAATTAAGAAAATGCTCTACAGGCTTGCCTACAGCCTGATCTTATGGAGGCATGTCCTCAGATGCAGCTCTGCCTCTCTGATGACTCTAGCTTGTGTCAAGTTGACATAAAACTATTCAGGATAGGTAGTAAGAATGGAAGTACATTAAACTGATCAAAAATGAATCCAATGTATATGATAACTTTTCAAGACAAAAAAATCTAGAAATGCTGCAGGGTTAAAGTCAAATTGTGGTGTTATAATTTGGGTCTTATGTGTTTGATAATCATACATGTGGTAAATCCTGCATCCCCAGTGTCTTGCTACTGGGAGGTGGGGCCTAATGGGAGGCCTTTATGTCATTAGAGGCGTGCGCTTGCAGGGAGCACTGCACCCCAGACCTTTCGGTCTTTATTTTTCTTTTTTTTTTCCTTTCCTTTTCTTTCTTTCTTTCTTTTTTTTTCTTTCCTTGGTCATAATGAAAAGCAGTTTTGCTTGACAGGCATTCCAGGTCCTGGTCATTCCTAAGTAAGGAACCCAGAATTTATTTGGCTTATACTTTCCCCCCCTGGAAATGCTCATTGGCTCAGGACTCTGCTATACTAGCACAAAGCTAACTAAAGCGATGGGCACATTATAAACACATCTTTAAATTTTTAATGTGTTTTCTAAAGCTTAAAAGGCTAATATAAACACACATATTAAATTAACTTACACATCATAAATGTTGCTATGTATCACCACATTGATCTAAGCATAAAACAATGTTCCACCTTGTTTCTTTTACAACTAAAAATTGCAAGGAGCAAACAAAGGCTAAGAGGACAAATGAACCAAGATATGTAAAGTATAAGAGTATATTTAAAATATTTAAATATCCAAACCAGATTATGTCATGTGGCCTTGGATATGTACTTTTAAACCACTGAATATTTGGAAAGCCAAAACAAATTTTAGGAGTCAAGGAACTGCAGAGTTGTTTAAAGTTAGACTAAGGGATTTGATTAAAAATATCTTAGAAGTATTATAGAGAGGATTTGTGAATGTGTTCATAAAAAGATAATCACCAGCAGTAATCATGTGTTCTCTAAAACTAGGCCATAACAACTGTATACATATTCATATGTGGTAAGATATATCGGGGATCCTGTCAGTTCAACAAAGAGTGATGTGTTGTTATCTCAGGGTGCATGCGCATTGTAAGCACACTGTCAGTTTCCAGGAGTGGACCGCCGTGTGCAGTCTTGCAGCTTTATTGGCTGAAGGATCATTTCCAACCCGACTGAATGCAGCATGTTCTTGAATATTGTAGAATTCTGAGAACATTGTCTAAAAAGGCTCCCGATATTGGTATTTCATGGTTAGAGCAGGTCTACTATAAACCTTTGAAATGAATGTTGAGTAGTTAGAGCACACAGTTTATAAATGGGGTGGGACATTTTCAATCAAAGAAACACAGAAACAGCTTTAAGCTTTCATTACTTCTCAAACTGTGGAATTTATATATTAAATGACCCAAACAAGATTCATTTTCAAACTAATTCTCAAAGCAGTGCTGGCTTCAGTTAAGTGTATTTTCCTATTCGTTGCTATTCTGGGCTTGTAAGATCTGATGGGCAACAATATGCATCAAATTTAATCGTATGCTAACTGACTTACAGAAAGAAGCAGGAAGCGGGCAAGGAACAGTCAGTCAGTGATCCCTCTACAATTCAGTTAGCCAATCTCACATCCTTAATAAGAAAAAGGCCTTTGTCCCATATTTGAATGGAACACTGAGATGTGCCACAGACACAATACGAACAAATGACACAAATAACCAACAGGTGCACCCTTCTAGCCTATAACTAGACCTATCCCCCAAGATGCATTTAAAGGGCAATTGTGTACACAAGAGCTTTTAACGAGACGACTTGAAGCACCGATCAAGAGTTCTTACACCCAGCTGGTATTTATGATGCTTCTGTGTGGATGCATCCTGCAAATACCAACATTTCTGCTTCTCTTTTCCTTCCACAGCTACTCCTCTCAGTACTCCGGACTCTAACCAAGGTGTCTAAGGAAATCCAAAGCTCGGGCCCTACTCGAAAAGAGAACTCCCCTCCTCTTCCTTTCTGCCTCTGCATTTGCAGAGCATTTCAGAAGCACCTCGGCTTTTTCCCCCAGATATCGCTACATTCAGCTTGCTATGAATAAAGTCTGTGGGCTCCACTTGGGCCCCTTCACACTCACGCAGCCCCACCCTGAACCATGGCCACAAGCTACAATTTGCAGCTGCAGTGAGCTTTTCTTCCGCTCTGGTCTTCCTTTCTGCTGAAAGAATGACTTGGAGTCAGTAAGTTGGCCTTTAGTTTGCAAAGGGAGAACTTGAGCGACCTGCGCTGCTCTAGACAGACAACCGGGGACTTGACTGGTTACTATAGAAAAGAAACCAGGGTGTGGTATATAGGAAATGTGAAACATTGAATGAGTCAAAGGTCTATCAGGTACTCAATGTGGGACAAGCAAACGTCTCCAGGTCACGACCTTTGTGGATTTCTTAGCAGCTTTTGTTATAACTGCTGTTACTATTGATGTGATACTACAAAGCTGAAGGAGAGGGAAGACAGAAGGAGAAGATGGAAGGAAGTAGGGCCTCGTGGGAGAAGGAAAGATACCTCTAAGTTAACCAAAGTCTTAGGCCATAACGGCAGTGTTCAGACATATTAAACTCATTCCACTTTTCTAATAATATTTGCCCTGTTTTCCAAAACTTCATCTCTTCAAACTGACCTCCTGAGGGCAGAACCTCTATAATCCCACTTCGGCTTAGCGAGTACTTTAAAACTCAGGTGGGGTGGTGACAGGGCTGCAAGCTCCATCCACAGGCCTGAAACACCCTGCACATCATAAAGAGCCCCAGTCTTGGGTATGTTTTTCGGCCCCCAACAGACCCATTTTCATTCAGCCTCCAGTTGACTTCTGTCTTGATGGACCTTATTACAAATCCCAGTGGGTCCTCTCCAGCCAAACCCTGTTCAGCTTCTGCTTGGCAGCGTTTTTTTTTCCTCTGTAACTTGGCAATGTTTCAGTGCATTGAAGGTGATTTTTACTGACAGCAGAGGCAGTGGGGTAGTCAGGAGCAATACAGGGAAAACCAACATTACCAGAAAGGAAGTAAAACGGAACCCTCAGGTCTGAGAACCCATCTAACTTACAGGCTGCGAAGAAAATGGAGTACGAGCGACTTCAATGCCAAAAATACATTAAAGTGATTGTTTCCTTTATGAGACAAAATTGATACTGAAAGACCTGGAAAATCCAGACTCCTCTAGCAGAAAAAAAATAGAGCCAAAAATCTAAGAGGAAGAGGAGAGCCAAAAATCTAGATTAGCCGGTTCAGTGACTCTGTTTTAGGAACTAGCTGAAGATAAAGTTAGATTATAATCTTGAGAAGAATCTTGAGAAACAGGGAGTTACCCCCTTGTGATTATCACTGGTATTTTCAGAATTTTCCAATGACACCCTCCCTCCCCCCGCCCCTTTGGATTACTGGGTTGTGGTTTCTTTCCTTAAATACCCCTTCTCCCAGCTACTCGGGGTCGAACTCCCTACTCCTGCGTGGGAAATGAGTTTCAGCCCCAGTGCACTGGTTCCTGTCCTGTCAATAAACCTCGTGTGATTGCAGCAAGGACGGTCTCTCGTGAGTTTCTGGGGAATCGTGTTATCCCAAGACTTGAGTGTGAGTCTCCCCGCTCCGGAGGTCTTTCAATACTTTACCTAAAGTTCTTTTAACTATTAACTTGGGGCATGAACTACTGTGAATACTTTTAGCATAAGGATTTCACACCCTAAGACAATACAAACGTTAGTACTCACATACCACTTAAGTGTTGCATTGCAATTGAAAGTCATCAAATTCCACCACTTAAAAGTAAGTAAAGGCTTCCAAAATTTAAAAAAAGAAGAAAAGCCGGGCGGTGGTGATGCACGCCCTTAATCCCAGCACTCGGGAGGCAGAGGCAGGCGGATCTCTGTGAGTTCGAGACCAGCCTGGTCTACAAGAGCTAGTGCCAGGACAGGCTCCAAAACCACAGAGAAACCTTGTCTCGAAAAACCAAAAGAAGAAGAAGAAGAAGAAGAAGAAGAAGAAGAAGAAGAAGAAGAAGAAGGAAAAAGAAAGAGAGAAAGGAAGGAAGGAAGGAAGGAAAACTTGGTGGAAATGAAGTGGGAGAGAACAGGGTGAGGTCACACGCACCGATGTGAAGGCAGGCAGAGATACTGTGAGCATTTTTAGGTCACTTGAGAATAATTTGGGAGGTAGGGCATAGAAGTGACGGAGCCACAGAAGTGGGAGTCTAACATTTACAATGTTGTATGTGAAAAATGTCGTTTTGAAATCTGATAGGAAATCATATCAAAACCGCCGATTTCCTCCGGTTTTCTGACGTCTCCCTTGGTGTCGGTGGAGGCGGAGCCGGTGCGGCCTTTGTAGTTTTGTCCTGCTGTGTCGGTGGAACCACTGGGGTGCTCCTTCTCTGTTTTGCAGCTTGGTAAGCCTGCTGCTTTCTTTTTTATGATCTTTGCGTTTGCACGAGTGTCTTCATCTTCACACGCCTTCAAGGCCAACAGGCACTCTTTCCAGAAGCAGCTTTTGCTCAAAAGCGTTAACACCTCACTCTCGGGTGAGTAAGAATAGGATGAGAGCCCCGCCTTTACTTTGTGTCCGCAAGTCCTCAAAGGTGCAGAGGTCACAATCCTTAACCTTTCTCTTCAGCCGAATTCCAAGAAGACGGAAACTCCCGGGACAGACATCCTCACCTCCAGATGTGGACAGTTTTTCTGAGTGTTGGGTTGCACCTCATTGACAAATTACCAGTTTAACAACTTACCAAAAATGATTGCAGCCCGGATCACACCACTCAGTGTGAGGGGGGCCACACATTGACCAGGAAAGCTAACAGAGCACACCTTCTGTGTTCTGTTTAAACATAAGGTTCATGTCAGTTCACCGAAGTAGCTCTTAGGTTCATCTGTTCCTCTCCCAGTATAGCCACAACCGATACCTCTCTCTTTCTGCTTTCTGTAATTCCTTGTGTCTTTAATAGGTGTGGCGAGAAGTGGGGGTTACCCTATCCTGCTAGGGCTGTTAGTACCTGCCTTCCGCTTTCAAAACTCCAGTAACAAATCGGCCTTGTTTACTCTATGTGGTGCCTTGAACTTTTCTAAGCATGCGGATTTCTGTGAACAAATCCCTCAAAGTAGCATGCATGACACTCTCTTACCCCTAGAGGGAGCTCGACACACTTCCGCCTGCTCTAAAGATGTTTTAATGGACCAAGAGCAAAGGGTAATCTAAATCTAGATCTTTAACCAAAAGATGTGTCTTCTAAAAGACTGTGTTCAGCTTTATGGGGAAAAGTAGAACTGGGCTCGTCTTTCTTCCTTTTGTATGGGGACAGGCTTTTGATGGCTCCCCCTTTCCTGAACCTGGTAGAGGAAGACCTTGCCTAAGATAACACACACTCAGAAGGCAGGCGGGAAAGATGAGAAGTTATGTAAAGAGCACAAATCAAAAGCATAAGCAGCAGAAATGCCTTCTTCTAGTGTGGATAACAGTCTTGCCCTTCCCCAGAGAGGGAAACCAGAGAGTGAACTGGCATTTCTGTCTAGCTAGTATTAAAGGCGATTCATCTACACAGCTCCCCGGTCCTTAGTCCGCGGGAGTCCACGGGGGACCCAATTTAACAATAGCAAAATTCTGACGTCAATACCATACCACACTGATGGACAGCAGATGGAATCGGTGTAATAATTCCCTTTCTCGGAAATAATGAAAACAAAGGCAGTCAACAAATGCTCATTTGCCTGAGGTGACAAATCCAATTAGTGTGTATAAATGTCAACACAGTCATTTATAACAGTTAATGATCACATGAATTCTAATGTTCAACCCTAAATTCAGAAAAAAAAATAGAAATATTTGAGCCAAATCAGGATCTGAAGCTACTCCAGAAAGAAAACCACCTTGTAAAAATAATAGTGTTTCTGTTATGCGGACTTTCTGTTGTTTTTATGTTGGTTTTGTCTTATTTCCTAAAAATAATAATAATAGCAGGACTTGAACTCTATCAAGCATCTCCGGAAAATAATTCTTGGGCTAGGAGGTTTGTTCCATCGTTGAGCTCTTACCTAGTGTGTCCAAGGCCTCTTGGAGGTGAGGGGAAGAGGGAAAAGTTCTCTTTGGAATTCTGGCTGATGGAAATCTGTGTCTAGAGAAAATTACTTTTAATTTTCCTGATACCATAGAGCCCCGTCACTGGGAAGAGATCAAGCTACGATGTCCTTCTATAAATTATTCATATCTTTAGGAACTGTTACAAAATGGGCTTACTTTGTCACTTAGAACCAAGATTTAAATAATTTGCTACTTTCAACCTAAGCCTACGTGTTTGGATTTGGAAGTTGAATGCAAGCACACACGCTTACACACATAAACACACTCCTTTCCGCAATCATCTTAGCCTCTCACCCCGCTTCTTCTTTTCATCTCCTCCCCTCCCCGCCTTTTACTGTTATGCTCTAAATTGTTTGGGGACGATGGTGAGGAAGAAGGTCCGCAGAGGCAGGGAAAAGGTTGTTGAAGAGCAAACATGGAAGGATTTGAAGAGGGAGGGAAACAGATGGAAGATGAGCTGTTGATAATAATTCCGAGTGTCTGTGACTTCAAGCATAACTTTAGCTGACTTTGAACCTATAAAACAGCCTCATGAAGAAAACATCGGTAGAGTACCCCAAATGTCACGGTTCTAAAAGAAATCGAAGTAGAAGTTGTCTCTACACTTGGGTTTTAGGGCAATATCAACACATAGTGCATTCTGAGGATGATGCATCCCAACACTCTTATTGCAGGAACTTCAAAACGGGTAGAAAATTTACAGAAAGCGTGGTTTAAACAAAGCAGATGTGTATGTACGGTAAGACCGAGGTGGGCTGGAAGACAGACCCAGCGTGGCTCCTCCTCAGCGATTGGGGGGGGGGGAGGGGGGGAGGGCGTGTTTTCGAGACAGGGTTTCTCATAGCGATTTCTTACGAAGGAAAGGGAACGGCTGTGTTAGCCCACTCACTCCCGACACGGAACGGAAGTGAAACAAGCAAGGGTTTGAACAGACTGACGAACTCAAGATGACTGAAGCCAAATCGGTTTTCCCGTAAGGACGTCTGCTGAGCTGTGGATGGCAGCGCGCATGTGAACTAGGATCCAGGAACTGCCAAGGGAGAATGGAATTCACCAGAACTTTATGCTGTTTACAAGCAAAATTGGAGTAGGTAGCTAGGCAGACATTAGCAGGGGGCTGGACAGTGCCGTAGACAGTTAGGACACCCTGCCTGAGTATGCAGGGAATGCCACGGGAGGCACTCAGGAAGCCATAGCTCTGTCGTAGGAACTGTGTCTTACAAACTGTACCCCTGGTGATTAAAATGACCCTTTTGGCTTGACATCCTTAAAGCTGCAGCTAGGTTCTTCCACCAAATCAGAAATTAAGGTCCAACGTCCATTCCAAAATGAGCACACAGTCCACCAGCAAACACCCTGATAAGCAGGGAAAGAAACCCTAGAAACATCCTAACTGCGGAGTATGCCCAGTGGAGTGGGCTGAAACAAAGACGATGCCCAAGGGTGGAGTGTCAGCAAAACTGTCACAACATTGAAGGGGACCATTAAAAAAAAACTTAAAATTCCACAACTCAGATCCCATTGGCTATTCTCTCCCCTTGAGTCTTGTCCACACGGAACCTTCTCTGGAACGTGGAGTTTTCTTTGCTAAGTCAACTTGTGCTTAAATTGTTTCTCAGTTAAATTCTTTCATTTAGGAACTGAGGGGGGAAAAAAACTCCATTTGATAATAGTGAAAAATAAAAAAATATATATATCCTGGCGATGCTGAAGCATGCAAGACAATCTGTATATGGCAGTTCTGTTGAACTTGTCCATGTTGGATTTCATGGTCTAAGTTGATGAGGATGACTGACCAGGTCTCTTCCTCAAGAGGGCACCAGATCTCATTACAGAAGGTTTTAAGCCACCATGTGGTTGCTAGGAATTGAACTCAGGACCTTTGGAAGAGCAGGTAGTGCTCTTAACCACAAGGTTATAATAGTGGGAAGATAAATTAGTACTACCACATTGGAAACACCTTCAGCGGGGTGCTAAAAATTAAATGCATACAAGCACTGTGCCCCTGAAATTGGGTCCCTGAAAACCTACCCAAGGGAAATGTCATATACCTGACCAAAGATGTATATAAGAATATTTATAGGGCTAGAGAGATGGTTCAGTGGTTAAGAGCATTGCCTGCTCTTCCAAAGGTCCAGAGTTCAATTCCCAGCAACCACATGGTGGCTCACAACCATCTGTAATGATGTATGGTGCCCTCTTCTGGCCTGCAGTCATACAAGCAGACAGAATACTGTATACATAATAAATAAATAAAAGAATATTTATAAATAGCTATATTTGTGATAATCAAGATTGGGGTACCTCAATATTTCTTGTTAGAGTGGACAAATAAGTAGCCATATATTCATACAATATGGACAACATATTACCACAGTTTCAAAGCCAAGATGAGATCTCTCATTGAGCAGAAAAGAGTAGACACTGCGATTCTAGTCATGTGAATTTCACAATGAGTAAAGCTGTTCTGTAATTACATAAGTCCCACCACTGTTGGAGGAAGCTAAAAAATAATCTTTCTGGGGTAGTGGATATGTAGGTTATACTCACAAAAAAAAAGTATCAAGTTGCAAAACTTGCTAAAGCCTCTGCAAAAAAAAAAAAATGGAACACACAAGATTATTTACCTTTAGACAGAGAAAGCAGCTTAATCTCGGCCAGTTTGGATCCCAGCGTTAACTCCCTTGGCGCTAACCCTTGGCTGTATTCAAATACACTTACACCAGTGCAATGGGAAAGAGAGAATCCTAGTTTGCGTTCTGTTGCTCTGATAAAACAAGCGAACTTGGGAAAGAAAGGCTTCCTTTGGCTTAGGAGCTATTGTTCTTCATCCAGGCAGAAACCAAAGCGGAGACTGCAGAAGACTACCGTTTACTGACATGCTTTCTATGGCTTGCTCAGCTGGTATTCATATACAACCAAGGACCATCTGCCCAACAGTTACACACTCCACAGTGGGATGATCCCTCTCATGTTAGTCACTGGTGAAGAAAACATCCCATAGGCATGACCAAGGACCCCTCTGATGGAATCAGGCCTTCAGCTGCAGTTCCCTCCTCCCATCTGTCTCTAGTTTCTGTCTAGTTAACAAATAACCTAAAAAGAGAGACACTGATCTGTTAACATTGTGAATGTCAATCAGGAGCACAGGATATTGGTAGCAAGTAAGCCTGAAACTGAAGACAGATCCTTGTCTCTCAGAGTCCTGTGCTCTTGAATCTATCCATCCTATCTTTTTTTCCAAACTCTGTAGACTTGAAAAATAAATCTATAGGCCTATAATGGAGAAACTTCTCAACATCTCAAAGGCAACCTAATAAATGAAGGGCTGTCTCTGCCCTAGGATTTTCGTCACAAATATTCCATTTCAGCAAGAAGGACACTGATGGAATTATTGCTCCTAAAATGTGATTTCTTTGCACTGGTATCTTTTATTTAGATTTGTAAATCATGTGACCTGGCACTTGTCCCTTTGCCACCTTTCCTTAGGAAAGCAGCCTCCAATGTCTGTTTATTTGATGTCTGTGTGGTTCCAATGTCTATCAATTAGCCAGCTTAGAAAACAGAGCCAAATCAATTAATCCTGAGATAACAAAGACATCTGTGATAAAATTGAAAGGTACCATACATCAGACCTCTTAACCATGCTGTGAATGACAAGCCACTGCTCTATATTTGACTGGCACTGATTGGCTGTGGAGAAAGGCTCCTCCCATTTCCATGCATGGAGGCACAAACCATAAATAGTTTCAGCTTTCTTTGATGGAAACAAGGGACCCTCAGTGTGGGCTCCTTTGAAGTAGATGGTGAGACAGAATTGGAGTAAATATGGTTGGTTGATTTGACCAAAAGAAAGCAGGAGAGACAAGAGAAGGAGAAATAAAGGTTTATACACATCTGGCCTCCACTAGAAAACAGTTGCTAGAACTGCTGGGAAGCCAGGAGATGACTTCTGAGTTGGTCCACCTGAGGCTAGGAAAGCCAAGGTGTTTATGCCCCAGCTCCCATTCACCAATGCCTGGGGCCTCTCTTGTATTTCCAGCTGGCCCCTTATGTGGGCTGAGAACACAGCTATAGGTAGAAAAACCCGCAGGACAAATCGACAGCCTTTGCAGCAGGACGCCATCTGTGCATAGAGAAAGGGTATGTTTGAGGACATATGGATGGATTTCAAGAGTGTCATCACACAAATAACTCAATTAGTGAATTGTTCATGTGAGCGTATGCAAGGGAACAATTCTTTAATCACAAGACACCAGGAGCATAGCCTACGTTCCATTCAGTTAAATAAAAACTTGGTACGTATTCAGTTAAATAAAAACTCAGCTGGAAAAAAGGCATAGGCCACACTGTTGGACTCTGGCTTCCAAACACCGAGAAGGAGTCGCCCCCAGAGACCATCTCACACACCACAGCCAATGCAAAAGCATGAGGATTTTATTAATTCTGTCACGACAGGGTCCCCCAGCATTCGGGAAGCTGAGGGACCCCGAATAGCTGGTACAGTCTACTTTTAAAGGGGCCACAGAAGCAAGGGGGGTTGTTCTTTGACTATTCTGATTGGCTTATTTGAAAGGGCTATTACCAATAATTGACTGGAGAGCTGTTGCCAGATCAGATGAGGTAAGAGGTCATTTTGACCCCGTTTCCCAGGGGACCGAACCAAAACATACATATATGGGTAATTGTTCAGGAACTGAGTACATGCGAGTGTAGCTGTTAGGTCCTTGGTTCCCAGGGGAGGAGGGGAAGCACTATGGCACAGAGGCTGAGAGGATTCAGAATTATCAAAACTAGCTTTAGGATTGTCTTAAAGTCTTACAACACGAGCAACTGCTTTCAACACTGAAGAATAGTATAAGAATAGAACATTCTTTTCTCTCTCATTACTTAAACTGTGAACAACCTTCGGCCTCATTCTAATCGTCAAAAGAAATATTTTCCTCTGCAAAGGTACCATTGGCCATCATATCCAACAAAATTCATTCTGTTCATCAAAGGATTCTTCTCCTGGCAAAAGGCATGATTAAAGTCCGTTGTAGGAAGCCACTTGTTCATTTCCTGGCCACCCAAACTCCCAAAATAATCACACAGAAACTAAATTAAATCACTGCTTGGCCGATTAGCCCTAGCTTCTTACTGGCTAGCTCTTACATATTAATTTAACCCATCTCTATTATTCTGCGTATCACTACATGACTGTGGTTTACCAGCTAAAGTTGTGGCATCTGTCTTTGGCTGGGCAACATGGCTTCTCTCTGACTCTGCCTTCTTTCTCCCAGCATTCAGTTTAGTTTTTCCCACCTACCTAAGTTCTGCCCTATCAACAGGCCAAGGCAGTTTCTTTATTTACCAGTGCTATTCACAGCATACAGAGGGGAATCCCACATCACCCCCTCCCCTCTTTTCTGCTTAAATGAAAAGAAAGGTTTTAACTTTAACATAGTAAAACTACATATAACAAGACAGGCAAGAATTATAGTTACAGTATTTACATCTACTTTATATCTTATCATAACTAAGGAAAACATAGCTATAAATGCTTCAACTCCATCAAAGATTCCAGAAGGGTATAATATTACCTAAGAAAACAGGAAGTGCATTGTAGGCTACTTCCAGAACTCTAGAATTGACAGAGACTTCTTGCTACCTGGACATTATACTCAATTTCTTCTGAATTTATTGGAAAGGTAAAAAGAGAAGGTGGAAGCCAAAAGAATGACTTTTGCATAACTCTCTCCTGTTCTATTATTTTCTGATGCATTGCTCTACAGCTAAGAAGGAACTAGAAAAACTAGTAAACATTGGAACTCTTTTATTTACGAACTAGATCATTCTAGTTGAAGCCATATAAATCCTTTCTTTAGCAGGTGAAATCATTACCATGACGTCATTTCCCTTACCTGTGTCCTGGGTTTTGTTAGTAATCCTGCCATGCCGATAAGACATGCCAATGTGCATTTTTCCTTTGTGATGGAATGGTCACAACTCTCTTCTGTCCACTTTGTACTGGTAGGAGCACTCACCCTGTCCACACACCCTCTCCATTTGTCCTACTCAGGGTTTCTCCTGCTGTGAAGAGACACCATAACCACAGCAACTTTTAGAAAGGAAGAAAAACATTTCATTGGAGCCGACTTTCAGTCTCAGAGGTTTAGTCCATTATTGCCATGGTGAGACTGCATGCAGGCAGACATGGTGCTGGAAAAGGAGTTGAGAGAAGGAGGATATGTCTCACTCACACTGGGCGGAACTTGAGCATATGAGACTTCAAAGCCTGTCCTCATAGTGACAGACTTCCTCCAACAAGGCTGCATCTACTCCAATCAGGCCATACCTCCTAATAGTGCCACTCTCTATGGGCCAAGTATTCAAACACAGGAGCCTACGGAGGCCATACCTATTCAAACCATCACACCATTCCTTACAGGTTTCTTTTCACTTATCTTTTGTCAGCTCAAATTCAGAGTGAGAAATTTGTTTGCCCAGAGGATCATGAGCACAGGTGACCACTAAGACCTTCCATGCTTGTTTTTATTGTAAAGCGACATCCTTTCTGTGAATGACAGCTGACCCTTATCCTGTCCTTCTTCTTTGATTGCCTTTCACACTTGTGTTGGGGCATTGAACATCATTCTGAAGAAACCTGATTTCAGTATGGAAATTGGTCCTTGAGTGACTTGCTCTCAGCTCACAAGTTTTAAGAATTCTTCTTATACTCTGGTAGTATGGCCATTAATAATTTTGGCATATATTTCCTAGCATATCATGTACTTTAGAAATATGCATATGTCCTTCTCTTTTCTTTCATTTTTTTTTCTTTTTGTTAGATGAGTTTGCCAGTCTTGTCTGAAGGTTGTCTCTCCTGCCTCACATATTTCCTCCCAACAATCTTTTCTGTATTGCACTCTACCAAGAACAAAAGGCAACACCACCCCCAATGTCTTCACATCGGGCTTGGGGCACTGTGTACAAACTGATGTTTTCTAACAAATGGCAGAACAATGGGTGCACTTCCTGTCCTCTGGTATGATTTTACCCTCTACTGTTTCCTGTTTCCGTGTGAATAGTATGGTTCAGCTCAAGAGAGGAGACATTGTTTCTATTGCCGCCTTCTCTTACGGTAGGAATTTGATCACATACCAGTTCTCTCCATCTGTGTAGACACTACAAGTGCTAAAGGAGTTACCCTTTGTTGGGGATTTCGTTTCCTGTAATAACTATTCCAATGGAAAATATGTAGCTCCCTTCATTATTATTTTATTACAGAGGTCATAAAATCACCTTGAAAAACAGCCAGGCGCTTGTTCACTGAATGGCACGAATTCAATGATTTTAAAATATCTCCTTAATTTATTAGTAACCTATAATAAAATCCCATAATGAAAAGGCTAAGCAACTGATGACTTAAAGAAGTGGGGAGGTAATGAAGACTAAAGCCCAGGAAGCCAGCGAGTTGTTCTGTGTCTCTTTGCAATGGTGTTTGTACTGAAGAGAGGGTTACAGAAAAGCAAAGCCACATGGAAGGATCCCTTTCTTTAGTTCTCTCCTGGAGATAGGCAAGCCAGGCATGAACAGCTGAACACACAGAGCTGGGAAACTCACGTGAGCTTTACCTTGCAGTGAATCAAGGTCATAAAAGACATTAAGTAAATGTTCCCCCAATTCTGAAAACAGAGCCGAGTACTGGCTTATGACAGTAACCAAGAAAAAACTCGCAGCAGGTTGTGTGGTGAGAAACTCCGCACCCACTTGTGAATGGTGAGAAACTCCGCACCCACTTGTGAAACCCGATAGCCTTATCACTGGACTGAGGGCGACTCCAAGAGTACAACAGTCACATTGTTCTTATGACGGGATCGCCATAGATTCTTCATGATCCGCATACTCCTAAAGGTGCTGGTCACTCCGCTTCACATCTCAGCACTCGGTGTCACTATTCCTTGCTTCTG
Source organism: Microtus oregoni (assembly GCF_018167655.1). NCBI lineage: Eukaryota > Metazoa > Chordata > Mammalia > Rodentia > Cricetidae > Microtus > Microtus oregoni. The sequence continues at coordinate 25,002,524 of NW_024543077.1, forward strand.
ACTTTCCACTTCAGGAAAATCGTAATAAACACTTGACAGGCCAGATCTCCTTACCTCTCTCTCTGCTTCTTAGTTCATTTCTTGCATTGTGATGCACACCTTTAATCCCAGCATTCAGGAGGCAGAGGCAGGGGGATGTCTGTGAGTTAGAGGCCAGCCTGGTCTATATAGTTCTAGGACAGCCAGGGCTACACAGTGAAATCCTATCTGAAACAAAATATAATAAGTACGCTCCTTTTCTATAGTCAAAGCTCTCCTTAGTCAAGGTAAAGGGACATTAAACAGTTGGCACTTTGCCTGTGGTCTGGAAGAGTTTGAAGATACATTTCCCTGGAAAGGCTTTATGCAGGTAAGAGTCAAATGTAATATGAGTCAAAAAGAACGTATAGAAAACTGCTTTACATTGATACATGTTTCAAAGCTAGATATAATTTATTTATAAATAGTATTTAGATACAGAAATCAATAATATTTCCCAGATCCCTTGTTTATTAGTACATACACGCCAGAGAAGAAAGGTAACGTATTTATGTTTCTGCCATTTGACAGTAAAGCAAGGTTGGGCAGAGTCGGATGTCTTAGCAGAGACACAGGGTCAGGCCACCTGCAAACTACAGGCACGGGGTGTGTTTCTTATTTGTGGGCACATATGAAAAATTTCTCCAAATACACTTATTCCCGTTGCCCATGCTATGAGACTGCCATAAATTCAGCCATATGATTTTAGGTTGACTTAAGTTCGTTCTTTAATTGCCATGAGTTCTGCTTTTAAAAAAAAATTGATGAATAAACAATATCTAAAATTTAACCCTCTCTTTTTTCCCTCGTGAATTCTCTCCCAGGATGAATTTGTTCCACCTGTGCATCATCAAATATAGTCTAATGTGGTGAAGGTAATTTTTTTTTCATTTATTGTTATCTGTAGTATCCCCGGCCGCACATAGTAGGGCAGATTTGAATTTCGGAGATGTGTCACTAGCAATATGTGGCTTTTAGAGTGAATGCCAGTGTAGACACCGATACTCTGTAGCCTGGAGGGTTTTAACCAAGGTTGTCGTCTTCCTCTGTCCCCAGTAGCACCAACTCAGCAGTTTTCACGAAGCACAGTAAAGGAGGCTCTAAAAGACTCGAGAGAGACACCTGCTGTCCACACGGGAGCAGCAGGAGGTTCTCATGATGAATGGAGGTGGCTGGGTTGGCACACGTGCACACACGTCTCTCCAAATGCCTTCAGCCCGCAGCCATGTTACTCTTCTCATTCCGTTCGCACGCCTCGGAGAATTAAAAAGAAAAAACAAAGTTTCCCATGTCTTCCCAGTTCTTATTCCCAGCCTTATAATTTTGAGAATGTTAAAAGAAAAAAGTCACGCTGATTCTTTTTGTGGGAGAGGGAAATCTATCAGTAAGGGACTAGCGAAGATGCAGAGCTGGGTGATAGCATAGCCGTCACCGGGCTCAGCCTGGCCAAGGAGACTGCCCTCTCCAGCTTCAAGGGTCGGTAAGTCCAGGATGGGGAGCAGCTAGAAGCTCAGAGTGTGTGCTGTTCCCTTTAGACTGCCAAAGAAAACTCATGTGTGCAGGTTCTGCCATCTCTTTTAATCTCGAGTTAAGAAGAAATATCCGTACTGTCCCCACCAGATCTCTGCACAGAAGGTAAATGCCAACAAACAGCTCAGAGAACAGAGAAAAGACTGAGGTCTCACACGGCATAAACACAGTCCTTCCTGGGAGAAATATAAACGTAAGCTCTAGTACAGGACTGGGGCTGGATTCTGCTCTGCGCAGTTTGACCTTGAACCTGAACTCTCAGCAGGAAAGTCACCAAGTGTCTGTTTGAACAGGGCTAAAGCTCCAGTCCCTCATCTTTCTAGTGTGTGTTTTAATATTTATGAAGAACACAGAACCACCCTCAGTGACTCAGAAGGGCAATAAAGACCGCTGGTTGAATTCATGGGAAAAAATGCATAAATAAACAAGACATAGAATCCTTTTTTTTTTTTAAGAAATAGGAAAATAGGTTGTGTAACAAAATGACGTCTGCAGTGTGAGAGCCACATCTGGCTCAGCTGCTCCCAGAGTCTCCCCACAGATATGAAGAGTCCCTAATGCAGGTTTGCAAACCACAGCTCATCACCAAGACTAGCATGAACTCATCCTACTGATGGGCATCCATGACACTTTGGCTTGCTTCTTGGCAACATCTGGTGGCACGTCCTACACTACCAGAAAAGGCAGAAACCAAGATGACAAGAGCCAGACCCAGCACCTATTACTTCTTCTCGTGCTTCTTGATCAGCTCGCACCCTCCCAGCTGGCCCCTGGCCCGGCTGTCACCGGGTCTGCCTTCCCTCCGCAGGCTCTCCTGGGAGACTTGCTGCATGGCTCGCAGGATGGCGTTCTGTACAATCTGCTTGCTGGCATGCTGAAGCTTCACCTCCTCTGGCTCAGTCCCAGGCTTCTCACCTAGGCAAAGGCATGAAAAGGAAGAGAGAAGTCCATTTCAGGAGCTGTGTCTCTGGAGGGGTAGGGGAAGCCCTCATAACAGAAGCTGCTATTGAGCCATTCCATTGATTTGCCCTGCACTGAACCCTAGTTAATGTTCTCGCCATCCTAGAATGTCCAACTGCTAGAGGTGGTCACAGGACAGCCCTGGGTATTGAAGTCCTCTGAGAAGTCTGTTAGGAAGGGACATAGGCACACCTCAAGTGTTCATCCCTAAGGACATGTGCATGAGAACACTAAATGGACTAAGTAGGAGATATACATCATATATATCATACATGCAGCACATGATTCTATATATATTACATATAATCAAAGGCAAAGGGGCCATGAAGTCAAGAGTGAGGGTAGAGGGACATGAGAGGAATGGAAGGGAACGGGAGGAATGAATATGATGTGTAGCATGATTATTAAAAACCTAAGGCAGATATTGGGGCTCAACCTGAAGGTCAGAAAACCGAAACAGTCAGCCACTGGCCCTTACCTTGACCCCAATCCAAAATGGCTATCTACCTCCAGGAATCTCAGAATGAGACTGTAAGAGCTGTCTCCTCCCATTTTATATTCCTCTCTAGAGCTGGGATTAAAGGTGTGTACCATTACCACTCGGTTTCTATGGCAACTAGTGTGGCAACTGGGATTAAATGTGTGTATCACCCCTGCCTGGTCTATAAGGCTGGCCAGGGTAGCTGTTTTGCTTCCTGATCTTCAGGCAAGCTTTATTTATTAAAATACAATGAAGTATCACTACGATGATGTAAATAACACAGTCATATAAGAAATTTTCAAGAAAATAATTAAAAAAGAAGAAAGAGACAACAAGGGACTGCTTGCTACTAAAAGAATGTTATTGTTGTTGCTGTTTCTTTTATTTTATTTATTTATTTATTTATTTATTTGGTTTTTTCGAGACAGGGTTTCTCTGTAGCTTTTGGAGCCTGTCCTGGAACTAGCTCTTGTAGACCAGGCTGGCCTCGAACTCTCAGAGATCTGCCTGCCTCTGCCTCCTGAGTGCTGGGATTAAAGGCGTGTGCCACCACCGCCCGGCTTCTTTTATTTTTTTCTTTTTGAGAGTTTAAGACAGTTACAGCATTTTCCCTTTTCCCATTCTTCCCTCCAAAATCTCCCATATATCCCTCCTTTCTGTTCAAAGTCATGGCCTCTTCATTGAGTGTTGTCATATACATATATGTATATATTCCTAAATATACCCCACTCAGTCTATTTCATGTTACTGATATGTGTGTGTTTCTGGTCTGATAAAAAAAAATCAGAAACTACACCCAGAAAATTTCAGCAACATTGCTGCCTAAACATGGGCTGAATTCAAGGGCAACAGCAATAGACACACTAAGGTGGATGAGAGAAAGCCCCGGAGGCCTCACCCCTACACAAAGCACTCCAGGCAACTAAGGAATGCTGAGTGCAGTAGAAACAGTCTCCCCAGAGAAGAGCACACCAACTGCTATCCAATAGCGAATGGTCAGCCTAGGAAAATTAGGGCCTCATTCCAAACCTCCTACCCCACACAGCCATGCAGTCTTGTGCAAGACCCTTAACCTTTTGACATTCACTTGTACACCCATTACAGAAGATTGCCATGGGGCAAAGTGATGTAACATCTATTCAGAACTCAGCACATCCTGGTACCAGATAAGTATCTAGGGAAAGACTGTCACCGTGTATTAGTGAGGGGGCAGAGTACATTGTGGGAACAGAGAGACGGAAGCATGAGACTGCTCCAAGGACGAGGAGACTTATACTCTTTCCTGTAGCACTGCAGATAAACTCCAGTGTGTCTGGTTTGTGGCTCTGGATTATCTGGGGACTTTTCTTCCTCCTGTGTCATTATCCCGATGTTCGATACAATATGACCTTCACCTGCATGAGGGAAAAAGCACCATCCCAGCTGGAGTTGGAAGGAAACAAAAGATAGTTTCCTTTTGAAGACTTGTTAAAGAAGCCAGGCATAGCGGTGCAAACTAGTAATCCTTCACATGGAGGTAAAGGCAAGAGGGTCAGGAGTTCAAGGTCGTCCTCGGCAGTGAAGTGAATCTTAAATGAGAAAGAGCGCCATCTACGTTGAGCACTGACCTAATATTTAAGCTAAGTTATCCATTCTTCACTCCGCCATTACAAATATAAATGGATTAATAAGTCAAAGTTGGTGTACGCCATAGTCTATGGGGCCCCTCAATAGCCAGGCTGGCGTAGCTGATGCCCTCTGTGAACTAATCTCTCATTGTCCTCATGACCTTTTTGTCTTGGGTCATGAATATTCACTTGCAGAGGAGATGAAGAACAAAGTCACTTGTAAGGAAGGCACAAAGGAAGAGAAGCGACCAAAAGCACTTAAGAGACCACTGAAGAAAAAGAAACGTGCGTACTTATGCATCCAGCATTTGGGTGCAGCCCCTGCCTCTCTCCTAGGCTATAAAGAAAGGGACAGGGCAGTGAATGTAGGGACATGAGTCCCATAGACAACTTCTAGCTCCAGCCATTGCATTATCTGGGTTATCCTTTGCCAAGACAGAGTCAGCTCTCATCCGTGGCTACCAGCCTACAACCTCTCCTGTTCTTCTATGCTCTCCCCAGGTCCATGGTGCTCACTCAAGTCTCTGCTTCTCTGTGACTTGTCTTGTTTCCTGATTTTACAGGCTTCTCAGTGGCATCCTGTATCATGAGTTCTAAGAGGTCTTAATAATGAGCCCAGAGTCAGATATAGGGAAGATGCTGAGAGATTAGAGAGACAGAAGAGCAAAACCACAGCCGCCTTACCTACTCAGCTTCCCAGCCAAAAAGAGAGTGAGTTCCTGTCTCCTCCTACCCTATCACTCCCTCTCTCTGCCCAGCCATATCACTTCCTGTCTATAAAGGTTGTTCTGATTCTTTAAGAGACAAGCCACATCCACTCCCTCCCCCATCTGATGAGACAGGCTGATCTTCAGCTTCCAGCCTGAGTTCTCTCTCTTTTCCAGCTCTCTCTTGGAGAGGCAAATTACATCTCTCCCTTCTTACCTCTCTCTCTCTCTCTCTCTCTCTCTCTCTCTCTTTCTCTCTCTCTTTCTCTCTCCTCTTCTCCCCTTCTCCCCTCCCTTCCATACCACTAAATAAATATCCAAGCTCACTCTGCATGGTGTGCCTATCCGTCTCTCTCTCGCCCGCCAGCCACCATATGGCTCACTGCTGCCGGGGCTGCCGGGGAACAGCTACCTTCAGAGACCTGCCGCGTGGTCTCATGCACCATTCCTGCCTGGGACTGGCGGCTTTCGGGATCCCGCAGCAAGCTACTTGGGGATCCGCAGCATTTTTAATTTTTTTTTAAAGATTTATTTATTTATTTATTATGTATACAACATTCTGCCTCCATGTATGCCCGCACGGGCGCCAGATGTCAGTACAGATGGTTGTGAGCCACCATGTGGTTGCTGGGAATTGAACTCAGGACCTCTGGAAGAGCAGCAGGTGCTCTTAACCACTGAGCCATCTCTCCAGCCCCATTTTTAATTTTTTAATTACACTGTCTGTCTGTATAGACCTCCAGGTCTGCTTCTATGTTTAGCTAGTGGCTAACTGCCCCCTGATCTTCAGGCAACCTTTATTTGTACAAACAAGATATCACCACAGTATCCCAGCTACCTGGCCCTTATATCTTAAGCTGAAATTTTCAGGAGGGAGTGTTAGACCTAGTGCATCACCACCAACCTTAGAAAGGCAGGGTCAATTGTTATAACCGATCCTCTGTCTGTCACTTTTTCTGATCCATTCATCTGTGGTTAGGGAGGTCAAACCTACAGGTAAAGAAACAGCTCCTTGAAAGAAAAAAATTCACTTGGGCCCTTGAAATGTAGGCAGAACATGTGTTCTTTGCCCAACATAGTACTGATGTCTAAGCCAAGAATTCATTTGCAGGAACACAGTGTTGGAGAAAATCCTAGTGGAGATGCAGTTTCTCCCGTGAGTATAGAGTGAAGATGTGTAGTAAAACCCGACAGAAGGCAGAGGCAGCCACAGAAATGCTTGGAGCCTTGCCACTTACTTACAGGCATTTAACTTGCTGCAAGGTAATGTTCACCTACGCATTTTAGGTGGCCCACTGCCTGGTTTTTAATGACGCAAATGTCCTCTAGACTAAGTGGCATTTTAAATACTATTTACCTGTTCCACAAAGATGACGAATTGATTTAATTAGCTCTGAAGTCAAAACGCCCAATGCAAAGTCAAGAATGTGATACAGTTCAATTGGTCTTCAGTGTCTGCCTGTGGAAAATTGTTAGTCCCTCCCCCTGCCTGAGCACCCAGAATGCCTTGCTTTCCAGGGTCCATCAGTCCTAATCTGTGGATGTCCAGCATTTCGGAAGTCAACATGAGCTCTGCTACTTCCTGCTATCCTTGCCAGAGCTTCCTCCTCAGTGCCTGTCTCACCCCCCTGGAGCTCAAATTCTAATTGGTCTTAATAAATAAAACCCGGAGTCAGATATTAGAGGACGAAAGCTGAGGATCAGATAAGCAGAGAGGTCAGCCACTAGAGAGACCTTTTGCCTCTACCGATGCTCAGGGGACTGCGTCTGTCTCTACCAAGCCTCAGACAGCAATGAGCTCTTGCCTCCTCCCGCCTTATAGTCCTCTCTTGCTCAGCCATATCTCTCCTGTCTCCACCTCCCTGGTGCTGGGATTAAAGGAGTGGGATCCCAAGTGCTGGGAGCACCTTTGTCTGAATTCTGTTTCTCTTTTAGATAGATTCAATTTGGTGTGGCCCAGGGTGGCCTTGGACTAACAGAGATTCCTCTGCCTCTGTCTCCTGAGTCCTAGGACTTAAGGTGTATGCCACCACTCCCTGGCCTCTAGTGGCTGAGCTTTGCACTCTGATCTTCAGGCAAACTTTATTTGTTAAAAACATAAACAAAGTATCACTACACCCACCCTGGTGGAAAGTGTCTAAAGAATTTAATTGACACCTGGCTCATTTGGTTGCTGTCTAGATGGGATTGGGAATTTCCCTGAGGCCCTGATGATTGGATACAGGTATTTTACCCCTCACCTAGCCGGGTCATGCACAGTAAGCCAGCTATGGACTGGCACTAGGGCCTGGGGGTTGCCATAGTCCAGGAACAAATTCACCTTACTAAAGGTGAACTTGAGGTATCTTGAATCCCAATCTATCTATCTATCTATCTATCTATCTATCTATCTATCTCTGTGTGTGTGTCTTTCTCTCTATCTCTGTCTCTCTTTCTCTGTGTGTGTGTGTCTTTCTCTCTGTCTCTGTCTGTCTCTGTCTCTCTCTCTGTGTGTGTGTGTCTTTCTCTCTATCTCTGTCTCTCTTTCTCTGTGTGTGTCTTTCTCTCTATCTCTGTCTCTCTCTGTCTCTCTCTCTATCTCTATCTCTCTGAGTGTGTGTGTGTCTTTCTCTCTATCTCTGTCTCTCTTTCTCTCTCTGTGTGTGTCTTTCTCTCTGTCTCTGTCTCTCTCTGTCTCTGTCTCTCTCTCCCTCTCTCTCTCTCACACACACGCTTGAGAGTTATAAAAAAGTTAATAAACTTGTTAACTCTTGCCGCCCTCCAGACCCCAGCCTTTAACTCTTCGTTAGTTCTTTATTTCTCTTTCATCCCAATTCCCCCACCCCAGGACCCTGTCAAGAACCCTTTTTTAGCTGGTCCTGCTCAGCTAATAATTGGTATTAATCTTTATGGATAACTTAAAATTATGCATCTAACAACTATAGGAAGACACAACTCCTTAACTCCTGAAACCTAAATGCTGTTTACCTCTGACAAGTTCACCTTGTTATACTCTCCTGCAGTGGAGGTTGATACGGGGTCTTGTTGCCATTCAGTTTAGAGACAGGATCTGAAGGGTGACTTTACCTGCATCACACAGAGAGTGGCAGAGGCTGTGACATCAATGGTACCTCTAGGCTCTCATCACTGTCTGACGGGTCACCAAATCTGCCAGGGGGTCACCAAATCTGCCAGAAGGTCACCAAATTTGCCAGGGGTCACCAAATCTGCCAGAGGATCACTAAACCTGCCAGGGGTCACCAAATCTGCCAGAGGGTCACCAAATCTGCCAGGGGGTCACCAAATCTGCCAGAGGGTCACCAAATCTGCCAGGGGGTCACCAAATCTGCCAGGGGGTCACCAAATCTGCCAGAGGATCACCAAATCTGCCAGGGGGTCACCAAATCTGCCAGAGGGTCACCAAATCTTCCAGGGGGTCACCAAATCTGCCAGAAGGTCACCAAATCTGCCAGAGGGTCACCAAATTTGCCAGGGGGCACCAAATCTTCCAGGGGTCACCAAATCTGCCAGAAGGTTACTGAATCTGCCAGGGGTCACCAAATCTGCCAGGGGCTCACCAAATCTGCCAGAGGTAAACATTCTCATCAGGACAGCAGAGGGCCCACCACCTATGCCCCAACATGCTCTCAATATATCAAGTTGCCAGTGGCAACCAGCCAGGCATTTGTTATCATCTGACATTATAAGGACAGTGTTGTCATTCGTCAATGACCAGAAGATGAGACACAGAGGAGGAGAATTAATTCTGGTCCCTTTAATAATGGAAAACGCAGTCTTTTCTCGGCTCGGCGCACACAGGAATTTTTCATGAAGGACCAGATGTTAAGTCTCGCCCATCTGTGCCCATGGCTAATGAAGCCCTGCTGCCTGCCCCACTTTGGAACTGAGAATGGTAAAGCTCCAGCCCCTGCTTTTCCAGCTTGATGCTAACCTCCCTAATCCACGCTTTCCCACACACACACACCATAACCACATCAGGGGGACAGTTTAGAGTCTCCAAAAGTAGTTTTGATGACATAGTATCATCAGCAAGTGAAGAACACTTCTGATCATATTTAAGCAGTATCCTGTTATTATAGCTCCCACACCTACCAAATCACGTGTGGGGTAGCAAGAAGGCCCAGTGTCTCTGTCTGCAGTGGCCAGGAATACTATTTCTGTCGGGTCCAGCCCTATGGGTCCTTGTGCTCCAGAGGAGGGGATGTGGATTGAGGAGAGGAATAGACAAGAGACAACAGAGGGAATCTGTAGAGCATCCAGTGAATACTGCATTCAGCCTCAAGTTCACTATTCAAAGTTCTCATATACCCCCGTCACAAGGGGGATGGCAAAGGATTTCTTTACCATGATACAAAGAACAAACAAAACAATTTCCTCCTCACCTCTCCAAACATCAAACCACACACTTGGTCAAAACATACTTTTGCCCAGGCAGAACGTCCTGTAACCACTACTTAGGTCAAGCATCCTGTCCTACAACCTTGAAGGAGCAAGAATAGATCTGAGCTCTCTGACCTTTAGCCAAGGTGGAACAGATTCATTCTGAGGGCTCCAGCATATGTCAGGGCATGGCTACTCTCATAAACTGTATGGAGTTTGTTAAAATTTCCTACAGTGCAAAATAAAAAGAATCACAAAGACTTTTTAATTAATAGTTTCCTCGATGTAATGTAATACGGTCTGGTTACGTTTGTCCACCACCCATTTTTGTCCTCCTCCAACCCACACAAGGCCCTCTCCTCCCACCAAATCTCTACCCTTTCTTCCTGTCATTTTTTTGTGTTTTTTTTTTTTTTTTGCTTTGTTATCAGCTGGGCTTAACCAGTGTCACCAGAGCCCCGTGAGCTGCCAGGAGTGTGGCGCTCTCCTCTAGAGCATGGCTTACACAGAGGTTACAGCACAGAAGACAATGAATTAGCTTTTCTCCCCCAGTAGCCCTGGCCTGCCATCAGTTCCCCTATATGGGAGCCCCTCTCTCATCTATGACTGAATATTTAGACACTCAGCCTGAGAACCACAGAGATAGTTACAGAACACTTCAGTGCAGGGCACCGCTCAGTGGACCAGAGTCCTGTGGGCTGAAGCATTTCTGTTTGTGTATCCACCCAGAAAATAATTACAGGGCATTTTCTGTAGCATGAAAACTAGCTTGGGAGTTCGGAGGTCAAAATATTCAACAGAACAGACATGAACCCTGCCTTTTTTTTTCTTATATAATCTTACAGAAGAGTAGGGTTTAAACTGAGTAACTGAACAGGTTTAGAATTTTTGAGCTGGGGCACACACTGTGACAGAGGAAAAACCACAAAGGTGACTGATCTAGTCCAGGGTAAGAGCAATAGCTTCCCAGACAAGAAGCCTCTGTGTTAACAAGGCACTAATCTGTGAAAGTGCAGCCACGAGAACAAGAAAGCAAGAAGAGGTGAGGCCAGGAGGTCAGAGTGGAAAGCCCCAGGAGCGTGCAAAAGCAACGCTCACTGAGACATGAGGAAACCTGAGTGTCTGGGAGGAGGAGACACGGGGTCCCACAGGAAAGGAGGCCAGCCCAGACGGTTTGGGCTATGGAAGGACTCGAGATGCCTTTGAGAGGCTTTTGTGGCAAAGAAACTTGACTGTCAAATCTATACCACCACACATCATAGCTGGGGAAACCCAAGGAGATCTGAGTCACTGGAAATCCGTAGGATCTGGACAAGGCCTGGAAAGACAGATGGAATTTAGACTGCCAAGGGGAAAACAAACTGAGTCTTTCTTGGCCCCAGATGACAGGGTAGGCACGGGGCTCGCTACTAGCGCCAAGGAAGGCTTTTAGCTTTAGAGCCGCTAAATGATTTCAGCGCATAATTTAATTTCTACAACATCACTGGGTTGCAGTGCCCTAGGGAAGCCATACAGAATAGTGCCAATATAACCTGGAAAGGAAACAGCAGTTTTAATCTAGGAATCGGATTTGATTATTTTGGGCACAAAAGACCGAGGTAATTGGAGAAAAGTCAATGAATGGAAGGATCCAAGTTAGCAGTTACCAACATCAGTTATAAAGCAACCTACTTAGGAAAGTGCGGGAGCGTAGTTTCCAACCGTCTAGAAAAGCATCGTCCAGGAACAACCCAATAAATACGTGCACATTTGATTCCTGAGACACACAGCAATGGGTCTGAGCCACCCAGAACTTTGACTAATTCACACTCTCCATAATTATTTCCAGGTAGATTTGATGTTTATATTAAATATAAATTTGGAGCACAGAGAATGTTTTGCACAGTGAAACTGCTCCTATGTAATAATAGGCACTTGTCATGGTCTACTTGCCCAAACCCACAGGGGCTCATGTGGGGAAAGAGCCTTAAGATGTCACAGACTTTAGATGTGTGACACCCACGGGTCACTGTGTGGAGTGGAGGGTGGTAACTGTGGGAAGTTGTGCATGAGCAGAGATGAAGAGCGCATGGAAAACCCGTGTCTTTTTAATTCTGTTGTGAACCTGAAATCGCTCCAGAATAGTAAATTCTTTATTTTTGTTATTTCTTAATATGTTGATGGGGGACTCGTGTGTGAATGTTGTTTTAGGTGGAAATCAGAGGATAACCGTGGGTATCCGTCCTTTTCTTCCACCGTGTGAGGAAGGATTTTATTGTCCTCCCCTGCATCCCCCAGGCAAGTTGTCTGCCCTACTCCTCTTCCCTTCTAGAAATTTTATTTCTGTCTCCCATGTACACTTGGCGTCTAGGTGGATTCTAAGGGTCAGAACTCCAGTTGTCAAACCTGCGGAGCAAGTACTTAACCCATCCAACCATCTCCCGTGCCCTAAACACCAGTGAATTCTTAGAAGAAAAGGGCACAACAAGCAATGTTTGTTAAGCGAGGGGGGGGGGGGGTCAGACTAGGGAAACACGGAATGGAGTTGAGGGTTTGAAGGGATGGGGAGAGTCAACAAATTCTGCAGTGGTAGAAGTTGGAGCACAGCAAATGTTCATGAAAATCTTATGTTGGTGATGTTTATTTTTTTCTTTTTTTTGGGGGGGGGGTTTGAGACAGGGTTTCTCTGTGGCTTTGGAGCCTGTCCTGGAACTAGCTCTGTAGACCAGGCTGGTCTCAAACTCACAGAGACCTGCCTGCCTCTGCCTCCCAAGTGCTGGGATTAAAGGCATGCATGTTGGTGATGTTTAAATGTTGTATTTTTTCTGAGCACGTGGAGAACAAGAAACTCAAGCAAAAGTGGGTTGAGTCCACAGAGCCCCAATGCTGTGTTCTGTTGAGTACAGGGCAGAATGGAGTTAGCAGAGATTTGGGTTCCTGCCTTTCACACATCCCTTCCAACGCCTACTTTCGGGTGGTCAACAGTTGGAGAATATTCCAGAGAAGGGCGCAGTTAGGAATGGCGAGCCACCAGAATAGGAAATCAAGAATCTGTACAGCAGTGGGGCTTGTGAACTTTGGGCAGAATAAACCTTCCCTCCCTTCTCCTAGGCCAGAGTGCGTGACACTTCCAGGCGCGCCCCCAGGTACGCGTCCTCGCGCAACACAGCCTCAAGCGAGGCCCCGCGGCCTGGCCCCAGGTAGAGCGCGGCCCCATAGGGTGGAAGGGAAAAGCCAGCACCGAGTGGCCTTGCTCTAGTCGGATGGGAACCAGAGGGACAGAGCCTCCGCTCATGGAGCCTCTGCTGCGCCCTGCCGGTCACTCAGTGCTGCCGCAGCTTCGAAGACCCAGAGGTGGTAGGGTTGAGCTGAACGTCCTGACCCCTGGACTCGTGGAGACAGTGGTGTTGCGGTTTTATTTTATCAAGCCACTTAAACTGCCCCAAGGACCGTGTTTGCCAGGCCATTTATTAAAAATGGATTTACAGCTCCTGTTTTGAGATCAGAAGCAATCCAGAGGCTTCTTGCCCTCAGATTTGAAAAAAAAAATTTACTTGACCGCACTGCCAAAGATCTTAAATAGTTAACAAAATACTCTGCTCTCCTAGGTAAAATTAGCCAGATACTGGCCCTCCTCACCTACCGGGATGGTGGGAAGAATCAATATGAGTACAAATAGCACGAATGGTTTTAAATGAACCCTTAAAACCACCGCCTGGCGCTGCCCCTCCCTAGAAAGCGCTGTGGCATAGCCATAGTCACCATCTTTGGCTAAAGAGAGATTCAAGTTCCCGGAAACAGCCACTGGAGAGTACGGTGTTAACCGAATCAGCTCTCACAAGTCACTCGTGGTCGCTGGAAAAAGAAATCACATAGGAAGAAAGATAATAGATGAAGGTGTATACTGAGCTATTTCCTTCTTTCCTGGAACAAAGAGGCTCCAGAACTTTGGAAATAATCCTTTTGTAATGTCAAAGTATCTCGTGTGTTCTCCTTACACACCGATGAAAAGAGGCTATGAATTAGGTCATGTGTCCATGAATCTGGATAGTAATAACTCATATTCATTTTAAATTTTTCAGGTGAGGCCAGGTGGTGGTGGCACACTCCTTTAGTCTTAGGACTCGGGAGGCAGAGGCAGGTGGAACTCTGTGAGTTCGAGGCCAGCCTGGTCTGCAAGATCTAGTTCCAGGACAGTCTCCAAAGCTACAGAGAAACCCTGTCTTGAAAAATCAATACACACACACACACACACACACACACACACATATATATATATATATTCAGGTGAAACTACGTTTCATATATGGACATCCATAGCACAAACATGGAGTGGTGGTTTGAATGAGAATGGCCTCCCCAGGAGTATTTATTAGAAGACTTGGGTCACAATTGGTGGACCGGCTTGGGAAGAATTAGGAGGTGTGGCCTTGCTGGAGGAGGTGTGTCTCTGGGGGTAGACAGGCTTCGAGGTCTCAAAGGTCCACACCACTCCCAGTTACCTCATTTTCTGCCTCCTGCCTGTGAATCAGAGTGTGTAAGTTCTCAGTTGCTACTCTAGCGCCACGCCTGCCTACCACCGTCCTTCCTGTCAGGATGAGGATAGATGAAAATCCTGTGGAACCATGAGCCTGCAGATCAAATGCTTTCTCTCTTAAGTTGTCTTGGTCATGGTGTGTCAGGAGTCGTTTCCTCCTAGGATTATTGCAGGAACCATCGCCCTGGGGAGTCTGCAGAGAACCCCACACCCCTAATTGTGTTAGGAATCGTTTTATTGACAGAGCCTACCCCACAGTCAATTAGCTGTTAATAGAGAGTTATCTGTTAGCAGAACCCACCCCACATTCCAAACTAGCTAGAGAACTAGGTGTGTCAACCTGTGAACTCCTGGCCTACGTGACCTGACCAAACGTAACCTCCAGGCCTACGCGACCAACGTGAACCACGTGACCAACGTGAACCACGTGGCAAGAGTCCAGGCCCCTGTGTCCACCCCCCCAATTCTTTATCCTATATAAGCTGTAACCTGTCTCTAATAAACGGAGGCTCTGACAAACCTAGCATGGCCTCCTTCTTCTCTCTTATCTCATTATCTTCCAGATAGTGCCTCTCCAGGACCCTGGAATAACTGACTGCAGGGTGGGTTACAACCCCTAGACTAAGTAACCCACCCAAAGGCAATTTACAATGGTGTCTCTTCACAACAATAGAAAGTAATTAAGACACACAGCATTCTGTCCCCTAGACAGTGTGTGGGCTGCCTTGTGCCCCACCAATCCTGTCCCCTAAATAGTGCATGGCCTGCCTAGTGCCCAATGGGCTGGCATCTGAAGCAACCTTAAAAAGAAAAAAAAAAGCGAATTAATTCCTAATGGTGAATTTGCAAAACCCTTATGGAGTCGGGGACAGGGTCACGATCATAGGTGTCCACTGACTGGGTATCGTTTCCAGTCCCTCCCGTGCATCTACAGCATGATAACTAAATGCCCAGTTCTTTAATGTTTGTACACAGTAGATACCTTCAGGGGTGGCTAGGACTTCTCTCAATTTTAAAATTAAACTGTATGTATTTGTCTTGGGTTGGGGCATGCTCATGCATGTGTCACGGGACCCATGTCAATATCACATACAACTGGTAGGAGTAATTTTTCTCCTTCCACTGTCTGGGTCTCAGGTCAAACTTGGGTCATCATATTTGGTAGCAAGCACCTCTACCCCAGACCATCTTGCAGGCCCAATTTCTTATGTGTTTTCAGTGTACTATGAACTATGTTTAGCATATGAAAGAACTAATGGATCTAAACATCAATCCCATTTTCAATTTCTTTCCCTTGTCTAGTTGCTCTGTTTAAAACTTTTACTGGTGTTAGTGAGACCACCATGAGTATTTTAAAAGAAATGCTTTCAGGTTTCCCCGTTCCATAAAATATGGACTGTGGTTCGTCATCGGAAGCCTCCATTGTGTTGAGGTGTGATTGTTTCTTTTATTCCTAGTTTGCTTGGTGCTTTTATTTTGAAAGGATGTTGAACTTTATAAAATGCTTTTTACTGAATCTATGGCATTGATCATGTGGTTTTGATCCCTCTTTCTGGTGTGCTATATTATGGTCATTGATTTGTGTGTGTTGAAACACCCTTGCAGCCCACATGGTCATGGTGTGGTGGTTTGAGAAGGTATGGCTTCTGTAGACTCATGTCTTTGAAAGTGTAGCCCATCCAAGGGAGTGGCACTATTAGAACGGGTGACCTTGTTGGAGGAAGTGTGTCACTGTGGGGGTAGGCTTTGATGTCTCCTATGTGTTCAAGCTATGCCCAGTGGGACACAGTCTCCTTCTACTGCCTGCAGATCAAGATACGGTACTCTCAGCTCCTTCTCCAGCACCATGTCTGCCTGCATGCCACCATGTCCTGCCATGAATATAGTGGACTAAATCTCCGAAACTGTAAACCAGCCCCAATCAAATGGTTTCCTTTATAAGAACTGCCATGGTCATGGTGTCTCTTCACAGCAATAAAAGCCTAACTAAGACATGTGGTGACTGACATTTATGATGTGTTATTGAAATTGACTTGCTAGGGTTTTATTAAGAATATCAGCATCTCTGCCCCCATGGGCTTTTTGTTGCATCCTTGTTTGATTTGGGCAAGAAGATGGCACTTGCCTCATAGTGTGAATTTGGCAAGTGTCTTTCCCTTTCAGACTTGTGGAGGAGACGTGCAAGAACTGGCACTGGCTCTTCCTGGAAGTGTCTTTGGGAACTAGAGGCACAGAGTATCAAGTCTGATCCTGACTAAAGTAGTGTGGTGGTGTCCTTTCCCTGTGGCCTTGCCTGGGGCTCTCGAGCTCTGCAATAAGAACTAAGAGCCCGGGGGCTTTCTCCTCTCCACAGGAAACAGACAACACATTGAAGTAGCCTCCCACTCACTTCCTCATAGTCCCTTGTTCCAACTTAAGTGGCCATCTTGTCTTTGAACTTCCCTTAGCTCAGCCAAGAAGGCCATTTGAAATCTCAGCACTCTGGAAGTGGATCTCTGTGAGTTCAAGGCCAGCCTGCTCTACGGAGCAAGCTCCAGGACGGACAGGCTCCAAAACTACAAGGAAACCCTGTCTGGAAAAAAAAAAAGAAAAAGAAAGAAAAGAAAAATGAATCATGTAAATCATACCCTGCTCGGGACTCTCTCACCAAATTTGAAATGCATGCTCAGTATCCTGATAAAGAGTCCTGGCTTTCAGGGCCTGCTTGACGGCCTTGTCCTTACTCCCACCCCAGCTGATGTGGGTCTCTCTGTGATTTTCAAACTATCATACAGGATATCTGGTTCATAGTTTGTGACTGGCATGTGACCACCTACTGTGAGCCCAAGCCAGTTTCTTCCTTCCTATGAAAAGAGAAAACCCTCATCTGGCTGTAATTCATAGTGAATGTGGCTGCTCTCCTTAGCACAGTCAAACCCAAGTGCGACACCTTGGGTTTGTTCCCTTCTTTCCCCAACACCTTACGTTCCCAGGGGACAGTTAGTAAGTGAGCCTTGCTCAGGGGATGACAATACCAGTAACTTTCCATTCTGCTCTAACTCCTCCTCTCTTGGCTCCCATTAATCTTCATTCTTGCCCTCCTTGGCCCTTCTGTTGCTTGGCCACAGTGGACTAAAGAACATGAAGAAAGGAAGGGCCTGAGAGATGATCTTTGAACACCAGTTCCAGCTCTCTGCAGGGAAACTGAAGGACACAAGCAGGAGTCAGGCTGTTAGAAACCTTCAATTTTCAGGCCTCGGCCACAGAGCTGATGTCTAGCTTCGAGATTTTTTTACTAAGTTTCCATCTCGATGTAGCAGCTTCAGAATCCCCCCATCTCTGCCTCCTTTTGCATCTCAGTAAGCCTCTTACAGGGGGGAGGGTTCCTGTTCTCTCCTCATGCAGGGGTGGAGGGTTCCTGTTCTCAGCTCACACAGGGTTGGAGGGTTCCTGTTCTCAGCTCACACAGGGGTGGAGGGTTCCTGTTCTCTCCTCATGCAGAGGTGGAGGGTTCCTGTTCTCAGCTCACACAGGGCTGGAGGGTTCCTGTTCTCAGCTCATACAGGGGTGGAGGGTTCCTGTTCTCAGCTCATACAGGGCTGGAGGGTTCCTGTTCTCAGCTCACACAGGGCTGGAGGGTTCCTATTCTCAGCTCACACAGAGGTGGAGGGTTCCTGTTCTCAACTCATGCAGGGGTGGAGGGTTCCTGTTCTCAGCTCATGCAGGGGTGGAGGGTTCCTGTTCTCAGCTCACACAGAGGTGGAGGGTTCCTGTTCTCAGCTCACACAGAGGTGGAGGGTTCTTGTTCTCAACTCATGCAGGGGTGGAGGGTTCCTGTTCTCAGCTCACACAGAGGTGGAGGGTTCCTGTTCTCAGCTCACACAGGGCTGAAAGGTTCCTGTTCTCAACTCATGCAGGGGTGGAGGGTTCTTATTCTCTGCTCTGTCCACATGGACTTGGGTGCTTTTCAGAATAAGAGCACACTGGCCCCTTTTAGTTGGTTCTAGGGAGCTTCCCAGTTGTTTTTGCTTTTATCGCCTGGCCACTTCCTATGAGCACACACTCAATGAGGTTATGAACTCCCAGAACCCTGAGCGTATTGGTCATGACTACTGAAGAGTCCAAGAATAAGAATATAGAAATGTAGATTTCAGAAATAATAATGTAGAAATAAAGAAATGCAAAGTTGTAAGCCTAAGAGAATGAGAGCAGCCTGTCCGCAGCTTTCTCAGCAGCTTAAGGATTAACTATTAACAGTGGGTTACTTTGCTTCACAGATAGCTTTGTTTGCAAGTCAGAAGCAGCCCTCTGCAAACTGGTGGGTCGGCTTTTAAATACCTACCCTGGCCACTGATGGCCAACAATTGATGTTAGCTGAGTTAACTTTTAAATGATGGGATGTACCTGACGTTTTGGTTGTGCGTTTTCCCATACCCTTCCTCGCTATGTGAAACACTGTATCAGGGGAGATGCAGAGCTTTGGTAAACACCATCAGGGAGCACTAGGGGAAATCAATGGACTAAATCCAAACACTAGTTTAACTGAAAAACTCTGTAAATGGAAATTGTAAAAAAAAAAAAAAACAGGCAATGCGTACCTGAGTTTTATCTCAAGATTGTAAAAATTCCTTTGTTCATACCTAATGCTTGTTGCTTTCTGCTATTGAAAAGGGGGAGTTCAAAAACCGTCCTTTGCCACAGCCTTGCAAGTCCATCCATCTCTGGCTGTGGGCTCAGCTAGCTGATAAGCTTTTTCTACCCCAGGGAGATTTATTTCTTTAATCTTTTATTTTTTTTCCTGGAATAAAGTTTGCTTCTGGTTTAATAAACTTTGGTGGTCTGTCCCTCATCTTTGTGTGACCCCTGTAAACCCAACAATGATCAAGTTTTGCCAACTTCTGAGGCCCTGTAACCATCAGCGTGGCCTGAGAAAACCCTCATCCAAGACCCCATCCATTCAAATCTCACTTCTGCAGCTACCCAGCTTTGACTGAGCACACGTCAACCTTCTCATCCTTTCACAAAACAAAGTGAAAACATCTGACCCATCTTTCAAGCATGGAAGAGAAGACAGGTCACCATTGGTTCATCTAGAAACCGGACAAGGAAATACAAAAGTCCTGCTCTGTTCACGAATTTCCCATGGGTGACACTCTAGTATATGTGGCTTTTTCTTGTACCTTTATTTTTCTCCAAGCATGAGAAGCTTGACTCCTCTTGCTGTGTTGGGGTTAATTAGAAGGATAGAACAGCTGGCCTGAAGTCGAAAGGGAATCGAAGAGCAAGATCAGATGTTCTGTGTCTCCCCCCACCCCTTCAGTGGCATTTCAGAAGGGAAACGAAGTTGAAGAAAAAGAAACTGACTTTATCAGTGCTCGTTAGAGTTTTGCACCACACGCCTCATGCCTCATGTTTCACCCTGTGTTTCTGTGAGTTTTGAGTTGCCAGGAATAAAATACTCCAAGTTAAACACACTGAGCTTTTTGTCTCAGAACTAGATACTTGGGAGGCGGGGAGAGGTACTATCTCAGAGCATGACAATTAGTTACCCCAAAATAACATTGCTCCCTGTATCTAGTTGTAATAGGAGGTAGTGCCCTGAATATTTCTAGCAAACATACAGAAGACAGAAACGAATTACACAAGACACAGTAACCAACGAAGCACTTACGGTGTCAGCACGGTAAGAGCTGTAGTTCCTGCTCTATGGGGGGAAGGTAATCCACCGTGTTCACAATTTTCTCCTCATCTCAATTTTTCATAGAACAGGATGCCTCAACCACAAATCTCCCATCATGCATTACTTGGTTGCTATCTTTAGCCACCATCAACGTAAGAACCAGCCTGCAGTACAAGCTTCCTGAGTGTCCCTACGCAGTTACGTCCTCTCTTCTCACTATGTAAGAAATCACCTGGATTTTCTCACAATTACTTCCTTGCTTTTCTTTAATATTGTTCCAAAGAATTGCACTATTGCTGACAGCCACAGTTTGATTGTCTTTGTTGGCGTGTACTGTCTCAACCACAGATCAGATTCACAGAGCAGATCTACAGCTAGCACAAGTTTTGGGGTGGGGTTGTACACCGTTATTTTGTTAAGATCTGTTTGTATTTATTTATTTATTTATTTACTTGTTTGTTTTTTGGAAAAGGATTTTAATCCAGGCTTGACCCGATACGCCATGGTTAGCCTCCTCAGCAGAAAGCTAACAATATCACAGGCAGTGAATTTGGTTGGAGAAGGAAGACATGGAAAATCCTTGATTTCTTCAGCTTTCTTTAAAACAAATTAAAAGGTAAATATCTAGAATAGATACAGATAAAATATATGGAACTATAACCCTTTAAGGAGAGCCAGATGTGGCAGAAGCTAGGTCTGAAGACCAGTTGGAGAAAGCAGACCAGCGTGAGCCCCTTCCTGCTTGGGAAACCAGAAATGGAAAGGGTAGTGAGACCATTTGGGAATCAGCTTTGCCAATTAGCTGGCAGGCCTCAGTTGGGACCAAGGATAAGTCTGTCCCCAAACCCTGCCCTAGAGCTTGGAGGCTGGGATAGCACCCAGGCTCAAGATCTGTGTAGTTAAAACCTGGCACGGTTCCTACCACCCAGTCAGGCACCATAGCCCCTAGCTTCAGAAGGCAATCGTTTCTCTCCATCCAGGCTCTGAAGATTCAGGACCCTGAGTGTGTACGACAGTGGCCTCCAGTCCCTGGCCCTGCCGTCACCAGGCCGAACCCTCCAAGGCCTGCACCCAGTGAAAGGTGCGGGCCTTGCTCTCTTCCCATGAGAAGAGGGGCTTGTAGCCAAAATGGCGCTGTGACTTGTTGGTACTGACAGTAAAAGTGGTGTTGGCCACGGTCAGAGTGTAGGGATTTGGTGGGGGTGTGTACAGCCCCAGTGGGCGGAGCAGCCACTGAGGCAAGACATTGAGGGTAGCCAGCGGCACCAGCAGCCAGTAGGGCAACAGTGAGTGGGTGCCTATCAGCCGAAGTCCACAGGTACCCTGAAACTCGGTGCTGAAGTCGGTTTATCATAGCAGAAGTACATCTGGCCACCTGTGAGTGCTGCCCGCTGCTCCAGCTCTCGGGCCGCCAGCACATGCATTCAAGCCACGTTACCAATATAGACTCGGCCGTGCTCTACAGAAGCTGGGACGGCCTGTGGGTCGAAGGGTGCATGTCACCAGGGGTAGCCCTCCATTGACCTTCCTTCCATTGGCCTCCAGGACCAGTTGCTCAGCAAGGGCTTTGCTGCAAAGGTAGGGTTGCCTGTGAACTGCCTCATATGTGGTATCTTCATTGCCCCGTAGAAGGGGTGGCCCTTGATATTAGGTCCCACAGTGTCCATGTTGCTTGTGTAGACCAGGAACTGAGTTCCAGTCTGTATACAAGTCTCAGTCACATTCTGTGTGCCCTGCACCTTCACTTTGTGGACGGTCTTTAGACTGGCCTTCTCAAACACATCCACCAGCCCAGCTGCGTGGAAGACCACATGAGATCCAGCCACGGCAGCTGCCACCTCGTGGGCCTGAGTCCAGCCCGGAACTGAGGTGCAGATCAAAGACACACAGCTCTCAGAGCCTGGGTTCCCGCTCCTGCAGCATTCAAACAATATGCTCCCCCAGGAAGCCACAGCCACCTGTGACCAGGTAGACCAGCGTGGGCACCTGTGCAGATTCTGCCATGCCCAGCTATAGCGAGTCCCAGGGAGTCCAGACTGGCCACTGAGAGAGGTTGTGGCCTGGGCTGGTGGGAGAGCTAACTGCACACCGGCTTCCTTCCTTCCACGTGCTCCTCCTGTTTATTTTTATTTTATGTGTAGAGTGCTTTGCTTCCCTGTGTATGCATATCATGCGCATGCTTGGTGCCCACAGATACCAGAAGAGGGTGTCCAATCCTGGAGCTGGAGTTACAGATGGTTGTGAGCTACTGTCTGAGTGCTGGGAACTGAACCAGGGTCCTCTGCCTGTAACATGAGGGCCTGCTTGTTGGGGTTTCTGTCCTCCCACCAGTCCACAGCCATTTAGCCCCAAAGAAAGTCACACGAGATTCTATATTAATGATAAACTGATTGGCCCATTAGCACAGGCTTCTTATTAGCTCTTGTAGCTTATATTATTCTTATTATCATCCATTATTATCCATTATTCTTATTATCCATTATTCTTATCTATGTTAGCCACATGGCTCAGTACCTTTTTCAGCGGGGCAGATCACATCCTGCTTCTTCAGTGGTCTAGGCAGGACTTCGAGAAAGCTTTCTTCTTCCCAGAATACTTCTGTTCTTATTGCCCCGCCTCTACTTCCTGTCTGGTTGACCCACCTATACGTCCTGCCTGGCCAATCAGCGTTTATTTAAAATATAATTGACAGAATATAGAACTGTCCCTCACCATTGGCCAGAGCAGCAGTGCTCTGAAGTGCTGAGTCCTCCTCTCAGTCCCAGTATCCTCTTATTAGATGGTCAGTTTTATACTCACAGAGGATGCCTTGTGTAATTAATGGAGACAACCAAGCAGATGATTCAAGACCCAAAATGCAAGGTTTGCCTTTTGCATCTAAGCAGCTAATTTCCAAATGTACTCTGTACTTTGAGACTCAGTAACCAAAAATTAACCTTTGCAAACGTTTAAACCATTCATTTCAAAACACTGAAGACTCTATCTGCATCTCTCCGGGCCTCAAGCCAGGGTGTCACTTTGAGGTCTGCCTGCTTTAGTTATAGTTTAATTTGTTGAAGCACTTGGTTCATGAACAACATTTTTTTGGAAAGGAACTGTCACTACTTCTCTGATAGTTCTCTGATAGGTTTTTTTTTTTAATCGCTGGCAAAAATAAATCACATGAAAATATTCAAAATGATTTTGTGGCAAAGCCAAAAGCCAGAAATACCACCAGGGATATGCGCCCTCCCCATGCAGGAGACCCTGTCCTTCATTTTCTCAGCCTTTCTTTCCCTGTTAGTATCCTCTGTCCCCTAGCCAGTTTTACTTTTGTGTTATCTATCTATCTATCTATCTATCTATCTATCTATCCATACATACACGTGTGGGTGTGTATACACTCTAAAATCTAGGAGCCACAGATGAGAGAAAAATATGATACTTGTCTTTCTGAAATTGGTTTAACCATTTTCTTACTCCTAAAGAGCCATTTTAATTCATTACTATTATCTCTAATCAAATATTATAAGAAGTTGTTAGACGGCTGCCAACAAGACAATGTCGTTAACCTACAGAGAATTCAGAGCACGGATGTGGAAGAAAGTTTTCAGCAATTAATCGGGGAGTCAAAAGATACTACTGGGAGAAAGGAATCATGAGAAGGGGAAGACAAGGTTATGAGAGGAATAGTCTCACCATACAATACGAATATTAAAGGATAAAAAAGAAAACACATTTTAAAAACCAATTTCACAAAGCCTTACTTTCCCAGGAGAGTAAACCTGTATAAAACAAGCAGAAACCAGAGTTCATTAAATTCTATAAAAGTAGGAAAATGAGAGGACCCGCCTCCCAATACCGTGAATCAGGAACAGGTGACTCAAGACAGAGACTTCCAGAGGAGGAGAAACACATGCTGGCAGACAGCATGATCAATACAAGTGTTCAGAGGCTGAACAATATGACTCAAAGTCTCTGGGATCCATCTGGGAGAGTTATTTGGATCACATAATGTACCGGACAGTTTATTTTTAAAATCCATTAGTACAACAATTATGCCTTTTTAGAAGGCTGAGGAAAGGGTACGATGCCAACATTAGATGAACGAAAAGGCCAGTTCATACGTGAAGACGTGTGATAAGACCAGTACATATGTGAGGATGTGTGATAAGACCAGTACATACGTGAAGACGTGTGATAAGACCAGTACATACGTGAGGACATGTGATAAGACCAGTACATACGTGAGGATGTGTGATAAGACCAGTACATACGTGAGGATGTGTGATAAGACCAGTACATACGTGGGGATGTGTGATAAGACCAGTACATACGTGAGGATGTGTGATAAGACCGGTACATACATGAGGGCATGTGATAAGACCAGTACGTACGTTAGGAGGATGTGTGCTAAGCAAACAAGACGTTGTTTGTGAACTAGACACTCTACCCATGTGCAGAAAATCTAGAGTAAGATGAACAAATCCATGATTTGAAAACTTCCTATCTGAAGACAAAATTACAGAGAAGTGAATTTATGTGCAAGCATGCTCTCTCAGGCTGTAGGTAATTCGGTGTGCGTGAGATGAAAATCCGTGAGAAGCATACTTACGAGGGCCTGTGCTTGTCATGAAGTTCTCTTCCATTAGCAGGCCAGGAGTCAACCAAATAGAAGAGGGAGCATCTGATTTCTCAGGATTTGGGGTACGGTTAACACAATTTCGGGACATGCTTGTGTTATAAATATATGGTAGTTTTGCATTTAAAAGTATCGTTTTCATGCAAAAATCCTTGAAGGAAAACAAGTAGAAGTATGATAATTTATTCATTACATGGAACTCAATTAACTCAGCTGTTTTCTAGAGGGTTCACGACAAGGCCATGCCTATAATTACAATGGAACAGAAGTTCGAGTCCCCTTCAAGGGTACAGATAGCATCTCTCAGTGACTTAAGATATCCTTAGTTTGGCCGGGCGGTGGTGGCGCACGCCTTTAATCCCAGCACTCGGGAGGCAGAGGCAGGCGGATCTCTGTGAGTTCGAGACCAGCCTGGTCTACAAGAGCTAGTTCCAGGACAGGCTCCAAAACCACAGAGAAACCCTGTCTCGAAAAACCAAAAAAAAAAAAAAAAAAGATATCCTTAGTTTAGCCCTCAGTTGTCATGGAGAACCCCTCGTTGAAAGGATTTAGCTTAGCAAATATTTGAAGGTTACGGCACCTGCCTTCTAACCAATCCGTGGTAGGAGACGTAACAGCAGTTGCGCCGCCCAAGTGTAACATAAAAACCAATCAAAGCAGAGCAGACCCCGTGGAGCCCAGGGGAAGATGGCGGGACAGAAACTGCCTCCTGTGGCCAGTGGAGCAGCGTCAACAACAGACCCTGCACGCAGAGTAAAATCCAGCAAGGGACAAACAGAAAGTATTGATAATCCCAGTAGATGGAGGAAAAAAAGGCCTGGACAAAGTTTGCCATCCCTGTATGAGATAAGCTTTAAGAAAAGTAGGAAGAAACTAAACAAATCTCGATATAGCAAAAGCCAGACCAAACAAATCAAGAACTGCATCCGAACTTTGAATGAAGACAAGACGCCCACTCTTCTATCCATGCTCAGTGCAGCTCTGGACTTAACTAGAACTGTAAAACAGGAGAAAGAACAGAAAGGAAGACAAAAAGGAGAAGAAGAAGTCAAAGTATCCGTGTTTGCTGGAAACATGATCTGATATTTCAAAGACCTTCAGGCCTCCACCAGCAAATCTTTGATCTCACATTAAGCAAAGTAGCAGGATACAAAATCAATATGCAAAATATCAGTAGCTTTTCTATAGCTCATGAAAGAACTTTCCAAGAATGAAACCAGGAATTAAAAAAAAAACCTAATGCACAATGGCTTTTAAAAGATAGTAAAATACGACTCCATCATTGTGGTGCACGCCTTTGATCCCAGAACTTGAGAGGCAGAGGCAGGTGGATCTCTGTGAGATCGAGGCCAGCCTGTTGTACAAGGAGAAATCTAGGCCAGATAGAGTTGCATGGTAAAACTCTATCTCCAAAAAAAAATTATAATAATAAATAAGCAAATAAAATGCCTACAAAAAAATCTAACCAAGGGGTAAAGAACTTCTACAATGAAAATATTAAGACAATGAGGAAAACACTCACAGATAGGGCTGCCTACCAACATCATGGATTGGCAAAGCTGATGCTGTAAAAATGTATCACCAAAATAAATCTATAGGTTCAATATAATCTCCCACTGAATTCCAATGGTGCCTTCACAGATCTAGATAAAATAATCCTAAAATTCATAATAAACTAAAAACAAAATCACCTCTAAGCAGAGAGTGTTAACAGTGGAAGTATCACAATACTGGGTCTTAAATTATACTACAGAGTCATAACAGCAAAACCTGCATAGGACGGGCACAAAAGAGATGTGGATCTTAAATTATACTACAGAGTCATAACAACAAAATGTGCATAGGCCTGGCACAAACCAGATGTGGATCTTAAATTATACTACAGAGTCATAACAACAAAATGTGCATAGGCCTGGCACAAACCAGATGTGTGCAACAATGGAACCGAGAACGAGACTGGCCAGGCTACAGTCACCTGAGTTCAGGGGGAAATGTCAAAAACATGGGTGAGAGGAGAAAAGACAGCCTCTTCAACTGATGAGTTCTGCAAAAGCTGTCGACTAAGGAAAGCAGGCCCATAGCTCTCGCCCTGCTCCAAAACCTATTCAAACACCTTAGAAATACCTCCAAAGACCAGAAACTTTGACCCTGCTACAAAAGACATCGGCAAAACACTTCAAATACAGGCACAGAAACGAGTCCAATAGCATGAGCAACAGCCCCAAAAATTGAAACATGAGATTATAAGAAATTTAAAAATTCTTATAATAATGTGATTCTTCATATCAAGGGAAAGCAATCCCCAGAATAAAGACTACCTGCAGGGCAGGAGAAAACGCTCACCGAGTACTCATCTGACCAGAAGGAAATATGCAATATATCTATATCTGGATAGATAGATGATAGATAGATAGATAGATAGATAGATAGATAGATAGATAGATAGATGATAGATAAACATAGATAGATAGATAGATAGATAATAGATAGATAGATAGATAGATAGATGATAGACAGAGATGATAGATAGATATATAGATAATAGATAGATAGATAAAAAGATAGATAGATAATAGATAGATAAACAGATAGATCGATAGATAGATAGATAGATAATAGATAGATAGATGATAGACAGAGATGATAGATAGATAGATAGATAGATAATAGATAGATAAACAGATAGATAGATAAACAGACAGATAGATAGATAATAGGTAAACAGATAGATAGATAGATAGATAGATAATAGATAGATAGATGATAGACAGAGAAGATAGATAGATAAACAGATAGATAGATAATAGATAGATAGATAGATAGATAGATAATCAATAGATAAACAGATAGATAGATAATAGATAGATAAACAGATAGATAGATAGATAATAGATAGATAGATAATAGATAGATAGATAATAGATAGATAGATAAACAGATAGATAGATAGATAAAAGATAGATGATAGACAGAGATGATAGATAGATAGATAGATAGATAATAGATAGATAAACAGATAGATAGATAGATAATAGATAGATAGATAGACAGAGATGATAGATAGATAGATAATAGATAGATGATAGACAGAGATGATAGATAGATAGATAGATAGATAGATAGATAGATAGATAGATAGATAATAGATAGATAAACAGATAGATAGATAGATGATAGACAGAGATGATAGATAGATAGATAGATAGATAGATAGATAGATAATAGATAGATAAACAGACAGATAGATAGATAATAGATAGATAACAGATAGATAGATAATAGATAAATTGATAGATAGATGATAGACAGAGATGATAGATAGATAGATAGATAGATAGATAGATAGATGATAGATAGATAGATAGATAGATAGATAGATAGATAGATATGATAGATAGATAGATAGATAGATAGATAGATAGATAGATAGATAGATACTAGATTTACAAGACTGTAAAAACCAGGAGCCCCCAAATCATCTCATCACTATATACACTGATGGACTGATCAGACAAGTCTAAAGAGAAGGGATAATTCAAACTATCCATAAGTATTTGAAAAAGAGTGACACAGTTAGCTGTCAGGAAAATGGGAGTTACAACTCACTGAACCCTCTCTGCTGGCAGACGGCTTTCATCGAGGAAAGCAACGCCAACAAATGCTGGCGAGAACACAGGAAGAGGAGCACATTTACAACATGGTAGCGGGAATATAAACCGGGGTGTCCATATACAAGCCGGTGTAAAGGTTCCTCAAAAATAAGCCTAGCAGCTGGGCGGTGGTGGCGCACGCCTTTAATCCCAACACTCGGGAGGCAGAGGCAGGCGGATCTCTGTGAGTTCGAGGCCAGCCTGGTCTACAAGAGCTAGTTCCAGGACAGGAACCAAAAAGCTACAGAGAAACCCTGTCTCGGAAAAAAAAAAAAAAAAAAAAAAAAGCCTAGCATATGACTCAGCTAAACCACTCTTGGGCATTTACCCAAGGACTAGCTGGTCTACATACCACAAAAACAGCGCATACCACAAAAACAGCGCATACCACGGAAACAGCGCACACCACGGAAACAGCGCATAGCCTTGTTTACTGCCGCACTCCTCATTAACCAGCCTAAACATCCATAGCAGATAGATAAGTAAAATATGGTACATGCGCAAAAGGATAATTTTGACCATTAGGAAAAATGAAAGTATAACATTTTCAAGACTCTCAAAGCAACTGCAGATTATTGCATCAAATAAGATAAGCCCAACTCAGACAAACAAATATCACACGTTTTCTCTTATGTGCAAAGTTTAAAATAAAATTTCTAGGTTTGTATTTGCACCCATGTACATGAAGGCCATGAAACTAGGAACAGGACTAGAGAGACGAAGTCCTAAGCGGTGAGGGGACGGAATGGAATCCATAGGTCACAAAAGCAGATAGGAGACCTAGTAATACTTGAGAGGAAGAAATGGACCACAGAGAGGAGGCCAGAGTAGATGGTTGAGGACCACGGGGGCGGGTGTGTGTACGAACAAAGTAGAATCATGCCTACGTGTGGAAATGTCGTAGCAAAACCCTGTCATTCAGTTGTCAAAATTGGTATGAAAAATACAGCCTACCTTCATCCAATTAAGTCTAAAGACAACAAAATGGATAAGTAATGTTGCCCTCTGTGGTCTGAGCTCATCTCTGCCTCTCAAATCCAAAGACTGAATAATTTTAAGATGTCATTTCGTTTCCTGTTGGGTATAACTCCTGTGTTTATGCTGCTCTATCATACAGAAAACAGGTCATAGAACATAAAAACTAACTGAGGAAGTATGGACCTATCAAGGGCTTGCAAAAGGAAGTTGCCAGAAGGAACGGCCCCTTCTTCCGCTAAGCATGCCAGGAAGAACTGCCCCTTCCACTTAGCCTGCAAGGCAGACTTCAGATTAGGACTTCAGGCATATACAAAAATTGGAATGCTGCTGGTCCAGCACCAAATTACAACTTTCCTTGGGCTCTCTTTAGCCCCTTAGTAGCCATTCCTTGCTCCTCTCTGCTCTTCTCTTACCTAACGTGCTGGGATTAACAGATAAAAGCCTTTAGAAATGTACTAACTTAACAAAAATCACAGCTCCCACCAACCGAAAGGCTCCTCCCACCATCGGGCAGCATCTATGGCCTCTAGCAGGATTCCCCTGCTCTCTGTAATCCTCCGACGTACTATTTCAGGCTATTTGAAAAGTGACTTTCTTTGTTACATTACTATAAAAAAAATTCATAAAACTGTTACCACATTGAAACATAGACTTTGGGGTAACCTAATCTATGTCCCCAGGGCATGATCTCTTATAGTTGGATCCAGAATAAACTATCTCCTATCCTGTTGAGATAAGAGCTGTTTTTGCACGAACAAGCTGGCTGAAATAGAGGTGAATTGAGAATACCCTATTAAAATGTTTCAGCCTGTATGAGTAGCTTATCCTGGGGATGCCCTGCAAGACCTTTATTGGGAGCTAGTCTAACTGAGAAAAATGGTCCAGCAGCTCAGCCCGATGATTTACTCATAGATGGAGTGTGGTCCAAGCTGTAGCAGCATCTCCCAAAGCTCCCACAGTAGTGGGAGATGATAAAAACAGTATGAGAGGGAGCCGTGCCAGCTTTCAGCTATGCAGCTATACAGCTGTGCAGCATGGCCCCACCTGGTCACACACAGACACACAGACACATACACAAACACACACATGCAGCATGGCCCTACTTGGTCACACACACATACACACACACACACACACACACACACACACACACCTGATAATAACGTTCTTGGGCTATGCCCAATTCTTCAGGAAAGCACAGGTAAGAGTTTTCAAAGATAGGATGCCAAGGAATGTGTCCCACCTCCTTCTTGACCTATGTTCTAATCCACTTGATAGTAAAGCACTTCATCCACAGACCCAAAGCGGCTTACCCAGAATCCTTTGTAGGCTAGCCAAGAGTCTCTGCAAACCCATGTCCTGAAATAGTAGACTAGCAGCACAGGCAGCATGAAATACCAAGGCTCTGCTAAGGAAGGCACTTGACAAAAGGCAGCGTGGCTATGACCTTGAGATCCTTCTACACTGTCCTCCAAATGTCCTTTTTCCTTTAATCCTCACGGAAAGATGTCTGCAGTTATAGGACTGAGCGTGAAGGTCTGGGGACACAGCCACCCTCCCCTTTAAACTACGTGATGTCAACAAGACACTGACCGGGCCCAAGTATTCCTCCCTAGAAAAGGGAATCCCTCTCTCACTCAGAACTCACAGATGTGCTGGACAGTTTCTGTGAGAAGCCATTATTTTCACTACTTGGAACTGATTTCTGAGAAATTCATTAAAATGTAGAGTATGTAGGAAAAAAAACAAGGTGGTGGTGGCGCGTGCCTTTAATCCAACTTGGCAGGGGCAGAGTCGGGTGGATCTCTGAGGTCAAGGCCAGCCTGGACTACAGAGTGAGTTCCAGGACAGCCAGGACTATGTAGAGAAACCCTGTCTCACACGGGCAGGCACAACACACCTGACCAAGACTAGTAATGTGCTAAGCAAACAGGCATTGAAGTGCAAATTACCAAAGAACGACTCCCTTTATCGTGTCTAAAAGAGACTGAGACACGGACGTCATGCAGAAGACCTTGCTACTCATAGTAAAATGTGTCCCGTGTGATTAAAGCAGTATGTTACTAGCACCGGAATGTGCAGATGGCAAACGGAGCAGGTTGAAAAGCCTGACGCTCTCTGTGTGCTAGAGATGAATGCTCACATGAGGAAAGGAACAGAACAAAGTGGACTCGTCTTGTAGCCATTACATCTACGGCTCCAGGCGGGGTAGCGAAGCAGGCAGTGCTTCCTGCCCTGTATCCCAACTGGCAGGTTCTGTCCCACAACTCTGTGGTCACATGACCGGAGCAGAGCCTGTCCCAGGGAATGGGAGTGAAAGCATCAGTACAAGCAAGGAGGATGCTTCTGCCTGAGTCTCACGGGCAGAGGCTGGATACCAGAGAAAAACCCAGAATGAAAACCTTTCCCCTTCAGTGTGAACAAGCAGGGAGCTGCGGCTGGCTCCGCAAGCGTCCGCATCTGCCGCACCAGTGTTGCCAACGTGCAGAAATACCAGGCAGCAGGATCCTGCCGGAAGCTCGAAACAATGAGCTTATAACAGAGACAATGTTTTATGGCACAGATTCTCAACTATCACCAAATGCTGACGACAATAACCAGATAGCCAGATAGGAGTCTTATAGTATTGTCCTACCATGTCTCAAGTATTTTTCTTTTTACTGATCTCTATAGAAACTGCTTGAGTGCAGATGATAGCAGAATAGAACATGTGTATTTTCCCATCTAGCCTGCTTTCCTTGTTGCTGTCGTTGCCTGTCCTTTTCACTTTGGACCTGGACCAATCTTTGCACGAAAATTCCTGAAGTTGCTGCTGGCTTCTACTCTTAGGTAACTAAGCGCTTACAATGATCCCGGCATCACTAAGTGCTTTTCGTGAATGATTCCAGGGCTTCCTCTAAATGACATGAATCAGGGCCATCTTCCCTTCATGCAGGCAGAAAGACAGCCATATGCAGGAGTTGACTGAAAGGAAAACAAACATCATTTTCCTACTGTGTCTCCTAGGTTATATATGAACACACAACTTTTCCTGAGTTCTGGTTACTACCAGAATTTTGTCACTGGCTTATTCCTAAGCCTTTTTGCCAAAAAAAAAAAAAATGTAATAAAAAGTGAAAGGGTGTATTTTTATTTATCAAGAATGAACAGTCCCATAAGCAAAGTAGAGTAGGGTAAAGAGAAAAGGCTCTTGAAGAAGACCTAGAGTGCAGGGCCAGCCTGGGCTACTGCCTGGGCTACGTTTGAAGCTACCCAAGCCTATACAGGAAGGGAAGGGGAGAAACGAGGAGCATAGGAAGGGAGGAGGGTGGAGAGGGTTAACCAGTGGCCGATGCAGTCTTGCTGAAGGAGCCGCCGATGGCTGAGTACTGTGTCTATGCCTGCCAGAAGATGAGAGCTGCGGTCTTTTGTTACAGAGAAAGAAAGCTGCAGCTCATAAAGGTTAGATAACTTGTTGAAGAACGCTCAGCTGGGAAGTTTCAGATTTGGGTTCAAATTCAAGGGGCCAGATCCACAGCTCACGTGCATTCTTCCTCAAAACCACTGGTCCCACTCTGTAGTGCACATTGCTTAGTGGGCAACTTCCTCCCGGAGTCTGTGTCTTGGTCAGGGTTTCTGTTGCTGCAGAGAAACACCATGACCAAAACGCAAGCTGAGGAGGAAAGGGTTTACTTAGTTTACACTTCCGCATTGCTGTTCATCACTGAGGAAGTCAGGACAGGAACTCAAACAGGACAGGACCCCAGAGGCAGGAGCTGATGAAGAGGCCCCGGAGGGGTGCTGCTTACAGGCTTGCTCCCCATGGCTTGCTCAGCCCACCTTCTTTTGGAATCCAGGACCAGCAGCCCAGGGAAGGCACCACCCACCATTGGCTGGACCCTCCCCCACTGATCACTAAATGAGAAAATGCCTTGCAGCTGGATCTCAAGGAGGCATTTCCTCAACTGAGGTTTCTTCCTCTGGTGACTCTAGCTTGTGTCAAGTTGACACAAAACCAGCCAGTACACTATGCTACTCAGTCTTCCTTCTCTCTTAAAAGAGGTAGATTCACCAAAACCAGAGAGATTTCTTGTAAGGACTTAGCCCCTGAGATGTTGGAACTCAGAAGCTAAAGTGTGCAATGAAAGCCAGTGGGGACACAGTAAGAGTTCATGTCTCCATCTTGAACACCAATTCATTAGGGCAGCATCTGGGGAAAGTGATGTAATTTCCATGTCTCCGTCTTGAGAATTACTTCAACTTCAGCAATCCTCCGTTGACCTCAGTCTGACAACTAATTGTATGAGATCCAACCACATCACGGAGGATAGTCTGCTTTACCCAAATGTGATGATTCAAATGTTAGTCATATCTAAAAATTATCTTCCCCTCAACATTTAGACCAGTGGTAGACCAAATCACTGATATCACGGTCTAGACAAGTTACCATATCCAAGTAACCACCACAAGAGGTGTAAGCAAAACTCAACAAAGCATCAAGGACACAAACCAATTTATGGTCAACTCCTCCACCTAAGACCTTGACAGATATTCCTTGTCAGCCCATATCGCCTCCCTCAAGGAGGTGTTCACATCTCAGCTCCAGGAAGCCATTTTCACTGAGGAATAACTTGTCAGTAACCCAAAGATTGTCTATCACATGGATTACCATCACATGGCCACCGTCAACTCGTGGGACATGTCAGTCTTCTCAGGGCCTCTCCGAATATAGCAGTTATGCCAGAAAGTCTCTATAAATTAATTTTATAAATCCAGTTTTACTTAACATATTTCAGAGAGAAATGGCGAAGTTTAACAATAAGTCACATTCATTATTTGCTAGGGAAGAAGTGAACACTAACACAGCAAAGCCATTTGTGTTCCCCACCCTCACCCTAGGCTCTGCTTGCCTGGTCATGGCAGTTCTTCACGTGTGGCCTTTCAGATGTGCACTAGCCTGAAGGTTTATTAACCATAACTATGTGCACGCCTTCTACATCATCAACTCAAATATTTTAATACTCAAAGGTACTCTTATTTAAAAAAATTGTCTATTATATAGTAGTCGTGATCTTTGCAGAAGCTCATGAATTAAACTAATTCACAAAATAAGTGCAAAAAACCTTTATGGACGAACATAATCCACTCCAAAGTGAAGGAAGCCTATTTCTCTAGGCTCGGGGCTATCAGAAGTCGGGATCCACAGCTCATGAGCACTAGGTGCTCTTCACACTCTATTCAGAGATCTCTTCTGTGGCTGCCAACTGGGCAGTTCCGCATCCCATTGTCTGATCTGTGGTGAACTCTCGTAACTTTGGCCTCTTGGCCTCAGTTTCTTCTGGAGGACTGAACAAGTTAACCCTTCGGCTTGGATCTCCTCTACTGAACTGAGAATTTCACAGTCTGAGTCTGCACTAAGCAGAGAGACTCTTTCACAGTAGCCTAACACATTCACACATGCAGTAACAACAGTACGTCCATATTTACCAATTACAATGTATGAACTATATCCTTTCCATATATTGGCTCATTAAATATTTATTAAAGGTATATTAAGTAACGACATATGAGTTTATAGTCTGCAGAAATTTACCACAGCACCACCACATCTCCTCTGTCCCTTATTCTTTAGAACTTTGCCACCTCTCAGGGTAGGGTTGCTACCCTATCTCCTCGAACTTGCCTCAGTTAATACAATAGAGCAGGGCAGGACGTCCAAAGGTGTGTTATGACAAGGTGACAGCTAGTCTTTTCCCCTTGGATGCAGCCATCACGCAAGAGTTCCAAGCCATAAGGCAAGGAGCATAAAGGGGTTGCAATCAGCTATTTTTACCTGACAGGCAATGTCAGTCCCTAGTCATCAAGTAAGTGAGCCTTTGATACAAACCTCTGATGTCAAAGTCTTCCTGGCTAGTGGCTGTCAGAGCAGAGACGAGCTCTCTGGAAAGTCCACTCTCCAAATCAAAGACTGGTGACCAGGGTGAATGGAGCCACACTGCTCGGCCACTGGGCTCCATGGCACACAAGGGTGAATGAAGCCACACTGCTCGGCCACTGGGCTCTATGGCACACCAGGGTGAACGGAGCCACATTGCTCGGCCACTGGGCTCTATGGCACACCAGGGTGAATGAAGCCACACTGCTCGGCCACTGGGCTCTATGGCACACCAGGGTGAACGGAGCCACATTGCTCGGCCACTGGGCTCTATGGCACACCAGGGTGAATGAAGCCACACTGCTCGGCCACTGGGCTCTATGGCACTTTATTTTGCAGAAACAGGTGACCAGTGCAAAGTTACTTGCAGTTCATCCTCATTTTACGCATGGGCCTGAGGTCAAGAATCTACTCATTGGATTCTTATAGACTATTAAGTCTTCTCTTACCAAATACTTATTGAAAGAATTATTAGTCCTTATGAGGTTTCTCAGAATACTTCATCTAACCAATTAATACAAATGCTTTTTTACATAGTTTTTAATGTAGTCACATGTATTTTATCCTCAAGAAATCCTACTGCCAAAGGCTAAGATGGCTGATACCATTATTAGCAAAAGGAAACAGAAACCCAACATCAGAAAAGAAATTGTTGCTCCAACTCTTACGTGTAGACTTACCAAGAAGACAAGAAAGTGGCATTCTACTGCTGGGAGCAGCGATTCCTGGGAATCCTGACTCACTTTTCTGTAAACACATTTATAAGACCCTCTCTGGAGAGCATCCACAGACTGAACGTGGCCATCCTACCAAGAAGTGAAAGAGCGACCACAGAAGAAAATGGTGACATTGTCAAAATTACACAACGGCTGTAACTTCAGATCGATCCCTGAAAGTTTAGTGTGTTCCAGACGTTGCCACTTCAAATGGCGTGTGGGTGGGGGAGGGGGCACTGTAGTTCTTTTAACAGAAAGACAAAGAGGCAACCATGAAAACGATGAGTGAGAAACAAAATCTGCAAAAAAGTAAGATCAGAACATAAAAACAGGAATTCGTTTTTAACAGAAGCAGCATCCCATTGCTCCTGATGGTGCATGCCTGTGCTCTTACCACCTTGAAGGCTGAGTAGGGAGATCGTGGGTTCAAGGTCAGCCTGAGCTACACAGTGAAATCCATAGGAACTAACATTAATGCCTGAGAATTGTATGGGAACTTATTGGTCAATTGTGCAAGTTGAATCTCTGATTGACGTTAATAACCTAAATACAATTATAATTTAATTTTTTTCTACGATGTATGAACCATTAAGCATTCTACATGTCTCTCTTTAAATTGTGATTGAAACTCTGTAAATAACAAAGATTGTTATCAGTTCTATAACTCAGCCACCTGAGGTTCAGAAAGTCTAAGTGATTTCCCTCGAGTCAAATGGTAAGTAAGTAGAAAAAATTGTGTTAAACCAAAATTCCTGATTCAAAGCCTTAGTTCATACACTAACCTTGAGTTATATGTTTAAAGGAATGAAGACACTGTATGATATTTAAGATTATAAGATATTGTAGCTTATATTTTAGAGCACTTATCCCCCCCCCCCCGTGTGTGTGTGTGTGTGTGTGTGTGTGTGTGTGTGTGTGTGTGAATTGCCCTTCCCTTCATAGCATTATAAAACCCTTTGATCCATTCACTTCCTGGATTCTCAAAACAAAGCGAGCTGCCTAACTGTTGTGGGAGTCCCCTCTGTGTACTACTTGAGAAGGATTAGGAGGTGTAGCCTGGTTGGAAGAAATATGTCACTGTGGGTAGGTTTTGAGCTTCAAAAGGCCAAGCCAGGCCCAGTTTCTCTCTCTTCCTGTTGCCTGCAGATCCAGATGTAAAAGTCTCAGCTACTTATCCAGTATCATGTCTGCCTGTCTGATGCAATGCTTCCCACGATGATGATAGTGGAGTAAGAACTGCAACTGTAAACCAGCTCCAATTAAACGCTTCCTTTTATAAAAGTTGCCATGGTCATGGTGCCTCTTCACAGCAATAAAAACCCTAAGACACAGGTTTATCTCCAAGTCTAGGATGCAGCTAGAGAAGGTCATGACCATCCTCCTGCTACTTGATGTGCGATTCTGGTTGTATGAATGTTTTAATAATCACAAGATGGAAATGCCATCATAAGCAGGAGGGACAAGACCATTCCTGGTCTCTAAATATTGGCAATCCTTAGAGCTACCACACAAGAGTTTTTCCTCTAACTGGTACAGGGCCCTAGTACAAGGGTCCCTGTAGGAAGCAAGGATAGAGCCAACATTTAGTTTTTTCTTGAATGGGAAGACAGAAAGATGGTCATTCATTCATGCATCCAATGCTACCTTACAAGAAACAGGATGGTGAAGAGTCGTGAAGCTGTCTCCCCACTGTACTATCCTTTGATACTTCCCTATAGCACCCCCTTTCGCCTGGAAAGTCATTAAAAATGCTCACACATAGGGCACACCTCTGGAATTTTTTGTTTTACAGACCTGTGTTGGAACCCAAGATTCCCAGGGAATTTTAATTTTAATGAGTTCTTAGCACAGAAAACCCTGAGCCACAGCACAAAGGGTGACTGGGTAAGCTGAACATGGACTAAGGTAAATTACCTGTGATAAAAATCAAACTCCTGGCCTTTTCAAAGGTGATGTGTGTGTGTGTGGTGTGTGTGTGTGTGTGTGTGTGTGTGTGTGTGTGGTGTGTGTGTATGTGTGTGGTGTGTGTGGGTATGTTTGTGTGAGTGTGTGAATCCAAAAATGTGTGTGTGAGAGACAGGAGTGTTTGTGAGTGTGTTTGTGTGAATGTGTAAATACAGGCGTGGGTGTATTGTGTTTACAGGTGTGTGTGAGTGTTTGTGGGTAGGCGGAGTCACGCGCCATAGGTGGAGGGGGACAGATTGAGGACAGCCTCTAGCATCTCCTCAGGGACAAGATCCATCCCGTCAGAGCCAGGTTCTCTCACTGACCTTCAGGCCCAGAGCTCCTTCTGTCCCCAGCTCCTCAGTGCTTGTGACACTCTTCCTGACTTTTGACATGAGTCCTAGGGACAGAGCCCAGGTCCTTGTGTGTGTAATGCCACCGTTTTACTGACTGTGCCATCCTCCTACAGAGAGACACCCTTAAGATGTTCTAATGTTATGTTTCTTGTTTTTTCTCCTACTTTTGGTGAAAGTACAGCTTAATTTTATTTAGAGGGATGAAAGGACAGCTACGCCTGCCTGTGCTTGAGGTGCCTCTTGAAAGGCGCATTTGTCCTGTCCTGGTAGTAGCAATTGTCACTGAAGGAAAATTACCTCTGTCAGGGTCAGAATGAGGAGGCAAATCAAATATACCTGCTCCAATTAGAGAACCTCTCCTGTTCTATAAGACTGTGTCTCCTTCTTGAGGATGTCTTCATGGTCATTCAGCGGTGTCAATGACCATTTCTTGGGGCTGGGCTGTGTCTGACTGGCAGAGTGTTTTTCTTGCATGCACAAAACCCTTGGTTCAATCTCTAACATCCCTTATTCAAACATAGTACAATTCTTCATAGGGCGCATTGTGTACCTACACAGACATAAAGGAAAAGGCTCTTTGCCATCATCCCTGTCTTCCCACCCCCCACTCTAGCATCCACAAATGATGCTCAACTGTGCTAAGAGAGGCAACAGAAGAGGTTTTTCTGGATCTTGCACCTCTTTCCATTCCCCCAGAGTTACTCTCTCAAAGGGAATTGGGCCCCAGGCAAAACAGTTGTCACTCAATAGAATTATGCATTCTTTGTCAGGACCCAAAAATGTGAGCCTGTTCCACCTTACGTAAAGGTCAGAGAGTTTGAGTTTATTTTGCCTCCTCAAAGTCGTTAACAAGGGTGGCCGCACACCTTGACACAGGGTGTGGCTATTTGGTGTTTTGTACATTAAGATGGCCCACAGGGGTAGATCCGTTCCACTCTGACCATAGGTCAGGGAACTCAAGCTTATTTCTGCTCCTTCTTTTGAAATAGGAGGTTTGACCTAAGAAGTGGCTGCCTTCAGACTTGGTCTAGGGTGTGTTCACTGCATAAACATCAGAATGCTTAACTCAGGAAACAGTTGCTTGATGTCTTAAGTATTGGGGCAATTAACTCTTCTGTTTGTCCTTTGCATCGTGTTAAAACAGTCTTTTGTCTTTATAAACCCCCCCCATATTGGAGTATAAAAGCGTATAGAAAAATAAACATAAAAAAATAAACTCAGAACTAAAGAATTCGGGCTTCAGTATTTGCTGAGTTGCTCTCCTGTGACTATCCTGCGTCTCTGTGTTTCTTACTTATCTCTCTTCTTCCTACCTGACATTTCTAATTAATCCTCACACCCCTACCCTGGAACATATGAACCCACCACGGTTAGGATTGTGGCAAAAGTCACCCTCAAAAAAGGTGGCTCCTAACAATTCTTCCTTTGATCTCCCTTTACCTTCTTACCTCCAGACACAGAATTCTAACTTGTAATGTCCTTTATATTACCATTCGACTGTCCACTGCCTAGTAGACTGTAGGATTCACAGAAGATGAGCAATTTACTGCATAAATAGTGAAATTATCAAAAGTGCGTGCCGCCATCGACATAAAATACCACACACCACACACAGTTTTGGGTCTCCCTGATAGTCTAGCTGAGTTACCACCACGGCAGCTATTTTCTTCCCTTCAGGATGGGCTCATGTGATTTTTGCTGACAGTTCTGGCCCTTTATAAGGCAGTAAGAACAGAGGTTATAATCCTGTCTTTTTGATCACTTCAGATGCCTGCAACTACCATTGGGCTCCGTGCATGAATGAAACGAATAGCAAAGCGAATGGAGCTTCAAAGTCTGACTTCTTTGATATAAGTCCTTTTTTGGAGTAAAATAACTGCTATCTATTGACTTTTGTAGCACAGCTTCATCATCTGGTAAAATAATATATTCTGAGCTATGGAAAAGGAGTTCGGTCTAAACTCCAGGGTAGGTCATTAAGACCTTGCTGATGACACAGCAGAGAGTTTTATTATTTATGAAAATGTATAGTTCAGACAGAAAGGGCTGGATGTGATGATGCGCATCCCTAAGGGGCTGCCTTTGGATGGATTCCACAGTCAGAATGGTGGATCTCGGAGTTCAAGGTCAGCTTGACCTACATTGCAAGTTCCGGGGCTACTTGATAGGACTTTGTCTAAAAGAGGAGGAAGGAGAGAAAGGCAGAGATTACCGAAGAATGTTAAAAATAAATCCCACGGAAGCAAAAATATCTTCTCTCCTCCAACACGAGATGTGGGTTACAAAGAGGTATCCTTTCTAACTACCAAACAGACCACCGTTTCCTCCCAGGAAGCAATACTGACTGGAATCTGCGTTTATTTCTCGAGAAGCATAAGAACTATTGGTCTAAGTTGCGGGGGGGGGGGGGGGGTACGTTTTAAAGAGAATTGGAGAAATTAGAAATTGTTTCATTTTCATCTACTTATTTCAGCAAACAAATCAGCTGCAACCCCAGTGGATGCAGGCAGTCTGGCAGCCGCAGGTTAAAGGACGGGGTAGTTTGACCTGTCCCTATCTAAGGTTACCCTTGCTTTAAAGAGTCACGCAATGTGTCTGGCACGTGACAGGCTGTCCCACAAATGCAAGCTCCCTGCTTTGTGTTCATTTTCTCTTGTATTCATCTCCACAGTGAAAAGTCTTAACCGAGAAGGAAGAGGCTAAGCCTCTGAGTACGCTACAAATGATCGTTTAGAACAGGAGTGGAGATGAGGACTCAACCATCTAGCGAGTAAATATTTCTAAACTTTGGTCCTCTCCAAACTGCTAGAGGGGAATGTGTGACTGCCTCACCAATAATGTTGTAGCACGACTAATAAATACCCAGAGACAGATATTGGGGTTCAAGCTGAAAGATCAGAGAAGCAAAGCAGTCAACCACTAGAGAGCTCTTACCTCTATGAAATCTTCAGACTGAAAAGAGAACAAGTTCCTGTCTCATCCCATCTTATACTCCTCTCTAGAGCTGGGATTAAAGGCGTGCACCACCACCGCCCAGCCTCTTTGGCTAACTAGTGTGGCTGCTGGGATTGTATGGCTGACTGGTGCAGCTAGCTTTGCACTCTGGTTTTCAGACAAGCTTTATTTGTTAGATCATAAACAAAATATCACTATATACTACTGTGGCTTTTTCTTCCTAAGAGCAGTCACATCATGCCAAAGATGGGGTTCACTGAATAGCACCTAAGAATGTGTGAGCAGCTAGGGCACAAAGCCACAGGATGGGAAACGAGTTCTCTAGCAAATCCTGGACACCAAATAGGGAACGATACCTTGATGTACAAGTCTGCCATAACTTGATGTGAAATATTAGAAACACGGGGTATGGTGTTCACATCAGAACAGCGTCTCCCCTGTGCTGCTCAGTATTCTTAAGGATTCATCCCTGTACCTAAACCCAGTCAGCTTTTAAATTTAGACAAGATCAGAATTATTCAGATCAGCGAGATGGCCATCTGCTTTGCAAGCATGCAGCTGCTAGCCTCTAAACAGCAGCTTTTCGTGATTCATAACTTATTCATCCCAAGATGCACCCAGACATCTGCTTTATCATCAGCTCAGCTTGGTGAAGCATTCTGCTTTCAGGTTTCATAATCTCCACCCAGGTAAGTGAGCTTCCTTCCACAGAAAGAGTCCCCAAGACTGATAAAAATCCAACTCTAAAATAGCAGTGATGACCGCAACAGCTACTACTTGGTCTATTGTCCCTCCGTTTTACTAGCTTGCGTTGTTGGTGATCAGGCTCAACCCACTCCGTCAGTGTGCAGTCCATCTCCTTGTGCATGGAGCTTCTGGGTTCTTTCCCCTCTGTGTCCATAGACTATATAACAGCTTACTGTGGTTTCCAGGCATCTGTGGAATGGCAGCAAGTTCATTCTTTCCATGTCTGTTGTCTTGCCTCCCGTATCTACCACCCTTTCTTCTAAATATTTATTTACTTATTATGTATACAATATTCTGTCTGTGTGTATGTCTGCAGACCAGAAGAGGGCACCAGACCTCATTCCAGATGGTTGTGAGCCACCATGTGGTTGCTGGGAATTGAACTCAGGACCTTTGGAAGAGCAGGCAATGCCTCTTAACCACTGAGCCATCTCTCCAGCCCCCATACCACCCCTTCTTCTAGTGGCTATCTTAACTCAGATCAACATTGTTATGCTTCCAGCTACAACAGAGATATGCAATATTGTCATTTTGTGTCTGGCTCGTTTCACGTTAAATGATGGCCCACTGCAATGACTCGATTTTTTTATTTAGTAGGGAACAAATATCCACTGTGTACAAAGAATGCATTCTCTTCGGCCATCCTTCCACTGATGAGCACCTAGGTTGATCCTATATCATCTTTATTTTTAATAGTTGACACATTCACTTTATTTTTAACTTTGGAAAATACATATTATGGTATTTATTTATGAGAAAATAAGACAAATTAATCTACTCAATGACATTAAGTACAGAGATGGCTGAAGTAGATTGTTGAAAACCAGACACGTCTGTTCTCAAATTCAAACTTCGACAACAAGCAATGCAGTTTTCTATTGCAATTCCCATGGAGCAGCTGAAATGTCCTCATAATATCTGTAATGTCAGCACAATTACACTGTCCTGTGCCATTCATCCTGAGTCTTGGAATGGCCCTGGGTTCATGGGAATGCCCTATGTACATTGATTGAATCGGTTTGCTCTGCTGAAGCTTAGGCAGGCTCAGCCACCCAACTTCTCTTCCTTATTGAGAGCAGCAGCTGGGGAGATGAGGAACCCAGGAAGGATGCAAAGACAGTCTTTTATGAGATCTGAAAGTAGATATTCTGTCTACTCAGAGAGTTCTACTATAGGGAAGACCCCTCTCCAAAGAGAAGCAATTGTGCTGAGTAATGGCCAGGGAGATGACTCAGCAGGGAAAGTGCTTGCCACCAAGCTGATGACGTGAATCTGATCCTCAGAGCCATGGTAGAGGGAGAGAACGGAATACCCTGGTGTGTGCAAGCCTACACACGTGTGCATGCGCACGCACTCAAAATAAATACACGAGTTCAAAAACGTATTCAAACTACTGCTGTATCCTACCTACTCCATAACCACGCTGCAGGAGCAAACCAAGTGGACCCACGTTTGGGTCCTGGTTCTGCAGCCTAAACCTCCGGCTTCTGGGTCTCACATTCGTCATCTGAAGTAAAGGAGAAGACAAAATCTTCAGCTCCATCTTTTAGGAAAGTAAGATGTGGGGAGACAGTTGCAGGGCACTGAATGCTGACGGCAGCACA
This sequence comes from Microtus oregoni, assembly GCF_018167655.1. Classification (NCBI taxonomy): domain Eukaryota; kingdom Metazoa; phylum Chordata; class Mammalia; order Rodentia; family Cricetidae; genus Microtus; species Microtus oregoni. The sequence continues at coordinate 25,045,867 of NW_024543077.1, forward strand.
CGGGGCAAACAACCACAGCAAGAAATATTACGTCAGGGCTGTTTTGTTTTAAAAAAAAGAAAGTGTTCGTGAAGACGGAAGCTAGAAATTACATATAAAATGTTAGCATTTGTTTTGTACGATGGTGATGTTTATTTCCTTTGTTTTGGTTAGCTAAACTCATAGCGACTCAAGTTTCCAAATGATGGAATATAATTTAAGTGGTAATGGAGAAGTCGAAAATGGGGTAATTATGGAGGAAAGGCATCTAGGCAGTTAGTCATTGACTTAAATCACCTTGAAGATAGTACATCAGATTAAAACAAAACCAGTAATTCCCTGTGTCCAAGATGGCCACACTGAATATGGAAAAAGCCAGTTTAAAAGCAAAAACGAAGCCAAGCATGGTACTGTGTACCTTTAATCCTGCCACTCAGGTGGGAGAATGAAGCAGGATTTCAAATTTGAGACCCACCTGGGTTGTGTTGAGACTCTGCCCTATCGCCCCCCCCCCCACACACACACACACACAAACAATATGTAAAAGAATGAAAGATTTTAGTCAATTATTATTATTGGCCATGGTCCACCTGTAGAAAGCCTTGCAAACAATGAATTAACAACTCTGTGACCACCACTCTGAAGGGAAACACAGAGTTACATCTTCTGACCCTCTATGACATTTTGTCTACTAATCAACACATAACCTTGATTTGTGCTTTTCCTCAAAGACATAGTATTTGATATGTATGATCTACTTGTTAACACTGAGCCCACACAACAGCCCTGCAGCATAGACATGGAATGGAGCTTCTGAAAATGCATCTATAATCTTGCAGACACCACATTGCATCTAAGCAGAATGTTCAGGGCCATGTAAACACTGATATCACCAGCCAAAAGTCCCACGATGAGGAAAACACTCCACTGTATAGCGGTAGAGTTGAAAAGCTAGGAACTTCAACCTCAGCTGGTAATGGACATGTCAGGTGACCTAGCTCTTTCGCCATTTGTATATACCTAGGCATTAATTTAGGAGTTACAGATAAGTTTTAGTAAGTAGACCAATCTCCATAAATAATGAAAAGCCATAATCTTGTGCAACTACGAAATTAAAGAAACATGGACTCATTTCTTGTCAAAATAGATTGTAGAACGATGTGAGAGTTGGTTTACTTTAGTGGTCCAGCCCCTAGTAGATTGTCTGTGCTCCTGCGAATGGTCTCACACCCAAGTGTATATAAGCAGTGCAAATTGGAGTTGATAGTTTTTTTAATATATGTAATATTAAGGACACAAATTATGTGGGTATGGCTGGGTGGGTGGATCTTGGAGGAGTTGAAGGAGAGGTGGATATGATCAAAATATAATGTATTGTATGCAATTCTCAAAGAACTAACTAAAATACTAAAATTTAAATTCAAGTTTAAAAGGAGAGAGAAGTGGGCCAGAGAGGCTCTGCAGTTACAAGCACTGAAAGTTTTTACAGAGTTCGGGGGAACTGATTCCCAGCACTACACGGCAGTTTGTGTTCTCTGACTGCAGATCCAGGGGATCCAGTGCCCTCTCCTGTCCTCCGTGGGCATACAAATAAGTGGTGTACATATACAAGCCATCAAAACACTCATCCTTATAAAATAAAAGTAAATAAATCTTTTTTAAAAAACAGAAAAACAACTTTTGAGGTGGGAAACCCCACAAGTTTTGTGGCAGGCGCTGCTGTCCTGGTGGTCGGTAGAGCCAGCATCAGCTAGGGCCAGAACAAAGAAGCCCTCACTATATCACATGACGACCATACAACAACCCACCCTCACAGAGCGAAGCTTGCTTACTGTCAAGTGCATGTGAGGTACTCGCTGAGATGAAACACATTGTGTATCGCAAACAAAACTTTCACCACTGAAATAGAAAGGTTTTTCCTAGTTTAATAATAGAATTAAACTAGAAATAAAAAGGAAGAAGAAATTAGAGACTCCCCCAATAACTGGAAATTAAGAAACACACTCCTAAATCAAGATTCGGAAAAAGAAATTGAGGGACCAATTCTACTCAAACTGTCTACAAAATAGAAAGAATACCCATAAACCGAGCCGTAGTGGTGCACGCCTTTAATTCCAGCACATGGGAGGCAAAGGCAGACTCTGTAAGTTTGAGGCCAGCCTGGTTAAAAGAGTGAGTTTCAGGGTTTCAGGGCAGTCAAAGATACATAGAGAAATGCTGTCTCAAAAAACAAGAAGGAGGAGAAGGGGAAGGGGGAGAGGGAGGAGGGGAAGGAGGGGAAAAAGAGGAGGAGGAGGAGGGAGAGGAGGAGAAGGAGGAGGAGGAGGAGGAGGAGGAGGAGGAAAGGAATCATAAACACCAACGGGACACTGGAGAAGACACGAGGGATGGAAAGACACACACATGGGGAATATTAATCAGTCACCAATAAAAGAATGAAATATGTCGTTAGCGGGAAAATTGATGAGATTGGAAGATGCTAACTTTAAGTAAAATGAGACGGACACAGGAAGAAAGCAACATACATCCTCTCTCCGACGCAGAAGCTTAAGGACTCACTGTAAACAGAGAATAAAATTGTGATGACTGAAGGCTGTGAAGGATGAAAGTCTAGATACTGAGAATCACAGCCCAGCTGAAAAGGTGGCCTTGGCTCCAGAGCTCCACAGCGCAGTGGGGCTGGCTGTAGCTCACACGGACCTATTGCGCATCTTTCCAGGAAGAGAGGAACTCATGCTCCAAACCTATGAAAGTCAGAGGGAGGCAGAATTGCCGGCTTCCCTGGAGTGACCAGAGTATTCTGCAGACACAAGCTGAAGTACCATTCTGTGCCCCACAGACACGCTCAGCTACTATATGTTAACCAAAAAGAACAAAATGAGTGAGAGGGTCCAATGCACCCAGGCTGCCCTGGAACTTCCTATGATCTGACAAACTCTAGCCCCTCCGGGGTGCAAAATTATAGGTTTACTGCCACAACTGGATAAACAACTTTAAAAAGTAACTGAAAATAGATCAGAGGCATGAAATTATAAAACTTGTGAGAAAAAAATCTTGAAGACTTTTAATTAGGCAAAAGTTCTTAGATATGCCATAAAATATAGCCTATTAAAATACATGAACCCCTCTAATATTAAAAAATTAGTTTGAAAACAGTGTTGAAAGAATGAAAAACTCAGCTATCATCTATCTATCTGACAACAGCTTATACAAGGACATTCCCAAACCCAACATCAAGAATGCAAACATTCGGTCTGCGAGCTGCCCAACCAGCACGGAGGCCTGATCTTTCGGCGCCAGGAGACCCAGCATTGGGGTGAGTTTCTGGCCCACGGCGCCAGCCTGGGACGGGGAGCTCGGGGGTTTCTTGGCCCCCTGTCCTGCTTGGGCTCTCTGCAGGGCCTCTACTCCCCGGGTGCTGCCTCTTTCTTCCTGGCCCACCCAGCTTCCGTCCAGAGCCCTCCCCACTTCACCCCCACTACCCTCTTTTGGCGCGTGGCATCGCCCAGCGCAGCCTATCTGGGCGCTGGGTCCGAGTACCCGGGGCTCCCGGGCGGGCAGCAGTTCCTTTGTTTCTGTGGCCTGCCTGCACCAAGCGGGGTAGGCGCTTTGTCTGCGAGCTGCCCAACCAGCACGGAGGCCTGATCTTTCGGCGCCAGGAGACCCAGCATTGGGGTGAGTTTCTGGCCCACGGCGCCAGCCTGGGACGGGGAGCTCGGGGGTTTCTTGGCCCCCTGTCCTGCTTGGGCTCTCTGTAGGGCCTCTACTCCCCGGGTGCTGCCTCTTTCTTCCTGGCCCACCCAGCTTCCGTCCAGAGCCCTCCCCACTTAGCCCCCACTACCCTCTTTTGGCGCGTGGCATCGCCCAGCGCAGCCTATCTGGGCGCTGGGTCCGAGTACCCGGGGCTCCCGGGCGGGCAGCAGTTCCTTTGTTTCTGTGGCCTGCCTGCACCAAGCGGGGTAGGCGCTTTGTCTGCGAGCTGCCCAACCAGCACGGAGGCCTGATCTTTCGGCGCCAGGAGACCCAGCATTGGGGTGAGTTTCTGGCCCACGGCGCCAGCCTGGGACGGGGAGCTCGGGGGTTTCTTGGCCCCCTGTCCTGCTTGGGCTCTCTGCAGGGCCTCTACTCCCCGGGTGCTGCCTCTTTCTTCCTGGCCGACCCAGCTTCCGTCCAGAGCCCTCCCCACTTCACCCCCACTACCCTCTTTTGGCGCGTGGCATCGCCCAGCGCAGCCTATCTGGGCGCTGGGTCCGAGTACCCGGGGCTCCCGGGCGGGCAGCAGTTCCTTTGTTTCTGTGGCCTGCCTGCACCAAGCGGGGTAGGCGCTTTGTCTGCGAGCTGCCCAACCAGCACGGAGGCCTGATCTTTCGGCGCCAGGAGACCCAGCATTGGGGTGAGTTTCTGGCCCACGGCGCCAGCCTGGGACGGGGAGCTCGGGGGTTTCTTGGCCCCCTGTCCTGCTTGGGCTCTCTGCAGGGCCTCTACTCCCCGGGTGCTGCCTCTTTCTTCCTGGCCCACCCAGCTTCCGTCCAGAGCCCTCCCCACTTCGCCCCCACTGCCCTCTTTTGGCGCGTGGCATCGCCCAGCCCAGCCTATCTGGGCGCTGAGTCCGAGTACCCGGGGCTCCCGGGGGGGCAGCAGTTCCTTTGTTTCTGTGGCCTGCCTGCACCAAGCGGGGTAGGCGCTTTGTCTGCGAGCTGCCCAACCAGCACGGAGGCCTGATCTTTCGGCGCCAGGAGACCCAGCATTGGGAGAGCCAACATTGGGGAGAGACAGCGTTTGGTAGGCAAGGAGACCTAATCCGGTAAAAGAAGATCCATAGGGAGCATTGGGAAGAAGAGATGGGCCGACGTCAAGGCAAGAATTCGCCCAACAAGCTGAAAAGCAACATGAAGCTACCAGAAACAAGCGACCCCACAACGGGAGGACAAGAACCCCTTAATCAAGAGGAAGGAGAAAAGATTGACTTCATGAAAGTGATTGACACCCTTAAACAGCATGTAAAAAACGCCCTTATAGAAATGGATGAGAAATATAACAGAAAGTTTGAAGAATTGAATAAATCAGTGAATGATACCCTAGAAAACCAAGGAAAAACAATCAAACAGATAATGGAAACAGTTCAAGACCTGAAAACTGAAATGGAGGCAAAGAAGAAAACACAAACAGAGGGCCGTCTGGACATGGAAAATCTAGGTAAACGAATAGAGACTACAGAAACAAGCATAACCAGCAGAATACAAGAGATAGAAGAAAGACTCTCGGATTCTGAAGATACCATAGAGAAAATAAACACACTGATCAAAGAAAACAGCAAGTCCAACAAACTCTCATCACAAAACATTCAGGAAATATGGGACACAATAAAGAGACCAAACCTAAGAATAATAGGAGTAGAAGAAGGAGAAGAAGGGCAGCTCAATGGTCCAGAAAACCTATTTAATAAAATTATAGAAGAAAACTTTCCCAACCTAAGGAAAGATTTTCCTATGAAGGTGCAAGAAGCATACAGAACACCGAATAGGCTGGATCAAAAAAAAACATCCCCTCGCCATATAATTATCAAAACACAAAGCATACAGAATAAGGAAAGAATATTAAGAGCTGCAAAGGAAAAAGGCCAAATTACTTATAAAGGTAAACCTATCAGACTTACACCTGACTTCTCCATGGAAACCATGAAAGCCAGAAGGTCCTGGATAGATGTACTGCAGAAACTGAGAGACCATGGGTGCAAGCCCAGATTACTATACCCAGCCAAGCTTTCATTCACTATAAATGGAGAAAATAAAATTTTCCAGGATAAAAACAAATTTAAACAATACGCAGCCACAAATCCAGCCTTACAGAAAGTAATTGAAGGAAAATCACTAACCAAGGAGTCCAACAATGACCACAATAACTCAGACATCTAGAGACCCTTCACCAACACAAAACAAAGAAGGGAAACACACAAACTCTACGACTAAAAAAAAATGACCGGAGTTAACAACCACTGGTCATTAATATCACTTAATGTCAATGGACTCAACTCACCTATAAAAAGGCACAGGCTAAGAGATTGGATAAGAAAACAGGATCCAACATTCTGCTGTTTACAAGAAACACACCTCAACCACAAAGACAGGCACCTACTCAGAGTAAAGGGCTGGGAAAAGGCCTATGAAGCAAATGGACCTAAGAAACAGGCAGGTGTGGCCATACTAATCTCTAACAAAGTTGACTTTAAACTTAAATCAATCAGAAGAGATGGAGAGGGGCATTTTATACTCATAACAGGAACAGTTCATCAGGATGAAGTCTCAATCCTGAACATCTATGCCCCTAATATAAAAGCACCCACGTACATAAAAGAAACATTGCTAAAATTCAAGGCAGCCATCAAACCACACACACTAATAGTAGGAGACTTCAACACTCCTCTCTCACCAATGGACAGGTCAATCAGACAGGAACCTAACAGAGAAATAAGAGAATTAGTGGAGGTAATGAATCAAATGGACTTAACAGACATCTATAGAACATTCCATCCAAATAGGAAAGAATATACCTTCTTCTCTGCAGCTCATGGAACCTTCTCGAAAATCGACCACATAGTCGGTAACAAAGCAAACATCCACAGTTACAAAAAAATATTAGTAACCACCTGTGTCTTATCAGATCACCATGGATTAAAGTTAGAATTCAACAATAATGCTACCCCCAGAAAGCATACAAAGTCATGGAAACTGAACAGTCAACTATTGAACCATAGCTGGATTAAGGAAGAAATAAAGAAAGAAATTAAAGTCTTCCTGGAATTCAATGAAAATAAAGAAACAACATACTCAAACTTATGGGACACTATGAAAGCAGTCCTAAGAGGAAAGTTCATAGCACTAAGTGCCCACTTAAAGAAAACAGAGAAAGCTCACATTGGAGACTTAACAGCCCACCTGAAAGCTCTAGAAAAAAAAGAAGCAGACTCACCTAGGAGGAGTAGAAGACTGGAAATAATCAAAATGAGGGCTGAAATCAACAAAATAGAAACACAGAAAATAATACAAAAAATCAATGAAACAAAAAGCTGGTTCCTGGAGAAAATCAACAAGATTGACAAACCACTATCCAAGCTAATCAAACGGCAGAGAGAGAATTTGCAAATTAATATGATCAGAAATGAAAAGGGGGACATAACCACAGACACAGAGGAAATTCAGAGAATCATTAGATCTTACTACAAAAGCCTATATGCCACAAAATTGGAAAATGTAAAGGAAATGGATACTTTTTTAGATAAATATCATATACCAAAGTTAAATCAGGACCTGGTGAACAATCTAAATAGACCTGTTAGTCGCGAAGAATTAGAAGAGGTTATCAAAAACCTCCCTACCAAAAAAAGCCCAGGACCAGATGGTTTCAATGCGGAATTCTACCAGATCTTCCAAGAAGATCTAATACCTATACTCCTTAATGTATTCCACAAGATAGAAACAGAAGGGTCATTACCAAACTCCTTTTATGAAGCCACAATTACTCTGATACCAAAACCACTCAAAGACTCAACCAGGAAAGAGAACTACAGGCCAATCTCACTCATGAATATCGACGCAAAAATCCTCAACAAAATACTGGCAAATCGAATCCAAGAACACATCCGAAAAATTATCCATTATGATCAAGTAGGCTTCATTCCTGAGATGCAGGGCTGGTTCAACATACGAAAATCAATCAATGTAATCCAGCATATAAATAAACTGAAAGAAAAAAACCATATGATCATTTCATTAGATGCTGAAAAAGCATTTGACAAAATTCAACATCCATTTATGTTAAAAGTCTTGGAGAGATTAGGGATACAAGGGTCATACCTAAATATAATAAAAGCTATATACAGCAAGCCGACAGCTAACATCAAATTAAACGGAGAGAAACTCAAAGCCATCCCACTTAACTCAGGAACACGACAAGGCTGTCCACTCTCCCCATACCTCTTCAATATAGTGCTTGAAGTTCTAGCAATAGCAATAAGACAACATAATGGAATCAAGGGGATTCGAATTGGAAAGGAAGAAGTTAAACTTTCGTTATTTGCAGATGATATGATAGTGTACATAAGCGACCCCAAAAACTCCACCAAAGAACTCCTACAGCTGATAAACAGCTTTAGTAATGTGGCAGGATACAAGATCAACTCCAAAAAATCAGTCGCCCTCTTATACACAAAGGATATGGAAGCAGAGAGGGAAATCAGAGAAGCTTCACCATTCACAATAGCCAAAAACAGCATAAAATATCTTGGGGTACATCTAACCAAGGAAGTGAAAGATCTATTTGACAAGAACTTTAAGGCATTGAAGAAAGAAATTGAAGAGGATACCAAAAAATGGATGGACCTCCCTTGCTCTTGGATTGGTAGGATCAACATAGTAAAAATGGCAATTCTACCAAAGGCTATTTATAGATTCAATGCAATCCCCATCAAGATCCCATCAAAATTCTTCACAGATCTGGAGAGGACAATAATCAACTTTATATGGAAAAACAAAAAACCCAGGATAGCCAAAACAATCCTATACAATAAAGGATCTTCTGGAGGCATTACCATCCCTGACTTCAAACTCTATTACAGAGCTACAGTAATGAAAACAGTGTGGTACTGGCATAAAAACAGAGAAGTCGACCAATGGAATCGTATAGAAGACCCGGATTTTATCCCACAAACCTATGAACACCTGATTTTCGATAAAGGAGCTAAAAGTATAAAATGGAAGAAAGAAAGCATCTTCAACAAATGGTGCTGGCACAACTGGATGTCATCTTGTAGAAGAATGAAAATAGACCCTTATCTATCACCGTGCACAAAACTCAAGTCCAAATGGATTAAAGACCTCAATATCAGCCCGAACACACTGAACCTGATAGAAGAGAAAGTGGGAAGTACCCTACAGGAGCTGGGCACAGGAGATCGCTTCCTATGTATAACCCCAGAAGCACAGACATTAAGGGCAACATTGAATAATTGGGACCTACTTAAACTGAGAAGCTTCTGTAAAGCAAAGGACATAGTCAATAAGACACAAAGGCAACCTACTGATTGGGAGAAGATCTTCACCAACCCCACAACAGACAAAGGTCTGATCTCCAAAATATATAAGGAACTCAAGAAACTAGACTTTAAAATGCTAATTAACCCAATTAAAAAATGGGGCACTGAACTGAACAGAGAATTCTCAGCAGAGGAAGTTCAAATGGCCAAAAGACACTTAAAGTCGTGCTCAACTTCCTTAGCAATCAGGGAAATGCAAATCAAAACAACTTTGAGATATCATCTTACACCTGTCAGAATGGCTAAAGTCAAAAACACCAAGGATAACCTTTGCTGGAGAGGCTGTGGAGGAACGGGTACCCTCATCCATTGCTGGTGGGAATGCCATCTTGTGCAACCACTGTGGAAGTCAGTGTTTCGGTTTCTCAGGAAATTCGGGATCAACTTACCCCTGGACCCAGCAATACCACTCCTGGGAATATACCCAAGAGATGCTCTATCATATGACAAAAGCATTTGTTCAATTATGTTCATAGCTGTATTATTTGTAATGGCCAGAACCTGGAAACAACCTAGATGCCCTTCAATGGAAGAATGGATGAAGAAAGTATGGAATATATACACGCTAGAGTACTACGCTGCGGTAAAAAACAATGACTTCTCGAATTTTGCAGGCAAATGGATGGAAGTAGAAAACACTATCCTGAGTGAGGTGTCTCAGACCCAAAAAGATGAACATGGGATGTACTCGCTCATAATTGGTTTCTAGCCATAAATTAGCGCCACGGAGTCTACAATAGGTGAACCTAAAGAAGCTAAGTAAGAAGGTGAACCCAAGGAAAAACATATAGTTATCCTCTTGGCTAAGGGAAGTAGACCTAATTGCCGGGGAGAAAATTAGGATCTTGGGGGTGGGGTGGGATGGGGGTAAGGGGAGATGGGGAGAGAAAAGGTAGAAGGGAAGGAGGGGGGATTTGGGGAATCAGGAGAATTGGGATAAAGGAAAGGTGGATAGGGGAGCACGGAACCACAATTCTTAGTTAAGGGAACCACTTTAGGGTGAGCAAGAGATTTGACCCTAGAGGGGCTCCCAAGTGCCCAACATGAGGTTCCCAGTTAGTTCCTTGGGTAGCTGAGGATTGGGAACCTGAAATGACCCTATCCGAGAGCAATACTGACGAATATCTTGCATATCATCATAGAACCTTCATCTGGTGATGGATGGAGACAGAGACAGACCCACACTGGAGCACTGGACTGAGCTCCCAAGGTCCCAATGAGGAGCAGAAGGAGGGAGAACATGAGCAAGGAAGTCGGGACCACGAGGCGTGCACCCACCCACTGAGACAGTGGAGCTGATCTACTGGGAGCTCACCAAGGCCAGCTGGACTGTGACCGAAAAAGCATGGGATAAAACCGGACTCTCTGAACATGGCGAACAATGAGAGCTGATGAGACGCCAAGGACAATGGCACGGGGTTTTGATCCTACTTAATGTGCTGGCTTTGTGGAAGCCTAGCCAGTTTGGATGTTCACCTTCCTAGATATGGACGGAGGGGGGAGGACCTAGGACTTACCACAGGGCAGGGAACCTGGACTGCTCTGTGGACTGGAGAGGGAGGGGGAGAGGAGTGGGGGGAGGGGTAGAAGGGTGGGAGGAGGGGGAGAAGGGTGGGAGGAGGGGGAGATAAATGGGAGGCTGGGAGGAGGTGGAAACTTGTTTTTTGTTTATGTTTTTTTTTCTTCTTTTCTTAATAAAAAAATTATTTAAAAAAAAAAAAAAAGAATGCAAACATTCTCCTGTAAAAATTACAAAATATTTAAACAGATGCATCAAGAAAGTAGATACTTGGCAAATCATCTTGAAAAGATGATTCACGAACAGGGGGCAAAAATGGTTCATCAGGAAAAGATGCTGTTCACAGAGTCCGGCAACCTGAGTTCGAACCCCAGGACCCACATGGTAAAAGGAGAAAACCAATAAAACGTAGTCCTGAAATTTATCTTCTGACTTTCATTTGTGTACATGTGTGCACACACACACATGCACAGGTATACACAAACCTATATACGTACATATATACATACACACATGCATGTGCTCACACTTACATACACACACTATAAAAAATAAATAAAAACAAAAATATTTGAAAGGTCCACAGTCATCAGTCTTCGGGGAGATGCACATTGAATCATCCTGTGCACTATTACACATCTATTAGAATGGTGAGGACGAGGAGAATGGAGATTTCTCATGGATTAATGATGGCCTTGAAATCAAACTAGTTTTCAAGAGAGCAGCTGAGGTTTAACTTCCTATAAGCCCCAGCATTCACAACCTGGTATATTTGCCTCAAACAAATTAAATATAGGACACAAACACATGTGGATATTTAATACAACCTTATTCATTACTCCCTTAAACTGGATATAGCCTAAATGTCTTTCAGTTGGGGAAGCAGAAGCGATATATCCAAATGCCAGGGGTCTCCCATAGATCCTTCATAATGGAACTGGTGTGTAGTTCGTTGTTTTTTACTCTTTACTCTTTGGACGGCCCGCCACACAGCTCCCAAATAAATTACATGGAGGCTTATTTTTTTTTATGAACACCCAGTCTTAGCTTGGTTTGTTTATAACCAGCTTTCTTAACTTTAAATTATGCCATCTACCTTTTGCCTCTGGGCTTTTATCTTTGTCTATATCTTTTCTTTCCTTCGTATTCTAAGTCTGGCTGTATGACTGGGTTGCTGTCCCTTGCAGCCCTCTTCTTCTCCTTTTTCGTTCATTGATCTCCTTTGGCTCTTTTTCTCCTTCTATTGATTCTCTCTGCCAGCCAGCCCCACCTGTCCTTTCTCCTGCCTCACTATTGGCCGTTCAGCTTTTAATTAGACCTATCAGGTGTTTTAGACAGGCAAAGTAACACAGCTTCACAGAGTTAAACAAATGCAACATAAAGGAATACAACACATCTTTGCATCATTAAAACAAATGATCCACCGCATAAACAAATGTAACACATCTTAAAATAATATTCCATAACACTGGTGTCATTCATGAAGGTCATGCTCCGCCTTGTGAAGTCACAGTAAGAAGGTGACTGTCCACAGGAGATCCGCAGACCCCAATCTGCCATACTTTGGTCTTAGACTCCCCAGCCTCTAAATTTGTAGGGAATGAACTTCCATCTTTTATAAGCCATATGGTCTGTAGTTTCTGTTGGTGTGGCATCAATGGCTAATTGGAATCAATTCCAATTATAGGACATTCTGAACAATGCAAATGCTGAGGGATAGAAAACACATCTGTGATAAACTCGGGGAAAAACGGGGACGGCGCTGACTGAAAAGGGAAACAAGAGAATAAAATTTTAGTGTGTTGAAGGTATTCTGTGGCAATTACGTGAGTCTATGCATGTTTTTAAACTCATTCAACCATATGCAAAAAATCAAATGTAGTGTATATTAATTTTAAAGTAACGAATATGTTTCTAAAAGACTATAGTAGGGGCTGGAGAGATGGCTCAGCGGTTAAGAGCACTGACTGCTCTTCCAGAGGACCCGGGTTCAATTCCCAGCACCCACATGGCAGCTCACAACTGTCTGGAGATCCAGTTCCAGGGGATCTGACACCTTCACACCAATGCACATAAAATAAAGTTAAATTTAAAAAATAAAAATAAAAGACTATAGTAACAGAAAAGAATTCATAAGGCTGGCAGATTATAAACCTGACAGTTAAGACAGTGTGCTATATAATTTATTCATCACTTTATTTAAATTGATAGATTTATGTGCGTGTATAAAGGCTATAGCTACCTTGTAATAAATATTTTTTTTAAATATACTTGGCCGCTGGCTGTAGAAATACTGTGCTTGTTAAATGTTCTCCAAACACAGCTTAATGTCAGGGTCTGCCTAACTAAATGCTTGCAATTACACTATTTTATGTCCTTATGAAATCTTCATTATTATACCTTACATCATTTGTGTGCAAGAGAAAAGATATTTTTTGTTAGCACAGGATCCAACTTGAATCAGATCCAAATAAGTGCAGCCTATATGAAGCCCATCCACAAGAGAGGTGAGTTAATTCCTGAAGTGTATGGTACTCGCTGGCAGAAGCAGCGTCGCCCAGAGATGAAGGGAACTCCTCTGCTCACTCCCATCCTCATTTCTACTTCTCATTAGATTACTCTGATTTGGGGATATAGATGAGGTGTGTGTGTGTGTGTGTGTGTGTGTGTGTGTGTGTGTGTGTGTATGTATGTCAAAACAACATGGCAGTGAGGAGACTTGAATTTGTGAGTGTACCTTCTTTTTCCATCCTGGAACAAAGCCAAGAAATACACTCTACTGCCCTTTTGCCAACTTTAACACAATTGGCCAGTGGTCTCTCTTTCTTCTTCCACTTTGCCTTTTTCTATAAATAGACAAGAACACTATGATACCTGCTATGGGATAATCTTTTGTACACTGTGAAGATGTGTCTTTGCCAAGGTGCCTTCTGACTGGCTTAATAAAAAAGAGAAATGGTCATTCGCTAGACAGGGAGGTTTAGGCAGGAGAGTCATACAGAGAGAACTCTTGGAAGAAAAAGGGCATAGTCACCAACCGGGTGGAGAGGAAGCAGCACAGCCTTTACAAAGTAAAGGTAACTGAACCACGTGAAAGAACATAGATGAAAAGATATGAGTTATATGAGCTAGTTAAAAACAAGCCTGGTTGGTTGGTATGTAAAATAAAATTTAAAATTTAATAAAAAAAATGTCAGCTATTGGCCAAGCTTTTATAATTAAGAAGTCTCTGTGTGGTTATTTGGGAGCTGAAAGGTGGGACAGAAAAATCCTCCTACAAGATACCCCTACTCCAAACACCTGAGACACTGCGTGGAAGTCCAGAAATCATACAGTACTTTCCCACTTCCTAAACAGTAGCTATTGCTATGCCCACAGACAGGTGACGTGGGTCAGTTTAGCATCACAAATGGAAAACAAAGTCCCTTTCCATATTGGTGCATCAGTGATGTCTCCCTTCTGGCGTGGTCATTCACACTTGGAAAGTTTCTCACACTGCTATGGAAATATTTTTAACTTCAGTTCTCTGTTACTTCAGAGACGGTAACAGAATGAATGGGGAAAGAAACACAAGGCTTCTTTTACCCATGTGACCCATGGCTCAACCTCTGTTTGAGGGTGTTCTGTCAGTTCCAGCAGAGAAATTGATATGCCTTACTGCTCATTCACTCACTGGCTTTGTGTACCTGCCATACGAGGCACGAGAAATACAACTTAATTAAATCCTCCTAAGTTACAGTGTTTATTAATCATGTAAGAGAAAGGAAATATGTGGAATTTATTTTTCTGTTCTTGTCAAACTGAGGAAAACTACTCAAGGCTCTTGCCCAACCGAAACCTTGTTTCTTCCGATGCATAGATACCAAGACATTAAAATGCACACGTGGTTCACAGCGAATGGCAAGAGCAACTTCTAACTACGGTCACACGGAGCTCCATCCTGGTGCATTGCTAGCCTGAAAGTGGCTTCGCTTTTCCCCTTTGCGTGTGAGGTAGGCAGAGAGAGAGTCAAGCCTGCAGAAACAAGGCCAGAGCTAGAACCCAGGGTGCCTGTTTACTTCTGTGAAAATCCAGTAAGAACACAATACACACTAGACCAATTTTAGGATTGGCTGGTTGCTAATTTTTGAGTAATCATAGTTAATGAGTCTCCTTGGCGTATTAGGTTAGCTTGGAGGAGTGTGATGGGAAACATTCTCCTTAACTCAGAGAGAAAAAAAAATGTGTAGAGTCCCAGTCTACCGTGATTTGGAAGAATAACAAACCAACAGTGAAGTTTTAATGGCGTTCAGAAATCAATCACTCTACTGTTTTCCTTCCAGAATGATGGAACCACAGGGTTCGGAAGCGCATGGGCAGGAAGCTCAATGGCGATAAGATATTCTTAGCTCCCGAATGCTTGTACTTTTCAAGAAAACCTCAAAATTGGGGCAAGGGGGAGACATGAGGAACGTTTTCCACGTTTCTGCACCTGTCCTATTCAGGCCAGTTTCTGAATTTTTTTGGGCAGATATGAATCATCACTATTTCCTCCACAGCAATCAACAGAAACTACAAACTTGAAAGTTAAACGGGAAGGCCAGCTCCTGCTCAAATCGCGAGTTGCTTGAACCCAGACTGCCCCTCCAGAAAGGGTCTGTCATGCATTACCCTGCCCCCACCCCTTCATTTGTAGAGAAAATGTCTAGCTAGCATCCTATCCTATCCGTAGCCATAGCACCAGACACAGCTCTGCCTCCACCTCTGTAGCTGGGGGAGGGGGGGGGGTGACGCCTCAGGAGGAAAGGCTCCAAAGACTTGGTGAAACAGGCAGAGGCTGAAGGCAGACAGCTTCAGCTCAGCCTGGCCAGACTGTCTGGAATCAACCTCCACGGAAGTGGTAAAGCCAGGTGTACTCACTTTGCACGGTGCCTAAAGTCACAATGAGATGCCAGCAAGGAAGCTAAGTGTTTTCTGAGGTTGGAAATGGAAACCCAAGCTTCTTCCCAATTCACTGACCCTGGACTGCCTGTCTGTCCCTCACATACCCAGCCTCCACTGCACTCCCCTTGAGTTACCTGCTTTGGGAAGGAGAAGGACTCTTGGGCATTCCTCTAAAGCAGGGGGTTCTCAACCTTCCTAATGCTGAGACCCTTTTAACAGCTCCTCATGTTGTGGTGACCTCGACCATAAAATTATTCTCGTTACTTCATAGCTGTAATTTTGCTACAGTTATGAATTGTAATGTAAATAACTGATATGCAGGATATCTAATATGTGACCCTTGTGACAGGGTCCTGTGAGCTCCCCCAAGGAGGGTCACGACCCACAGGTTGAGAGCTGCTACTCTCCTACACTACCTGTGGTAACTTGGAGCTAAGATAGACTGGATCCTGCCGGCTGAGCTAGCCTCCTGAGGACATGCGGTGGAGGGTCGTCGACAGATGGACAACTTCCTCTTGTTTTATTTCAGCGATCATTTTTTAAAGCCAAATCAAATTCCTTCCTTTTAGAAATGCTTTATTTTTCTTTTCCAGTGTCCGGTTCCCTGGCCAGGACATATTCAAACCTGTTTCTCAAATTAAAGATACCTAACGAATCTATAGAGAGTCAACCCCTGTGTGTTTCCGGCTGCCTGTTGTCCACTGCCCTTAAATAAAAGTACAGCCTTAAAAATAAAATAAATAAAAAAGAAGGGGAGAAGAGGGCCAGGGGAGAGGGAAAGGAGAGGAAAAGTTAGAAAGGGGAAAGATAAAAATAAAAACACAGGCAGACAGACAGACGAACTTTAGGTCTAAAAATGTCAACTCTGACTATGGTCCACGATTTAGCTTTCCCTTGGATTCCCTCATTCTGCCCCTCGCCTCTCCTGCTCCACGCACACACATCAACCTCAGATAACTCTGACTCCTGGTCAAGTTGTAGCCTTTACAGCAGCAAGAGGACCAAGGTCCTTCGCCACCTGCCCCCCAAAAGGCACTGCAAGAGCCCGCGGCGCCGCAGTAGCCGCCGCCTCCTGCTGCAGTCCGGACAGAGTTTCAGATCGAAACCCTGAGAGCTAGCGCTCCTCTGCCGCTCGCCCTGCTTGCCCTGGCTCCGACCTCTTTCTCGGGAGGCCCGGAGGAAGCGGGTCACTTTGCCACCTCTGAGGCTGGGGTGGAGCAGCAGCGGCAGAGACTCCCACTGCAGGAGCCCGAAGCCGAGTACCCTTTGTCCAACTCCCCGCCCGCACGTCCGCGAGGCAGGTCCGGTGCTTCTGGCGAGAGGGGTCACTTGCCAAGGTGCTGGGTGCTCACTGGGGTGCGGGGATTCAGGTGGGATGGTGAGGAGGAGAGGCTAGGGATTGCCGGGGAATAGTTGGGGCGGGTAGGGAGAGGGGCGACTAGGTGCTCTTCCAACCCTGGCCACCGCAACTCCGATGCGCGTCGTGCCGTCTTAAAGGCCTTTCCTTTCCCTGGGCGCTCGCCTCCCGCCCCGCTCCCCGCCTAGACGTCTGCGGGAAAAGAAGGTGTAAGAGTACCTGGAGCGAATACCATGACTTCCCTCAGCCACTTCGCTGGGTTCAGACAAGTGGGCCAGCCAGAGGGCGGGAGCCGCCCGGGGACAAGGATCCACGCGCGAACCGGAGCAGGCGGGCGCGCGGGCCGCGGGCGGGCGGGACGGTCAGCACCTCGGACAGCTCCCCGCGCGCGGTCCCGGGCTGTGGCTCAGCGCTGGGCGCGCGCTGCCTCCACAATGCACCGCTGCGCCGCTGGCGGGAGGAGGAGACCCAAGCCGGCTCAGCTCATCCTTGGTCCCCGAGCCAGCTCGGCGTTCTGCCGCTGAGGGAGCAGGGCGCTTCTACCGCTTTCATCCGAACAGGAAGGACGGAAGAGGAAGCCAGAGAGAAAGGTAATTGCCCGGTTTCCCGACAGGGGCACGACTAATTGCTTCTAATTACCTGCTGTCACTCACCCCCAGGGATGCCGGGCTGACATTTAAGATGAGTTTGCCCCTTTCTCCACGTCGCACTGGAGTTTACTCCAGAGGCTAACTAAATCTGAGTTCTCGGAGTCTGAGTTCTCTGAACAGAAGGCAGGGACCGCCAAGTTAACCCATCTTTGGTGTTCGCGACTTCTCTGGCTGTCCCAGGCCTCTCCAAATGTCAGCAAGAGAGCCAAAGGAGAAAACCAGGATGACTGCAGAGTGCGTGAGGAGGGTGCCTCTAATGAGCCCTGCTCCCGGGTGACAGCTCGGTCAACTCCCGTAATTGCAGGTTCTCAAGGTCACAGCCTCCGGAGAAAACGGCAAAAGCCAGGGCAAAGGAAAAGTCCAGATTAGACAGGTCTTGTACAAACTCAAACTTCCGCAGAACCAACATATCCCTGAGATGGATTACAAACCCAAACGCTTGCCCAGAACTAGCTCAGTTGGTAGCTACTCCCTTTCTTCACACCTGGCTCCACCCTAAAGATACCAGGACGTACCGGCTGATCTGTGCAGGTTCCTAATCCATTACTCACTAGAAAATATCTGTGCGATGTGGGCAACCCATATTAGATGTCACCAGCTTGCAGCAGGTGCGTGTGGGTTCTGATGCCAGAGTCAAACCACGGAAGGATCCACTTGCCTTGGCTTTTAGCCTCCATGTCTGCCATTGAGTGAGGTTGCCCAAGCGCAAAGGCCGTCAGAGCAGTCTCTGGAGATCTTTGGGCATTCTTTACCTTTCTCTGGAAACAGTCTAGGTATTCTGAACACACCGTATTAACAATTTGGTTGGAGCCATGAGCTCTACTCTGCTTTGGCAAAGGTAAGTGTTCAAATAGCCAGGCTGGCGCTGGGTTTGCTCAAAGCCATAGCAGGTGGAAAATACAAACGGTTTCACAGCTTTTGAACTACAGCGTTTGTAAAGGCAGATGAGCAGCTTCAACACCATACAACAAGAACCGCTCTTAGCGCCTGGTGCCATACAGGCTGAAACAGATGGCGACTGCCTCAAGACAGCTGGTGGGCAGGATAAATGATAGGCACGGAGGGATGGAAACCTCTCATACCCCAAAGTTACACTCACACCCCGGGGCCAAAGATTCTTGACCTCTCTTGTTTCAGCACCACGGTGCCACCTCGGTACCTTCACCATTTACTCACTGTGTGACCTTGGATACATCAC